>NC_067462.1:11497213-13897213 GCF_025434085.1 Hippocampus zosterae
TTCAACCCAAAACACCTTGCTATACAGTACATGGTTGGTTTTTTTCCCAGCCCAAAACGCCTTACTATATACATGATCGTTTTTTTTCAGCCCAAAACGCCTTACTATACATGGTGGGGGTTTTTTCCAGCCCAAAACGCCTTACTATATACATGGTCTTTTTTTTTTTTAGCTCAAAACGCCTTGCTATTCATGGTCGTTTTTTTTCGGCACAAAACGCCTTACTATACACATGGTGGTTTTTTTCAGCGCAAAACGGCTTACTATATACATGGTCGTTTTTTTTTTCGGCTCAAAACGCCTTGCCATACAGTACATGGTTGCTTTTTTTCAGCCCAAAACGCCTTGCTGTACATGGTCGTTTTTTTTCGGCACAAAATGCCGAACTATACTGTACATAGTCGTTTTTTTCAGGCCTTACTATAAATGGTCGGGGGGGGGGGGTTCAGCTCAAAACGCCTTACTATATATGGTCAGTTTTTTTCAGCTCAAAACGCCTTAATAAACATGATCGTTTTTTTTTCAGTCCAAAACACCTAACTATACATGGTCGTTTTTTTCAGCCCAAAACGCCCTTCTATACATGGTCTTTTTTTTCCGGCCCAAAACGCTTTGCTACACATGATCGTTTTTTTTTCAGACCAGGTGTAGTAAGGTGTTTACCTTACTAAACATGGTTGTTTTTTTCAGTCCAAAACGCCTAACTATACATGGTCGGTTTTTTCCGGCCAAAAACACCTTACTATACATGGTCGTTTTTTTCAGCGCAAAACTCCTTACTATAAATGGTTGTTTTTTTTCTGACCAAAAACGCCTTGCTAAACATGATGGGGTTTTTTTCAGTCCAAAACACCTTACTAAACATGGTCGTTTTTTTTCAGTCCAAAAAAGCTAACTATACATGATCGTTTTTTTCAGCCCAAAACGCCTTACACATGGTCGTTTTTTTTCGGCTCAAAACGCCTTTTTTTCTGGCCAAAAACGCCTTACTATACATGGTCGGTTTTTTTTCCGGCCCAAAACGCCTTAGTAACATGGTCGTTTTTTTTTCTGGCCAAAAACGCCATCCTATACATGATCGGGGGGTTTTTTGTTGCAAAGACGCCCTTCTATTAATGGTCATTGTTGTTGTGAAAAATACCTCCCTATACTTAAAAAAATACTTTACATAAAAAAAGCCTTACTATCCATGCGCACAAATCTCCCAAAAAAAAGGTCTTATATAGGTACAATGTAAGGTGTTCATGACCTACCTGGTAGTTGAATGGTTAGCGCGTCGGTGTTGCACTGTGGAGGTGCAGCATTCTAATCCAGCTCCCTCCTTCATCTGTGTTCTCAAAATGTGTGTGGCCACGCATTTTCTGATCCTCTTTTCTGCTATTCGGAACTATTCAGGCTCACACTCACACCTACGGACAATGTAGTGTTTGTTCATCACCTGACAGGTTGTCGAATGGTGAATGCGTTGACGTTGTACTGCGGAGGTGGAGGGTTTGATTTCCTTTTTTTCCATTTAAGGACCTTTAAGGACTTTTGAGGACTAATTTAGTGTTTACCTTTTCTCCATTCAGCAGGGGATTAATGTGGATTTAATGAAAAAGCCACATATCACTGAGCTGGTGTTCAAATCATTGCTGCCAAAGGAAGGGCACATCTTTATTTTTAGGGGGCAATAAGATAACCCTGTATTTGACATATTGTTTATCAAATTGGCCCGAATTGACCCGAAGTGATCACATGATCGTCATTCGAACTGATCAGAGACGGCGAGAGAAGCAGAGTGGGAACCAGGAAGGCATGTAACCCTACAGAGGAGTTTGAGTGGAAGGACATACACAAATGAAAGGAACACCACGTTAATTTTTATGGATTTTTATAAGCTTTCCCTGAAAATTCAGGACAATGAAGAACAGTTTAAAGTTTTGGGGGTGTCGGGGGGGTTATGAACTTTAAGGACCTGTGGGAACCCCGTCGAGTGTTCATGACCTACCTGGTAGTCAAATGGTTCGTGCGTCGACGTTGCGCTGCAGAGGTGCAGGGCTCGAATACAGTTTCATCCTTCCTGTGCATTCTCAAAAATGTGCTTGAGTGTGCATTTTCTGATCCTCTTACCGACATAATTATTCGCGCTGACTCGGACAGACTGAGGGACAATATATGGCATTCATTTGCTGCCTGGTAGTAGAATGGTTAGTTCGCTGGCATTGCGCTGCAGAGGTACAGGGTTCGATTCCGGCCCTCCTGCGCGTTTTCAAAAATGTGTGTGGACATCGGTTTTCTGTTCCTCTTATATGCACATCTATTCACGGTCACACTCACACCATGGAACAAGCCACAAAACACCTTACATGGTTGTTTTTTTCGGCCAAAAACGCCTGACAATACGTGGTCATTTTTTCATTTAAAAAAAGCCTTACTATACATGGTCGTTTTTTTTCATCTAAAAACGCCATGGTTGTTTTTTTCGGCCAAAAAAAGCCTAACTATATATACATGGTCGTTTTTTTCGGCCAAAAACGCCTGACAATACGTGGTCATTTTTTCATTTAAAAAAAGCCTTACGATACATGGTTGTTTTTTTTCCATCTAAAAACGCCATTGTTGTTTTTTTCGGCCAAAAAAAGCCTAACTATATATACATGGTCATTTTTTTCGGCCAAAAACACCTTCCAATATGTTGTTGTATTTTTCGGCCAAGAATGCCTTCCAAAAATGGTCGTTTTTTTTCGGCCAAAAATGGCTTCCTAAACGTGGTTGGGGTTTTTCGGCCAAAAACGCCTTTGTATACATGATCGTTTTTTTTCCTTCAAAAAAAGCCTTACTATACATGGTGGTATTTTTCAGCACAAAACGCCTAACTATACAATGTCGTTTGGGGGGTTTCGGCTATAAGCGCCTTCCTAGATACGGTTATTTTTTTTCAGCACAAAACGCCTTCTATATATGTACATGGTCGTTATTTTTGGCCAAAAACGCCTTGCCATCCAGTACATCGTTGTTTTTTACGGCCAAAAACGGCTGAATACACATGGTCGTTTTTTTCAGCCCAAAACGCCTGACTATACATGGTCGTTTTTTCGGCCCAAAATGTCTTACTATATATAAATGGTAATTTTTTTCAGCTGAAAACGCCTTACTAACATGGTCGTTTTTCTTCAGCCCAAAACACCTTACTATACACATGGTCGTTTTTTTCGGCCCAAAACGTCTTACTATATATATACATGGTCATTTTTTTCAGCCGAAAACGCCTGACAATTGATGGTCGTTTCTTTCGGCTAAAAACGCCCCACTATACATGGTCGGTTTTTTCAGCCCACAACACCTTACTATAAATGCTCGTTTTTTTTCCGGCCAAAAACGGCTTGCTATACATGGTCGTTTTATTTTTGTTTTTTTTCAGCCCAAAACGCCTTACTATAGACCTTTTTGTCATGGTCGTTTTTTCGGCCCAAAACTTCTTACTATATATACATGGTCATTTTTTTCAGCCGAAAACGCCTGACAATTGATGGTCGTTTCTTTCGGCCAAAAACGCCTTACAATACATGGTCGTTTTTTTCAGCCCAAAACGTCTTACTATATAAACATGGTCATTTTTTTCAGCCGAAAACGCCTGACTATTGATGGTCGTTTTTTTTCGGCACAAAAGGCCTTACTATACATGGTCGTTTTTCCGGCCCAAAACGCCGTACTATACATGGTAATTTTTTTCACCCTCTAACGCCTTACTGTACATGTCGGGGGGGTTTTGGGGGGGAGGAGCTAAAAATGCCTTACTGTACATGGTCATTTAGTAAGGCGACCAAAAATGAAATGACCCGAAGATATAACGTGATCATCATCGTAACCGATCGGGGTTAGGGCGATTGGGGTTACGGCAATTGGGGTTTGGGCGTTTGGGGTTTGGGCGACTGTGGAGAGTTATTCCAGATACGCAGAATCACTTCATTAAAAAAGGGGTTTTTATTCAGTTCCTGTCATCCCCAAAATTATAACAGTGAACGATTGATTGGCAATAACTCCGTCATTTGTCTTCCACAAACACCCACATAAAAACCCACCGAAATTGGTCCAGGGTTGAGTTCATTTTCCATTCACATTCAGGGCAACTGTAGGAGATGCTGTGGGGTTGCCACAGCAACAGCAGGGACGCCCGCTCTGCATTTACCAGCTCATGACTAGTAAGCAAATGATTTTGAAGCTTTTACTTGAAGGCACAATCATTACACATTGTTGCAGAACTCCAAAAGGGATTGTTTATTTTTTAATATCGACGCAATGTACTGTATGTCTCCAATCAACTGTCCCATTTTTTTTGCATGTTTTGTAATTAACTGGCTGCAACTGCACTGAGTGTGTGCGAGTGTGTGTTTGTGTCAAAGTTTGGTTCAAGCCCGCTAATTAGCTTTCAAGGCCATTATCACTGTTTTCTCACTGCATCAGCATTTTATACTCTCTTTCTTCTTCTTCATCATCATCATTTCATCATTCCTTAATTATTCATCACTTCTTCATTTCCTCCTCTTAGGTGACTGGCCTCATTCTCACGCTTCCCCTGACTGTTAAACACACTAATCTACACTGAGGTGTTCAAAATCACACGCACACGTGCACACACACACACGCGCACACACACACACACACACACACACTAAAAATACACTCCTTGAACCGGAAGGAAACATGCCAATGACAGTCTCTTGAGTTTGGCTTTTGCCTAAAAGTGTAACCTACTAATGCCAATTTTAACTCGACTGGTAAGCACTAATCACTGATCACACACATGCATGCACATACACACCATTCCCTTTGAACGATAACAGTGCCAACTTTCTAGGTCAGGGGAGATTTTTTTTTCTTCAAAAGACCCCTGCCCCACCCCATAATTCAAGCACCAATCAAAAATCGTGTAACGAGCATGTGAAGCTACATGTCATGGGAATTATTTTCTTTAAGAATGTTTCACTTGGTGTGTTTTTGTCCTTTCTCGGTTCTTTTTTTCTTGCTTTCTTGCATCTTTTGCAGCCATTAGCAAAGTGTGAGCAGAGTGAAGATTGTGAGTCGGTTAAGTTCAAAGAGCAACATTATTTGGTCCCGCGTTAGCAGGTCCAGTGAACCTGCGCTATTCGCTATGTTTTGCAAACGCCGACAAGCGTCTCTGTGTTCAACTTCTAAAGTACCACAGTTCATTGACCATGATGCTAAAAGAGCCTTGAACATGTTTACTTGCTAAAATGGGAGAGGAAAAAAAAAACATTAAAGATGCTTAAAAGCAGAACGGGTACGGAACGGTACAATACAATTATCTGCCATTCGACCATGAATTAAAAATTAAAAAGTAATTAGCTATTTTCTTTTTATCCATTACACACAGCTCTGTGTATTCAGTCATTTCAATACAACAATATGAAGAAAAAATTGAACAAAGTACAGAGCATTTAATTTGCTCTGAATACAATGTTTTGTCGAAAACCAACATGTTGCAGATTGGCACAAAATAACAACAAAAAAAACCCCCAACCTTTTTGTCATATCTCTTCAATCTCATCTCAACGCTTGATTTCCACAACTCTTTTGTGAAGAACTTTTTGTCGTATATACAATGGGCCTGACATACAGTGTACAAACGTTTTCACTGCTGCCATGAAAGAGGGTTGGGGCAAGTACTTAAATCGGGTATCAGTATCGGGCTTATACTGGCCACATTTCAAGGTATCAGGGTCTTGCGAAGCCTGCCGATACTAGGCACCGATACAAAAGAGGGAAAAAATAAAGTCCTCCAGGACAGTAGGTGGCACTACAAGGCAGCGTTTCGACACATAGGTGTTAAAAACATGAGTGGTATCGCTACTATATAGGTGAGGACTCAAGAATGACTATGAAAAGTGATATCGAACATCCCTACATGAAGTGTTTCATGAAATGACGAAAATACATCATCATCATCAACTGTAATGGTTGCCATTGCTTTGGACGCGAGAACAGCACCAAATGATCGTTAGCCCAAAATGCATCCCGTTGCTCCCGGCTAACTTTTTTGTTTGGTTTCCTGTGTGTGTCTTGCACTCTATAGGGAGAGTTTTTTTTAATTGTTGGTGGGGTTTTTTTTGGGGGGGGGGGTTGTTTTGTTTTGTTATTTTATGTTTTTTGCAATGCTGCTCAGGGTGACGCCGGGCACATTACCTTGGTGAGTGGCAGGCTGTATTATTCATGAGCTGACGGGCAGTGACAGATGACTTCGTTCATGAGTGCATGAGTGTGAATTGACACTTCCATTTCCAAAAAATAATCAAGGCACTGCGCGACTTAGTGTGTGACACAATAATGCACACTCCTTTTCCTCACTCTGACAAATGTGAGGTGCTATTTTTTTTAACCTGAACACAATTAAAGAAAAGCTAACCCTAAGTGGCGACAGCATCTTTTCCAATAATTAGCCTTCCACGAGACGCTCATGCAATCGCTCCGCAGTGTTTATGTTCTCGGAAAGCTGCAGTGTGTGCCTTATTAGTGGTGCCGAGTCTGTCTCTGCTCTCACCATTACTCTGCAAGAGTCATTTTTATTTTGCTTGGGAATCCACTTTTACAGCAGCATCGGTTAGCTGATATGCCTCACAAAGGTTCTAGGGTCAAATGTCAGCTTGCTCTGAGTCACGCACTGCTCCCCTGTCATGTGGTGTTCCACAGGGCTCAATTCTGGGGCCTTTGCTATTCTCGCTGTATCTTCTCCCATTGGGTTCCATCTTAAGGAAACATGGTATTCCCTTCCACTGCTATGCAGATGACTGCCAGATCTATGTCCCATTGAGCAAGAAAGACGCCTTCTCATTAAGGCCACTCCTATCCTGTCTGGAAGAAATCAAAACCTGGATGGCACAAAATTTCTTGAAATTCAAGAAGACGGAGGTGATATTGTTTGGTCCCATTGGCTCTTGTACATTCCATCCTGTAGACTTGGGCCCCCTGTCTCCTTATTTGAAATCAACGGTCTCAAACTTGGGCCTTAAACTGGACAGTGATTTCAAACTCGATCGGCAAATTGGTGCCATTGTTAAATCCAGCTTCTTTCACCTTAGACAGCTGGCCAAAATAAAACCTTTCCTCTCACATGAACACTTTGAGACAGTAATCCATGCCTTTGTCACATCCCGGCTCGATTACTGTAATGCCCTGTACTTTGGAGTCAGCCAGTCCTCCATTAAGCGCCTTCAGCTGGTCCAGAATGCCGCTGCTCGCCTCTTGACTGGTACTCGTAAGAGGGAGCATATAACTCCGACTCTGGCATCCCTTCATTGGCTCCCCATTCATTTTAGAGTTATTTTCAAGATCCTCCTCTTTGTTTTCAAATCTCTAAGTAATCTCGCGCCACCTTACCTCTCTGAGCTCATCCGCCCCTACACACCTGCCCGGCGCCTCAGGTCTGTGGACCAGTCTTTGTTAGAAGTACCAAGAACTAAACTGAGGCTCAGAGGGGATCAAGCCTTTTCCGTTGCTGGTCCCTCTCTCTGGAATGACCTCCCACTGAACATTCGGCAAGCCTCCTCGCTGCCCATCTTTAAAGCCCTCCTCAAAACCCACTTGTATTCTTTGGCGTTCGACTCAGCATGATTTTACTGCTTGGTGCTTTCTACCGCCTTTATTACCATTTCGTCTTGCTGTTTATTGTGTATGTTGGATCGCTCCATGTACAGCACTTTGTGTGCAGCGATGGCTGTTTGAAAGTGCTCTATAAATACTGTTGACTTGACTTGACTTGACTAGGGATAATTCCTCCCAAAATCATTCATATTCACTTCCTTAAGACTGCAAATTGCCCTTGGCATCAATGATGTGGAGCTGGTTGGTTTTCTATACAGTATGTGCTTCATGATTGATACACTGGAAAAACAAATGGTGGTAGAATTTTCTCCATTTTATTTTGTCAAATAGTTGCACAAAATGAAATCATCTGAATTCAAATACATTTTTTTAGGTAGATGTAAAGTCTATGAACAAAAATATCTGGATTCAGATCATTTCATGTTGCGCAACCATTGATGACATAAGATTGAGTAAATGCAGCACATTTTTTTTCAGTGTACTGTATTTGTAAATAGATGAGTGAAAATAAGTAGCGGCAGCACAGGGTCTATTGGAAAGCACATCTGCCTCACAGTCAAAAATGTCTGGCTTTTGGTCTTAGCTTCTTTGACCTGCGCTCTCATTCCAAAACCATCCACATTCATTCAAAACTCTAAAAATGTCTATAGCTGTCAATATGAGTTGCTGTTTCTTTAAATGTGCATTACAATTGACTAGTAATCAATCTAGGGTGCACCACTGTCTCTCGCCCAATGTCAGCCAGGATAGGCTCCGGCTCATCGTTGATTAATAATGAGGATGAAAATGGATGGATAGAAATACTTTTTCATATTACTCCTAAAAATATGCAAATAGCCGCCAAATAGACACCGTTAATAGTCCTCTGCCAGTCAGTGTCGATTGTCATCATCTTCTGTAGAAATGATTTGTCTTTCTGTCTTGGTACCTGTCATTGTCTCCCTATAGGCTAAGCAGGCCCTTCCGTCGCTCTTGTATGAGCCGCCTCCATCTCGCTGGCAGCGCGACGGAGGCTCAATATTGTGTCATTTGTCACCGCGCACACAGCTGCAGGCGGCATCTAGCTCAATGGACACCAAACTAAATTTACTTGGGTGTGCAGCAGGAAGATGGAGACCCAGACGGATGGATGAATGATGACAGAAAGGCAAAAGTGAGACCGTGGTTAGAAACGAAAGCAGAGTGGATGTGTGAAGGGGGAGGGGGGAGAGAAAAGTTGTTTTAGGGAATGACAAAACGGAAGCAAAGGAGAATGTGAGTGGAGGAAAATAAGCAGAGTGAGAGATTGATGAAGTGAATGTGAAGGCTAATGAGTCCTACTGATTGAAAGTGTAGTGTGTGTGTGTGTGTGTGTGTGACAGACTAGTGCTTAAAGGCTGTCCATTAGGTGTTTAGTAACGCAATGTAATGACCGAGCTAGTACGATGGTTTCCAATAATCATGTGTCAGTGTGCCTGATGTTGACCACATGAGTTCTTGAAACCTTTACATTCTTTCAGCACACACGTTGAGAAGAATGCCAACATGTCTAAGATGCCGACAGTCAACATTCTGCATCATACACAGTGCTGCGCTTAATATTTTGGACTCTCACGTGAAACTCCTTGAATTTAATAAAAATCTGCCAACTGCCAGCTCCAAACACAATAATGAACATGTCAATTTCTACCTCTCTGTGAAATTTAAGTAGAACGACAATAATTCAACAGTTTGTGCATCGTGATTTTATGCTTGAATTCAGCAGGGATTATTGCTGGTGTGCATGCTTTGGCCACCAGGGGCAGTATAAAACATACACACTACATTGATTTGGTGATGACACAAAGTTTAAGTAACATTCATAATTTTTCATGACGAAGATAAAGAATGCATGCCTGTGAGGATTAATTTTGAATGATCTGTTTGCATATGTTTCAACCGTCTGAGTATAAGTTCAAGTTGCCTTAAGGTTTAAAATAACATTTTCTCAAAAAGTGAACAAATTGTGCTCATTTAACTAACAAATTTTGATGACTTATATTTCTAGATGAGGAGGTATTGATTTTTTTCACTCCTCCCACAAAGGAGAAGCGTTAATCAGATTGGTCTATGCAAGATGTGGGTTTAACCTTCAAATTATGTTGGAGGTCAAATTGTCCAGTATGAAAAGCTAAACAATAGTGATAAATGCCAAAATGGGAAACATTCTGGAATTTTAAAAAATATATGATTACGCAGTAGTATAAAGGCATGAAAACAATAGTTTTATTTGTATGATATATTGGAGGGTTTGGTTTTTTTTTTTGCAGTAGGCCACATGATGCAAGAATTATAGGGCTTACTTTACGTCTCATTTATTTTTTTACTTTTTCACAAGAATATGTATAGTAGATAATCAATATTATATTGGATTCCCTGATGGAAGTACTGTATCCCCATACAATTATGTGTATTTTATACAGTTATTAAAACGGATCGCTACATAATGGAAAATATTGATCTTGCAGCAAGATGTGGACCTCCTGTGAAAATCATTACACCATGTGTGTGTGTGTGTGTGTGTGTGTGTGTGTGTGTGTGTGTGTGTGTGTGTGTGTGTGTGTGTGTGTGTGTGTGTGTGTGTGTGTGTGTGTGTGAATAACACGCTGCCGGCAACCGTCTGGATCCTGTCTTGTTCTCAGACTTGATGTAAACGAGCAGCCTCTGCATGTCAAGTTTGAAATGGGCTGCCACGCCTCCCTTTTGCCTCACTTCCATATATGGGTGTCCTGTCCATGCAGAGGGGATTACGATGTTTAGGTTCATCATGGCGCACCAGTGACCTGAGAGGAGAGATTCCTCAGAGCATTAACAGCTCACGTTTTTTTTTCTTTTGGGAGGGGGGGACTTTTTCTTCATCTGACTATGTTGGCTATTAGGCCTTTTGCAAAAAAATAACAAAGCAAATAGGCGTTGCTGATTCAATGACAAGATGGTATGACTTTTTCATGAAACAGTGGGCCAAGTGGAGATGTCAATACGTGTGGTCTCGAGCTCACCGCAAACGACCTGAGTAATAAGAACATTTTTTTTCCTTGTCATGGTTGCTCACATTTTAAGAAATGCTTAAAATGTTAGAAATTTGTCTGTGTGTTACTACCAGGATGTTTACTTGTTGACAGGGTTACCGTGTGCGGAGGATCTCTCAGGAAGACTGGTTCTGTCTATAAACGGGTTGACTGTCTGAACACGAAACTTACTTTTTTCCCCCCTTTGGGTGAACGTTTGTCAACGGCACAGAGTCGAGTTGGTGAATAGAGCGCGGCACAAAGAGCACAGAGGGAGAAGGACAAGAGGCAGAAAGAAGTCTGGCAGTGGAGCAGACACGCCCCATCACACAACAGCCGAGACCAGACATCCTCCATTCTCTCCATCTGCGCCGTCACTGCAGCTGGCCTCTTCACTTTCTCTCACTCCATTTCCCCTCTTCAACCCCCCACCTCTTCCCGCTCATAATTCCTCTTCTTTCTCTATTGGCTCATCTCCTGCTCATTTTCTGCATGTGAATAGTTCTTTCTCTCCTCAATCTGCTTCCTCTCGCTTTTCCGACAGATTCCATCTCTACTTGCTCTTTTCATTTTCCTTTCTTGTTGCGGTCCATCCATTCACGTTCTATAGCGCTCATCCTTATTTGGGTTCTGCGTGAGATGGAGCCTATCCTGCTTCACGCTAGGCGAGAGAAAAGGGGTCGACCCTGGACCGGTTGCCAGCCATTCACAGAACACGTATAGACAAACACTCGTTCATACCCATGTACAAAAGCTGGAGTATCTGGAAAAAACCCACACAAACTTCACACAGGATGAAGCCAGTATTCAAATCCAGAACCGTGAGGCTGACATATTTACCACGAGGCCAGTGTGCTGTTCGTTCTTTGAATAATTCTCGCCAAGCTACTTTTGTTCCATTTGCTTTGCCTTTTGAATGTCTTTAGCTGCGACTGTAACTTTTTAGTGGTGTGCTTTTGCTCGTGTGAAGCACACTGAGGTTGAGGTGCCTTGTGTACGAAAATGTACTACATAAATAAAACTGCCGAAGCTTTTCAGGCTCAAGGTGAAATGTTCAACAAACAAGAGTCCAGTTGATCTTGATCTTTTTTGATGTTTTTTTTCTCCTTTAAGGATCAACATTGCTACTTCCTTCAATATCCGTCGGACTCTCTTTGGCCTTGCCCGATTGAGCCCGATCTGCTCACACAATGTCAGGACCACAGGGGGACCGTTTCAAAAAGTCCTGAAGGGGTCCCGCGCAAAGGCCATATGGCATGGCATTGAGCGGGCGGTTCCGCGCAAGGAGACAGAAGACAGACACAAGTTTGTGCGCGGGAATGGATGGCAACCCTTGATGGCCGGGGGCAAGTCCGACACTCATTAGTTTCCCATGGCGAATTGATATTGTTCTCGCTAGCTTTTTGCTCGCAACACCACACAACACAAGGCTGACTGCATGAATAGATGCTTCAAAATGTGTGTGTGTGTGCGGGTGTGCAAAGAACGTCAAGATCAGGATTTAGTGACCGTCTGCTTTCGGCTCCTCGTTTGATATCCAAAACTCGTGTTGCCGTAGCGTGCGCATGTATGACAACACAACACCTGTTGTCTTGCTGGGTACAGTAATCACCCGCATATTTGCTTGTCACTATTCACAAAGTCACCTTAAACGTCTGTGACTATTGATGTATGCTCTGTATGCGATGCTGCTCCGTTTGTGTTAAAATATCTGTTGTTTGAAGGTTTACCATTACCGTTTCGCATTATGTTAGCATTAAGCTAGCAGACTTTGGTTATAGGCAAAATGATATGGTTAAGTTGAACACTGGTTTTGAAATACAGAAGGTTCAGTTCTCTTTTGTGCGATGGGTCCATTTCACAATAAACCTCCCAGCTGAGAGTGACAAACAGCTGGAAGTGAGCTGGAGGATTTAGAGTGAAATACAGTACATCTTGGCTGATATACAAGGTTTGTTTTAAATCGGAGAAGAGCTTGATTTAGTCTTGGTTGTTCGGGAAGATTAGGAGAGCCGTTTTTCCCTTTCATCTATTTTTTTTAAGTAAAAATATGTCCATGATCATAAATCAAACTTTAACATTCGATTACAATGGTCAACAGAAAACTTGAATCGGAGATGGCTTTATGCGACGCTAAATGTATTTTCATGCTGAGCCATGTTTTTTTTTTTTTTAGCACAGGTTTTTGAGATGTATTTGTTTACTTAAGTTAGACCTATAAAAGCGCACAAAATACACATTTTACCATCTCTATGATTAAAAATGTATTGACCAGTTTTATGAGCCCCAGAAGATTGGGGACAAAAAAAAGTCACTCTTACCACAGCCCACACCACATGATAATGGCCCAAGATCATTTTGAATTTACTTGAGATGATCAAATTAGGCCCAAATCTCATGACGCTAAATATTGTGACACATCTCTTATTTTCAATCTCAGTTGATTGTGCAACTTGACCCAAAGTCATGCCCCGTGAGCAGATAGTATGTACATTGCAAACATGTTTTTGCTAATTTCCCCCTTTTGGCCAGTAACAGTCTGGAGGTTATAAAAGTTTGCATACCCTTTTGTGCAGTTGTCATCGGTCACATCTGCATGGCCCTTCACCACTGAGTACACGCTGAGTGGTATATTAAAAAAAGATTGACTTGAGCTCATTGCACTGCTTTTTTTTGCGCGGTAATATTCATGAAATTCCTAATAGCCGCATTCATCAGAAGCCTTGGAAGTGCAATCATTTCACAGGATGGAATGTAATGCACGAAGCATGGACTTCACTGCAATATGAGCAGCCACCGCTGCATTTGTGGGAACAAATGTATTGAAAAAAAAAAGAAAAAACAAATAGCAAATCATAATCAAGCCTGTAATTATTCAACAACCTCAAACAGCAAAAAGTATTGTTTACTGAGTCGTAAGATCAACTTGCAATTGGTTTTAGGAGGTAGGCAGACTGAACTCGTGTTTACTTGTTGATTTGATTAAGGAAATTGTACCAAATGTAGCCAGAGTGCATGTTTGCTGTGCCAAATTAACAACAAAGGGGTCATTGTATCAGGAGAAGTCTGCCGTGCATGCGAACCCCTCTGGGATATTGAAAAAAACCCCAAAACAAATTACTAATGTGAGTTATGTGGAGGGTTTCATGTCTACCATGTACTGCGTATTGCTTATGTGCTTTGGAGCAAGCCGTTTGATGCTCGCAGACATTGGCAATATAATCTCAAGACACACTAAAGTTTGTCGTTTTAAGACTTCCAAGGCTTCATGACTGTCGCATTAGAGCCAAATACAAACCTGTGACAAGCACAACCAATGTGTCTTGAAACCAAAAACAATATAACTCAAGAAATTCCATTGAGCCTGGCAGATGAGCTTTTAACTTTTCAGGACAAATATTCAAGATTGGAGTGGAGAGGCTAGTGTAGAAAATAAATTTGAAAATGGTTAGAATTCTAGATTGATTACTTGATTGTCACGAGGTTCTCAGGTCTTACAGCAGCGGATGTCGAAAGCAAATATCTACACAACTTCACCGAAAAATCGAGTATTCTAGTATTTCGCAGTTCGTTTATCACGGCTTCAGTGCATCGCTGATTTTTTCAAACATATTCATTAAAAAAAAAACAACAAAAAAAACAGCACAGTACTGTATATGTCGCTCTATGTGACTCGCTGTTGTTTTGCTGACTTTCGCAGCTTCTCGCAGACCGTTTGCGGACTTCTAGCGGACTTAAAAAAAATGTATATGTTTACTGTATTTTGTTATTCATAAACTAACCTAACTTATACATGTTTAAATCTATTAGTATACAGCATTAAGTCATGTTAATTACTTCAAAATTTACTTCTACATGCATGTATACCATAAAATTTGGCCTTATAAATACTTCGAGAGCTACTTCGCAGATTTTTATTTATCGCGGGTGGTTTTGGTCCCCATTAACCGCGATAAACGAGGGATTACTGTATTACTTGAAAACGGCTCTTGATCTTCACCGATGCCAGCCCCCAAATCATGAGCAGAGAAACTAGGTGTGAGGGTGGTATATCACAGTATGTGGAGCCGTTGGCCCCGCCTCTCATCCAAAGTCAGCCAGGATAACCCGAATGGGAAATAAAAAGCTCTATATAGCAGAAGGAACAAATGAAGCGCTACTTGCTCATGACTTTGGAGTATCACATACCGACTCACAATTGGGTTTTACTTTCAGACCTCAAAATGTCAAAGCCCGCTTGGACAAAGTTCCATCTTTGGTGAGTGATTTCACTCTGAAAGTTCTAATGACGCCCTGTTTTCCTTCAGGATAAAACTTAGAAGACGACATAAACACGATATATTTCCCTAATTAGCTGTCTTCGGAGCAGATGGTCTCTGTGGCAGATTCCGAGACCCTTCTCTTGACACGCTTTGTGATGGACTGCCATCATTCAACAGTGTTTGTGTGTTTGAGAGAGGAAAAGAGGCATTGAAATGAGTTGACTTCACAGTACTTTATGTCTGAATTGTAAAGCGACATTCAGTTGACCTCCACTGTCACGGAAACATTGAGATGCATGCGGAATTTGTATGGAAGGTGTGTGCGTCTGCGGGTGTGCGTGTTTGCCTTTCTGGGGAATTGAGTCTCCGCGTAAGATGCACTTGCCCGTCAAAATAACGGTTGTTATGGTAACGACGTTTGCGGCGACAGATGTGTTGGTGGTAATCAGACTAGGACAAAAAAGCACAGGGGACAAACGGATATGCTGGAATTGTCAGCGCGTTCGATAAGTGAATAAAAACACAATGGGGGAAAAAAAGCGTTCGAATGTACACAGCCAGTGAACACATTCATCGAAACAAAAAGGAGGGATTTAATGTCTTAATTGTCCCCCGTTCCAAAATGTTTTGAGCAGCATTGTCATTCTAATGATTTTGGACTTAATTAAAGATAAATGTCATGATATCAACTGAGCGCTCCCCAATGTGATGAATTAAAATTCCGAGCATGACAAAAGCTTCCCGCCGTATTAGAGTGCTTTGGGATGTTTACGAGAGATGAGTAAATACCGGCAAAGTCGCAAAGAAGATGGGCTTACAAATGCTGGAAGCGTTTTCTTCGGGTGACACTTTATGATGCAAAAGCCGTATCTGAAAAAATCACCGCAATAAAGCCGTCGGATACTCTGCATTGTTTTTCAAAAGACTGTACAGAAGTAACGGGGAACACTGCTGCTACAGAAACACTCAACCAATGTGATCTCTGTGCTCCGTGTGTGCGCATCTGTGGCAGGTAAATGTGGAGAATGATTGGCAGCAAGCATTTGGGCGATGTTAATAACAAATAGGAGAGCAACTGTCACCGTGGAGCTGTCTCACACACCGACAGAGACACAACGGCTGTGTGGTGGCACCGAACTCAACACAACTCACTGAACGAAACGCAGCAGTTTGGCATCAAAAATTTGAGAGCCATTTAAAAAAAGAGAATTCAGAACATTGATTGCCACTCTCAGTACCAGTTTGCGGTCAAACTAAACATAAAACAAAGTGAGTGAAACATTTTGTATTTAAAGCAACCGCAGAGCTTAGCCGGTAAATACGCAAGCTGAATGCTAATGCTAACACTTAATCTTGGAGCACCGCTGACGTGAAATGCGATCAATGGAAATCCTAAAGGGAAGCATCTGCGATGTAAATTGCCGTTACCTTCGTTTTTATGGGAATGGGAGAAGAAAAGTCCAACAACCAACAACAACAAAACAGTGGCTATCGCCAGTAGATAGATAGCATGGCGTCTCTTTTGGATGACATTGCCCGGTATCGAAACAATTCTTGATGTTTGTAAACATGGTTGATGGATGACATTTTTGACTGTTTACAACACACACACACACACACACACACACACACACACACACACACACACACACACACACGCACGCACGCACACGCGCACGCACACTACTGAATAGTGCCACTGCTTATAGTGGGCAAAAGTTATGTTTGTCAAATGTAAAATTGTTACACAGGTGAATATTTGTAAAAATATGATTTTGCCATCAAAAGTGCATTTTCCTTGTTATTGGTGGTGTTGTAATAGAGGAAAACAGATGCATCACAAAAGTAAAAATTATTAAGCATAAAAGCCGTGTTGGGCATTCAATTTACAGTATATTTTCATTAAAAGCCTGTCTTCTGCATTTGGGGGGGGGGGGGGGGGTTAAACGAGGTGATTTGAGTAAATATAACGGATGCTCTTCTGGTGATTACCAACAAACTACAAAGGTCGACTGCAGTCAAGATGTTAAAGAATTGTTTTTTATTTAATATTGTCTAGTAATCCTGCGATTGGCTGGCAACCGATTCAGGGTGTCCCCCGCCTACTGTCCGAAGACAGCTGGGATAGGCTCCAGCACCCCCCGCGACCCTACTGAGGATCAAGCGGCTCGGAAGATGAATGAATGAATGAATGTCTAGTAATGAAAAACACATCGAACCAACAATTCGACAATATCACATAAGAATGTTTGATGTTGTACATATAAATCTTTTTGAAACAGTTACTGATTCTGTAAGTAAATTTGAATGTTTTCAAATGTCTTATTTTGATGAAACACATCATGATAATCTGTCGCCTTTCATGAAGGATTACAGAAATCTGAGATTAGACTGTTGAGAGGCAGAAATAATTTGGGCAATTTCAAGTTAAAGAATGGCTCTGAGCAATTACTGGATTATTAATATATTCGTAAATACATTTGATAATCGATTCATTTTGAAACTTCGAAACTCAATCGGCTTTAGTGGCTGGGATAAGCAACCCACTTTTGAGTTTTGGATGCTTTTGACCTCCCCCCCACCAAAATTTCAGCGGGAGAAAAAAGTGACCGCCTATGAAGACAGTTTCAAACTTGATCTACATTTGTCTTGCATCTCAAAATGAGTGCGCCTGCTTCTGTCTGTTTCCAAGTTCCAGATATGTTGGCACACGAGGGGGGGGGGGGTGATCGGGGTGGCTGTACAAATATATGACAGATGACATTAGGACTTGCTGCTAAAGATGGACACAATGCCGACACGAAAATTGCCAATTAGCAATCGTGGTTAGCGTGTGTGAATTCTCCTCTGATTAATGAGGCTTTTTATTGAACCTGGCACATCAGCATCTCACCTGGCACCGACACACGCACACGCGAGCATGACGACATACACACTCCGTGCTACAATGCAGCCCTTTAGGGATCAATTACCTCTCACTCACATTTCTATCATCTCAAGGCTTTGATTATGAATGCATCCTCTGACACACACATGCACACACAAATACACACGCATGCGTTGGATATATAAAAGGCTTTTTTTGGGAGGGGTGGGGGGTTGAGGTCTCTAAAGCTTCTTTTCAAAGCAACTTGTCAGAGAACCTTATCTCCGACAACAGCGAGCCGGACAGCACAATAGCTTTGAAGGTAATGACAATCACAGTTTACCACGACATTTCTGAATCGACGTGATATGAGCTGCTGTAGCGCGACACAAAACAAGAATTGGCGGTTATGAAAAGTCTACACACCCATGTTCAAATTCTGTGTTTTGTAATTAAAAAAAAAAAATGCAACATCCCCATTTATCCCCAGTGTGGGACGAATAAAGGATATCTTATCTTATCGTATTTTTGAGAAACAGCTACAATTTTGAAACCAGTTTGAACAACCTTTTGTTGTTTTCGGAATCAACCAGGGCCTTTGATTAACACAAAATAAAGTTCAGCTGTTTTCGTCGGCTTTTCCTGATATATTTTTCTTTCAAGCAGAAGCCTAAAGATTTGGTACTAAAACTGACTTTTGCTTCGAACTATTTGTGATTCCTTCCACCCAGTCTGCGGTTCAAGCTGAAAAAAAGACCCATAAAGCATGATGTTGCCACTACCATGTTTCACTGCAGGAATGCTGGGGGGGGGGGGGGGGGGTTCGGGTCACGCCAAACATACCTTTTGGAATTATGGTCAAAAAGTTCAAATTTTGTTACAGAATTTTGCGTATATGGAATGTGCTCTGGCCAAATGCGACAAAGTTTGAATTTGGCATGCTTTGATTTGAATAATTGCAACATGCCTTTTTCTGAATGGGAAAATAATATCGGCAACCATGTCAACATTTTACACTTACAAAGTTGCTGTACAAATTAGCAAGTGATAGGTGACTAAAGCAAAACAAACACAAACAAAAATTGCATTGTTTAAATGCACACACACTAAAGAGGGTAAAAACAACAATTCAAATTTAAAAGGATGACAGAGATACGTTTGTACTGATCACAATAGGTGTGTCTCATTAAAAAGATGTTCACGCTTCATATAATGTAGGTGAGCAGGAGCGATGATTGTACTAAAATGATTGAGACTAAAAAGAGCATCCGTGACAGGAGCAAGGAGACAGTCGCCAGGACGGGACATGCAATGTTTGATTACGCTCAGCGTGATGAACGATGAACTCATTAATGCTGCCGTGGAGAAGCAACGCGCTTGACCCGGGGCACATTGAAGAATTCATTTGTCACCTTTATGTAAACTCATCTCTTCCTCCTCTCGTGCTGATAAATGAAGCAAAGGAAATATTCCAAACCGCTTTCGGCATGATGACGCCTTTATTATTTGATCAGAAGGAGGGTAGGGCGTATTGGGGGCATGCACAAATTTGTCCCCATTATCTACATTTGTGAACCCAGCTTTACTCTGCGGACCAACTTGTAATTAAACTTCGTATTGTCAAAACTTTTAAACAGAGTACTACGTGTAAAAATGCGTTGCTTTTGAAGCATCCGCATAATAACCAACAACAGCGTAGTAGGCATATTCTGCTCATCAAATACCAAGCAGCGTTTTTATTCCTGCAAATGTATATTTAATATTACGATCAACTGGAACATTACGCAGAGTTTGAACGTTAACATTTCACTTAAAGATTGAAAAAATATTTAACTGAACGAGCCGCGCTTCAGTTCATACATTTACATTAATTTTGGAAGATATAGTTTAAGTAGTGACGCTCAGCACTGTTGATTTTTATCTGCTTTAAGCAAATTTGAACTGTGACATGACGAAGCGAATGAAACAGCCTGACTATGACCGAGACATCAACGCTATCCACGGAAGCTGTGAACATGCCAACGCAATCACGAACTAGCACAAGGTCCTTGTACGGCAATCCATTATTCATTTAAGAGGGTGTGTGTGTGTGTGTGTGTGTGTGTGTGTGTGTGTGTGTGTGTGTGTGTGTGTGTGTGTCACCAATATGCTGAGGAGAGCAGGCCTGTCTGACTTATTGAGCCACAGTGGGCTGTGGCTCTGCTTAATAATGGCCCCAACTTGCGTGGGGCGATCAGTCAAGTTGCAATCACTTCCCTCCGTACGGGAGGCAATGTGACAGCAGTTCACAAATCACAGCCTCTCTTCTGAGTTTCATCAGCCAGCAAAGTGAAGCACTATCTAAAGCAACACGTCTGTCATTTGTAATGGAATCTCCCGAATCTAACTTTGTGAGCGGCCCATCGACAAGATGTTGCAGAGACACCCATCTTGAAGGTTGGATACGTTGGCCAGCCGTTTATAGACATGAGCAGAGCTTGAGACTTTTTAGCTCGTTGTCACGCCTGAAATGATCATGCTGACATCACTAAGTCTGTTCGCCATGCAGTAACACTACACCCAACGGGTGCCGCTTGGAGATCAAGCTATACGCACGCAAGTAGAATGAAACTGGTTAGAAATGTGCACCTGATCAGCGCTTTAACAAAAGAACTGGACTTTGCTGCCCTCTGGTGGCAAACTGGGTTAATTTAAACCTGTGATGACATTTTCTATTTCTACAATGTGGCTAGGGGTGAATTTGGATGATTTTAGGGAAAAGGCCTCTTTCGTTTGTAAATGCTTGGAAATAGTTTACTTTTAATGATATAAAGCACATTCAGTTATCCTGTGTTTGAAACGCCCTATAGAAATAAATCTGCCTTGCATATTTAATGATGCCATGATTATGTTTTTTTAAAAATACATTTTAAGTGCAATTTCATAGAGTACTATTTTTCTTCTTGAAAATTACTTGAAAACATTTTTGTTGGGCTTTTGTTGGGGGGCGGCTTGCATTGCATTGCATTTTTCATTCATTTTAACCCTTAGATGCATGAGTGACTGGCCCCTACACTCTTCCATAGGTGGGTGAAAAATGACCCATAATACAATAAATGCTTTTTTTAATGACATTTTTGTCATTTTGGTTAAGAATAATCACTTGTATAAAATTTTGTAATATATTTAGGACCATACAGGAATGATTTCATGTTTGAAATATCTTTATTTTTAATTTTTTAACATTTTTGAAAAATAAAAATTACCCAGAATAGCAATAGAAAAATGTGAACATCCATTTTGTGTGTGTGTCTGTCTGTCTGTATGCATTGCCTGTTTTGCCTTTCTGGCAGTGATCATTGCACACAGGTACATTGCATTTCCCACACCTATTGCTGACTTTGCGATCTTTGTTACTTGGGCAGATCTGACACCTTTTTCACTTTGGATGGCCCTGTGTATTTCTTTCCTGTGTCTTAGTGGTGGCTTTTGTCACCCCGCACCTTTTCATTGCTCCAATAATCGGGATTTGCAGTTGGTTGCAGCTTTCCAGTCGACACCTCATGTGTGGTGTGACAAGCTCCTTTGACAGCTCTTTGAGGAACAGCCGTCGTGCATTGGTGATGCCACTCTTGAAATCTGGGTGCTGAGCCATGAAAAAGGTGTAGGCATTTAGGGTACCGATCTCAATTATGTTGTACCATTGCACCATGGGCCACCTCTGTTTGTCGCTTGCACGGGTAGTTGCCAACCATCTGGTCAATGGTGTCTACACCTCCATTTGTCTCGTTGTAAAATTTGATCACTTCTTTTTTTTTCGTTTTACTATGTTCATCCACTGCTTTGTCGTGATGCATCGTGCTCAGGAGCACAACAGATTTTCCTTTCTTTCTGACATAGCTGACCATGGTAAGGCTGTCATTGAATCCAAACTCTATGCTGTAAACCTCCCTGGACTTGGAAAGCTTCATCAGAGTAGGGATGTCTGGCTTGTTCTGACATAGAGTCCCCACAATAGTGAGCTCCTTCTCCAGGAGATGCTGCGCTAGTGGCACACTGGTGAAAAAGTTATCCATGGTGATGTTGCGACCGGTGTTTCTAAATCTACCACACAGCTGCTGGACAATATTTTCTCCCAGATTCTTCTGAACGTCTTCCCCTGGTTGTCTCCCCGTGTAAACTATACCATCTATTGCATAGGGGATGCCTGCATCACAAACCCAGAAGATCTTTAGGCCATACTTGGCAAGCTTGCTTGGCATGTACTGTAGAAACTTGCACCTTCCCCTGAATGGCACAAGCTGTTCATCGACAGTGACACAATCACTGGGGATGAATTGCTGTCTGCAGTTGACCAGGAACAGGTACCATACATAGCGAAAGACTGCCATATGATCTGTTTCCAGGCAGAAGGCCAATTTGTAGATACTGTAAATCATAGTCATGAACGACACACAAACAATTTTATATGAAGATAATACTTAGACGTATCAGCTCTTACAGTGTAAAATAATTTTCCTGAGGGGTTCATTTCTGATAGTATAGTCTGCCCAGTCCGCAGTCAATGTATTGCTGACAGCCAAAGTCGATTCGAATCAGTGGTTCCCATTGGACTCCATAGTAAATGTACACAGGTCACTTTTGACCCATTTATGGAAACTATGGGTAGCAATACAAAAACTGAAATTTCTTAAAATGTATAAAATGTAAGTTAAAATTGTGAATGACATTATATAAAAAACATGTTTTTTGAGGAATACCTGGAATATGAAATGATAATAAATTTTCAGTCCGAAGATATTTCAAGAAAAAAACCTCACCGGGTCATTTTTGACCCACATATGCATCTAAGGGTTAATGGGTAAAGTTTATTTGAGATACAAGTGTGGTCACAGTACGCACTCATATCTTAAGGCACCAATGTATTCTTCGCCCCACCTTTCCCTGACACATACAGTTGTACTGATTCACCGTATTATGAGAAAGGAATTAACCATTTTAAATCACATTTAACCACTTCCGAAATGTTTCAAGATACTTAAAAAATAAATAAATAGATAAGTAATTACTGACCTTTAGGAAAGCTTTACTGAACCGTGATCAAGTTCCTAAGAATAGCATCACAACAGGCATTGTTTTTCATTTTGTTTGTACAGTTTTAATGACTTTAATGCTGTTATTGTCCTTTGTGAACACGCTAACAATACTTCCACGGTCAAATGATAAACGTATCATCCTGCATTCACAGCCAGCTGAATACTTCACACAACTGTGACGTAATCACACGCGTGGACACGCATTATGTGAACACTGAACAGTCGCATAAATAACAGCACTGATTGGGACAACAGTTAGCTTCCATTATAAATGACACCATCACAATGATGGGAGGGGTCGTAAATAAAAACCTAAAAAAAAAAATCACTATTTAAGAATCAATGTGCCATTAATATAGTCCAAAAATATAGAATACAATCTTCAATTCGCAAGTACAATATAACACTTAAGAGATTCGCCACGTAAAACGATCAGCAATGGAGGGGCGGGGCTTCGTGCACATTTTCAGAACAGATCGTTAGAGTTTCCACAAGAGGGCAAAGTGAACAAGATAACATGAACAAGCCAGAGCAAAATATCCACTCCAATTAGACAGAGTTCCCACTCTTCCACATGCTTTTCATTTCTGGACCTTTTAAGGACTTTTGAGGGCTAATTTAGCGATTTTTTAAAAAGGAGTTTTTCTCCATTCAGCAGGGGATTCATGGTGGATTTAATGAACAGAAAGCCACATATCACTGAGCTGGTGTTCAAATCATTGTTGCCAAAGGAAAGGCACATCTTTATTTTAGGGGCAATCAGCTAACCTTTTATTTGACATACTGTATGTTGTTGTTGTTGTTGTTGTTGGGGTTTTTTTTCTTCTTTCTTCTTTCTACCTACATTCTTGCTGCTGGAGGCTGTAAATTTCCCCATTGTGGGACAAATAAAGGATATCTTATCTTATCTTAAAATTGGCCCAAAATGACCCGATGATGATCACGTGATCATCATCGGAACTGATCGGAGATGGCGGGAGAAGCAGGTCGGGAACCTGGAAGGCATGTAGCCCAACAGCGGGGTTTGAGGGAAAGGGCGCCAGGCGCATTCTCCGATAAAGCTATTCATTGGAAGGGTGAGGGAAATGACATACACAATTTAAATGAACACCACAGGTTAAATTTTAAGGATTTTAGAAGCTTTCTCTGAAAATTAAGGACAATTAATAACATAATTTTACAACTTTTTAAATGGATTTTTGTTAACTTTAAGGACACGTGGGAACCCTGTTTAACAAAGCAAGAAAAACTGAGCAGTCTTTTGAAAATTATTATTTTGGGTGAAATGTAGAACAGTTTCAAATTGAGACACTAATATAGCATTCTTTTTTCCCCCCCAACTACATTTTCACGCATATCTGCAATTTGTTCTGTGAAACTCCAACATGTCCTCCGGAGAGCAGGGTTCACATTTTACAGCTCAACGCGACTGACAAATTACATTCCTCAATTAAGAAAAATAAAATTAAAAATTAATTGACAACAAAAAATGGAAATCCAAGGGGATATCATGGACAGTATCACATTCAGTCAAAACAATAAAACCTCACATTATTGGGTTGGTTGGGTTTATCATTCAGGGTCAAACGAGAGCGCAATGTTGATACCACGATGTACAAACAGTGTGATACAGCATATTAAAAACCGAGACCAAAAAAAGGTTATTAAAAAAAAATCTGTAAGCATGATCCTCATCCATGCTCGTGTCAAATGCTCCAGTAGCGCAAAAGTAATCCAGTGACACTTGAGAACAAAAAAATCCAAATGGCAGCTCAAGGAATGTATAGAATCATATTTCCAGATATCAAAAAGTCAAGTTGTTCTCGCTTCAAATAACATGCTGATTGTCTTTCTTCCATTTACAGTTCAACGTATACTCCAACAGTCAGTGCAACTTCAGTCCAGGGGAATGCATTACGTGAAAATAAAGATGTCGCACAAATAAAAAATAAAAAAGTCAGACCGTTTGATGCTTGTCCGGATCAAAATGGATGGAACCAACCGTTACTTGGATGATGGACCACAGTGGGGGTTTTTTTAACTCAAACTAAGCCTTATGTGCGGTTATGATGAAAACACTTTTTCTCCCAATCCAGTCTGATAGTTTGTTAATGTGAGTGTGTTGTTACTTGAAACTGCATGCTATGTTGCTGGCCCAGCTCCTTTGTGGCTGTTAGAGCTCAGTGGTCAAGAGACCTCTGGGTGTGACTCCATCCTCCGAGGCTGCCTGCTGACCCATAATGCTGCAAGGGGAACAAAAATTATATATATATATATATATATATATATATATATATATATATATATATATATATATATATATCAGATACACATTCAAGGCATTCATCCCTCAAAACTAAAAGGGATCAATTATACTTGATGAATTGGTAAAAATGCAAATACTAATTGATGAGTTGGGCAATGGCCTGGTTGATTTTTTTTTTTTTACGTTCCAGCTCAAGTAGGGTGGGAGTGGGGGTGAAATGAAGGTGCTGTGGGCAAGGAGAGCCACAGTTGCAAATGCACTTTAAGGGGGAAAAAAATTGTCAAACAAATAAATAGAAAAAAACTGAACACTCACAAGGAGTAGCTGTTGGCCAGAACTCACTCACAGACTAGTCTTCTCCAGCTTCTGATGTCACTTACTAGGCTATGCCACTTAAAGGCAGGCATCCAACACACTAATACTAAAGTAATTACACCTCATACCACCAATTAATTCATTTTTAGTATGTTTATCATGTTTTCATTTATCAGAGTGCAACTTTCCCCTTCCCATCCCCATTTTTTAACATCCAAGCAATGAATTAATCTGTATTATTATGAACAATATCAGATTTATTACACATAATTGTTCAGTTTCTCATTTTAAAAAAAGTTTTAAAAAGCAGACATATACATATCCGCGTATGCGCATCTACAGATATCAAGCCTACTAGACAACTAGAACAAAGCAAAAGGGTTTCTCCACCAACACTCCAACCCACAAATTGCAGCCTTTGCAACTACAAAATCACATTCTACAACACCGCAATGTGGATTTGAATTTGATTATTTGTTCAGCCTTAATTACAGGCTTGTATATGAAACAAATTAAAGCTAAAGTACTTCTAAATTTGTGTTGTACTGTGAGGACTTAAGCGTTGGGAAACATTTTTTATATCAGTCAGTCAAACTAGGAGTGTGAGAAATAATTTGGATGTAATGGACATTAAAAAACAAATGAATAAAAAAATTTAAAATGAAAAATGTTCAGTTATAGTAATATAATATGTTATATTTGGAATTTAATTTATTGTAATTATTCAAAACCTTTTTTAAAGCTACAAATGGTTGTAAATCGTTGATAAATTGCAAATTTGAGGTGCATTTACCAATTATATCCATTTGTTGCAACATTTTTTATCTGGATGATTTGAATTGTTGGAAAATTGTAAATTTTGAATGAATCTTTTGAGTTTTGGAATGCTTTTTTGGAATGCTTTTAAATGGTCGATGTTAAATAAATGCTATTTTGCTATCATAGCAGAAGTGTGAATGAAATTCCAGCTCCGTCAACAGGGGGCAGCAACGGATCAAAAAGCGCCCTTAAAAAGATAGCTCAGCAAATATTCTTTGTGCCGATCTGAAAAGAATTGACTTTACCTCACTGAGTTGCTGTGAAATGTGTGAGCGGCGTAAGGGAGGGCTGAGGTGAGAACGGCACCCCCATCCGCGGGGGGAAAAGCGTCGACCTTAGTAGGGGGCTCAAGGTCGAGCAGGCCGTTAGTAAAGATACCAGGAGGCTGCATTAGAAGGGGATCGTGGGGTGGGGGAAAGGGAGAAGGAAGGCGGTCAGCATCTAACAAGTCATCCAACAAGTCAAAGCGTTCTAAAAGACAATTTGGACAAACAAGAAGCACACCTAATTGACAGACAGGTGAAAAAAAAGAAAAATTATGTTTGCTCACAGCAGCTGTAGGAATGATCCAGCGAGGGGTGATAGAAACTTTTGGTGACTGCACAGGTGGCAACTGGAAAACAAGAACAACAAACTCTTTCTCCGTTTAGGAACAAATATCAAATGCTGGATTGATATTCTGTAAACACGCACAAAGATTTGATGAGGCGTGACTACAATTGCATTGCCGTCTGGACAGTCCAAGCATGAGGAAGAAGAGTCTGACTACATAGTTAGCATGGGAAATGAACGTCACCCCCTTCAGAGTTGAACCAACAAGCCTCGGAGTAAAGAAAGTTTCAGGAGAAAAGGGTTCATCGTTTCCAGATGGAAATCTACTGCTTCATAAAATATCTTTGGAGGGGGTTCCTGCTAACATCTGATAACCAGTCCAGTATTTCATATTCAGTGCCTTATGTATTTTTATGCCTCAAGGGCGGCACAGTGAGCTGGCGGACAGCATATTTGCCTCACGGTTCCAGGTTGGAATCTTATTTGCGACCTTCCGTAGCTGCATTTTCTTCAGGTGCACCTTTCCACATTCCAAAAATGTACACACTAGGTTCAAAAGACAAAATTTTCCTCATTTACTCCAGGGAGTCAATGTGATTGTCTGGGCGTACCCTGCCTTTCATCAGTCACCTCGGTCCCTAATTAGGAGACATATTATGCAAAACAGATGGATGGAGGTTCATCATGAATTTGACCACATCTAATTGGAATTCGTAACCTATTACAATTCCTTGATATGGTACATAAATAGTGGATGCTATATTTCAAGAGCATACATAATCTAATCCAGATATTAATTTAGGACTTCCAAGCAACCTCTGATCTCAGTGTTTCTGCAACTATTTTGTGGGAGGATCAGAAAGAATTTCAACACAGGATATTATTTTCCTCTTCTTATCCTTTTGCTCTTCCAATAATTCACAGAAGTGAGTCTTTGGAGAAGGTCTCCCCTGGACTGCTGTTGGAGATCCCTCGAGGTGGCATGTTAAAGCCAGTCCTATGAAACTATGATCCAATGATAGCATCAGAGGCCTAGATATGAGTTCAAACGAACATCACACACAGAAGAAGTTGTTTGAAGATAAGGTTCAGATGTCCTTTTAGTTAAGGGGGAGCCCAGTGGTTAGTGCTCATCTGGCCTTAAATGCGTTTCGCCCTTCCTGTGTGCAGTTTGCAACTTCTCTGTACTTGCATGGGAACTGTGGCCTTCTCCCATAAGCACATACATCAATTATCACAGTAATAATTGTTCTGAAAAGAAAAATCTTACAGTAGGGATTGGGTCAGTGAAGTCAATCAAATTATCAGGCAGAGGTGGGGTCGTGTTTGGAACATCAACTTCCTCTCCCTTAACCTGTAATGTAACATGAATACACTTAAATCAGACAAAAGCTGCACTTGGCCGATGAGAAGACACACACACACACACACACACACAATTCCACATAACGCTGCGCTCTCATGGGGCAGGGGACAGTCTCGAAAAGCCGATGGATGAATAACCTTGAGTGTGGTGCCTTCAACAACGGGATCTGAGGACAACTTGAGTGGAAGAGTGTTTAAATCTTCAGCTAACCTCTCAGCGCTGATGAAAAGGAGAAATGAAAAATGCAATGAGAAAACATCCTTGGGGTAAAATGTGTTTTTGTCTTGATATTTTCACGAACCATTGTGAAGGCTCATCTTTAACACACACACACCACCAAGTATTTTTCCACTAGACAAACATTATTAAGACTATCTGAGCATTTTCTACATCAGTGGGCCTGCAGACATATCAGCCTTGTGAATTGTCCACTCAAGCGACACCATGTCTGTCTGTAGTGTCAACCGACTGTAAAGTCTCTGGAGCAAGGATGCCCACAGTATCCAGGCAGAACTCTGCTCATGTGACTTAACACACCCAATCAGACAGATGGACACAGATGTCTGCAAAACTTGAGAGTGGCTTGCTGGCCTGTAACAGCCTGATTTTTTTCCCCCCAAAAAATTTTTTTCACAGATTATTTTAAGGAGGCTAATCAACCTCTTCTGTACTTCACCTGTCAAAGACGGACACTAACCTGGTGCCTGCTGATGAGACCATCGAACAAGACTTGAGCAGCTCCCATGAGTCTTGAATGTCAGGGCGACTGCTAACAGACAGAGATGAGTTACTACTGCCCATTCGGCTGGTGCTTGACTTCAACCTCGCAACAGATGGGACACATTAGAATACCCTCCTCTTCGTTTCTGGCACAACATTAGAGATATATGACTGAGTTGAATAAAGCTGTCTTCAAGCGAGGTTGGGTTACAGTTATACAACTTTACCAATTCTGAAAATGTGACCGTGAGCATGTCATTCTGGACTTGCAGTTAATTTACACAATCATCTCACGTCAAGTTTCTCAGCCCATGACAAGAGAGTGTTAACTGGAAACCGGTACATAAATGACTGCTTGGTGAAGTTCTCAACGATGAGATGGGATGTATTTGTGTTTAGTGACGTGCCCATTCACAAGTAAATACACTTTCCAAATCCTCAGCGTTCAAGTAGCAACCCTCAGGCTCAGCTTCGGTTATCAAGGTAATACAAGTCTGACTTGCCATTAGCCGAGCAGTACAAGGAACGGTGCATAGAGTCACTCACTGGCATGAAATGCCCCTTAAAACAGCCTTATTTCAACGAGCCCATATCTGAGTGTGTAACGTTTTCTATAACTGTTTAGTGATGACGATATCTGGGAATTGTTTTAACTTGTGAAAACAGTTGCATAATATGTGTCCGTTACAACTCAAAGAAATATTACACAATAACTTATTTTCATGCTCTGAAAACATTTGCAATTTGAGCCTTGTTGAGACGGATAAAAATAACTGGTAATGCAGTGTTTGAAATGCAAATGACTCCTCATACATATTCAAAGCGTAAATGAAAAGAATATCGGATTTGGCTAAGATAATGCATTGTCCATTGGTATGAATATGAAGATGCATGATTATTTGGAGGTAATCAAGCATTCTCCAATGTACAGTAAGTAAGCATGCTCATGAGAAAATGCACTGTCCGAAATCAGCTCACAAAAAAAAAAACAACAAAAAAAAAAGAGTTACAGTTCAATCAAGGCCTTTCACACCTGAAGGAGGTTTCCTGCAGATTGCAGTTCTTATCTCCCATCATTGTGACATGTTCCTCCAAACCAACCTATGGAACAGACAGAAAACAAATGAAAAGAAAAAAAAAGAAAGAACATTATATGTGCCCTGTGACTGGCCGACGACCTGTCCAGGGTATACTGTACTTGTTCTGAAATTAATATTGATTAGGCTTAAGCAGACAATCCCTCGAGAAAACGGATGATATGGCTGGATTTCTCTCCCTATTTCTTTTTCACCTTGAGCGTTGCGGCCTCAGCTTGCGCTTTGAGGATGTTACTCTTCAGGTCGCCTGGAGTTCGCAGTGGTGTGACAACAGGACTACTTCCTGCACTGTTCAGACAGCATTTCTCTCTGAGCTTCACAATGTCCTCCTTTGGATGTCGGTTGGGTAGAAGGAAAAAGAAAGCGAAAGAGAGAGAAACAAATACAGAAAAACAGAGATAATCATTCACTTCAATTAATTTTCTGCTTTCTATGCTTAAGATAACGGAACTACTTCCAAGAATCATCACCCACCTGATTATTCATGACCATATTGATGTTGACATTATTCCTGGTCAAACGCGGACTGCTCTCCAACTCCAGCTGCTTGAGACGTGCTGCTGTTTCTTCATGGGTGGATAACCAACATTAAATTGTACAGCCAACTGCTATGCACTCAAATGAAACAATACTGAAAATTATGAAACGGAAATAATTCGTATCCACATTGTTGACCTAGGAAGTGACATTATCTCACCCACGGCCAACCTTGTACCCTTCAGCCATGTCTCCATAAAGCTGAACAGTGCTGATGAGGTCATCACATTATGGTATGTAAACTCGGGTCTAGTGTCAGCAATGGGAACGTCTCACCAGCACAATATTTTTTATGACGCTTAATCATTTCTCATTTAGATGGTATAATACAGTGAATACAATACAATCCATTGAAATTTGCGTGCTTTGTATGCCATACAAACAAGGTGTTTTTTTTTTGTTGTTTTTTACAGCATGTTTGCTTGTTTCTGCATTGACTGACCGGTGAGGCTGAGTAATTCTTCGCCAGTGGCACCAGAAGGGGAATAGACCATACTTGGACCCGCGTCCTCAACAGCCTTTGCAGTGGGTGCGGCGGGAGGTGCAGGAGTCCTGAGGACATCATCAATGCACGTCTCGATCAGGTCACCAGCCAGGGGCAAACTACAGACAAAGCAAATGGGAGGAGGGAGAAATAGTCCGAATGAAACATGGAGCTCTTTGAAAGCACAAAATGTGCAATAAATTGGTACTTGTTAACTTAAATACAGCCAAAAGCAAAATCGTGATTCAGGTTTCATACAACTTACCAGCGATATCCGCAAAAAAAAAAAAAAAACATGCAAACAAATTTTTGGTGAGTTATAACTTGAAATGTTTTTTAAAAAAGCAGAAAGAATCAAATACACGGTGACAGGTGGTCATGACATGTCAAAGAGTAACAGTTTTTATTCTCTTTAAATCATATGCACGTTATTCAGAAGGATAAACACCTCTGGTCATAGTTGTTAGTATTCACTTTTAACTCGGCAACAATACAGATACAATCAGTTTTTCACAAATCAGTTGGATTAGTGTGTTTCAAGAGAAAAATCAACATTCACAACAACTACAACAGCAGCAACTTTAAATAAACTGGAGATTAAAGAATACAATCACATTTAGAAGTTCTGCAAATAAATTATGCTAGTTAAATTTTCTTCTTGAAGTCTCCTAGGACGGCAACGACGTTCTGTCATAAGGTAGGTGTAAATGGACTATATTTAAATACAGTAATCAGGTTGGGGATATGATTATGCATCTAAATTACATGGTTAATTGAATGAGGGTTTAAGTTAAAAAAAAGGTGCAGGTAAAAAAAGTTTTCAAACATTTTGGTAGTCAGCTGATAGCGGGACTAAAAGAGACTTCAGATATTGACTTCAGATTCCACAACGAACATATTAATTAACTCATTCAGTACCAGCCAATTCTGGACCAAGTCTGAGAAGACGTTTAAAAACGTCTTTGGGAGTGAATTTAGTTAAACGGGTATCTGGATACAAGTACAACATTTTTGGTGAAGAACATCACATTTTGTGACCTACAGTATGTGCTTAGTACATTCTCAACTTCAACCTGTACTGTTGTTCACCAAGGTGACATATTGACACCGATACCAGATCAGTTGAGCGATCACAGAAAAACTAAGACAGGAAAAACCTGACTATGTATTTCTTTTCATCACCCGGGTGAAGGAAAATACAAGATGTCGCAAGTGCATAAGACTAGAAACACCCAATCTGTTTAATTCACAGTGATCAATTTATCCACTTCATAAACTCAGTCATGCCACTATGATATTTGTTAATCGTGCAAAGCATGCCGATATATGTAAGCAACCAAGACGGTAACATTTCAGTAAGTGGCAATGTTTCATCTTTCAGAAGCCTCCGAAATCCAAAACATTTGATTTCACAAATTCATCTGAGGAAGGCTTGTAAAAATGTTTTGAAGAAGGCACGGACCATATGCAAAAAAAGAAAAATCTCACTTCAAATCACAAAGGTGATTGGAAAAGTCAGATATGTCAGTCACACATCGTTTTGAGAAAAACCAAACAAACAAAAAAGTAAACACATTCTTTGCATCAAGAAAGCCCTACAGAAAGGGTGCAGACGTACCAGACTAGACATACTGTATTCAGGAAATTACAATCCTGTTTTGTTGTTCACCAAGGTGACAAGCTAGTTTCTAAGCTGTCACAGTATTTTTAAAAGACACAACTTAGATTATGATCACATAACCACACCTACGGACAATTTAGACAATTTGGGGTGGAATGGGAGGACGTTTGGGTATGTGGCAAAAAAAACAACAACAAGCAAACATGTAAGCACTTTGAGGATACTGTTCTGCAAACTCTACAGAGGAAGGCCAGAGTCATGATTTAAATCCTGAACTTCAGAACTGTGAAGCAAGCTACCATGATGCCCAGGCTAAAGCCGTTACAGGCAAATCATGGACTTCATAAATCTCAATTATTCATTTGTAATTCATCCGAATGTCTCATGGTAAAGGTCTCATGCAGTCAAAATCCAATTGCTACCAACCACCTTTTAATCCATAATATCAAATCAAAATAAGTCTGTATGTGAGATGGTTTAAATTGGACATCAATACTGTTTGTCAATTACAAGCAATAGCCGATCAAACAGGCAAGAGGAATGGAAAATGGGCAGATCAGAATTTGGTGATGTCGTGACCTCAGTACGCTACTCATTATTCAAGTAAACACGCATCCAACAGAAATTTGTGTCACGCTGCATCATGACAGCCAATTGGCATTGAAAAAATACAGTGTATGATACCCTGCGGTTAAAAGATGGTTGTTGTTTGTAGGCACAAGGCACATGGAGCCTTTAGATACAGTAACTCTTGCTCCAAAGACCATGACCATACGAAAAAAAGAGCAGGCCTGGAGAGCGGTCAGCGAGATAGTTACATATCCGGTAAGTACTTGTCTCCAGCTCTTGTTTCTATTTTAATGTGAACCAACCCAGTCAAAGCTTTAGCCTCTGATTCTCCACACACTCGCGCCGTTATAACACTTGAGAAATATAGCGTACCACAAATCAGAGCAAAGCCGTTTTCCACATTCAAATGAAGGAGAAGGTGGAACCAATCACAACAAAACTTAATTACATATAAAAAATTAATGATAAATCCAGCTGTCTCATCTGCCAGGCGTTTTGGACCAATTATAATACCGTTAGCTTTGAAAAGGGTATCCTTGGCAATTCAAATCCAAATTAACCTCCAAATCCAGTAAACGACATCAACGGTTGGGGGGGTGGGGCGACAACATGAGACCTTTAACATAGAAAGTAAGTAGATATAGGCGCGTGATGTTTTAGTCTGTTGTGCACTTTTGAAATTTGTGGCTTATGGAAAGCTTGAAGAAAAATGTCTGAATATATTAACTGATTCTGAGTATTCAGAATGAGACTTCAAAATGAATACAAAAATATGAACTCAGTCAGGAGTAAGGCAGCGGTGCACCTCTAGCTGAGGAAACAACAGTCAAATGAGGTATAAGATATGATTGCCACTTTAGGGAGTTTACTACATTAAAAAAAAAACAACAACAAAAAAACTCAAACGCTATGCGAAATGTTTCCATTTCTAACTTCGAGGCATACATGCAATCATGGGTGTGAGACACATTCTCTGCCGCATTATTTATGTCTAAATCACTGCTGAGGCATGAGCGCGCCGTCCAATTCATGCCACGGTGAGATGACTGTCTGTTGCTCAGTTCTGCCAGGCTCCTTGTTAGGAGCTTTGATGAGATATGAACGAGTAGGATGCAGGGGAGAGGACACCTGAGGAGATTGAGGTGGGAGGTGGGTGACAAGGATAAATGGGAGGGGGCACACAGGAAGGGAATAATGAGAGGTAAGGTAATGGTGTGTAGATGGATTTAACAATGGACAGGAAGCAATAGAAAACAATGAAAATGGGATAAAGGAGAAGGAAATCATATGTCATGTGTGTCAGCGTTGCATATAACTCATCCAAAGAGAGCGACAGCGGGTTAATAGGAAGCAGCAGATTGCTTGAATGGAAAATATTGTCTGAAGCGTCATCGCATATCGTGATATGCACACTGTAGTTATCCACTGACTATGTGGCAGAGGCTGTTTCTAGCCACTTAATTGATGGCAAGAGAAAAAGACTCACATGAAGCACCAAGAGTCACCTGCAGTTAATAGGTTACCATTACATGCTAATCAAAAGAATACAAGCAGCAAATCAAAAGAGACAATTCCACCTTTAGAGAGACATTTTTCAAAGGTAAACAAATATTTTTAAAAATCATTAAAAGCCCCCACGCAATGCAGCTACTAATTGATTATAATGAGAGTCGCAGCCACGACAAAAAAGAAGAAGCTCAATATACTATCATACCTACCTGACCTTCCAACAGGCCTTTTCTCAATACATGTAAATACTGGAACACACAAGGGAATATATGCATTTGCTTGCTTTCGGAAATACCAGCTTCACAGATCACAAAAATGCAGACGACACTTGATGCTGCAGGTGCAAGTACACAATTTGCTATCCATGTACATGTCAAGTATGGCTGTACATCTCTCCAATCAAAGATGATTCGATCTCTACTGTATCTCCATACATGGGGTGTGATACGATTCAATGATTGTACGATTTTTAAGTGGAACAATACAATTCGATTGGATAGGTTCCAGCTCAAGAGGACATGATGCAATGAGTTTCTTATTGACCTTGTCAGTAGTCTCAATGTGGCATTTCCTACAAAGACTGGAAAGCAGTTTCAGGGTGCACCCCGCATACTCCCCAAAGACAACCGGGATAGTTTCAGATCACGCAATATGAATCTCGATATATTTTAAAATGAAGATGCCCATTGGGTTGGCAGACGCCCGGCACGTCTTAGATTTGTATCTGAATTGGAAAACTTAAAGGGGAAGTCAACCCAAATGTTTTTTTTTTACAGTAAGAAGTTATATGCAAGCCTACTACTCTAAAATCGACATTCCGATTAATATTGTATATGTGGAATGTGAGCAAAGCAGTAAAATCCATCTGTTATTGTCCATCTCAGGGGGTGGCCCTTTTGCCACTTGCCGTCCACTGAAAATTACATCACAGTTGCTCAGGCCTCAGGTAACAACCAACCATTGCTTGGGTTCAGAAAATAAGTGATTGGTCATTACCTGAGGGAGCCCTGAGCAACTGTGATGTCATTTTCAGTTGCAAGAAAGTGCCAAAATGGCCACCCTCTAAGATGGCGACAAATGGCTGGATTTTCCTGCGTAACTAATTTTCCGCAAATGCAATATTAATCACAACATTTAGACTAGCAGGGCTGCATTGAACATTAGTGTAAAGAACATTTTGGGTTCAAGCCAGCTTTGCAACAACAACAAAAAAAAAGAACCCACCTTCTCTTTTCCCCTCCAGGACTTCTGGGAAGAGGCTCTATTTCCAACGGACCACAAACAGAAGCAGGCGCAACGGTCACAACCGGTGCACCCGACCAGGCGCCTCGACTGACCTAATGAGGTAGTGCAACAAAAACATATTTTCAAAAGTGCTCGTTTGATTTTGCATGAACAATCGAGTGATTTGAAAAAGTGAAGTTGGGACCCTCACATGCTTGTCTTTGCTGGAGTTGACTCCATTGCCCGATGAAAGAACCCTGAGCAAAGAGACACATTTACATTCCAATCTACATCAATAATTCAGACAACCCTTGAGATCCATCTCCAATATTTACAACCTCTTCAACCACCATTCATTCATTCATCTTCCGAGCCACTTGATCCTCACTAGGGTCGCGGCTTCAACCACTAAAGAACTTCAAAGATATCATGAGGATCATTTCAAGGCAAGCTGACTAGATGGCTATATTAGCGCACATGAACTACAATCCTAAACCTAATATATTTAGCATTTACATACATAGTACAGTGGCCAATTAGATCACAAACTGTTGCAGTGTGGGGTTATCAAAACCCAATAACTCTAATGACATTTAAGTCACAAGAACTCTGACTCAACAAGTAATTAAATAGCTTATGTAGGTGACGTCATGTCTTCAGCCCACATGCAAATTCTGAAACAAAAATGTGACTTGACTTAAATAATCAGGCCTGACAATGTGACTCAATGTGAGTCGCTACTCTGAGTAACTGATGGCAAAATGTACATTTTATGACACATTTATGCTTTTCCCACTGAAAGTTACACAAATTAGCACATTATAAATTATAACAGCTAATTCTTCAATTTTGGTCACAATCACAATGTTTAAAAAGATAGAGCACTCACTCCTGAGGGTGGAAGGGTCCTGCAAAACAAACAGAAAAGATGGTAAACCTTGTGTCCAGGTTAAGTCTGAAAGTGATGCAGGGTAACGGAAAACAAGATTTTTTTTCTTAAAGGGCAAGTCAACCCCAACATTTTTTAACAGTAATATGTCCTATATGCCCCCCACTAATCTAAATATGGCATTCTGATTAATATCGAGTTAAGCAGCAAAATACATCCATTTCTCGCCATCTCGGGAAGTCCCACTTTCTGTCAACTGAAATAGACATCACAGTTGCTTAGGGCTCAGGTAACGACCAATAGAGCTGCATAGAATTTATTATTGTCAAGAACATTGGGGGGTTAACTTACCCTTTCAATCCACACAGGATAAAAAAGACAAATAAATTTAAACAAATGTGCATTAATGTTTGGTTAAAATGTCCTACCTCAACCAGACACTTTTCAAAGCAGTTAACAATCAATTCATCTAAATCAATTTGGTTCCTGGCTCGGGCTGTCTTTCAAGCAATTTACTCATGTTTAAGGGATTAAAGTCAGAGTTTTGGGGAAGACACTTGTTTGAATTGATTATCTTGGAATCTGTGACATAGTAGTGACTTCTAATGACTTTCCCCGCCGGTATAAATCCACAATTCACCTCTTTAGGTGATGTAGGCGAAAGAATGAGACTGAATGTATAATTCAGAAATCCTAAATCGTAAACTAAAGCTTAAGCATGCAATCTTTTTTTCAAAAATACCTGAAGATGCCAACTGTACAGTCATTCCATCTTAGCAAAAACAGCAGTTCAAATACTGTCAATCATTAACAGTCCCATGTTGACATTTCTACCCACGATGAGGACATTCTAACTATTTCTGCGCTTATAAAGTTGACCGTGTTTCAGTGCAATTGAGTCTTGCTCAGTTAAGTGTGGGTAGACGCTTGTTGTGTTCACTGGTCTACAAATTTGTTTTAGTCCATAACACAACACAGCATTTGATTGTGGCACTCACCTCTGTTGTGCATTGTTCTTCTAGAGTAGCGTCGACTAGGCCGCCTCTCAAAGGAGGCTGAGCGGCGGGCTTTATTGGACTTTGTTGTCTGGTACTCTGTGTTTCCACTAGTCGCAGAAAAAACACATTTTCACTTAACAGAGCGGAAAAGTGCAACTGTCCACTTAGGCTCAATCGTCAGACTAAAACAAGAACACAGTTTTCTGAAAACAGTTCATTGTCATACATACACAAATGCCCCCGGTTGAACTCTGAAAGCACAACTGTCTAGTACCAACAAACCCGTCAACCCTCCCCGCCCCCACTAAAGCAAACATGACTGCCAGTGTTTATCTAACTGGGTAATATTTAAACACACACACACACACACACACACGCACACACGCACACACGCACCCAGTACAGTGCCGTAAGATGACACTGTTCGTTGTCAACCGTCTCTACCAATTTGAGCACTTCAATTTTTTTTTTTAATGGCATACAAATAAATCAAGGTTGATTGTTCAAACAGTAACAGTTCAGTGGTCTTTTGGTAGTGTGAATTGGAAATGGCAATTTACAGGCACTGAACTTGCAAGTCTTTTGGAAAAACCCATGGAAACTTGTGCACAGCGTGTTACCTATATCTGAAGCGTGATCCCATGCGGATGAAGCCGGAGCGTGCAGAATTCTTTTGTACTGGCCCCCTCAGCCGGAAGAAGGCATGATGTTCCACAGCACACTTCCAGAGGTGCTTACAGGCCTTCGGGTGGTCCATTCTGAAGACAAAGGTATGCTCCTGCTCTTTGCCCTACAAAGGATGGATTACATTTCAGTGGTAACGAAGATGAATATTATCACCACCAACAACCAAATGGGCCATGCTATTGGATTTACCCTGCACATTCAAGTGCCAAATTCCATTTTTTGACTGTATGTTTCAAGTAACATATAGTCATTGTCTCTGTTTACATAAAATGAACAAGTGAAAAATAAATCCCCATCCAGATTCCCAAATTGCAAGTAAACAACTCTCCAAAAGGAAGGCAGGTAGTGGCAACATGGACGTAAACAATACCATACCGGTACATAAAACATTACATAGCATTTAGTTTGCCAACTGCATTGATTTAAATGAGGGTAACTAACCGTAACATTACTCCACTGTAGTAGCGTCAATAATTATCTTATTTAATGATGTGCACAACATATGTGTCGCTTATTTGCTTCAACATTAGCAATTGACGTCATAAAGCTTTTCAGGAAATAGGTACTCTCCAACTCAGCCGAGTCATTGTGCACTCTGTATTGAGTTGCCTATTTACTGTCTGACTGATAAAAGAGACCATGCATTCATTACTCAACCTTATCAGCACTTCATTGACTTCTGGGTCAAATTGCACACTTTACTTTCGGAAGAAGCCATTCGCTTTGCTCAGCACAAGACATCAGACATGATTACAGTTGCATTCTCTGGTGTGACGGCGGTCTTTCTTAAAGAATTATACCAAGAAATCAACATCTACCTGCAGATAACCCAGACACAGTAGTTATGTTATACAATAAGACATGACCAGTGTTGCAGAGATGATGGCACGATTTACTTTTTATACTCAAGTATAAATTCAGATCTCCAGAGACGATTGCCAGCCAGCCTTTACACTTATGCGTGTCACCGCAGAAGTTATAATACGGTGTGTCATATGTGTGATGATGAAGTATCTAAGCTTAATACATGAACTGACCAGGAAATGATACATTTTTTAACTGTCAGGAGGGAGCCGAGCAAGAAGGGCGGAGCTGTGTGCACAGTGTATGTGTGTGTGGTGGTGGGGAGCGTGGATAATGCATACCAGAAATACCAGAGAGGAGGCTTCTCTATTAACCTCCCACACGGACCTCCAGGATGGACATAAACAAGCTCTGCTGCTCCCACATATACACTTGCCTCTGGGCAATCCAACAAGTCCACTTTCATTTTTATTTTGGGACAGGGGGCCTAAGGAACACTATATTATTATTATTTTATTGGGAAACAAAGCTTCATATTTTTCCTGTGAAGCAACTGCCAACAGATTTATGTGCTTGTAAAGCGCTATGTCGAGTTGAGGAACAATATTAGCCACCGATAAGATGTAAAAAGTATTATTCCACATGGCCCTGAATATGAAACGACCAAGTGTTGACAGTAGAACGATTATAATTTGGTGCAGTATGTGAGATTGATATTGCAGAATTCAAGAGCAAATGAAAACTGCGGAGCACACTTCAAAGTATTCCACATGCTACACTTTGCACCTTCTTTCTCCCTTTCGCCTTTTAACACTTTTTCTTTTTCAGCAATTAGGTCTTATATATCTGAATTATTTGGCGTGCATGTTCACCTGGTCATCATCCTCCACAACCACCAGAGTCAGCTTGCTCTTTTTGAAATCCAGGCGAGTGATCTTTGGCCTACAAACAGGAACACACAAACACAATACTCAAGACAGAACAAAAAAAAAAAGGTAGATCACATCCGAGGCATTTAAATGGGCCAACAAATTGGCTCATAGTCAAGCATACCAGAAAAAGAGGCCAATCTTGGTTTGTCCCTCAAACACCAAAACACCAGTGGGTGTCAAACCCAGACTGTACTCATTACCATCTCGTGCCTGTGCATTGAAAGAGGAGAGGAGAATTTACAGCATTACCGACACCTTTGGACAACACATCTCAACAGCAAATTAAAATTACAAACGCGTACATCCAAAAGTATCCCAAAACAATACATAAAAATTAATATAATTGAAGAACAAAATGTTGTCTGTGTTCAAATCTTCAATGAATTTGAAAAGACACAATTTGAACTGGTCAAACATATTCATGACCTGCAGCAAGTCGTTGACTATGAATCGCGATAAATGCTTTAACCAGTGGGAAGCAATTTCATTCTATTGATGAAAAAGGTGTGTGTGTTCATGTGTCACTTACCTGAACCATATGCATGTCCACACCATACATTTCCAGCCATTTTGCTTTATTCAAGTAGTTGATCTCAGCCTGTGCCGGTGTTTGACCTCTGAAGGTGTAAAAAAATAAAATAAAATAAAATCAGAATGACGTATTGGCTCCAGAAACAAACAGCTAGTCTACACTGTGTGCAGAATGAAAAACAGTAAAATGCTGTGGTTCTGTCGTGAAAAACAAACCAACCTGCACTCCTTCCACATGTTGTATATAGCCAGTTCCACATCCTCAGTCTGTTCGGGGATAAATCTGAATTCTGATACAAGGTCCAGACTGTGTTCTAGTGGGTCACAATCACCTAGTTCCGCTGGGGAAAAAAAATTAAAAACATGATAATCTTGTTTTTCTTATGAGTGAATGTTTGTAAAAAAATTAAAATACGCACAAACGGGCAAGATTTTTGGTCATCAGTTCATAAGAAAGGCGCCATACATCAAACAAAGGAACTAACGTTTCAGTAAATTAACATTTTAAAAGATGTGCCTTAGGAAGTTTATACTCTAGTCAGTGTCACAAACAAAATCACACAATAGTCAATGTCAGTCTCAGCCAAATCATCCCAGAAACATCGAGAACCAAGGAAACGACAAAACCTACCAGGCACAGCACATCATGTCGTTCCATTCACAAATTATGCGGGAGTATTGTGATCTTCAACAAGACAGGTGAGCACCAATTTGAGAAGAAACCATGTGACGATAAACGAAGTGTGTTCAGAGTAAGACAAAGTGCAATTAAAGCTTATTATCTGTTGTGGAAGAAAGGATGTTGATCTTTGAATCTTGAAAGTGCTTCCCTGACAGTGAGTGAAGGCTTAGCGTATAGATGGTGGGGGGAGGGAAAAAAAATCATTTTTCTTTTAAGAGATTGTGAAAAGGAGGAAGCTCAACAGGGGAGAAAAAGCAAAGACAGATAAGGTGCTGGATTAGGAGGCCACTGAAGAGGATGGAGCACTAATGAGCTGGCATTTAGCCTACAATGACTATGAAAGTCTGTGCGTGAGCGTGAGTGCGTGTGCGCACGCGTGCATTTTGGTTACAAAGTTCCACAAAACACTGAACAATAGAGTGGATATAAAAAAATTAATAACGTTTTTTGTGATGTTAACAAATAGGACCAAGATGAATAATTTCAACCACTCGTTGAAAGGGGAAAATAAAAAGCATTTAGTGTGATTGAACAAGTGTGCACACCCCCGTATAAATGGGAATGAGGATGTGTTCAGAATTTACCACGTAAACTCAATAACAAATGAGTCAGCACGCACCTACCACCAGTTAAAGTGCCTCTGAATAACCACAACTACGGCTGAGCTGCTCCAGTAGTCATTCCTCCACCTAAGGCCTCCGTTTCCGCTAAGCATGATGCTACTGCCACTATTGTGGATATGGTGTTGTTTTAGTCTTAAGATGTGTTTCAGAATTAGGGCCATAAGGTTCACCTTGACATGTTTGTCTGATGTATTGTTTTTGTCTGTATGAGATGAGGCCTCCGTCCTGTCACCCTACCCAACAGCACGGACATACAGTATGAAATAAGACAGGACAATGCTCTTACATGCACGAAACATTTAGTGCTTGCTTAAAACAACTTCGATGTTGAACTCTTGGCATCAGCCCTGTCGTCTTTTTAACAAATTTTTTTCACAATTTTAAATTTACATCCAGTTCATGGTAATGCCACCGTTGTTGGCATATTTTCTACACTTGATGACTTCGGTTAGTCCCATGGTATAGTTACTACCTTGGAAGTTATTTTGTGCCCTTCTCCACACTAATACATTTGACAAATGAGATTCCACAGAATCTGTGTGCACGATGCCTTCTGTAGCAAGATCAGATGACAAAAATGTCAGTAAAAGATTACTAGAAGATCAGAACCGAATGGTTTCTGGTGTGAATTGATCTGGAAAAGGCAGCGAAAACGCAAACAAGTCAATTTTGAAACCGTTAATCAAGGTCTGTTTGCTCAGGTGGCTCTAAGCAATGGGAAACCACAATCGCAGCATCAATCTAGTTTGGCATCTACTGCATAGACACACAAGTGAAAGGCCGAGTCAAAGGAAACTCGAGGCAAACATGTTGTATGTGGCACCACACGTCTAAAAATGGCATTCTGCTTAGTATTCCATTTGTTCAATATGAATTAAGCAGCAAAATCCATCTGTTTTGATCCATCTCAGGTGGCAGCCATTTTGCCACTTACTGTCGACTGAAAATGACATCACAGTACCCAAGGGCCCACGTAACGACCATGGCTTGCCTGTTTTCTGAATTTGGTCATGTAATATTCAAAACATTCGCTGTGAGTGTGTGGATAGATGTGTCCTAAAAAATTAAATTGTAACCAATCAATTCAAGATTGTGAAGTTAGAATACAATGTCAACCTGACATTGTAAATGTTGGAGGTGAAATCTTAATTGCAATTATAAAAAGTAAGTTACAGGGAGAACATAAAGCTTTTGAAAACTAACCAAAGCATGTTAACTTCTGTATTTTCCTGACCATGTCACATAAAAGGTGGGATTTTGTGATTTACACAACACCGGGCCAGTCACATAAAGAGCCAGCAGTGATCCACTTGAAAAGGCATTGTGCCATCAGGTCGGCCTTGGCAAGAGCACTTTCGAAATGACACATAGGTTGATTTTTTTTAAAGGCTCTCCAGTTTGCAAATACCAACCGGATTAGTAACAATCTTTAGACGACATGCAGAAGGGTGAAAAGATTTAACCTCTGTGAAAAAGCAAAATGGAATGTGGGTCAACATCATCCTACTGGAAGTAGTAAACAATGGCTTTTATGTCTAAAAGCCTAAACCACATAAGATGCTGATGGACCAAACAATTTTTTTTACTGCCGCTTTGCTGACTTACCCTGTAGTGAGAAGGCAGCCAATTCCACTGCTGTCTCAAATGGGCATTCTAGCCTGAAATTGTCGACAGGTTTGGTAAGATGCAGAAAATGAGCCAAAATCAATTATCCAGATAGAAAATATCTTTATGCGTTAATGTAGATCAGGGGTGTCAAATGTCCGGCCCGCGGGCCGGAACCGGCCCCCCAAGGAGGTTCGATTAGGCCCGCGGAATAATTTAAAAGTGAAAAAAAATGCATAAAAGACACGGAATGACTATTTTTAATAAGGTGCACTTCATGGAGTATCCTCAAAGGGACACACTGTTTTGATTAGAACAAAGGAAAGACATGATATTTTGGTTATTTATAGCAGAGTATGGTATAATTTTAATGGTCCAGCCCACTTGAGGCCATATGTGGCCCACAATGTGAATCGAGTTTGACACCCCTGACGTAGATGAAGGAAAATGACTTACTTTCCACTGAGGATATCTTGTTTCAACTGCAACACAAAAAGGTATCTGGGAGAAAAACAAACTTCTCTTGTGAAAAATGGTGATGATTCATTTGTTTCAATTATGTTACAAGCAGGGGTGGGTAGGTACAAGCTAGGTCTAGTCAGTTACAAATACTTAAGTAACAGATAAATCGCGCTCGTCTGAGTAGTTGTAATGCAACATACTTCATCCATCCATCCATCTTCTACCGCTTATCCGGGGCCGGGTCGCGGGGGCAACAGCTTTAGCAGGGAAGCCCAGACTTCCCTCTCCCTAGCTACTTCTTCCAGCTCTCCCCGGGGGATCCCGAGGCGTTCCCAGGCCAGCTGGGTGACATAGTCTCTCCAGCGTGTCCTGGGTCTTCCTCGGGGTCTCCTCCCGGTGGGACATGCCCGGAACACCTCACCAGGGAGGCGTTCAGGGGGCATCCGAATCAGATGCCCAAGCCACCTCATACTTTTTAACATGTATTTATTTATTTATCTATTGCTTGGCCCATCAAAAAATAGTTGTCACATGATTGTTCTAGCAAAGCAACGTAACGACGAACAACGTCTGGCTCTATCACTTCAATAAGATTAGCCAGAAAGTCAGATGACTGCACTCAAAGTGTCTGAGGCTGAAACAATGCTTTCAGAGTGACTCATTCACATGAAGCATGGCAGAAACAAGGGAAGAAAGGACAGTGGACGACTCGCAGTGAGAGGAGGCACAACAGGCCTTTTGTCACATTCAATTTCTGCTGATCTGACAAATTGTTTATGACAATTCATTCAAAAAGAACTTAAAATCAGAACCTCTGTTCGTAACGGGTTTTTGTTAAATTCGAATAGTTCTAGTTTATATGTTAGCTCACCTGGTAAGCTCCTCGTGCAGGTTGTTTGGCTCGGAGGAGTAGAACTTAACTCTCAAGTGAAGGCAGTATGGCGGGCCAACTAAAAGATGTTACATTACAGCAGGATGTCAAAGTTGTCAAGCATGAGAACTGTTTACTGCGCATAATAAGACCCAAGGTACCATCAGGGAAATATGAAATGAAACAGCAAAGCCAGATGCATAATGTGCCCACAGATTTGCTATTCCCATAAAAACATTTTCTGCTCTTGCTCATAAACGCGTTCAGAAAAAAAGTAACTTCTGACGTTAAGGAAAAAGGGAAAAGAGGGCCCCGTGTACTTACTTTTCACTTGCTTTTTTATACTTTTTGTAACATCAAGCCAGTGCTGAAACAAAAAAAGCACAATCCATTCAACACTGTTACACGTAATAAAAAGTACTGTGCAGTACATACTTGCTGACTTCACAAGTTCTCATGGAGCTTATGAGAATGTATATCTTTAACTTGACCCAGAGCTTTCTTCTACGAGAAACATGCAGGCTCGATGAGACATGAAGGAAGTCAGGAGAGCAAAAGCTGGTGACTGTGATTGAGCACGTGGTAGTGAGTGAACGAGCGAGGAACTCGGAGCACCGTGGCGTCTTCTCCCCCGCATTCCTCCTTGTAGCATTCTCTCCCACTTTTCACAGACTACCTCCAGCCCTCAATCATGTGCCCTTCCTCTCTGCTAAATCTTCCCCAGCGTCAGATTTTACGGCATTCGCAGGGAATTGGTACAAAGAGCCGGGGTTACTGGCACACCAAGAACTGAAAGTCTTAGTCCGAGCACCAGCAGACTCTCTAAGCCGACAAGAGTGCCAGAACCAATCCTTTTAGTCGAGTAAATGACGACGAGATGTTGATGTCAGTTTGATTTTTCGGGTGGATTCCAAACAGCAAAATGTGAAACAGGACATTCTATGGAAAACATACTGCACTTGATTGCTTGCATACAAATAATCGAGTCTCTGGAATGCCTGAGGTGACCAAAAAAAAAATGAAGTTTTTTGTTTTTTTTTGTTAATTGTTTGTCCAGTAAAACAATTGAAAGTGTATGAGTGCATGTCTTTGAGAACAATCCAATACATCATAACTAGCAGTGGTAGGCTACATTAATTCAGCAAATATCAATACTTTGTGTTGAGTTACATTCGTTTTGCATTGCACTTTATCGTCTTCTTTATCTTTTACGCACGGCTTCCTCCTGGCTCACAAGAATCATGGCGAATTATTGTACATGCAGTGGTGCGTGTGTCAGCAGTAACATTAGTCCATGTGGAAAAGGCTTACTGTGAAGCTTTCAGGCATTGATTTTGCTTCAGCTTTTTTTTTTTTGTAATCTAATTATTCGTGTTCTTCAAGCACCAGTCCATGCCCAACATACATGCAGATTCTATTTCAGAGGAAAGGATATCACAGACAAGGTATTAAATCACCTGGGAACTGCTCAAAAGAAAATCTGTCTCACCGGAACTTGTGCAGAGTCCATGAAGCGTAGTCCAAAGTAGTCTTTTTCTACTATGTCCAGATGATACATGATCTGGTCAAACAGCTCCTCACCTTTGGCTTTTTTCTAATGAGGGTACCCATGAAAAGAAAGAAAAAGAGCAGTTAGGTTTCTCAGTGCTGAATATCTTCTTGATTGGAGAACCGACATTGTAAACAAGCAACACGAGCACAAAAATTGTGATATCATTTGTGATGTCTTTCTTTCATGTTTGTTTTGTGATTACTGTGTTTTAATTTGTGAATTTTCACTGAATACCATTATGAGTAAATCTAAATAGCCTGAATAGGAGTTGCTGTTTCCAGCAAGGCTGTACCAGTTACTGCCCGTGTTCTGCCTGGGACTGGAAGATCTCTCCCTCACATGCAGACACACACGCACACCCACCCACCCACACACGCACACACACGCACACACACACACACGCACACGCACACGCACACGCACACACACACACGCACACGCACACGCACACGCACACGCACACGCACACACACACTCACACACATACACGCGCACAGTCACACACAAACACACGCGCGCAGACTCATTTGTCTCCCAAACCTCAACTTGAGGCATGGTGACTGCGTTGCCATGGCAATGGGGGTTTAAGTGCCCCAGACACCATGGAGCTGAGGGAAGTGGGGAAGCTGAACACACCATGTGATCACCTGACGTTTTGTGACCATTTTGGTCTTTGTGCTTAGCGAAGAAGAAAAAAAAAATCTGCCATGTCATAAAATAACTGTTGCTGCTTTTTGTAAGCACCCCTTTTTTCATGCATTAACTGTACAGCAAATCCTACTTGTATTTTTTTCCCAACTGCCCTGGATACAACTATGTAATAAATATAAGGACATGACCCATCATCAGTGACAGAAGTGTGTTCCCGCACACACCGCTAATAGTTTTCAGGCCCCATACTAGTTGGCATCTCTGAGCAGGCATAGCGTACCCCTGGAGTACCCTCCGGAGGGAGAGAGACAGCATACAAAGGCCTCATTGTCCATGCGTGTTTGTGTGTGAGCATGTGTGCCATGCTTTGTTACAGTAATTCAAATTTTTTGTTTCGTTCTTTTGCAGTCTCTCGGCATGTGATCACACAAATGTGTCTCAACCACTGAGTAAGAAGGGTACATATTATCTGAAAAAGATTTGCGCATATGTTCAGTCAATGAACCGACAAGCCAACTAAAATGAGGAAATACAAACTGATTTGCATGACTATAAGTAGGGCTCCAGTCTGCTGCTGTTGCACATCTCAAAAAGTATGCCATTCAGTGAAAAATAACCGATCGTAAATAGTTACTGGGTGCAAATAGTACAATATTTGTATCTTTAAAATATGTCAGACATCAAAGCTTGCCGATATGCTTTTGGCAGGTCAAGATTACTCATTTGAGATGGCATGGCACGACACAAACAGGCAGTTGGATTGACTGCCGATATTAGCCACACGCGCTAACCGCCAACTTGTTAGCCACTAGAGATGCAAGTGACTCAGCAAAGCCCCCTTCTCATTTATCATAAAAGTGAAGAGTGTTGAAAAGAGTGGCTTATAAGTCTCACCTATTAATATCGCCGTGTCATTAAGTCACCAGTATTAATAGGACAAAAGTTAGGAATGTGAAAAGGTTATTTTGCCTATAAAGAAGAACCAAATTGGAACTTAACTAATGACGTGAATCGGATTTCAGTAGACCTTTAAGGTTCTAATACAACTACATTTTGGGAGTCCTACTACAAATATTTGGAAGAAAAATAAAGCAGGCATGGCATTATGAAACCGTTTGCCCTGTGAGGCACAGAGGGGGACGGATGCAAGAAAACCTGCCTGTACACACATTATTTTGTCTGAATTGCATTTTGTATATCGTTACTATCGTATGCTTGTCCCCAGACAGGGGACTTTAGTGTAGTCAACGTGAGGAAATGTGTACATATACAATAATAAGGATCATGAAGAGGGTAACTGGAATAGTTCGACACTAAACCAACTTAAAGGGGATGGTAGAATGGAAACTTTACTTTATAATTGCTAGTATACAAATAGTTGGGTCTCTAGAGTGTCTGTCCAGCCATTAAGTGTGAACTAAAACAATGAAGTAGGGTTGAAAAAAAAATCTATATTTGACTGTAAAGTAATTGAAAGTCCAGTCGAAAGCAATTAACTAATGACGGTATTTTTCAGTGCAGTGACAGTACAGTGGTTCCCAAACGTTTTTGCACTATAGACCACTTTCAAGTGAAGACATATTTTGGTGATATGGCTAAATGATTAAATAATAATAATAAATTCGAATAAAATAATGATTTTTTTCTTTTTTTTTTTGCTCCATCATGTACCCCTGCTGCAGCTCCTTGACTAATTCTACAACTGCTCTCGGTTCACTCTTTTGATATGCACCAGGCAGGTTTCAGATTATACATTCCTGACATGACCAAATAATCCAAACCTTAAAAGTGTGAATACATCTTTACAGGTCATTCCTTTGACTGACTGGTTATTAGTTTAGTGTGTAACCCACTCATGAAATTAATCCCTACAGGTGCATCTCAACAAATGAGAATATTGAGGGAAAACATAATTTGCTTCAATTGTTCAATTTAAAAAGCGAGATTACACAGAGGGTGACAAAAGTCATGATTTTTTGGAAAAATTCTTTGGATGATGATTGCTCACAGATAACAATAAAATAATGATGAAGAAATTAAGAGTATTTCATCATAAAAAATATTCTTAAAATCAAAATTAGGTCGGGGTGGACTGCCGGTCTGTGATTGATTAATATTTAAATCACTTTTTGATTTGAATTCCTGGACAAAATAAACTTATTACATTCCACATTTTAAAATGTACCTGGAAATATCAGAAATTTTTGAAAATCAGTCCACTGGTGCAAAAAGATGTAAATTATTACACACATTTAATGCCAATGGAAGGTATGATCTAATAACAATGCAAAGTTAATAAGCATACACTGCACGTTTACGTTTCAAGGTATAATGTACTTTAGGGGAAGGCAAATATCAACGCAACACTATACTGTCATAAATATGAAAAGGTACACCATCGTTTTCACAAATGTTGCTAATCAATCTCATTATCAATACAATGCACGACAGCAGAACTGATAGTATAATTGATTTTTTTTTCTCTCCCAGCTTAATTGTGGGTCAAAGTTTGGAAAGCAATCAGTGAACAATAGAAGAAGCCTGTGGCATGGAGGAAGGAAGCCTTTGTTGTGAATTGAGAGGGGCAAAAGGGGAAACAAGAAAACCTCTCATTTCAAAGAGCAATCAAAAGTGAGGTGCCGCACATGTCATGTGATGGGGTCATGTGATTAAGCGTGTTGTCCAGAGAGGATCATGGAATTACAGGTGATCAGCTACTGAAGCTACTGAAGTTGTGTCAGTAGCCGGCGATGTTGTTGTGTCAGTAGCACGGCTACGGCTCACCAGTGTAACATTCCCACTAATACAACTACTTTTAATTTGCAATGAGCCACATTTACACACTTTAAAAAAAATAAAATAAAAATCAAAGATACATTCATCATCTCCATGTACAGAATGATAAATTATCAAGTATGTTTCAGAGCATTTAAAAAAGCTCATGTAGCGGTTCATTTGTGTGGATTTAAGTTATCGATTTAAAATCATCATAACTTTGTGAGTAACTGAGCTCTGAGTGACAAAGATTCGTGTTGCGCTTCAATCACACACCAGTCATTTATCTTTATTCACTCTTGCCTTAAAGCCACAGCCTCAGACAAACCACACGTGGGATCAATGAAATTTTCTATATTAACTGGTTTTCTCTCACTTAAACATATAATCATTCTCCTACTTAGAAGATCTGAAAGCAGAAGCTGCACAAACATGTACTTTAGTTATCAGTAGTTGTCCATTGCACACATTATATATAAGTGAGAGGTATTCACTTAAATGGCTTATTACATTGGCGTAATGTGTTCAAATTTGTAGTTTTGTACTGCTTTTCATTGCATTTTTGACATCACTTGAACTCATTAGGATTGCTCTTACCGGCAGGTCGACGCTGACATCTGTCCCGTCCAACAAGGAGACTCGGCAAGTGATGATGGACTTGGCATCTCCAGCAGCTGGGATGTGCGTTGTAGCACGCTGGGCCTCCCGTAGCCGCGTTTTTTCAGCATGTTTGCGGATGGAGCGTCGCCCCAATGTCCTGCGCAGGAAACTCAGCATGCTGGGAGTGATGGAGGGTCACACACACTACACCACCTGTATCACACAAAGGTGTTTATAACATAGGCTATGATGATGAAACATACATGAAATTATGTATAATGTGTAAAGTGACAGAGGTGTACATAGATGGCCAACTGTTGATGTATAAATTTTACTGAAAGTACAATGGTTAACTACTTTAGATGGATTAGTAAAGTGTATTTAGAATGTGTTTAAAATTTGGACTATGATGTTAACACATACAGGAACATATAATCTATATACTGTATGTCACTGATAGTGCAGTGCTTCACTACTTGACAGATAATTAAAAGATTTGTATCGTCCTATCACGGTCTTTAAAGAAGCATTTATGGCCAAAAATTGATACACGTCAAATAATGCTGAGAAAATGACGTCGTTTCAGGGTGGGAAAGGGGGCAATGACACTAAAAGTCAGTCGCGGGCAAGGCAATTAAGTTGCTGCTATTTAGGTTATGGCTTTTGATTTAATCAGATACTTCATTCAAAGGAAGAACACAGAGAAACGAACCGTGACTGCTGTATTAGCTCAGCCAGCGGGTGAAAAAGTACCTGTAGGAAGTAAAGCAACAGGTGTGCGCTTGATTTTAAGCACTAGCCAAGCCGTAAACATGCCTGCAACTGTACTGCGGGCGTACCATTTCTACTTGACGGTACGGTGACGTAAAACAAGCGCCGCCTGGTGCTTTCTTTGGCTGGACGTAAGATACACTTGTCCGGCTGTGGGAGACACTTGTGAATGCGGTTCGAATGAAGAAGCGAGAGATACTTACCGAATCGCCTGCGTTAATTCCAGTGCGAAAGCACGCCCACTTGCATTTTAGATGACCGAAGAGCAACATGAAGCATGATAAGCGTTCGAACTCTGCTTGCTATTTCATTCCGCCCCACGACCCTTGCGAGATTTTTTTTCTCCTAGGTCCCAACTAAAAAAAAAAAGTAGGAGGCAAAGCTTTCCCCCGGAAGTGACGCCACATAAACCCAAACAACAACGTGATTAGTATTTTTTAAAGAGACAGGACTCATTTTGATTCTCACAACTTTGGAGGCTTGGTATTATATAAGTTCATACAGGAACTTAAGTAATTTGTTTTGAAGTCAATTTGGTAGTAAAATTGAAATAACAGAACAATGGCACAGATGCATTTAGTCATTCAACAACCCCCTGGTATGAATGAAGTAATTCATAGTTTACGACAGCCTCACATGACATTTCGAGGTTACCAAAAAAATAGCCCGCTCAATTACCTTCCAACTTACTGTTTTTCATTTGACTGTTTTATTTTTATGACGCCAAGGTGATTTTCATACACATATTTACTGTATGTACGCATTAGTGTTTTCCGACTGCACATTTAATTCAGTCGTGAACAAAGAGTAGATATTTTTAAATAATCATAAGCGCCCTCTACTGGATAATTTAGAACAGTGTTTTTCAACTTCCCAAAATTATGGATATTCAGGCATGGGTGAAATTTGAAGATTAACCTAAAATGCACCATAACCTAGCTTGCCCTTCCCAAATGTTTCAAATGTCCAACTGATTGAAATACATTATTTGTACCATCCATCCATCTATCCATTTTCAAATCCGCTTATTCTCACAAGGGTCGGGTGTGTCAGAGTTTTTAAAAAAGCCTTTAAAAGGGCATTAAAAAAATTAAACTCCTGAGATCATGTGGTTGCACAAGTGTGCACACCATATTATTGGGGTTGTGGCTGTGCTCAGAATCAACTAATCAAATTTAAATGAATGTAAAATGGGAGTCATCATTCAGCTGCCACCATTTAAAGGGCCTCTGTACACCCACATGAACTCCAGTTGCTCTAGTAAGCTTTTGCTGACATTTACAGATCAGCCTTATTTAAGGTACAGTGGAAAGAATTATAAACCATTCCAAATACCAGTCTGTGTTCACACCAGACTTTCAGGTTTCTGTGAGAAAGCAAACCAATGGCAGGAAAAGCCTTTTAGAACAGCTGACCTTGACTTTAGGTTTATCAGAGGCACTTCAGATGGTGTCAGCTGCGTGCTGAATTTGATTTAACATGAGTTTGAATGTGATTGGTTCGTTTAGAACTAAGCCACGCCTTCCGCTTGTAAGAGGATGTGCACATTTGTGCAATCACATTACCGACGTTGTTTGTTTTTATCTCTATTTTTTTTTCAATTGTGATGTACAGGTTATAGGTCATAGTGCTGGAAAAATATTATTGTATAATAATAATAATAATAATAATAATAATAATGATTTATCCGAGTCTCATTTTTCATATAACAAAATATAACATTTGACCGCTGTAGATATGAAAAAAAGATCAGCAATGGCTATCAAAATAGAAAGTGCTCATTGAGTCCTCTTTACCTCCCTTTTGCAGTGTGTAAATCTGAAGCGACATTGCCATGCTTTGACAGACAAGCTTTAATTGTTCACAATCAAGCTTATAGACACGTTCAAAGCACCAGTAAAACCAGGAATCCAGTCAGAAAGAAACAAGACATTGGTACGACACACAAAAAAAGCTTCATTTAAAATATAAGGAAAAACACCGTCTCGGAGTTTTAGCATATATACTCGCCGGTAGAGATTGTGTCAAGTCAAATCAAGAAGTTTGGAAGTAAACACCAGTTGTGGAACAATTGAATCATCCAGAGGAAAACAACAACAAAGTACTTGTGCTCACAATTGATTTTCCCTTTTATTTTAAAGATTTTTTTTTAATATACAACATTGTATTTACAGGGTCTAGCATTATTTACACAAAATTAACAAGTGGCACTGTGTAGTCAGAAGTTCTTTTCTTTTTTCCCCTACTCATGTCTTAAAAAAAGAAATAAATTCTAAACATAAAAAAAGGAACTTTTTCCATTTCAGTAGCACTATTTGCTACTCAGCATTCTACAAAGTGCTATCCTTTGCCGAGCCATCTAAAACAGGTTTTATCTTTGCAAAAAAATACAGTTAAAGCTGGCCCTTCCCATTTTGAGACCTCTCTAAAACTAACATCATTCAGTACCCCAAATTCATCAATTATGGGTCATTAACAAAACATTTCAGTTATACAGCTCCTAGCTAGATGTCTGGTAGAGTTGCACACACTTGCAAGGATTTTATCTTGGTAAAATGCCATTAAAGTTTTATTCCAGTTTGTCTTGCCAAAGCGGCACTCAAAGAACTTTAAAAAGCGTTAGTTTTAAACTAAATAAAATTTAAATAATGATCAACTGAATGCAAAGTTAGCTGTAAGGGACAGAGTGATTGTAGTGTTGTTTTTCTTAAGGGAAAAAAAAAGCTTGAGGATGTTCTGTGGAGAAACAAACGCACGGTTACACTGTTCCAACACAACATGTGGAGGGAACAATACATGGAGCATGGAGGATGGACGAGATGTGCTATGAAAGCCAAATGAGTTTCGGAGGACTAAACTTCTTGATCGGGGACAAACTAAATTCGGCATAAAAGGGTGGGCTAAGGACAATTTGAACATAAGCTGGTTTTCTCAGGACAGACTAAAAAATTATCATGTCAAAGAGGGAAACGCTTTTATGGCACAATGTTTCATTCCAGTTAAGAGACAAGCAGGCTTAGAACAGACAGCTCCAAATATTCAGAGGAGAACAAGGAGAAGTTATACAGCTGCATCACAATAAACTAGAATATGGTGAATAAATTCAGTTATTTCCATAGCTCAATTCAAAAAGGGGAAGCTGATATTATACTGTATTGTCATGAATCTAGGAACACAGGGGAAAATACTTCTTTCCCTAATTTCTGTTAAAATGATGACGTCTGTGAAGGTCAAACTTGTAAAAACAAAAAAATGAGCATATCTAAAAAACCCGATGTGCTAGGAAAAAAGTAAAGATATTTATTAAATCAGTGTCAAAAATACACAGACATTTCTAATTAAAATTAGCTGTTGACCAGTGTAAATGACATTAATCAATTGTTTTAAAAAAAAGTAATTACTGAGCAGGTGTAAAACTGAAAAATCCGCAGCTAATCCAGTGATCAATACCGCAATCGGTATCGGGCAAGCTCACTCATGGATCATCTTTATTGAAAGTGGCAGCCTAAAACCCTGATTGGAACACACCCAATTACAACAACCAAATAGGAAAGCATTACGTATGTCTCCTTGTATGTAATTAATCTAAATATTTGACAAGCTTGACTTTTTAAATAGAACCATAAGAAAAATCACATTTTCCACACATTCTAATTTATTGAGATGCAACCGTAGAGAAGGACTGAAAAGAGAATTTTTGAAACAAAACTCATCCAGTCGTTGACGAAGGCGATGAAAACTTACACATCATACAGCTATGGACAATGTTAAATTTATCAATTAAAAAAAACAAAACTAATGAAAAACAAAGACGTGTTAAATAAGTTAAAATTCCAGGCTGGAATTGATCACTCGGGAAGGTGAACACTCAAACTGCCATTCAAATAAGCTTAAAAATCAAGTACCTTGAAATGATGGTGTACCACTTGATACCCGAAAAAAAAGATGTTTATTTTTTATTTTTTAAAGTGCTGCATGTTACGAATAATACAACTCAATGTTAAGATTTTGGGGTATTTTTTTTCCAATAGTGTGACATGTTTGTTTTTCAGGCTTCATATCTGTATGGACTCACCAAATGGTTTCCGATTAGTGGAGGAAGAGGGGACTCCTGAGAGCAATCTGAGAGCAATATATTCCAGAGGTCCTCAACATGATCTCGTAAAAATGTTTGACTTATAGAAATGCCGAGAATGAGAGATTTCAATAACAGAACTCCAGGATCCATGTTCTAAATTGGCCATTTGGGTTTAAAGCAGCCATTTTGGGCACATTTCAGGACTCAAACTCCTATTGGGGAACTTGTCCAAATGAGTCCCAGTTGGAAGAAGCTCCACCAACAAAAAAACATTTTCAATGCCATCCATTTAGTGTGGAAAATGTTGTCAAAGTTTGATCATTTTGGGGGTGAAATAAAGTGGTGTGAGATCCAATTTAATTGAATGACACTTTCATTTTAAGCGATTAATGCGCGCAAGTTCAAAAAATGGGTGAAAATTGTAAAACTGTTTTGTTCTTCTCTATGCCGTGTGATGTCTGCCAACGCAAAGCAATGAACCGAAGTCATCGTGCTAAATTTTCCTCCCAATGTCCATCTGTCAGTCTGAAACAAGAAAGGTGAGAAAGATCAAAAAAATAAATTAAATCACTTCGCTTTTCCATCCTCACAAATCAAACGGTTAACAAAGCAGTTAAGAGGGATAAGACTGCTGGACTACTTAAAGTGGACTGAGAAAGCATGATGTTCTAGACCGGTACAAAACATACAACTCATTTTGTTCAGTGGACAAGGTTTGACACAAAATAAAACACAATAAATACTCTTTCGGGAGGGACAAAAGATAAAAGGTTTATCTCTGTATCAAGTTAAAAAAAAAGGCAGGTCTGTCTGGCAGACTCACTCACAAAGGGGACAGGGTGACGGGAAGCCTTCCATCCATGGGACAGCCCATCCCCTTGGTACGTATGGCACAAGCAACTCCGCATCCACATGTCTTTGTGTGTACCCTGAACACACAACCGCCTCTAATGGTACCTTATCAACATCGCAGAATTGCTTCTTGAATTGGAACCTGTCAATGCGTTTCCTGTTTGTTGTCTATTTGTTCTTCCCATCTTTGTTATTATAAAGTGCAACAGTGCGTTTGTTCTCGTCTCCTGTTCCCGCTTCCTCTGATAAAGTGTCACGGATCATCAGGATCGGGTTCAGGGTTGACGCTGGTCTCACTGGTGGCACTGGCGATGCTGGGCTCCTCCACTTCATCCTCTGTCACTTCCCCCACGTCAAGCACCTCCACCTCTTCGTCGTCGTCGTCGTCGTCCTCCTCCTCCTCATCCAAACCTCCTTCCAGCAGGTCTACCACAGCTGCCGCCTCCTCCCCTATCTCCGCTTTGACTTCTCTCTCCTCTATATTCCCTTCCTCCTCTTCTCGGATGCCATCCACCTTCTCTGGGAGCTGATAGGCGGCAGGCGACAGCGGTCGGACCAGTCCCTCGTCGTAGACCTTCAGAATGGCCTCGCACACAAAGCGGTATTGACTCTGGTGGAGACGGAGACAGATGAGTTCAAGTTCGATGGTGAAGCATGACTGAAAAACAGGTAGGTTGACGTACAGGTGTCTGGATCATCATGGCTCTCTGGTCTCTCATGGTCCGGACGATTTCCAGAGGGTAAACCGGCTGGCCGCACTCCATGAGACACAACGCTGTTTCCATGGTGATCAGAACACCTGTCCGACCAATTCCAGCACTGGGAAAAAGCAGGAGGTAAAAGGCTTTATGTTAAAAGTCACAGAGGTGAACCAGAGGCTAGATTTGAACTGTATGTCCAAGTAGCAAACTCAAATTGAACTTGTATATGTTGAATCGACTAGTCAATGCATTGACTCTGCAATGACGGTAAGAATTTGCCAATCACTTGTTTGAGCATTAAGAACATGGATGACTGATCTCTGCCGGGAAGATCAGGTATTTATGTGCCAATTAGTGTATGAGCAACAAATCTTGTGTCAGTTGCTCTAATCTGCCATATTATATGATCCTTCGTACCTGCAGTGTACCACCACTGGCTGGTCCTGCCCGGTCCTTTTGCTCCGAACCAAAGCAACAAAGTCCAAGAAGTCAGTGGAGTCATCAGGGACGCCATGGTCGGGCCAAGCCAGGTACTGGATTTGGGTCAACTCTCTCTGCTGCTCACTCTGAAAATGCATACAAAGACATAGTGCCACCAACATGACTTACTGAAAAATGTATTGGATTCATCCTCTAGCCTAAAATATACGGCCTCCACAATATCAGAGAGAAACACGATTGGGGATTTGTGGTCAGTTTTACTGGGACAGATAAAAAACACCATCAACTATTTGAAACCTTATTGCCAAGGGCTCACACCGTCAGTCATGAACAGGTTGCATGATGCCTGGCTGAAACTAAATGGGTGTAAAATCTATACATACAAACACTAATTCTTCATATGTGATCTGACCATGACAAGAACATAATTAGAATGTCAGCCTCAGTGCTGAGAGAAATTAAAGCATCTTTGAAGGGTGGATGTTTGTGCAGTAAGATGGAGTGCTTGGCACTTCTGCCTCACAGTTCAGAGGTTTGCGGTTGGAGTTAGCTTGTTCTTCCCGGGCTTCCATAGTTAATTTTGTTGCTAATCCGGCTTCCTCCCACCTTCCAAAAACATGCAAGTTAACTTTATTGAAGATTCTATATTCATCCATAAGTGTGATTATGAATATGAATGGTTATCTACTGTATGTGCCCTGCGATTGGGTGACAACCAGCCCAGGGTGTAGATTTTGTGGGGTCTTGCATAAGAGAAAAAGACTCTCTCTCTCGTTTCCTGATTTTATGTATGATGTATATTTTTTACAAATTCAAAATGAAACAGTTTTGTTTACGTTTGTTGTCATGAGAACACCAGTACAGTAGTTGTGATCATTTTGGTCCTGATACCCATGTTGTGAAATCAATTACCATACTGTTTATCTTTTCCTATCGCAAACACTGATTCAGTGCAGACTTCTTGTGCTGCCTCAACACGGCAACGTGCTCACTATGGCAACCATTTGGCAGTCACGCTGCTTTCGAGACCAATACATTTTGAAAGGCTATGCTATGTAGGAAATGGTCAAGGAGGTCAACTAGACACAGACGTGCACACAAAGAAAGAATTGCACATCTAAACACAACAAACAACATCGACTCATAGAAAAGGAACCCTGTTATTATTGTTTCATCTCCTGCGGCAAAGACAATGACTGTAGAGTAGTCTCTAATTTAAAAGAATGCAAAATAACCACCATGACCATAAACAGCAAACTAGAGCAAACTTGTTGTCTCCCTTTCTGCTTTTGACTCCTCTTCTGTGTTTTTGTTCTTTTACAAGAATCTGACTGACGGAGGGGAGGGGTGGTTGGGTTGTCATGGTAGCCAGATCTCAATACGTGGTCCACATGCGGGAGCCAGAAAAAGAACAGCCCACACCGCTCACTATGGCAACACACCTCCTCTGGATCCTCGGCTGTTCATTCTTCCCGAAACGCTGGCCGCTCTCTCGCACCATGTTTTCTCTCTAATCTCCCCTGCTGTTTTTCATCCTCGCCCTCTTTTGTTCTTCAATCGGGCTGTATTGGGTGCATAAACATGAATGCCACATCCTGCTCAGGATGAACCATTCTGTTAAAAATGGTAGAATTTTGAATGGATTATTATAACTGTTTCAGAGTTAATTTATCTTTAATGCCATAATTAGCGCCTTTTGAGAGAGGTACAAGAGGTCGTCAGTTTAGGGCGGAGTTCCATTGCTACGGCAAAGACATAATCCCAATTTGCACATGAGTCAGGAAGGTAATATCGTCTATTATTAACCTACACTAGTGCAATGGTATTTTACATTCTTTTCAGCAATACCAAGAGCATACGGATAACTGTGTTAATATTGGTGACTGACGTGAAATGTTCAGAGGGCTTCATCTTTCTACCTACATTCTTGCTGCTGGAGGCTGTAAATTTCCCCAGTGTGGGACAAATAAAGGATATCTTATTATCTTATTATTATCTTTGCATCTTGTCTCACCTGTAAATGCATGAGGGTCATTTCCCGGACTAGGAAGGCTGAATTGCCCTCCTCGTTGTGGCATGTAACGGTGAAGTCTCCATAGGGAGCGCTGCTGTCTGGATTGGGCCAGTACTGGTGGCACTTCACCTATAACCGACAAGTAGGACGTTGTAAATAGAGAGGCACATGGAAGTTACCTGGTCTTTGCTGATAGAATTCTCCTGTTACTGAGTTATACACACAGTTGAAGAAAATCAATAACATTCATTCAGTTGTTGCCTGATTGAATGAATTATGATTACTGAAGCTTCTTAAGGGCTGAAAGAGTACAACTCCAAGTTCCTAAATGAGGAAGTTAGACGGATGACTCGGGAAGAATCAAATGGCGAAAAAAAAAAATATATTAAAAATACTCAGGATCGACAACTGTAATTCTCATCATATCAAGAAAGGAAATCAATGACTGCTGATTTTCAATGAAAACTCTGAACATACCCGTCCCCTCTCGACCTGCGTTGTGAGCATAACCACCATAGAGGAACCCTGCTCCCAGGTCATTTGCCAGAAGTCAGGGCAGGTGTTGGGCAAAGGACCCTGGCAAGCTATGTATCGATTTATGAGACTGGAGGCGGGAATCTCCATCTGCAAACATAGGGATTGAAATACAGAGAACTTACTTGTCTCGAATATGTGTTTTCAGAATGCAGGACACAAATAAATTGTTAGGTCATGCTTGATGGATGCTTTGTTTGCTTTAAAAAATGCATCACAGAAAATAAGACATAGTGAACCTTTTGACACAGTGAACAAATGTGAATCCGCAAACAAATCAGAGAAAGGACAATCAAAACTTACATTGATGTAATTTGCATTGATGTAGTCATCTGTGCTTTTCAGAATGACCCGCGTGGCATCATCTTCAGAAGGACCAATCGTACCAGACAAGGAAAAGACCAAAACCAACAGAAGGCGGAATGAATAATGACAGCAAGTGTGTCATACATAACAGAACATATGTTGCTGAGTATTTAGGTGTAAATCTTGTGTGGCAATCACATACAGGGTGAGATGTCTCTGTAGCGATTTTTGGAAACGTTCTGAGGTAATTTGGCACACAGCATGCTCATCCCCGGCCTCTTCCTGTACAGTTGCTGTAAGAACAGCAGTAAGTTGAGGTCACTTGACTGATAATTCATCAAATCACTTGTAATTTTTTATAAAAATACCACATCTGCGAGAATTATTATTTGTGCATTTCAACTCACGTCAAACTGGGCTAGTATGGCTCCACTGCTCAGACCATCCTTCAGGACAATCATAGAGTCCCTCAGGGCATGCTGATCTAGCTGGCTGGGGTCCTGAGGGGACTTCTCTGGGATGTACTGAAAATCGGGTTCTGAGTCCACCTTTTCCTCCACCACATCATAGATGGCTGGGGAGCAAAAAGAAACAAAGGTTTCTATTGATTCTTTCATCAATGCATACAGTTGTGTTTTAACACACACACACGCACACACACACACACACACACACACACACACACACACACACACACACATTTCGTGCGCATGAATGACATTGCGGGTTTTATTAATTCATTTTTAAACTGTGTAGTGTAAACATCTGACCGCTCCTGTCCGTACATCGACAGTCAAGACGATGTCGTTACCAACGCAATGACGATATTTAAAATGACACAGCAGCAGAATAAATTAAATGATATGTATCGGCTTTGATGTATAACTGGATGTAAATCCCCATTTGGCCCACTTAACGCCAAGCATTCCAATGATTCATCATCTTCAAACACTCCCCGAAGGTGGTAGAGGAACTCTTTGATGAGCTAAATATAAATAGCTTAGATGTCAGTGTATGACGACAAATGTATCTGAAGACAAATGTATGCATAATTATGAACATCCAAACGCAGAAACCAGATGAGTTTGCGTTTATTTCCATTAGCTTCTTTTTCATCTGGTTACGTATGAAGCAAAGGAAGCTTTTCATCATTTAAAATTAAACCAAACATCAAACAAATATGGTATTACAGTACGGGTAATGTTGGAGTCAATGCATTTATCTTTGAACCGGTGTATCATACATATCGTGCCAGATAAATGGATATTGCCACTTTAACTATTTTGCGCTTGCACGCACATCACATGCACGTCTTGCTTGAGGGCACCTTGACAGTAGTCAGGATGCTGACAATCATCTTTTTTTTTTTTTTTACAACTACTGGCTGAAATTTATTGTTAGATTGAAAACTAGATACTATTTGAAGTGCACGATAAACCGCTCATCGTCCGTTTAAGTGCAATTAATACTGACGTTTCTGCATGTTACCTGGCCATTCTAATCATTTCAAATGTTTTTTGAAAACTGCTCTGCAATTTTTTAAAAATAAAATACTTGAATTACTAACTCCATCCATTCATCTATCTATGTATCCATCCATCCATTCACAAATGCTTATCTGGGGTGGGGTCGCGGGGGCAATAGCTTTAGCAGGGAAGCCCAGATTTCCCTCTCTCCAGCTACTTCTTCCAGCGCTTCCCGGGGAACCTTACTTACTTGCTGCCGGCAATGCGAACCGAACAGCCCGTATCATTGGGTTCGGTACCTGAAACTCCCAAAGCATCCTCCACAGAACTCCCGGAGGGACACGATTGAACGCCTTCCCCAAGTTAACAAAGCACATGCAGACTGGTTGGATGAATTTGCATGCAGCCTCGAGGACCCTGCCGAGGGTATAGAGCTGGTCCACTGTTCCGGGAAAAACCACACTGCTCCTCCTGAATCCGAGACTCGACTTCCCGACGAACCCTGCTCTCCAGCAGCCCTGAAGAGACCTTACCAGGGAGGCTGAGGAGTGTGATCCCTCTGTAGTTGGAATACCTGTACACTTTCCCGCCCCCCTTCTTACCAACGGGCTTATAAATCTACTTTGGATCCTGTCACCAGTGAATTTACCCGCTGTGGGATCGACAACGTCAACATCTTACCATTTGGCCGGACCAGTAGGATGAGCTCTCCAGAGTGGCTCTCACAACTAGCCTTGATGAACATGACAACCTGGTCATGGGTGTGGTCTGAGATGTCCCGTCCATTAATCAGGACTACCTGGTCACCCTCATTCAGCCGGGGCACACATAGGTCGGCCTGAAGCACAAACAAGATCAAAAGAGTCAAATGGCAGCTTTGTGGACATACATTTTGTTTTACCATATGCTGAAACAAGGTCTTGACTGTATAACTACAAAGCAGTGGATGTTCACTTACTGATGTTCCAGGAGCAACTCTGGACACTATGATTGGCATCTTCTGGTCGGCCCCACCCTGGAAGCACACACACACAGATGCTCAGGGAAATTTGGTCAACTTCTGAAATCATTCTTACAATGCTATAAATACTGTGAAAATAGAACTCTGTCATGCAAAGAATTCAAGACAATGAACCCATACAAAAGCATAGGACAGTAAATAAAACGTCCCATTGAGAATTTTCTTCTTTTACCTTAACATTGAAGCCAAAACGTCCATGTTCATCAGGTCTCATCTTGATCAAGACCAGATTATCATGAGGGACAACTCCATTTAGCTGAAGGAACAAGTAAAAAATACATTAAACCTAATTTATCTTCTGTTTTCTGACAACTGAGTACAATTACAGAGTGCTGAGAAAAGGAACATTTTGTCTCTGCTGACCATCTCTAGTCAGATATCATTCATGATTAATAGGCTCATTAAACTTAAACTTTGGTTCGCATTGCCGGCAGTAAGTCGGAATCGTTTCCAGTGGAGGTAGGACTCCGCCAAGGCTGCCCTTTGTCGCCGATTCTGTTCATAACCTTTATGGACAGAATTTCTAGGCGCAGCCGAAGCGTTGAGGGGGTCCGTTTTGGGGGCCTCAGTATTTCATCCCTGCTTTTTGCAGATGATGTGGTGCTGTTGGCTCCTTCAAACGGGGCTCTCCAACTCTCACTGGAGCGTTTCGCAGCCGAGTGTGAAGCGGTTGGGATGAAAATCAGCACCTCCAAATCTGAAACCATGGTCCTCAGTCGGAAAAGGGTGGAGTGCCCACTCCGGGTCGGGGAGGAGATCTTACCCCAAGTGGAGGAGTTCAAGTATCTTGGGGTCTTGTTCACGAGTGGGGGTAGGAGGGAGCGGGAGATCGACAGGCGGATCGGTGCAGCGTCTGCTGTGATGCGGACGTTGTATCGGTCTGTCGTGGTGAAGAAGGAGCTGAGCCAAAAGGCGAAGCTCTCAATTTACCGGTCGATCTACGTCCCAACCCTCACCTATGGTCACGAGCTATGGGTCGTGACCGAAAGAACGAGATCCCGGATACAAGCGGCTGAAATGAGTTTTCTCCGCAGGGTGTCCGGGCTCTCCCTTAGAGATAAGGTGAGAAGCTCAGTCATCCGGGAGGGGCTCAGAGTCGAGCCGCTTCTCCTCCACATCGAGAGGAGCCAGATGAGGTGGCTTGGGCATCTGATTCGGATGCCTCCTGAGCGCCTCCCCGGTGAGGTGTTCCGGTCATGTCCCACCGGGAGAAGACCCAGAGGAAGACCCAGGACACGCTGGAGAGACTATGTCACCCAGCTGGCCTGGGAACGACTCGGGATCCCCCGGGGAGAGCTGGAAGAAGTAGCTAGGGAGAGGGAAGTCTGGGCTTCCCTGCTAAAGCTGTTGCCCCCGCGACCCGGCCCCGGATAAGCGGTAGATGATGGATGGATGGATGGATGGATGGATGGATGGATGGATGGATGGATGGATTAAACTTAAACTGTGGCGTCAATATCACAATAGGATGCCTTTGAGAAATGCATAATGGTCAAGTTTCCAAACCCCTTGCTACTTAAAAACATTTTTAATTAAGTGCAAGCGGACAATATTAAGGAAGACAGCAAATATGTAAACTTGCTAACAGGGTGGACATTTTTGGCTGGTGTTCACATTTTATGAGCACATGAAGCTTCATTTAGCATGATTGAGTTAGCAAGCTGACTGGGTACTGTTTAGCAAATAGATAATATCACAATTCTGAAGGGTTTCTATATTTACAGAGAGTTGACAATGTCAGGTGTGGACAACGTACATTGACACACATCAAAACTATGAAACGAAAGTGCAGGGTGCTCTGGACTGGTTGTCAGTCACTCACAGAGCCAACAGAGACAGACTGCAATTCAGATTCACATTCTCCCCAGTGGGGCAATTTAATTCTTTTAATTAACTAACGTGTGTGTTTTGTATCATCCAGTCCCTTGACTGACCGTGGTCTTGTCAGTGTTGGCGGGAACATCGTACATCTCGTTGAGGTGGTTGTCCAATAGGCTCTGCTGCGAGTGGGCCTGGATAATCTGGTTTAAGGTTTTCCTGCTCAACTGCTTTGGGGGCAGAGCTGGAGGCTGGCTGTCCACCCCGTCAGGAGAACTGTGAAGAGAGAATGAGACTTTATTCTGTGGATATAGTTTATTCAAATTTTACTACTCCTGTACAAAGTGAAGCAAGCATTAAATTAAAAACACATACAAAAAGTAAAACAAGAAAAGATCAAGTGAGAGGAAAAAGGTCCCAAGAGACAGAGAGGGTTGATATCATTGTCTATGTCACAATGAATTTATTTCAATGCAATGTGCTTTCAAAGGGAAAGAAAACATCCCAGAGAACAACACTGTGGCAATGACAGACATGAATGCAGAAGGTTCATCAGGTAATGCTTCCAACAGCAACATGGCAAGGGTAAACGCCAGGCGTCGCACACTGTTAAGTGTGTGTGTGGAGGTGGGGGTGAGGGAGCATGATCTTCCTTAGGGATGGGCGTAGCAGTCAAACATTATTGCTTTTGTTTTGACTGGTGTTACGGGTGCCACTTTGTGTCTCTCTCACACACACATGCACGCACACGCGCGCGCGCAAACACACACACACACACACACACACACACTTCTGGCAGCATAAAATTATCCGAACCTTTAGAGTCAAGTATAAGAGCTACAGAGACCTATGAAGTCCTGATCCATATGAAAAACTGCATTTTACTCTTTCGGCCAAGTAAAATGAGCAGGCGACAGGCAAAGAATAATAAGGGACATGATTAAAAATGGTGGCATTCATCAAAGCCAACTTGTTTTCACAAAAGCTTTCCGAAGCGTCGGTGAATGAATGAATGAATGAATGAATGAATGAACGAATAAATAGATAGATAGATAGATAGATAGATAGATAGATAGATAGATAGATAGATAGATAGATAGATAGATAGATAGATAGATAGATAGATAGATAGATAGATAGATAGATAGATAGATAGATAGATAGATAGATAGATAGATAGATAGATAGATAGATAGATAGATAGATAGATAGATAGATAGATAGATAGATAGATAGATAGATTGATCGAAAATGTATTACAGTCGTGATAAAAGAGCAAATGCATACCAGACAAGAATGAAAGATAACCGCAGATGTGTGGTGTCTGGTGATTGTGTCATCATTTTGGCTCAAAAACAAACAAATGGCCCAAATATTTGGCAACCGCGTGTGCGTGCATTGCTTTGAAGGCAACAGAATATATACCGCAGTACAGTAAATATCTGCTGCTTTGTGCAAAGAGGAAGAGAAAAAAACAGTTGATAATACATCAATAAAATACAATCGGCCTTTCACAACAGCTGAGCTTTAACAACAGAACACATAAAAAAAAACATTAACAATAATACAATTGTAACAACTACTGCTACATACGCCTAATTGCTGGAAGTGGTTATAGATTAAAAAAAATGAATAAATCGAAGTCCTTTCACCAGTGGTTCAGAAATTGTTGGAACTCGTGTTTATGCAGTTTTTAACTTGTAGTCATTAGTCAAGTAGGATACTAAGCAGAAAGCGGACTTCAGAAATGCAACCATGGGCATATTGAACACTGTCAATAATGTTGCCGTTCCTATGAAAATGTTTTGCAGACCAGTTAAATAATTTACTAGGCAGTTTATATTGGTTAAAGACAATAAAACATGCCGAAAACACCCGCCGATTCCCACTACTGACGCTTTTATTCAAACCACTCCGCCCTCCTCACTCACTATAGGCACATTTTATGAGTGTTTTGACAAAGGGTTTGTCTTTCTAAAGGTTTCAACTAAGTGTCACTCAAAGAGGGTGTGAACTGCTGGGAGAGGCCACAGATACAAGCGCCCCCCCCCCCAAAAAAAATGAAAGTCAACTCAGCAGTCAGACAGAGTGGCACTAACAAAAGATGAGTAGAATTCAACCACAAAATTACAGGGGCCGCTATTTTTAAATGGAAGACAGAACTGAAATCTGTTGCATTGCTGCTAAATCCAAGTTAGTGAGGGAATGTGCGTCAAAAGGTGGGGAAAAAAGCTTTAATAGTGACCTAACTTTTGCAGGACGGTAGGACACTTACGGCGTGGAGTCCAAGCTTATACTGTTGGCCTGTGTGGAGGAGGCCGACTTATGATTCGAAGAGAAGACGGGCAAGCTAGGCGACGTGTGTATCACATGATCAACCAGGTGGCCGACAGACGAAGGGCGTAGCCGCGTGCCCTCTTGCGTGAATAGGGAATTTCTAAGAAACACACGCAAACACAAAGCTTTTGAGACAACGTGAGGGCCGTCTTTGTGCCCAAAAATTCATTACTATTGTGGAGTGTTCACAATGTAGACAAATGAGTTACGATATCTTTTCTACTTTTGATTATAAAATAAGCATATTCATTCGAATAGCAACGGACTGAGTATGTGTCATGGAAATAACCTTGAAATATTTGCAACTGGGATATATTTTTTGCATTGACTTGGAATTCATTAGCTACTTAGAGGTGCATCTTAATAAAGAAAAATAGAGAGGAGAACGTACATGAGTTCAATTTTAAAAAGGGAAAATCATCGTTAATGAAATGTTTCAATTGAAAAAGAATTGGGTCAGAAATTGGGTACATATTACAAAAATACAAAATTATTTCCTGATGTGTTCATTGACTTGATACAGTCAAATGAGTTTCACTTTTTAAAGATCTCCTGACATAAGTGAACTATTCCATGCAGTTCTGTTTTGGGATGCACCCAAATATTCATTTTAGAACATACATTAACCATCAACAACAAAATACATATTATGGGTGTTTGAAATAAAGGCTAAAATTTGAGCGCACTGATTAGGCGTCCCAGGTGGGGAGCGAGTTGGCAGGCTCTGGGTCTCCAGTCTTTCATCTGATATGCTGTTCCTGCTCACTGTCTCCCAGTCAGTTCCCCCCAACAACTTCCTGGCCAGAGGTTTGCTAGGAGATCTGCACAGAGCAAGCAAGAAATTCAGGTGCAAATAAACTTTAACCAAGAACAAAAATAGAACAGCTACTGTGTGGACTTTGAATTAGCAAAACTTGGAAGACAGGGTAACTACCTCGCAAACACTCTGTCCTTGATGCATTTCTCCTTGCCGTACTGTACAGATTGAACCTCCGTCCTCCCGCTACGTGGAACAATAACAAACAATAGAATGCCATCAAACTAAAAGAACTTTTAAAAAATCTGGGTATTTAAGTCCCTCATTAAGTTAACCCTTTTATTAAATTATGCTACAAAGGCACAGTGGTATATATCGTCTTAAAAATGTATTTACCAGTTATTATTTAAAATGGAATTTTATAGACAAAACATCAAACCAAACATATTCTGCAGGTTGAAAATCCATTTTCGGGTTAGCCATGAATAATTTAGCAGAGATATTTGGGGGAAGGTAGCATGCAAGGTGCCCATGAGCCATCTAGTGTTTTAGTCCATAAAAATGAAGTGAAACAACTATGTGTCTCTCAAATAATACATGTACACCTCCATTTGTCAAAACCCCGCTGTGAAGTCAACACGCTTGGGACTATTCGTGTGTTGAATGTCTCACGCTTCTTCGTACCAGTAACGAAACTTTGAGCCCAGGGTGAAGTAATGGGAAAAGAAATTCTTCTGTAGCGGGATGGGTCGTTCGAGGCGGAAGAAGGTGTGGTGCTCCACACAGGCCTTCCACAGGTTCTTACAGGCCCGGTAGTTCACCATGTTGAAACCAAGTAGCGTCTCTCGGGTCTCGGTCTGAGTGGAAGGAAAAGATGGAGACAGTCATAAGAATAACATGTATATCGGATGCTGACTCACACAAAGGACCAAGCCCACTATTTGGCCAATTACAAAGAGACAAAGTGTTACCATTTCATAACATACACAGGAAGTTAATGTCTCTGGCACAAGAAAAATGCCAGTTTCTCAAGGTAAAAGAAATATACTGTACAGTGTGAGAGTGTAGATGCCTTTGTTGGAGCGATACAATGGAAAGTATGTGACATCTTGCTTAGATGTCACAGAGAATCTATGAGCTAAAAGAAACCGCTCAAACTTGTGTCAAGCTTGTTTTCATCCAGGCCACATCAGAGTAATTGTTGCCCTCGGAGGACAGCTTAGAACGGCGAAAACACATAAATATTTAATCGCTGCGGTGATAAAGGTACATTACAAATCAAATACGCTGGTTTTAAGTACATTCTGTTGACATTGAGTAGATGAAGGGAACAAAAGGCAAACAATCAGAAATATAAAACTATTAAAAACATCTGTGGCCTTTGTTATTACTTTTACTTACATCTGAAACCCCAGGAGAGACTGTTAAAAAGCAGCTGGAAGTCACATTTGAATTGCACAATGGAATAATAATAATAATAATAGCAATTATGTACAGTATATTACAGATTATGTTGGTTTACAGACTAGATCTAGATAGGCTAGATCAAAAAGTAGTCACATTTGTTGTCCCCTACCTAAGATGTTCTATGAGGGAATCCTAATAATCAACTGATCATATTATGCAATTGAATTTGCATGTGGTTACCGTATTCATGGCTGTTTCCAACAGTCATGAATTGAGGCATGCGAAAGCTTGTCACAATTTGAATAAAACGGGGAGGTGGCTTACAAATAGCACAATGTAGATTAATTCTGATAATGAGACAATCATAGCAAGGTTGCTGTGAGAACCTGTAACTTGTTAACATTGGAGAACTTTACGCAGATGCAAAGAACAAGTACAATCAGTAATTGTTTTTCTACAAAACTACTGTGCAGCATAAATTGACTAACGTTCATGACGTACAATACAATACTGTTCCATACCAGAAGGTGGCCGCAGCCTGTATTCCACATTTGAAATCAGTAATGAAACAATTTTTGTGTGTAGTGTTTTTAAACACTTACCGCCTCTCTCCTCAACTGTATGAAGAACTGCTTGCACTTGAAGGATATTTTCACTATTTTCAACCTGGAGGAAAGAAATGACAAGAGTTGAGTGTCTCTGTTGTCGAGTGTAAAAAGAAAACACTTCTTTTGGAATTTGTTATTTTAAGGTCGGTTATACTGAAATACAAAAAGAACTGTTTATTTGTGGGCAGGATTACCCCCTTCTGCCCCCCAAAAAAGGAGCATGGGCCAAGGAAGAAGCATTTAAGTAGTGTGGCAGATTTGGATCAGTGCAACACGGCACGCCACATCAGGTTTCACAGCGCTTAAAATAAGACAGTCACGAGCTGATTGTTTTTTAAAAGCAAAATGCAGGAGGGGTTGGGAGGGTGTAGGGGCAAAGAAACTAAATGTTCTGACTGAGACCCCAATGGGCATGACAGTGGGCACAGATCCCGCAGAGAAATAAGAACTTTCATTGTAAGCCAAAATGGCTGAATGACCTTTTGTGCTACTGTCTGACTGAATCATACTGTAGTGTGGATTGCCATCAGTTCGTTCCAGTTGCACATTCAAGGCCTATGAGAGATGAGAGACAGCAGGTGGGGCATAGACCACTTAGTAGTCTACCAGCGAAAGTTCAGCAATCTATTTTACAGTCTGATACATACTGTATCAGACAGAGAACACCTTGCAAAGGCAATGCAATTTTAACTAAGGTAGCGCACACGCACACTGAGCTCTCTGACGCTTTATAAAAAATGTTTGAAAATGGAAAAAGATTTTGAAAGTACGCTAACATAGCTCAAATAGATATAGATACATGTTGCAGCGCCGAAAAGAGAGAGCTGTGGTGTTAGTTCTTAAAAACGTACACTATGTTTATGCTTTTAAGTCTCGACAAACACAGACACGTCTGCGTCCGACTCCATGCTTTGTCACTTCTCGTTCGACTCAAGAGGCGTTCAAAGACAGCCTCCAAAAAACGAAAATTAATGATCACTTTACTGACACTAAAAAGTGAAAATAATGCACCAAAACAGAAAATGAAGCGAGGAAATCACTAAAGAAATACTATGGGGGAGTTTGTGAACACACAACAAAGGAGTATATAACAAACAATTCTGAGACAGTCCAGTCTCCTACCTACATTACCTTCATTGTAAGTTTTATAGAAGGCTTTTATTTTTTTTTTTTGCGGCTCCAGACATATTTGTTTTTTGTTTCGTTTTTTTTGTCCTATATGGCTCTTTCAACATTTTGGGTTGCCGACCCCTGCTCTAGTGGTAAGATGGCTCCTTCTATCACACAAGCATTTCAAAGGGCTTCACAAGCCCACAGTTGACTGATGTTAATATGACATCCGCCTGATCTGAATACACAGGATGGGGAAGAAAAAACTAAAAACAAAAAACACCACCAACAAAAAAAAAAAACCTTTTGAGGGAAAATAAGAAACCTTGAGAGCAGTGGTTCTAAACCTTGTTAGAGGTGGCGAACCCAACCAGTTCATATGCACATTCACCGACCTTTTCACTAATGAAAAATAAAAATATGAATTTTTACAAAATCATGACATAAAAAAACATTAATAATAGAAAAAAGTAAACACAATTAGTATAAGTATATAGTTTTTTGTAATTGTGCACAAAATGAACCAGTCAGTGATGGTGATGGCCAAGCGAGTGTGTCATAACTAATGTACATGTTGAGTCGGGTGTGTTTTAACCTCCAGGCTCTGTCGAACCCCTGAGACTGATTCACCGAACCCCTGGGGTTCGATCAAACCCAAGTTAAGAACCACTGCGTGAGAGGGAGCCAGCAGATGGGGAAATCCCTCTTCCAGGATGACCAGGCAGCAATGTGTGTCGAGTGGGCAACATTTAACACATAATGTGATGCTATGCAATGTTAGAATCGTGTGAAACGCCATTCAAATAAAGAAAGCGCGACAGCAACCTGGCTCAGTTAGTCAATGTGGAAATCTCCATTGCAGCGCCTCAGAGGAGGTGGTCCACCAAACAATTATTTATGGTGCCGGTTACAAGTGGCCGAAATGAGTTTTCTCCGCAGGGTGTCCGGGCTCTCCCTTAGAGATAAGGTGAGAAGCTCAGTCATCCGGGAGGGGCTCCGAGTCGAGCCGCTTCTCCTCCACATCGAGAGGAGCCAGATGAGGTGGCTTGGGCATCCGATTCGGATGCCTCCTGAGCGCCTCCCCGGTGAGGTGTTCCGGTCATGTCCCACCGGGAGGAGACCCCGAGGAAGACCCAGGACACGCTGGAGAGACTATGTCACCCAGCTTGCCTGGGAATGACTCGGGATCCCCCGGGGAGAGCTGGAAGAAGTAGCTAGGGAGAGGGAAGTCTGGGCTTCCCTCGTAAAGCTGTTGCCCCCGCGACCCGGCCCCGGATAAGCGGTAGATGATGGATGGATGGATGGATGGTAATTTAATGATTTTTACATACCGAATGGGCCAGTAAACATAATTGTGGGGTGTTATTCTGTTAGTTTGGCTGTACAACAAGATATGATAGCTTGGTGTCAGCGAAGCTTGTAATGAGGACAGCTAATCCCCAGCGTCGTATTCTACCGTTTTTAGGGCTGGGTATCAACTCAATTGTCCAAAATTGATTTGATTCGATTCACTTGGACCCGATTGAATTCAATTTACAATTCATAATTCACTTTGACTTTCAATTCAGTTCAGTATTTCGTGCAGTACCAATTTTACTTTCCAGTAAAAGACATTCTCAGAAGAAACAAGACTACAAATAGAAATGTCTTGCTAACTTGGTGCCTTTGTAAAAATAAGAATAATTACATTAACCCAATGCAGTGACATTAATATGCATGTGTTATAACCTTATGTTCAACTCAGATGAGTGCACACTATGGGAGGTGCGCTGATAAGCAGCAGAGTAACATAATTCCTTCCTAGAGCTCTGTTGCTACTCTGACTCACCACCCCCTGCTAAATATATATCACATGCACACACATGCCGAGGTTGAGCATGACTCATGCCCATCTAAGTGTGCCTTTGGCTTTTCTCTCAGAGAAATTGTAAAAAACTGAAAGAGTTCTGAATTTCTCACTCAATTTTTGAATCAATTTTTTTGAATACAATTCAGAATAAGGAAATTGAACAATCTGTCAAAGAGGAAAGGAAATTACAGTATAAGATCATGGCAAACGAAGGAGCCCTAACTTCTGTAACACAATTGATATCAAATCAGAAACAAAAAATGCAATGGAAATGAGAGACTATTTTCTCTCCGCGAATGCTAACGGGCTAAAGGGACTCTAAATGTAGACGGATTGTGCTTTTGTCACTTGCTATGAAACTGCACACACAGACTACATGGAACACAGTGAGAAGGGCAGTGAGATGTTTCAATATTTCTAAGAAATTTGGTACAACGCAGACTACATGGAACATAGTGAGAAGGGCAGTGAGATGTTTCAATATTTCTAAGAAATTTGGTACAACACAGGAAGATGATAAAACTCAGATAAAATCAGCAACATAATTGAGATGGGGTAAAAAATAAGGGGTGAAGGCGAGTTAAATGCTAACAGCGACCTCAACTACTATGTGAGAGGTCATCAAAATGTCCCACAGTACATTTATTATCAACAAGGATTCTTGGAGGCAGTTCAGGTGGAGTTGTAGCAACAAAATCTACCATTTGATTCCCCAAATTAGCAGATTTTTATCTGGGGGGGTAAATGATTTTTTTTTTTCCCCTCGTTAAAACAAAAGCCAACATTACAAAGACAAAAGAGTGAACGGGTCTGGAGGAGTTGCCAGGAATGGTCTTGGGCAATAAGGAGTGCCCAGTGTGAATAAATCAAAGGAATTTGATTTTTCAAACAAAGTACTGCTCCCTTATCCACACGCTTCTGGAGTTGGCAGGTCCTCTGCTCTTGGCCACAGAGTATAACAGAGCAGAGCCACGATCACGCTTCACATTGAGTCACGTAGCATTGTGCTTGAATGTCTTTCAACTGTGACGTCAGTTCATAATTCTTCTGTATATCAAGCAAGAATATGAGCAGTTATCACACTAAATAAGGGAGCTTCTGTTATAAACAACACTTACCACGTGCAACGTTCTAAATCTATTTGCCTGACTACCAACAACTAGTGGCAAAGTCCCGACAGGTTAGGCCAGGTAAGGTTTGGGAGTATGCACAAGTGTCAATCAAGGAATCCTGCCTAGTGACCACCCATCCATCCTTTTTCTATTGCACTTATTTATTCTGTTGAGTGTGTCTACCCCACTTGACAGTGGGGAAAAGGCAGGCTACCCACAAGACAGGCTGCCCCTCAATCGCAGGGCAACAAATAGAGACGGACAACATTTCATACTCATATTCATACCGTCACTGAGGGAATCACGTTCATTCTGCCATGACGGTCAAGCAATTGAACCATTACACCGTAAGTGACTCACAGCGCAGCTAACACACTGGTTGCTACAGCCCCCGGTCACATGTGTCTTATCTCATCTCAAGTGTTCCCCGGGTGTCCTCGGGGTCATAAACAGAGAGGCTCAGACACAGACAAGCAAGACTGGCCACTGAAAAGTGTGTGTTTGTCGTGGCTTTGCTGACATTCACAAATTATTCAAGTTCATGCCCCATGTGGGTTTGTGAGAAGCTGTCGTCCCATACCTTCTATATACACCAGAGGAGTTTTCTCAGATACTTGATATCACACTCTTAAAGAAGCAGTGGGAGGAACACAATTCTAAAGACTTGGAACTTCAGCCGTGGATAAAGATATATGGAATGCCGAACCTTCCGGTTTAGCGATTTTATTCCTCCCGTGCCCAGCCCAGTTGTCTGCTTACCTCATGATCACAGTCCCTAGAAGAATAAATGTCACTGCCAATGTAACGAAATCTCTCCAGGATATTTACGCTCATAACAACCTGCGCCTTGATATATCCCAACGTCTTACACTGTATCACCATACACAAAATAATTAGGTAACATGCCCCATTTGGGCCTCTTTGAGAAGCTGCTCTCCAATATGATTGATACCTCAGGATTTTCCAAAGGGACATGATTACAAAAAAGTGCAATTTTTGTCCAAGACCGTGAGTGTCCATGTTTGGCATCTATACGATTCAAACTCAATTTGACTTGGAACATCAATCGGGGGATATAAACATATGGCATGCCAAACAGTCACACAGTTACTCCCCACGCTCAGCACAGATGTCACCAGAAAAAAGAATGTTGCTGCCTAGGTAAATAAATTGTGTGTGTTTGCATGTGTGTACGAGCGCGTGTGTCACTTACCATGGGAAATAGTTGATCCGTACCCTGTTCTTATAAATTATAACGCCAGCAGACATCACTCCAATGAGTATCTCTGTGTTACTCTGATCCTGGAAAAAAAAAAAAAAAACGGAAAACAGAGTTTGTATTTTGAGGCACAAGTACCGAGCGTCAGAAAAGACAAAAACGGAGAAGGACTGCGGATGGGAGGGAAATACATTTTTGAGACATTCTTGGGCAGTGTTTCAAAGCAACCAATGCAGTGTTGGAAACAGAGGCGCCTCTGTGTGAATACACCTGACTCAAAACAAGAGTGGATGCTTGTGAGAGAAAACAGCCGGATACCTTGAGTGGGTTCAGGTTTAGTAACCCTGAGAAAGCTACTCCGACAAGTATAGTCTCTTCTTTGACAACTAAATGGAGGCTTTTTTTAATCTGCCCACTGAAGAATTTATCCACAATTTAAAGGCTCTGTCCTGATCCTCCATTTGATACAAAGCATTTTATCCTTGTAGTCAACCACTGTTCAGCTGCATAGCTAAATAAGTCCAAGGATAGAGCAGTATTACTTGTCTAAATCAGAATCCATTTATTCATCCCTCCTTTCACTACAGTGCTCATCATCGTCAGGGTTGGTGATGAGCTGGAGGCTACCCCAGCTGACTTTGGATGAGAGACATGGAACAAGTTGGACTGGTGGCTTGCCGAGCGCAAGGCACAAACTAGGGCTCTCCTCAATGTACAATGGAGTGGATGAAAAACACTAATTGTAATAACCGTAAAACAAAAACATGGTGATAAATGAGCATGCCTTCTTGTGACAAGTGCCCTGTGACAATGTAAGCCAGGTGTCAAACTCAAGGCCCAAGGGCCACATTTGCCCTGCCATGTCACTGAATGTGGCCTGGGATCGCTTAAAAGGCCTGGGTGTCTTCAGATAAGTAAGTCTCAAGCGTGTGTTGACCAAAAACTAAATCTCACACAAAGCGTGATACCTGCAAAGTGACAACATGCCACCAAGAGATTGCAGTGTAGGTATTCACATCAATGCGATTTTCCAAACAAGTGGAACTGAGAAATGCAAACAATGATCGAAAAATGTCCAACAAGACTAAAATGGATACAGATGGAAGGCAGTTTCAAGAAAGAATGAACATGCATCTTTGTGCTTCAAAGAGAAAATTAAAAGGTATGCTGTTGTGTTATGAGGCAATATTAGTTGTCTGAGTACAATCGACATTGGCATTTTGACACCAAACACTGAGCCAAAATAAGCCTTCAAGAAAACCAACCAATTGTCTACGAATTAAAAGGCAACCTGCGATTGCAGCAGAACGTGTTCACAAAAGCCACAACTGAAAACAATGAGGCAGTGAAAGCTAAATGCATTGTGGCTGAAGGGATTGCACGAAACCTCAGTCTTTTTCAGCACTGCATACTGAAGGTCTTTGAACAGGTACATCCCGAAAACATACACATGCAGTATGCAGCCATTTGTTTTTGTAAAATATTCCATCTGTCTCATGTTCTAAGTAGCTCACAATTGTTGGTTGTATCGTTATTAATGTATGTACATATGTAAATTTCCCCAGTGTGGGACGAATAAAGGATATCTTATCTTATCTTATTCTGTTCCTCTCAACTGTGACCTAAGTTTTGAACACGTTCAAGTTAATGTCACAACTGGTGTTCGATGATTTTTATTTATTCACTTGGATCATCCATTTATGGAGTAATGTTAATGTCTTACAAATTAAAAAGATTTATGATACAATAGGAAAAAAAGCAAACATTTTTGGTACATCTATGCAAATAGTTATTTACTTCAATAAGTAATAAGGTAAGCGCTACAGCATTTAACATTAATTTTAATTAAAATGTAAAATAAAGTTATTTATTTTACATTACATTTTGTTACATTCAGTTACATTTATACTCATGTTTATGGAATACATTTAGGAACTCTGTTTAAGTCTGAGGGGCCTAGACTTATCCAACTTCCAACGTGTTGACATTTCTCTCCCTTATAATTGAGATTCCCCCTCTCGTCTTTCTCTTCTACTCAAAACCCGTGCTGATCTCAAATTTAAAGTAATGCAACGTAACCATTTATAAGAATTTGTTAGTCATGACAGTGGTTTACAAATCTCAACTTCACAGATAAGATGGATGGAAGAGATAAACAGGTAGGATTCAAGTTGACTCTTGAATATAAACGTTCAGGGCAGTGATTGAGTTAATACATTCTGTATTGCGTGACTATCCCAACAGCAACTCCAACCTCAGTTTTGCTTGGACACTTGACTACTCAGCTGATACAGCAACTGGCATGTTATATGTAATGTTGCTCGAACCAGTGGACTGAGACCTAAATCACCACAACAGCATGCAGGCAAAGTTATCTTGCTCTGATCTTTATGAAGAAACGGAGCACGAGGTGCAGACATACTGTCTCACAGGCCATATGCCATTTGCTTAGGGGGTGGGACCTAGATAAACAGAAAAACAAGCACACACACAGGCATTAGTAGATCAAACTTTACTTACTCTTGCATAGTGCAGCTCTACCCCGTAGAGCTCTAGCGTGCGTGCTGTGTTCAGATAATTAAACTCCGACTGGGCAGGAGATAGACCACTGGGAGAGAGAAAGGGGGGGTCAAAGAGTCGAGTAAAAATACAGGCAAGGATCAGTGATGGTGGAGCAAGGGGAGAGGTGTGGTGACATTGTAGGAAGGATAAGTGTGTGTGTGTGGGTGTGTTAACGAATAAGACATATGGTGAAGGAAAGGAAGAGCCAGAGGAAAACAAAACAAAAAAAGTAGCTGGGTGAACGTCACATAAAGCAGTGGTATAACATGAGCGAGCCTAGCGAGAGCATCTGTGAACGTGTGTGCACATAAGTAGTTCACAAATTGATGGCAGAATTCATGAATACAGTGTAACAAATAGCCTTGTAGATTGAATAACACACTGCAATATGAGGAAAGGAGAAGAAAAGGTATACTACAACACTTGATCCGACGATGAATTTTCAAGGACTAAAATCAAATCAAATTTCCACCGCTCTCCTCCGCATTTACCTGTGTTGATGGTGATGTTTGGCGACCTCCTTATGGAAATCTTGAGGTGGGTTGGGGATGAAACAATACTCAGACAGATAGCCCAGAGGATGCTCAGTCTCATTGTAGTCCCCCAATTCAGCTACAACACAGAGGGCGACATGGATCCAATGTCAATTTCTCAGCTGCAATTTGCATATTTTGTAAAAATAGCATGATGTCATCATCCACGCTTTATTTTCCCTTGGCCAACAATAATAATGTCAGATGCATTCATCTTGTATTTAACTGGAAGTGTATATATATTCTGCTCTACTCGGCATGGTTCAAGTGACAATTATGAACCTGGAAAAACACTCCCCAAAATAAGCGGCCTGCAAATAATAAATGAATCACATACAAGCATAAAATAAACCATCTTACTTGGCAAAAACAGTTGACACTTTTTTTTGGTGCAGCATGTGTAATTTTAACTGAGCTAAACTTAGTAATAATACTTACTGACTGCACAATGACTACAGGTTCAATCGTGAATGTCTTTGACTTATTATCCAACAACAAAGCAATGTTAACTGTTTGATTTCGATTGAATTTTTTAATATAAAGAACGAAAGTGTTCATTTTTTTCAGGAAGAAAAATGTCTGGGGGTGGGGGCGGGGGGGATTGCTCCCTCTTTTCTCTCTTTCATAGCCATCGGAGGAAGGTGGCGCGGATCAAATTCCCAAAGCCATTAGCTCGATAGCTCACACTTGAAGTTGAAAAGCATCAATTCGCTCAAGTAGTCCCCGGACTAACCTACACATCTGCAGCTTAAGCATATTGACAAAAAAAAATCAATTCCAGCCCTCCTGCTTATTGATGTGCATATAACTCCAGGGAGAATTCCATGTACAGTCGATCGCTGAAGTCTTGGAACAGTGTTGGTTGTACTTATTACTTCAAAACAGTTCAGTTCAGCCAGCATCAGCTCAGGCTTTCAATAATGAGCAGCAAAGCGTAAACAAGCTGTTAAGCTCTCCATTTCAGATGATGGATTTGTATGTGCTGATGGTAATTTAGTGCCCGGTTCACCTTTGACACAAATTCTGACAATGTTTTGACTCCCCCTCTACTGTCAAAACTCATGCCGCCAATGTTTCATTTGGTGCACCCAATCTAATGATACCATGCTTTTTGTGTAGCAAAATTAGATAAAAAGCAAAATATTGCAAACATCTTTTACAAGCACATAATACCTTACGTGCTGGATGTACACACGGTATTGATTCAGTTTTAGAGCTAAATATAAATATAGCTATGGAATAAACCCAGCATTTACACTGCAAAAGTAATATTCATCATATTACGTGTGTAGTTGGGTGTTGTCGAAATTTAGATTTCATCATGGTGAAATATCAATTAATAATTGAAATTCAGTCCGAATCTCATGCTATTGATTTTGAATATGAAAACAAATATGCCCCGCTTTAACGGTATGCGCAGGATTTGTGATACCATTTTGTAAATTGTAAACGAGCGTATGAGAATGAGGCTTTAATGCGGGATTTAGCTTGATCAGTACTGGCACATGGACTGAGCGTGCTGAATTAGCAGCATATGCAGCTGCTTCCAGCCCTTTTCTTCCCAAGGCAAACATTTATCTGCATAATCTGGCTGGCACAGAGTGAAGTGAAAATTGAGCCACGGAGTGTGTTTGAGTTGTTCCATGTAAAAAGTGGTAGTGTAACGATGTCTGAGCAGTAGGCCAAATCTCCTTTCTGACCTATATTATGTGAATACCCACAAAATCAGAGCATGTGGGGAGGGGGTAAGGGGGCTATGAGCCACAAACAGATGACTCTGGTAGTTTCCTGTGCTACAGCGCATCACAAACAGCTGGCTGATAAACATGCTGCAGTAAAGTACAATTAAGGCTCCCTGTGATAGGTGCTGCGCAATAAATGGGGAATGAAATTTTGCTTTCACCTGAAAAAGTATATTGCCAAATAAAAAGAGACAAGAGAAAATATGTATAAATAGCAATCTTTAGTTTTTCATTTGTAGATGTTGGGTGATCACGCAAAATGGACGTGTCATTAATTACGAATCTAATGCAAAAGCATATCAGTGTGAATGCAGTTTAATGCGTGTGTGTACAGATGTAAATCTGTACCAGCCCACAGAAAAGCAAGTAGTATATAAGTATTGATCTGAGATTATTACTCGATAGACCGACACGTCTACTGTGAATGTTTGTAAATGCAGTCAATACTTACATACATATTTTTCTAGTACATGTACAGTATCTGCTGGATTAATGACTGTAGAATGAAATCTTTATGTACTTTCCAAGCATAAGGCGACAAATTAGTGTAGCTGGTTTTGAAAAAATAAATGTGTATGGAAAATCGGTAAATACCACGATCAAGAGCCTTTGGCGTTCTCATCAGAATCAATCAGTCATCATGAAATTGTAAGAATAATGAAACTGAGGTGTAAGTATGGTCAAACATTCAAACATTTTGCATGCATACCAGTATAATGATGCATACCAGTATAATGATCTATTTTAAGATCATACTGAACATTTAGCATGAAACCAGTACGACCTATATGGCCACGCTGTCATAGTGAAATCTTAATTGATATAAAAAAGAAATTCCTAATGTATTTGTTAAACAAAGAGTCTCCTTAATTACAACATTTAAAAACAAAGCGTCACTACAAGGACAAGTAAGAAGTCCTCCATTCCTAATACTTTGGAGTATTTTGTGAAATATGTACTGCATCACGGTTGGACAGCGAAGCAGCTCCGGTGAAGACCAAAAATTACACTACTTACACACTGCTACTTTGAAGCAGAGTCAGATTTAAAAAAAAAACAAAGCACAATTTCATTACATAATAAGCAGACTGTGAATGTCAGTCCTCCCTCTCATGGCCACTGAGTTAAATGTGCATCAGTGAGGATTTCAAAACTGTGCAGTGCCCTTAATAACAGACCGCAGTTTAATTGAATAGTAATGGCTTGTGAGCAGCAGCCATAAGGGCACTGGACCAACCACAGCCATTATGTTGTGTGTACATAAAGAGAGGTTTAATGAATTGGATTTCAATCATAATGAAGAGTGAGTGTATCCAGGGAGCACTACTTACATTGAACAGCATAGGAAGCCAAGAGTGCAGCTGTGTTGTGAGGACAGGGCAATCTGGAGGACGAAAGACAACAGGCACCCAAGCATACACGTAAACACACTTACTTGTGTTACTGTTCACAGCCAGAATTTAGTTTTGGAGCCATCCAAAGAAGATCACAGTTATTTTTACACAAGGGAGATTCCTCTCAACGTGATATTGAAATGTGAGAAAAATCATGAACGAAAACGACAAACGATGAGCTCATGATACCAATGTTCCGAAATTAGTTTTAGACCATGCAACTACACACAGTGTCCACTTTTACCAGAAGCATACTGATCAGCCTGCACAAAGCCATCAAACTCACCTTCCAGTTAATATGTCCTGCTTGATCTGAAGAAAATACTGGTACCTGAAGAGAAAAAGACACGAGATGACTGATTGAACAGCATTTTGGCCCCGACAGAGAGGACACTAGGAGGTTTCATCAAATTATCATTACCACGAGAATACCTACACCCTCTTGCCTACGATTGAATCACAGATGTGATATCACTCCATCTCATGTGATTGCTTCGCTGTGATGAATAAAATCAGTTTCTATATGGGACTTAATGGTATATCTATTTAATTGATCTATTGATATGTCTGTGCCTCGATCAAACTACATTGATAAGCACTGGAAACAAGTTATTGAATATTTAATCAATATAAATCATGAAATAATTTAATGCGCAAAATTTCCAATGGCCATTTATTTTTTAACTTTCAATGTTATTTTTTTTAATAAACTTGCATTCATTCTTCGCTCTTGTCTGTTCATGTACAGAAAGGCTATGTTAGCGTATCAAAATATCGTATCGAAATCACCTTTATCATATCGAATTTATCATATCGTATTGTTCCACAGAAGCAATATATGACTTTGTGTGGAATTGTTAGGACTTAGCGGTACATCGATAGTATAAATTCATGAAGCAAGGACATATAGGGCCACAAATTATTAAAACAATCAGAACTTATATGACAAAAAAATATATATTCGATTGATGATTCCTTTGGTGAGTTTAATAATACAGGTTATGTCTGAGCCAAAGGGCGGCCCGGTAGTCCAGTGGTTAGCACGTCGGCTTCACAGTGCAGAGGTACCGGGTTCGATTCCAGCTCCGGCCTCCCTGTGTGGAGTTTGCATGTTCTCCCCGGGCCTGCGTGGGTTTTCTCCGGGTGCTCCGGTTTCCTCCCGCATTCCAAAAATATCCATGGCAGGCTGATTGAACACTCTAAATTGTCCCTAGGTGTGAGTGTGAGCGTGGATGGTTGTTCGTCTATGTGTGCCCTGCGATTGGCTGGCAACCGATTCAGGGTGTCCCCCGCCTACTGCCCGGAGACGGCTGGGATGGGCTCCAGCACCCCCCGCGACCCTAGTGAGGATCAAGCGGTACGGAAGATGAATGAATGAATGAATGTCTGAGCCATTGGAATCTAACTCAGCCATAAACGAAGGACCCATGTCATTAGTCCTTATAACAACTGAACAAAATAATAAAAGATCTTACCGAGTGTATTCCTCCTGAAGTTTGCTGGGATCAGTCACAAAAAATTTGACTCTGAAGCTTAAGTTGTGAGGTGAGCCTCCTGGGAGGAACATGAAAAAGGGTTAGAGGAGAGAGCTGATCTTAAAGACTAAAACATATGCTTAAGATGGCATAATGCAGTTGACTGATTTAACCTAACAGCTATATACAAGACAGGGGGTAGAATATTTATATTGCGGGGCCAAATTAACACATCACAGTACTGCAATATTCAGGGTTTCAATCTGACAAAAGAGAAGTAAAAGCCAGTATCACCGGCGTTTGGCTGAATCTTCGCATCTTCTGAAAACCGTCACTGTTCAGGAAGCCTACCCATAAAAATAAGCATATTTCTTGGGCCATTATCAATAATAATTTGACAGAAAATAAGGTAGATAAAAAAGTAAAAAGAAAAAAAATCAGTCTTCATTCAACACAGTTATTATGTTCAAGGGAGTAGGAAGAAGTAAAAAACTTATCTAGTCCTACCTCGTTATGCGTTTATATCGACTAAATCATTTTTATATCAATCAGAAAAGAAAAAAGTAAGAAGAAAGAAGTCTCCATTCAGGCTCATACTTTACCCTTAAAAATGACATTTTTACAACTTTTAGTTTGTATCGGGATTATATACATCCACACCCTGGCACTCTTGTGTCAATTTTCTCTTGTATTCATAATGGATATTTCAATACCTTTCTCTATTTATCAACTTAGTTCCGATTTATCATTATATTTAATGTTTAGAATTTATCATTTTAACTCTGATTGATGTAGGTTGTTCATACTTTTTTTTACCTTAACAATACTTAAAGAGTAGTGAATAATTTGTAAAATAACAAACGTGACTGTACCCACGCAAGGACCAAAATTAACAATTTGTGAAAAAACATCAAATTGATCCGATTTGGATATAATTTTGGGCCCGGTGCCAATGCTAAACTGTTTTTTTTCACTGCATGGTACTATGATAGCATTTGGCTTTTTTTTTTTCTCGCTGCGAAATAGGACCACTGCCAAAACTGTGCTATATTGAACAGTAAAAATGCATTCAAGAATAGCCACACTCAAAAAAAGAAAAAATCGTAACATCTATTTTTACAATTTGAAATGCAGAAATGGTAAAAGTGGGTTAATGCTGAGTAAGTGGGCAATAGTGACATTATGGACTGTACATTTCTAAATTCCGCCACGCTGCCATCCAATAATGAAGATAAAAGATGACAAAATCGGTAAACGCATAAAACAAGCGTGCTTCCAGACAACGTGCTGTATCAAATAAAACACTCCTTGATGAGACAATAAAAAAGCCACAGTTAAAACAAAGTTCAAGCAGTGCTGCGGGACTACAGATCTCAATGAATCAAAAGTGTGCTTGATTGTTTCAAAGCTTGACGTTACAAAATCTAAATTACTCACTAGAAAATACAAGAGCAGAGTTGAAATGGAGTTTAATCATCGCTTAAGGCAGATTTAAGATTTGAAAACACAGATCATGTGGACTGGGTAATTTTGCTGGAGGTGAAGAGCAGATTTGCAACATTCACTGGCTAAAGCCGGACTACAGATTACAGCTTCAACCAGCTGATGAAGTCTGAATTTCGGGGCAATTTCGGAGAACCTGGTATGAGTGACTGCTTGGAAAACTGTCTGAGGTGCTTGGTTAAAGTGCTATGTTGTGGATTTCACCTACTTTTTAACTGCTTCCTGATGGGCTTGTTGGGATCCAGCCAGCGCTGTAAAATATTGATTGAGAGACACTTAGAGACACCATAACGCTTCCACAGCATGACTACATCACCTAAATTATTCACCGCTGGCCCCACACATGCACGGACATACACAACAATTAGAAATATGCAAACACTGTGAGCGACGATAGAAACAAACTTGCATACCGCATAAATGAAATTGCTAAATGTTTGACATATATGGTCAGAATGGATATAAGGTTGGCATGTGAATGGATGTTAACAATTTTATTAGTTTATTGCAGAGTCATGACACAAGACAAACCAAAATTGAAAACGCAATAACAAAAAAACATGTAGTTAAAATAAGTAAGGAAGTGAAAAGGGCATCCATTTTTATGCAAGTAAAGACAGTTTTAGCATTTAAACTACACTGATGAGTACAATTAATTCTAAAAGTTACAGTGAAAAGAGAAAAAAAAGTCTTTTGGATTGACTTAATTTGAAGATGTTTGCAACACAGAGGGCCAAGCGATGCAGTCTCACTTCTGCGAACATGTTCTACCTTACATCTTGAAGGAAGCACTCTCTGACTTGCCCCTCAAGGGGCCTCATTAGGGTTTATTTGCGATGCGTTTGTAAAAAAACAGTAATTATTATTTGTAATATTCTTTGAGTGCAGTTATTGTCGCTACCTTAATAAGAATAATTTGAATACAAACTGAAAGAGTTTTACAGACACTTCTTAAGTCATTGTGCACTGAAATTAAAGAGCGTTCATTTCAACACTGCCTGTATTTCGGAAAGAAAAAAAAAATGGCCAACAAGCCAACTGAACCACACGCATGTTCATATAAACACACACTCCTGGATTATCCAAACATGACACTGACCGGAACATCCGAAGAGTCATCTGCCAAGTGCAGGCCAAAGTAGTCTCTTTCAGTCAGCTCCAGGTGCTTGAAGACAGCATCTTGCAAGACCTGCCCATGATCAGACTTCTGCAGATAGGGACACAATGCAGAAAATACATTAAAAATCAGAATCTGAAAATTTGTTTGTACAACTGGGACACAAAATTGCCTTTTAAAAAAGGCACACGTTCCTTTGCAGATCTCTGAGGCATGCCCTTGTCTGTTGCTGTTACCGAATTCCTCAAGTAAAACATCACAAGAGGCTACGAAGACGCGGGAGGAACTAATTAAATCATATCTAAGTCAGTAGAACTTCACTGCAAGTGCCACGTTGTATCAAACTGTGGAGCTGGAAAGAGCATTTCCCCTTCACACTTGTCTGGGATATTAACGTTCAGGGGGAAAACTCATTCATCAACAATTAGCAAGAGAAAATGTACAAGGAGGGAAGCTCAGCCTGAGGGATGGTGTAGTATAGTAACTGTAGAGCTGGTGAGGGTAAACGGATGCATGCAGTCAAAATTGCACTTAATTGCAATGTGCTTTGAAATCTACTTTCTGAACATATCTATTGAGACTTTGGACAAGAATTGGAAATAGATTGTAATGAATTATAAGGCAGTCTTTTATCAAACTTGAATATGAATGATAGAGTTGAAACATTATGAGGTTAAAGACAAAACGTTATGAATATTGTAAGCCGCCAAGACATTCATTATCGTCAAAACACTGCTAAAATTAAAACACAGTTTATTTGGATAACAAATTTAAAGACACTTTTGGCAATTTGTTTAGATTAATGTACATCACTGTCTAATTCCACACTGTTTATGCATCTGTCTTCTGTCATGAGCAGCTAAATATCAATGGCAGAACCAAATCAGGATGTGCGTGTACAAGTACATAGCGAGAGTAAAGGTAAGTTTTTTGTTTTTGTTTTTTTTCCTTAAGCAAAATGAGGCATTCATATGGAGAAAAATCTGTATTATAAGATGCAACCCCACTGTTTGTCAATATGGCACCATGTAGTTGTCAGTATTCATTGATTGACAATCAAAGAAAGAGTTGCAAGACTGAGGAGATAAACTGTGGAACGACATGAGAAACAAAAATTCACATCTGATTTGCTAAAATCAAGTGCGAGTGTGTAACAGTTACACACTGTCACAACAACTACACCATCAGAGCTCCCGCGGGAGCATACACACACGCACACGTTCACAAAGCTACTGCTTTCTTCCACCTCTCTCTCTCCCTCTTCCCTCGTGACACACTTTTGCAGCCGAGTGTGTGACCGTGAACATGTACGAGTTTGCCAAAGCAAGGCACATGCGGGCGGAGAGTTGACAGTTGGCTTGTTGATTATGGCGGGCCTCAAGGATCCCCAGCCGTCTATTAGCCCTGTGTGCGTGTGCGTGTGCTTATGCGTGTGCGTGTGCGTGTGCGTCAACTGACACTGACTAACACAGTCTGTGTTCTGCTCATATTTTCCAGACTGCTCACTTCACTTCCCAATTTATGACACATCAAAACGTATGTGTCCAAAGGATATCATGTGTTGCGGTTAACGTAATTCAAGGTTACCCGGGAAAAAAAAAAATAATCGTAATAACAGTAATCCACAAACGTGCACTGATGTGATTCATAGCCATATCACAATGAATATGATTATAGTCGGCTCTCTGTCAATTGAGAATTATGACCGGTGGGACCTGATAAAAATTATTTGGGAAAGAGGTCGCATCACTTCACTGGGACTGCAATTGAAAAGGGGCAGAATATATACAGTATAATGTAATACATCAGATTTTTCGTTCATGTGACATTCATCAAATTTGTCGCTTAGTAGACATCAAGTCTATGTTTAAAGTGTGGTGATTATCAAGTGAAAATGTGTACAAGACTGACGAAAGATGTTCTATGATATTCCATCAACATATAAAATTTGCAATCCCACATAATTAACTCATTCACTTCCAAAGACATTTTTAAACGTCTTTTCAGACTTGGTCTAGAATTGGCTGGTAATGAATGAGTTAACAGATTAAAATTGAATGACAATGCAAAGTAAAACTTGAATGGGTGTGCAAACAGGCAAGTTCCAAAGGTTAATCTGATGACTCACTGTACATGAAAATAAATCAGTACCTGATATGAAGTGATCAGAACATATATCCTTGATGATCTAACGTGGTCATGTCAAAGATTTGATAGCCGTCGTGCTTGTCTTACACACAATTTCCTCCTTTTAGCACCCTTGGTTTAGAGTCGCTGCCATTATCCCAAAATAAGATTTCTCATCTCTAGTTGACCGATTAGAGTGACCATAAACAGCACAGGTATTCACGATTTTTATGAACACACAACGGAATTCGGGACTATTTTGCCTCTCGACGTTGATCTCACTCGGCCGCTTGCCCTCATGCTGCAAGCGCTGTGTGTGACATCACAAGGTGCGGGTCTATTGGTAGGCGCTATATTAAAAAAGCAACGCAAAATATGGGGTTTACTGTATATTCTTAAAATAGTGCTTATTAACATTTTGTATGATTCAGATTTTGATTCACCAGAGAATTCACACAGAACCCATTCAAACTACTGACACTTGTCATGAATAACACTTTCTTTCAATGCATTTTTATACAAAGTATTTAATCTCTTTCAATTTGACACTGAAAGATACTGATATAAAATGGCACACTATTTGCATCAAACATATTTCCACAAGGGATTCCTTCCCTTTTTAAGACTATTCATAGGCGTGCTTACAGCTTCCACATCGTCTGAAGCAGCTTGCCAAAGTCAGATGTGCACACGCTCCGAGCTCCTTGTTGTTTTTTCTTCACAGGGAAGCCTCTGCCGCTCAGTGTATGTGTGCTGGAACAAGTGTGACGGTTCTTAAAAGCATGAGAGGAAAATGTGCAAAGGGAGCGAACAGTCGTGCATTGTGAAAAGCGAGGCAAGACAAGGGAGAGCATGTCCGCGCATTCTTTCTGCTTTTTTAACAACAAACTTTGAGCGCAAACTTCGTGTTCTGGAGGGACGATGGGCTGGAACTAAGCATGATATCAAACGGAAACTACGGCGAGAGTAACACAAGACAAACACACAAGCAAGATAGTTTGTGTGTGTGTGTGTATGTGCGCGTGGAGCACATAGACTGAAAGAAAGTATAAAGACAGAGAGTCACAGAGAAAAAAAAGACAAAAAGAGCAGCCAAGAAAAAAGGAGTGACTGACGACTCTGCTGGATGAGACAAACGCTCTTTTGTGGTTCTCTTCGGCCTCATCGGCCTACCACAATCACTAACACAAATAGTGTATCCGTGCGTGAAAGTGAGGAGACGAGGCGCAGATAAAATGCGTGGAGACAGAGGGCATCCGAACCACAAGTGGAAATAAAAGATTGTGACGCAAGAGGGCTCGTCTTCACTGAACCACGCCAAAATGCAACTTGCGAGAGAATTAACTTACATACAAGTACATTTGTATAACATGTTTCATAAAAACAACTGAATGCTGTGCTTCAAGTGCTTCTTTTTTATTCTGCGCAGAACTAAAAAGAAATAAACACACACACACATGCGCGCACACACACGCACACTTTTTGGCAAAAAAAAAAAAAACAAGGCAAAATCTTTAATCCCCCCCATTAACCATAAAAAAATATACATTTTTTTTTAATTTAGATAATCTCCACAAACTGTGAACTAATGGGTAGCATATCCGCCTCACGTTCATACCTAGCATGTATGTTATGTTCATTGAAGGTGACAAATTGTCCTTCCTGTAGATTTCAATATGAGTCAATAGTTGTCCAGAATGTGCCCTGTTTAGGCCCTACCTTTCAACCAAAAGGATGGGCTCAAGGTCAGCTGGGAGCCTAGTCAGGAGCAGTGGATTAGAAAATGAATGAATACTGTACATGGATGGATGAATTTCAACAGAAAAAATGTGTAAAAGTTCACAAACTGTATTTTTACAGTTTTAAAGAAAATGTGACCACCTCATTCATTGGGAACCTCATTTAACTTCTGAATGTGCAATATTAATCTCTGCATGCCTCCATTGTAATCGCTTTTAAGTTACTTAAAGTTTTCTGAATCTGAATCTTATTCAGTACCGTACAATGGAACTACTAAGATCAAACACAATCCATTCTATCACTGTTCTGGTCATCAATTGGTTCAGATTTCTCTTCCTTTCTGAAAATAGAATTTATCTAAAGTCAAATTATTTCAGTGAGGTGATATAAATAGTGTCCGCAACATTGTAATTTAGTGGAAAGGTGAGCACATCCACCTCATAGTTTTGATACTTTGGGGGTTCCAATGTCAGTGACAGAGAGTCTCCATGCTTCAACTTTTGCTGCTCCCTCCAAAGCATACTAAATAGATTATGTTAAGTTACAATTACAATCAACTAATGGAAAACGATTTAGATCTCACCATGTATATTATAGAAGTGACTTTAGGCTTTTCCCTCTCAGGGGTAGTCACAACAAGTCACTTGTAGTTTTTATGATGCGACCCGCGTATTTTTATCAGTCCCTGGGAACAGCAGTTGATCCAGGAACCCGACACAATCTGTGTGAAAGGCAACATGTACCACTATCACAATCCTAGCACTCATAAACTATGTACACTGTCGGATAAGGAGGTGCATGCGGACACCAGTTAGTCTCCAAGGACCCCAAAAGTAGCCCATGAGCTTGTTCCAAATGTAGCTCACCAAAGATGAGGCATTGCAATTTTCTAGGCATGTTGTATGAGTGATCACTTGAAAATGTAAACAAATGAAAAGATTTTTAGAAATAGTGTTGTAAATGGGTACTTATCTGTTTCCTAAATAATCATTGTGAAAATTAATGAACATGATCTGCAAAAATGAATGCCAATTACTAATAGGGCTACCACTAACTAATCTTTTTAAAATTGATTATCCTATCAATTATTCAACTTTTTTAAGGATAGTCTGTAAATTATTGCATGAAACCATTTTGGTGGTCGAGTTTGCCGACTTTTTTTCCAGCCCAAATAATAACACATAATAGTGCCGTGTTTAACGTAATTTCAGAACATGTGCTATTTCAGACTGATAGCCCTGCACTATTCAGCAGCCAAGAAGTAGCCCTCAGCTTCAAAAGGTTGGTGAGCCCTGCTGTAGATACCGTACTGGTATGGCTGGGCAACGGCCATCTAGATCTCACTTGGAACCCAGAAACATATTTTTTATTGTCAAAGATCATGTGATACAACATGGCGTTTAGATTGGTTTGGTTTTGGTTCCGACTGTGCTTCCAAACTGGCATAATTTGAGGCTCCATTGTGGAAAGAACCTTTTACGTCTTAATGAAAGGTTCAACAGATCACTCTGTGTAAGCAACATGCGTGTGCGGCATTGTTTCTGTTTCCATGACAATAAGCATGTGCCTCTGGATTTTCACTCGCCATTAGAATAAAGGCCGGTCAAGGCTAGAATCAATAGAAGTATTGTGGCTCGCAGGATGGCTGGTCTTTCCAGGAAGTTACTGCGGCTGCGGGGGTCTGATCAATGACGCTGACAGAGACCGAGTCATTCATTCAGCTCCACGCAGGAAAGGGGGATTGTGGGGAATCGTGAGCAGGAAGCAGAGAGGGTGAGTGGACAAAATAATGTATTTTCATTTTGTTACTTTGTGATTGTGGGATGAAGCTGGATGCATTTCTTGGATAAAAAAAAATCTCATGTGCTTTGCATTTGACATGACATTTTGAATAATATTTAAATTCCCTTCCTCAAGCTATTCCGCTTTGAAGACACTGAAAATAGCTCAGTAGCCAGAGGCGAAGGCTTGGTCTCAGCAACACACCCAAGCACTACCTGCATCAACAACAAGTGCGGGACAGCCTTCTATATTGTGAAATTCAAAGACACACCCTTCAGCAGAGCATATTTGCTTTCCACGAGCATGCAGGTGTGCGTTCTGCACTCAAACATACACAGGACAATGTCTACAACAGGAAGTGATGTAGCTGGAGTAATGTCGTTGGAAGAATTGTGCATGTTTTGTGAGTCACAACGGGGATTTTACTTATGAGCAAGTCATTCTCGGCAGGCGTATCAAAACAGATGCAAACGGGGAATTGAATATGTTTGCGCATCTGGTAACAGACTGCTGTAATATTAGTCAGGTCCAAACGTGACACCTCCTTTTATGTGAGGCTTCACTGGCAGCAAATGTGAAAAACATCCTCAGACATGCAGAAGACCCAACATCGTCACTGTCTTTTATGACTGTCTTTAATCAACCACAGAAATCAGCACTTTGATGCATCAGTGCCGCCTAAAGTACTAACATACAGTACATTTCTCAAGTCAAAATAGACAACGGGTCTGGAAGACTCACTCAACTGAAGTGGCTGTATTGCACAGTTGGCAAAGCATGAACATGTTTACAAAGCAATGGGGGTGATTCTTTTTGTATATCTAGTATTTCGATGGGCTTCCTGAAAAATACTTGTGTTTTTGACATTGTGTTCTTCAATTGACTGTAGTTGGTATTTTTACATGATGCATCTATTCTTGCTTCTTGTCAAAACATTTTGGATAAAGACTGTTTTTAGGGGCATGCATCTCACCATTAAAAGACAATCCAATACGTATCTTCACACATGGGGTGCAATTCAAAGCCGATTTGATTTTAAAGTGGAACGATTTGATTCAGTTTTGATGCAGTGAGTTGTCATTTTACAAACCATATTTTCACGACTATAAGGCACCATTAAAAGTCTTAAATTTTCGCCAAAATGGACAGGACGCCTTATGATGCGGAGCGTCTTGTGTATGCGCTGAGTTCCAAAACCTGACTGACAGCCGACACGCTGTTTATATAGAGAAAAGGCGGAAGTGACTGTGGACAGGCATGCGGCAAAGGAGTCGGCCAATCAGTGAAGGGTGGGCGTGTATATATACATATATGGAGAGAGAGAGAGAGAGAGAGAGAGAGAGAGAGAGAGAGAGAGAGAGAGAGAGAGAGAGAGAGAGAGAGAGAGAGAGAGAGAGAAGGCAGACGTGAGAGAGGACAGGCATGCGGGGGAGCAGTCCGCCAATGAGTGAAGGGTGGGCGTGAAAGTGGACGCTAAAGGGACGCCCGAAGCAGGTACAAACACCTGTATAGAGTGTGGCTATGTGCATTGTTGCAAAACAACGTCGGTTTTAGTTTCTAAGAACCCCCGAAAATAAATTTGACAAAGAGACACGCCTACGAATCTCAGTTCAAACTTCAAGCCTTCGGTTATGCTTTTGGCATGGGTGCCCATCTCACAGCAGCGGTGAAAAACCAAGTCAAGCAAATGAACTCGTTATTCCCGGAGACTTGACTAAAGAACTCCAACCGCTGGACATCGGCATCAACCGGGCGTTCAAAGTAAAGTTGCGAACGGCATGGGAACAATGGATGATCGATGGCAAACAACTTTACAAAGAGTGAGAAGCAGCGCTGGGCGAGTTACGCCACAATTTGTGAATGGATTGTGGCTCCTTGGACGAACGTGTCTGCTTGAACTGTTGTTCGAGTTTTTGGCAAAGCTGGCATCATTTCTGTGGAGCCACATGACAATGAGAGGGAACGCCACGTTTTTGATGGATTACGGTACTTGCACAATTGTTCAATTCTTTATACAGACACACGCGCTGCCACCATGTTTCGCTCTGTTCTTTACTTTCAAATGTGGGAAAGCTTCACACGAGAGAAATGTTGACTTTGCTGTTGCTGCTCCTTCTTTCCGCTCGGCAATGCGTAGCAACTCACACTTTAGCATGTGATGCGTTCAATGACAACTGGGATGTGCAGTCCTCTGCTTCTGATACAGAGGATGAGGACTTTGATGGATTTCTGGGTGATGATTGATCGAAAAAACGTGAGTACATTGTACGATGGCTAAATGAAATACAATGGAACTCAGTTTTGCTTCTGCTGCCTTTATAAAAACGTGTTTTTAGCTTGTATCTGTATGTCTTGGCCTGCTACCGTATGCTTCAAGCTAACGTGTTTTTAGCGTGCGCGCACGCATGCCGAATGTTTAAGCTGGCATATGTTTTACCACTTTAAAACTGTGCCCAATGATACAGTGCGTGTTGTCTATGTGTAAAATACAGAAATAGCACCCATTAATGAGACTGCGCCCAACCATACGGTGCGCCGAATGCTCGTGAAAATACGGTACATGAGAAGGAACTTATCAGTACTATTAATGTGGGATTACCTTCAAAGATATATCCCTCCAATAAAAGATGATTCGATACTTGATCTATTTTAAAGTTCATTCCATGTGGCTCGATTCATTAAACGTGCATCTTCTAATTCAAAACCGAGTTTAGGAATTGTTTGTCATTATATCCCTACTGTTTCTGTCTTTCAATTAAAAGAAACATGTATATGTGGGATGAGCAGAACACCGAGTATTATTTCTCAAGGCTGAAAGTCAAGCTCCACTGAAGTACTTACGCCGACTTTAAAAGCCTGGACGGTGTTGTCCAGCAGCAGTACGTTGCACACAACCTGTGTGTGGTGCCTGTCTCGCTCCAGCTCCGTCGCCCGGACATTGTAGGATCTGCCAGCAGGCAAGCGGAAGCGCGCGCTCATCACGCTCCTACCAGGGTCTGTAAAGTTTAACAAAAATACATAAATAAATAAATAAATAGAGGAGGAACGGGATGTCAGTAATGCGTGAAAGAAAAACAAAGCAAAATAGGTAAAACTATAAATTGGAGCGTTATCAGGGCCAGTGTGTGATCTGTGAACAAACATGATTGCTCATGAAAGCACAACGTCATTATGATAGACCAAAGGATGACGATGATGTGCCTTCCATCCCCTATCACTGCAACATGGCTAGAAAGATTGTACAAGCAAAGACTTGCAGCACAAGCTTCATGTCGAAAGAATGTCAACAAGTCCCAAAGAAGCAGCAGATAACGAACGTGGAAAGTACATTGCGACAACAGTACTTAGTGCAACTTCAGACAGAATGCCATAAAACCAAAAACAGTTAAACAACAAAGCTGACTTATTTTTTCTCCCTTCTGCTTCATGATCTCAGGCAAGTTTAAGTGAAGAGAACCATGTAAAAAAAACAACAAAAAAAACAATAAATACATCATCTTTACTGAGCAAGTTTTGTTTCAGAATAGCAGTCTATTGAGCCATCCATCCCCTTTCCTTGAAGCCAATCCCAACCGACTTTGGGCCACGGACAACAGCACTTCCATTTCAATAGATAGCCTGCCGATAATTTTTGAAAATTATATTCAGCTGTATTTGTCTTTTTTTTTTTGCTCTTGATGATCAATTACTCACTGGCTTCTGGTTGTGTCACATTTGCTTTCGAGCAAGCAATTGTACAACCACTTATGTTTTGTGTTTGTTATTTTAATTCATTTTAACTGTTTTGCTAAGTGCTTTGTTACAGCTGCCGCTGTTGTGAAGGCGCTATATAAATCAGCATGTGTGTGTGTCAAAAAAAGCCCATCTTGACCGCTTGACTGTTAGCAACTACTGCCCCATTTCTAAGCTTCCCTTTGTGTGAATAATTTTTGGAAAACATGTAACAAACCAGTTATTCACCATATTGAATGGATGCAATATATATATATATATATATAGATATATAGACATGCAAATTCCACATAGGACGCACTGAGCTCGGACTCGAACCCTGGACCTCTGGCACTGTGAGGCGGACGTGCTTACCAGCCCCCCACCATGACACCCCCATTATATATAATTGTATTTATTTATTTATTTTTGTCTCCTCCCACGTGAGCCAGCATAATGGTAGTCATATTGTATGATATTCCCTTAAGAGTTATGGTCCTCTCATCAGGCACCGCTTTTTTGGTCTCAAGGGCTGTGTGAGCACATTGTGTTTTGTGTGCAATTATGCATGCTGAATGGTTCTCTGATCGCGTGAGTTGCTTGTTGTGAACATCTTTGCAGAAATATTAGACTGTATAAATCTGTATCCAGTAGCAACAACTCACCTTACATTTAAAAAACTAAAATGAAATATAGTGAAGTAAAATATTCATGGTGTTACAGTGGTATCTTGACTTATGAGTTTGTTTCAGGAGTGAGCTTATAACTAGTGTTTACTCTATATTCTTAAACATATTTTCACCACTGATATGAAATGCAATACAATTTCACCCCCACAATGTTTTCCTAACATGTTAATGTAGAAAATTTTGCTGTATTATATATAGTGATGTAAAGACATGTACACAATGTTCAGACAATGTAAACAAACAAACTGTTTTGTAATTGTACCTGTAATTGTATTTACCGTAAGTCTCACACACACTGCAGTACCTTTTCATAGATGATCCTTTCAGGGGCATGGTCAATGAGTGACATCAGGAGCTGGGGGTTAGCCGTCTTATGTCTGCTCCATGCTCCTTGCAAGTGCTTTCATTTTGTATTTGTTTTACAATTGTTTGTCCGATCAGCATATCTGAAACTCGCGATTAACTGACATTTTGGATCAGCACAAAGCAAAACAAAATTCAATCAAGTGACAGTCAGCCCTTTACTCTGTGCGGGAGGAGGGGGGCGTAAAATAATTTGGGGCATTTGTCAAGGTAACACTGTACATGAAGCATGAAGATCCAAAAAAAGCCAATAACCTCCCTGCTGGTGACCAGTCGAGGTACCACTTCACCCACAAACCTTATGAGGACAAGTTCTATACAAATAGTCGGATTAACAGGAAATAAAATCCCATATTAAGCGACACAGAGACTTAACATATTGAATCAATCATTCATTCATTCATTCATCTTCTGTACCGCTTGATCCTCACTAGGGTCGCGGGGGGTGCTGGAGCCCATTCCAGCCGTCTCCGGGCAGTAGGCGGGGGACACCCTGAATCGGTTGCCAGCCAATCGCAGGGCACACATAGACGAACAACCATCCACGCTCACACTCACACCTAGGGACAATTTAGAGTGTTCAATCAGCCTTCCATGCATATTTTTGGAATCAATCAATGTAACAGCAATTATTTCATACACTATTCTTTTTTTGAGTGATCGATACTATCAAGTTGCCACACGCAGACAGTTATGCCATGTACACTAAGACAAAGCTTGCAAGAGCACCAAACACCAAAATGAAGGGAAGAAAGAGTTTGAAGCACTGCTGAATGCTGAAGGAAGGGAAAGGGAACGCTCTACTATCATTGGCTCACAGTGGGATACATAAATGATGAGGCCTGACACACAGACTATCCCCACAGGCTGGCTTGCCTTCCAACGCTCTCTTCGTGTCCGAAGAGTTTTGTGCAATCCAGCTGAAGACAAATGCATCACATACACACAGAGAAGAGGAGGATATTAACTGAAGAGTGTGTGGACTTAATTACATTGCTTTTCCTACAACAAATCTGTATGCTGTAAAAAATGAACAAACTCAATAGAGTGGAAGTGCTAAATTTAAATGTGTCTTAGCATCATACAATTGAGATTTTGAACATTTTCCACAAAAATATACCTCTTTAATCATGCTAAGCTTTGGAGTAACGTAGACTAATTCACAAATGTTGTTTTAAAGCATTTTATAACTTTGTACAGTACTGTAGTCTTGGCTTTGTCCTGCTGAGCTGGACAGGACATCCACACTCCCCTGAGAGAAGGATATGGTGCTGCGGAAGCACGCTAACATTATTGCTTCCTGCAGGCAGTAGTGCTTACAAACTGTGTGTGTGTAACAAGACCCAACAGTCTTGTTCTCTGCTGGGCTCCTCCAGCGCTCGCTCCGCTTATCGTAAACACAAACAGTCCTGCAACCTTTCCTGTCTGCAGGAACAAACTCATTTAAAAACATGCATAAAACACCCATAGTGTCACACATCACCGTTCAAACAAACATCAACCACGGCCCAGTGCCAACAATTCAAACCCAGAAGCGCTGTGAAACACCTGAACATTGCAAGAGTGTGACTCAAACTCTGATGCACCAAACTATTCTCCCTCGTTGCTGAAGAATCAATCTTCAAAAGAAGTTACACTCCCTTCAATTGCTGAACTGAATTTGCCCTATTCATTTTTTTTAAATCCTTATTTATTTGAGAGATGAGCCATGAATTGTAATGTTTATGGAACAACTGAAATGAAACTATGCCACAGACAAACAGGTGGTTAACTGCACAGCTACTTGTGTGGGACCTTTTACATGACTGAGTTTTCTTAATTACTCAATATATAAATGAAAAAGATGTCCACGAGGCATTTTAAACAACACATCTAATTAAAACAACCCAAATACAGACTGAAAAATTCCCTCTCTGGATTTTCCAGACAGTCTGGGCACAGCATTGTGGGTTTGTCTGTATCCGGCAGAAAGTCACATTTAACTTGTAAACTTCCACATAGACAATGACACAAGCCGCCGGCACGCACACCAAAAGGAACTGCCAAGCAGTCAAACTTTGAAGGGTTAGTGGGAAGACTAACTCCTCTGAGGAGGTCAGAAGCCAACAATAATACTTTTTATAATTTCCTCAGGAAGCAGAAGCAGAGATTCCAAGTGATTTTGTTTAAAGCTCGAGCAAAAATCATGGTAGCTGGCCCTAAAACTCACTAAAAGTTTTGATGGAGATCAGTATACCTTGGAGTACAGAGGTCTCCAACACGTAGCTGAATAGAGTCTGCCGTCAGTGCTCCAAAATATCGCAAAAGCACGTGAAATCATTCAAGTGTAGTCAGCACTTCAGAATTCACCGAAAAAAGTGCAAAAACTCAAACCACTGAATCTAGATGTGTGAAATGAACCGTGTTGGGATTCTCTCAAACATCATGTGATGGAGCAGCAGTTTGCTTTAGAAATATTCAAAGATAGAACAAATGTGCAAGCAATAATTATAGAAGCAATAATATTTAACGGAGTTTGCGCCTAACTCTTTATGCTCAATTTGCATTATTTGTATAGTTTGCATTTTTGTTTACATAAGGGCTTTAAAGCCCTGAACCAACAACATACATAATGACAACAACAATAGCATATGCTGGGATTCAAGCCACTTGACGATCGGATTAAAAGTCAGAAGACTAATATGAAATAATGCAGATTTTTCTCATTTTATAAAATTAATGATTCATTTTTTCACAACTAAAACAAAGTATGGCTAACGCAAGGCAATATAGTACAGATACACATGATCCACGCAAAAGAGGTTCACAACTAAGTGACTCAGTAAGCTACAGAAGTAGGCCATTAGTAATTTTTCGTAGATGATACAGACTATACAGTATTGATGTGAGTATTGTTATATTGTCTGTCTGCCTGTGTTGCTGCACTATTTGTGTTCTGATATCTCTTGCTTAGCCAATCTATAGAATTTTGCATGGGAGTTAGCATTAAGGTAGCGGACTTTCCTAAATTCCCATATGTGATTTGACTACATTACACGATGTGTAAGCTACTTAATGTCACACTACATTAAAAGTGCTGTGACTTAAATAAGCTTATCCCATTGTCAATCAACAATCTTTTTTTGCCTTGATTCTGTGTTGGGTTTAATTCAAAACTGTGACAGCCAATCCACTTGCAGACAATTGAACTCATTCACCTGACGCTGCTGACCCTTTGTCTAAGTTTATTGCAGCGTCAGCAAATTTCATGGCAAAGCCAACAGTTTACTCTTGAGGAAAAATATTTACTGGTAGTTTTATGAAATAATAATTGTGTGATAGCGTCTACTTACTCTTGGTTCGGGCCAACAACCTTTTCTAGTTCCTGTCACTGGCAAGTGCTTTTCTTAAGGCTACACAACCGGCACTGCAATGAAGTTAGTGGATAATATAACAGCTTTGCCTAGCTTCTCTGGTTAAGGTCTTAAAAATCTTTGTGTGCAACTTTCGATGTGTACAAAATAATTGTGCACAAGCGCACATTTGGCCTTTGGTGCATAAGTTGAAAAAAAGCAAGATAAGCAAGGAAGCAGGCAGACAAGTAATGTTGGGGCTTCCGCTCTGTGTTTCAAATGCATTACACAGCTACAAAAACATCAAGCTTGAACAGCCACCCGTATGGAATGCCCCTCTCTAAACGCATTGAATGAAATGCATGCGTCAGCCTACCTGGATTAATTGATTAGAACAAACTTCTGATGCTGCAGATTTCACCAAGCTTACTCCAACATTTGCAGGAATGCTAATAGTATATGGGTCTAGCTTCTGCCATTTGTAAAGTTGCCCCTAGATACCACAAATGTCGTTGCTGTTTGGTCTGATATACTGTTTACCCACTATTGGCTGTTGTTTATTGGTCAGCCAACATGGTTCAGACGAAAAGCCAAGCAATGTGGCTAGATTAAACCATTTCTTGCAATGTATTAACAAGATCACTACTTTCTAGTAAACATGCAAGAACACCAAGATGCGTATGGTATGTAAAGTAGAAACACAAAACACATAAGAGAAAGAGATCCAGGATAGATGAAAACAGCACATTCCTCCTTTTTTCTCTCTCTCCTGCTGACTCTTACATTCAAATGTTAGCAGGGGTTGTGCTTCCACCATCATTTACCTAAATTTACACCTTGTCACATGGCTATACTAATGCGTCTAATGGTAAATCCTCAAGGTACAGCTCCAACTACTTGACTTTTAAGCAAAATTTGCAGCTCAATAATAAGACCACAACACATCATGGATGGTCAACGGTGCCTAGAGATACGACTGACCCAAGATAAAGGTACAAATTACGAGCTGTCATTCGGACGATTTTTTTTTACTTTGAGTTGCAGGCACCCCTCCGTGAGTCGTCACCTTACCGTGGTGGAGGGGTTTGTGTGTCCCAATGATCCTAGAAGCTAAGTTGTCTGGGGCTTTATGCCCCTGGCAGGGTCACCCATGGCAAACAGGTTCTAGGTGAGGGGCCAGACAAAGCACGGCTCAAAAGACCCCAATGACGACAAAAATAAATGGATCTAGGTTTCCCTTGCCCGGACGCGGGTCACCGGGACCCCCCTCTGGAGCCAGGCCTGGAGGTGGGGCTCGTTGGCAGGCGCCTGGTGGCCGGGCTTACACCCATGGGGCCCGGCCGGGCACAGCCCGAAGAGGCAACGTGGGTCCCCCTTCCCATGGGCTCACCACCCATGAGAGGGGCCAAAGGGGTCGGGTGCAATGCGAGCTGGGCGGCAGCCAAAGGCGGGGACCCTGGCGGTCCGATCCTCGGCTGCAGAAGCTAGCTCTTGGGACATGGAATGTCACCTCTCTGGCAGGGAAGGAGCCCGAGCTGGTGTGTGAGGCAGAGAATTTCCGACTGGATATAGTCGGACTTGCCTCCACACACAGCCTGGGTTCTGGTACCAGTTCTCTCGAGAGGGGTTGGACTCTCTTCCACTCTGGAGTTGCTCACGGTGAGAGGCGCAGAGCAGGTGTGGGCATACTCATTGCCCCCCGGCTCAGTGCCTGTACATTGGGGTTCACACCGGTAGACGAGAGGGTTGCCTCCCTCCGCCTTCGGGTGGGTGGACGGGTCCTGACTGTTGTTTGTGCATATGCACCAAACAGCAGCTCAGCATACCCACCCTTTTTGGAGTCCTTGGAGGGTGTGCTGGAGAGTACTCCTGCTGGGGACTCCATTGTTCTGCTGGGGGACTTCAATGCTCACGTGGGCAATGACAGTGATACCTGGAGGGGCGTGATTGGGAGGAACGGCCCCCCCGATCAAAACCCGAGTGGTGTTTTGTTATTGGACTTCTGTGCTCGCCACGGATTGTCCATAACGAACACCTTGTTCAAACATAAGGGTGTCCATATGTGCACTTGGCACCAGGACACCCTAGGCCGCAGTTCGATGATCGACTTTGTAGTTGTATCATCGGATTTGCGGCCGCATGTTCTGGACACTCGGGTGAAGAGAGGGGCGGAGCTGTCAACTGATCACCACCTGGTGGTGAGTAGGCTCCGATGGTGGGGGAAGATGCCGGTCCGTCCTGGCAGACCCAAACGTATAGTGAGGGTTTGTTGGGAGCGTCTGGCGGAATCCCCTGTCAGAAGGAGTTTCAACTCCCACCTCCGACAGAGCTTTTCCCATGTTCCGGGGGAGACGGGGGACATTGAGTCCGAGTGGACCATGTTCCGTGCCTCTATTGTTGAGGCGGCCAATCTGAGTTGTGGCCGTAAGGTGGTTGGTGCCTGTCGTGGCGGCAATCCTCGTACTCGCTGGTGGACACCAGCAGTAAGGGATGCCGTCAAGCTGAAGAAGGAGTCCTATCGAGCCTTTATGGCCTGTGGGACCCCAGAGGCAGCTGACGGGTATCGACTGGCCAAGCGGACCGCGGCTTCGGTGGTCGCCGAGGCAAAAACCCGAGCGTGGGAAGAGTTCGGTGAGGCCATGGAAGCCGACTTCCGGACGGCTTCGAGGAAATTCTGGTCCACCATCCGACGTCTCAGGAGGGGGAAGCAGTGCACCACTAACACTGTGTACAGTGGGGATGGGGCGCTGCTGACTTCGACTCGGGACGTTGTGAACCGGTGGGCTGAGTACTTCGAAGACCTCCTCAACTCCACCAACACGCCTTCCTTTGAGGAAGCAGAGCCTGGGGACTCTGAGGTGGGCTCTCCTATCTCTGTGGTTGAAGTCACCGATGTGGTTAAAAAGCTCCTCGGTGGCAAGGCCCCAGGGGTGGATGAGATCCGCCCGGAGTTCCTCAAGGCTCTGGATGTTGTGGGGCTGTCCTGGTTGACACGCCTCTACAACATCGCGTGGTCAACAGGGAGAGTGCCTCTGGATTGGCAGACCGGGGTGGTAGTCCCTCTTTTTAAAAAGGGGGACCGGAGGGTGTGTTCCAACTACAGAGGGATCACACTCCTCAGCCTCCCTGGTAAGGTCTATTCAGGGGTGCTGGAGAGGAGGGTCCGTCAGGAAGTCGAGCCTCAGATTGAGGAGGAGCAGTGTGGTTTTCGTCCCGGCCGTGGAACAGTGGACCAGCTCTACACCCTTAGCAGGGTCCTTGAGGGTATGTGGGAATTCGCCCAACCAGTCTACATGTGTTTTGTGGACTTGGAGAAGGCGTTTGACCGTGTCCCTCGGGGAGTTCTGTGGGGGGTGCTTCGTGGGTATGGCGTACCGAACCCCCTGATACGGGCTGTTCGGTCACTATACCACCGATGTCAGAGTTTGGTTCGCATTGCCGGCAGTAAGTCGGAACCGTTTCCAGTGGGGGTAGGACTCCGCCAAGGCTGCCCTTTGTCGCCGATTCTGTTCATAACCTTTATGGACAGAATTTCTAGGCGCAGCCGAAGCGTTGAGGGAGTCTGTTTTGGGGGCCTCAGTATTACATCCCTGCTTTTTGCAGATGATGTGGTGCTGTTGGCTCCTTCAAACGGGGCTCTACAACTCTCACTGGAGCGTTTCGCAGCCGAGTGTGAAGCGGTTGGGATGAAAATCAGCACCTCCAAATCTGAAACCATGGTCCTCAGTCGGAAAAGGGTGGATTGCCCCCTCCGGGTCGGGGAGGAGATATTACCCCAAGTGGAGGAGTTTAAGTATCTTGGGGTCTTGTTCACGAGTGAGGGCAGGAGGGAGCGAGAGATCGACAGGCGGATCGGTGCAGCGTCTGCTGTGATGCGGACGTTGTATCGGTCTGTCGTGGTAAAGAAGGAGCTGAGCCAAAGGGCGAAGCTCTCAATTTACCGGTCGATCTACGTCCCAACCCTCATCTATGGCCACGAGCTATGGGTCGTGACCGAAAGAACGAGATCCCGGATACAAGCGGCCGAAATGAGTTTTCTCCGCAGGGTGTCCGGGCTCTCCCTTAGAGATAAGGTGAGGAGCTCGGTCATCCGGGAGGGGCTCAGAGTCGAGCCGCTTCTCCTCCACATCGAGAGGAGCCAGATGAGGTGGCTTGGGCATCTGATTCGGATGCCTCCTGAGCGCCTCCCTGGTGAGGTGTTCCGGGCATGTCCCACCGGGAGGAGACCCCGAGGAAGACCCAGGACACGCTGGAGAGACTACGTCACCCAGCTGGCTTGGGAACGCCTCGGAATCCCCCGGGGAGAGCTGGAAGAAGTAGCTAGGGAGAGGGAAGTCTGGGCTTCCCTGCTAAAGCTGTTGCCCCCGCGACCCGGCCCCGGATAAGCGGTAGATGATGGATGGATGGATGGAGTTGCAGGCAAAAATTGGAGATGTAAGCATTGTTTGTTGGCAGACAACTCTCTTTAAAGTCGATGTTTCGTCAAATAGCGAACAATTCTTAAAAAAGAGGCGTTTGCAACCCATTTATTGCCACTCCCAGTTGATGGCTACTGTCAAACTAAACATAAAAAAAAGAGAAATGCACATTTAAAACAACCACATACCTTTACCTTCAAGTCATAGTATAATGTATAGGATCAATGTGGTATTTTTGATCACGCTTTCAACAACGGATATTTGAATATAAATAGTGCAGCAACACATGTATAGAGAAAATTTAACAATACTCATAGGCATATATTCTTCATCCTGTGTGCATCTCTTATTGTGGTTATGAAACTTCGTTTCAGACTGAGACAAAAGCCATTATACTGCCCCCCTGTGGCCAAGTCACTCACACCTGAGGGCGACACATTGAATTCATCATGATACATAACCTGTTTCATTCTTTACCTTCTATTTACTTGCATAATTACTTTATGTTTTTTTAATTACAATATAATTTCTTCAATAAAAACAAATTACATTTTTCTTGTTTTTTGTGAGGAGGCAACATGCGTTTAACGGTATTTTAATTCATAAAGAAAGAGAGTTTGTGATAATTATTTGGAGTTATGAGCATGGTCACCAAATGAATTCAAGTTGTATCTCAAGGCACGGCTGTACGGGTTCCAAAATTCATGCATAATGGCAAAATGAATATTAAAACCCACACAAAAACACAATTACAACTAGGTTAACTTTGCTCAACAAAAACCTTCACTGTCAGATAACCAAGTCGTCCTAAGAAACGGTTGGTGCTCAGGCAAATGCCGAAGCAAAAAATAATCTCATCCAAGTTTGGCCTATTTTGAGCACCTGCTTTACACTGTAGACATTTTCTTGGAAACTCTGAATAGTCTAATCTTGCTTTTTCCTGAGAATGAGAATTAAGTTCGGACATAGCTTCAAAAAGTAGATGGGTGGGTGTGTGTGTGTAGGGGGGAAGGGGGGAGGGGTATACTAGGAAACAGCTTTCATCAACTGCCTTATCCTTTGAGGCCATACAGGTCATTCAATGCCTTCTGTGAGTGTGTTCTGTTTATTTTGTCAAAACACGAAAACTCATCCATCCATTTTTTTTTTGACCAATTTCCTCAATAGCGTTCTCAGTGGGCTTTGGTTGTTGACATTCATGTTCATTGTTTTGTTTACACAATTGAGATGTAATTAACATGCCTAAAAATTCTTTGTGACAAAAAAAAAAAAAAAACACTAAAACTGTTGCCGATCGTTTGAGGAACTCTTGCGACCTTGAACTAACCCAGGTGAGAATGCAACATTCGTTACCTTCGAAAACACACAATTGTTCGCAGCTCAGTGGCTTAGGGCAGGGGTGTCCAAACTTTTTGCCAAGGGGGCCAGATTTTATGTGGTAAAATGTCGGGGGGCCGACCTTGGCTGACATTCTTTACATTGAACAACAATATTGTTCAACAAATTTTAGTAAGCCAGTCTGTTTCACATTTCCATTTTTATTTTAATTTCAACAATCTTAAGAATTTCTTTTGGTTCATTTGAAACAGGTATATCACATGCAACTGCTTATTCACTTGACTTTTTCTTAAACAGAAGTCTCCTGAGTGCAAATTGATTGATTTGAAACATAAAATGTATCACCATGACTTTTCAATAGTCACAAAACCTTTGACTCGAACAACAGGGAAATGAACAAGCAATACACATATCCACAACTGCAAGGATCATTTGAAATGTGACGATGTTAACTCGTGAGTGATGCCCTCTAGTGTCTAAATGCTATTACTCATTTAGTGAATGCTATTACTCATTTAGCCACTAGAGGGAAGCAGTACTCTATGAAACATCACTCCCTAGTCTACGAGACCTCAGTCAATGCAACACGTGTTCCATTGCGCCCAACCTGCGGGCCAGACGGCACTGATTTTATGACGGGCCGAGGGCCGGATGAAATTCGACCGCGGGCCGGATTTGGCCCGCGGGCCGGACTTTGGACATGCCTGGCTTAGGGGCTTTACAGACAGAAAAAAAATTGCATTTTGGTTCTTGAGTATCTGTCGGTGGGGATAGCAGTCATTTTGTTAGCTATACTAGTTCCACTCTGTGCTTGTGGGATTCAAAACGTAGAATCAGTATACATTTCGGCTGAGGATTTTTTTAGACATTATGTTCGTGTATTATCCCATATAAAACAGAGTTGTGTGGGAGGGCCTGTCTTTGTACCACTGGCTGTACTAAGAGTTGAAGATGAAAAGATGCAAAATAAAATGGTGTCTGGAGTAATCCTGACTCTTGGCCACTACTTACAGCATGCAAATTAAAAGGTGCATGCACATCTTAACGCAGGGGTGTCCAAACTTTTTGCCAAGGGGGCCAGATTTTATGTGGTAAAATGTCGGGGGGCCGACCTTGGCTGACATTCTTTACATTGAACAACAATATTGTTCAACAAATTTTAGTAAGCCAGTCTGTTTCACATTTCCATTTTTATTTTAATTTCAACAATCTTAAGAATTTCTTTTGGTTCATTTGAAACAGGTATATCACATGCAACTGCTTATTCACTAGACTTTTTCTTAAACAGAAGTCTCCTGAGTGCAAATTGATTGATTTAAAACATAAAATGTATCACCATGACTTTTCAATAGTCACAAAACCTTTGACTCGAATAACGGGGAAATGAACAAGCAATACACATATCCACAACTGCAAGGATCATTTGAAATATGACATATCAGTCAATATAAACACGGAGTGATGTCTTGTTAACTCGTGAGTGATGCCCTCTAGTGTCTAAATGCTATTACTCATTTAGTGAATGCTATTACTCATTTAGCCACTAGAGGGAAGCAGTACTCTATGAAACATCACTCAGCAGTCTACGAGACCTCAGTCAATGCAACACGTGTTCCATTGCGCCCAACCTGCGGGCCAGACGGCACTGATTTTATGACAGGGGCCGAGGGCCGGATGAAAGTCGACCGCGGGCCGGATTTGGCCCCCGGGCCGGACTTTGGACATGCCTGTCTTAACGTGTTAAACTCAAACAACTGATACAAATCTCTCAGAATTGGGCTTTCTTAGCAAAGCTTTATTTCTGCTGGCATCATTCAACTGGGCCAAAAACCCTGACTCAGAGGTGCAGCCTTTATTTTATCAGAGCTGGCACAGCTTTGACATCAAATACTGTGTGGCATTTAAGGAGCTTACCCAATGTTGATTCTCAATAGTCTGACTGTGGCCAGAGTAATGACTGGTCACAAGAATATTGCAAAAAATTCTGGCATTTTGTCATGGATTATCATGTTGATAATTCATTGACTTGTTGACAGAATTGAGACATAACCCCTACGTGTACATTTCAAATATGTCATGTGAGCTACGAAATACTTGGTTTGAGTTTGACATGCCCGTGACATTAAAGGAATTAATATGCACCTGATGTCCACATGGTATATATGCAGTTCAGTAATTCATAGAAAACTGTGTTATAGATTAGATACTTCCACATCCATAACAAATGCGTTATACATCGTCAAGTATACGAGCCCGTTTCAGATTAATCTGACTTTACACAAGATTAGTGCAATGTCTGCCCCTAATGACGGCCAACCATCGAAACTGATTCACTTCCAGATTAAAAAAAAAAAAAAACACTGCACAAGAAAATGTGATCTTAATCCAACAAAGAACACCCAGACCTACTGATAGACAACATAATGCAAAGATGAAAAAAGACGCCCGGCATACAAGCTGAGAACAGACACAAGGATATGATCCAAAAGCCAGACAGAAAATCATGATCCCTAACTAGCATGTATCATGAAGAATTCAAATTGGGTTGTCATGATACCAAGATTGTGACTTCCATACTATTCGTGTCTAAAATACCTAAATTACAATTCAAATCATAGTCTGACAGTATAAATTGAAGTTCATCACTGGAAAGTAAATCTAAAAGCAAAACTATTCATTCTTTGTAAATGCCTGATGCTGAATGTGTACTTCCAGCTTCATACTAGTGTATTTATATGAGCATCTGCTTGGACATTTTTTTTGGGGGGGGGGGGGTATAAATGTACTATTCACATTGTACTGTGCAGGCAGCCAGTTTAATCTCTGGCTTTATGTCATTACACTTTTCTCCTTGGCCTTTGCCCATCACTGTAATCCTTCTAAGAGGGAAAAAAACAACAACAACAAAACATCTGGAGGTAATCCTTCATCTGTGAAATGTGCTGATGTGACACAAAATAATAATTTGAAGTCTAACATTTGACATTATGTGGAATTTCCTTTCAAGAAGATTTCTGTTCCATTTAATATCAATGAGGCTGATCTCCTTCCTGCTACTACAATTCATCACCAGCAAAAACAAACTGAGTGCAACTGTACGAAAACATTCTGATGAAAAACATTCTCCAACATCTGAGAATGTCCCTTAATCTGCCTTAGGAAAATACATGACCTACAAAACTATAAAGCAGAATTATACATTGGTTAGCCACTGTTAATCAGCTGCTAGGCTAACGCTTAAGTGGCGCTAAAATATGCAAAGACGACCCAGGCCCCATAATGTGTCCTGTATAAATGTGCCCCAAGAGCTGTGATGCATTGTCTTCTTCCTGAGCGGCTTTCTAATGGCACTGAGGCTGAGCGCGAACGGGCAGAGCCTGCCGTGAGTCAGCCAAAGACAGCCCCCCGCCTCACGTTGAAATCAGAGAAACCACAAGAATGTAACAGCTTCTGTTATGATCCCTCCCTGCTGCCTCAAGTCCTGATAGCTTGCCCCACAGTGAGGCTGCCTGTTTCCCCAACTTGTCTTGTTCTCTCACTCACATCGCTCTCTCTCTCGCTCACATTCACAAGCACTCAGCTTACACAAACACAAATACAACCTGAATCACACCAACGCCACATGTTTTATTTCCCATTGTGTGCGGCTCCAACATCAAGACTGTCCGATACAAAATATAACAAACATTCTGTCTTTTCCCTAATCTAATATTCAACATTTTGAGTTTCATCCACTTCAATTAATCAATCATCGACCTCTTTCACTGACGCATTGTGTGGATTTAGACCACTGCATCTACACACATGCTGTATAATTATACATTTTGAAAGTATTGTTTCAAATCAAAACAGCCACATATTGCAGAGTGGAGAATGTGATTTATTTTTTTTAAGCGGTTGCCTTGATTCCTTGCACTTTCATGCATTTTGGCCACTGGTAAAATAATGCTTCACTATTTCATCCACAAGTAGGTCTATTTAATGTTTGTGATTTTGAATTATGATCATCAGTGTTGTTTTAAATCAAGTTAAGTGCTAGTTCTTGCAGGACCACCACAACCTGACTCATGGTGGCCCGGTAGGGCCACCATCCAAAAAGACTTGATATCGGACCCTGATGCCTGTGTTATATTGAGGTCTGCATGGATGAAGCTCCTATGTTTCTTTAGACAGTAAATCAAGTTGGATGCGGAATTCTTTCTGCTTCATTCCGCACATAGAGCCAAGTAAGAATAGGTTTACTGTGTTATGTGTCCCGGAAATAGCAGTGTCTGGAGAAAAGTTCGAAGCCAAGATGCAGCTGCAAATTGAAAGCTGGTCCAAAATGCCAAGACCCGGGTAAACATTTAGGAGGAACTGTATCTCTAATTTATGGTTGTAAAGCACAAACTTTTACCATCTGTTAACTTAGAAGGATACTTAAGTAATTTAGCCATTTTCAGCAATAAAAAGTTGACATTTTATCTATAATGAATTTGATAAGGTCACCACTTTTCATGTACAATTAGGACTTTTAAAAACACATGTTGCTACTTGGTGTCACATGTGATGTCATTTCCAGTCGATGGCAAGTAACAAAATTAGTTTCTTAAAGGTATTAATTGCAACTTCATTATAGACTAAATATTGAACTTTGTACTGTGACAATTGCTAAATAAGTAAATTATCCCTTTAAAGAAGAGTTGAAGAGACTGCACTGGAAAAAATATGGTTCACAAACATGGTGACGTGATCGTAAATAATGAACAAATTTAATATTTACAGTTGTGGCCACCAACCATTTTCTCCACAGGTGAGCGAGGGGGGAAAAAATAATAATAAAATCACAGGTCACACAACGGGGAATTGGCCCAATTATCAGCATGTGTGTGTGTGTTCCCCTTTTTTTTTTTTAAACATTGTGGACAATTAGCTTTTTCCAACAAGAACCAAATTGAAAAAGAACATAAATGTCTGAAAGCCTAAACCTGCACATAGTTTATAAAAATACTGTCTTAACAACTGGTGGCTGTTCCATGTGTACAAGCTCTTGTCATTCAGACACGCTCAATTTATTTTGTTTGTTTCATTGGCTTTACCATCAAAAGAAGATTATTATCTCATGATCACATTGCAGGGTTTATTTAGCACAACCCTCCCCGTCCACATCGATACAAAATAAAATCCTATGCAGTAATGTTACGTGGGTTTATGCTGGCATTATTTTGTTGGTCCTCACACTCTGGTCTCTCTTCTCGCTTTGTCTGTCCCTTCTCAAAATCTCATTCTGTCTGACCGCATGTCGAATAAATATGACTGTCAACACAAACTCCAAGAGTAGCAGCTTGTGAACCTCAAAAGGGGACATAGCAAACTGTTCCTGGCTCTGACCAGCAGTGCGGAAGCAACTGTGAGCTTTGACCTCTCTTGGTATTCCGACTACAAGTATAACAGCTGCTTCAAAAGCAAAAAAAAAAAAAAGAAAACGAACACACCAAGCTCAGCTTGTAAATGAAGCAAATTAGGGCTGGACAAAGTGCAACACTTCTGAGAAAGTGGATCTTGATGCATGTGCTCCTAAACGTAGCTTTGTTGCCGTGTTCCGCTTCTAAACGTTGTTGCGGGGCAAAATTGGCAGACGACATGTCAAAACTAGTACTGGGGTATAACTCTTGAGTAAAGAATTGGAAGCTGGCTGTACTTACATACCTGAGGTGTGCACATGTGGGGGTTGTGCTTTAAACATCCGGATAATAAATTGCATGGGATACTCCAGTATATCCAGTGGTTGTTTTTAATAATATGAGGACATATTTTCCTGAACGGCTTTCAGGAAGAAAAGGTTGACCTCTACCCCCATTTTCTCCCTCAGACTGGGAGACAAACGTGCAGAAAGAAGGCTGCTGTTAGTGACTCTGCGCTGTTTGTAAGTCTTTTCACATTAAGACTTCATATGATGTCTTATATATGTATATTCAATTGTTTACCACCGATAAAAACATGGAAATAAAGGATATGGAAGCATGTTGCCTTACCTTGCTAGAACATTCATTAAGCTGAGAAGAACATGATCAACTTCAAATATTGGTTTGTTTTAGAGAGCAATTATAGTTCATACCATATGTGGCACGTGCAATTCAAAATACGAAAATATTCAAATCCACAAACACACGCAGAAACATATCCGTATCTGGCACAATAGCAGAGTGCAAGTGGTGCATGATGTTGTACATTAGTAATTTTCTTTAAATATGACAAAACAGTCCACACGTACATGTACACCGCCTTCCTGCGTCCACAGTGTCACCATTCCTTTTCATCAGCCACCTTCTTAGTCATCAACAGACCATTATTGAATGACAAAGTTTGTTTCACTTTCATTTCAACTGACAGTACCGCGCAGTCTTTTTGACAGCAATCTGAACTGCGCAGATAGTCGGTCCAAAATTTTGCATATGAAATTTAAGAACACTTCCTTAAGACTATACACTGTAGTTAGAATTTTACAGAGATTCTGGTACTACCTTGCAGTTTACAGCCCTAATATAATCTCTGGAAAAAGGCATTTGTATCAAGTTCCCTGCAAAAGATCCTTAAGTAACTATAAACCCGGAAAGATTTATTGCTTTTGTAAGCTATACAACAGAATATGGTAAACCTCAGTGAAATGATGTAACGAGCGTGTCGAGCTATATATTCACGTTTTATGCATTCTTCAGGGGAGGAAAAAAAATTGAGTAAATCAAAACAACATTCAAGTGACGGGCCAGTTTTAGTTTGTGCTCGTGTTGTGTCAACTGAAATAGTATTTTCACAGTGTGGCCTCATCAACAGACCAACCCACTTTCTCTGAGGCATCTGGCTGATGCGTTGGTGATGGCTGTTTGTCTGGTTTAATTTCAGCAGCGCTGGTGGGCCAGATTGAAAGCGCATTGCCTCGAGAGCTCTATCGGTGTTTGCCACCACGCAAGGCCACATTTCACAAGGCTCGAGACTAACTTTTTACACCGGTTGCACCGGTGTGCCCAACTTTCATTCTTGGGTGCATCAGCGCAAAAGCATTCAACAGTGAAATTGGGATAGGTTCACTCCTTTTCAAAGAAAATTACTAACTTTCATTTTTGGGGATATTGACTGATCAGGGCCATGTATGGTGTTGTTTATTTGAATCACAACTCCACAGGACTGCAAACTTACTTAATAGTATTGGTGCATGAATTGATTTGCATCAGTGTTACTTTGAACTTTATTTAAGATTCAAGAAGTTGGCAATCGTTCTGACCATTTTTTCAAATAATGGCAATTATTTTCAGTCTATGTCTGATGGCCATTTTTAGACCAATATATTCTCCCCAAAACTATTATAACAAACAATGTTGTTGATGGATAATATGATCGAGCATCTTAAATCAAGTGTATCCATTTTTAAGTGTGCATAACTTATAATTAGTATCGAGTATATAGTAATAGTGAACACTGCCACTGAATAATGGAACAACAAAAGTATGCTAGATCAGTTAACAAATTTATGTATAACAGACTACGGCTCAGTTCACAAATACTGCACTTAAGCAAATATTAAATATATAATACCTTCCTCCCCCCACCTCTCAATAGGCTGGTTAAACCGGTGCAATCACTTGCTCCATTGCGATATTAGGTTGCCTGAGCATACTGGTGTCCGCCTCGAGCCCTGTTTCATATCATTACTGTTGTAAAACGTGTAGTGTTTAAGGATCAATCTGAAACTAAGTTTAAATAACTTGCCAAAAGATCGATTGGTGTTCAGCCCACTGCGGAGTAAATCTGGCAAAACGGATCTATCGATGGGTCTGCAAACAAAGATCTCCCCCAACTCTAGACTGGACTGCAAGCTTTCCAGGAGGTTCCGGTCGAATAGACAGGCAGCTGGTCCACTTGGTTAAACATGAACAGGCTCCTCTTTGACAAGGCTGTCACCAGCAGACGGCAACGGTCAAAAGAAGCCCGGTCCCGGTCAAATAAATGAAGGGCGCTAAAAGGTAAACACCACTCCATCTCAAATTAGTCCAGTTGTGAAACAAATAACAAACTAAGCCTTAGTTGGTTAGCTTTAAACTCTTACTGCAAACTTTAAGAAAGGGCCATTGTTTATGATGCAAGACAGTGATGGCCAACTAAAGTGAATCATTCAAAACCTGATCATTTATTATCAAGTGTTCAATAGATACACAACCCTGGGAGTTCGTAGATGACTTGAGAACTAAGCAGGTTACACGTATGAATGAGTAGAAACGGACAATGAAAGAACGGCTTAATCAGTAAATATGAACAAGGTTACCCCATCAACGTTTCAGTCAATCAAACAATGTCAGCCGGTAAGTTTAGTATTTGTATTTGATAAATGCTACAAAATTTAAATTAATAAAGAATTTCATTAGTGCTGCAATTCACAGTTTACAACAATGTTTTTCCACTTAAAGAATCTTTTCATCCCTCTATTGAAAAAAAAATCATCCGTTTCTTCCCAGATCTTACTAAGAATACATGTCTACATGCACATTACTCATGTCAGGGTCATGGATACGAGGATAATAAAAGCGGAGTCAGTACCACAGGAAATCTGATCTGAAGCATGTGGGTCATACGAAGCACGCGAGGCAGCAGAACCTGTGAGAATGCAGGTATGTCATCTCACATGAATCACCTTGAAGATCCTCACACCCGTAGGACACATATGACAGTGGCCAGTTGCTCTAAAATGTGTGTGTGTGTGGGGGGGGGGGGGGGGGGGGGTTAACCAACCGATGCGACACAGAGAATTCCAGCGCAACGGGACCTAACATCCTTTCATGAACAGAAGAGCACAGGACATCGCGTGTTTGCCATTTCTGCAGTTGGGTGAGAAACAGGGTTGTTTTAATAACACTGAATTCTATATGCGACATTTTTTAAAAATCCAAAAGAAACAAACAAGTCCCCCCTTTCTTTTTTTACACCACCATTCTCGTTAAAACGTGCTGCACTGTAGACATGCCTCATGTGCAAACACTCTTCCCTTGGGAACTTGGAAGGTCCCTTTGGGGCTTAAATTTGTGTAATACTAAAGACTAAGCCTTATTGCCACATTCGTAATTTTGCACTGTCAAAGGTAGTCGAGGTTTTTAATTGAGTATACTATATCGCTGCTGTCACACAATCTGGGCTGTGCTCCAGTCACAAGGAACAAGCTCCTTTCCTGGTTGCCATGGTAACAAAAGCCAGACTTGCCATTTGTCCAGCAGGATGCAGAAAGGTGTTCAGTCACTCACTTGCATGAGGACTACTTTCAGCGAGACAAGAAACAAGGTGCGTAAATTGTATCGTGGAATTCAAATTCATCTTCCATTCTCTTTAAAAAACGAAATGACCCACAGATTTTTTTAAACATACATTGGAAGTTGAAGGATGCTGATTTGTGTCACCGCTTTGCAACCTCAAAATGGACCAATTACTACTTTCCTATTAGTTATTTTATTCCATTTTTGAATCAGTGATACATACTGTATATGCAGATTTCTTGAATAAATACGCTAAAAACAATGCTTTATATTTAATTGAAAACTAACTCGACCTTACATTGAGCAGTTTACAGTTACCACCTGATCAATTGTTAACCTCCACGACTACCACCAGACCTTTCTCTGAATCATCTTGTTGAGTTTACCACCCTGCTCTCTCTGGCGTCAACACCACAAGTACCCTTGTCTGCCTGTCGGACCGCTAATGGGATCTTTGCTGTCAAGACGGTCGGCCATCAGCGGGTGGTCAATGCTAACAGCTACTCTTTTAACATTTTTGAGTGGCATTTTTTAGCATTTCAAAAAGAGCAAAAACGCATGCATAGGCACGAATAGGTGGGTTTTTCAGTGAATGGTGGTTGCTGTTCAGTTCTATAGAGAAAAAATTGCAAGTGGCAAATCGATCGGAGGGGCCATTTGGTACTGTTCCGCACAAAGAGATTGAACAAATAATATTTTATTGACAATTGGAGTCTGAAAGAAACGTTATTTGGAAAATCAGATACATCTGCTGGTGCTTTTGTCAACACGTATATCTCTGTCACATGATGGGGGAGGGGGAGAAGGCAAGCAAAATGATTACAAGTCAAGTCAAGTCAACAGTATTTATAGAGCACTTTCAAACAGCCATCGCTGCATACAAAGTGCTGTACATGGAGCAATTTAACATACACAATAAACAGTAAGACGAAATGGTAATAAAGGCGGTAGAAAGCACCAAGCAGTAAAATCATGCTGAGTCGAACGCCAAAGAATACAAGTGAGTTTTGAGGAGGGCTTTAAAGATGATACAAAAAAAAGAGCTTGGACAGCTTCTTCGAAAAAGAGAATCGGTCAAACGATGAGTCAGACAATGGAGAGAAACCAATATGTTTTTCTCACGGCCGATGCCGATTAGCAGTAGTTAAGCAGGTCGATATTTGGAGCCAATATTCATTTACAGTAAAAAGGGAAATATTTCTGGACAAATTTTGAATACAAACTTCAGCACTTTGTCGAAATGCCATTATGCATGCTTGTTCAACAGCTTTGCATATTTGGAACTTGTTAAAAAGACATTTTTGTTTTCAAATTTTAACAAAAGGTGCATCAGTCTTAAAACTTGAATAGCTCTTTACAGTTTTTTTAACAGTGAAATTTTCCAAAATGTCACTATAACTACAATGTTAACATTTCACTTAGCTTTGTTTCAAACAAAAAGTTCAGGGAGTTAAACATGTATGAATGTTAAGTGAAAAAAATATATAATAATCATCATTATCATCATCATAATTCCCTGCGGTTTAACCAATTTTAATATGAACTCATATTGGCCAGCAGATTTGTAAGAAAGACGGATGTCAATATTCATCAACATGCCAAATATTGGCGCCAATAATCAGCCGAAGAGACAATATCGTACAATATCAGTACAGCAGTCCTTTTAAGGAACAAACTATTCCTTAATATTTTGCTACAAGCTTGCAAATGGGGCAAAGAACGTGTCAACCCTGATTTGGAACACGTAGCTTGCACTACAAAAAAATACAACTTTTGACTCCAAGATGGGACTTGTGCAACAGAAAATCCTGAGAATTTTGTTGCCCAATGTGTGCATATGAATGCATTTAAAAGGTCAACAGCAGACAAGAAGAATACTTAGACGTTAATACCATACACGATTTGTGAAGCCAGGGGTTAATACTGTATGAGCGCTTATTCATCCTGTATGTCTTTCGACATGTCTAACCCTAACCTTGTGATGAAACCTAGTTTAACTCTGTCAAATTACACATTCTTCTATTTTGCCACCAAACATTCAAGCGCAAACCATTGGTGCCAACATTTCCCCTTGGAGTCACAAATACTGAGTCTATGAGCAGCACCACCACTGATAACCACTAACAGTATAACTGTTGCATATTTGATTATGTATTTGTTTCTATGGTGGGTCTGCAAAATGTACCAGAACGTGAAACTGGTTTGTAATGCGAAAAAGGTTGGGAACGTGTGCTCTAGTCTATACAGTATTTCATCAAGCATTTAGCAGCATGGGAGTCTTTTACTGATCCCCGATGATCCTCAATCACACAGTGGCTGCTTTGGAGGAAAACAGATCCCAGAAATGACTGTTCAATAATATAGCAACACTTCATTGAAGGATGAACCATGACCAAAAACTGAAGGTTGCGCAAATGCAATACAAAGCGAGTGCTGTGTATGCACACAAACGGGCAGGAGCAGATATGATGTGAATATGATATCTGAGCTGCAGCAGGCAGCAGAGGGGCCGACTGCGACCCAAAAGATGTGGCACGGATGGTGGGGATTACGTCATCGAGAAAAAAAAAAGAATGAAAGGAGGACGCCTCAATCGCATGCAGGTTTCACTGGCATTATTAAACACCGCACCACTGTTTGATTACCAACTGTTTTATGCAATTAATGACAGGCACGACAAAGACAATGGTTGACATGAAAGGCTTAATGATTCTAAATGAATGGGGGATGGAAAATGCATAGTTTAATTGTCACGATCTTCCCTCGCCATATTGTACTTTTAGAAGAGCGCACAAATAAGCATGTTACTCTCGTTAATTGTTGATTCGTTGTCTTCCTCTTCAAATCAATGTGCGCCATAGAACTGGCTCTATTGACCACCAACCGGGCTGTCATTAAAGGGGCTTATTGTACACTTGTAACGTTACAATGAATGACCTATTAACGAAGTGGGACGTTTATGTCGACACACGGAAGGCTGAGGCATATAATGCTTCATAAACGTCACTAAACGCGATACAACAATGCGGATAATTGATCATTTTGGTGTGTTTGTTGGCTTTAAGAAGTAACTGCGATGTGTTGAATGGGCAAAGCAGCGTTAGCAAACAAGGGCGCTACATACTAGTGATGTATATTAAGACGCCATATACATTTAAAACATACCACTCATTAAAACAATTTGATGTTACATTTGGCAATACGGGGAATCGTTAACGCAATGGAAATTATTTCGCTTGGTGAAGCAACTTGGAGTAAAGTGACAGCGCTGAGCTAGCCAGCTACGCTAGCTAACGTCAGCTGTCTGGAAAGCTTAAAATGTTTTTAAAAAGCTGTAGTTATATAGATTTTTTCTTACCGTCATAAACTGCTCCGGGGGCGTCCAGTTTTCAAGGAATATAATATTCGCCGTATAAGGAAATGGTCTTTGTAGGTAGGGCGACGAAGCCCGAACATTCAAGAGGAGTTCGCCCGCGGATGCCGACGAGACCTGGGCATCATTACTACGGACAGTCGGTCTTCACAAGTGGTCTCAGTCTGCCGCTGCCTCACACACATCCATCCGGCAGAGAGGGGCCTCCACCGGCCGCGACCATGCCACCACTGCCTCGGCAGCCACGGATGATAATCCACGAGACGCGCTGTGAGCCCCCGCGGTAAGCATTGGCTAAACGCGGCCAGTATCAGTCACGTCAGGCTCAGTACATGAAACGGATGCAAATGCAAAAAAAACACATATAAAAATGAAAAGTAAATGGCTTTGTCAATTTAACGCCAAAATGTTGCGTTTCTGACTTCGGGCGCTCGCAAGTTGACTTCAGCCTCACTCCGTCTCACTGCAGCTGCTCATCTGAGCGACACAACAGCGGCGAGCGGCGACGTAATGGCGCAATTGGAGCGCGCGGAGGCGGGGCAACACGAGCGGGAGGTGCGCTATTAGTTATGAAGCGCACCCAGGTAAATCGGCATTATCCTTTTATGTGTAGAGCTCCTCTCGAGACCCGGATGTTGAGACTATATTGTTCTTTACAAAGGGACGTTACATGACTGCGTAACCTAATTTTCCTCGACCGTTGAGAATCTATTTTGTTTATTTTTTTAATAATTGGATATCATTAAAACACATTTTTATGAATAAATAAATACCTCAAGTGTATTCATTCACACGTTTTGACCGAGCCGACGTGTAATTCATAATTCTTGTAACGCGGACGCGTCCTGATGTGGGCTGGAGTGGCCTCACGTGGCGTACTACGTAATAGCAGCCAGTGCACAACAACAAGACAATGGGCCTTTGTACTGTCCCCATCAATGGCATACTATTAAGTATAAGAAGATCAAGAGGAGACAGTGAGCCCACTGTTGCTGAAGGGAACATCCCAAAGTAACTCACACACGATGGACTGAGCCACAATAATGAAGTGATAGTTTTCGGGGGGGGGGTCTTTTGCTTAATTTTTGCATTGCATGCATTCAAATCTGAGGCCTCGTTTCATGTTTCATACTTAATAACGTGGCAATTCCACTCAATAATGAAACACAGACTAGTGTGATTTTAAGTAATGTCTCTGGCCTCCTAAATTGCTCCAACCATGCTCCCAACCTGAGCACAAAGGGATCCCAAATAACAGCTGGCATTGGAACAGGCACTGTTTTAGGGACCTCGGTGACAACATGTTGGGAATTCCCATGCACAGTTCCCCTTACTCGTAGCAACAGCAATAACCGGTTGCCAGTCACTCAGAGGGCACATTTAGACAAACAACCATTCACGCTCACATTCTCCTATACACAATTTACTCGCTTCAGTGAAATTCCGCTCAGAAAAACCCAAGATAAGAAATAAAAACAGGCTATCCAGTCAGCCAATTCTGCAATATTATTCATGACAAGCTGCTATATCTAGTTGAATCCTCAGGGTACCTGACTAGAAATGTAATTAAAACACATATCGAAACCTCGTTAATATGCAGACAGATGACCTCAGGGAGTGTGGTGCGATGAGTTCCAAGGTCCCACTGAGGTGGATATTAAGATGATTATCGCCAAACAAATTAGCCAGTCATGCAAATATGTGCATACTTAAGCACGTTTTTCTCAGTTAAGGCTGTTTTCTTGGGCTATGATGGGGAAAGAACATCTGGAGACACACGATGCTAGAGGGGGGAAAAAGACCACAGGGGAAATAAATGACTTGCACTGTGAAGAAAAAAAAAGCATATATATTGCCTTGGTGTTCTTTTCCATGAGGTATGGCACACTTGCTTTCAGCAAATATTCTCCTCATAGTCCTATTATTTTCTCATACAAGGTTTAATTCATGTTTGAAGAGAGTAGTGGTGTGCACTGCAGCACTTACAAGCTGTCATTTCACTGCCGAACCTCAAATCGGAAATAAGCACTGCAGTCGCCAGTAATTGGCCATTTTCAGTTGATTGCTGGCATTTGTAAGGAAATTATGTGTGTAGGTTCATGCACATTTTGTTAACCTAATAAGATAATTCCTATTAAAATAATATTAAATGGGAAAATAGTCAAATGTGTGTGTGTGTGTGTGGGTGGGGGCTGTTGCAGTAACTACAGTAACTTTAAATCTTGTCCCTTTTCATTAGCGCGAGGATGCCCTCCCTCCTTGAGGTGTACGGTGTGTGCTTCAGTTGAAGGATGTTGGCGGGAAACAAGTTCCCACTGGGCGCATACATCTCTTCTCCTTTTTTTCCCATGAGTGCACGCAGGGTTTTGTTTCTGGACAGAATCTTGTCATAAAACTCCACCCCGCCGTTCGCATAGTCACGGGAGACCCCGGCGGCCCGCCGGTCTGACCAGTAATCGGACCACTGGGTGACAGCGTCCAAGGTGAGGAAGTAGGATACGGCGCCAAGCCCCAGCGCAACAAGATTCACGGCTCCACGCAACAAAGCGGGTCCAGCGTGAAGGCTGAACACTTGCTTCAGCACCACGCTGTACACCCAAACCCCACCCAGGCAAAAGGGGGCAACTGCAGCACTCACAATGGGTGCGCCTGACTGTAAACGTGCCACCTCTCGCGCTATGGCGAATTTCTGTGCTTGGAGGGAGAACACCAGGGAGTCCTTGAGAGCCGTGCCCATCTCACTGTCCCACTCCACTGCTTTGCCATTGATGAAAATAGTCCGGTTCGTGATGCCACTGCGGTCATCGTCCGTGCTGTTAAAGTTCGCTGGGATGCCAATTTGGGCCCCTGCAGGGAGCCATGGGACACCAGCACTGACTGGATGAAAACCAAAGGAGGCGAAGGCAGAGAAGTTCTTGGATGAGCTACCGCTGTAGTCTTTTAGCACCTAGGAATGACAAGATTAACACACAGGTTTTAGTATAATGTCACTGGGATCTATTCTGTTGCTTATATTGTACACTCGTCATGACATCTTGGGAAGTTCATTTCGGGAGTCTAACAGTGTCAGAGTGCCCTGTGGAAAATATGCGTAGTTTCTGGCTGACCGTTTCCTGTCACGATATAAAAAGAAGAACTGTGCCTTTGGATTGGATTGGATATAACTTTACTGTCTGCCTTCTGCAGTAAAATCATTTCTCACACAATCCCACAATACAAAAGATATCATCGAAGCTGTTCTGGCTCTGGATATTGAAGGGGGGGTGTCACAGATCACTCTACCACTGAGCCATGCCGCCCAAAACTACTGGCCAATATCATCTTTTGATCTCAATCCTATTAAGATGCATCTTAACTGGGAGGGCTGGCAGTGAATGAGTTAAAAGAAAGCGCTAAACAGTAAAAAATAAAATAAAATAAAAATCTGCACATCCTGTATAACTCAAGTGATATTTTATTTTTAGAGGAAAAGTCTAGATGTTGCTGTGTTCAGAATTAACCAATGTCATGCATGTCTAATATTAAATGCATGTTAAATGGGGCTCTGCATGCCAGCCACTATTCAAAGACCCTCTAATTAAGCACAAATACATTTGAGCTGTTCAAGGAGGCTTTTCTTGATTTCTTTTATTTTTTGCTTCCAAGCTGAAGCATAAAGATTTCATGTGACCACTGTCAGGTATATTTGAAATGTTCATAATTCAGTTCACCTTGAAGGCCTGCGAGTTTTAGCGAATGTAGAAAATGTTGTTTTTAGTCAGGGTTCATTAATGGTTGCAAAGGGTTGTGAAGATGTTCGCCAGATGTTTTTCTTGTTGGTAACAAATTTTGAACGTGTTCAAAATTTCGCAGAATCTCACTGCTCACAACCAAGAAATGTTTCACAAGAGATTTTGTCCTCCAGTGGAATTGTGCTAGTCACTCCAGACTGCTGTGGAAAACAGATTGGTGGGGTGGGGGGGGGGGGGGGTAGGAAACAAATAACCTTTGGACTAATTACATGAAATTACAGAGCTCTACACGACCTCTACACGATCTACAATTAGTGGATTCAAATTTGCCCTTTCTGCCGGTATGACAATATTAAGTATAACTAGAAATATGCCCAAAAATGAGTAATTTAAGTACGCACCTGCTGGAAAAGGTCCTCCAGCTTGTCAGAAAGGGTGACTGGCTCCCCTTTGTACCACGCCTGGTAGAGCTGGCGGTACGACACGTCAGGGAATACGTGGTAGAACATGTTGGCCGCAAAGATGCCACCGCAGCTCGCCACGAGCAACGGAGTTCTGTACTTCTGAAGAAGCACCGCATACTTGAGGAAGCTAAATGCCATGTGTTTTTCTTTGACGTCCGCTTTCGGGGGAACAATCTGAGACGATAGATGGCAAGGATATAAATCATTCTGTGCACATCATTAAAGCATTAATATGACTGCAGCCTATTGCAGCTGTCTTTGGGCAGTAAATGAGGTACACCCTGAACTGGTTGCCAGCAATTCGCAGGGTACACAGAGACGAACAACCATCCGCGCTCACAATCACACCTGGGACAATTGAAAGTGTTCCATTCATCTGGCACACACGTTTTTGGACTGTGGGAGGAAACCAGAGTACCCGGAGAAAAACCCATGCAGGCACGTTGAGGCCATGCAAACTGCACACCTGAAGGCCGGATAATGGATGGATGAATGTTTGACATTCCAAGGTTACAAATGGTGCAAAATGATCCGTTGTGCAATAATGCACGCTCAGTTACCACCACACTTGGCTTTTAATTTTATTTTATATTCATTACGTAGAAATTAAGTCGTGATTGTATAGTGGTCATTGCCACGCGTTGTGGCCGCAGCCATTCTGGTTCGAACCCTGGTCAAGGCTTTGTGAGAGGAGCATACTTGACTTGTTTATTTCTCCGGGTACTCGAGTTTCCTCCCACATTCCAAAAACATGCATGACAGGCTGATTGAACACTAGAAATTGCTCCTAGGTGTGAGTGCGTGAGAATGGTTGTGCGTCTCTGTGTCCGGTTCAGGGTGTCCCCCGCCTAGTGCCCCACGACCCATGTGAGGATAAAAAGGATCGGAAAATTGATGGACGGATGGATGGACTTAGAAGTGTCTCTGTATACAAGTATTGACTTTACCACTGCCTCTGTGTAGCGAGTGATGGGCTGCACCACATTTCGACCTACGTACAAACTTAGGTTACTTAAATTTGTCCACTTTTACACAAGAACGATATTAAGAAAAACGTCTGACAGGAACAATGAAGATTTTTAACTGTACACACAACACTGCATAGTTAGCGGTGGCTAACGGGCTGTTACTTACATTGTTTCGCTCTGGAGAAATTGAACACCAAGCAGCAAAAACTACTGCAATTAGAGTTTAGAGACGCCTTAAAACGATAGTGTTGCCCGGATCATTTCAAGGACATCTGTCAGTGTGTACGAATGTAACATGACAACCATGACACAACACTACACAACTTGGTCGTAAATCGACAGCGCTGCCGTACGGCTGTACGGCTGAGGCACGACAGTTTCACGACAGTAGCAGTTGTCTGGCGTGAGCGAGAACTTTCATAATTTCTAAGAGCTAAATATCGTTTTATATTACCTTGTGATTTGCAGTTACGCGGGATTGACAAGCCACAACGTTAGATAGTCTTGCACAAGTTAATCCGCGTTTTTGTGTTGTGTTTTGTAGCGCTAAACGTCATCCTACTTTGGGAAAGCGTTTCTTATCTGTTACCTTGGTCCGAATACAGAGGCATACACTGTATCACTAATTCAGTGTTACGATGCATTGCCCATCAACGAAGAAGAAATGTACATCATTTTGTTCACGATGTAAACAATTAAATACACCAAGTGTCAAGAATTATGGTATTCACTTGACGCACCTTATTTTTGTCTTGCTTAAATCAACCTGTACAAGTGTGTGTACAACATTTCCCTTCCCACACACTGCTGGGTCAACGGCGAGTACAGATTCTACTGCAACCTGGGGCATTGCTATGGGAATGAACAGACAAATTGCACAGGAAAAAAAACTGAATGTGTGTGCGTGTGTGTGTGTTGGGGAGGCGGGCAATGCGTACATGAAGACAATACAAAATCTAACTCAAGGAAACAGCGCCTCATACACTATGCTGTATGTATGTGGCCCATGGATACATCATCAAACACAAATACCCCCACGACCACCAAGTCAACAGCCTCAAAAAGCAAATTAATACAGTATGTGTCACTTATTAGTTCACTATTCTATACACCCAACAAACCTCCATGCAGCTCCTCTTACCTTTTGCCAATACATGATGGCAGGGGAGTCACAGCTGTGGGTGATGTTAGTGTTTCTACATGACAAAGCCATAACAATGTCTCAGACAATGCAATCATTTGAAAGTGACCTTGGATCTTCATCCAATCGGCAGACAAATTCAGTATGGGAGCAAATGGGGTATTATGTAAATTCAGTATGGGAGCATATTGGGTATTATCTAAAACAGCCCCACTGTAACAAAACAGTTGGCAGATGTTTAGACAGGATCACTCACACATACATTTTCAGACAACAAAATATTTGCACAGTTGTTTAATTTCAGCATGCACTCCCAAAATACTACTACTTGTCAACAATCCATTAAAATGTATGTTTTCCATTGTGCATGCCCTGCAAATGATGTTTGTTGACCGCTTGATGACTGATGACTCAAACAGAACAAAATAATAATTGCCAGAACAGAATATTTGGAATTTGAAAAACAAACATGTTTTCTAATATATTTGAAGACAATCTCCCGTACTCTTCATCTGTTAATTGTAGCTCAAGGTGAAACATGCATTTAAAAAAAACATAAAACCGTGTGAAAATTATTGAGAACATTATGCTTGATAAACCCCAAATTGAGTTTTTGTCCATAATTCTAAATGCACATCCGTCTCACAGCGCAGAGGTGCAGGGTTCGATTGCGACTCCTATTGCCCCAAGTCAGCTGGGATAGGCTCCCGCACGCCCGCGATCCTCATGAGGAAAAGCGGATTAGAAGATGGATGGATGGATATTAAATACTAATCTTACTCTGGTGGCATGTGTTTGAGAAACGGAAGATGTACAAATATAATAGAGAAGTGAGTAAAGGATAATTATGTGCATCTGAAAATGTTATAATTCAGGTTTATAGGCCGTTTGCGTATACATGTGTGTTTGCACATATATACCAGATATGCTGATCCTAGTGGGGAAAGAAAATCCTGCTCACATGCTGTTGCCATGGAAACAGGCAAGAGAAAGTGTAGATAGGTGTGCATGTGAGTGAAAGAGAGCGAGAGGGTTGAGAGACTGTACTGTAATGTGTGTGGTACAGTTTTAGCTTCTTTTTTTAAAGCTTTAAGACTGCAAGCCAAGTATCAATTCACACATTCACTTTGTAGTATAAACCAAGACAAAAAAAATGAATCCTGTCTAGATTATATGACATTTTGTCATATGTGCTCTGAGTACTCATGAGGTTTCAGAGAGCAGTTTACAGCATTGAGATGTTAATGGTGAGGTTAATGAAACTACAGTACTTTCTGAACATGCATGTTCTTCGGAGGAGTGGCTTTCCTCCATACGGCTGCATGCACTTAAACGTGCACTCTGCAATCAATGCACCACAACTGCACACTCACATCTACTGCCACTATAAAGTGAATGCTCAAATATACACTTTTTAAAAGGGATATATTGTGGCGAACTGACTTTTCAATTTCTTGTATACAAATGATTTGGTCTCAGGTGTACCCACCCATTCAAGTGTGAAATGAAACAATCCACGAAAGTCTTTCTCTGGCTACAGTGTTTCTGAAAATGTGCCTGTGAGCCATTGTGTATGTTATTAACACAAAATATGGGGGGGGGGGGGGGGTCGGTGGTGAGAATAATATTTCTCTTAACTGCTCTACGTAACAAACACAGAGAGAATCAACATTATCATTAAAACACATTTGCTTAATGCATTGGTCCCGTAAAGAGTGTCAATGTGAACCACAGTAAACCAGCTTTAGAAAAATAACAAATTTAAAGCCTAAAAAAAAAACTGTTAATGACAGGCAGTTATTACATTATCGTTGTAATGCAGAAGCAATAATTCTCTGTCAATCAGTCAGCAGACGTCAACACTTCAAAGATTTCTGTGCTGTCCAATAAAAAAATTCCATCACAACATTTTGTGTTTTACTGTTTTTCACACGAAGAAAACAGAACAGAAAATGTACACCACTTGGAAATTGTTTTCCACCGGAGAGTAATTCATTTTCAATGCACGAGTACTCACTATTTGAGGAAGAAATAAAGTTGGTAAAATCTTGGCTCAGTCCTGTTAACCCAAAATTTTATGAGCATGTTTGTGATGTGCTTGTCTTTAAAATACTTTGGGGGACTGGGGTCAATCTCTGTAACTTGGTGTCAAAATTTGAAACACTCACTGTTACTTTCAGGCCTGTTATTGAAATTAGGAATTCCAGTTGAGTAAAATGATAACGTCAATTGCCAGAGATTGGCCAATACTAATAATTTTGAGCAGTTCTAATTTGCGTATTATTAGATTTAGAGTTGGGGGTTGGGGGGCAGAAATATAACATAAGGTGTTATGTTCAGGAAACTTGTCGCTTCCCATCCTGTGACAGTGAAGAAAATGGAGAAAAAAAACCGGTCTGAAAACCGCCGCATTCTTTCGTCTCCTCGTCTTTTGACCGTACTATATCCCTTTAAAGACTTAGAGGGCAGTCCATTTCATCTGAAGGGGAGTTGTGCCGCGATTTGCGGAGATGTTACAAGTATAACATAAGAAACGGCATGGAAAGAAACTCAACACGCTCTTTATGGTGTTTTGGTTCACACATAAACAATACTGAGTTGGTAAATGAGTTCTTCAAGTAGTTCAGAGTGTTGGGCAAAAAATGATGTTCACCCCTTTCGGGCTACTCTATTAATAGCATCAGCTGTTGCAATACAAAGATGAGCTACTCGACGTATTGTTCCGCAGATGTGGGAAGCCCGACTGCGGCGCGAGGGCGGCGGCGTGGAGCCAAGACGGACGGAAAATGACAATTAGGTTGTCTTCAGGGCTTTTCTAAAAAATATTGTTCATCAGAGGAACATCTAACGGTAAGTGGCTGGGTTGCCAAGGAAAAAGACAGAGGGCGATAGACGTATGGTATCGCGGATGAATTTTGCGTTCAGTTCCTGTAATAATTGGTGTATAAACTGTTCTTTAAGTGCCACTGATGTAGGAATAACTACTCGTCAAATGACAGTGTTTGTGATCGTTGCGGCACGTTTCGCTTCTTGTTTAGACTCAGGACCGTGTGCCGTTTTATGCTGCAAACTTGAGAACGACGAAGCCATTTATGTGGTACTGTATTCTTGGGCGGTTGCGATAGGGCTTCACTACGCGGCCGAATAAAGAGCCGCACAGCACGGGGCCTCGGCGGTGTGTGCAAGGTTCTGTCATTGACAATCAGTGGGGAAAATGCTACTCTTTGCTCCTCCTGCATTTTAAGGAATCCTCGCACACCCACCTTTCCACCCAATGCATCAACGGTGTTGAGCCACTGAATAGGCACACAGGCTGGCGAACCTCTGTGCAAAGGGAACAGTGAGATTCTTGTTGTGTTTAATCATAGGATGAGATCATTCAGAAGCAACAGTCAGCAGAGACATGCACGCGCGCACACACTTACGGGCGCGAGTGCACACACGCACACTACTCTGCTCAGGATGATGGTAATGATGGTCAACATTAAGGTTCATTCATTCTGTATTATTGATTTGCCTAGTGGTTGGAACATCTGTGTCACAGTCAAGATTTCCTGGGTTCGAATCTCAGTTCAGGTTTTCCTCGATGGAGTTTGCATGTTCTCCCGATTCGTGCGTGGGGTGATTTGAGGACTCTAAAAGGTGTAAATGTGTGCGTGAATGGATGTTGATGATCAGTGTGCACTAGCATGTGCTTCAGAGCATTCATTATGTAATGATCAAGCCTAACTACAATATTTTTGTCAAACCAGAATTGAAGCATCTCCAAAAACAATGATGTTGCAGATTTTTTCCCCCTGAAACATCATGATTTAAACAACACATGATAAATCTATATTGCACAGATTATCATCATCTCAGTGGGCAATAGTTATTTAAAAATTAATAATTTTTGAGGCAACGCTCATCTCCTTACTATGACCAACATCCACATACCAAGTAAATACCAGAGCGCATAGTGCAGGGGTAAAGTCAATTTACAGTGTGTGGGGGGCTGCTGGAGTAGGGTCTCTGGCAGGTTTTTAAAAAAGGTGTGATTGGGACTGAGTGACAGGATATTTTTTCCTTCAACTTCATGTCATTTCAGAAATTCGTTTCAACCAGTAATTCAATGTGGCCAACTTGTCAACAGCACTGCCGAAAGCTTTCATGAGTCTGAGCTGTTCATCCAGAAGTGATTAAACAAAAGGCAATAACACGACAATAAAAGTGAGAGCAGCACTAAAGTTAAAATGTGATGTCAAGTAGGGGGCCGCAAAATATCATGTTGCGGGCTGCAAATGGCAGCTGGGACCTGCGTTTGAGACCCTTGCTGTTGTACTGTATATAGATATACAACTAGCTCTTGGACTTGTACTCAAAATCCACGTTCGCGCCTCGTTTACTGTTGAAGCAGAGAGTCCCAAATCAACCCGAATGAGGTACTAATTGTACTTTTGCCGAAAAAAATACATCATCATCCAAAAAATGAAAAATCCAGTTTAATCCTAATGGTAACTGGAGTGCACTTATATAATGTTTTATCTCCACCATATGTTGCCAAAAGCATTTTATCAAGACTCATATTTTTTTGAAAACTCATGAGTGTTAACCAATGATCTAAAACAGCTGCGTCAACCTACAGAACAGTTTTCCTTTTTACTTTAAAATAACTGCAACCTCCAGGATCTCTTGCCGTACACTGGCCTACGTCACTTTTGTTAAAACTTTTAAATCCATCTGTGTTCTGTTATACCAGCCAACTAGCAATAAGGTAACCCGGGAAAGTTGATTTCTCCGGTCGAACTCCCATGTTTAAAAACTGGCTTCGCGCTAGGATGGCTAACAGCGAAGTAAGTAATAAGGGAGGCCTGCCTTGATGGGCGTGAATGACTGATTGCTTAACAGTTTCATTTAATGATCATTAGGCGGCTAAACATTCCGATACACATGCAAACACCTTCGACTGTTGCTCTCAAAGAGCACACCTCACACGACGCTCTGCATACTCCACAGACGTACATACCGTATTTTCACGACCACACGGCACACCGTATTGCATCTCTAATCGCATCATCAATCAATTTGCGCAGAGCCCTAATTCCGAACAAGAGGTAGATCCACCGTTAGGTTTTGTTTACATATTTATTAAATTGATTTAACGGTCAAATGTACACCATCACTTCGGTCTGAAAAGCACAACGGCTAATAGCAAGAAAGGCCTTGTTTCATCCCCATATGTACAGTATAGTAAAATTATCCCCAGCAGTATTTTATGAAACATCATTGTGTGTACGACAAATGATTTTCCTCTGTGACAGCCATCCATATGTGACTGGATCAGGGGGCTTTGACTCTGAAATTCTCCACCTACTGCTCATATTGACTGGCAGGTTTTCGAAAGGAAGGAAACATCTTCCTTCCCTCCATTGTGCAGGCCAGGATAAAATGGCCGGTTGCCAAATGACAGCTGCTTCCCGGTCGCCTATAAGCTTACTCACATGCATGCAAATCTGTGTGGGCGCACATCAGTGAAAGGCCAAATAAGGTGTCGATTAATTACTGAGATTGGTTAGCCCAATATTTTCCCCAAATTTGTATTTAAGCACCGAAAGACCTGTCATAAGGTCTTTTGGTAGTAACTGATGCCTATCACATCTGGGGAGATTCCTGATTCTAATCTGCAGGTGTCCGATTTCCTGCATTTACCACCCACTTCTTTTTATGTTGCCATGACACAAAATCGAATATTCACTTATTAGCCAAAAATCCGCATTATGTCACTTGAACAATGTAACGTATGACTTTTAAACTGCATGTGTTATAAGCAAAAAGGCTGACTAGTCCAGCAGCATCAAGTCATCTTCACACTCTCATCTTGCCTTGGCTCGCCTCCTACTCATTCTTTTTGGCACCATCTCCCACACCGTGGCCCACAGTTATGTGAGCATTCTGCCATAATAACACGATTGAGTGACATATTGAAGATTCGTGTCATCACTCCCAGATTGATTGCGAACACATGGTTCTCCAGACTGCACATATGCGACCATTTCTGCAGATAAGTGTCGGACGCATGCAGCGTGTTGATACATGACCGTATTAAGTTGCACACAAAAAAGTCAAAACAACAACCACATTGCGAGGTTGATAAATAGTTTTGAAATGCAACATCAGAGAGGAGGGGAAACGAGAAAGGTTGGCATTAACCAGAAGAGCAGTAACCATGGTTGCAGAACAAGCTGTGTTTGCTTGCATGTGCGTGTTGACTCCCTAAACTTGTTAACCACGAGCTTCAAACGGAGGGGTGAACTGAACACTGACGCACCCTTGATTACATCTCTGTGGTAACAGGAGAAAAACGAATGTGAATGTCAAGTTCAGAGTTGTATTGTTTCACCTTCAGCCAACTGAGCTAAACCCTGCCAGCTAATCAGCTCTTTGCCTGCTCTCACATTCTGCCCAGTTTTGTTTACTTTAGCCTTATAAATAGACAAGATGATCTTGAATTGCCTGTTTGTTTGTTTTTTGTTTTGGGAGGAATGGGCTCAGAGACAGATTCACTTCTTCCAGCTTGAAGTGGCTAAAAATGTTGGCCGAAAAATGTGCTAAGTGTGCTAAAAAAGCCGAAAAAAGTGCTATTTTGCAATTTCAATGAAAGGGAGTTACTAAAAGATGGAAAAACACAACTATGGTGCAAGAAATGTCAACAGCCTGGCCTTGGCAGAGGTCTGTGCTCGACTGAGTGCCATGCTACAGGACAAGGTGTTCTCTGTTGGTAACGAGGTTTTGTTCCTACAACGGCAACAAAAACCCGAATCCGAGGGCAAACTGTTGCAAAAAGACAAACTCCACAAAGTTTTCCTGCAGCTTTAGTGGCATATATTTGTGTATTCATTGTTGGCAAATTTACACATCTCCTTCGACATTCATTTTCTGATGATGATCATTTCCATTAATATCAGTAAAGGATGATTTAAGACAATGGCTACATTTTTGTATCTCTTATAACCCCAAACCCTTTTATCAGAGCATGAGTACCTCCTAATATGTGCGGATGATTCTCCAAAAGTAGAAGGCAACACAACTAATTACCGGTAATAAACAATTTGATCTCATCTCCTTAATTTTAACATTTAATCATCAGGCATTGTCTTCCTTTTAATCAAAATTACAAAAGAAAAATGCCTTAAAAATAATGATGTAATAAATTATAAAAATATATCAAAATCAATAAACCTGTGTTTTGTTCAATATAATTAATTCCTATAATATTAACCATGCACACCTTGAAACAAGAATTCAAGATTTAATTATCAGCAAAAAAAAAAAAACACTATTCCCCCGACCCCTGAGAAAGAAATAAAAGCCCACATATCATTTATTGTTGGGCTTATCATTCATTCATCCATCCATTTTTTTAATCTGCTTAACTTCAAAAGGGTCACAGGCATGCTAGAGCCTATCCCAGCCGTCTTCGGACAGTAGGCGGGGGACCCCCTTTACTGGTTGCCAGCCAATCACAACCATTCGCACTCACTCTCACACCTTGGGACAATTGAAAGTGTTCCATTAACCTGGCGTGCATACTTTTGGAATGTGGGAGGAAACCACAGTACCCAGAAAAAAACCCACACAGGCATGGGGAGAACATGCAAACTCCACACAGGAAAGCTGGAACCGGAATCTAACCCTGCACCTCTACACTGTGAGGCAGACATTTTGTGGGTTCACCGTGCCGCCTACTTATCAGCTTTGAAATAAAATATTAAATTGCACTCCGAGTTGAGCGCCGTTACAACCTCAGCACGTTACAGTACTTGTAAGGACTGCCGTGACCTGTAGTTTGTTCCTGCGCCTTGTTTCAACTTCACTTGCCAAGGGTGACTGTTCACCATGCAAGGCAACATTATTGGGGAACGAAGATCATAAAGTTCACACCCGCTGTGGGAAAAGGAAACAAGTTACTGCTCTGACTACAGTGCACCTTACTGGTTCCACCTAGAATTCACTGGCGCACCAAGCGGTCTTGTATTTACGACTTTGTAGTTAACAATTCTTTCATATATTTAGAAGACTACTGCGAAGGTTCAGGCTTTGGCTCTCAAACAATGGGAAAATGTTTAATCTTTGTCGGCCAGCTTTCGTCACAACGGCAGTTAAGGAGTCGTTAAAATAGAAATGAAACAAAGGGCTGCATTTACAGTAAAGGCCTTTTGTGGGTTGCCACTGGGAGCCCCTGGTGGGATAAAAAGCATAAGCCACAGAAAGCACTCCAGGCTGGCTAATGCAGTATCACTCCGTTTAGCTTGATGCCGTTTCGTCTTTCTTCCCACATTTCGACCGATCTTAGCTGTAATCACAAAGCAGTCGGGTTTAAAAAAAAAAAAAAAAAAAAATAGAAATGTCTCAACTCAAGAGTCTTCTCTCTGTGTCTTCCATTACAGACCAGTGCCAAACACAAGCCGCCTTACCACCTTTCAACTCCGTCGTTGAGGGGTAGCCATGGCGACCAGCGCTGTGCCAAGCGACAACCTGCCAACGTACAAGCTGGTGGTGGTGGGAGACGGCGGCGTCGGCAAGAGCGCGCTCACCATCCAGTTTTTCCAGAAGATTTTTGTGCCAGACTATGATCCCACCATAGAGGACTCCTACCTTAAACACACTGAGATCGACGGACAGTGGGCCATACTGGATGGTGAGTGCAAGTTGGAATATGTCGGGAAAACCCACGCAAGCGGCGAGAACACGCAAACTACGTGTGATGGGGCCTGAGCCAAGGTCTAAACCCCGGACCTGTTGATTGAGAGGCAGATGTACTAACTACTAGTACACAGTGCTGTCCTGCTCTATTTGGATGCTTCTAAAAAAAAAAAAAGGGTGCTCAGTTACCAATTTATTACACAACTTGCTACATGTGAATTAGTGGCAAAAGTTACCTATTCACCGTTTTTGATTTCAGGCGAAAGCTTTATCTGTAAAATAAGTACTTTGGGGCTATCTTGTGGCATCTTGGTGATGGCAAACTTTCCTGTCGTAATGAGCGCAGCTGCTTGTAATCATTGAAACACCAAACAACATTTACAGGATGCCTTTATCGCCAACCACTTTCAAGCTACAACCTTTTGCAATTGTGATATTCAAAATGAATATGCCAACTGTTTTGTTAAGCGCTTTGTTACAGCTGCGGCTGCTGTGAAAGCGCTATAGAAATCAGCATGTATTGTATTGTATAATATTGTATTGAAAAAAAAAACTGGCGCCTAAAGGGTTAAGATCAAAACGAAAGCCATGTAAAACCATTAAACCTCCAGGTTTATGATTGCTAATATCAGAGATTTGGGATGTAGATCGATGTAGTCCGATATTGGTGTTTTTGCTGACATCTGATCAGACACCCAAGACTTTTTTTTTTACTGTGTTCCTTGACCACGGTCATTTTTACAATTTATAGCATTAAAATAAACAGGGAAAGAGTTAAATTTTTGGTGTGCGTTTTATTGTGGGTTTTTTTTCGTGCAAATGTATACCCACCCAGTGCTGGACACAGCCGGTCAAGAGGAGTTCAGTGCCATGAGGGAGCAGTACATGAGGACAGGAGACGGCTTCCTCATCGTCTTCTCGGTGACGGACAAGGCCAGCTTTGAACACGTTGACCGCTTTCATCAGCTAATACTGCGGGTCAAAGACAGGTTAGAAGACATCCCAAAACACAATTTTATGCTGTATTTTTATTTGATAATTCATGTGTCATTCAGTAGCAGGATTTTCGTAGATAATAGTATAAATACACATAAGGTACCACGTGTTTCAAAACCCTTTTCTCTTGTCCCAGTTGTTGTTTTATAAAAATCATAACCACTTTGACTTCCGCTGAATAGCATCAGTGTGGTTGAGCTTCGCATGCTCAGCACAAATGTTGGCGGGCGGCGTTGTCCTCTCAGTGTGACAGTCATTAGAGGACTTCTTCCTTTGATTTAAAAGTACACCGCCGTTGGAGCAAAATGTACGACTTGTTTCCAAATCTCTTTAACTGTGACCAACATCCACCCCAAAAACGGACATCGCAGGAAAGAGGAAGTGAAACCAAACGCATTGTCTGTTCAATATTAAGATGCACTCGATTCCCTCCGGAAAATAGAAGTCTGATGAAATATGCCGTGGCGCTTCAAACTCTGATTTAGTCGAATTTCAAATGCAAAATTCCCAAGAAGATCAATTATATTTGGAACCCGAATTGAAACCAAACTCTGTCCAAACACTACTGTCCTTCAGGGACCGGCCTTTAAGGTGTGCCGGATAAATAGAACAAAATAATATGATATGACCTGCATGAAAACTGAGGTATTTTCTAAACATAATAATAAAACGAATCATTACACAAGGAACGTCTTATCTGGCCGCAACGTCTTGCAATATAACACAAACATGACACGGTCCCTAGCTGAGAAGCTAACATAGCGATCTAAAGCTTGACTCAAGTGTTCCTTCTATTCAAAAGGATGGCACTCAATTCCCGGTTAAATCCACTGCAAATTCGTTTTCTTTCAATCCTGCTCTATTTTCAGAAGGTGTCCCTAAAAGCGAAAATGCACATGTGAAAGCAAAAACTTGCAAAGGGCTAACAGTTTGATACACACTTCTTCAATTTAAAAAAAATGCTCAAATTACCTTTCAGTATATGATTAATAGTTGATGATATTCATCACGGTGAAGACAACAGTCACGTTAATGATTTAACAAGGTAGGAAACAGATACTGTAAATTATTTCTCCAAATCTCCGGGTTTGCATTTTCAAATGATTATTTCGACAGCTATAGCTGTAAATCACATTGTTCCAACACTGGTGAGGTGGTCCGCGGGCTACAGGGGGGCTACTCTGGAAATTACACTCATTGAAAATATGAACTGCGATTGGCTGGCAACCGATTCAGGGTGTCCACCGCCTATTGCCCGAAGACTGTTGGGATCCAGCACCCCCCGCCACCCTAGTGAGGATGAAGCGGTTCGGATGATGAATGAATGAAAATATGTACAATGAAGGCGTTTTACAAGCTTTTAAAGTGTCCAACAGCTTTCTGATTTGCTGTAACGTCCTCACAGGGAGGCTTTTCCGATGGTGCTGGTGGCAAACAAGGTGGACCTGGTTCATTTGAGAAAGATCACCACTGAGCAGGGCCAAGAGATGGCGGCAAAACATAATGTAAGTCAATATACCTGGAACAATACATGAAAGTATTTGTAGAAATTAGCCAGTATGCCAACAAGAACTATTAGAGGGCTCTGCCCCCCCCCCCCCAAAAAAAGATCACAAAAGAAGTATATTGCATCTATTTTGTTTAGATAACATACATTGAAACCAGTGCCAAGGATCCTCCAATGAATGTGGACAAGGCCTTTCACGAGCTCGTCCGTGTCATAAGGTAATAACTAGTTACTTGACACAAAAATATGTTCCACTTGCACGTTCTGAATTTCCGTCAATCAGCGTTGTTTTTTTTTTCTTTTCATTTAGACAACAAGTCCCTGAACGAAACCAGAAGAAGAAGAAGAAGATGAAATGGAGGGCAGAACGATCGACTGGTTCTCACAGGTTCCGCTGTGTCATATTGTGACCTCTTTCCTCCACAATCAATTCCCACATAACCCACACAAATACCTTTTTTGGTTGTCAGGGAACTAACTCCCCAGTAGTCCATGACTACTGGCGCACAAAAAAAAAAAAAATAAGGGAGACAATTGGGAGGAGGTCTTTTGCCTCCATTTTCCCATGAAGGATTTTAATGTCCCCCTGTTAATACGAAACCAGAAGTACTGACGTGTTTATTTGGTGTCATCTTTACTGTGTTATCCAATGTGAAAGAAGGAAAGAAAACAAAGATGGCCCAAAATCACATGGCCAAAAAAAAAGTGAAGATGTGTTTGTTTTTACCGGTCATCACCCACCATCCTGGAAGAGAAGAGCACCTGTTGGGGGTTGGTGGTTTTTGATTCTGTGGACGTCAGCGTGGAAAGAAAATTATGAAACATGAACAAATGGTTGTTTTGGGACGTCGTCGAAGGGTGACGGAAGGATGTGCCGCAACGAGCGGAGAAAAGCGTAGTGTTTTACCCGTGAACTTTGTATCGTGTACAATAACATTGAAATATTGTCATTGGAAACGGAAGGTTGCTCCAATCCACTTGTTGATGCCAAAAACGATTTAGGCCAACAACTCAAAAAGAAAATCTTTTCTCAAAAGGGAAAGCGATGGGATATCAGTACAAAACACGTAGACAAGAGGAAAAAAAAGGTCAATTATGGGGGGAAGTCATTAAGTTATGAGAATCAAGTATTAGTGAGAAGAAAAAAAAAAGAACCCAACAAACTGTATACAACGGCCAAAAGCATTTACAATGATGCTTGTAGTTCCTTAATTCACTCTTAAAAACACTTCTTTTCTTTGTATGGGTTTTGGAAAATAACTTTTCATTACATGATGATATTTTTCTCTTTATTTTAACATTTCTCGTTCCTGTATTTATTACTTTATTAAACTACTTTTTTTCCCCTCATATTACAACCCATCCTCATAAAATTGACTTTTTACCATGTGATTTTTTTAAATTGAGCTTGTTTTTCAAACTGCTTCTCTTTCTCTTTTGTAAAATTGATGTTTTTTTTGTAAAATCTTGTAACACTTTACTCTCCTAAAATGTTTACTTTACAGTTTGTAATATCACAACTTAAATGACATTTTCAATATGATTTTTTACAAAAAATAACACATTTTTTCCCATGATATTCAAACTTTATTGTCAGTTTTTTTTTACTTTTTACCCCAAATATTACAACTGTATTCTTAAAATTACGATTTGCAATATTCAAGGAATATTACCGTAAGCATTTTTTAACCCGTTAAATCACATTATAGTTTTGTAAATTTGCGACTGTTCTTAGTATTACTTTAGTGTCAGACAATGTGTATTTTCGTCTGTAAAATGTCCGTATGTAAAAAAAAAAAAAACTAAACACAAGTGTTTTTTTTGTGTAATTTGACTTTATGTGCATCTTTTTGTAAAATTATTTCCCATTTTTAAAAATATCTAATTTTTTCATAAGATTTTTTTGTCATCGTCATCACTAACCTAAAATTATGACTAAGTATTAAAATCATTTTGCTTTTCCCTCATAATACTCAAATTGTATTTTTTGTAACATTACCAACGTATTCTTAAAACGATTGTGACTTTATATCTAGCGTCTGTAATTTTTTTTTTTCCCCCTCTCTCACTGTGGTCCCAGTAATACTTCTTGGTAGATCATTTCTATTGTAAATAGAAAATTCACCATCTAATTTTTGGGTGTTTCTTCATAATGAATGTGAATACAAGTTATGATCTTAACATTGGTGGTGGACGCTTGAAATGCCAAACTAATATGATCTGACTTTTCTGTTGTCATGTGGGAGCTTTGCAAACCAATGAATTCAGGTTCATCTTGTAAGACCAATCACGCTCAGCGAAGGGACAGCACATGTTGAAATTTGAGCCCTGCGACTAGTACGATGAGATTTTTAAAAGGCTATACCTCCATGAGGCAATATGACGTCAAAATACGACAATGATTTTACTTTAGCAGTGAAACATTCAAGGACAGGTTGAAGGGGAATGTACAATTGAATAACCTATGAAATGGCTTGTACTGTTAACGCATTATAACAAACCATTTTGGCAAATGATTGTCTGAATGAATTTTGTCTATCAAAGGAATACATTTTTGCACTTTCAATGTGACATCGGACTTTCCTATAGGCATACAAGAAATTAAATGGTCCAAACGGTTTGGAAGATGTATTTTAGAGGAAGAAAAAAAAAGCATTAGTATTGTAGCTCCGTCCGTGTCTGGGGTATGCCTGTGGTATTCGTAAAGGCTGGGAATGAGACCAAATGTGTACTTGAGGTATTCAAAGGGAAACAAAAACAAAGTGAATGACCCGCAGTCACCTCGGGATAAAACGGTCTTGATCAACATTGGATATTAAAGGGATGTGATAAAGACTGAAAAAGGAAGCCAGTCACTCTTAAAATTGAATGTGTGTCGTGACAATGTTGCATTATGAAAGTTTGATACCATTTTGTATTATTGATATGAAAATATGTGTGCGTGCTTTTTTTTTAAACAATAATTTATTGATGTTTGATACCTCAGTGTGTCCTAAGATTGGACAACAAAAGAAAAAAAATACATCCCCTAACCTTTTTTTCTTTCTTTTTCTAGAACTTAAAAATAGGTTCTAGGCTTTTTTTTAGCTCAATAGCCACGTGAAAAGGTTTATCTTGTCAATATTATATTTATTTGCTGCGAGAGGATCAAATCCAAGAGTAAATGCGATTTGGATGAAGATCACATCAATACAGTATTTGTCTGTCTGAGCTAGCAGATGGTTAGCTTAGCTTGGCAGCAAAGCTAGCAACTGTTAACTTTCCAAAATTCAAATTATCAGCCACCAAAAAGCATGTATGGCCTGCTCACTAAAATGTGACCAAGTATCCTTTGCTATGCCAAGTTATGTTCGGCTTTCGAGCCTAATGCTATGCTAAACAACTGCTTCTTGCTCATATATTAAGGAACTATTTTTTCCGCGGTTATGCTAAGCTAACTACTTCTGGTCCTTGTATGCATATTTAGCCCTTGTGCTATTTGTTTTTCTGTTTTTCGAAGACAAAATGTTACTCTAAACAACTGTTTCTTGCTTATAATGTTAAGGAACTACTTTAAGCTCTTATGCTATACTATCTGCTTAAACATTTCTAATATCAGCAAGTATTTTTTGTTTGTTTCAGGGGTGGGGGGCGCTAATAATTTACCAAGCTATTGTTTCTGGCCCCTATGCGAAGTGAAGACATTATACTATTCTAATATTTTTTTAATAACTCTTATGCCACTCTTCAACTAAATAACCTTTTCTTGTTCTTATAGTATGTTAAGGATGTATTTTCTGCCTTTATTTAAGCTAAGCAACTGTTTTTTGTTTGTTAGTTTATAATGCTACCCGAGCATTTCTTACCCCTCTTGTTAAATACTTCACTGCCATTAATGAGTATACTCATCAATTAGGTTTTTCCAACTGGTGGGAGAGGGTCTGATGCTGCTCCACTGCAAATATCAAAGCCTGGAGCAACTTTACTGACACACAACTGCCAGTAAATGGCAGGGATGTAACATTTTAGATTTGACATCAGCCCAGTTTGTGAGTACGCATCAGATATTATGAGTGAAAAAATGGCTCGCACAGGTCATAAGTTAGAGTAGGTCAAATTTCGGCAGACACTAGAACAGGTATTGTACATTTGCAGTATTCACATTAGCAGAGGTTTGTGTGTCATGAATATGACAAAAGTACAACAAAGATCTTGAATGTATGAACAGGATTACAGTTGCCATGTAAGGAGCCGATAAATACAAGCCCATCACTGACGTGCCATCTGGTGAATTAGCATCACTCACCAAGCATATATACTGAATTGGTAAATACATGATTATTTTGCTGTCAAAGGCCATTCCTAAATGTTTATATTGCTGGTTTATAGAATGAAACAATGCTGTGAGTCTTGAAATATCAGCCAAATTATTCCAAAATGGCCGGCAGTGAATGAGTTTTGAAGTATTTTTTGTTTTTGTTTTGTTTTATGATGCTATCCTGAGATACTGTTTTTTTTTTACCTTAATCTCTTTTTCGTTTGCCCTAGCATTGTGCAATTTTTTTTCTGCTCCTAATGTTGAGTGAAGCAACTGTTTCAAACCATTGTGCTATGCTCAGCAGCGGTTTCCTTTCCTCTTTTTATTTATTTACCTACTTACTGACTTTTATGCTACCCTTATGTTATGATTACTGTTTCTAGCCGTTTTGCGAAGCCAAGCAGCTCACCCTACTCTAATGCTATGCTAGTAACATGTTTCTGGAGCTTATGTTGACCTTAGGTACAGTTTTCCCCCCTTGTGCTATGATAAAAACACCTGTTTTTCGAAGCAACTGTTATTTTTATTTTTAGCTCTAATTTTACATTGATGTTGCGCTGAACAACTGTTCCTTGGCTAATGCTATGCCAAGCAGCTGTTTCTAACTCGATGCAATCAAACTGTTTCTGGACCGTTTGCTGAGCTAAAGTAGGCTACAATTTGGAACACTTATGCTACAAAAACAAAACGTTGTTGCCCAAATGCTGATCGAGGCAATCATTTCTAGCGTTGGTGCTAAGTGAAGCAATTGTTTGGAGCCATTTTGCTGTGCTAAGCAACTGTTTTGGTCAAGTAACTAACCATTTCTTGAGCTAATGCAATGCTACAGTGCAATTTCTCAGCAGAATGCGATGCCAACCTAACTCCCCTTAACTCACCAACCCCCTTATGCTAAGCTAAACTACTATTTTAGCAATTTTATAAAACCAAACTATTATGGAGCTTCAGAAAAGTATACGGAGTGCTTGCTTTTTCCCCACATTTTGTGTCACGTCATAAATTGGTTCCTCCTACACCCTATAATGACAACATGGAGCGTTTTTGACCAGTTATTTTTTTTTTAAATCACCTGTATTTTTGATGGAAAAAAATAATAAGTGCATAACTAAAATAACGAAATGTGTGAAGAGTGCTATAAACTTTCTCAGTGCACTGTAACAAGTGTTTTATTTTTGACCCTTTTCTCGTTGCATTTTAGCTGTTACACAAAAAAAAAAAGAACATCTGCTGTTTGTTAATGAATGTCTGGCCAGACCAAATACAAAACGCTGAAGGTATATAAAGTGTCAAAACCCTGAATGTTATGTGAGTTAAATCAAGCACTTTGTTGTTACATATTTTGAAACATATTTGACAAATAAAGCTTTTTGGGGGGGGGGGGGTCTCCGAAACCAGTGTCATTTTGTAAAGGCCCGTCGTCATGTTTTACATTTGGAAGTTGTGACACTGTGTGGTTATAAATGTTTTTTGTTTGTTTGTTTGTTTGTTTTTATACAGATCATTTGGTCTTCTGACTGAGGAGCTAGTCGAGGTGCAAATGGTGCCTTTTTAATCTAGCCTCAGGGGGCCATTACAATAAAAATATTACGACTCAACACTGACTCCATTATTTTATTTCATCCCCCGTGTTGAATTAACCTGCATCAGCTCTTGTCTGACTTCAGAGAATGCACATTTGGTTTAGTGAACAGATGTGAACATTGGTAATACAGTACTGTACTTACCGCATTCCTGTAAATGCTGAATTGTTGGTAAAAAACTTACATTAAACATAAATCGAAATAAAATGAACACTTTCTAAAAGGATTAGATACAACTGTATCATAATTAGAACTTAAATAACTGTGCTGAACAAATGCACTGTATGTGATTTCAAAAAAATGTTGAAGACACAAACTTGATGAATAAATTGAACCTTTAATACAATAATCCATTAGTGGTCTACATAGCACACTTTGAGAATCACTGTATATATAAATGTGTTGGGTTTTTTTCAGGATGCCAATTTCTAATTTTGATATGAAAAAAAAATATTGTTTCTTTTGTAACATTCAGATAACTACAGCGGGAGGATCTGGGGTTTTCGTGAACTGTTAAATCTAGTGGGAAAATAGAAAATTCAATCATGAAATAGTTGACTCTGTAAATTAATTTTTATCTCACAAAAAACATGTTAAAAAAGGGAACAAAAATTTAGATAGAATGCAAAAAAAAAAAAAATTGCAATTCATTTAATTGAGGTGTCAATCAAAAGCCACACCCGTGATATGTTAAAACTGTTAGTGTGCTTGTATAAATAGATATATTGCATTTCGCAATATTACAAATACTGTACATTGTTAAATGTGCGTTTACATCAGGAAGCATCTTAAGTATACAATAAATCCTTTTCATTATTCATTTTTAGACAAATACAAATGATGCTTTATTTCTCTATTGAAAATCGATTGTTCTCTTCTGCATTTTCAATGGCAACATGCTAAAAATATTCAGAGGGGTGAATTCAGTCGAAGACATTTGAAATATATGACGAATGATTTAAATTGTTGGGGTGAGAGTTATCGTGCGATACATGACGGTGCATTCATGCATGACATTGACTCCCTCGAATGCATTTTGTGTGTTGGAAAAATAATGAAGTGCATAAATCTAAAGATACAATGCAACACGAGCAAAAAGCCATTCTACACTTGATGCACCTGAAATGAACACTTGGAATTGCACACAGTGGGGGGAGGGGGGGTGCTACATTTTGTTCATTTGCATAAGCACATTAGTAGTTCGTAATTACTAGCAACAAAGGCAACAACACATACAAAACAACGCAACCAAATTGCATGAAACATGTTCGATCCACAGTTAATAGAATCATCATTAATTAAAACCTGAAGACGATTATACAGCATGAAAGATTTCCCTTGTAGCTTTATATGCTGCTTATTCCCCATGGAAGCATCTCAATTAATTTGACTGCGGAAAAGACCGTTTCAGTAGTTCAATCCAAAAAAATCCACATCAAAAATTCAGCAGTGCAAGGAATTGCAATATTACATTAAAAATATTGTTCATGAAGAAATGATGTAGGACTTCTGTAGGCATTCTGAAAATATGTTCCAATTTTGGGTTGAATGAGTATTTGAAAGAAAAGTTTCCCTTTTGTGACGTGAACTACTGAAATCAATTCATTATGATGCACCTACAAATATATCATCGCTGTTGGACGGAAAACTTGTATGTTCAAATATGGTCAATTGCATATTTGATCACAAACCTATACTTTTGGCCCCTGTGCCCATGTCATCTGTTATTTGTAATTTTTTATGAATTATTAACCAATTCAGAGTGTAGAAAATAGCTTTAGTACAAATCTACTGAACTGAACTCTATCCCTTCCTTCACTCTGCGGGAGCCGAGCGGCCTTAGATCGCATTTTTTAGACAATCGGGTTAGACTTCGGGTTAAATACATTTGGGAAAGCCTCATTTGTTAAAAATGGAGAGCTGTAATGCTTTGTGTCCCGAGAAACTGGTCAGCCACAAAGTTAACTGCGCGTAGATTCATTTCCACCTCTGAAATGACTTTGCCAGCTTTCCATTTTATGTATTGTATTACTTGTGGCTCTAAAACCTTTGAGAAAGATTAAAACCATTGTCACTTTTTGTCTGGTCGTCTGTAGACCTGATTCCGGATGGTTGCCATATGGTGACATGTCCTACTGTTTTTAATCAATGACAGCGTCATAAGTTAGCAGTGATTTGAAGAATTAAATTAGCAATTAAGTACTGATGTGGAGATGTGGATATTCTGCCCAACAGCGGCGATATGGTATTTCTCAATACACTTTATGGGTCGAGTAGAAATTAACGTCCACTTTGCAACCAATGAAATGCTATTAAAAAAAAGGTTGACTGCTACAACATCCACAAAAAGCTAATAGTCTGTAGTAATGGTGTTGTTTTGTTTTCCTCCATTCCAAAAAAAATAAAAAACACAATTGAGAATAACATCAGTATGAATATTTTGTGGTATAAGTACTTGAAATCCCTGAGGCATTTGTGCGTGTAGGTGATCCAACAAGAGCTATAATAAGATCTCATTGTTTTAAAAATGAATTCAAGTTGAAAAAGTCCAGTGAGAAGTTTGGAAACATACTTGGTAGTAGTACTAGGATTGAAGGACCGACTGGTAGCTTGAAGCGGGCCTTCAGTCAATCCCGCTCACTGCTAAATCGGTGACTCCAGCTGGATCTGCATGTAACACGCCTGCCACACATACCGACGTCAAACTTACTATGCATATTCTTAAATATGTTCCCGCCCACTCATCCAATGTGAAATGAAACAACCAGGTATCTATTCTTCCATTGTTTTACAGATTTATAAATGCTTATCGACGCCGTGAGCAGTCCTCTACTTTAAAGCACTACTTTAAAGCTCCTCCTCTGACTTGAGCACAGTTGCATGAAACCAAGATGAAAACACTACTTTTCCATGACATTGAGCTTTGACTCATCTGTTTTGTGGATGCGGTCACTGATGTTATTCAATGTGAGGCTGAGGGCATTTTGACATCAGTTTCAGTCGACACCAGCAGAGGGCGGTACAGGACAAAAGGACAGTGCCCTGATATTGATGAAATTATTTCACAAATGCAATATTAATTAGGATAATGATTTGAGACTTGCGGGGCACATTGACCGAGGGAATGTTTGCATTGAGTTGTGCTTGAAGCGGTTGCCTTGCAAGGGAAAGGCTTCAAAAGCAGCCTTGCAGTCTTCTGCATACCTGTTAAGCTAATTTCAAGACTCAAACCCTCAACACTGAATTCGGAGTGCTATTTCCAGAGCAGTAGAACAAAAAGAAGTGGCGGTTGCTCACCTTCAAGGTGGTGAACATTAGTCCCAGCTCTCCATGCTGAATGTTCGGATCCATCAAGTCTTCGATCATACTCACTTCAGCTCCCAGGTTTCTGATTCTAAGCAACAGAATCCGGTTGTACGATGAAGCACATCTTCCATATTGAACTGAATTAAAATGATCACATAAATGTGTTCCGGCCCCCCTTTACAAACCACCACAATTTATGTTACATGTTTCCGATAAAGAAAAAGAGTGCTGTAAAGTGGTGCCTTGAGATCCAGGTAACTTAGCTTTGCGGTTTTTCAAAACACGAGCCTTCACTTGGCATCTTTTTTGGTGTTTAGATGTGAGCCGCAGGTTATTTCACAAAAGTTACGTTCACCTCCGACTCAAATTGGTTTCCTTGCGGCGGGAGGAAAAGTGGCGGTAAAGCACTCTTGAGCGGGTTAATAAAGAAAGCACAGAGAAGAAGAATATAAAACGAAGGACAAGACATTCAGTTCAGTCACGTGTTGTGGTCATATTTCGGGGTGGGGTCAGAAAATGCAGAGAGAAAATCTTGTGTGTGTGTGTGTGTGTGTGTGTGAATTCGCACCTCGCCCTGAGCACAATGTAGAGGAAGAGAGGGAGCAGGTCGTCCATGCACCACAGGAAGTCACCGTCCTGCATGGGTTTGATTTCCTGGGTCAGCTCCTCAAAAGTGTTCTGGATAACCAGGAGTTTATCCGAGGGAGTGAACGTGGTGCTGCGAGTGTGTTGGGGACAAAGTATAAATTAGCATCAATGCATGTGAACATTTGCGACATTTAAAGTGGCAAATAAAAGCTACCTGATTTGTTGGAGTGTCTCGACAGCGCTGCCGAAGCTGACGTCTTTACTGCTGGATACAATCTGTCCCGGAGCAGTAGCAGAAAAATTGACAAGGGTTCATGATTGTTTACACAGCAAGGGGGTCCGCAGACGCCCCGTCAAAACAGGCTCATTTCAGACAGACAAATCCATGTGATAAAGACAACAAACAAGTGAATGGAATTGCGACGGCCATTTTGTCATCTCATGTCTCCTTTTTGACTGAATATTAGGAGGCGATTAGAATCGCCTCATAACAACCAACTGACCTCTTTTTTCTCCCCGAGAACAGACATCCACTTTGGCCAGAACTTTCTGTAAGTTATTAAGAAAAAGACAATCACACAATGTGTTGTTGCATGGACGTGCACTACTAGTAAGATCCAATAAAAGAAGTGTCACAGTTTCGTTAATATAGCTAGATGTTTCTTATCATCTTTCACGTTTAGTTTCAATCCTGTTAGCCCTTTGCGGCTTTGGTAAATTAAACATTTACGTACAACATAAGTACGCAAAAGCATTTTGGTTACAGTAACAGAAGTGCCGGAAAGCCTAAAATAACAAGTGGGGGAAGTAGAAATAAAAATAACTTATTTGTTTTATGCTTCATACCCTTTGTCTTTACCTAACATAGGAACGTGTAAGTCGGTTGTTGTGAATGAACTTCTGTACCACTGTTACAATTTCCTTCACTTAATCAGCTCTATTTTTTACAATTTCGCAACTCTTTCAAATTTTGTCAGCAAACTCTTTGTGAGCAATGCTACAAAATTATTCGAAAAAGCCCGTTGTACAATACTGTGAAGTTTTACAACACGACAATGTTCCCTTTTTAGTCAATATTCATATGACTGCAGTTATTAAGACAGTGTACGTATTCTTGTCATCAGCAGCGTTGCAACCCACGAGTTCACCATATGACCAGTGACTTAAATCTAAGCACTCACTGCCGAACACCCAGGAAGCTGAGCAGGGACTGGTCGGGCTGCTTGTTGAGTCGGATGATGCGCTCCCAGTACTGCACCTCCTGCTGTTCGTCGTGGAGGCAGTACAACATGAAGAGAGGTTGATAGAGTTGAGGGAGCAGCAGTGGGAGGAGCAGAGTGGAGCAGCTCACAACAGAGACAAAGCTGAGGGAAGAGAACCAGGAGTCATGGCTTTCCACAAACACGTCAAGAATATTGGGGGTGCATGCCTCATCATAACACAGCGACTCTTCTTTAGCTGCAAACTTGTATCAATAAACAGACTTGGACAGCACATTAGCCTCTAAATGAAAAACGTCGGGAGACATATACTGCCGGAATCAGCTGTCACATTCTCATATGCGCCTGCCTCGGCGGATATCGTGAACACACACCTTGGCTCTTCGGAATATGAGCTGTATCTGATTCTACATGGAGAAACAGGAGTATCTGGTAAAACGCTGCCATCTTCTGGTAAGCCAGGAAACAGGAACCTGAAATGCAAAAGCAGTGTCATGATGTACAGTGAAACCTCTGAACCTATACCAAATAGTTGTGTGAGGATCAATCAATATGTTCTCGGCTGAAACTGATGCTAACTAAAGCCTCGTCCGTCATTATGACACGCACTAAAAGACAGTATTGTAGTATGCCCAAATAAATACTGTACTCAATATTACTGCAAGCCAATGTAGCATTACACACAGTTTGATGTCTTACACATAAACTTAAATAACAATTGTCCCTCAATAAATATTTGAGCGCAAAGCATTTTAAAAGACTGAACAGAAATGTATTGTACTTCAACGCTACTTGATAATTACAATTGACCAGTACTCAAATATACTGTACTGGATCAAAACAAACTGAATGAAGTCTGTGATTATATTATCTACCACTAGAGGGAGACCGCGCACCACACTTTGAGAACCACTGCTTTATGATAAAACGAATACGAAGGCGAAACGCTCGCCGTGTCTAAAGAAAAGCTAAAGAATTTTAAAAAAACACTTCCAGAGAAGGTGGGGGGCAAAATATGATAATTAATGGTGCTACCTGATAATGGAGTAGAAGTGTTTGATGTAGGCCTGCACCTCCTTCACAGCCTCTCTGAGCAGCCTGTGGTTTGACTCGACACCCAGGTAGGTCATTCTGTAGACAGTCACCAGCGTCTCCACCAGCCAGCCCAGAGGGTGGAATGGGGTCTCACATGCCTGTAATGCACACAAAAAGCTCTTTAAAAAATGCATGCACACGAGCACAAGCACGCCGTGTACACAATTAAAACACCTTAGTGAGGTATTTCCGTATGTTGTCATAATTTGTGGTGGTTACTGCTTCCACGTGGTGAGGGATACACTCCAAACACTCCAGAACTTTACTCTGAGACCTGCTCAGGTCCGTGCTACACAGACACACAGAAACAAAGAAATATGAAAAGTTCAAGTAATATAATAACATTTGAAGTTGTGTGTAAGTATTGTAAATCAACCTGTGTCGTCGAGCACTTGAAATAGAAACGGCAATGTTCTCCCAGGCCACTGTCCTCTCTCCTCTGCCGGGAATGTCACAGCCCAGCCGCCTCCAGCTTTCGTCGAAAACACACACCCACCTCTCATCTGCAGCCACCACATACTGACCCAACCGCCTATGCATGCACAAAAAAACCAAACAAACAAAAAAAACATTCAGTACTTTTATTTATAAATTGAAACCGTTGTTTTTAGTATATTGTCCATTTATTACATTGCAATATGGCAATTGAATATTAAAACGTAGGCTATTTAATTTATTTAATGTACTGAATTAGTCATTGTCTGGTATAAAACCTTTATTTATGCTTATGGTTAAAGAGCTACTTGGAAATGCACTACTGCCATCAAGTGGCCTGAAGACACCATGCTCCTATTTGGTCTCTAGCTCTCCAGTTCTAATGAGACAATGAAGCATGAATGTAGTCCTACTACTCTGTGCCAAAATTTGCAAAAACACATTACAAAAATTATTGTTGTTGGGAGGATAGAACAAATAGCACTTCCATTCATTTTGATGGGGAAAGATGATTTGAGATGACAGAGACTGGCTGATACTTCATATATTGAATATCATAAAAATCGTAACAAAAAACTCACATTAAGTTTTTTTTATCTTTGTCTTCAATTTCATCAGTTGATAGTTTGCTGTAAATTCCGTCCACTTTCAGACCTGTGCTCCATTCCCCACTAAAGTGACCTTCCAAAGTGTCACCATTTGCGAGGGACAAAACACCCTGAGAGAAAGAGAATGACGATGATTAGATTCCAGTCACACCTCTGGAATTAATTGACAAGCACCTGCCAAAAATCCCACCAAGGTAGTGCAAGTGTTTGACAAATGAAAGCGATGTTTTCTACCTTGCCGTTGGCGGTCCAGTCTTCGGAAAACTCCCCATGGAAAGCCGTGTCATCATCTGATACCAACAAACCGGGACCCTAAGAGAACACCTACAGCATCAAAACGATGCATTTGTCAAGAGTAATGCGAGTCCTATCGGACACTTACACTCATCTTGTTTTCCCTGAAGTTCCCTTCGAAGTACACACCATACTGAGTCACGACCACAGCACTCCCGTGCCTCTCGTCATCCAGCCACATACCCATGTACTTCTCACCCCTGACATCAAGACAACAACTACTAATGGGATTCATAGGTGGTTGAAGGAGCATTTAAAAATGTAAAGCCAAGCTATAAAGGCGTTTCAAAGCTGTACTTGTATAATAAAAGATGTACCAAACAAAGACATGCACAGGTATTTACAGTTGTGTTCAGTATAATCGCAGTTTGCAATGTTTACAATGCGTCTCTTATGTTTTACATTTGAAAATTTCAAATTCTGGTCTAGATTTTAGCAAGCATCATGCAAGTTGACATGCTTGATTTGCTACCGCGGGCCACATAAAATGACGTGGTGGGCCGGATCTGGTCCCCGGGCCATGAGTTTGACACCAGTACCATAAATCATAGACAAAATTTTTTTTCCAAACACGAAGTTATTCTGAACACACTCTTTTGTTGTCCCGTGTTATACAAGACTAGTGACAGACTAGTGACCACTGACTCCCAATCATTTATGACGTGTCAAGATTGTATCCATTGCTGTCTCCGACAACTGGTATGAAAATGTCAAGACGGGGAGCTGCACATCAGACCTGGTGATGTCGTCAGAGACTCCATATCCAGTCCTCTTGTCACAGACCCACTGGCCGATGAACACGCCCGACGACGTCTTGTCCATCTTGCCCGAGCGCAGCATGCCGTAGCCATGGCGCTGGCCGTCATTGAAGCAACCCTCGTACACCTCTCCAGTAGCATACCTAGAAAAGTTAAACATCAGTGGAAACAAACGTAACAGCATCCAACAAGAAGAAATACAAACACACAGCTTTTTTATTTTTATTGACCGGTAAAAAAGCAATTAAAGGAGTGCTAGTGGAGAATCGCCAACACGCTTTTTAAATAGAAAACGGGAAACTGACCTGTAGATGCCAAAGCCATGTATCTTGCCATCTCGCCACTGTCCCTGATAGCAACCTGCTTTGTTCAGCAGTTTGTCAGGAATCATGCATTCGCCATAGCTGGAGGGACAAATGGCGGGTTGTTAGAGAAACCTACAGTCATTTCACACGAGTTCAACACGCCTGTAATGTACTTACCCATCCTCCAGTCCATTTTTAAAGTTCCCTGTGTAGATACGTCCATCCCGCCATCTCATTGTTCCTCTGTAAATGCACAGTATATTGAAAAGAGAAAAAAAAAAAGAAAATCCTCGACTTGGGGCCAAGACGCGCATACGCCACAACAGGCGTCCTTCGCTTATAACGCAGCTATTTGAGATGCGTGACGGGGACACTTCAAAAGAAATTCAACAGTCAAATGAAAAATGGATATGACATTAAATCAGAATTGCATCACCTGAACACGCGTCCATTCATTTTCAAAACAATGGAGCGTCGCTTTAGTTTACAAGCCTTTGCACCCCGCAGCTCAGTGTCTCCAACAAACATACAGATGCACCACAGACAAGATTTTCTGACGAGGCATGAGCCCATCGCCGGTTTGACGATTTATGGAGGTTTTAACCAGAATTTCCGTATTTATTTACACTTATCATGGAAGACGTCTCTTAATGTACCAGGCATAAATGTTTTTTTTTGTTTAAAATAAACCAGATTGTGTTCATTGGAAAGTAAAGCATTTACCCAAATATTTTTTTAAAAACCTCTCATTTCAATATCGTGACACTGCAATATTTTTGCTCAAGGTCCTCATACCGTCAAAATCTAATATCGGCCCATTCCGATCTCTGACCTGCCATGAACTCGTCCAGCCAGCCAGCTCCCAGTATACTGAGCATCCTTGAATCGTCCGTCTCCCATGAAAGTATAGGAGGCCGTGCGGGACATTGCTGTTATTCCTGGCGATGAACCCTGACCTCCACCACTCAGCACCCGGTCCACCTCTTGATTAAGAAAATGCAGCCACTTGTTCTACACGGTGAGTGGAAAAACAACCCCCTCAAAACTTGTTGAGTGACAGATAGTCATACGAGACAAAGGTTTATTTTTAAATCTCGCTTGGGAGTGAAAGAGCCTTTTAAAGAAGAGCCTGAGCATGAACTGAATACTCTGTACTACTTACTTTGTACAAAGTAATTTGCAAACATACAAAAGCAAATTTATGAGGATATGAACACTAGAAATGTGTGCTAGTTTACAAGTCAGCTCATATTGTGAGAGTGATGTTTACTGCCAGTGAGTCACAAAGCTCATTTATCAATGGCTGCATCAGCTGTGTTATTTATTCCATTGAGATGCTCTTAATAATATCAAAACACTTTGGAAAAAAAATACATACCTTCTCTTGTGGTGTTGAGGCCACCAGGATGAACGTCTCTTCTGGACATGACATTTTGATGGCATAGCTAGAGACACATGGAAGAAAACATGACAGGACGTTTGCTTCTGCTGTTGTGTGTTGATTTTCACTGCTTGTTCCGCTGCATATTTAAACATGGGCACACAGGAGGAGACACGCAGAAGTTCTAATTATGGTTGCGGCGATATTGGCTTTTCATTGGACAGTGAGGATATGCTAGTTTTAAATGCGCTATGCGGACCTACCATATAAACATATAAATTCAACACAAACTTACCATCCACTGTCGTTTTCAGGAAGTGGTTTAACCCACAAAAGGTTTACAGGGTAGACACGATGAGTGGAGAACTGGAAAGAGACGGATGGGTTTTTTTGTCATCAACTCCTCCATTTTGTTTCCTTTTTGCATTATCCACTGTGATTTGAATTCTGTTTTATGCTTGCAAATGTCATGTTTTGGGACACAAAAAATATATACCGGTATACAAAATATCTCATTCATATCAACATTTTATAAAGACCCACAAGACAAGGGAAAGTTTTCTCCAGGAATGAGAACAAGTACCGGTAAACTGAACTAGTGAATTTTGCCAGCCACACCGCGGCAGTGAGTTTAAGCGCTTTGTGCTACAGTATTCAAAAACTTGCGTACGTATAGTCACCTCTAATGTAAACACTGCAGGTTTGTCACCAGGGTGTCATGCACAATATACATCTCAATCCAGGACGTATAAAATGTTAAATGTGAATTCAGGTTTAAACATGAACTATTTGTTTCACTTGCAACCAATTGCAAAATATTTTAATCCAAATATTTTGCTCCAATACAAAATTAACATTTATAGCTTGATGCAATTTGAAATTTCAATTTCAATTTCATTAGGTTTAGAATTAAAAAATCCAATGCATCAGAAAAATGTCTTCCCCTCTCATGTCGCCGATCAATATTTTCCAGTATGCTGCTACACACTTCTAAGCGAGCACAACCACACTGAAAAACCACGACACCATGATGAGTGTCAATCGAAACCCCATATTATCCTTGCAAAGGCATACTTTTGCTATAACTCTTATTTCAGATATTATTCGAATGCGCAAATAAACCTAATGTTATAATAAACAACATTTAAAAATGTAGTGCTGTCCATCTATTTTTTTTTATAGTAAGCTATTCATTGAACATTACATACAGTCCTGTTTTAAGATGAATAACCCACATCCTGTGAGCGTTTGAAAAGTGTGAGTACTGCGCACAGACGAGCCTCCCCCCATGCTGCTGTAGCACAGAGCTTGGTGAACTGCTATCACGTAATACTTACAAGGCTCTTAGGAGGAGCGGCGCGCTGAATGGGTGAAAAGACAATGGAACGGATACATTGGATTGCATTAACATGTGTGGACTGAAGCACCACGCTGGTTCAAAATCCACATCAAATAACACCACGACTGTAGTCCAAAGGGCTTCACTCAACAATCTATGTTGGGACAGAGGTGTAGCTTTGGAGTTTGGTGAGCTGCAAGCTATAATCATCTAAATTCTACATATTTGAAAGATGTCAAATAAATCCTGTGGGTAGTGAGTCGGGATAATGTAGTATAAGAATTTGATTTGGACAACTGAAACGTAGTAACGCTTACTTTACCACATTCCCTTGATCAATTATGGGGAAAATCAAATGCTTTCTTTCGCTGAATATTCGAAAAACTTAAGATATAGTGCTGTGCTTTTCTTGTTCACATAATGCATTGTGTGTTTTATCTTCCACTGAAAGCTTCATTTCGATAAATGTGTTTGAACAATGTGACCTACTGTAACTTTCTAATGCAGTAGTTATCAGACTTCTTACACCAAGTACCACCACCATAGGACCAAGAGTTCATCAAAAACGAGACAGGTTTCGTTCCGAATTGCCACTAAAAGATGAAGACGAACGAATTCTACTATTTTTTTTTTTAAACAAACAACTTATACAGCTTAAATGAACATGTATTGAACTGAGGCAGTGATTCTTTCATGATATACCATCGACCATAACCGGAACTAACTTTTACTCATGATTGGAATGAAACCTACATTTGTGAAATAGGAACAGGGCCGTGCCTACAGTACACTTCAGGATACATTTCATCCCGCAAGGTGTCTAGGCTGCATGCCATCGACTTGCCACATAGTCTGTTTGCATGTGTACCTGTATATGAACCAAGGCGTCGTTGAACAGTATGAACCAGTGGTTGGAGAAGCGGCCGGCGCCCTGCAGAGTCAGGGTTCTGTTGCTGCTTTCACATAAGACGCGACGCTGTGGGAGACGCAGACCCTCCTGAAAGAAACACACTCAAGCATGTGTGCATTCACAAGCGGCAAAGTGCTCAGCTGCCTGAAGCTGTTGAAACTTCATTTCGGTTTCAGGTCTCTTTTCCTCTGCCATTGTTCCTCTCTTAAGCATGTGTGTTCATTCAATTTGTGAATGCTAATGACTTTAAAAAGTCAATAATAATGGTAATTTCACTTCAGGCATGTGGCACCAGCGCACTAAAACTGATTAACATATGTTGACAGTCACAACCTTTCAAGACTGCTCATTTAAAGGAGGCTTTAACTGACACCTGAAACTGAACGCACTTAATTAATGAGCTCTTCTCAAATGGTGTCAATCAAAACTCGATCATAATTATCTTTGAGTTGTTGACTGCCATTCAAAACTGCGCATTACAATATCATGCACAGGTGACCACTAAGTACAAGAAATTTCAGGAGTTTTCTATCAAAATGACAATAGGTCACACAAAGTGGCAGGTTGCACTCACAGTGTTTTTCCCAGAGTGAGTCTTCCAGAAGAGGAAAGTGGCTTCAGCCTCCTTCTTCCTCCTCTGTAGTGTCACAGAGAGATGTTCGTATTGCACAGCACTCTGATGGAGGGACTGATACTCTGCTGTAAGCTAGAGGACAATAAAAACAACACAATGAAAGTTCATCACAACGACCCATCTGGCAGCGGCTTACGTATCAGAATGTTTACCATATGTGTATATATTGTATGTCTGACGGCAAAATAAACGGCTTCGGCCTCACCATGTCAAAGCAAGATTCCAGTTGGAACAGGACTCGACTGTACTGCTGGAGCTGCTGCAAAGGCCAGTACAACACCGAAGCCAGATCGCCATCACCGCTTGCTGATGGGTCCAGTTCAGAAAGTTGAGCAAGTTTGGTCTGCTTAGAACCTAAACACTCTCTGGACAACATACACATAGAAACAAGGAGAATCTATTCCTTTGTTTTATGACAAGTCCGTATTGTCATGAAATGCAAACTGGGCTGGGGGGAGAGATCCAGACTAGCAGATCATTTAATGAGGGCCCCTAAACCAAATCAATTGTGATTACCGTTTTTTTTTAATCCCTTCTTTGCATGAATGAAACAATGTCGATATCCACAATACTTACATAATTGCTTGCCACTATTTTCCATGACCTACATACGATTTCAAATTTAATTCAGCATAAATAAAATACACAAAACAAATAAAAGGAGTTGAACACCCCCTTTGTAATCACATAAAGAAAATTACAGTGAGAGTTTATGGAGCGACTGCAATCCACCCATGACCTGGAAGTCCCCTACAGCACTGCAATACCTAAACGGAAACAGAGAATTTAGGTATCTAGTCAATTCAACTCCACAATGTAATTACCACCAACGATTTGACCTTACTCAGTATAGATGTCAAGGAAGTGCTGAGTATGTGTGAGCAGGTGAAGGGAAGTGACATCTCGACGTAACACGTGCAAGAAATGGGTGAGCGACGTCGAGTGTTGACCGATGAGGATGCTCAAGCAAACGGATGTTTTATAGAAGGAGAGGAAGAGACGAGTGCAGGGCTCACCAAGGGATGGACGCGCCTTCTCTGTGGGGAAACATGGCCACACATGTGAACACATTTTATGTAACGGCATCATGGTTAGTCTTTGCTTCTGAGGATGGTTGACAGTACACAATAGTGCATCAGCATGATCGTGTTTCAGACAGTTTGACAGTTTAAACTATGACATGATCACTCATGTCATAGTTTCATTTTACTCACACACAAGGGTGTGCAGTTTCCTCCAGAGACTCAACTATCTGTATGGAAGCAATTAAATGTATATTTTCCAAATATGTCCTGTCTAAACGTGAACTTAACCACCTGGGGAAAACATGCCGGAAGTGGATAGTAGATAGATACTCATTCACCTTTGTAGAAAATGGGCATAAGAAGCAGCTTCCTGACACTGCTTAACCAGCAGTAAAACTTCCTCTCGATGGAAGCCAGCTCGTGGATGGCCAAGATAAAACCTGAGACGTTGCGGTCAGTCAGCAGCGCACACTTGTGACCACCACTACACACGCTGCTGATGTAACCCATCTATGCATGGAGACAAATAATATGGATGTTACATGCTTATGTGTACATGTGGACAAAGTTGTTGGTACACTGTGCTTTCAAAAAGCCCCGCCCCCCACTTTTTTATTTTTAACTGTAAGTCATAATATGTAAAGGCTGGCAAGAAACTTCACATTCCTGCCAACAACCACACAGAGCAGGTCAACACATTTCTATGGGCCCACACACCTCTATGCAAAAAGGCATCAAGGAGGGTCGGACTGTGTAACTTTCAGCCCTGTTCTGTGACGGCTGGTCGGAACGGGCCCTCTGGCAGGATGTCTCATTCCGTTTCGGCCTCGGCTCCTGCTGCTGCCCACAGTACAAGAGCACGGGCTGGACACCGTCTCCGTCAGCCAAGAGGAGGGAGTGGCTCTGACCCGCCGACACATCCCAAGCCCGAAGATCATCGGATAGCTACAGAGGCCACCCAAAGATAAAGAGTCAAGAAGTACAGAAAAGTGCAGATTCAAGATCTTCAATGGTCAATCCTAATTCTGATGTCGACCCTTGTGACGAAGGACATACTGTACGTTAGCATGGTGCAATCATTTAATAGCTCTAAATAATGGCCCAACCAATTAATTAACACATTACAACATAAGATAAAGACATTCAAACATCCCCCCCCAAAAATAAAATGGCAAAAAAAAACCTGCCAATTTTTCGCTTTGTTGTAATGTTAAAAAAAATGATTGAAAAACGGTGAAATGGTCTGCCTGTAAGTCATTGTGTATCTTTGTTATAAGCGTGACATGACTAAAAATAAGTTGTTTTTGTTTCTATTCTTTTTTTAGAATGTTATCTTGCAAAATATCGGAATCTGCAGCAGCTTCAAAAAAATCACTATCAGTCAGCCTTGGAAGGCACAGCAGTATAACAGCATCCACAAATTCTTTCAAACATGACGTATCAATTAAAACTATTATTTATACCGTAGCCTGCTGTGGGACAGTAGCAGGACTGTTGACATGACCGAGTTGTCCACACATGTTGCTGCCCCATGAGTAGACCTGCAAAACAAGCATGATTTATTTGTCTGTAATGTTGGACAATATGTTCAAGAATTTTTTTAGATAGTTTTTTTTTTAATCTGAAGGAAGGGAAAAAAAGAAGTTGTGACAGCTAAGGTCAAGGTTTGGGGTCACGAGAAAGCATTTGTTAAGCCTCAGAGTGTGACAGTTACGGTACCTGGCACTGAGCGGTGAGAGCCAGTGAATGGTGTGATCCTGCGGCGACTTTGATCACTTCCTCGCCTGTCAAACTCTTAATACAAAGAGGCTGGAGTCTGGCAACGCGCACATGCACAGGTACACAGGCACACGCACGCACGCACGCACGCACAGGCAATGTTAAAGGAATATGTCTCGGAGAAAAGCGCAATATTTTCAAAGCTAATGTGGTCGCGGCAGCTCTGAATTGGATCCCTATGCAACCAGTCAGACCTTGCCAGTTGATCTCCATGGCCCAGTTGCCCCTCCGACCCTCTGCCCCAGCTCCACACCTCCGTCTCCAAGGACGGAAAATCATTCTCTGGAAAAGAAGATGGCTTGCTTCTACAATGTTGTTGTCGCCTTGGGGTTGCTAAGGGGGGAAAGCATGTGATCCAAAGTTATTATGGCTGAAATTATTGATTGAGTAACTCTGCTACAAAGCTTCACATTTGTCCACATGGGCTAATGTTAATGCACACCCGCATACCACGGGGTCTAATTAATGTCTTGGCGTGATGGCTGTAAGTCAAGTGGAACAATGCACAAAAGACAAGAGAGTGAATGTCCAAAAGTTGGGACCATTTCAAAAGAAGATAACACGGTGCAATCGTTTACAGCAAATCAGAACTAAATAAGGTATCGCAACAGCATCCCTACCACTGCTAGGTAGAAGACGTTCAAAGTTAAACGTAGCCTTTGATGTACTTTCAAGCATTTCTGCTGATCAAATGGGAACGCAATAAAAACATAAGGAAAGTCATACACGAGCTGCTACGGCCACAGCTGATCCTAAGGCACTCAACAATATGCAGACTGGCTAACAGGAAGTCATTAGCCAGTTGCTAACCTGAGCTCACGATAACCAATTGTAAACTATCATTCGCTGACTCCCAAGTCACTCACCAGGCCAGGGCCCACCTTTAAAAGCCAGACACCCTCAAAGTCACAGATACCACGAGGAATGTGAAGATGGCCTCCCCCAAGTGGACAACAATAATACCTGCACCTCACATGTATTTTTTTGGTTGCTTAATAATTGCTTCCTGATCGATTAATGGGATCATTGTACAATAATTTATCCTGAAAATATTCGATAGCTCATAACTGCAGCACCTAAAAGCTATCAAACGGGCAGTGGTGATAAACACAAGAGAAGTACGAGGGAGTCTAAAAGATGACCATATGCTAAAAAGACATCTTCCCATACCAGCTGAATGACATAATCCGTGCAGTGTGTTCCAGGTCCACCCTGGCTCAGCAGCTATACTTTGGACTCACTCCAGATGATTCAACTCTTCACCTTCCCGTCTAAGCTAAATCACACAACCATGCAGAGAGGCTCCTGACCGGTCAATTTGCAGGCAGAGACACGAAGGCACATTGTTTTGCTCCAACAGCTGATTCTTCGCATGGCTGCAAACAGTCCAAAAACCTTAAAAAGCCCCACAACCAGGGGAGGTAAATATAAGCAAATAAAGTGCAAAGAAGTAAAAAAAAAAAAAAGATTGCAGTGATCCACAAAAACAGAACTATCTTAACTGTGATAAGAGCAAGAAGAACAACTTTATTAATAACTAATTTTGACCATTTTGGTGAAGTTGTTAATCAGGTTGCTCTCATTGTTACCAACCATTAGTGGGTGTTGCAGGTAGGGAGAATCTCCTGTTTCCCTTTTTCCCTTTAAGGTTAATGTCTGTCAGACTAGAGCTCTTGTGTGACAGCATTACTTTTTTCTTCCACAGAGGATCCTCTTCCAAGCCCACTAAAGAGGAAGACCGGACCACCTCACTGCTGGAAGAGGAGAGAAGATGACAATGAGGCGCCACACGGTGTCCTAAAATATTTGACATTATTTATTATAGCAGCACATCTTGGGCAAACTAAACAGGCTGCATGTTGAAAAATACGTTCAAACAGACATTTTTTTTCAACCAATTTCACAAAGGTGAACAAAAGTTAAATATCAGCACTGCATGTGACAAATTATGCTGGAACTTGCCTTGGGTTCAACACCCCCCCCCCCCCACACACACACACTGTGGGCTTTGCTTCTGCATGTAGCATGGTTTTTTTTTTGGGTGGGGGGGACGAAATGTGGATAATATGACAAAATTCTTGATCCCGGGGGGCATTTTGACAAAAATTTCATTATGGCACTTGAGTACCGTTTTTAATTGTGTGTGTGTGTGTGGAAGGGGGTGGGGGTGTTTTTAGACATCTTGAGACAATTTGCATGAGAACCGGCTGTGTTGTTGAATTATGAAATGATTTCACATTTTTGGGGAACGCCCGGTACTTTAGGCAAAGGGCCAATGTTTTTGGTCACGTCTTACCGAAATGTCAAGTCATTTTCACAACTTGTGTGTAGCAGCTCATTAGAAGGAGTTGAGGAAAAGCTATCATCTGAATAGAAAAAAAAGAGTAAGGAAGGACAGTTAGCAAACCAGAGAGAACAACAAAAAGATCACACATATGATATTCTATACTATCTAAACTACTTTGCATATTATCCAACCACCTGAGGTGTGACTGCTCAGTGAGTCTGCATCACCAAGTCTTTTGCTATGTTGCATTTCTAATGAGTGACCAGAGAGCTTCTGAAGGAGTTTGTGAAGCTCCAGCTCATTAGGCAAAGCAGTTTTCTTTTTATCTGTCAAGGCTGGCAGCGGGTATGATGTAGTGCAGCTGTCCGTCTGGGTTAGGGGGTCAGCGTGTTCGTCAGGCTCAATCTCCGCACTGGCCAGAGGAACATTCCTAAGGGACAGAAAGAAAAAAAAATGCGGAAGTGGAAAAACAAGTCATCGAACGAAACAGAAATGCAACATTTTGTAATACTTTACTCTTTATCGTCAGATATGCCGCAGGAGTATGGACATGGATCAGCTTGGGATTCATGGCTGACGCCAGGCTGCCGGGACCTTTGTTTGGAGCGTTTATTGGCTGAAGTCTAAAAAATTGAAACCACAGAAGACTTAATATTTGTCCCTGCATCAGATTTTTGTTTTGATCAAGTTCAACCTCTGCTGTCATGCTTTCCGTTAACTCCACCCCAAGTGGACAGTAGTGTGCATCTTCAGCGGTAAAAGGCTCATCCCTCTTTGATGGTCGCCTCTCTAGTGGTTTCGGAGTGTTTGGGTTTTGAAGATGTAAACAACGGACCAGAGCCAAGCTGTGGTAGGCCCCACAAGCCACCTGTTAGAGATGACAACCGTAATACTGGAAAGCTTATTTTTGGTGTTTCGATGACAAGATGGGTAAAAAATAAAATTGTACCTGAATCACATGCCTGCCTGCCAAGTGTTCCACCTGAACCAAAAATATAATATAACTTCAGCAATGATGTCATCATTAATCATCCTTGATAACAGGGCAGCCTAGTGGTTTGCACATTTGTCTCAAAACAAGACTTTCTGAATTTGATTCTCTGCTCAGGCATTTCCGTATGGAGGTTGCTTGTTCTCCCCGCGCTTACGCGGGTTTTATCCTGAGGTACCTTGAAATACGAGTCACCTGACTTACGGGTTTTTAAAGTATTTACCAATTGGCCTTTATATAGTAATACTAATAAAAAGTCAAGTCAAGTCAATACAGCCCGCAACACGCATTGAATTGAATGAGAACATTTGAGAGAAACTATTCCATCGGTTTTAGTTCTACTTGTGTCATTACGGTATGTTTTTATAAATTTGAATTTTATAAAGTGACATATTTCTCTGAAAAACATACTGCAGTGTACCAATGTACGTAAAAAAGGCGACCGTATTAATTGGAAGAAAAAAAAATATGCGTGTGTGTGTGCATGCAATCTTTAAAAGCTAAAAATTGAAAAGTGACCTTTTGTGGTTTCCACACGGGGAAGTTGCTTGTGACAAGACCGAGCTGGCACCCACTGCCCCAGGCCCACAGCTCATTCTGGGCAGACAACGCCAGACTGTGCTCCCGTCCGCAGGCCAAATCCACAATCCGAACTGCTACAGGAGGAACCACCTCATTGTCCACCACAGCCAGCGGGTATGGTTCTGCAACTAACACAAATTGGGAGTCAAACACAGAGGCTCAAAAATGAGATTTGAAACAGGTTGAGCAAAGAGGATTTATGTTTTCGTGAAAAGAAGCCAAAGAATAAAGAAAACGAGGTGATGGCTAACCAGTCACATTGGAGTCCGAATCCCCGTCACTTGGTCCACACTGTCCTGCAGTGTTCTCCCCCCACATGTAGATGCCACCCTGCTCGCTCAACGCTCCGCAATGAAAACCACCACAAGCCACATGGACCACGGTTGTCCCTTGCAGGGCGGCCTCCAACAATGGAGCTGACGGAGGAACACTGAGCCCCCTCCACAGTAACTCTCCAAAAGAATACACAGGACCACCTGAAAGAGAGCCGAGGGGGGCAATAAGAGTTGAGTTTATCCCAAAAATATTTTAGGTGGGGCACTGATTGACTTGCAATAAAGAGAATTGTGTCCGCAATTTTTAAAAGTCTATTTAAAGCTCTTTAATTGCTTTTACTACAGCCGCTTCGACATGCAAATTACATGTTACAAGTAGCAAGGCTACGCAGATGTTACATTCAAAGACATACGGTATGGTTGAATAATGAATCTCAGAATGACTAAATATCAGGTTTATAGTTCAGAAGTTATATTTTCAACAAATGGCTAAGCTATAGGAGAGACAGGAGCATCTCAATCAATTATAATAGAAACATTCATTTGTTTTAGTAATTCAATTTAAAAAAATGAAAAATTCATTTGACAGTGTGAATTGTTTTGTTTTGTTATTTACTTTTATTGTATTCACAGATGGTTAAAAATAAATTGACACACACACACACACACACACGTTTTTTTTAATTACAAAATAAACTACAAACAAATGTCAGAATTTGGTTGGAATGAATCTCCTGAAATGTGTTTTCCTGTTTAAGTGTCATGCAATGTCGAACTTTCAATTTTTGGATTGAATTTTTCAAATAAACATTTTTCACGATACTCTAATTTATTGAGATGTCTTGTATGGAATGTTTCACACAGAAAACAAGATGAGTGAATTGGAGCGTAATCTCTTACACTGTGCCAGCAGGAGTCCGTGATGTTCTCCCAGAGCCACCTGAAGAACACACTGGGACAGAAGCACTCTTTCTGGGCTAAGCGGCTCACTCGGTCCCCCTGATTGCCAAATGTGGAGCAGTCCTCGCTGTGGAGGTGAGCCGGCCTGCTCTTCTGCAGGGCTGCAAATGTAGTTAGCATGTATAAGTTGTGCCTGACAAAGTTGTGTCGCCTTGATAGCAAAAGCAAGGTCTGGTAATTGCTCATGGATTACGCCGAACAACAATAACAAGATAACAACAGCAACGACACTACAATAAAAAGGATTATTTGCGGTCCGGGTATATGTATTTGTCTTTTTCTCTGACTTTTATGGAACACCACAGAGTCAATTCAAGTGAGACTGAGAGTAGAAGACCAAAACAACCATACAATCAAAAATATGTTGCTTTGGCTGTGTTTGGAGATAACAAAAAAGGCTAACTTCTGAAAACACCAGCATTATCTTTCCTGTGTAAATACGGAAGGAATGTGCACATTCATTCATGAAGCGTTGAACACAAGGCTGCTGCCTGATTAAAAAAAAATCTCCAGCTGTGTGTACATTGACTGAGGGATGCATTACTCCGACAATTCTTGATCCAAATACACAGAGTAAACATATATATACACACACACATAGTATATACATTGGGTGAATTTGGGTGAATGACGGAGTCCACCTTGAATTCATCGCCAATCAATCACACGGCACATACAACTGTCCTCACTCACACACAGCCTTCTGAATATTTTAAGGCCCATATAAATGACCTAACATGCATGTTTTGAAAAGGTTGGAGGAAGGCGGGGTACTCAAAGCAACCCCATGCAAGGAAGGAGAGAAAATGCAAACTCCAGTAAGCCGATAGTCGAACCAGCAACCTCTCAAATGTGAGGCAGATGTGCTTGAACCACTATGACACCACACATATGTACGAGAACGGAAAGAAAATATCCTTGCAAATGCTTTTTTTCTTTGGAATTGCTCATATATGTCATTGCAATATCATTGGCCTTTTTACTGAATTATTTATTTATTTTTATTTGTTTATTGAGACCTTATTTTAAAAGCCTAGGGGAGTAAATAATATGTTGGGTCTATACCTCTGCTCTTCGTTCTCCATCTCTTCAGAAGTCATCCATTCCAAAGGCCAGGGAAGACATTTTTAGTGCAGTGTCTTTGGTTTTAAGTGGAAATCTTCTACCATGTCTTGACAGCATTGTGCTCAGCCAGTGTGCAGCTATACGTTGCCTATGGGAATTACACAATACAACTTTTAAAAATAACTTCATACAGAACAGCATCTAAATGGCCATAATGCGCAGCATTATCAAATAACATGCATGATAATGTAGGGTTGTATGAAAGGCATGTACAGTAACAGTACTACCGTTAATGACATGTTAGAACTATCTCCAACATGCATCAAGTTGCTGCATGTTGGTGCGAATACTGTGCGTTGCTCACGTTTGACACGCAGGACACAAAGAATGAAATCACTTGCAGATCAGTTTGCTGAAAAACACACAGCCATCTACCAAACGAGGCTAACGGGTCTACTTAAGTGTTCTTTTGTGTGGCAGGACAAGCCTCAAGGTTTGTTTTCATTATCGACACTTGGCTCACGGAATGCTACTAAAGCTAAGCTAACTCTTCGGTGAAAACTTACCGACTCTCAAAGTGAACCCGATACAAGGTTGTGTAGGTTTGTGATGAGGGCAAAAAAATACACACCGTAGCTGCGCGTGTGGCTATGGTTGTAAAAGACGGCGAATAGAGTCAATTGCTCAAATGTCAATCAGTGCAGAGCAGTCAGTCGAGGGCTGAAGTTGTGACAGCTGAGTTCAGCAATGTTGTGGTTGGGAATCAGCAACAGGCTTACTACGGCGGCCCGATAAAATCAAACTTTACTTGGGCGTGAAGTTTCTCACAGCGGGGATGGTTGAAAAACAGACATTCCAGTTCTTTGACCTCCCCGTGTACTCGTGGGCAACATGTCATTTTAAAAAAAGCATTCTAAAACCTATTTATTTAACCAGGTGACACAACTGAAAACGATTTCTCATTTACAATGCCGTCCTGGTTAAATGAATGCAACAAATACAACGGGGCGTGTCCGAAAAGATATATTTGAAATGCAAACTATAAAATAAGTTTTTCCCTGCAGTCTAACGCACTTTCCTGGCCTCTGCCAAGCCCTTCTGCACTCCTGCAAGGATCTACAAATCACCCAAACCCTAACCCCTTTCGACAAGAGCTAACCCGGTCCTGTTTACATCATTAACGATTCAGATTACAAAAGGGGTATCCCATGGGGTCTTAGTCAGGTTTTAAAAAAACAGCATATTCAATTTTTTGCGTGTGTTTACATGGCCTTTAAAAAAATGAATACTGCTCTGTCAATATTCAGGTTTTAAAAGGGTTATTATTCTAACATCAGTTGGCAACAATGAGTAGCTGCTCACTTTGTTGCAACACCCTCAATGGTAGTTTTTTAATATAAATGTAAATTTATATTAACAACTCAAGTCAACAACAACCCTACCGTTATGTTGGCCAACACTCGAGAAACATCAACATAACACATTAAGTATCTGGTAAAGTTCGGCCTTCAAAATAAATCAGTAACATAACACAATAGGATCCTTTTAGTGCATTGGACCATTGAAAATAGCAGTCAAGTTTTGTTGATGGACATAACAAGCTTGAATTGACCGTTCACCTAACAAGAAGCATTCAGAAGCAAGAAACACCATGACAATAGAGTTGCTATTCACACGGGATAGGAAGGATAGGGATCAGGCTGACCACAACTAGCAAAAAATGGCATATAATTGATGCCAATTGGTGAATTTTCTTTTCTTTATTGTTTTTTTACAATCGCCCCAATATTCTACAAAAATTATTTAAAAAAACATTAGATAGATATTTTAATGAAAAAAAGGCAAAATGAAATAAAATGATCTAAGCATTTTTTTAAATCTGCGGACATGCAACACTGTGGGTTCCGAATGCCAATTATGCGGGGGTCGACTGTATTGTTAGATGCTCTTCTATTGCTCTGGCCCAGTCGTCATGGCAATTTGCATGAGACAGAGCTGCTGACCTCAAGCAGAGGCGATGTTCTTTTGTGCTCCTTGGAATTCTCTATCCTTTTTGTAGTTTGATGAGAGAATCTCAGAGACCTTTCAGGAGGCTGTTTTAAAGTGTGAAAACATTACATCATCTGATTTTGAACTGATTATTTTGTTACAGCTCATCCAATTGAGGTTCTTCACTCAAAAGACATGATGCACTGGTTGTAATTGTGCATGAGAAGTGCAGTTGCAATGAGCTAACGAAGAAAGAAGACGTCTGCCGGCAATATCAGGAAATGGAAGTTCGCTCAGAGCCGACAGGCTGGGAGAGCGGGTTTTCATCCACTCCCTCATCTCAGGTGTTGCTCTTTTCACTTACCTGTTCACTCATCCTTCATATGATTTATTGTTTGTTTTTTTAACCTCAAGACACAGGCGCCAAGTAGGATTTATGTGTCATGTTTCAAACGCAATAATTCAGAATCAATTGACTAAATCCTTTTTACTGATCTTCATACTGATCTTTAAAATGGTGTTTCATACATTCAGCCAATAATAACAAGGCAGTTGCATTGGCTGGTCGAGACGGTGCATATTAACTCATTCAGTACCAGCCAATTCTAGACAAAGTCTGAAAAGACGTCTAAAAACGTCTTTGGGAGTGAATGAGTTAATGAACACCTACATGTAAAAATGCCAGAATTAGCCAAGGGGCTGCTTTCCATCAGCAGTCTCTGGCGCGTCAGAAGACATACATTACAATAACAACAAAAAATAAAGAAAAGAGAGAAAAAAACAATTCATCACATAGAGAACTTGACAATTAAGATAAGATAAGATAAGATAAGATAAGATAAGATAAGATAAGATATCCTTTATTCGTCCCACACTGGGGAAATTTACAGCCTCCAGCAGCAAGAATGTATGTAGAAAGAAGAAAGGAGAAAGAGAAAAAAAACAACAAACATCTTTCAATTAACATAATGTATCAACAACTCGCAAAAATAATGAAAGGACATAGAGGCTTTACTTTGAAGTTAGACAGATCAAATTTTTTTCTGATAGAATTTGAAAGTCTCTTCTTGTCTTATTGTAGTTAGAATCATCAGACCTCAGTAACTTTGACTTATAAAACCTGATTGTTGAAGGCGTTTTGTCTTTGTGGCAGGAATCTAAATAGGTTGAAGTGTGCAAACTACGTTTACAAGGAACTAAAATCAGACCTCCACGGAAGGATGATGTACAGTTGGCCAGAGAGATCGTACATCTGTGAATTAGGCACTCGGACACTGCCTTCCTTGTGTGTGAAACTCTTCTTTGTTTTTCCTGCATGTTAGTTTTATACTGACACCTGGTGGCCAAGTCAAGCCACAATGAATTAATTATGACACACAATCTATTTTAATTCTTTTCATGTTGTTAAATGATCATTATGTTTGTATAAAGTAAAAATCAACGGTGCATATAAATAGACGAACATACACACACACACACACACACACACACACACACACGTCTTGTAAAGCTTATGTCATTTCCAGCAGCACTTTGACTTCGGGAGGGTTTTGATGAACACACACTGGCTGCTTGGATTACGACATCGTAAGTGTGTGTGCATGTGTGTGTGTGTGTGTGTATGTGTGTGTGTGTGTGTGTAAGTGCGTAAAGGGGAAAACATGCTGACATGAAGCCAGGCCACAGAACACAGTGGATCTGAGAGTGTGGTTTCATCAACCATGATAGCGTGAGGAGAAGGCAAAACAAAAACACATTCCAGATGTACGTTTCATACAATACGTATTATGCTCTTATCTACAGTGGAGGTATATTCCCATATTTTTGTGCGACAGTTTTATTTTCATCTACAACAAGTATGTTCTAAGATTGAAATAATAAAGCGACAGCAGACTGCACACGAATAGATGATCATTCTAGCTTTTAATGAGGTAATGGCAAATTTACTAGCCAAAGTGACAGCACAGTGACCTAATGGGACGCATATCCGCCTTCACATTTCAAGAGGTTCTGGGTTGAATCTCAGCTCAAGCAACTCCTGCATAGAGTTTGCATGTTCCCCTGTTCTTGTTTGGGTTATTGGGTGTGAATTTGAGTGTGAATGCATATTTGACTATATGTGCCCTCTCATTGGCTGGCAACCAGACCTTCTCGTCCAAAGCCAGCTGGGGTAGGCTCCAAATCACCCGTGACCCGAATGAGGAAAAGGGCGATTAACCATGAATGGATGTTTATGTACTGGATATTTAAATATCTGTCATATTAAAAGAGCCAAGCTACTGAAGAATTATGGATATGCTGCTTGTGCAATACAAAATGGATTTAATCATCAACGTTTTTTATCATAATAACTTATTTTATTTTATTAAGACTTATCAGCTTATCCTTCACTTGATCCCAAAAAATGGAAGATGAGACTTTATTTTTGAGACAGTATGGGTGGGGTAGAGTTTCAATCTGGCAATGTGGGCTGAGGCCATGTGTGCAGGCATGCCTTTTAAGAATATTGAAAACACATGTCTTGAGCCTTGGAATAAAAAAATAAAAATAAAATAAAAACTTACGGGCACTGCGTGACTGATACACAGATGCAGGCAACTGCACTTCCTACCTACAGGTACAGAAGTGTCACTGATGGTGTCGCAGTACATTCACTTGACTTCAGTGCAAGCAGTGCGGGTTCAGTTCATACTCGGCGACAGTGTGAATGGTTGTCAGTCTCTACATCATAGGTGTCGGGCCAAAACCACAAACCGGTAAGTTACATTTTGGTAACGTGTGTATCTCTCTCTCTCTCTCTCTCTCTCTCTCTCTCTCTCTCTCTCTCTCTCTCTCTCTCTCTCTCTCTCTCTCTCTCTCTCTCTCTCTCTCTCTCTCTCTCTCTCTCTCTCTCTCTCTCTCTCTCTCTCTCTCTCTCTCTCTCTCTCTCTCTCTCTCTCTCTCTCTCATTTTTTTAAAGTCTATCCTATTCATCAGTTTTCATGTGTGGGTGTTATTTTTACAAATGATTGGCTAAAGCATTGAAAATGGCTCAGGATTTGTTTTATCTATCTAGGATCTATCTGTAGCTAGCTACCTAGCTAGATAGATGGATAAAGTTCTATGTGAACACAAAAGCCATCCTCACATTGTTTACTTAAGAGGCTATGGTTATGGGCTGACACCAAGGTGACATCTTCATATGTGTATTTTACGAATACATCATTCATTTACATTTATTGGCTGACTGGCTCATTCACACGACGATGTGACACCGCTCTTTGGAACTGCGTTGAGTGTTCTTGAGAAGCTAGGTGTGGTCAGAAAGAAAAACTGTGTCATAAAAAGACAGCGACGGCCATCTGGCTCAGGTCAACCTCCCACCGAGGGCGCTGATCACTGTAGTTTGTGTGTGTGTGTGAGTCCCTCATCGTGAAAGGTGATGACCACAGCTGTGTGTGTGACCTCCGAACCGCAGGGGGGCCTCCCCCGACACTACCCCGCCTAATCCTCTTCCTTCTCCACGTTCCTTTTGTAGGGCCTCTGCTCCTATTCTTCAGCAATCCCCTCCCCCGCACTTCTTTATTTTAAAATCCTCTGTCAAATACACAAGAATTAACAATTACTTTAAAAATCATGAAACACAAGGACCACAGAGCCAACATCCCCTCCCCCATTATTTTGTATCAATTAACACCTGACCTCCAAGAAACATTTGTGCTGTGCGTGGGGGGGAGGGTAAATAAATAACAAAGAATAATCATGCTGCTATCTTTTGAATGGAGTCATCATTGAGTCAAGGCCAGAATCAGCATTGACGTTATCTTATAAAATTGATGTTTTCTTGCATTTTCGCATCTGTTGTCTGGGTCAGCCTGGGAAACGGTGGAGTGAACTCTTAACAACACTGGAGCCCAATCCACGGATGTGTCCACTGGGCCCATTTGCGGCCCACCGTCCATTTTTTTCGTCGCACAACGGCCATACTAAAATTCCCATTTGTCACGACCCGTATTGATTTGCTTGCATTGTACAACTCACTTTCCACACTCAATGGCAAGAGAAGAAAAAGACAATTGTTCTCATTTCTCACTTCCTCATTTTCCACCCATTACTTGTCACTGAAATAGTAACAATATTTCTATTAGTAACGCCCCGATGAGTAAAGATAATTCCACTACAGCGCAATAGCAATCGTTTAGCACACTTTCTGTTCCATATAACAGTCAGTTTAATGGAAATTAGGGGTTCAACCGATTAGTCAATTATTCAGGATTCAGCGAGTCAACATTACAATACTGTACATCGCCGTTTAAAACTTTAAGTTATTGCTGGTCAGTGTTTATGGCGTTTGGTTTCTCATTTTCCCTGATCGCCCAATTTAAAGACAACTTTCGACTCGCCCAGCTGGTGCTTTTGCTGGACTGTAATGTGATTTGTGGGATCCAAAACACGCAATCCGTGTTTAAAGCTTAAACGAAAAACCCTGTCTGCTGTCATAGCACTAGGATTTGTCACCTTTCTCTGCTGCCGAGGCTTTAACTTCCTGATAAATCCGCACCAATTGGCAACTCCTCCCCATTCTCACCACACACCCAAAGCAAACGTGGCGTCAAAAAAGATTGACGGAAGAAGTGGAAAGAGTCGCATCCCGCGCAACTTACTCAACTGGACCGAGTGTTTTCTTGTCTGTGATTTTGACTGAAGTGCATGATTTGTAACCCTCACCTACTCCTCTCGTAACTACAAAGTCAAAACACATGTCGAGACAAAACAACACTTATAGGGCAGGAAGTGCTAAACAGTTGGTGTCTGTCAACCTCACTGTGGAAGCATCAGTCACACGACCAACCCCCATTATATAAACACACACACACACACACACACACACACACACAGTTCTGATGAGTGGCAAAAAGTTTCAGATTCCTTTTTTGGGAATAATGGGAATAATGACCACTTCAGCTCTTCAGCTGACACTAAAATATGTTGGCTGCATTATGAGCTTAGAGAGGAACACTCTATCCTTCTGACTCAAGTGCAACTATGACCCTGTTCAGTCTGTTACACTGTATGATCCATTCCTTAATTAGGATGTCCGGTGGATTTTTTTTTAAAATCGGACTCATGGTTGGGGACCTGTGGATGCCCACCCCACCACGGTTTGCACACACCTCTGTTCCCCTTATTGATTTAAAAGAGCATAGCCCCAGCAATACTCCACTGTCTGCTGTTGGCATTTATTTTGCTTTGTTTCCATGATGACCAGACCACTAATATAGAATATTGGTAAACTACCGGGATGGCACCCAGCTCCTCTGCAGTGAGCTGGCATGAAGGTTCCATTTCCTCTTGTAGCTTTTATACAGAGGCGTCATTCCATGTCACGATAACTCTGATGTCTTTAATAATGTTCAGGATCTTTTACAACAAAACTGCTATGGTGCTTTGTTGGCGCTTGTGTCTTGCGCCTGAAATAGGCAGCATTTTCACAGCCCCACTCGGTGGTGATGGACAGTCTGCGGCTGGATGGATGCATGGCTTGAGGAGCAGACGATGATTCGAAAGGAGCGTCAGCGCAGAGCGCCGTTGCAATAATGGAACTGGGAGTCGTGGCTTGGAATTGAAGCGGATTTACATGGGACAGGGGAAGAGAGCCAATCTCTTTTCCGTTAATTGATGCTAAGCTTTTTGTTGCTTTCAAGCTTAGCTTGTAGCAGACGTGTGCACATTTCTGCATGACGTATTTGATCCACTGTTGAAAAGGACACCTTGAATCGCTCCTCTTTCATCTATAACTGCTTCAGGCAACAAAGTGTATGCAGGGAAGTGGTTAAGATTGCACCATTGCCTCTGTCTAATGTGCTGTCTTGTATTATTTTGTCATTTTATGTTAACTTTTCTTTTGATGACGGTGCGGGCACCCGCAGTGGCTCCTCTTGTTGTCTGTTTAAGAGGGAGGAAATTTCACATTTGACAATGAAGTTGTACTTGACTTGACTTGTTTGGTGGGGAGATACTTGCGCATGCTTACCCTGAACACTGAACAGTTATCCATTTTCAACATTCACATTCAAGACCCATTTTCAGGCATTTGTCGTGTATACAAAGGTCCAAAACAATGCTGCTTTTCGTCCATAATCAGCAAAACAGCCCCGTGAAAACAGCCTATTCTGTAGAGTGAGACTCATAGCTTACTGGTTCAACACATGGAAGAAACCACAGCCCTCTCCTATGAGTTCCCTTCTCAGGCATGCGAGACTCCTGCGTTCCCAAATGACCAGTCCTTAGGCTACATTAATCTCTCCTAAGCAGACCGTTGCTTAAGACCATCTTTTTCTTGGGAGGCCCGACTAATCATTCCGCACGTTGCTCCTCACTGGAATATTCAAATCCTGCATGGAATGAGGGTTGCAATTCCTTGGGGGAATCAGCTGAGGTGGTTCAAGCATCTGATTACAACTCCTGAATGCTTCCACTTCAATGTTCTGGTGTGTGCGTGTGTGTGTGTGTGTGTGTGTGTGTGTGTGTGTGTGTGTGTGTGTGTGTGTGTGTGTGTGTGTGTGCAAAAAAAAAAAACGCTGGTAGAATTAAGTGTTGGCATGGTTCTGCAGCGGTCACAGAAGAACACTCGCTCTTTTTCCTATCTCGGCTGATTGCAACCCTGCACTGAGAAATAATGGATGGATGCTGATATGATAGACAGATCAGAAAGAGAGAAGGGTACTGGTACAGTATTAGTCATTCTTTTTAAGAGGCTAATGAGCCTCTCGTTGCAGAACACACACTCTGGTGGCCCAAATAAATACTTCTTTCAGTACCGTGCGTGTGTTTGTGTGTGTGAGAGAAAGGGGGGAGCGGGTGAGTAATCCAGCACTGTGGGCTTTCTGTGCTGCACTGACAGACATTAACCAGCTGCCTGCATTCCTCACTCTCTTTCTCTCTCCTGATTTCTTGCTTGATTTCCCGATACACTTACCCTTATCCAAGTCACTACGGAATAATATTCCACCTTTTACTATACCACTCGCACTATGCTGGTTATGATCAATCAGTACTCCTTTTCAGGACTTCGGAAAAATCTATAGCAGGTTTGGGCAAAGAGTTGCATTAAGTAACAATTAAACAGACGACCTCCGCCCTTAAAATTGGTTCATTAAAGCATCCTTACAGTTTTTGTGGCAGGGGAAAAAAATGAGACGGGGCGAAAACTTAAAAATGAGAAATAGAGTTCAATCAAAATTTGCACGCAAGCAGACAGCCAAACACAACCTAATGCCTGATCAAAGAAGTGTCTGCCGAGTTCACTACAGGTTAGGTAATACAGTATATACACATACATAAACGGCTCCACGCTACTGGCATCTCCTCTGACCACAGACATGTTGCTTTGTCTCACAGGAAAGTGATAATACACTATCAGAGCGAAAGGAAAACGGTCTACATTCCTAACCTGACAAGCCAAAGATAATTTACGAGGTCATTATTACCTCTACTGAAAAAAAAACAAATCAATTTTTCGGTTGCACGTGATTAAAAAGTGTTAAACTAACAGACATCATGTGTTTATTTCTTAGGAAAACACAGGAAAAAGACATGGGTTTTCCAGATTTGAATCATCTGCAACCATTGTAGATGTTCAAATGAAGTAAATCCATCCATCCATTTTCTAATCCACTTCTTCACGAGGGTCGTGGGTGTCCTGGAGGCTATCCCAACTGTCATCGGGCAGTAGGCAGGGGGACACCCTGTACCGGTTGCCAGCCAATCGAAGGGCACACAAAGACAAACAACCATTGGCCTTCACACTCACACCAATTAAAATTAAGAAAACCTTTATTAGTCTCGCAATGGAGAAATTCCAGATTCACAGCAGCAAAGTTATGAAAGGAAGAAAGTAGAACAACAAAAAAATAGGAGCTGCTGGAAAGGCAGCCACTCTCGCGGCGCCATTTTGAAGTCAAAATAACAAAAAAAATAACACAAGACAACACATAGGACAGAGACAGTCGTGCAATCTTCACCACTTTTCCGTTAAACGCTTTGTAGTTTTAAGCAGTTACAGATGAAAGAGGAGAGGATCAAAGTGTCCTTTCACCAGTGGATCAGAGACGTCATGCTCAAAATGTGCACACGTCGGCTACAAGCTACGTTTCAAAGTCAACAAGAAGCTGTAGCATCCATTGATGAAAAAAGAGATTGGTTCACTTCTCCTGTCCCATGAAAATCCATTTCAATTCCAAGCGGCGGCTCTCGGTTCCAAATACGCATCGGCGCTCTGCGCCGACGCCCCTCTCTCCTCATCCTCAACTTTAGCGGCCATCCATCCAGCCGCACCAACGGCAACTGTCCAACAGCGCCGACATATCCACTGAACAAAACGGGCTTGTGAAAAATGCTGCCCATTACAGGCGCAAAAAACACAAGCGCCCTAGGTCTGTCCAGCACCGACAGTCAATGGTGCCGCCATTCCTCCCAATCAACATCTGTGCTGGTATAGGCGTGCTGCCGAGAAGGCGCAACCACCAAGCGCAGATACTTCTCCTTTGATGAATGTCGTGGCCAAAAAAATGCTGAAAACAGTCCACATCAGGTCCACACGATGAAACAACAAACAACGTGACAAAACAAAAGACAAAAACACCAAAAAAGAACAAATAAGCAGGGCTCTTGAAGAGCATTTGCCGACGGCTGCCTACTCGGGTGCCATCTTGGGGAAAAAACAAACAAACAAGGGACAATTTAGAGTGTTCCATTAACCTTCTATGCATGTTTTTGGAATGTGGGAGGAAACCGGAGTACCTAACCCGCATAGGCACAGGGAATGGGGGCATGTTAACTCCACACAGGAAGGCTGGAGCCGGAATCGAACTCTGCACCTCTGCATTGTGAGTCTGACCTGCTAGCCAGTCGATCACCGTGCCTCCCCATATACAGTATATGTATCTAACATTTGTTTCTTTATTTTATCGAATAGATATTAATTCTAAATCTATTAATTATAAATAATAAAATTCAAAAGTAATGTTATTGGTCCAATTGACCTCTTTTTCAAATTTTCCAGACACATTTTTGCTTTTCTTTTTACCTCATCGAATGACTTGGCCCATTGATTTCAAAAGTTTGCCTCTCCACCTTATCTCTAGAATATCCTCAAAACATGTTACGTAACTGCCACTTGCTACTTCTGATAAGCTAAAATTAGACTTTATTGATCTGTCATGCTCATGATAAAATGGAACTGCAAAAACAAGCACAGACTACATCAGCATTTTTCCCGGGTGATGTAGTCAGACAACTGGTTATTCTGTCCTCCTTGCGAACGTACTTGCAGTCGATGCTCAGGAAAACTTATTTCACGTCGTTAGAATGATTGCTGTGTTAAATATAAAATATACAAAATACATTGCTTTAGGGTTAAGTCACTATCTCGTGCCGAAGAAGTCATTCTCATCAACCTGTGACAGTAGAGACATATCATGGAAAACTTATTTTTCATGGCTTAAATATCAGTAAAGCGTGACATTAAGCAATCAAGTGAATCTAGCCACTATCGTACAGAAAAAAAAAAATCTTACACACCATGTTGTCATGTCAAAGCCAAAAGCTAAGTACGTACACAAATGTTATTGGACACGCAGATTAGCCTTAGCTAACAGCATTACCTTCTGATAAGCGCCATTTTCTTAAACGCTCTCTGAACTTGTCAACAAGGTGGCAGTGGGACGTGTTTGTGTTTGGTGACATGACAATGTGCCACATATACGCAAGAAGTGTGCCTCCGTGAATGGTAATGCTTTGTTTATCGTTTTGGACTCTCGCTTCTGTCGTCCATTTGTATTAACCACATACTTCACTGTGGTGCCCTTGACTTGTGCAAATAAAGTACAAATTACACCAATCCTGACCCAGACTGTAGTCTGTACACAGGCTTTATTTGACTGTAAATCACACGATACACACGCATAGACGTAGGTCAAAGCGACAGATTAGACTGTCAAGGTAAATCCTCTCAAACATGTAATGTGGCCAACCCACATGCCAACGAGGGCTGTCCACAAATTGAATTACCTCCTTAGCAAAAGTAGAAAACTTGCGTTTACCCCACCTCAAGGCCATAAATTACACGGGAATAGATCGACACTGTAGCTGTTTTTTTTTTTTTTTTCATGTGGAAGCTCAAATACTTGGCATGACATGCACATGTCTGACTATTATTAAACTGTGCCACCAGTGACTGAACCCGGATTCTTTCTTCTTTTGTTTATTTCACATTGGTCTCCAGTAAATCTCCAACAGCCGTCCAAATACCAGCAGACTGTCTGGAAACCTGTTGGACTACCTCCATCTGCCCAACCACTGTGCACACCGCCCTGAAGCCACAGACATACACAAGCAAACAGCAGTAGTTACACAACTCAAAACGTAGCCAGTTGACCTGACATGGTTGCTACATGCTACAATATGCAGCGAGACGACATTTTATTTGCTCTACTTGCAGATATGTCCAATGTGCAATAACAATTCAGTGGAATAATTCTTGAGTGAAGTACCGGTACTTGGAAATTCTATGTTTTGCGGGGAGAATATGTTTATGTGATTGGACTTCTTTTGTTTTAATTCTATTATAGAAGTAACTTATATGACTATTTAAAGATCCCCACCCATCCATACATGTTCTACAGCAGTTGTTCCTCGTGAGGGTTGCGTGTGAGCACAAGTCTAACGCAGTCACAGGGCACACATAGACAATTATATTTATGGAGAATTTAGAGCTCTCAGTGAATCTAACTTGCAAATTCTGGGAATTTGTGAGGAAGCCGGAGTACCTAGAGAAAATCCACACAAGCACATGGAAAACTGGAACAGAGAAGGCCAGAGCCAAGATTTGAAGTCTAAACCTTTGAACCGCGAGGCAGATGTGCTAACCACTTGTGCAACTTGCTGTCTCAAGCAAATCCAGTACGTTATTTGTTGGAGTGTTTCAATTGCAAGCATACAATGTATACTGGTAGTTGATATGATAATTTTTCATGGTTTATGATTTAATTAAATTGAATGTTTGCAATTTCAAAATTGTGTTTCTAAATACATTATATGGGTTTGAAGATGACTGATAAAAATGTGAGAGGAGTGAGAAAAATGTAGCAGTGAATTTTGGTGATATAGCAGAGACGTCAGGGCCTCCCTTGCAGGCCTAATCATTAAAATATTAATTATGATTATAGAAAATATAGAATTTTTAACACAAGTACTCAAGTCATCACTGTAAAAAAAGTTTAAATATTCTTCTTGGCACAGGATAAGAATGCTCAATGATCATATTCGACTGGATATGCTGATGCTCACTTGTCTCCAGTTGAAGACATGGTCATGTGTCAAACATTTATTTTCTCTTTTTCTTAAAAGCATTGCAGGAATGTTTTTACAGCTATGTCAACCTGTTTTGAATGTGCAGGTGCTGAAGTTTTATGTTACGCCGTGACTACGAACTAAACTATATGCACGAATAGTATGTTGAACCGCCGAAATCTGATCGGACTGACTCCAACATTTAAATTGAATAGCCTGCACTGGATTATTTGAAGGCTTTTAGCCATTAAACAGATAGACAGTTCTCATAACACAAGTGATCGCAACAGATTATATTTTACATAAAATAATATTTACTGGTTGTTTGGGTGCAGAACAATGACATATCTATTGGGAGTTGTGAGGTTCTGGGATTGAAAATACAAACCAATATAGACGATAGAATACAAACTAGTACAAACTGATACAACCCAACCTGCTGAGGGACAAATTCAAGTGCGCAGGGGCTGCCCATCACCAAAAAGATTGGATTGCTGACTACCTCACGAACCGACGCGGGACTGCAAGTCTGACATGCTTCTCTGTAGCACCGGGGTCCCACAAGGAACTGTCCTGGGACCTTTCGTGTTCACCCTCTGCCTTCATATCAGTAGTAGAAAAAGTAATGAACCGACAACACTGTGGTAAGACGCTGGATTGCAAGTCTGACAAGCTTCTCTGTGGAACTGGGGCCCCACAAGGAACTGTCCTGGGGCCTTTTGTGTTCACCTTCCGCCTTCATATCAGTAGTGGAAAAACGAATAAGCAAACAGACATTGACGTCGTACAAACATGACTGGAGTGACAAAAACAAGTTCTCTGCAGGAAAGGTTACAGTTGCCTCTCCCTGCTCAGAGGGATGAGGACTTTCAGTGTTCAGGGGATACTCATGAAGATTTATAACTCTATGGCTGCAACATTTTTCTATGGAGTGGTCTGCTGGGTAGGCAGCATATCTGCTTGGGACAAAAGGAGCCTTAATGAGGACAAGCAGTATATATATACTGGATTGATGGAACGTTCATTTACTTGGGCAAAATGAAAACAAGTCCTCCATCCTGACATTAATACTTGTGTTTCATTCACCGCTTTATTGAGCTGATGCGGTCCGAAAGACCCTCAAGGGAAATCACTACTTGTGCCAACATTCCTAATCAATAACTTTAGTGGCCTGTGTCTTTAATTATTTCACAGCATCGTTGACAGACATTTCACCCGAATAATGACAAGTGGTCTGCATGCTGAATTTATCTCTGACACGCACCAATTAGTTTCTCCGCGGCTCAGACAGATGACGGAAGCCTTGTGTCTGTTCACCATGAGACAATTTCATTGTTTTACAGCGACAAGCTTCGATCGATACAAACTGTCTTCCTTTTAATGCAATGACACTGGTTCGTTATGCATTGTAAGAATTACAACACACAGTCATATTCGGTGCATGATGTAGCGACGTACTGTCAATACAATAAATTTTCAATATAATGGATGAGACTAGAGTTGGGCAACTTCAACGCTGGAGGGGGGTTGCAATTTTTCATCAGTGCTACTGCAGTGCCACGTCGGCCCATGCACTTCCTCACCAGATGTATGACAAAAATGCCATTTTAAATCGAGACAAAATACAAAACATCTACTCTTAATATTTGGTGAGTTCTCAGCAGTTGGTGTTCCAGTGCTCTAGAAATTGAGTCAAGTCTGTATTTGCAGTTCTACTCTTGTCTAAACAATAAAGTGGTAATGTGGACTTTCTAATTTTTACTGAAGCGCATGAGTTGATTCAGGACTTTTCTTTCTTACTTTCTTTCTTGTTTGTGTTGCCATTTTTTGAATGCAAGCTTGTATACCTCTGAAGTACAGAGTGCCTATACTTTCACCACTTGCAGCTAGAGATTTTTTTTTCTAAATGGTTGTTGTTGTGAAAGAGTGGGTGTTTTTTTTTCAATCTCCACCCTCTCAATAGAAAAGGAGAGTGGGCTGCTTGAGGGATGAAGACATTTTTTTATGGAAAGATCTGAAAATATCATGAGAGAGGTTTGACTTTGGCTGTAGAGTACCCCACTTGGACGACTGGAATTTTGTCTCTTTGTTTTGACAGAAAGTTTTCCTTTTTCTCCTCTTCCACAACTATGGGGGCATTGTGGCGGACCGCAGGCTGCGCGCTTTTGCTGCTGCTGTGCGGGCTGGATTTCTTACGGTTCACACACGCCGACCGAAGGCTTGCGGTTTGCCAGCCCATATCCATCCCGCTGTGCGCTGACCTTCCCTACAACGAGACCATCATGCCGAACCTCCTGGGCCACAGCACCCAAGCAGACGCAGCTACGGCTATGCGCAGCTTCGATCCCCTGTTGCAGGCCCGGTGCTCGGCGGATCTCAAATTCTTCCTGTGCAGCGTGTACGCACCCGTGTGCACCATTTTGGAAGAACCCATCCCCCCATGCCGGCCTCTGTGTGAGCAAGCACACCGAGACTGTGAAGCCAATATAACCGCGATAGATCTGGAATGGCCGGAAAGGATTCGCTGCGAGAAGTTCCCGGTGGGCGGATTGTGCGTGGGCACTGTGGGTGCAGTCTAGCATACGTAGGAGCCTCCATTTGTTTCAGCTTCTGTCTCTTCTACACCATCGTCATCATTATGCACTGTTTGAACATGAACATCATGTTCTTAATAATCATTCATCCATCTATATTCTCGACTATGATTATGGTTGAACTGGAGCCTAACCCATTTTACTTTGGGAAGGAATCAGGATACACCCTGGACTGGTCACCAGCTGATGACAGGACATATGGAAACAAAAAATAAAATAAAGTGCATTCTACACTAAAGTGAAAATTAAACGACTCCAATGTTTAAACACATGCCAAATATAACATGCAAATGCATGGAACATCAAAGTTGAATACAACCGACCTGCACAGAGGCAGTGATTCTTTTATGTACCACTATAGCAGGGGTGTCAAACTCATTTTTGTTGTGGGCCACATTGTTGTTACCGTTTCCCTTGGCGGGCCGTTATAACTGAAACCAAATTAAAAAGGTCAATTTACTCAACTATTGTTTAAGTTGCTGTCCTGAGGGGTTTGGTTCCAAGAAAATGCTTACAAAATGTGTCTTATTTATTGCATTTGAAAATGTTACATTTTGGTCCAGATTTTAGTAAGCATCATGGAAGTTGACATGTTTGATTTGATTTCGCGTTCCACATAAGATGATGTGGCGTGCCAGATATGGTGCCCGGGCCTGTTCGATCCCGGCTCCGGCCTCCCTGTGTGGAGTTCGCATGTTTTTCCCGGGCCTGCGTGGGTTTTCTCTGGGTACTCTGGTTTCCTCCCACATTTCAAAAACATGTATGGCAGGCTGATTGAACATTCCAAATTGTCCCTAGGTGTGAGTGTGAGTGCGGATGGTTGCACGTCTCTGTGTGGCCCGCGATCAGCTGGCAACCGGTTCAGGGTGTCCCCCGCCTACTGCCCAAAGTTAGCTGGGATAGGTTCCAGCACACTCTGCGACCCTTGTGAGGATCAGAAAAGGGATGGAAATTTTGAAAAAGGCGGTACGTATTTTCAAGAGTGATTCATCATTTCACAAGAATAAAGACGTCACAAGTTCGGGATATTCAACAGTAAGCTTTTTTTTAAGTTAGATTTACTGTACATCATAATTTCCATCATCAAATTACCGACATACAATATTATCTCCACTGATATCTCCTTCACTTCCCATTGTAAAAGGATGACTTCTTGTAATGTTTGGACTTATATCAAAATATATGTATAGCTTATGTTTAAAAAAAAAAAAGTATTGTTTTCCCCCTCATAATATTGGACTTCATGCTTGCATAAATCGACGACTTAAATCATTTCATGTATTTTTTCCCCTTTCCAGTGTTGCCTTTTTGACCCAGAAAATTATCAAGACATTTAAAACAATAACAACAAAGAAACTGAATGAATAGTTTTATGCACAACAAAAAGAGGGGAAAAAGATTGATTCTGCAGATATGTATTAATTTGTTTTCATTTTAATGATCCGAAACACAGTTGATGTGAGAATTGTTGCTGTTTCATGCTCCAAAATGTAGTCGTCATGTAAAAATGAATTCCACCCAAAAAAAACAAACAAACATGTTTTGATCCCTTTTCTGTTGAAAAGAGTCTCTTGATTTGCTTTGATGCATCTTTTTTTTTTTTTTTAGACATTCTTAGCTTTTGGTTATATGAAGTGTCTATTATTGGAGATACTATTTTTAGATCGCTTTGACATGTGTTTTCTCGTTTTATTTGCTCCACAGCAATTCAAGCTGTCATCGTAGACTCACGGTACCATTGATGTTAAAAATATTTACTTTTGAAGAGCAAAACGATTCAAGCCTTTTGCAAAATGTGGCAGTGTTGTCAGTCGGTTGATTGAGGCGTGTTAAGCACTAAGTACGCTTGTAGAACATATCTGACATCATTTGTGAAAGAGTTATGCCCCAGTAACCATTATGGCATGAACACAAATATAATACGTATTAATTAATTGGTTATATCGTAAGTGGTTAACTGTTAGACATGTTAAGGGTTAACATTTTGAGACTTGAAGTGCTTTGGGATCGGGTTGTTAAGGGTTGTTAAACTCGTTTGCAGTACGAGGCATATCATAGTTATGGTTGCCCTTAGGGAGGCGAAAATACATATATATTCATTCATTCATTCATCTTCCGAGCCGCTTGATCCTCACTAGGGTCGCGGGGGGTGCTGGAGCCTATCCCAGCTGTCTTCGGGCAGTAGGCGGGGGACACCCTGAATCGGTTGCCATATATATATCATCGCTAAATCGTCACAAATCCCATTTCAGTATGAACTCTACTTTGGGTTCGGGTTCAAAGTTCAAATCACGCTGGGTACAGCAAAGGAACCAAATCCAAAACAGAGTGTTGGAAGTCACTGAAAATCAAACTTCAAATGCTTAAATCTCTTCTTTTTAGGAATGTGCAACATAGTTTTGCTTCTGCTAGAGTGTGAGGAAGTTACAGTTCTTGGCCCTTACCAAATGCATTTGAGTATCATCATTTTTGTCATCCATTTGACACCTGCTTTTAGACCTACAGGGGATCCAGGAGCTGTATCTTGGGTTATAATCGGACAAGTATAAAGTTGTATTTTGCAAATTTACTTTTTAAAATGTGATTCTTCCTTATTAAACTTTGACTTTAATGTAACAACTTTCTTACTTTATTTTGGAAAAAAATATGACGTTTGCTCGTGTTATGTTCATTTCTAGGATGATGAGGGGATGGAAAATGTGTGAGAAATTGTGAAGGTTGATGACAATAGAGGCGTGAAAAAGAGAAACCATCATCGGTTTTCTCATTTAGTCCCAGGAGAAATCACGTGTTGACAAACTATTGCTTTTGCGAGATGCCCAATCCAAAGTGACCTTTTGGCCCATTTCAACACAAGTTTACTTGTTGTTTGGAGGCTCGCTGACAGCAAGGAACTCCACTGACTTTTCTTTTTTTGGCTTGAGCGTCACCCCAACTGGATCTCCCACTCTTTTCTCCCCCTGCCTCCCCGACCTCCTCTCTTCTTCCTTTCCTGTCCCCTCCCCCTATGCCGACCTACCCCCACATCCTTTCATCCCACTTAGGCAAGAAACCAAATGCAGCGAAGCCAACAAGAACTGCCTACACCACCACCCTCACATTTTGGCTTGTGTGCGTGCGTGCGTGTGTGTGTGTGTGTGAGATCGAGAGAGAGAGAGAGAATCGATTGTGTTGTAAATTCGACCTAGTGTTGGTGTTTGCTCTCACATTGGTTGTTGCTGGAGGTATTGAAGGGGATAATGGAGGGCTTGCTCAGAACTTTAGACATTTTAAAGACTTTGCCACACTTGTCATCGGCCTGAAAATTTGAGACAGACAGATAGATAGCAGTTAAAAAGTAAACTTTTCCCACATTGATCGCAGATTGAATTTAATTAAAAAAAAAATAAAAGTTTCCTTCTAATATCTGTCACTTTTTGTTGAGAACTTGGCATGAGTCGTGGTTGCGATTATTTCAGTAAAATCTCTGGTGTAATTTAATTACTGTAGCATATTTTCCTCCGACGAGGAGTAAACGGCCAATCAGCGACGAATCCAGTAGGAAAACAAGCGCCGCGATTGGCTGAGACACCGCTGTCGGTTTCCAGGCGCCCCGCGGTCGACTGAGGAGGGGGAGGGGGTTCTTGTGAATGGAGGGGTGCCTTAAAACCGACCGCAGTGGCGAGAACGAGCGAGCCTGCGGACTCCCAACCGCCCGGAGAAGCCGACACTCAGCCGAGTCGAGCCACAAAAGATAGCAATTTAGGACTCTTTTCTTTCGCGTTTTTTTCCACCAAAGCAACAACCGAGCGTTGAACTCAGCCCGAGAGCTTTGATTCCCGTCGTTTTTGCTTTTTTTCGAATAGCGCAGGACGTGTTTTATTCCCGCCCCCCCTCTCACCGGAGAAGTGAGAGTGGGCTGCTTGGAGTCACTTACAAAGACCATCAAGAAGTCATGACACGACGGAGATTTGATTTGGATGAAACTGTATGAACTAAACCCGGATTCGGCCGTGGGTGGACCCGATCGAGATACACGGACTACGAGCGACTAGCGGGGGACGTTACGTGCAGATTTGCGACGCTGTTTTGGTCCCTTTTTGCGTCGCCCTACTTGGATCAAAGTTTTTCCTTCCTTCCCTCCCCCTCCTCCTCCTCCTCATCCTCAACTATGGCGGCGGCCGGGTCCAGCGCTGGCTCCGTGCTTGTGCGGATCATGTGGCTGCTGTGCGGCTTGTCCTTCTCCCCCTCTTCTGCTCAACACTACAACAGCGAGAGCGGAATATCCATCCCGGAGCATGGATTTTGCCAGCCCATCTCCATACCGCTGTGTACCGACATCGCCTACAACCAGACCATCATGCCGAACCTCCTGGGCCACACCAACCAAGAAGACGCGGGGCTGGAGGTGCACCAGTTCTACCCCCTGGTGAAGGTCCAATGCTCGGCCGATTTAAAATTCTTCCTGTGCTCGATGTACGCTCCCGTGTGCACGGTTCTGGAGCAAGCCATCCCTCCTTGCCGCTCGCTGTGCGAACGCGCACGTCAAGGGTGTGAAGCCCTCATGAACAAATTTGGTTTCCAGTGGCCCGAGAGACTTCGCTGCGAGGCGTTCCCGGCCCACGGGGCCGGTGAGATCTGCGTGGGTCAGAACACGTCGGAGCCCAACGGCCCGGGCTCGTCGACTTCCCCGTATGCTCCCGAACTGGTGACCCTCCCCCCCAGCTTGAACCGACCCAAGCCTCCGCCGCACAACCAGTACCCGGAGTTCTCGTGCCCGCTGCAGCTGGATGTTCCGTCCTACCTGGGCTACAAATTCATGGGGGTGAAAGACTGCGGGGCGCCCTGCGAACCCACCAAGCCCACCGGGATCATGTACTTCCGGGAGGACGAAGTGAAATTTGGCCGGCTGTGGGTGGGCATCTGGTCCATCCTGTGCTGCGTGAGCACCCTGTTCACGGTGCTCACTTACCTGGTGGACATGAGGCGCTTTCGCTACCCCGAGCGACCCATCATCTTCCTGTCCGGTTGTTACTTCATGGTGGCCGTGGCCTACGCGGCGGGCTTCTTCCTGGAGGACAGGGTGGTGTGCGTGGATAAATTCAAGGAGGACGGCTACAGGACAGTGGCCCAGGGGACCAAAAAGGAGGGCTGTACCATCCTCTTCATGGTCTTGTACTTTTTCGGGATGGCCAGCTCCATCTGGTGGGTCATCCTGTCCCTCACGTGGTTTCTGTCAGCCGGCATGAAATGGGGCCACGAGGCCATCGAAGCCAACTCGCAGTATTTCCACCTGGCCGCGTGGGCCGTGCCCGCCGTCAAGACCATCACCATCCTTGCTATGGGCCAGGTGGACGGCGACGTGCTGACCGGCGTGTGTTTCGTGGGCATCTTCAACGTGGACGCCCTGCGGGGCTTCGTCCTGGCCCCGCTCTTCGTCTACCTGTTCATCGGCACGTCCTTCCTGCTGGCCGGCTTCGTGTCCCTCTTCCGGATCCGCACCATCATGAAGCACGACGGCACCAAGACGGAGAAGCTGGAGAAGCTGATGGTGCGCATCGGCGTGTTCAGCGTGCTCTACACGGTCCCGGCCACCATCGTCATCGCCTGCTACTTCTACGAGCAGGCCTTCCGAGAGCACTGGGAGCACACCTGGCACATGCAGACCTGCAAGCGCTTCGCCGTGCCCTGCCCGCTCCACAACTTTGCCCCCATGACGCCCGACTTCACCGTTTTCATGATCAAGTACCTGATGACCATGATCGTCGGGATCACCTCGGGCTTCTGGGTCTGGTCCGGCAAGACCTTGCAGTCGTGGAGGAGGTTCTACAAGCGCCTTAGCAACGGTAACCACGGAGAGACCACGGTGTGAAGTGGAAACAAGGTACAAAAATAGAGGAATGAGGTCGGATAGCTTTCAATTTTCTACGATTTTTGGACTTATTTTTCTATTTGTGACAACCTCGCAAGCCCACAGACAGAACTTTTTCTCTATATTCGATATTAAATGGAAGAATCTGCAGTTTGCTTTTAAATGGTCCCCTGAACTCTTGATGGTTTTTTGTTTGTTGTTGTTGTACTTTTGGATCTTAAACACATAAGTTCTCTGTCATTAACACCGGACTTGAAGTCATCCTTACTTTAGTCACTCACTCCACCGTTATCGCGTTTTCTTCCATGTTGAATGTACGTTGTGTGTCCGCTCACACAGTGGCCAAACATGATGGAATGAGACTCATGGGCCTAAACAAAGTGCCAAGTGCAGCCAAAAGGTCCAAAGACTGTGAGCGCGTTCCGTAGGTGGTAGACATTTTAAGTTACTCTGCTTGTAGACTGAAATGCTTTAAATTGTCTGTTAAGATTTTATGAAAAAAAAAGGAACAGCAGCCCCTCACGTTGTTGCCAAATGGCTACGCACAAATCTCAGTACAAACCTTTGCCTTTTTTTTCTTTTTCTCCCGCATTGAATGTTCACTCCGAAGGCGAATGAAGTTACTGTTTGTGGTCGTTTGCACAGTTTTTTTTTATTTTTACATTTTTTTTAAGTGTTGAAATAAGTGACTGTTACACTACAAAAGGCTTGTTGCTTTAGATGTAATTGTGGCAACTCAATTCCCGATTTCTTTGGACCCCGAGACGTAAGAGCCACATTTGGTCTGTTACTGCCATTCTGACCCCCCATTCCCTCCCCCTCAACCACAACTGTTCAATGCAGTCCGAGCGCTCCTCATCGCTCTTGGAACGATTCTCGCATCTACAGTCTAAACCTTTTTTTTTAACGAGTTGTGATTTTTTTTGTGTCCTGTTTTGATTCATTGACCCATTATGAACTCATCAGTACCATGAAACGACTGCATTTCCCTTTCAAGACTTTTGCAGACCACACACACACACTCACACACACGGGCCTTAACCCCGGTCTGTGTGTGTGTGTGTGTGTGTGTGTGGTCCCTTACATTGGTGGACCCCCGATCAGAAAGACTGTTAATAGGTTTCTTCTGTGGGAGTGTATATGGTGCTTGAGAACTTTTGAATGTTTATTCTTGCTTAGATAAAAGACGATTGTTCACACTTTAAGCCTGCCATTCTTTATTTTTGTTACATTTAGATGTGTTTAAATCTGTACGGGGGGAGGGAGGGAGGATATATATATATATATAAAATATATTTTTGAAGTTGTTCCACATCCAGACTGACCTTTCCGTACAGGACGAAGGCGTGTGCGCTTTATGATCCGCTAGCGTGTGCCACACAGAAGCCACGTTTCTGTTCTTGTATCCGAAATATCCGAAAAAAGCACAGATGATTTTAAAAGTAAGGTCACTAGTGGTTTGAGTGTCGAGACATACCTCACTGTGTTTAGCAGTTGTCACTCGTATGCATGTGTCGGTGTGCTTCCATTTGCATGACCTCGAAATGTTTACCGGTTCATCATGTTTTTTTACTTATGGACATGAACCAAGTGTCTAACTCCACCCATATGTGTTTTACAGGCAAGTATTGCTTGAACATGGACTCAGAGTAATTAAAAAAAAAAGTATTGTATATTGGAGATACTATACACTTTCGGGTAGGCGTTGAAAATGGTTCAATCCTGAGTAACAGCTCTTCTGTAGAAGAACCCTCTTTGTTGCAACATAATTTTTTTAGGTGGGTGGGTGGGGGGGGGTGTCATGTTGCTCAATTTTGTATGTGTAAATAACGCAAAGATAGTGTTTAAGATGGACGGAGAATTAGTTTTTTTTTGTGTCCATCACACAAACTATATTGTCAACACTAGACCCCACATAATCCAAGAATACAGTTCATATTCATTTTGCTAGTGACATCCGAACAGTTCATGTTAAAGAAATCCCCATATGAATGTGGAAGGGAGGCAGTGTGAGTGATGCAAGATTTGACCTTTTTTTGGGGGGGTATCGATTCAGATTTATGCATGCATGTATGCGCGTGCGTGTGTGTGCATTGGAACATTATGCAAATTAGCCATTTAACAGCCCCAACTTCTTATATTGTATTTATGGGGATGCTCATCTGTCTCTTTTTTTTTAATTTGTTTTTTTTTTTTTAAGCCTGTGTCTGTACAGTCTGAATTAAAGTGATAATGTTTGTAAAGTTGTCGTGTGGCCTTGGTGGTTTTGTACAAGAATTTGACGCGTTACTGACGGTTCACCCGTTCCGTATCGGGTTGCGCTCAAGTTGTTTTGTCAATAAGAGCTCGCATTTCTTCACAGCGACCATTTTACACTCGCGAAGCATTTCAGGCAAAACAGTCCTGTCTGAGACACATGACCGATTAGATATCAGCAGTCACACAGAGGCTACATTGTGAGCCAGCTTAACAGAAAATGTCACCAGATTGTGAACAACTCTTAACGCTTCACGCTGCTGCTGAAAAATCTTCTCTTTTAACTCATGAACTGATTCCATTTTCCACCATTTTATGTGGATTGTAAACTCAACATAATGCCTGACGCAAAGTGTGCTCTTTTTTCAAACACGCCCAATTTAAGTGATAAATCATTTTAATAGTGACACCGACATCTTTGCTCATCTCTTGAAGTACTTACTCGTTCAAATATACTATTAAAAATATACTATTAAAAGGCCACGCACGCCTATTCAAATGGCGGATTTGCATGAAGTTAGTTTAAAAATGTTTTTCAACATTGTGGTGTATAACCTTTTCAACTCAATTGAATGTTTTTTTTTTAGTATTTGAGAGAAGTAAAATAACTGAGGCGGGCCGGTAGTCCAGTGGTTAGCACGTCGGCTTCACAGTGCAGAGGTACCGGGTTCGATTCCAGCTCCGGCCTCCCTGTGTGGAGTTTGCATGTTCTCCCCGGGCCTGCGTGGGTTTTCTCCGGGTGCTCCGGTTTCCTCCCACATTCCAAAAATATGCATGGCAGGCTGATTGGACGCTCTAAATTGTCCCTAGGTGTGAGAGTTAGCATGGATGGTTGTTCGTCTCTGTGTGCCCTGCGATTGGCTGGCAACCGATTCAGGGTGTCCCCCGCCTACTGCCCGGAGATAGGCTCCAGCACCCCCCGCGACCCTAGTGAGGATCAAGCGGTTAGGAAGATGAATGAATGAATAAAATAACTGAAATAATGTAGTTGCGTAAGTGTGCACACGTCATAACCGGAACGTGGCTGTGTTCAGAATTAATTCTATTAAAACTCATGATAAATGGGAGTTTGCACACACTTTCCATGATTTAGAGTTCTCTGATTAAAACCAAATGTAATTTCGTTGTTCTTGTAGGCTTTTCCTGACCTTTTATTTTTTTTACAGAAGCCTCAAAGTTTTGTGCTTAACATTATTTCGGTCTGTCCGTGAACTTTTCTAAAGCCTCAGTTCTCGCGGAACCAAAATGTAATTAAACCATGATGCTGCCACCTACATGCTTTACGGTAGCTGTGGGGCACTTTTGGTAATGAGCACCCTTTGCATTTATGGCCAAATGGTTAAACCTTGTTTTCATTGGACGATGGAAAGGTCTCCTCCACATCATTAGGAAAATGTATTATGGGCTGATAAAAATCAAGGTGTTATTGGACCATAACACTTTTTTTTGGCTACAATTCCAATAGGTGTTTTTGGTGCAAACAACTTTACTCGCCAAAACAACTCCATACCTGCAATTGAAGTATGATGGTGGCAGAATCGTGCTTTGGGCTTGCTTTTGTTCAGTTGGAACTGTCAAAGCGGAGAGAATTATCAACAGTTAATAGCAGTCAGTGTCAGTACAAAACCTTCAGGCTTCTTTTCAAAAGCAAAAACATGCCTGGGGAAAGGAAGCCTTCTAGAACCGCCGAACTAGATCAGACGTACTTTAAATGGTGGCGGGTGCGTGCTGAGTTTCAATTAACATGAGGTTAAATGAATGTTACAGTATTGGTTTAATATGACCACAGACATGTCACCTCCCATTTGTAAGAGGGTGTGCATCCTTGTTGCATCTTGATTATTTCAGTTATTCATTTTTGTTTCCCCTTTTTAAAAGGATTTTTACAAAACTAATCGAGCTCCACGAGTATTTTTATCGACTCTTTATGACATATAATACAACAAATTCCATTCCTAAAAATTCTAATCACATTATTTTCAGCACGTCTTTTTATTTGAACTACGTCATGATGTCCATGTAGGCAAAAGTGCATTTGTAAAAAGCAAGCATGTTAAGCATAAAAAATATTGACTTTTTTTAACGCAATTACATGACAATACACAGGAGTGATACGCATTTATCGTCTCAGTGTGTAAAAATGCTTCGATTGATCTAAAACCAGATGGTATTATTCTATTATTAACCAGGATATAATCCGATATAGCAGAGCAGATTTCGGTTCATGACAGCTCTGATATCCAACTTTGTGAAATTCCGAATGGCACACACAGAACTGGTTTGGGCAGTGACATAAGAATATATTGTCATGTGGCACAAGGAAGCACGCTCAGTTATTGCTCTACCTGTCATTTCACTCTTTTAGATTCATTGCCTGAAGTGTTTTCATTCACTTGTGAACTGTAATTAATAAATATGACTCAGTTACAGTCACAAATATTTTCATTTGATTCTCTTATATTTATGGCCTATCTATTTTTTTTCATACTATCAAATATTGACTGCAATTATAGATTTACTTTGTCGGCTCCTACAATGATTCATGGAAAATACAAATACGAAAAATGGCCATCAAGTTTTTCCCTGAGTTATCGTGAGCATTTTCCGCCTCTTTTGTGCAATTCACTACATTAGCAAAACTATGGGAACAAGCAAAGAAGAAAAAGGAATCTCAAACAAACAACAAGAAAACTAAAGCAAGAAAGTGCAACCCCCGCCCCAACAACAATCAAACAAGAAAAAGGCATCACAAACAAAAAGTAAGAAATAAACCAATGAATGAGTTTGTACAACATTGAAGACATGTGCATGTCATATTTTAAAAAGGAGTGGTTAAGTTAGCCATAGGAGGAAGACCAAGACAGCGCCTCGATAAAGCTCATACTGTACTTATTGACAGAAAGTATTGATAATATTCTTGTCTTGTATTATTTTTTCATTTTATGTTAACTTTTCTTTTGATGGCGGCACGGGCACCCGCAGCAGCTCCTCTTGTTGTATGTTGTGAGAGGGAAGAAATTTCATCTGTGCTGTATGTGCACATTTGATAATAAAGTTGTACTTGATACTTGATATTCATTTCACCCTAATACAAGGTCTAATTACATCATTCCTAAATCTAAGAAAGATGTGCTATTATTTATTTATTCCATGTATTATTTTTACATTTTTTACAAATATGTTTTTGCTTAATCTGATGTCTGATTTGAATAATACAAAAATAATAAATAAATAAAATTTATAATTATAAAAAATAAAAATAATACAAATCAGACATGTATTATTTTTCTCAGACGCGGTGCTTCTGTTAAAAAAAAGATGAACAAAAAAGGTTAAACATCGAATATGTACAAAACACTTCCGGTTCGTGCTCTCATTGTGAAACTGAATTGGGACCACTTCTGGTACCTGACTTAGCGACGTGCAACAACTTTACGATCTCTTCCTGGTCACGCGGGTACCTTGAAAACGTTGCCCTAAAACACTCGTAACAAAACATTTTGGTGGAACCGACTATGGCCAGTTAGCCACTTCAATAAGAATGATACATTTTACTGATCAACGCACACCGCTAAACGAACTCATAATAATAATAATAATACATTTTATTTATGTGCACACACTAGTACCACTAATATTTCCAATTATTTTGCGTGTTTCGGAGAAGGGGAACATGGTTGTATATTCTGGGAAAGTACCATTCATTTAACATTCTTTAAAATGGAACGCACGCAAGAATGAAATGGAACAAGTGAAAGCGTACTTACTGCACGCCGACCAGACTCCATCGGGGCATCTGTCTGCTGCACCGGTAGAATACTAGCGCCCTCTTGTGGTCTGAATGTACAGCTACGGCCACACACAAGGCAGGACTGTATCAAAAGTGGCTGTACACGCGCGCACACACTCACACGCGCGCACACACACGAGGAGGATACAGCCAACCAAGAGGCTCGGCGTTTACAGATCACACAGCTGACAGATTTATGGACGTGCATTTGCAAAATAATGTGACACGTTTGTAACACCAGTCACCCATTTGTACATTCTAGTGGCAGGTTCCTCGAACCATGTGTGGCACGGTGCTTGCGGAAGTCACGTGAACTCAATTTCCGCACAAGAACATTGTACAAAGTATGCAAATTAGTAACCGTCGCAAAGGTTACTTCCGACGTTAAAAAACCTTTTCTATTATGAGAAACTAAAACCAAAATGAAAAAGTGTTTTTTTCCAGGGGCGCGTTATTTACAGATGGCTCCAAAACGGATTGATATTATTGAAAATTAGTACCAGTTTTACTTTACTAAAAAAATACAAAATGTTACTTTTTTAGTGACAACTGGACCATGATAAGGGTGTGAGTTTTTCTAATAGCAAGCCACTATCTTCAGCAAACAATAGTTATTGGATTAGATTTAGGGTGAGATGAATTAAATTTTATGTACCGAATGAAGATGAAAATAACGTGTATGTTTTATTGCAGGTTTACAGAATTTTAACAAGAGGAACAATTTTGCCGCTTTAAATGTTTTTGCACTTAAATGCACGTAAACTTAGAAAGTCAAATAAAAGCTTGTAACTATTTTGCTGCAACCCATCGGACGCAATGCCCTTTATAGACATTGTTCTCTTTCTGCTTGAAGTATCTGGATTGATTTGAAATTTTGCAGCAACATCACCCGGTATTTTCATTCGTTAGGAGTTGAAATGTGACTGTGAGATGGTGAAACTCCATGCAACCTCAGAGGTAAAACCTGCCCAATCCTCGAAATGGGTCTTCTCCTAACACAGGCTTTAGCAGAAATATTCGGTTTAGTCTAGCAACAGCATTACAACGACAAGAAAAAAACAAAGATATTTCCATTAGGTAGAATTCATTTTTATAATAGTTGCTTTCATGAGATTCTTGCAATAAAAAAGCCCCTTTTTTCACAACAGAAATCTGTGCGCGCCTCAGGAAGGTTGAGGCCATACATAAAGGTAAAAGATGTACATTGTCAGGTAAATCCACCACAGCAATCCTGCTGTCCTCAAAACTAAAAGTGCAGCTGACAAACATCAAACCAATCGGTCAAATATTTAGCGTTTTATGGGCATCAAGCTTTTTCTTCCCCATACACGTTCACGAAAGAGCAAAAGCTTCACGTTGCTTGCGAGTGGCTGGCAACCAGTTCAGGGTGTCCCCCGCCTACTATCCGAAGACTCCAGCACGCCAGCCACCGTAATGGATGGATGGATTGGTGGAGGTCAATCCGTGTGTATCGAGCTGAAAATATGCAGGGGTCAACTGTAATATAAAAACAAAAATGTTTGGGAATTGTCGTTGACTGAACTCTTTTATTGTGCACTCCACAAATATTCCATATTCAGTATATGCATAAAAAACATCAAAGTACCGGTAATAACAATTAAAGTAAATCCAAGCATTTTTGAGAAATAAAAACTAACAAACACAATTTCTGAACCAATTAAAAAAAACAAAGCCAAAAGGAATGAAAGAATAATTATAATAATTCCAAAGCTATTGAAACCGAGGTTCGTTTTAGAACCTGCTTTACACTACGTGCCTCTCACATCAATGTTTTTCTTTCTTTTCCATTGCTATTTGCACATTTCACTTCAGTAAATTATCCACCACATTTGACAGCTTTTCCACCCCTTGATCTTTCAATATTTTGTCCACAAAGAAAAAAAAAAACCTTTCACACTCAGTTGCACATCAATTCATTTGAGAAATATTTGCTCTCTTCTTACAATGTCTTCAACATCATGTTCTTCAAAATGTTTTGTCTTTGCTTGTAGTATCTGGATTGAGTTGAAATTTGTTGCAACTACATCTGCTATTCTTTGGGATATGAAAGGTGGCGGAGAGAGATGGTGAAACTCCACGCAACCTCTGAGGTAAAACCTGCACAACCCCTCCATCCTCTGAATTCCTTTCTTTTCCTATCACCAGGCTTTAGCAGTAATACTTGGCCCGGTGGAGGAGTAGTTGTCGAAACATATTAAAAGCTGACATTTCCATCACATGTCGTTAATTTTCAAGAGAGCTATTTTAACCCCATTCCGAGGACAGCGTTTAACAACAGCGGGCACCTTATCACCCGATCAGGTTACAGGTTATCACCATTGGCGCATGAAATGGTTAGTGAGATTCTCGCAAGAAAAAGACCTTTTTCTTCCACATTCGCTTGCAGGCTTCTCTTATCTTGGGAAGTTTGAAGCCATACATGAAGGGGGTGATGATTGGCTGGCAAACGATCAGATACGTTGAAAAAAAAATACGGACCTCGTCTGAGAAATGACCCGCATCGTTCCAGCTGTCAAAAAAGACAAAAGCGCAGCCGACTAACAAGTTGGACACAGAAACAATCTGAGGCGTGCAGGTAGTGATCGCTTTCTGCTTATTCTCTTTGGAGGTATCAAAACAAACGAGCAGGATCTTGACGTAGGACACCGCGATCAGCCCGACCGGGAAGACACCGATCAGGAAGCTAAACATGTCCATGATGCTATTGACCTTGGAAACAGAACACGCAAGTTTAGCGACTAATTGATGGTCACAAAACACTTTGTCAATCACGTTTCCGCACAATTTCAAATTGACGACAAAGACGACGGTGAGCAGGCAATTGGCGCACGCAAATATCCAGATCAGTGGCACGACGACGCCCACCGTCCCCGCGCTCATGATGCTGCTGTAGTGTAAGGGCTTGCAGATGGAGACGTAGCGATCATAGGCCATGACTGCCAAACTGAAAAACTCCACAGAGACGGAAGTATACATACAACTCATCTGTAGAAAGCACCAGGAAAGGGGCACTTGATGTGCCTCTGAGAACATCTGTGAGAGCATGAGAGGATACAGGGACGTGCTGCCGCTGATCTCGTTCACCAGTAAGTTGCACAGTAACATGTACATCGGCTCGCGAAGCCTCCTGTCCGCAAATATGACCGCAATGAGCAGAGTGTTGGCGGCGCAGATCGAACAGTACCACAGCAGCAATATGAAGAAATACAAATACTTCAACTGTCCCATGTCACTGTAGGCAGCCAGCACGAAATACTCAATCTTACTCGAGTTCTCCATTTCTTGCTCCGATGAGGCAAACTAGCGCAGCGTCGATGCTAGTTGGACTCGCACAAATATTTGTCAATCAATGCAAACGCATAAACAGACATTCAGGCGCGAGGAAGATGAATGACGGTCACCTGAGAAATGCAAAAAACGTGTCATGAAAATGGCTTAAGAGGGCAGGCGCATGTTCCACATCGCATTTATTTCATCACATTCACTACTGCTGGTTGAATGTCCTGGATGCTCTGAAAGAAAAAAAAAAAAACATTGTCAATCACATACTGCAGTAAATAGACGTTATGTGTGCTGTGTGGGTGTGATGGCGCACCTTGCAAGTGTCAAGTTGAACTCTTGGTGGCTCCTGAATTGCTCCTCCCAGTCAACGGGAGAATGTCTTTAGCTCAATTTATACGTGAGGTTGAGTGAGGCAGGTCACATGACTGGCTCAACAAGTCTTTGACAAGTCGCATTTTCGAAAAACTTCCCTGATTTTCTTCTTTTATTGATGCAAGTATTGTTCCTGTAAATATCCAAATCTACACACCCCTGCTCAAAGTCCAGGTTACTGTACAACACAGCAAATCATTTCAAAACGTTTCCCACCATTTAAAGTGACCTTTAACTGTCAATTTGGGGGGGGGGGGCATTTTGGAAATCCTTTTGTATGCTTCTCCTGACTGATACATTCGTTCAGTGAGCTCCTTCAAAAGGTCACCTCAGATCTGTGCAGTCAAATTTGACTGAAAATGTCTGGGGGAAAAAAAACGACTTGAACATCTGACCTTTTCTTAGGATGAATCAGATGCATTTTAAATGTTGGCTGTTGTGTGACGACCCCCATAAAACATGCGTCAGAATATGACGGGTTCCTTCTGCACACAACCACATCACCATTGATGAGGCAAGTGTGCGCACTTGAGCAACCACATTAACTCAATTGTTTATTTTTTTGCTCCCCTCTTTAAATGTGTTAATTTTTTTTTTCCTGATGGAAAACAGACATATCAACACCAGCTGCAAGAAAGCTGGAAGCGCAGGTTTCCCAGGCTGTGTGGAGCATGCCACAATGATTTGGGAGCAGATCCAGCTTTCCAGAAGGGAGAAGACCAGAATGTCGCATACCTCAAACTGGCGAATGTTATCATTTTATGCCGCCAAAGATTTGCACTGGCCGGCAACAAATTAAATTGATCCCGATTGGGGCAACTCAACAGTTGAGTGGATCAAAGGCTTGCCCGGCTTACTTCCTACGAACTGCGCCATCCAAACTTGGAGGGAGAAGCTCATCACCTTGCGCAAGGTTGAAATTGAAGTTGCAGAAGTCCAGAAGCCTCTTCCTGTGGAATGAAGAACAGAATGAACCGATCAGATTCACCATTTGAGGACATGGGATTCCTAATTTTTGGACCGGCCTGGACACAGTCAGGGAAGGCCCTACAGGGCCTGCCTCTTCGACACGGTAACCGACAAAACCAATCTTGAGCAACTTTCAGAAGGCCTGGGAAACATCAACGCCAGCAACTACCAGGAAAGTAGAAACTGCGGTTATAATTTCACTTTTTACTCAAGGCAGCTTGAGTTATACAGTATAGTAATGTTGAGGGCACAAGGTAGATCAATTTGCTTCACATCGTTAAAAATATAACATTTGAAGGGAAGCCAGGGAAATAAGAAAGATAGATCTCCAAATCAATTCTGGAGTGTCATGTGCTACCCAATACAGTATCAGAAAGCTTGGACTCAGTATCATGCTCTTGGTCGTCCATGAAGACAAAAAAAAAACAAAAACCCCAAGAACAACGAAAAACACTCAAGAATGGCTGAAAACATTGGAGATCTCTGAAGTGGCCCTCTATGAGCCCTGATCTAAATCTTATTGAACATATTTAGAAGGAAATGAGACACGCCACCTACAAAACCTGAGAAGTCCGGACACTCTGCTTGACCAAAATACCTCTCTCGAAAGGCTGTGGAATATCGACTATTTTCATCAAATTAAATAAAAGCTGTTCTGCCATCATTGAAAAAGCAATGCGCTGTTTTTATTGGTGAATTAATTAAAAAGATTTCAATTTCACATGAAGTTAGTTTAAGAAGCCGTATAGGTTCGCAAAGACTACAAGGCTGTTTAGATGATTCAGTGTCCCCAGATGGAAGATCGGTCAGGGACAGGAAGTTTGTTGACATTATGAAACTAATTTTGTCTAATTGCAGCTCGGTGGCAAATACAAATACTCTTTGTATAAACATCAACAGCCACAGAGTGACTCTGTTATGCTCCATTTAAAAAAAGTCTGACAGAAGTCATAAAACAGAATCTTAAATGATGACACAACACCTGAGACAAAGTATTGCATCATTTGATTACGACCACATGAAAAACAACGGTCAATATGGCTCCTCTGATTGTTTGGTACGGTGTTTACTTGTCCCACACGTCCTTTAATGACAAGTTATTTTTCTCCAAAAGACAGACCAAAACAAGAGCAGATGAGACAAACATGTTTTCCCCAGTATTGATTAGACGTATGATTAGCTGACGTAATTCCCATTTGTTATGATGCCATGACGCACGAGGCAGCAACAGACACGGCGTAAACACGATGATTAAACCTCCGAGTCATGCGTCCACTATCCCCAGGACATCAATCTACTGTCAGTATATGGCGCTGGGACTCCACACTCCCTAGTGGTCGGGAGACTTCACCACACAAACATGTGTCCACAGTCCCTCCACACGTCAGAGTAGCAATAGAGAAGTCCAGAAAAAAACATAAAACAAAAAAACAGGACAATAGCTCTCCCCTCGAAAAGTATTGTTTTAACTATAGACTAAAAACATTTGGGTTTGGCATTCAAAGATGAAAATGAGACATGAAATATAAACATTTCAGTTTTTATTTCCAGGTCTTTACATCTGAATCGGACGCACAATTAAGAAGATAGCATAGTTCGTAACCGACAAAAACATTTTGAGGTAAACAAAAGGACTCCAAAGAATGGATATAAAACAGACTAAATTGCTTGGAAGCACACCCCGAATCTGTGTTCACTATTCATGTTCGCGAAAACAAGCGAGCGGCGAATGAACTGGAATCAGATACGTCTTGTACCTTTCCTGAGAGTTTTTTTCACAATCCAACAAGTGAAAAGTCCATTTTAATCATATGGTAAATGGAGTGCTCTTACCATCATATCCTGACCAATGATAGAATCCAGAGTGCAGTAGACGCCTCTGCATGATGTCGTAGCGGCTTTCTAGCGCTAAGCTAACCGGTCATTTCACAGCCGCTGACGGCGAGTGATGAATCAATCGTGCCGATTCGTGCCGACAGGGTCAGCAGGGGGTGGTACACCTGTGCTATCCATGCCCAGTGACTGCCCAACAGCCTTTCTATGTGCCCCTACTGCATTACAATGGCGGGCGAATATCGAAATGACATCATATTATTTGGTGAAAATGAGGCTCAGTTCGAGTGGACATTTTTCTTCATCAGTGAGGAGCATTTCCACATGCTGATGGGTCTTGGGGTTGAAGCGCAGATCACAAACAATACAGTCATCATAATAATGAGCTCTAGATTTTGGGTGTATTTGATGCAGTGCAAAGGTCGTGGGTTCGATCCCCGCTCTGGCCTTCCAGGCGTGTGTGGAGTTTGCATGTTCTCCCCGTGCCTGCGTGGGTTTTCTGCGGGTAGTCCGGTTTCCTCCAACATTCCAAAAACATGCATGGCAGGCTGATTGAACGCTCTAAATCGTCCCTAGGTGTGAGTGTGAATGGTTGTTCGTCTGTGTGCGCCCTGCGATCTGCTGGCAACCGGTTCAGGGTGTCCCACGCCTACTGCCCGAAGACGGCTGGGATATGCTCCAGCACCCCCCCCCCCCCCCCGTGACCCTTGTAAGGATAAAACGGATCAGAAAATGGATGGATGGGTGGATTTAATAAAAAGTGAATGAAAAAACACAGGCTCCTTCAAAGTCACTTTTAGATGAGGCAATGACTTCGGATCCAGACTTAAGTTATACCGGTTATATCAAAGTGTGACATATTTCAACATGGATCTCATTAAAACTCCACGACCTGGAATTTAGGGCCACCCACAGATTTCACTGAATCACAGCTCTTTGGTGGTTGCATACATATTTCCATGTTAAGTATGATGGGTGTGTTCAAAGCAGAGACAGGAGAACCACCATGTATTGAAAGAAGGATTTGAATTTAGCACAAATGGGAGAAAATCCTTCGTACTGTAAGAAAGCATGTTGGCAGACTTCAAGTGGAACAGAATATTCATTTTCTAGTCCTCATGCGCACCGGCCGGCGCACCTCTTCTGTACAACCCTGGTCATGCTGCTAAAAATGCATATTGATCAAGGCCCCACACTTTTCTTTTCGGGACGTTAATGCCAAACAGCCCATGTAAATGCAAACAACAACATGTGGGAGCTTGCTGGCAGGGTGGACAATGAGAGGGTTGACATTTCTGGCTAACGTTAGCATTTAATGAGCACAGGTTAACAAGCGAAGTGTACTGCTTAACAAATCTAGAGTACTTTTTGAAAGTTCTGAAAAGTTGTTTTTGATATGTATAGAAATTGATACTTCACAATGACAGTGTGGATTTGTTAAATTTGACATCATCCAACAAGACAAGATGAAAATTATGCAGTGTTAATATGTAGAGTGCATTTATCAGGCGTACCAAACTCCACTGAAAAAGGACAACAGAATGTTTTGTAAGAGTAAACATCGATTTATGGGACACTTGCAAATTGTTTTTTTATGATAACCAAAATAGAATCTACATGATGGGGGGGGGGGGGGGGGGGGGGTTGGACCAGTTTTATCGAACAGCTTATGCATGGACAATGAATTCATGTAAATGTGTTTAGTCAAAAGCTATGTGGCTAGCTCTTCTGAGATGGGACAAGTAAAACTGACAGTCAGGATCGTGATTTTTGATTAAAAAAGTAACAAAGTGTTTCAAAAAGTAGCACACTTTTGGATACTAGACCATGAAATAACACATTTTCTTTCTTTCATAAACAAGGGTAGCTGGAATTCCCCGGCGATGGAGTACAGTGCACCGCTGTTTTCTGATTGGAGCATCGTGGTGCTCGGCAAAAGGATAAAAAGAAGCGTCCAGGTTGACCATCGTCACCCTCAGCATCCAAAACCACGTGAGGAAGGGAGGAGCAGAGTGGAGGAGAAGACGGAGGAAACAGGCCAGGGGAGTCGATGCGACCGATGGATCAAGGATGAGGAATGCAACCGCGCTTACCTTTTTTCACTTGGCAGGGTTGAGTCACATGACAAAGAGGCTCCGATTGTTTCTGTTCGCCATTACCTTGTTGTGTTACGCTGCTATTTTGCTAGTCAACGGTGTTCTTATTGTTACCATCATACTGGAGAAAAAATTGCATGATCCAATGTATATCTTTTTGTGCAATCTATGCGTTAATGGCCTGTATGGGACAATTGTCTTTTTCCCCAAATTCCTTTATGATCTGTTGTCCACGAGCCACATTATATCTTATTTGGGCTGTATGATGCAGATCTTTGTCATCTATTCTTACGCGGCATCTGAAATTGCTGTTTTAGCAGTGATGGCTTACGACCGCTACGTGGCCATATCCCGACCGCTGGAGTATCAGTCCATTATGACCAAATGCAGGGTGTTGTTGTTGGTGTCCTTTTCCAGACTCATGCCAGTGTTCTGCCAGGCCGTAGTGATGATCATGAGCTCCCAACTGGAACTGTGCGGTTCCCACGTCAACAAACTCTACTGCGAGAACTGGTCCCTCCTTCAACTCTCCTGCAATCCGACAACTTCCAACAGCATTGTCGGATTTGTGAATATTGTATTTTACTTTGGGCACGATCTTTTTATCATGTGGTCTTATGTGCATTTGGTTAAATTGGCTTTCAGGTCAAAGGAAGGGAAAAAGAAGTTCAGGCAGACATGCGTCCCTCATCTGCTGTGCTTGTTGAACATCTCGGTGGCTTTGCTCTTTGACCTCATGTACACTCGCTACGGCACCGGCTCTATGCCTCAGAGCCTCCGAAATTTCATGGCCATCCAGATTCTCACTTTTCCTCCGTTGCTCAATCCTATTATTTATGGCTTGAAACTCTCCAAGGTTCGCAACGCTGTTTTACAACATGTGAGAAGGAAGAAGGGCTGAATCGTAAATTAGGATGTTTTTGTGCAATTGAACAAGAAACTCTGCTCTCTTATTTAAATGAGGTTTTTGGAAATTAGTCATAAGGGGGGAAAAAAAATAACAAGGCTTGTCCAATTAAGTCCCATTCTGTAGTTTCTTTTTCAGCTGGCTGTGACAAAGACAAGCAAATATATTTTGACGCTTATTTTTCTGGTTCAAAACACGTCTGTTACACGGTATTTGTCAAAAAAGGAGACTGGATGTGTGACATATGAACACTTATCAAATTGCGAAACATTGCGAGATCACAATTTGACACTCCTCATTTTCATGTACAACATACAAACGCATCAATATGATCAAAATGATGAATATGTATTGCTGTTCTCTTCCAAATAAAAAAAAGCTGAAACCAGTCAGTACTCGTTTGTGTTCCATCTTCATGTTGGTCAGTTAATGTGTGTGGGTGTGTGCTAGTGTAGGGCATAATTTGCATTTACATTTGAGCAATCTAAATGTCAGTTCCTCTATGGAGCTTTTTACATTTATTTTGTAATTTGACTGTAACCATTTGGGAAAAAAACCAAATATATACATTGCATTTTCTAAACATTACCTTCTAAGATGACACTCAAGTATTTGTATTGACTTTAACTCAAGCCGATTAACTAAAAAGCAGGCTACGTAATCAGTCGGTAAGCAGAGTCCGGGTGTGAGAGAACGACATACTGCAGGGCTTGCTCCACATCTTACATAGTTTTTTTTTTGTGTGTGTGTGTGTGTGGAAATTAATAAATTCCAGAGTCAAAAGTGAAATATGTATTCGATGAGCATCTCTCTCTCTCTTCCATTTCTTCGCATTGAGAGATATTTTATCATAATTGGGTAGCGGTGGCTTCATATGACCATTTCATATCTTGTTATGTTCACAATTCCTGTCATTTATACTTAAATTATACAGTGTGAAGCGAAATTTTTTTTTTGAATGAGAGCACCAAAATCAGCTAAATTATCTGTCCATTTTCTATATCGTGCTTGTGTTCATTTGGGTCCCAGGTGCGCCGAAGGCAATCCCAGCAGACTCTGGGCAAGTGTCAAGCTCCACCCTGGACTGGTTGCTTGTCAATTGCAGGTCAGATGAATATTTTAACGTTTATGAAAGATAGCAAATGTAGTCCCATACTGGACTTAAGTAGAAGTATAGCTACTGATATACTTACAGTATACCTCCAGTGGTACCCCCGGTATTAATGGGGTAACGGAGTAATATTGCAAAGTTTAATACAAAATCTGGTGTTCCCATTTTCGTGTCTAGTCTTGTATTTGCCCAAATTAGCCCCTTGGTTAATTTTAATTCCTGTGTTAGGAATGGATGTGACATCAAGGCATTGACTGGGTCATCCATTGCACCCACCAGTTGCTATTAGTTGCGTGGCATGACAGATCGCTTGCCTAAAGATCAAAATCTGTCTTTTCATATTTTGTGGTGACTAATAAACCATCGTAGAAAAGGTCTTCCCAAATTAAAAAATAACACGAATCTAATCTTTCCATCTATTTATTGAACTGCAAAGGATGGAACCTGACCCGCGTCCCAGCCAGTCTTCCACCTTCGCATGTGGACGGCTGATTACCGTATTTTCCGCACTATAAGGCACTTTGGAGTATTAGGCGCACCTTCAACGAATGGCCTATTTCAAAACTGTTTTCATATATAAGGTGCACCGCATTATAAGACGAATCGAATAGAAGCTACAATGGTGGCTGTGGTTGCATTGTGCGTCCACTTGATGGCGCTACCTTAAAGGAATACAGCTTTAGTTATATAGAGCTTGCACAACCGATGCAGCTGTTAACAAAGCACTTTACAGAACATTTAAAATACTACGTCCAAGAAATCAGAATACCCATCCACGTATAAGGCGCACTGTCGGCTTTTGAGAAAATTGAAGACGGTATTTAACATGTCAGCAATACCGGCATCATCAGTGACAGACAGAAAGACCTTACGTCTGTATTGTCTCTGAAAAATTGTGGGAATAATTCAGATTTGCCAAATTCCGCCCAAGAAAATGCCACATTGAATTGGTGAGACGGCTTGGCCAAGACGGCCTTCAGTGCCGTCACGGCTCAGCTTCTTGCAGTCAAGTATAGCTGAGCACATTAGCTGTCATGACGTCTCAACAAATACCGGTTGGTTCCGCGAGCTATGATAAGATTGCTTTAGATCAACCAGTGTCACCAAAAACGAGTTAGGAGGCAGTTTTTCTTGAAAAACCGTGTAGATTTTTCCTTCCACCACAGCTAAACTTTAAATTGGTATGTTTTATCTTTTCATTTTTTTCTGGATTAGACAGAAAATGTATACATTCCAGAAGTTGCTGTTTATTATGATTGCACAACACAACTCATTCGGTGCTAATCATTTTGAAGACGATATTTCTCTCAAACAAAAACCATTTTGCTTTTTAGAATCTGTTGCTCTCACAATTAATGCTCCCTGGCTCACATCATTTCATGTAGCTGAAGTTTTTTTTTATCCACCCAAGAGCTCAATCAACCAAGATCTCAAGTCGGGTAGTCATCAAAAAGTAACAAGCCTACTTTGACTCAGAAAATACATGTTTTTTAAATGTAGGGAGTAAAAGTAATGAGTGATGAGAAAAAAAATCCGAAAGTAAAGAACAGAACCCTGAAAAATAAAAAGTACAATATTTTTACTTTGTTACTTCCCACCACTGCACTGGGATCAGATCAAGTCCCAAGAGCTCTACCAGACAGCATTAAAAGGCGTATGAACTCAAGACGTGCATTTCTTTAGACGTGAGCAGTCGCACGTGGGGAACAACATGAAGATACGTGTTGGTAAGTATGCATTTCGAGAGGACACACATTAAAAACAGACAACAGAGCCAACATACTTTGAAAAAGTGCCATTCAGGAGCAAAACAGACTTGAGTGGAATAGATGAAGAATTGATGGGTGGTTTTATCGGGTTCAGTCTTGAATAGTAGACGTGTTGAGCGTATTTTTTTAGACCGTTTAATGCTGATGTTACAGTGACATATCACCTTTCAAGACTTTATAAATGAAGATGAGCCTGTGCGAAAAGGTGCCCATGCTGTCAGCGGTGGATTTAGACCAGTCTCTGAGTGGGCAAAGACATTTTGTCATTGGGGCCAATTCAGGCTTTTTTTTTTTTACGATAGAGTTAACCTTACCACGACACTAAACCAAGCAGCCTACAGTAAGAATCTATTTTAACTCTTTCAGGGATAGCGGTTACTACAGTAAGTTATCAGGTTATACGGTGCATAAAATGATTAATGAATGTTGTTTGTAGACTGGGTTGCTGAAAAGCTCATCTGTTCAATTGTTATGTCCGGAGTTCAGGAAAAAGTTTAACAAATTGATTTTTACATCCTATTTCTGCACGAATAGATCAGATTCTAAGGACTCGAGCTTTGGAGTCAAGAGTGCACAAGTTGAAGTCCTGCTGCAGACAAAAATGTAAAAAATGGTCGCCTTGTCTACTTGCTGTCTTCATTCTAGGGTGAGCTGAATTTCCAGTCAAGGGACGATAATTAGTATGAGTGTTAACTTATAACTATTGCAACGAGGTTATTGCATTTTTTGTTTTGTGAAAAATCAAAAGTCATGCTGTTTTTATGGACTCAACTCGGATTAAACCGTCACTGTAATCTACAACGTCCGTTGTTTATAGTTTTTATATTTTAAGAAAACACAATGTCCACCTCAGTGCGTTTTCCTCAGTATGTGTTTTTTTCTGTACAGGGAGGGGTTGTCTCCCACTAGGACTCATACAGTATCCATGTATTCTTTTTCAATGTCAGGCACACTGCTTTTGTCTCACTTTCACCATCTCCATCATGTTCTCTGTTTGTACTGTGCGGTCTCTCTAAAACAGTTTCTCCCAAGGCATGTGGCTCTCTTTGTGGTGCTCTCAACGTGCTTCTTTTTCACCTCTCGCCATCATCAGGCTTTGTCTCATTGCTATTCATCTTAACTCATTAAAAAAAGTATCTTTCATTTCATCGCAAAAACGGAGAACTGCAAAAAAATGATTCTGTGCAGCTAAAAAACAGACAAGCCCAACATTTTTCCAGAACCATAAAATGACACCGATATTAGGTTTAAAAAGGAATACAAATGAACAATGGGTCAATATGCTGCAATTACAATATGGTTTTTTTTTCTTCCCCTTTCTCTTTTCACAGGCGTGGTGTCAAGTAACAGGTTGTTATGAATCCAGAGTGTGTGGGTGTGTAAGGATGCCAAACCAAACGCTGTTTCCTTACTTTAACCTCACCATGTTCATGAACATCGGGCCATACCGCTACCCGGCGTTGGCCTCCTTTTTCCTCCTCTACATTTTCATCGTGTGCGCCAACTTGGCCATCGTGCTGACAATCTGCCGCGAGAAGACCCTTCACGAGCCCATGTACATATTCATCGCCTGCTTGTCCTTCAATGCCCTCTACGGCTCCACGGGCTTCTTCCCCCGCTTCCTTATGGACCTGGCGTCCGACACGCACCTGATCTCGCGGGCCGCCTGCTTCACGCAGATCTACTTCATCTACACGTACGGAAGCAACGAAATGACCACGCTGTGCGTCATGGCCTACGATCGCTACCTGGCCGTGTGCCACCCGTTGCACTACCACAGCAGGATGACTGTGAAAAAGGCCCTGACCCTGGCCGGCCTGGCCTGGCTCTTACCACTCGTCTTTCTCACCACCGTCATCTACCTGTCGGCAACGCTGCCCCTGTGCGGCAACGAGATCCAGAAGGTGTTCTGCGCCAACTGGAATGTCGTCAAGCTGTCGTGCGTGCCAACGATGGTCAACAACGTGGTGGGCATGTTCATGACCATCTTTACCGTTTTCATCCCGTTGGCCTTCGTCCTCTACACGTACACGCGCATCATGAACGCCGCCTGGAGACGATCGGCCAAATTCAAGGGCAGAGTATTCCAGAGCTGTTTGCCACACATGGCCTCCTTTGTCATTTATTCCATCACTGCGTTTTGTGATATTGCGCTCAGTAGACAAAGTGTGGAGGAGATAAACCCCTTCGTTGTCATCATGTGATCTCTCGAGTTTGTGGTTATTCCGCCGCTTCTCAATCCGCTGGTGTACGGTATGAAGCTATCATATATACGCAGGCACCTCTTCAAGATGCTGTGAGATCGTGCCGAAGCATTACTGTGTTGTACACGTCAAAACATTTGAAATACTCATTTTCCTCTTTAAGGCAGCAAGTTGAATTGAATTAGATACATATTGTATTTTAAAAAATGAATTTATTGACAATTTTGAAAGCCATTATTAAGAGCTTGATGGTTGTTATCAATTCAAATCAATGACATCATTTTTTTGTCACGCGCATTTGCAGTATGCAGAATGTTTTTGTGACAATCACAAAGTAAAACGTAAAACACACTCAATGTGTTGTGTTACATCATTTAATAAAGAATGCAATATCATTCAAAATGTGGTGTTCATGGATTTCAATGACATTCAAGTCAAGTCTCAGGAAAGCCTCATGATTCATGATTTCCAGACAGTGTCCATGGCCAATGAATCATTGCTGTTTGGTAAGGACAACTTCATTCGCAACCTTCACACAGTCCAAAGCCTGGACAGATGAACCAATTAAACAATGGACAATTAAAAGACTGTTAAAAAAACAAAACAAAACAAAAACACAAAAAGATTTGGCCACAAATTTGAGAATTGGGCCTTAGCGCTTGTTCTCAGAGGGACCCTATCAAAGAATTCTCTTCAACAAAGACATAGGAGAGAAAATTATTCTCCAAATCTGTTGTTCCTCCATAATCACTTCTATCCCTGTTCCACCACCGCTCCTCGCCCACCTTTTAAGATCTCAATCATAGTTTTTTTTTTAATATTGTGTAGTCAAAAAATAAATAAACCTATTTGTGACAGAGCAAGGAATAACATATATTTGCTTTCAAATCAAGGCAGTGAATGTAAAAAGTCATCAGAAAGAAAAACCAAGCAGATACAAAAAAAAAAAAAAAACTACGCAAGTACAGTCACAAAACATTTGTACTTTGTTACTTCCACTGCGCTGGCGTCAGATCGAGTCCCAAGAGTGCAAAGACGCAGAATTAAAAGATGCGTGCACTCGTGATGAGCGTCTTCAAACCTGAGAAGTAGATCACGAAGAACAGCATGAAGACACACCTGTTGTAAGTATGCAGTATGGATGTAGCTTTTGACAGTGTCGTGTATTTTTGAATTTCAAACCTTTATTTACATCTTTAAAAGAAATTAAATTCCCTTCATTTTTACCGATGTTGAGACGCGGCAGAGAAATGGAAACAACCAAGCACATAGAGTTAAAAAGATTTACCGGTTGAAGGGAAATCTTTTTTCTTTCAGTGTGAATGTTTGTGTTCATGTGTCCTGAGATTGATTCGTGGCAAGTCCAGAGTGAAACGCAACTCTAAACAGGAGAACAGGTAGCAATAGTAAACGGATGGTTGGTTTCACCAGGTTAAGTCTCGTCTCTGGAACTTTGAGCAGCAATCACTTGAGTGCTTATGATGAGACCAGTGAGGTGCGGAGGAACGGTGTGGCATGTTGTCTTTTGTAACTGAAGAGGAGCCTGTTCATAAAAGTGCTCAAAATCGACACTGAATTTACAGAGGGGTGCCCGAACTAGGCACAGTGGATTTATCTGAGGGGCACATTAAACAAAACAAAGGAAGCCTGTAACAGGAGCCTATTACAATTTCTGTTATTTACAAAGTGGGGTGATGATATATTGCATCTTTCCATTGTTTTGGTTCTGCACTAGTACCTCGGTCTGTAAAGACTCAGGCTTACGTTCGAGTCCTGGCGTGGATAAAAGTGTAAAAATGCCAACAAGTTGCTGGATGTCTGCTCATGCGCTTGTTGGCAACGGTTGAGATGCAGCACTGTTTGCAGACCTCTTTCACTCGGAATCTCCCCTTGCATGCCTGCACGTGTGGGAATTTGCTTCTGGATGTTGTGTACAACAGAAAGTGTTGGATAACGGTGTTGATGAAAAAGCAAACATTGAGGGAGCGGGAGAGCCAGAAGTCTTTGGAAACTGATAGCGAGGGGACACAGAGCAGGAATAAGAGACGGTGACGAAGAAAGAGTGTATGTGTGTGTGTGTGTGTGTGTGTGTCCAAGCAAGCATCCATAATCTGAGCCGTTTATCCTCAACTCGGATAAGCAGTAAATAATGGATGGGTGGATATTAATTTGACAGGGAGCATTTGCTTCTGGAAACTGTCTGAAAATGAACTTAATTCTTTATTTTCATACTTCAAATCTGATCATATCCATTTTGAACGAGTCCAAATGTGTACTGACCAATCTCAGGCAACCGTTTTTAATCACTTTCTCACATTGAAACTGAATTAAATGAAATGATTTAAAGCCACGTGCCAATTATGTTCGGAGGATGTTGACAGTAAGCACATTACAGCAAGCCAACAAAAATGTTTCCAGAACAAACGAAATGTTGATGTAGCAGAACTGCGTGAAGATTTCGGTGTTAAAGGCCACAACATTACTCGGGGTGTCTCGATACATGCGGTGTGTGATACGATTGAAGGAGGGTTTGTTTGAAATCAAAAGATTTTCCACGATTTCAAATCGATTTCCCTTACACCCTTAAAAATTGGCCCGCAAAAATAAATAAATAAATAAATAAAAATAAAAAGCAACTCTAACCACCAATGAATTTTTCTACTTTCTCTTTTCACAGACGGTGTCAAGTAACAGGTTGGATCACAAGTGTGTGGGTATGTGAAAATGCCAAACCTCACGCTGTCTCCTTACTTTAACCTCACCATGTTCATGAACATCGGCCCATACCGCTACCTGGCTTTGGCCTCATGCCTCCTCCTCTACCTCTTCATCGTGTGCGCTAACTGGGCCATCTTGCTGACCATCTTCCGCGAGAAGACCCTTCATGAGCCCATGTACATATTTATCGCCTGCTTGGCCTTCAACGCCCTGTGCGGCTCCACGGGCTTCTTCCCCCGTTTCTTGCACGACCTGGCGTCCAACACGCACCTGATCTCGCGGGCCGCCTGCTTCACGCAGATCTACTTCATCTACACATACGGCGGCAACGAGATGACCACGCTGTGCGTCATGGCCTATGACCGCTTCCTGGCCGTGTGCCACCCGTTGCACTACCACAACAGGATGACGGTGAAAAAGGCCCTGACCCTGGTCGGTCTGGCCTGGCTCTTCCCTATCTCCGTCATCATCATAGCCATCTCCCGGGCCACCGCGTTGCCCCTGTGCGGCAACAAGATCCAGAAGGTGTTCTGCACCAACTGGAATATAGTCAAGCTGTCATGCGTGGCCACCGATCTCAACAATGGTTTGAGCATGTTTGTGACCATCTGTATCATTTTCCTCCCGTTGGTCTTCATCCTCTACACGTACACGCGCATCATGAACGCCGCCTGGAGAGGCTCAGCAAAATTCAAGGGGAGAGTATTCCAGAGCTGTTTGCCACACATGGTCTCCTTTGTCATTTTTTCCATCGCCCTATTTTGTGATCTCGCCCTGAGCAGGTACAATGCGGAGGAGATGAACCCCTTTGTGGCCATAATTTTATCTCTGGAGTTTGTGATTATTCCACCAATTCTCAACCCGCTGGTATACGGTATGAAGCTGCCGGATATACGCAGACACATCTTGAAGATCCTGTGAGATCGTGATAGCCAGTGGTGTGGTTAGGGCAAATTTAGGGGTGTGTCAGCAGCCCTAAAATAGCCTTAAGCCCTATAAATAAGTACTAAATGAAGAGTTGAACACACTAACTACTTGCCAGTGTCAGAAGCTTTTCAACTACGGTGGTGATCACATAATTGTCTCCACAAGAACTCGAAATGCATCTCCTCTGTTTAAAAGTTTAAAGGGAAGGAGGGAAGTTGTTCTTTGTATATTTGACAAAATGAGCATCTCGTTTTGTAATTATCCACTTTGTATCCTTTCATCCACTACATTTTTAAGGTAGCAGGTTCGATTGACTTGAATTTGATTACGTTTTATGACATTGTATTGAAGAAAATGTGACTTTTATTGTCTATTTTCACAGCCAGCTTTAAGTCCTTGTGGGGTTTTAAAATCTATCAAGACTGTTGTTTTTTTGGGTTACATGCGTGTACGTTGAACTGGGGAGACATTGTGGGGCCCACAAGCATGCCATGAAGTCCCTGGGAGACTATCTGCTGCAGCACATGAAGAGTGTGTGACAATCACAAAGTAAGAAGTGAAATGCCACATACGAAATGAACTGTTCGGTAAGAAGATGCTTCTCCCTTAATTTCTTGTTGGAGGAATCATCTTGGAGCTAAAAGGTATGATGGATAGTCCTTCCCACCCCCGCCAGCCCGCCCTGACAGCACTGGGTAGCTCCTTCAGCTAAAGACCGTTACACCCGCGCTGCAAGAAGCAGAGATACCGCCGCTCGTTCCTACCGACTGCTGTCAGGCTGCTGAATAAACATGCACGAAAACCTGTAACCATTGTAAATAGCACAGCCACCTTTTGTATGAATAAGATGCATATATGCAACTTGCATTTGCAATGTGTACAGTTTTTCTGAAACATTTATTTTGTGCATGTAACAGTTGTTTTTTCTTCTCCCCCCCCCCCCCCCCCAAATTTGCTGCTGTAGACTGCAAATTTCCCCAATGTGGGACAAATAAAAGTTATCTTATCTTATGACTGATTTCAACACATTTTACTTCATCCTAGCAATGTGAATCTTTGGTGTGTGTAAATTAACACTCTCCCTTAAAAAAGCAGAAAAAAAGAACATTAAATAAAGTGCCGGAGTACTTCTAAGTTCTTTGTTGAAGGGGCTACTTTAGAAGCCGATTTCAACCACAATTGGGTGTAAGGTATGTTAGTGGAGATGGAATAATGCTTGGTAGTATAGTGAATATTGAGGTACAAGCCATTTAATCCATGTCGTGGATGCAACAGGCACCACTCAGCAATGTCACCAAAGAGTTTGTTTGTTCACCGGGTGTGGATACAAATTCTACAGTTACTTTTCAGAGCTTATTTTCCTACTACAATTCAACTTGAGAGCATATTTGGAGGACTAACACAATGAGGTCACAAACACAAGCACACACACTACTCGATGACTCCTTCATTCAACATGAAATGTACAAAACATCAAGTAACGTTTCAACATGTTAATAAAATTTAAGAACTACTTACACAGCGACCCCTTGACCAATACAACGACATCCACGTGTTGGGCATATACCGAAGCAGAACGAATGCTGTCGGGTATGAGGTAAATTAATACCGAGTGGCATTATGGGTAAAAATCCTGACCGGAAATCATGCACTGCAGACGTAATAATAAAAAGTCCGAATAACGAACGAAATAATGAACGAACGAAACAAAAATGTTTACCTCACATTGACAGTTCCACGGTTCCGTTTGCATAAATCGTCAGTCGGGGACAGAATGAGGACGGGAAGATTGGGGGTGATGCTTTTAATAAAGGAGTTTGAGCTTTTCTGCATCTACCACAATGCATTGCTGTACATGTTAAAAAGGTGGCAATGTAGCCCACCGCTTTGGCGAACGGATTGGATTTTCGGACGTTACTATTTTTAGCACAAAGGTCGAACGATGGATAAACATAGCACCTCGAACCACCTGCTTATACTTCAATGTGCTTATTCTCCGTCGGAAATATTTTTTTAATTGCCAGAAATGTATGGTTCTAAGGCTGGGACGTGACACAACACATAACCTCACTACAAATGATTTTTAATAGCCAACAAAATCAAACAAGGCTCTTTAGTAAGGCCATGGGATAGACAATATTTTGCATTGCGGAATCTGTTGCCATCACCGTCAATGCGTTCCTTCAAGTCGCTACTGTCCGTCTTTCCTGTTTGTGTTATTAATGACACAAGTCATTATGGCATTTAACTGATGCTTTAATATCATGAAACGCAACTGACGGCAACGATGGCAAGCCGCACCTTGCCTCTTGGGTTATACCATTTTAACTAGCCCGGGGGTAATTCAACACAATTAATAATAAACAATATTAGCTTTAATATAAATCGAGTCTTTGGGGTGGTTTCACTATCCGACCCCTGCTGGTCTTGTACTGTCCCTTTGTGTCCATCTGTGTCTTTTCCTCATTTTGTCCGTTTGTCCCATCCTTGCTCATGTTCTCTTCCTTCATACCGTCACCAAACCGACTCTCCTGTGGTCTGGGAGGTGTCCGGTTTAGTTCTGTTGGTTTTGTAGCCTCGTTTTGCTCCGTTCGTCTCTCAGCCATATTTTGTTCTGCTGGTCTCAGAGCCACTCTGTTACGTCTGTACAGAGTACCTTCTACATCCACTACATAGGATCGAGGGCCCGCCTGCTGGAGACACACACCTCTTCTCCATCTCCCAGTCCGATCTCCAGGCAAAGGCTGCATCCTTATTGGTTGGCCAACTTTTAGTTCTGGCAGATCTCTAGCCGATTTGTCATACCGCATCTTGGCTGTTTGATGCTTAGACTTCAACTTCTCCGTAACACCTGTCACTATGCATGGCTCCAATAGACTCTCCGAAACAGGAAGTGGCGTTTTCAGACGGCGGGCCATCAGCCTTTGGGCCGGACTGTAGTCCATGTTGTCCGAAGCGGTATTCCTCCACTGCAATACCGCCAACCAGGGATCCGTTCCAGCACCAGCAGCTTTTTTACACAGATTCTTGGCCACTTTCACAGCTGATTCAGCCTTGCCATTTGATTTGGGGTGTCTCGGTGAGGACATAACATGTTCAAACCCCCATTCTTTTGCAAATCTTCTGAATGTGTCATTCTCAAACTGTGGCCCACAGTCAGTGATCACCCGGTCAGGCTGGCCATAGCGAGCAAATTGTGACTTGCACTTCAGAACTGTGGTTTCCGCTGAGAGGTCAGGAAGCTGTTCAATCTCCCAAAAATCGGAGTAATGATCCACTATCATCAGAAAGTCTTGCCCCGCTTGTCTGTATAAGTCCGTGCTTAAAATTTGTCACGGCCGAACAGGAAGTGCATGCGACATCATTGTCTCTTGTTGTTGTTTGTGTGCATACTCATTGCACACGAAGCACTGGCCAACAAAGTCTTTAATTTCCCCCCGCATATTGGGCCAGTATAGCGTGTCTCTCGCCTGTCTGTAGCACACCTCTCCTCCTATGTGACTGTTGTGTATGCGGTTCAGCATTTCCATCCGCAGTGATCTTGGAATTATGACTCTTTGACTTTTGAAAAGTATTCCATCCTGTGCACTGATTTCATCTCTGCCCGACCAATACTCTCTGATGGCTAAGGGTGTCTGCTCCTTGTGTTCAGGCCACCCCTCCATGACCAAATCTTTCAACATTTGAAGACAGGTGTCAGGTGTGTGGTCTCTGATTTGTGTCAAACGCTGATTAGTGACGTTCAGGTAGTCGACTTGATTAATGTCTTCAGCTTTGTCTTGCACCCTCTGTAGCATGCACACGGACTGCCGATAATAGGCCTCATTGCCTGTGTTGACTGGTACCATGGCTCTACTAAGTGCATCGCTGATATGCATGTCGGTGCCCGGTTTGTATGTTACCTTGAGGTTGTAGTTTTGCAATGCAAGAAGCATGCTCTGGAGACGCTTCGGAGCACACAGGAGAGGCTTGTTGAAAATAGCAATGAGTGGCTTGTGATCGGTCTCTGCTGATATTTCTTCTCTGCCGTAGAGGTAATGGTGGAATCGTTGACATGCAAACACGATGCTCAAACACTCCTTTTCAATTTGAGCGTAGTTTTGTTCGGTCTGTGTTAATGCACGAGATGCATAGCTAACTGGTTGGCCATTCTGGAGAAGGCAACACCCAAGACCCTTCTGGCTGGCATCACTTTGTACGGTGACAGGCTTTGTCACATCATAGTATTTCAACAGTGGTGCTGACGTCACAAGCCTTTTGATTTCCTGAACAGCTGCATCATGCTTAGGCAGCCAGTGAAACGTGACATCTTTGTCGAGAAGCCTTCGCAGGGGTTCACATATTTCTGACAGGCGTGGAAGAAACTTCGCAAGGTATGTAACAAACCCAATAAATCTTTGCACCAACTTCACATCCGTGGGGTGGGGCATCTCTTGAACTGCCCTGATTTTCTCTGGGTCTGGGTGGAGACCGTCGGATGACAAAACATGCCCATGAAACTTGACCTCCCTGACCTTAAACTGTAGTTTCATTAGGCTGAGTCTCAGTTTGATCTCCCTGCATCTTTCCATCAGCGCGATTAGTTTACCGTCGTGGTCCTTGATCGCTTCCGCATCTGTGTCCCCGCATCCGACAATCAATATGTCGTCAGCTATTGGTTCGATTCCAGTAAGCCCTGACAATAGCTCATCTTGTTTGCGTTGATAGACCTCCGGAGCGACCGACAGACCAAACGGAAGTTTTAGCCATCGGTATCTTCCCCACGGAGTCCAGAACGTCGCCATGAAGCTGCTCTCTCTGTCCAGTTTACACTGAAGAAAAGCATCCCGTGCGTCCACAAGCGAAAAGACACGAGCTTTCGGGAGTTTGTACAGAACGTCGTCAAGTGTGGGCATTTGGTAGGGCGAGCGTTTTAATGCTTTTTTGAGGTATTTGGGGTCTATGCAGATCCTCATTTTCTCTGGCTGCTTAACGATAACCATATTGCTGATCCACTCTGTAGGCTCAGACACAGGGGTAATATGACCATCACGTTCATGTTTATCCAGTCGGGCTTTTACCGCTGTTCTGAGGGCCACTGGGACTTTTCGTGGTGAAGTTTGTACCGGGGTCACAGAACTGTCAAGCTCAAAGCGAACCTCTCCCGGGAGCGACTGGACTGGGTCCGTGAACACATCTGAGAAAGACTCAACCAGTTGCTGCTTGGTAAGTGGCCCAGTGCTGCTCTGCCCTATCAGATTCAGTTCTTCTGGGATGGTGAAATGCATTAGCCCCAACTCCACACTTGTTGAGCCCGACAGGAGGGGGCGCTGTTTGCACCTCACAACCTCGAAGTCTAAGATATGCCTTTTGCCGTGCACCACACATTCAGTTCTAAAAACCCCAATTGAGTTGAGCGTTTCTCCAGAATACAAAACTAGCTTGGTCTTGCTTGAGAGTAGAGGAACGTTGGGCGCAAGCTTCCTCTTGTCTCTGATGCTCATTACATTGCACGTGGCCCCCGAATCCAACTGACATCTCTGGGGTGCTCCGTTTAATGAGAGGGTAGCGAACGATTTTCTCCCATGACCATGTACAGCACCAATGCTCTCCGCCGCATAGATATCATCCTGTTCTTCATCAAACTGCGCGTCTTCCGTGATATTAACTCTCTGGTTGGATTGAACTTTTCTCATGCACACTTTTGCGAAGTGATTCAAAGTCCCACATTTGCGACATGTTTTTCCAAATGCTGGGCACGCATCCGCTCCCCGTTTGTGTGAGCCACCACAATATTTGCACTCGACAATGTCCCTTCTTCTCTCTCCATCTTTGGGTTTATACATGCCTCGCGTGCCCCGTTGCTGTTGCTTGTCTGATACGTGAATACTCTCTGAAATGCACTCTGGCGTCATGAGTTTCAATTTCATACCCGTCATTTCAGCCTCTCTGCACATATCAATGGCCGATCTTAGTGTCAGGTCTTTCTCCCTAAGTAGGCGTCTTCTCACATTTTCGTCAGTGATACCAAGGACCAGCCGGTCGCGTAGCAGCTCTTCTTTTAGCTCTCCGTATTCACATGAAGCGGCCTTCTCGCGCAGTCTCGTAACAAACGAATCAATTGGCTCACCGTCATCTTGCTTGCAGTTTCCAAACACGTATCTCTCGAATATTACATTCCGTTTTGGTTTGAAATAATTCTCCAACGCGTCCAATATCTCCTTCACGTCCTCCTGTTGTGCAGCAGACAGGTTCAGGTTGTGTTCGTACACATGGCGGCAATCGCCCCCCACAAGTCTTCTCAGAGCAGCGGCCTGCACTCTTTTGTCTTCATCTCCCAAACCGGAAGCCAAAGAATAGTCCTCAAATTCAGCACGAAAGTTATCCCAGTTGTTTGCAACATCTCCAGTCAGCTTCATCTCCTCCGGGGCTGGGATGCTAACGTTAGCCGCCATGTCGTCAGCCTCGTTGCTATCACGGTCGCGATACTGGACTCCCACCTGCGTGTCCCGCACACAATAAAGTCACAGCTGCGACGGCACTAATCGAAAATAGCAGTGGGTAGGATCACTTCTGACACCATGTTTGTGTTATTAATGACACAAGTCATTATGGCATTTAACTGATGCTTTAATATCATGAAACGCAACTGACGGTAACGATGGCAAGCCGCACCTTGCCTCTTGGGTTATACCATTTTAACTATCCCGGGGGGGTGGGGGGGATAGTCCCCAAACATTTCCCCCGGGCTTTTATGAGCTCAATTAATCAAACTCTCAATCACAGTTGACTTTTTTACGCTCTATAGTCATAAAAAGGGAATAAGACTATGTTGACCAAGTGATGAGTAGAAATTTCAAAAAAAATGCTTTAAAATGCAAAAACTCATCAGAAAAAGAAATACTCATGTAATATATCTGATCTCGCACGCTGCCTGCTTTACGCAGATCTACCTCATCTACACATACGGCGCCAACGAGATGACCACACTTTGCGTCATGGCCTATGATCGCTACCTGGCCGTGTGTCACCCGTTGCACTACCACACCAGGATGACAGTGAAAAAGGCCCTGACCCTGGTCGGTCTGGCCTGGCTCTTTCCCATCTTCATCCTCACCACGGTCATCTACCTGTCCGCAACGCTGCCCCTGTGCGGCAACGAGATCCAGAAGGTGTTCTGCGCCAACTGGAATGTCGTCAAGCTGTCGTGCGTGCCAACGATGGTCAACAACGTGGTGGGCATGTTCATGACAATCTTTACCGTTTTCATCCCGTTGGCCTTCGTCCTCTACACGTACACACGCATTATGAGCAGCGCCTGGCGACGGTCGGCCAAATACAAGGGAAGAGTATTCCAGAGCTGTTTGCCACACATGGTCTCCTTTGTCATTTTTTCCATCGCCATATTTTGTGATATCGCCTTAAGCAGGTACAATGTGGAGCAGATGAACCCCTTCGTAGCCATCATCTTATCTCTTGAGTTTGTGGTCATTCCGCCAGTTCTCAATCCTCTACTGTATGGGATGAAGCTGTCGGATATACGCAGACACATCTTCAGGATGCTGTGACATCATGGCAGCCGGTGGTGTGTGCGTGTACATACATTATATATATACATATACATATACACACACACACACCGATTTTTGGTGTTTTGACCGATGGACTGTCTACATAAACATAAAACAAAGAGAATGACGTGTATTTTAATATATAATTCCTAAAGAAACTGATATTTAAATACAAAGAGTGGCACATCATGTCAGAGAGGATACAGCAATACTCACAGGCACATATTCTTTATCCTCTGCAAAGAATGGATATTATTGGGCTTCCTGAGGAGCTGAGATGACCATACAACTGTGTTTCTATTTTACTACCCCCCAGGTGGCCAAGACATGAGAAGCAGCAGCATATTGTCCATTGATTGATGGAAAAAATGTGGCAAAATCCGTTTCATTCCAGTGTATTTAATTATTTCAGTTATTAAGGTATGTTTTAGTTAAGTGTAATTTTCAAACAAATATGATTTCCGATGGTGGTGGGAGGTTGGGTTAATTGATTTTCCATTCAACTGGGACATGGTGACTTATGATAACTCGATGCACAACCTCGCACCTCAGTCGGGTTTGGCCATGTTCCATAACCGGCAGGTAATGCAACATAAATTCCCCCACTTTGACATAGTTAATAAAAAGCAACGCAATTACATGCTCAAGAAAGCCTCTTTAAAAAAAATGTTTCTTTATATTCAGAGGTTATGCCAGAGCTGCTGTTTGGCCTTGAAGTCCGTGAGTCAGAATTTATGTGATTCACTGACCGTATGCAAGACTGACTATGGTAAGAACCTGAGGTGCTGTTACAAAGTTGGAATCTGGCAGGTCTTTCTCGTGAGATGCCTCAGGTACAAAACACACACACATGCACGCACACACACAAGCTCAAGTATTTACAGCTTCTCACAAATACACACACACTTCCACAAACCTGGTGAGCTATTTCAATGTCCACCCTGGGGACCAGCTCAGTTTCACATGCATTGGCATTGCCGAACACACACACACACACACACGCACGCACGCACGCACGCACGGGCAGAGCTGGAAACAAGTTTTTAAAAAAACTCATTCATTTCTGCCATGTACTATGGACTGACGATTCACACTGTTAAAAGTGGTTGGCTTTGTGAAAGGTGAAGTGTGGATGCTGATGGAAGCAATGACAAGAAGATGGATATTAGTTAGCGTGTGGCTGTGCTGCATTTCAGAGAGAAACACGAACGGCAAAGAAATGCACCAAGAGTTGCTTTGTGAGTCAAGTCTTTTAATAACAGGTGGTGAGGGTGACAAAAACAAACAGAAGAAGAGCCTTGGGAACAAAACCAACAAACGAACCTGATGACTTGTGAGGAATGAGTGATAATTGTGAGTCTTTTTTTTAAACAGTCGTGAGATTTCAGAAAAAACTATCAAAGTCATTTATTGATTGAATAAAAACATCCTGTATCAAATGCCTGTATCCATTCTGTGAAAGAATTCAGTGAGAAATAAGGACTCCGCGACCAATGTGCTGCACTCAAGCAGAAGGTGACCAGGTTGAACAGCTTAAGTCAGCGGCGTCCAAACAGAGTCCTCGAATCCTGCACATTTTAGAGGTTTCCCTCTTCCAGTGCAGTTGATTCAAATGAACAGCTCATCAAGCTCTGCAGAAGCCTGATGATGATCCTGATCACTGGAGGAGGGAAACATCTAAAAACATGCAGGATCGCGGCCTTCCAGGACCAATTTTGGACACCCCTGAAATTATTTCACAATTATACTAGTTATCACAAATATACCAGTGAATGCACCTCCGCCAGCTTTCTAAAGTATACTATTGTAGCTTTCACGAATATACCAGGGAGTACAACTGTACCAGTTTTTACAAGAACATCTGTGGCTGCAACTATGCCATTTTTACAAGTATACCAGCTTTCAAAAGTATATTAGTGAGAGCAAGTATGCCATTTTCCCCAGTATGCCAGCTTTCACAAGTATACCAGTGAGTGTGACCAGTTTTCCATATGTTCAAAAGTTATGCCACTGTGTGCAAGTATACCTTCTTTCAAACGAGAACCAATTTCAGCAAGAATGCCATTTTCCACAAGTAGCGCAGTGAGAACATGTCAATCAGCTTTCACAAGTACACCAGTGAGCGCAATCATCCCAGCTGTTGCAAGTATACTCCTTTTCAACAGTCTACCAGTGAATGTGACGATGCCAATTTTCACAGGTTTTCCAGTGAGTGCAATTCTACCAGGTTTTGCAAGTTATATTACTTTTCAAAAGTATACCAGTGAGTATAAGCAGTGATTTTCACAGTGACTGAGAGTACACCAATTTTCACAAGTAGGCCAATGACTACAAGTATACTGTATCAGCTTACATAAGCATATCAGTGTGAGTATCTGCATATCACTTGTAAGTAGTGCGCTCATCAGTTTACACCTGTTTCCTCAAGTATACCAACGAGTGCAATGGGCACTCAACACTAAAATAACAGCAGTCATCTTTTTTTTCTTCATTTTTTACTCAACGACTGACCTTATTTATTGACCACAAATAAATCAGAAGCAGCGATGTCTAGTTTTAAGGCTTGCATGAAATCTCAACGGATGGAGATAATTCTGTTATCGGAGGGAGTACACAGAGTGATCGCATGATACCGTGAGCGAAAAAAAGTTCACATGGACGCTACATGTGGCACAGGAGGGAGGTGGAAGAAGAGAGTGGAATATGTAACGCGTTAGGGCAAAAGATTGCGCGACACTATGTACAGTGGCAGCTGGGATTTCACATGAGGTAAAAGTAAATGCTAAAATGCGGTTACTGTACTTCATTTGCATGGTTCGCCGCGTCTCAGCAACTCTGTGTTACTCATGAAAACATAACCAGGATGTGCGAATTTGCTCAGTCATTCATTGTTTGACAGGGTCAGAAATGGTGGAAGTGAGGGTGGACGCGGGGCCCTTGCCTGAGCAAGCTTGATTTAAGGCAAAGGTCAACTTATCACTATTCCAGTCTATATGTGGCCGAGCAAATATGTCAACAGCTGTGCGAGGCTACGTGGCGACAGCTGGTGACCTTTTGTTTGGAATCTGGCAGAGCCACCCCAGCCACTTTACCTGTCATGGATGCCAACTGACAGGTTGCAGTTTTTGTGAGGACGCGGGGAGTTGCCTTAATTCAAAATAAAATAATAATATGAACATGTAAAAAAGAGGCATGAAGTACAGCTCTGGAAAGGATTACATTAGTCAATGGCAAATTTTATTCAGAGATGGCTTTATGTGTTTGACATATTTGTGATGCAAATTTTTTTTTTTGACTGATTTTTTCTAGAACATCAGTCTTTTGAAATATTTTCTTTTTTTTTAATTCAACCTATAAAAGGTAGCTTAATACAGATTTTAAACATGCGTTGTCATTTTCAGCGATGACGTTGCAGGAAAAAAATAAAATAAAAAATCCACCTGTTGCTTTCCCTAACCCTTAATTCAGAAATATTACATATATTATGATGTGCTTGAGAAAAAAATGGTCAGATTCGGAATCTGCACAAAAATTGACGATGCATCTCAGATTTGTTTTTAAAATATTTTTTGGTGTTATGAGACCACTGCAAAATGATTAATATGTAGAGCGGTGCCTTACGCGAATTTGCTTTATAACTCAAACCACTTTAGCTTAATTCTTAAATCTTTCCATATTAAAATGGATAAGAAAAATAGCACTCCATAGTATTGTATTCATACAACCACATAGAATGTAACTAAAGAGTTTTTGCCATATTTTTTGCTTCAATTCATTGGAGATTGGGCCGCTCCAACTGGTGTGCATGCCTTGGCCACTTGTTGGCACTATAATAGACAGGTACACAAAGGAAGAGTTTCACAAGTGACTCAAGTTTGTTGCCAAGGATAAAGAATATATGGATTTCAGTATTGTTATATTGTCTGTCTATATGTGTGACTCCAGCATTTTGTGTTCAAATATCCTTTGCTTAAGGGGTTCTAACACGACAGCACCTAAGCGACTGGTTAGCCTTTCTATGGCGTAGTGCATTATTTGTTCATGCTTATGAAAGCAAAGCTAAGGGCAAGTTTTAAATGCATAAGGGTAATTCTTTTTGTTTGATATTTAGTTTGACAATAAACAAACCAGGGGTGGCATTAAACAGTTTGAAGATAATATCACTGAAGTAAAATAAACATTTTTGTTTCATTCTATAAGCTACTGACAACATAAAAGTGAAATGAACTTTTTTTTTTGATAATAGGTTCAGCGTTTATTTTTTTCCAGGGCTGTATGTCAGGTATGATAGCTCGCACATGCACAGCCCTTATTGAAGACAAACACCAGGATCAGGTTGGCATGATCACACGAGTCAAATCAAAAGGGGACTGAGTGACGAGGGTTACACTTGATTTGTGTCCTTCTGAATTCAGCACATGACGCAGTGCACTCCTTAGGGGAAGCTTCCAGAAACTAAAGGTGGGAGTGGTCCTGGGTTTGCGAGTCAGAATACCTCATAGTACATCAAAGCTATGTTAACGCAGTAATTACAGTGAACATTTGTATGAAAAACACTTGTCTGCCATGGCATAAATATAAAAGAATCAAATGTATGGTGGTAACTGAGTGTGCCTTGTAGTGTCCCATTTTCTTTAAACTAGTGCATTGTGCACCATTCCTAACCTGGAATACCAGCACCGTGGTAAACTGAGGACCCCGCTTACCAGTTTTGACATGGCACACTTTAGCTCATCAAGCTGTTTCCATTCTACATTTCTGTATCTAAGCGCATGGCCCTCACCGGCGTAAGGTGAAAGGTCATATTTCCATGGTTTAGGGAAGTTTTTGCTTTAAAAAAAAAAAAGGAAAGCGGGTGCATGAAAGGGGGATTGGAGGGTTGGGGGTGCACAAGGATGAAGGGCCCTGTTCTGACCTGGACTACGTCGCCACTCCCTAATTGGGTGACGACAGACGGGAAATGTGGTTTGGTAGGGAGGTAGTGCAAAGCAGGATGCAGGCTCGGTTTGTGGCCTTCCATGTGACTGCAGGTAGGTAAAGAGATGAGAGGTTTAAAATTGGCGGGATTAACGGGGCTTGGCTGTGGAAAGTGGGTCACTAGTTGTCTTAAGATGCAGTACAGCACCCCCCCACCCCTCCTCCTTCATGTCTTGTGGACCTCTAGTGCTCTTACTCATTGCGGCTTCGAAGTCTGCTCTCTATTGTGGTTTCGCAGCTGGGTCTCCTCCCCGACCGAGCGGCCGAATGGACGGTAGGAGGAGAGTGGCATTCGGTCCGGGGTGACGCGTCTTTAGTTTTAGTTTTGTTTCTTGGTCTCTTGGTCGCCGTAACTGGAGCCCGTCTTCTTGACCTCTGTGACGCCGATCAGGCGGCGGATCGCAATGGAGGCTGGAGACACAGAAACAAATGTCAGCTGTTTAGTAGAGGTAAGACAAAAAGTGGAGGCATAACGTTTAAGTTTTAAGTTGGGCTGTGAAACTGTATCCGCTGAAACAAGCCTCCAGTGGCTGCAATTATAACGAATGGGTCAGCAACACTTTGCAGTAAGAACATGCTTGAGTTTCATTAAAAGGAGAAAAAACCCTCGCAAATGTGCTGCATCAAGGGAGGCCACACAGGTTTTTATATGGTGGGAATGTGCATATATATACTGTATCATATTCAGACGCATATGTCTTCGACAGGGTCTTAAACCGTTTATGATGGAGGTTTATTGCGTGTCCGTACCTATGATGAGAAAGATGATGAAGCCAATGATGAGAAGCGGAGAGCCACTGACTGCCACTCCACACGCAAACTTGATAAGTGGCGAAAGCAGCAGCGTGGCCCAGAACAGGAAGTTGAGCAGCGTCCACGGACGGCGTGGAGGGATTATTGTGGGCCCCGGAAACTTTCCCTCCTTGCTGTAGGTCTCTTGTAAGGCATCCTGAAGGGGGGAAATATTCGTGAGCAACAACTGGATGTACTGAATATGTCTGCTAAAGAGGTTGACCTTAAAGGTCAGATTCCAAACATTTTTCAGTCTCCCTTAAAATTCATATTGTCATTGGTAGTTTGCTTTGTAATGCATACACGTCACTTCCTGCAAGTCAACCACATTTCAATTAAAAAATAGGTTTGAATGACTCATTTTGAATGTTTCCGCCGGGGTTACCGGAAGTGAGCTACACCATAGAGATACTGTACAATTTCTATGATAAGCATTACAGTAGATTCAATGGTGAGCAATGTTTTGGAATTCGAAGAAGAGGACTTGTTGTGCACACAGGAGCCGACAGAAGCGGGCGTTGTCAAAACATACAAGATTGAGTTGAGATTGAAGAAAATGTCACAATTCTCTTCACCAATAGGGCAACCAACTGTTTCACAATGAATGAGCCGTTGTTTAAGTGCTCAAGAACGTGGAGAGCAGCTGAACACAAAGCAACCGCACTGAAATTGTTGTCGTCTGTGACGTCACAGCTCTGGGAAGACCCGAAGGGCATGAGATTCAAACTGCAGACAACACATTCTGAATTGTATTTCGTGATTATACCCCTGTCTGGCAACAATCTAATCACAAATCACAGTTTATGCATTGTGAAGGAGTTCTAGTGGTCTCAAGAAGAACTTTGGAAATATTTCGTCTCTGACCTTTAATGGCATCGGAACATGAATAAGCTCACTCGTCACACATGAATGGAATGAAATGTTACCTTCTCTCGGTAGAGCTTATGCAGCCAGTTGGCACACTCGGCTTCATCTGCTGGAATCTCTTCCACAGGGAAACGTCTGCATTGAAGCAAGAACAAGGGCAAGAGTAAATTCAACTTCATCAGGGCACAAATTGAAACGAAAGAGCACAACGGAGATGAAAAATTAGGCTATTACTAATATTTTGACTAAGACACTGGATTTTCATTTTCGCCATGTTCAAAGGTGTTGCGTTCGGAAAGAGACAGTTCTAATGTTGGAAAGATTATTAAATAAGGAGCTTTCGCAAGTAGAGACACATCCTATAACAAAAACATCAGATACTGTTATGTGTGACATCACATTGGACTTTTAGCATATGTACATTTAACACAGCTTTTATATGACGTTGCTTTCACTATGGACCAGCTTAATTAATTGCAATAGCCCCTTCATATTTTAAAAAAAATCTGTATGCACATAAAAGCATAATATCGGCAATCATTTTTCAAATCAGCAAACTAATTTGTGTGTGTTTACGTCCAAATTTCAGATAAAATTTACTCTATTGTTAAGGAACTCACATTTGCCCACTTTAATTTAATAACATGAAAAGTGTTGAACTGAATGTTCCTTTCGCAATTCAGTGAGTTAGAAAAGACACAAGGACTACTAAATTATTCATGATGGTAGCCTGTGTAACTGCCTCACAGTCAAAAGGTTGTGGTTTGATATCCACCTCCATCCCAGGGTCGGTTGGGATAGGATGCAGCTCACCTGAGACAACTAATGATGTCAAATGCTCCAGAAAATGGATGGTTGAATGAATTGTGAAAATAATGTGTGAGCAGTGGCACTCCCCTACCACTAGGTGGCTCTCTCGTCTAAAGGAGATGATTTACTAAAACGCTGCGGATTTATTATTACGCAAACGAAACCATGTCCATGTCCAAATAATGATGTGCATGACTTTCTCTTTGTCAAAAATGCTTCCATGGGAGAGGTCAAAGGTGCCACTGTATGTTGGGGTACTCGATAAAATTCCTCACCCAAACTGAGTGTCCTTGTGGTCCTATTATAGTCGGCACTGTTATTCATTCGCTCCAGGCAAAATGTGCAGTGGTTATGTTTAAGAGCAAAAAGAACGTGAGAAACAATAGCCACATCAATGCAGAAAGTCATGTTCATACAAGTCTGTGGCTCATGCCAGTGAAGCGTTCTCACCTTATGCTCAAGTCAGCTTTGTATTTCTTGCCATTGACAATGCCCAGGAGAGTGGGTGTCTGCTTATCTTTGAAGTTGAGTGTCACGTCATAAACGGCAGTCACTGTAAATAATAAGAAAAAAAAGGCGCACATCAAAAAATGATACATTACAGATGGCATGTGTATATTTTTACATTTTACCTGTGCCCTTGAGACACTGCAGCGTGGTGGTAAACCCTTTGGTGCGTGGTAGAAGGTGATATTTGAGCTTGGGCAGGCCTTTACTCTCTGCGACCTGCATGCTTATCTGGTGCTTCTTCTCTGTAAAGCGGGTCCCTTCACAATACAGCAGGAACTGAAGGGCAAGAGTAGGAGGAGATTTGCCATGTTATGATAATACACACTGAAAACTTCGCTTGGATTGTTTTTCCCCAGTGTGGTATTTTAAAGGGGAATTCAAGGATCAAGGACAAAACAAGAGGGGCGGGGGGTGGAAAGAGAGCGAGCGAGAGAGAGGGAGAGACAGACAGACACCTGCAGTGAGATGTTAAATACAGCTGGAGCAGTCAAACAGATTCATTTGTGTACCGGTGCCAAGATAAATGGAGAAAAAAAATGGGCAAAAAGCGAATAATCCGTCTGCTGCTTGGAGGACATTCACTTCGAAACCGAACATTACTATCATGATGTATATTTCATGGAAACATGTGCACTTTACCCTATATTGCCAGACCTTCCTCCGTCCGTGAACTGGGTACCCTTCCGTCATTGTCGCTCGGTCCGTACTCATATAATAAGTGTCCTCTGTCTCCATCCTTTTAAAGTGCTTGGTGGGCGGGCACCGAGAGACATACATCACAGACAGCTTTCTTAGCCGGCTGGATTGATCGTTTGTAACATGGGTGTCCATAGGGACTTTATGTTCTCTGACTGTACACTAGGTGGCAGTGTTGTATAAAAATACTGTTGAGATGAAAAAGGAAGGAGAGTTCCTTAATGGAGTCGTACGAACTAGTGTTGTTAAAATACAGCGTTTGGCTACACCCTGGCCTTGTTATTTTGCCTTCCCACACCACATACCTAACCCGTTTAGGGAAGATAAAACCAATTGACGAAAATTTACTTTCGTCCTTGCTTAGTCCGTCCTTTTTAAAAAAAACTCTTGTCCTCTGTCCCCAAAATGGGCGGAATGCCCATCTCTGATTTCACGTTCATTCTCCCTCATTTGAAATCTATTTTTGTGATTCTATCGTTTATGTCAACCTGCAATATTACATTTATGTTCACCGCCAAGCATGCTAAAACATTATTACTGTATACAAGTCCGGTCTGGATTGTAAAAAAGTGGCCTAGTGAGCTTCAACCCAAGTGAATATGTACGTGCCAGAGTGGTTTTAGCTCATTTGCTATGTATTTCATGAGTAGTGGCGATATGATTTTCCATAATTTGTCCATCACTTCTCACACGTTGGAGCTTCTAAAGATGAACATTCTTTCGGTTGCAAAATTTGGATTTTGACCAACATGAACAGTCGAAAAAGTCACACAACACAAATTATAAAGTATAATTACACATGAGGAGACCTTAGTTTAGCGCATTGAATATTTAAATCTTGTTGTGTGTTCTTTTTGTCAATCTTTTGATTGTTTTGTCATTATTATTAAGTTCTTATTTATTTGTTTAGTTTTACAAAACAAGATTTTAAACAAGTCCTCATCATATCTCACAGATATACCCTCAAAAAGAGAGAACTGCAAGCATATAGGACGATAATACACAGACGTAAAGTAATAAGTAAGACCGATTTGAAAACAGAATATTCTTCTGTAGCATTTGGATTTGCACTCACCCACATATGTTCAGGATAGTCTTTAAGCCTGTCCAGTCCGCTGAAGACAGTTTTCCGGTCCTCTTCCCACTTCCGCTTGCAAAAAACTATTTCTAAGAAGTACCAGGTCCAGCCAATCAGAGGAACTTTCAGTAGCTCATGTTTAGCTAGGACTTTTGAACTCTGAAGGGAAACAGAAGCAGAGGAATTCAATTGACATTTTATTCATTTACATCAGGACTCAACTCAGTTCTCAGCACATTAGTACATCTTTAAATGTGCTACGTTATAGCAATAAATTAAATCCAACTGACCCCCAGGACACCATATCTTTCGCACATAGTCCAGCCACACAGGAAGTCAATCTCATAGTTGTGGTTGAGAATGATGATGACATGTTCTTTGCCAAATTTGTCCACCGTAGCCTGGTCCGTATACAAAGTGCACTCTGTGCCGGACCACCACTCCAGCAACATCACCAGCTCTGTCCAGAAAAACAAAACACTGTCATTTACAATGTCTGTCTGATCCAAGATGTTGTAATAATCATGGCCAAAGTGAGGAAACAATTCCAAATGTGAGACCGTCAGCGTCTGACAGATTAATTCGGTTTTTATATTTCTCTAAGCAGTTCATTTTCTTGCCCAAGGTTTGCCAATTGACATTGGAGCAGTGTCACAAAACTAACGCCTGGCATGAGGTTTTTCCGCCCCTAACCAAGTTCAGCACCAGTTTGAGAAGATTTGCAGCAGGGGTGCCCATTACGTCGATCGCAATCGACCGATAGATCGCGGACTGATCCCAAGTTGATCGCGAGTGGTGTGGAGAAGAAAAAAAACAAACAACCATTTGTGTGTCTTTCTGCATGTTCGTAATATATAGTTTTTGTGTTAATGTATACTGCACCCTCAGTCTCATTTTCACGAAAAATAGTAAAAAACTAAAATAAAATAAAGCAGGTAAATCTTTAACCTACGGTGACCTGCGTCACCGGAAGATGGTAACGCTAAGCAGTCTGCAATCACAGCTTGTAATCAGAGCTGTATCAGAGCGCTACACCTTTTATCGTTATCATTATTCTCATTCAGAGTTCGTTTCGTGTACAATTCACAGAGGGCACGAGCAAAGAATAGGAATCTGGGGGCTGAGGGAAGCATTTTCAAACGGTACGTGTGAGCTACGATAGTTAACAGGCTGCAAAAGTGCGTAGCAATCCTCCGTGTCAGGCTGTTGCTCATCATGACGTGCGTGTGTATGTGTGTGCGCGGTAACCAGTCGATCGCGGGATGTTAATGAATCGACAAGTCGATCTTCGGTCCAAAAAGTTTGGGCACCCCTGCTTTACAGCCATTACACTACTCCTACTACAATTTCTGTTATCCATGGCAAGTTTGTCGAACCAGGAGCTGTTCTTTACAAAGCAAAGGGCCTGCTTCTCATGTTTGTGATAAAATCACCAAACTCTTACAGAAGGCTATCGCGCAAAGCCAGGGAGAGTCTAAGTGGAGGGCTACAATGGTACTCAGCATTAATAAAAGATTGATTGAGCAGATGCGTTGCAAAGTGATAAAGCATTACCCGTACCAATTTCGAGTTGTTTATGATGCATTGAGGACAACGCATCATAATGCAGCACACAAACAAAAATGGAATATAAATTTTTGAATAAAAATATTTGAGAATTTTTTTAATCACTCTGATAGCATGATAATGACGTAGCTAGCATGTCTGAGGCACACTCCCTAAAAGACTCGCAGGGGACAAAACCATTCATTGGTTCATCACAAACAAAAAGAAATCCATTCTACTCACGGCTCCAGAGAGAGTATGCGAGTCGGCAGTTGATTCGGCGATAGAGCTGCTTGTTGATTGGCCAGATGATGCACGTGCACAGCTGGATGAAGTTTATGATGAGGCCGCTCACCACAAATACAAAGCCCATCAACAATTGAAGAATGAACAGGCTCTTGATGTAAGCCAGGAGAGCCATGCTTGAGAAGCCCAGGGAGCTGAGGGGGCTCCTCTATACACAATGACCAACCTGAGGGATAAAACGCACAACATGAGGATCAGAAACCAGAGTGGGAGAAGAAGCATCACCAAAAAAATAAATTAAAAAAAGAAAGAAAATGTCCGTACCACGGTGGTATCCTTTTACAAGCCTCGTTTGCACGGTCCTTCGGCCAATACTACAGTCCTGAAACCAGAGATTTATCCATAAGAAAAAGAAGCTGAAATGTAAAACGTCTTTCAAATACAGAGCTAAAAATGTTTATAACTGGTAATTTCCAGAAAACGAACAGCTCCAAAGTCTCATTCATATATCCTACCAGTGATGCTGGAAAAACAAAAGTAGCCTCTAACAGTCTGTCCAGGCTATTCCTTGCTTCTCCCAATCTTCTCCACATTCCTCATAGGCACTAAATTTATCTTACATATTGCCTAAATCAACAATGTCAGGGACTCAACAAGGATCCAAAGATATCTTACATTAACTGTTGGGTCTACAGTGAGAAAACCAAAAATTGCAGTGATCAAATGCCAGAAGCACTCCAGAGAAAACGTGGCATTGAAATGCCTTACAAACACAATGGAAAGACAACAGCAGTGGATGCCGGTCAGAAAAAAAAGAATGGATATATAATTATGTAATTAACTGGGTTATAATTGAATATTTCTAGGGTAAAAATAAGAACTCAAAGACCTTAAACACGCGTTCAGAATATCGGCTCCCAAAAACAATTCTCAGTGAAGGCAAATGCAAACTAAAAGCACAAACTGCGCTGTCATGCCTTGGGCTTGCATGTCGACCTTGAAATGTATTCACAAGTTTTCATTGATGATGTAACAGCAGAATTCATTCTGAAGTCGACAAAACCATTTTGTCTGGCAATTTACAGAAAAATGCACCCAAACTAATGGGGATAAGCTTCATCGGGCAACGAGATAAAAAACCCACAACACACTGCCAAGACAACAAAAATATTAATTGCAGGATGGGACGTGTAGGGTCTTATGGTCTTAAGTCGATCACCAGACCCTATAGCGCATACATTTCACTACCTGATTGGAGAACCTCCCAGAAACAAACATGAACTGAAAGAGGCTGCAGCAAAGGCCTGGAAAAGCATTTCAAATGAAGAATGCAAAAGTGTGGACAAGTCAGTGTGTTGCAGGCTTGTTCTTGCGAGTGAGGGTTATGCCACCAAATCTTAAATGTTATTCACTTTCAGTTAATTTTGCTGACTTGGATTGTGGGTTGCTTTATACAAAAGGTAAAACAGTTAAGGCTAGACTCAGACTCACTCACAGCACTAATCACGACAACCACTCCAGAGAATATGCAGATGGATCGTGAGAAATGATATAATAAAAATTAAACCCTGCCCCAACTTTATGCAAGCTTAGGAGTAATCAGTCAATTTTAATTGGCCACACTTGAGCAAGTTTATTATGATATTGTATTATACCGCAGAACCGTGACATTAAAGTGATAAAGTGACAATAAAGATTAACAGACACTTGATGATTAAATCCTTTTTTTTCCCCCAAATAACTTTAAAAAGTGTACTTTCATGAGCTGCCCCTCTCCATTTTATGCAACCAAGATTTGGAGTGTGGCTTCTGTTTCAAAGTTGTCTTAGATCTTAAAAGTGAGACTCTAGTTCCTAAAAACAACTCGACAGTGGGTGGGAGGGTTGTAGCTGCTGGCCACTCACTTCATTCTTATCTCCACACTCAACTGCAGAAGTGATAAAAAACAGTCGCCAAGAGTTGCTGATTCAGTTCCTCATGCTGTTATACAAAGCCACGTGGCTGCTGGTCGTTGCATCTCATGTTACCCTGGGCACATGTTGATTGGATCAAACGTGACCGTCTGAGTGCATCGGACCACACTTGCCATCACAATCGGTCTGACGGCAAGGTTTGGACACATCAGCTCCAATTGAATAACATATGTCAGAACCCACAGAGTACATATCAGAACATGAAGGATGTGCATTGCAAATACATGCAAAATGTATTATTATTATTATTATATTTGAGCGGCTTGGTGTCCAGTGGTTAGTTAGCGCGTTGACCTCACAGTGCAGATGTGCAAGGTTCGACCGCAGCTCCGGCCTCCCTGTGTGGAGTTTGCATGTTCTGCCCCAGGCCTGCATGGGTTTTCTCGGGTACTCCGGTTTCCTCCCATATTCCAAAAAATGCATGGCAGGCTCCTTGAACACTCAAAATTGTCCCTTGGTGTGAGTGGGAGTGCGGATGGTTGTTCGTCTGTGTGCCCTGAGATTGGCTGGCAACCGGTTCAGGGTGTCCCCTGCCAACTGCCCAAAGACAGCTGGGATAGGCTCCAATACCCAACCCCCCCCCCCCCCCGCGACCCTTGTGAGGATAAGCGGATCGGAAAATGAGTGAATGAATGAATAATTTGACTTGTTAAACTACCTGAACCAAAGAAATATCAATGACACAAATCTGTCTTAAAGCCAAGTGTGCCTGTAGGATACATGCACGAATCAAAAGCACAAACATAGTAACTGATATGGTTTCAACTGAACCCCCCCTAAATATTTAACTGGTGTATTTAAAAGCATTAAAATCTCAAAGTATGGATGGATGACGTTCATAAATGAAGACAAATCCTTTTTAACAGACATGAAATATACTAATGTGAAATCAGCTCTTCAAAGTTACCCACTGAGTGATCAAAAAAAGTTCAACATTTTTCAACAACTGTTTGACTGTGCTTGGAAAGTTTCTTTTGAATAGCGATCTTTTCTAAAGGCACACTACGACAAAACACCCACACACAAATATGTAATATTTCCCAAAAGTTCATTTGCTGCAAAATTAAAAAAAACTCTACACAAATGGGGAAAAACAAAACAGCAATGCTATGATTTAGATGAGGCAAAATTCAAACGTGTAAACAGTATGTGGCCAACAATTACGCTACATTGACAAGGCAAACGCACGCTGATCAATTCAAGTCATGCAGCAGCTACATTACCTCAGCTCAGTCCCCGCGGCCAATAGACAGGGAATGAATCCACAAGTTAGAATGATAAAATACTGTCACGTGATTCTCTGTTCTAAGTCAATTGATGTCATCCAGTCCAAACATTCCCACCCGTCTCTGATCGGTGTTGGCGTCGTGATAAATAGCCAGTGTTAAGTCACCCTCGTGGTGCCCGTTATGTAACTGGGAAGGTTTGGAAATATCACCTTACTGGGAATCTGATCGTTCCGACATGATTATAAAAGTAGGTCTGTCGGAACAAGGGGTGTCCATTGCAAACAGCTTATCTGTGAATGCATTGCGCTCAACAACTTCAGACATTTTTGTGAAGACCAACGAGCAATAAAGCGTAGAATCACTCGTGTATCTTATCTGGATGTTGTGTAACTTTTAGCACAATGGTATAACCCGACAACATATTGACGATTAAGTATTGTTTTGACTCTAAGTTAGAGGGGATTTCATAGATCTTAAACAGATAGGCGGTAAAGATGCATTTTTAACAAGTTTGTATTCATGTACAGGTATTCGACTACACTGCCACACGATTGGAATTGAAATATTCATGGGGGCAACTCCCAGTGAAAGAAAGATTTCCACACTTGCCAAGACCTTTGTTCTTATTTCCTCTTGACACACTTTTCGACTTACCTCACATGCTCGCACTTTGTACACACATCAAGCACCAGGACAAAATAAAGGCAGCAGCAGCTCATACTGCCGGCCGAGAAAAGTGCTGCTTGAAACAACTTTTGCGAACAGTCAGGGCTTTGTAAAAATTGCTAAATCATTCTACCCACTGTGGAATTAAAAGATGAAGCGAGAGTTTCACCCCGAGAGCCAACTGAACTTGACGGAACGATAAATCACTGACCGGGTTAAAGCTGCACAACTGTTTGTCCAATACCACCAAATAGCCATCCACCGGTCACTTATAGGTACTGCAGTTGAACAACTCTTTAAACTCAAAACACCTGCTAAAAAACCTGCTAAAGTCAACTGCATACATGCTCTACTTGCAAACAATGAGCCCGTACGGCTACCGTCTCATTTGAAATTTCAGTTGATCGGTCACCTCTTCTGATCAATTTGCTAGTACCCAGGATATTCTCCAGTGCTCGGAATCCATATTTGTCCGTTTTACTCACCAGTAGACATAGTAGGCCATTGCCATGAGCACTAAGGCGCCACAAATTCCAGTGAAGATCATCACAGCACTCTGGTTCAGCATTTTGGTGGATGATGGTTCACCAAATGAGCGCCAAAATAAAATAAAAATGCCAGCAGTGAGCAGCTGGTTGTCACAGGCTGCCCTGTGCCGGCTCCATCATAATCCCATCGAAGGAAAGAGATTATGATGACAACAAGAACGCCTTCTGCAGAAGGAATTGCTTGATCAGCAAGTAATTACTGACGAGCAAGAAAGTCCCATCAAAACATCAACAAAATTTGGATTCCCAGTGAGAGCAAGTGGAAAACCTAAACAAATATCCAGTCGGCACTGCAGACTGCGAGGAGATTCAACTAATGGATGAATGGTAGGAGGGCAGGCACACAGTCCCGTAAAAACCATCCGACTGTATTCTCATTCTCTAATCCAGGGGATTAGATTAGTGCCGATTAGCAGGCCTCGGGCATCCAGGCATCCTGGATATGTCGCGTTTCATTACCATGAACCAACAGGTTGGAGACGGCCGGCTTGTCTGGTTGAGTTTGCCACCCAATTTTGCCATTGGTTGTCGTTGCAAATGAGTTGTTACCATTTTTTAAATGATGATTGTGTTCGGAGTGAATGTCCTTCATAGAAAGGCGAAATATTTCCAGTGTTCCATGAAGGTTTAGTTGTGTTAGCATACGACAACCTGCCACTATGTTACAACTGTTATATAGGAATTAAGACTACCCTTGTAGATAATAGAAAACATCTCTATAATGATGGAAAAATTGGGAAATCAATCTTAGTATCGGTAGCCTGTCTATGATGTTTTATATGGTGTGTAACCATGAAGACAATAACTTGGTAGGATGGAATGATTTAGTGAAATAAACTGTGTAATTTTCTTTGCTTTACTTTTATGTCTACAGTTAACTTGAACTAGGACTGGCAACAAGCATCTTGAAGACGTGCTCACAATCACTACCTACTAAATTGTGAAGTGTTGTAAATGTCCCTGCAACTTAAATTTTTGCTTGCAATGCAAGACAAAAAAAGTGTTTATGGATACAAAACTTTTATGCAGTAGATGTAATTATCTTTTACCACAAACTGCATCACTTTTAATGAAGTTAGTCATTTTTAGCCTTCAGGGGTTGACTCAACCATGACTAATAATAAGTGATTATACATGATATACCAAATAATATAAGTGTTCACCCAAATCAGCATAATCTGCAAAGAGTACGTCTCTCTCTCTCTCTAAATATATAAATATAAAAATCGATTGATAGATACATAGATGAATCCCAAGACAGATTTCCACCTATGTTGCAACCTGCCTATTATAAAATCTTTTCAACTAATCCTTTTGGACTTCGAAACCACTAAACGCATATCCACTATCTGGTTGACAAAGTTTGATCTTAAAAAGATACTGACATGCTAAAATTTCACTTCAGAGCTAGAGTCCAAATGCGGGAACTGGGCTTTTAACTGGTGCATTTAACTGTTTTAGTGTCCTGAGGACTAATACAACTTCTCCATTGGTAGCACTGGTGGGGCCAACTTATCAGGTCACACCGTTCTTTTTTTTTGGGTGGGGGCGGTGCGGGTTGCGCACGGCATGACCGTGCATAACGTAGTCTTAGAAATTGTCAATACAAAGCTTCGCATGTAGCAAGGATTCAGAGAGACCGGAGTTATTTCTGCAAAACGTTTTACTGTGAATATGAAGTTTATTTAATAAATAAATTATTAAATAAACAGTATTTAAATACTGTCCTTAAATGAACACCAGCATAACTATCAGCATTGCTACACCCATTATAATTCAACTCAAGGGTGGCCAGTTCACCTAAGACTCTTCACCTGGGAGAACCACAATTTATCATCCTGCCTGTCATCATAATCTATCGATTTTTCGCCCCTCTACCCTGAAGGCTAGAAACCCCCTTTTTTTAGTTGCAGGAGAAAGACCCGAAGTGAAAAATCTGTGAAGTCTGTCTGTATATATATCACTTCATACCAATTAGTGGCGTAACATGTTGGGCCTGACCGATTGAATAGGGCATTATTAGGCATTTGACGTATTCGGTATTTTTAAAATCACCCATTTTTCCCGATTGTTAACACATACCAACATAAAACACAGATAATGACATTCAAGAAAAAAAGCTGATTCTTCTGTTTTAAAGTTAAATACTAAAAGGGCAAACTGATGTAAGACTGTCAAATGTTCTTCATATTTATTGTTGTAAGGTTTATGGGTTACAAAAATCAGAAACATGCGTCAAGTTAAGGGATTTGATGGTACTGCAGGGGTTTTCACTGCACAGTAATTGCAATAAGAATTACCACTAAACAGTAATGGCAACAAGCATTAAGACGTCCCAACAACCGGATGATGAATGACAAATATTAAATCATCGCGTTATTTTCATAGCACTCCCTCTCAAACGTCAGCTGTAATTGAGGTGAAATTAGATCGCGACATGGTGATGCAAGTTCAACGTCAGCAGACGTGTACTCATGCTTCCAGTGGTTTCACAAGCACAATTTGCCTGCGTATAACAAGTGCTGTAGTGTTCAACTGGCAATCTGTAAGCGGTTAATTGTCTGAGTAAAGCCTCCATACGCCACGAGCTGCTAGCATATCGCTCATATGGGGAACTCTAACTGTGACCCATGTGCCCGGGACGTCTCACGCCAGTCATGTAAACTCGCAATAGAAAGCTATATTGTTACATGACTTTTCTTTTGCCGAAAATGAAAATATTAGCCGAGCTCTCCGAAGCTTTCCCAAGACAAACAAGAGGCGGACACAAGCCCTGCATCTTACGTTTAATGTGTAATAAATAACCCAACAACTACAACCCAGGGAAAGTAACCACTATCCCGCCGAGATAGCATATTGCGACTGTTTAGATTAGTCCAAAAATGTTTAAAGCAAAGAAGAGGAATGTTTAGGTCGTGCAGCTCAGTTGCCGGCGAACCCGTGTGGCTTTCTTGCTAGCGTTAGATGCTACGCTAGTTAGCTAGCTACGGCTAGCTAACAGTAAGGCACATTCTCAGTGGGCTTACCTGCAAATGGATCACTTGGGAGTAAAAGCCCCGTAGATTCGATAATACGTCGGCCGCAGGTTCGGGACCTCGTGAGGTTGTTAAAAATATACCGCCCCCTTTACATAGCCCCCTCTATCTACACAACGTGGCTTAACAGAGAGGGTACAAAGATGACTTGAGGTCATGCAATTTTCAAGAGCACTATTGTTTGTCGGTTAAAGCGCCACATTTCCTCAAAGCCCCCTCTGAAGATGTCCATCCGGTTAGTCCAGACTACCACCCCCTCTGCAACACACCTGCCTCTTCAACTGTAGTCACTAGGCGACAATTACTGTCGAAAACATGTAGTTGCTCAATTAGCACAGTAGACGATGTTAATCCTTTTCCACTTGTCAGTCATTGCTTTGTTCCTTCCCTCCATGACCAAACTAGCATTTTTTTTCCTTTTCTGAATAAATATTCACATTTTGGACGAATCGCTTGTGTTTGAAATCCAATTCACACATTATTCCGAAAGCAATTCGTTAAATTTTCTCTTTGATACACACGTCCAAATTACACAGTGGATATTCTGTCGTCTAAATTAATTCATCCATTCTCTCCGGCATTAGCTATTTTAGAACTCTTCAGCCCTCTGCTGGTGTTTTAGCACATCTGCGTCTTTAAACCACTGTTGCCCAGTCCGTTAATAAACCAATGCACAGACTTTTGTGACCCCTGCTTTAGACTGAACTTTAGAGTCTAAATTTGAGACTCCATTTAACCTTGGAAGTATGTTTTTTGGAATGTGTGAGGAGGTCGGAAACTCATACAATCACCACACATGGAAGGCTAGACCTGGATTCCAATCCCAACCATCAAACTTTAGTGGTGGATGTGCTAAGCAGTGGGTTACTGTGCCACAACCTTGACATGTTTATCTTTATCACTATTATTTGTTTAGACTGATCATGTAAATAAATCATTGGAATTGGACAAGCTGTTATATAATTTGTCGTAAAAAACAAACAAATGAAATCGGTCCTTCTGATGATCTCAATAATCTAATGTGCAGCGCGACAGTAGTTGGGGTATCACTACTGTAAACTAGGCCCCTCTTGAGATCATGTCCATCTTTAAAATACTCAAATGAATGTAAAACTCAGTAAATCAAAACTGCCTGCACAGAAATTAACTTGAGCATACTTAGGATGGATACACTGTATTGTCTTGAGTAGTTATTTAGGTTAATGCCAGCTCGTCATACTGTGGATTAGTGCTGCACAAACATACCTGCCCCTAATTACACAGCATTAAGCACTTTATCTGACGAGGAGAGTGTTTAGTTGCCTGTTCTTTCATATTCAGTATATTATCCTAATTCTGATCAAGTTAAAGGCACATTTTGACTGTAGGTGAGATTTTAAATACCAACAACCCGCTCCCAGCAAAACAAATACATCAAAACACTTATTACATAGTTTTTATTACATCAGTCATTCCATTTGTTGTGTTAGAGAAGCGGCTCAATGTTTTGGCCTTCAATTTATATTTGTGTTGAGCAACTAATACATTTGTACACACACACAAAAACAACATTCAAAACCAGCTTCACTTCCTTTCTGCTTTAAGGCTATTGATTAGTGCTGAGATATGGCAATAACAAAAGAATGCCGATCAACAGTACAGAAAATATTGTCTTTTAAAAATTATCTGTGCAAGTACCTCAATTTGAGATGGTTTAAGACAGGAATCTAATGTGTACTTATTTGGATGAACGTCATGAAAATTAAAGGCATGGATTAAGGAGGTGTGGTGCTTAAAACACCAACTAATCATAATTGTCAGTGGGGCTACAATTCTATAACAACAAAAACACTGGCAAATAAATCGTACCAATAAAAGTATATGGATCATGAACAATCTTCACCGGGTTTGAATAGTTTAGTACAGCGTTGCAGTACACATATCATAATGCCTCAAACCTCAACGCGTGAGCTGTCACATTTATTCCATACACAGTTGTTATTTTCAATGTCGCGGTGACATTACTGCATATTTCAGCAAGTGACACCTCAATGATTTATCCCAACTTATTTTGTCAAGTTTTTAGAGTTAATAATTACAGATTTATCCAAACCTATTTTGTCAAATTTTTAGAGTTAATAATTACAAAGAGAACAAGACACTGATAGCGATGAATTCAGCTCTGACCACAGCGGCATGTACAAGTACACCTGTTTATAAGTTACAATATACCTAAAAGGATTATTAAAGTACATTTAGTAGTCCAAAAAAACTGGCTCTAAAAATAAGCCCTATAGGCTAATATCTGTTTTAAAACTATGCAAAGGAAGATGATATTTATAAAAGCCATAGTACATCGATGTATGGCAGTGATTCTGGCGTGTCTCCATACAGAGTGCGAGTAATGAGTCTTCACAGCTGAACATCTTCAAGGATTCTGAAAGGAAGAAACACATGACATGGTTGGGGAAAATGTTACATATCCCATGCCAATCTTTATATTTATTCATGAATGTTACCATCTTTGATATTAGGACGTTTGTAAAAATTTCGCTTCCACAACGATGGCAGGATTCTCAATATCGCCTTTGCTCTGAACCATTCTCAGCTCCAACTGTGCAGGGCTGGGCCTTTGCCCCGGGCCGGCTTTTTCTGAAACATTGCAGAGCAGTTCATAACATTAACTACAAGAATACTGCAGTATTTTTTCCTTCAATAATTGTGATGCTCGTGTCAAATCTGTACAAACAAGGTGAGGAACAAATTGTATGAAATAGTCAGAAGTCTAAGTAAAAATGACATACCATTAGCATAATTAATGGTCCGTTTAATTACATGGTGCATAACCGAAACAGTCTTTTCACAGGCAGCCTGGAGGTAAAAAAGAAAAAGAGTCAGAATGATTACACCAAGTGGTCATTATGACATTGCATCAGCTATTTAAGGACTGAGAGAGCATTGCAGAGGGGTGTCTGAACCTTCAGGTCACTGGGATGATGATGTGTCCATGCAAGCAACAAGGCAGCAAACAGGTCCCCGGTCCCCACAAACACAGCATCAACTTTGGGGATGTCCATGCAGATCTTCTGAATGCTCATCGTACCATCTGGCTTTTCTACGTGGAAGAATGCACAGCAATATTTGAGCGTGACGGGTACTGTATGACTGCAGTTTGTTTGTTGGGGTGAAAGTCATTTGCATAAACAACAAAAAACTTTGCAGATCCAGCATGTTTTTGAGTTCCAATTGGATTTTGTCTTTGTCCAAGAATGGAAAGGTACATGACAGATATAGTTTAACGAGTCCTGGCCCCCCAATTCATCGCAGCACACAGGGTCACCATTGCATCATTAGAACAGCCTGTCCAAAATCAAAAGTGAAATAAACACTCTTCTCACTTGATTTATAATGTTTTATCAACCATGAACCAACAAGTTGCCTGCTAATGAACAAACAGATGGACTAAGAGTGCTTCACTAAGAGCTCTTCTCGTTAAGAAATTGTGCATTTTGAATATTATTCTCTTCAAAGTTTGTTTATAACTTACCCCAAAAGGCTAACAAGGGTTGAATGTACACAGATTAAGTGGCGATGGTACTTTACCAATTTTTTGGCTCCCAAGGGCCAAAAGGTACTGGCCTCCTTGATTCGAAGGCAACTCAGTACTAGTGAGTACCACCGTTTTTGGACCCATCTTGTGAAGCAACTCCATTGCCTGAGGAGTACACAGGACACAATTATGCACACAATCTTGGACTGCTTTTTATAAAATTCTAAATTGATTGACAAAAGGTACCCACTTTAAGAGCATCTTCTGTGGTGTGGATTTTCCTCCCAGTTAAAAGCCTGTTTAAGAAACGCAGATGTATTTATCATCTGTCTCTTTTACAAACATTTATTCGTGCATTTCTCCTAAACTGTATCTCTGACCATGCCACACCAGTCGCTTTCTTTCTCCACCTTTGTATTCATTAAAAGGCCACTCACTCTGCTTCAAACTGGTTGGGGGTAAGAATGTCGGCCATAGGCACTACTTTGTCCCGGTAGACTGGCAGAAGTTCCTCTGGGACATACTGGAAAAGGCACCAATTTAAAGGTTTGTTATGACTTTTTATTAAGGATATCTTCTCATTTCTGCTCAGTCTAAACACATATTGAACGTAAGGAAAAACAACAACAAAAAAACTAAAAAAAAAAAAAATGTTTTTGACAAGGGGAAAACTCATAAGGCTCAATTAGCTGCTTGCATTAAAATGGGCGGGGAGTGGGGGCCAGGTCACTGTGTCTGCATAGACATCATCAAACATTGCTCAATATCTGCAAGATACCATTTTTATTGTTTTTTGGTTTATGGGGTAGGAATAAGAATAAAGAAAAAACATAACGGCGTATTAATACAGTACATTAAAATGCTCACCATTGCACCATGGTCTCCCATTACAGGGTCACAAACTGTCACAAAACAAACAAACAAAAAAAAGGTAGGAGTTAACTACTTGGAAGATTTGGCTGTTCAATTTTGCATTGAATCAACCAGTATTGCACTCACCATAAACTAAATTGGGATTGGCCTTTTTGAGCTCTTTAACAATCTCAACAACAGTCATCAGGAAGGACGTGTCCCTGCTGTACCCTAGGTAAAGGAAAATGGAAACAAAACACGTACGTGCTTTAAGAGGTATGCAAATGCAAACGATACTCGGTCTTGTAAAAGCTATATTTCAGAGCTTTGTCCGCACAATAACTGTGCGAACAATATCAAATATTCCTTTAGAACAGGGATGGGCAAATGCTTTTGATAAGGGGCCACATGAAACAGTGGAGCGCTTGCCGAGAGCACCAACTCCAACTTTGTCTCCAATATTTTGACTACAGAGTACAAATAATAAGCATATTGTCACGTTTGAATAAAGTGCTGTGTGGAAATATTTACACACTTTAAAAATTTTTAATTTTGTGCAGCAACTCATCTGGCAAGAATGTTAGCATATCATACACATATAGTGATGATTTTTACTACACTCAAACAGGACTGTCGTACTGGACTCAACACTTTTTTTGGTTTCTCCGACTCCTTGGCATGTGACTTGGACTGAGCCATTGGACTTGCAGAAGCGTCTTCGCCACTCAACCGAATCCAGCGATATTTTCATTCCTGATTATTAACGTCCTTCAAACGAAACTTGAAATAATTTATTTCAGATGATCAAAATAGCCACCTAATTGGTTAACCTGAACGCGAGCGCCAAAGTACGTAGTCTTTTTCTTTCGGTAATGTCAAAACTGTCAAAATAAAAGCATAATGTATTTTTTGTTTTTGTTTGACTTTATAGTCGCCATGAGTGCTGGTCAGAGATTGACCCCCAGGCCATACTGTGTCCACATCTCAGACTCACCTGTAAGGATGTAGTCATAGTGGTTCACCTTATTGAGCTTGATGCCCTCATAGAGCACATTGAGCTCATCAGCTTTCAGTACTTGACCCTTCCAGTGAGCATAGCCTAGAACACGAGACAAAACTTTGATTATTGTTGTTTTTCAAGAACGCCATCCAAAAATAAATAGACTGTGGTAACATCGGAGGGGAGATATTTGCAGAAACTGGGTGTGATTCTTCCCTTTTCTGTCTGATCATTGACTCACTGTGATGCAATCTCCCTCTTAAACAGGGCCTCAACACTGAGTGGAGACGATGTCTTTATACGGTTGCCAGTTTCCCCCTTTTTTGTGCCCCTTCACCATGAACCCACAATAAACTCCCTCAGCTGTTCGCACTACAAATGAAAAGACTCACAAAAACACGGGCCTTTCGCTGACCCAGAGCTGGCCAGCACAGCAGCGAGCACCTCCTGCAGTGAGATCGCTTTTACAGGGGAAAACACTCTCAGGCCTGCACTGGGAGGTTATAAACGAGGACATTTTCTTGTACAGGTCAAATTACAGGAGTGTGATGTCGCCCGCATGAACCAATTTTGGCTGGAAAAAGGAATATATAGATATCAGATATATTACCGGTAATCTAAGAGGCTGCTGTGCGAACATCACCAATCATGTGTGAATTCAAATTATTTTTATGCTTTGGTGTATAAAAGCCAGCTCTAATTATAATTATCTCTTGAGCAACCTTGGTACCCTGATTTATTCTCATTAGAGTTGCAGGTGAATTCAAGGCTATCCAAGCTGAAAGTTGATGAAGGGCAGACTACATCCTAATCATAGGAGGACATGAAGACACGCTCACATTCACACCTAATGACAATTTAGTCTTCGGTGAACCTAACATGCGTGTTTTTGAATTGCAGGAAGAAGCCGGAATACCTGGAGAAATCTCAAGCAAGCGCTGCAAGAACAGACAAACTGCACTCAGGAAGACCAGTGCCAAGATTCGAACCCCAAAGCTTAGTACTGTAAAGCAGCTGTGACGAACCACTGGCCCCACCATGGCGCCCTCCTCCCCACTGCATCTTAGCGGTATTTATAGTATCACTTTTGTGTAAGTTGAAATGAAACCATCCTTGCAAAATAAAACAAATCAATTATTTTCATTTAAAAAAAAGATTTTTTTTTAATAATCATCGGTGATAATCATCAACACTATCATTTATTTATTTTCATTTTCAAGGGAGGCAAAGTACAAAAGCCAGTAACTATGTATGCACTACATACGAGTTTTATCTATACACCAAAGTCACAAGGTTAAAATGTTACATTGGTCAACCATTTTCTTGGACATTTGAGGGAGAAAATGTGCTGAAAGCAAACTTTATACAGTCATTCAGAACATATTTTGAAACCTAAACAACAAACAAAAGGATAGCAAAATGTAAAAAAGAAAATAATTGCACACCAAATTCCCTCAAGTGAGACCTCTGTAAAAGCATGAGACAACCTGTGTGATTGGAGAACTGCACAGAATTGATAGAGTCCACTTCAAAACCCAGAACCTGAGAAAAGTTTAACAAAAAGAAAGAGAAAAAGAGAGAGGAGTTAGTTGACCTTTCTTTGTCCTAACACTAAACTATATAAAGCAACAACAAAATTTATTGTGCAGACTCACCTTCATACTGGATAGGATTAAATTACATGGGGCCATTATACCCTAGTACGAACCCACTAAACTGGCGTTTGCGTGACTTCGTAGGAAAAGAGTGCGGATACTGTACTACACTCGCCTTGACCTGTTGGCATTGAAAATGTGTGCTGCATGATGGAGCGTGAAATGTGACAACGGAGACCATGGACTGTTTAACAGTTGAAGCTATACATTAAGCAAAGCTCCAACAATTAGTGTCCTCAGTTCTCAAATGTTTATCGAATGTTGTTAAAGTGATGCAACACAGTGGTAAGCATGATCCTGTCACAGCTTTTTTGGAACATGTTGACGCCATAAATTTGTAAAATTATTTTCTAAAAAGAATAACGTTTATCAATTTGAACATTAAAAAGTTTGTCTTTGTAGAATATATAATTGCATATCAGTTGAAAGTGATTTGAAAAATCATTGTATTCTGTTTTTATTTATATTTAAAACATCGTGCCAACTTCATTGGAAGTGGGTTTAAAGTACAGCATGCTGACTTGGTATATCTACATGTATAAACCATTTTAAAGAGGATTGAGATCGAATAAAATCATTACGAATACGTTCTAATCGACTATTTGGAGTGAAAAAAAAAATCTAACTGTCCACACGCAGAGTGAGTGTTACAACTACTCCCGGCGTTTAGTCACATGAAACACATCTCGTCTCTGCAAGCAAACCATTTCTACTGTTCATTCATTATTATCTTTTATCTTGTAGCAACGTAAGACAGGAACACGACATGGCACATATTACAAAACGATAAGGCAATGTAGGTGTACTATCTATGAATTTTAGCCACACAGCAACAAACATTAAGCAAGAAACGATATATACCTGCAGAGGGAATGTTGCGGACTTATTTCCAACATATCCTCGGACAACATGACTCTGAATGGACAACACGCGACATTCCATCGCCGCCATGAGCCAAATTGGGATTAAAAACTCGAAACGCAATCAGACAATAAAACAAGTCCACGTGCAACATTAAAACTCCGCACAGCTCAGGACGCGCTGAAAGTTAGCATGGAGACTGTCCTGTAGTCAGCTGCGAAGGGCAACGAACATAACCACCCTCACCGATCTTTGCTTATTCAACTCATAGGCTATCTCCCAACTTGCTTTCTCTTGGGTTCGTTAGACGTCATCTCGAGGAGGACCGAAGAGCGAATTAAAGTCCTGTCTCGAGTTGCAATTCTACTTCCGCACACACTAAAGTACCCGGATATGGCAGCCCAGCCTCTTGTTGCGGCCCATGTGGTACGGCACTTCCAACAAGACAAACTAAACCATGATGTCATTAGTCATATGTTAGTACATGACTGCTAACTGTATACTAATTGAAATGTCAGCCAATGAGAGGTTTAAAACGTCATCATTTTTACATGTACAGTACTAATATATTGAAATGTCATTTTATAGACAAGTCAAAACAATCTTTAGCTTCCCGTCTCTCACTTTAACTGGCCTTTAACCGTGTTTCCACAAGCTCACAAAACCCGTGTCTTTTATGCGTGTGACCACCAGATGGCGGCTCTAGACTTTTTCACGTGATTGACCGGAATTGTTTTATTCAATGTTCAAAGAGACGCACGTAAATCTCCAATTAGAATACATACAGTACATATCCTGAATGGATTTAAAACTGGAAATTGACTTGACCAGTCTAACACCTTTATCTCATACATACACGAATTATAAAATATATTACAGCAACTGTTATAAAAGTAAGAAGAACCATTCAGCATTTTGAAGTGCTTTCATGTGATGTTTAACCATTCCAGAAGAGGAATGAGGAATTTCAAACTTAAGTGAATTATACCCAAATTTGAGCCAGCATGCAAGGCTTCCAGGAGAACGTATTGACATTTTTGAGTCTGTTCTGTTTGGTCTTCATAGTCTTCCATTGTACATCCATCTTATTCCTTTGTTTGTTTCATGTATTTTTTTTCTACGTTAACCTTTTGTCGACTTCGGCCTTATTTATAGACACATGAAAAAGGATTCAAACAAAAACCGCCATCTTATAATTTATTCATAAAATCCTGATCAGAAAAAAATGTGCATCTTAAAGGCGAACGCATGGGTCTATCTAATAATAAGAAAAATATATTTCATTTATTATTTTATGATTATTCTCTTATTTTGTGTACAACTCTTTGTTCCTGCTGTGGTTTTTAAAGTGCTCTAGAAATAAAGATTAATTTATGCAGAATTGTTAATCTCTCGTCACTCGCTTTCTAATTGACGGATCCTACATCAGGGGCAAGAGATAAAGGTTTTAGACTGGTCAAACCAAGTTCCAGTTTTACATTCATTAAGGATACAATTTACCATCTTAATATGAATAAATTACTCGAAATAAAAGTTTAAATATTGAACTATTGTCTAATATTCATTTTTTTGATGTTTTGTTAAGCGCTTTGTTACAGCTGCCGCTGTTGTGGAAGCGCTATATAAATAAGCATGTATTTTATTGTATTGTTAAACCCAAATGATTTCTCTTTCTATAGTACATTATTGCTTTGGGGAGCCATTTGGATTAATGGGAGATCATCCTCCATCCATTATCTTAATCCTCATTGGGTGTGTTGGAGCCTAACCCATCTGACTTCGGGCAGTAGGCAGGGTACACCTTGAACTAGTTGCCAGCCAATCGCAGGTCACACACAAAGGCAAACAAGCATTCACACTCACAGCACATCTATATAGAAGTTTCGAATTCTCATATGTAATAAATAACAGACATCATAAGCATTTTTTGTTACCAAACGCCGCATTATGGTCACTTAAACAATAGATGAATAAACCATTATTCTTGACTTCCTTTCATGGTTTGACAGTCATAACACTACTCCAAAGGAAACAGTGATGGCACTGGATCCCTTGCATGTTTTTTTGAATGTTGGAGGAAACTGGAGTACCCCGAGAAAACCCACGCAAGGATGGGGAGAACATGCAAATTCAACATCGGAAGGCCAGGGCCAAAATTGAACCTACAACCCCTGCGCTGTCAGACAGACGTGCTAACCTGTCGTCCACTGTGCCACCGTCCAGCTAGTCCAATTTGGTTAATTTATTTATTGTTAATTCGGTAAAATATTTGTTTCGTACAATATAATCATACAATTTAAAAAAGGTTTGCCTATTTCTCCTGCACATCCCCTTTGACCTAAGAATGACCTGACCTCGTGTCCCTTTTCAAGATTTGGCTCTTGATCATCAATTAAAGATGATAACGAACCATGCCAACTGTGATGGTGATGTATGTGGTCATCACATGGCACAATGTGGGTGAAGTAAATAAATATTCCTCCGCGTAGTTTTGCGCGCACGTCCACTAACAGGAACTAGACCCGCCTTGCCTGGCTGCCTCCGGGTTTGTCACCTACGTCAGAAGGGGCGGAGCTATGTAAGCAGCGGTCCTGACACGTAAGAGACTCACGCAATTTTTCAAACGGAAGAAGTTTCTTTCCAAGAAGTTGGATGAAGAAACGCCTCATAATTGATGCAGTTGACCTGTAGCGTCTCTCCAACGTACACCAACCTGGAGGTTCCTTAACAACTCGCCGGGACGCTCCGGGAGAGCAGCCGACGCGCCGACATGAGATTTCCAGCCCTTGTTTCTGCCCTGCGGTCTATGGGCCCGGTGATAATCGGCATTTCTTTAGGATTCACCTTGAGTTTACTCAGTGTAAACTGGACAGAAGAAGCGTGTTATGCGGACCAGCGTGCTCCTGCGGGCCGTGATGAACAGCCCAAAGGAGCCCGAAAACCCAATTCCATTTCAGTCGTCCACGACGCAGAATTTGAAGCGGATTTCGAGCCACGAATATTGCCCTATAAACAAGCTGAGCCGAGTACCCCTAAGAAAGTTTTCAGGTGCGTATCGGGATTGCAATATTTATGTTGTACAGTAGCACACAAGTCTGTTTTACTACTACACTATGAGCTAAGTTATAAACACCTATTACTACACTATTCACTAAGTTATAAATACACTCACGGCCACTTTAGGCCGTAAGTGTATTACTTACAGTACGTAAGATAAATATGGCTGTAGAAACTTTTGTGCAAGTGCATAAGTCTCTTTATGTTTATATCTGTATTTTGAACAAATCTTCTGTTTTCATTGTTTTCCTGCACTTTAAACTGAATACACTTATATTTACTGTATACTTTATCTTTACATGAGTAAGCTTTACACGATCAGGATTTTGGAGCCCATTACCGATCAGCTAGTTGAAGAAAATCGAGAACCGATCACCAATTCCATTAGAAAATGGACCAATCTATTCAATCTTTTTGACCAACATTTTTTTTTCTTTTTTAACAGTACAGTTGGCTTTTTGCAGGCGATTGGAACCGTCCCGGACCACCAATAGCTAAAATTCGCTTATAATGAACTGCCATTGAAATGCATGGGGAGGTTGGGGGCATAATAACATTTCAACCTTAAATATCCTCCTCAAAATGCTGATTAACATTTATTAATTGGGAAAATAGAGGGGTGACAGATAACCCCAACCCCCAATATTGTCAAAAAATGTCGAAAAAAATTCAACTGTATCTGATGAGAAACCTTGGATTATTAACAATGGCAGCACAGAGCGTCATCTGAGTCAGTGAGTGTGTTTGTTGTAATGTCTTATTTTGCAGATCTGATCACTGACGTTGATTGATCACCCTCCTATGACAGTACAACCGATCACTGCATAACATGCAAATATGTGCTGATCCGATTCAGCCGATAAAATTAATGGAAAGTCAAGTTCAGTGACTTAACAATGAGACTTCTTATTCCAAATCCAAACAAAAATGTCACAAAAAGTGGATGCATGTCAATTATATATAATTCTTTCTGCCAACTTACAGAAGACTTGTTCTGTCTGGCACTATAAATCACTGGCATAGATAGAAGAACATCCGTCTATCCAACCTCTCCTGATTGCCAACCAATTGCAGGGCGTTTCAAAATCATATAATTTATTTATAATTAACCAACCAAGTCAAGCCATTTGACAATAACGTTTATCCAATCCAAAAAAAGTCTTTAATAGAATTATTTTTACAAATCTTAAATGTATATGTTAAATTGTTCATTTTACTAGTAGCATTTATTTATGTCATCAAGTGATTCATAATTTAGTGAGATACATGTTTAATATATGTTATAATTAACACATTTTAGAGAACCCCCCCCCCCCCAAAAAAAAAATGCTCAGTCAATGCAACAAATATTGCAGGCCTTATAAATGCTATGTAAATGCTGTGGGTCGGACTAAACCACGCGATGGGCCATTATTGGCCACATACTTTACCCACCCCAAATCAAATACTGTACAGTCGATTTTGGTTGTCAGAACAATTGTTGTTTGTCCAATAGTACAGTGAAATTGCGGTTTGCACTTCTGCCTCATTGTTGAGAAGTCCTGAATCTTGGCTTGGGTCCCTTTTTGTGGTGGTGACATGTTATCTGTGTGGATATTGAGTTCATTGGAGGCAGTAAATCAGTGGTTCTTAACCTTTTTTTGGAGAGGCTGAACCACATAAGTTTAATATGAGAATTCACAGAACCTTTTGTAATTGGAAAAACAGAATGTCTTTTTTCTTATTCAGTATAGTTATATAATAATACACAAAATGAATCATGTATTTATTGCACACAAAACAATGTGTTCAAAGAAAAACAAAACATGAAAAGCACGGGGAAAAAAATGAAAGCATAACTCACAGAACTTAACCGCAAATCAATGTATGGTTTTGTTTGACAATGTGCGTGCCTGCTGTGAATTTCCTTTTTTGTCAGGGTTCGTTCAAGAACGCAAAGACGTTTGCCAACAGTTTTAATGCTCGCAAAGAGTTTTTGTTGTGGTGAAATTCTGAACATATTAAAAGTTTCCTAGCGTCACGAAAAGATGTTTGAAACTGTTAAAGCTGTTGGCGCATCGGGCGAAGGTCTTCATGACCTTGAAGGAACCATGACGAAAAAATAAACATTCAGCCGTGAGCAAACACTCGCTACGGGCTTTAAATATGTTCAGGTATGCTCCGCTTCACCTTTCACCCTCACCATAGCATTTTTGCCAAAGAAAAGTCTGTTCCTTTTCTTTGTTCTTACATCTACCATCCTCGTAAAGAATTACAAAGGATACATTGTCTATCCCGCCCCTCGCCCAAAGACAGCTGCAGTAGGTCCGGCTCATTTGCAACCCGATTGAAGACAGTTCCAATCGACAACATGGTTGGATAATTTATCGCCAATTAAATTGAGTTTCTATTTTCTCATATCTGCCTTTCATTTTCCAAAAAACAAAGTATCCAAGTTACTTCATCATCCCATAAACACAGTGTCTTGTCAATAAAAAAATTAAATCTGCACCAGTACCCGCCTACATTACTAACGTTTAGTTCCTAAACAACAGTCACCCGCTCCAGTGAGGAAACTCTTAAAGTACATGCGGTACTCATGCTGCGCTGACATATTCAAATATGTCCACATTTTCCTGGACTCAGTCCCTGTTTAAATATTAGTCCTCACACCCCAAGCGACTTAAATATTGAACCCGTAAGTTTTAATTTAAGAAAAAGAAAATGCTTTCTAACAGGTGAGTTTTGTTGAGTTGTGGTACAGTTTCCTTTGCCAAAAGAGTTTTTACTTTTGTAGCATCAGACTGTTGTTGTGACTTTCCGCTTGTCCCATCAGGTAAAAAATAGATTTGTCTTTGAATGTAATTATGTTTCAAGGAATATATGAATGAATAAGTCAAAGATTCATCTGAAAACATTACTGTCTGTTACCATCTTTAGCTTAATCATCTTTAATCACAGGTTTCAAAATAGACATGTTACTTTAGCAAATGTTGCAATTGGTTGTTCTTTTGAAAAGTCACCTCACTTGAGACAACCAAAAGCAGCTTGGATGGTACCGTAAGACCTTAGACGTAATCGTTGAAAGCTGAAGCCCAATTAAAAAAAAAATGCCTTATGTTCTGAAGTAAGTGCCCCCAACAAGATCAAACACACTATTATGATTAATATTTTGCTGGTGGAATACGAATTAAGAAGATTAATTAATCAGGTTTCAGCAGCAAGGCATATGTAGGAATAGTGGTTATGGTTTCATGATTGTCCATGTCTCATGTTGTTTGACATGACCGTATTTTATTTGATGTAACTGTTCTGTAATGTGCTTTGGTTCAGCTATAGCTGTTGTGAAAGGTGCATTGTATGTATTGTAACCTCAGGAAAGCAGCCATTTTGGCATCATACTGTCCTCTGCAGTTGACTCAAATTGACATCAAAGGGCCTTTGGGCGAAATATTGCGAACATCCCGCGGCCCAATCCAGAAAACAGCTGAGGTTGTGATATTTGAACTTGTTGTTTTGTTGTCTTTTCCAGGGCCAAATATATCAGTACAGAATTGGGGATTCGCGAGCGTCTGTTTGTTGGAGTCCTGACGTCCAAAAACACAATTAACACATTGGGCGTGGCCGTCAATCGCACCATCAGCCATCATCTAGACTCTGTCGTCTTCTTCACTGGCACGCACAACCGCAAACCCCCACACGGCATGTTTGTCGTCTCACACGGAGACGAGAGACTGATCTGGAACATGTTTCAGACGATGAAGTACATTTTCGAGCACTATATCAACGAGTATGACTGGTTTTACTTCGTCCAAGATGACGTCTACACAGAAGCCGACAGGATCAAAGAGCTTGTGGATCACCTGAGTATGAATCAAGAAGTTTACATGGGCTGTCCAGAGGAATTCGTAGGCGGGGAGATGGAAGGGAGCTATTGTTACGGAGGGTTTGGGTACCTGCTGTCTCGAACCTTGCTGCTTCGGCTCCAACCCTTCCTGGAAAATTGTAGAAACGACATTCTCAGTGCCAGGCCTGACGAGTGGCTTGGGAGGTGCATCATCGACTACACGGCTAATAACTGTGTCAGCGACGCTCAGGTATGTAACTGAGGTTATTTGGTTTTAAGTGTTTGGTCTTTTAACATCAACACATTGGACATAAAGGGTGAAAAGTGTCGACCTTTCAAATGCTGCTTGTTTGCGGCTCTTGCCACTTTATCTTGTATTTGGGGGAAGTTAAGCAAAGAGTGACGTTCCATACACCTCACATGATGTGATTGTGTAACACTGCCACCACCAAGTTTGACACACAATGCGGTCTTATTTGGATCATGAACTCTCCCTATTCTTCTCCCTACCATCTCTTAACACGGATCGTTGACTTTGGTTTCATCTGCCTGAAATGAATCTGACTCGTGAACACTGAAGGCTGTTTTTATGTTTTCTGGTTTTAGGTCAAATCCGTATTTCCCGTGAATGTTATCACCGGTTTTCATCTTGTCGATCGTAGATTTTGACAATGATAGATCTATCCACGCCATGTTTTTTCTTGACTTCTGTTCATGCTTTGAAGCAATTTTGTTTAGCAAAAAAAGGAGGCTTTTGTAGTCATTCGTTGGAGCTATTTTCAGACCTTTTTTGTTTTCGAGCTTACCTTTTCACAAGGTGAACGTTAAATGACATATTTTGGTGAAGACTGAAACAGTACATTTGAATCACTTCTTAATCGCCTTATTTAAGACACCCTGTGGTGTTCCTTAAAGTAAAAATCACAAAATCATTCTGAGAGCTTCTCCAATATGCTTCACAATTTGAAATGTTAAGTGTGAGAGAAAGACACAGTTTAGAGTTCAAATGAGCACAAAGACTTGAAGGAAAAATTCTGGGAGATGGTCAATGGAAACAGCTGTGTCAAGGTTTACGCAAGAGTTCCAAACAGTCATGACTTTGGTCTGTGAGTATATACTTAAAAGTGAAAGACAGCCAAATTAAACTGTAATAACCATGCTTGCATTTACGGTATATTACAGAGTGGGTTGCTAATACTCTTTTTTTTTTTAACTCTGTCTGCTGTATTGGAGAGAGAAACAGAGCACACCGTAAATCTCCTGCAGTTCACACTATGTCACTATAACATCACTGGTGTTAAAAGTTCAGACGTACTTGAAGTCGGATGAGTTAAATGGTGCCACTGATGTGGAAGCGACATGGCATCATACCTATTCCATTCTGACCTCAGCTAGTACTTTTTCATCAATCATCCTGGAAGATTCGGAAAACCTGAAGTACTGTAAGGCGTGGTTCCCTGTGGTCTAACCCATATTCTTTTCTTCCATAGCTGTGCGTGAATGATGACTAATGGACAGAATATAAATATTCCTATACTTTGTTTAAAAAAAAAAGTGTACGCTGAGCCAAAACAAACTACATCTGATGGAAATAAAAACAATTGGAACGCTCATAAGAGGCTTGCACAAAATCGGGATGTGGGAAGAAAACATCTATTTTTATTTACCGGCAAGACAAGGAGAGACCTCCCTGTCCTGTTACGCAGTCTTGATTCTTGGCCCTTTGAATAGACTGATAAATGGAATACTTTTTAAATCACTCAGGCTCCTTTGGTGGTTACTTTGTTTACATCTTAAATGACATCTTCACAATCGTGACCCCCTTTAGCGTCCAAATTCATCCTTCTTACTCTGTCCTGTTTCCTAGTATATTTTAATGATTTGAAGTACAAAGCAAAAAGATTTCATTCATATTTAACAGCCGTTTGTGCCACATTGAATTGTAGTCTTTCTTCCTTCTGCCTCAGGGTCTCCACTACCACCATTATCAGTTGGGCAAAAACTTTGATCCAAACAAAGAGCAGAGTGAGCAGTTTCGAAGAGCTCTGACTGTCCATCCGGTGTCTGACCCTGAAGAGATGTACCGGCTGCACAGACACTTCACTGAGATTGAACTGCAGAAGACTTACGATGAGATTGCTAAGCTCCAGGTAAGCTGATTTTCAAGTGTCACAAATCACCTGTTCTCTCCGAGCACGATTCAGAAACTTGTGCTCAAGAAGCTGCCCTGGCGCCGTCACGTCGGTTGTACGATGATTCTACCTGTCGTTCCGCAGGAAGAAATAAAAAACGTCAGCGCGGATGCCTTCGAGGGCAACCGAAGTGCTCAGTGGCCGATAGGAATCAACCCACCTTTCGAACCAAAGTCTCGCCACGACGTTATAAAATGGGACTACTTTACAGAAGAGGAGATTTATTCGTGCATCGACGGATCCCCTAAATGCGATCTGCATGGCATCGACCTACTCGACGTGGCCGATGTCATTGACATTGCTGTTGAAGAGCTGAACAAGAAGTACAAACCCATTTTGCACCTGAAGAAGCAGCGCCTGATTAACGGCTACAGGCGCTTCGACCCGACCAGGGGCATGGAGTACACCCTGGATTTACAGCTCGAGGCGGTTAGCCAAAAAGGTCACAGTCATTCTATTGCCAAGCGTGTTCATCTGGTTCGACCTCTGAGCCAGGTGGAGATAATTCCCATGCCCTATGTCACAGAGAGTACGAGGGTTCATGCCATTATACCGTTGACCGCGTTGGATCGGGATTATGTTGAGCATTTCCTCAAAGTCTTTGCCTCCAATGCCTTTGAAACCAGTGAAAACATCATCCTGACCTTTCTGTTCATTTACGATCCAGTGGAAGCGCAGCAAGTTAACCAGAATGATATATTTGCCAACGTTAAGACTCAAATAAACCTCTACGAGCACAAATACCCGACGGTGAAAATCCCTTGGATAAGCGTCAAGACAGACAGCCCATCGCAGATCAAATTCATGGACATCATTTCCAAGAAGCATCCGATTGACACGCTGTTCCTCCTAGCTAGCGTCAACACCAACATCAATTTGGAGTTTGTGAACCGCTGCCGCATGAATTCCATCAACAACTGGCAAGTGTTCTTCCCCATCCATTTCCAGGAATACAACCCCGACGTGGCCTATCACAACCAGCCACGTCCGGCCACGGTCGACCTGCTCAAGGAATCTGGACATTTTGACCGCTGGTCATTCGACGAAGCCTGTTTTTACAACGCGGACTACATGGCGACACGCACGAAAATGGTCGCGGATGTCCAAGAGAACGAGGATATACTAGAGACCCTAGACATTTATGACATATTCGTAAAGTACTCCGGGGTGCATGTTTTCAGGGCAGTAGAGCCAGCATTACACCAAAACTACCGCTACCAAAACTGCAACCCGCGGCTCAGTGAGGATATCTACCACAGGTGTGTTCAGAGCAACTTGGAAGGTGTTGGTTCTCCCTCCCAACTGGCAATGCTGCTGTTTGAACAAGAGCAAGGAAATAGCACTTGAGCGCAAAGGGCCGACCCTCCACGCCTGCACGTGACACAAAAGAGCCGAGTTCCTTCAAATGGATGTTTGGACGAAACAATTTGAATAGAATGGCGACGCTGAACTTCACGTACATTGTTGTCCGTTTTTGGGCCGTGGAACCAGCTCGCTAAAATGAATGCAATACTATTGTAAACAAAATAAATACAATAATAATAATGTTTACAACACTTTAAGGCACACTGAGCAACGCAGCGGAACGCGGCTGAACCTGACAGCTGCCAACAAATCGTATCAGCCACTCCGAGCCACACACCTTGCTGATGCACACATACCAACTTGCTCCAATGCGAAAAACTGCGACCGCAGCCAGCATTTTGAGATATTCATATTGGATTGAAAGACACACAATTGCCAAGGAAGAAGTGGATTTCCCTGGCCACCATCGCTATATTATGACCAAATAAGGAGAGGAAATGGCGAGAAGTAAAGCGAAAGTGGATGTTTCTGAGGCTATTAGCAATGATACCATTCACAGAATTTCGGTGACAGATACTCTCCACCCTTTGCTTTTTAGTCACAAGTACATCTGTAACTACAATATAGCTGACAGTTTTGTTTAAACCAATGGATATACTTTAATGATGCGGCTTGGCAATGGCTGGCCGAATCTCACGTGGTACCCGTGAACTTGATTTTTGTTGTGAGATATCAAGTGTTACAACACGCCGTTTGCAACTCCCTTCACCTGGAATAAAAACTTTGCGGCAAAATGAGTTGCCCACTGTCGGCCACTCATGGACACTAATTTCACCAACCCGACGCATTGCGTGACAGTTCAGTGGCGTTTGGTCGCATTGCTCAGTGTGAGGTAGGCATGTAGCTGGAACCAAAGGACGTTCCTACCATTGTCATTTGCAATTAGCAGTATTTTGACCACTATGTTACGGAAGCAGGGTGGTGTTGTTGTGTGGATAGTCTAACCTTTTTTTTGTGATCTGGTGTTGGCGCGTGCCCTGTCAGCTCCACACACACGTCTTTCTCTACACCTGTAGGTTTCAATATTGTTCAGGATCTTGATCTTGGATCTTGGTTTTGTGGTGTTACGCGTGCTATTCCTCTCATTTTGCACTAGGGGCCAGTCTGCAATTGTTTGTGATGGACAGAGCGCGGTTGCTTTGGAGAGATTTCGAGAGGTTTAGAGAGTTAAACCAAATAAAATATTGAAAAGTGGTTTGCACTGTGACAGAAGAGCACCTTCAGGAGTTCCGCTCTGGTCTTCTCTCAGTGTTCCCTCAACCCTCAGTGACAAAAAAAAAAATTGTACATTGAGTGAAATGTGGTCCTTTGCATGATCAATGATATTGACCATAATCCTTTATTGATATGGATTATCTGTAACTATGCATCTGCATTTACAATGTCACGGATATGAGTGTATTCAAACAAAATTGCTGTAATTGTGCCTTGAAACTGATTTTTCCATCAGAAGGTTTTTTTTTAAAGACACTTTGATGTTACGCAATAGTTTTGCAATTCAGGTTCTGAAGTTAGGCTGTGCTTTTTGTCAGTGTTTTGGTTTGAAATGCCACACTTAGCCAATGTTTGACAAAGCGGAGTTGAGATGTTGCATCGCATACTGCTTTTCGAGGCCCGTTTGGCAGCAAGCGCCTTTCCACAAGTTGTGTTATGTGCCTCAAACCACGCACTGAAGTATTTCCTGTCAGTCTTTGGCAAATGGAGGCATGAGTACGTTGAATTCATGACTATGTTACTAAAGATGGACTGACAGAAAGCCTGGAAAAACAATGAATATTTGCAGGAAAACAGAACGATGATGATCCTTTCCTTGGAGTTTCTGCACAAAGTCTGGTTTACTTTGAAAGGAGGTGGTGGAAATTGTCACATGACGGCAGTTAGTTACTCACATTTGGGCTTGCCAAGGCTTTCATGATTCCAGTTTTAATCCCACTATTCATTGAAATTACGAATTATTGTCCTGTTGTTTTCCTCTTTTTTTTTTTGGTTCCATTTGCAAGTGCAAAGCTTTAATAGATCAGTTTTACTGCAACTCTTAGAATGGTAGCAATAGTCGTTAGATGTGGTTTTAATTTTTTTTTTTAATATAGGATACTTAAGAAGTGCAATATTGCTGCTAACGCCACTGTTGAGCGACCACATGGAGTACATTGGCATTTACTTGACAATACCATATGGTACTTTTTTTTTCTTCTTTATGGTCAAGTGTTCATTTTATGGTACTAGGGGTTCAAAGTAATCCATGTTTGGCACGTTTTCAAGATTGCTCTAAACGCAATGATGGGATGTATTTGTGGAAGGATGTCTGAAGATGCTGCCCCTCCGCATGCTTTTGGAGATTCGCCAAGGAGAATTAAAGAGGGCTTTTTATGTAGGACCTGCCTCCAAGAAGGCCAAGGGCTAGGAATATAAGCACAGACTTTTTTTTTCCCTCTTCTTACTCTGATTCATGCAATGATTCAATAATAATAGCAGCACAGAGCGGGAAATTAGCATCATGAAAAGCTGAAATGACCAATTTTGGTTTCAGGAACAATATGGCATTCATCTTTTCAACACACTAAATGTATGTACTTGATTCCCAATTGCAGTTTACACGGTTCGAATGTTTTCATGAAATCATCATGATGAACATCGCATTCTACGATCAATCCTACACATTGGTTGAACTGAGAGTGTATGTTGAAACACCGTGTTTATTGCAAAACTGTTTTGCTGTATTTATGTTTTAACGATTACAAATCACAGACTAAGCGGTGACTGTCTTGCGGGCGCTTTACTGCCTGATTTTTAATTTTTTTTGTTCTTACCAAGACAATGCTCTGCTGAATGTTTTCCTATGAAGAGCATGATGACATAATGAACCAATAATCGTTAACGTTCCAAAAACCACTGTGAATTTTGACAACAACAAAATGAGTTGTGATCTGTATGTGTTCGCCAAAGCTGACAAAGTAGAACAACGTTGAAACGATGCTGTAGACTGTTTTGTAATAACGCACTAATTTTCGAGGTACTTTCTAAAGACTTTTTTTGTCTTTTTTAATTCCACACATCACTTCATGTTATCTGTGATGAACACAACCTTGCTGTTGTTTGTTATGTATTTGCTTATTTTTGTGTTTGGCCTTAATGACTCAATGACCATTTCAGTAATGTTTTGTTTTTGGTCACGTCATGTGTCAGACTTTATGTACAGTAAGTACCTTTTTTTTTTTTTTTTTTGCATCTATGATTTTTGGAACCAAGTGTGTTTGATTTATAATGGTACCAATCTAACCAAAGCAAGTGAAGCAGGACGTTAGTTGATGCTCAACATTTTTTTTTTCCAATGTGTGCTGTAATTACCAATCAAATGTGAAATGCAAGTTTTTTCTAAATTAAATAAAATGTTTTATTATGAGGTCAAAGTTCATATTTCTGGTCATTTTAAAAGATGAAAACGCCTTTGTTTTAAATGGTAAAATCGAGTTTGTCCTTTAGGTGTCAGTAGAAGAATGCATTATCATTTGCAAGCGGTGCCAATTGTAAGCAATTTGCATATTGGAACATTTGAAGCACATTTCCTTTTATTCAGTTTCTAGACATGGTCTTGACCATTAGCGTTTCTGCCCATGTCAGACCTGACGCACATTTTGTCTGGTTTGGGTAAAAGCAAGGGGAAATACTGCAAACGTAATTACAGTTTTAGTTATGTCAAGGGTCCATATGTACTCCCCGAGGCATGTCGTAAAACCACATAATTACAGAGCAGCTGGGACGTAATTGTAAGCTATCATTTTGTACTTGGTTTTATGCACTTTCTCCTCCCATGCAGGAGGCATATTTCCTTCAAATCATTGAGGAACCGATTTAGTTTTACCCTGACAGTTTTTGGGTTCGTGTTCAGGTTATATTTATTAAAAGTCACGTGGTTTGACATTCAGTCAAAAAATCATCAGGAAATAAGCAAATGATTTCGACATGAAACGCCACCTTCATGTAGTCTAACCTTTCAAATGCATTTCGGCTGGCGGCCATTCATTACGTCCTTAATACTATCTCGTTACGCTTTCCAAGTGAAACTCAATAAACTGAAAGTCACGCATACACAACGACGCCCACCGGGAGAACGTCTGCCTCATATTTCCGATGCGCCGGGTTCCAGTCTTGGCTCGGTTTGTATGTTCGGTTTTTTTCTATGGGACACTTGCCAAAAACATACATGTTAGACTCGAAATCAAGATTACTGATGTACAAATCTTAAAGGGCCACAAAGGGGTTTTCTTAGAGAGTCCATGGTCCATTTATATAGGGTGGTCTTTCTATCTGTGATAATACCGTAATATTCCAAACAACAACAATCCAAATGGAAATAAAATGTCATTTCCATTTTGACATTAAATACATTTAAATTATGTCTAAGCATAGAATCAAATGACTTCTTGGAAATGTCACATATTCCGTTTTTCGTCTGATTTGAACTAAAGTGATTTTTTTTTTTGTGGAGCTAATGTGTCATCATCACGCGCTAAATGCTATCCTGTGATGAACAATTGCCCAGAAAGTAGACTCCTTAAGGATATTGGGGAATCCCAAGAATGCAGGCCGCATGCTGTCCTATTGGCTACGGTGCAAGCCTGACATTGTGCCTGGCAGCACCCCACTCGGCGGATTACATGCACACGTGACAGCAGCTCATGTGTATGTGTATTTGGAAACACTTTTTTCAATCAAAACTGTGTAAGCCATGCAGGTTATATACCAAATGGGCCTCTGACGTGGGTGGCGTGAAGAAGACAACAAATCAAATGCTCCTTGATTACCATTCAAGTGCCCCCCCCAAAAAGTCCTGTCTTCCTGTTGACTCGGCAGGCCCCTGTGCGACTTGTCTGAGAGCGGTCACTATTATTGATGACAGAGGAAAGGATTGTTATGCAGGGCCTCGTGTGGGATGCCATCAGAGAGTGCGATTGGAAACCTTTTGAAAATGTCAAAGTGACACATGATTATGAATATTAAACAGTCATATACAGCCCATGATCACTTGACAGGAATAGGGGAGTTGACAGATGGCGGGGTGTGGTACCTCGTAGTGAATATCCAAGTTACAAGGGCCTAATGCGGAGCAAATTATTGGAAAAAAACATGTCATTATAGTTGCTCAATCCACACCCCAGGCAGAAATGCCATGTTTGTTAACGCTTGTCATGAAGTTAGTTTGGAAACATGTCACCCAACTTGCCCTCCTTCATAGGATAGAGTAGGATGTAGCCCGTTCACTGGAACAGGCTTCAAATGCTGTCCTGTGCACTCCAATTGTGTTTTGTATTCTTCAGCATGGCCCCAATACTTTGCTTGTGTATGATTGATATTTATTTATACACCCTTTTATATTTTAGCCCAAATATACAAACCTTATAAATGGGCCGCAATATGTTCTCTTGACTTTAAGTTGTATTACCTCACATAGTCCCGTAGATATGGAACACTTGTGAGTTTCATTGAATGTGAGAAAGCGATTAACATTAGCCCAAAAAAAAGATTGCAGTGCTTTTTATATAAAGTCCAGTGAAGTACAACAATAAGGGCAAAGGAGTAAGAAACTACTTTAAAAAAATCTCTATTAACCCCGATTAACATCCCGGTGATGCGCAGATCTCCGAAGCAAACTGAGTACTCATTAGTTTGAATCGCTAAATTCCATTTTGAGACTCAATCTACATCAGTGTTACCATTGTGACCTCTCAAAAAGAGAAAAAGAAACATTTGTACCAGTCTACTGTACATTAAATGAGTTTTATGACTCTAGGCAAGTTACCGTATTTTCCACACTAAAAGGCGCACAGGGGTATGAGTCACACCTTCAATGAATGGCCTATTTTTTAATATTTTTCATACATTATAAGACAATCTACAATGCATCCACTAGATGGAGCTACGCTCAAGGAAACACCAACAGAACGATCAGATGTAAGTAAAACGTATTTAATAAAGCAGTGACACAGTTCACTTAACCAACAGCAAGTTATAACATTGACTCGTTAACGTGAACTCTGTTGCCGCTGCTCGATTTCCGTGTTCAACTGCGTAACCGATCGCCTTAAATTTGAACTCTGCGTTGTCAGCATGTCTCGAACAAGGAGCCATTTTGGGGGTCGAAATATTACCGTAATGACCATACACAAGGTGCATTGGATTTTAAGGCGCGCTGTGAGCTTTTAAGAAAATGGAAGGCTTTTAGGTGCACCTTATAGTGCAGAAAATACGGTATCCATATCGTGACATTTGGGCCAGACTTGAGCATTTTTCCTCGGTAAAAGTCGGGCCTGATGCTTGGAAGTCTCAGGAAAATCAGCAATTGTCCTTGTGCGATGTGTTAGGTTTTTTTTTTTTCTGCTCGACTTCATCTGCTTGGAAAATGTTGAGAGCCAACAGTCCAAAATGTTCAACCTGACCACTATTACTGATCAGAAGTCCGAGTTTGGCTGTGCCGTGGACGTTTGTGATTTTTTTTTTTTTTTGTAGGAAAGTGTGCAAAATTGTTGCACACTTTCCTGTTGCAGTGTGGCCAAATTGTTCATATACAGTAAAATATCAGGTGACTTTACTCTGACATGGAAAAATGAGATCTGAATAAGTTATTTATTGAGAGTGTGCTGTACTCAAATGACCTCCAATAAATGATATTACAGAATTGATCTCTTAAGTGTGCAGTACTCAAATGAATTGAAGTAGCAACATTTATAACAAGCTTCCAGTACTAAAATAATAATAATAATAAATCTGATATTGAGCAGTGCAGAGGTCTCTCTCTGAAGTCAGCTAACAATGATTGTCTCTGGTGCTCCACACCTAAATTGATCAGATTGAAAAAAACTCAAATAAAAATCTTACTCGTTGGTGCTGCTGCAAGAAAAGTTGCCGATCTTCAATCATCTTTTTCTCATGAATCATTTAAACGTAAAGTTGGAAAGTACGCTCTGTGTATCTGTTCATTCCTTGAAATCCGCCTGACTTTTTGGAGACAGGTCCGATTAGAATGTACAGTGGAACCTCTAAAGATTGGACACACTTCAGATAGATAAAAATCTCAAGTCCGTTATGTAACATTTTACGATTTCAATACCACACAAATAATAAAATGGTGATAAATTACCCTTGATGACATATGATGGATGCCAAGAGAGCGAAATGTTATGTTAAACTGTCTTGCAAAAATAAAAAGGACATTTCTGCTTGTGCTTGTGAAAGTGGAACTGAGCGACTTTCACATGTACATTTTTTAAGGCTTATTGCTGACGTATTGTGAGCCATCAATTATCCGTTCTGTTCTTATCTTAGATGCCGTTCACCTTCCACTTCTATTGTCACAGCTGATTTGTTTGACTTTGGTAGTTTGCATTCCAAATTGTATGACCGTTGTGGGGGGGGGGGGGGGGGGGGGATCTTCAAATTCCGAGGTTCCACTGCACATGTTCGTATACAAAACAGGTCGCGTATAGGGAAATAATGTCCACAATACATAGTCATTGTTCTTACCTGTACAAATGTATTGATATTCTTCTTCATCGGTGGATTTTTTTGTATACAGTAATTGCTACAATCGCGATCGCATATAAAATTTCTCTAAAATGTATAAATAACAAAATGATTACATACGTTATCTATCTATATATATATGTATATATATATCTATGAATGCATTATAAACAAGAGCCATTTAAACAGAATCTTGCCCACGTTCTCCTCATTGGTTTTTACAATGTTAGTGGTACAATGTACAATGCTACTCTCTAACACCTTTACCACAAATCAGACTGTTTATCATGTGGAAAGATGCCACTTCAATCTTCCCCCCAAAAAACAAAAAATAAAAAATAAAAAATCAAACAGTTTCACTTCGAGAACCCCTTTATAATTCAAATTACACACAAAAGAGCTTCGTTTACTTTCGAGTTCACCTTGTATACAATATAGAACATATGGATCAAAGTATCTCATTAAATGATTCGATATTTTCATAAAGTTGCAATGTCTTAATGCAGCAGTTCAGTGAGTGCTCCAATAGGTTACGGGAAGCAAAAAGGATCATGATGGCTAAAAGAGAAACAAATCAACAAACAAATTATATTGTCTTTTTTGGGGGAGTACAAATGACGTGAAGGAGCCACGTACCGAAAATTGGTCCTACTTGAACATCAAGTGCCTGACTTCTCACTTGAAGTTAGACAACATTAAAGGGGTCCCATCCTGACAAAACAAAACAACCAAATATAATGGAGTGTCCGTTTTGTGCCTACATACATACAAGTGCTTTGTTAGCATCACAAGTTTGGTGTTGGACTTTGGCTGGAGCTTTTCACTGACGGCAGCAAAGATCTGGCGCTGAATACAGAAGGTCTCTCTTGAATGGCAACCAACACTGCATTGCTCTCCCTTGGTTGTCACTACAAAGAAAACGACGGAAACAATGGTTGGATCTAGCATGTGAAGTCCTCAAACACCCCGTGGTGTCCCGTGTGATGATGGTGGTGATTGGGCAGCATCGTGTTGGCGTACGCCCCTTCTGGGTGACTCCGCGTCACGGCATTGGGTTCCTGTCAAAAGCACAGAAAACAACTTGAATGGTACTCGAATATCCATGCTAAATTTGGGTGTAACATTGCGAAGATAATATTTTCCACTTTGGGGGGTTGTTTATTGATTATGACAATAGAATCTGAGTCAAAATGCATAAAAACATGAACACAGTGTCGTGTGTTTGAGTGGAATACTGTACTTGACAGATGCAGGAGCTTGGCGGATACTTGAACAAGTCTTAAAAAAAGAGGCTTCAATCTTAATGCTACTGCAAGTTAAAGTTTACCAACGAAACAACATTGAGAATTAAATGTGTTTTTAAACAAACCACATTATCTTTGTCTTACAAAAGTCCACTTAGCATAATGCTAACAAACGCAAGTAGCATCAACGCATGTCGACAGACAATAGAATACTGCTCACGTTATGTATCCTCAATGAAAGACAGCTACTACTGTATTACTACAGCATACAGTATTAAGTCACTTACAGTAGTTGTGAACGTCTTCTTTGATTTTTTTGCGTTTGCATGACTGTTATAATGCCCCATGGCGGTGAGGTTGCGCACACCAAAAGGAGCCACATCGACTTAACTTGCATGAACTGTTCAATTCTTTACGTATTATTTATTTATGTTATGACGATGTTTTGGAGAAACATCGTCATAACAAGCAAAAGCAAAATCATGTTTTGCTTGCCGACCAAAAACTGTATTTACTTAATACACTTTTACATACATTTACATTTTACATACATACATACAATACATTTTTACTTGGACTTTTGTCTATTGTCAGAACCAATAAACATTTAAATAGTAGTGAGTGTTAATTTACCTATGAGAGGTAAAATCTACAAATTCAGTTGGAGATCAACAAAGCTTTACTCAAGTTTTTAATCAGAGGTACAAAAACCTTTCTAGATTAGTATTTTTGCACTGATACCGAATCTCTCCTTGTTGTTTCTCTAGCACATCCGAATTGAATAATAATAATAATAATAATGTCAGGGCGATAAATTACAACACACGGTAAAAAAAAAAAAAAATTACTGCACACGTTTTTACAGGTCATACTTAAAAGCCAAAAATGACAATATCTCAAAAATCTGATGTGGTAGAAAAAAAAGTAATGGCATTAATAAAATCAATGTCAAAAATACACTCATTGGGCACATCCAGTAACACTGCCTCTGATTAAAATTTGCTGTTGACCAGTGAAATGAATGAATACTTAGGACAATGTTTTGCATCCAGGAACACTTTGACGAAGGCATTTTTCTCTCGACCATGACTCTGCCCAATTGTACAAAGCAAAAAAATCACCAAAAATACTTTGTCATAATGGTGAATGCTGTTTTCCTTCCAACGTGTGTCATGTCACATTATCCCAAAACTTTAGTCTGTGTTGTGAGATAAGATTCTGACATTTTCATATCCTGGAAAAACAAAGCAAAACATAACAATATCACTCATTCTTTCCATTCAAAGTGAATTATATTCCAGATGAGGCCTTGCACACATTTAGGAATCAATTCATTTAATGATGACTGAAAAAAAGCAATCACCCAGGAAAGGGTGACGTAAGCAATGAAAAACAACAAATGTTAACAAGGACAAAAGAAGAACCTGAATACCGGAGACAAATTCCTTGTGTGTTCTACATACTTGGCCAATAAAGATGATTCTGATTCTAAAACCCCATGTCATGACAGCACCCTGGTCCGGGACAAAATAGAAATACAGAATGAAACTTAAATATGTCTAAAGTTGTTGCCGAATGCACTGATTTTAATCACTGCCAGCACTGAAGTAGCGGTGAACATCACTGAGAACTGACTCTTGGACTCATTTGCGAAACATCCAAATAAAGTTGTGCAATAAACAAATCTAACCTTTGAGCAAATGGCTGTGATGTATTAAGAACACTGCATATCATTAGTGGAGAAGTGGAAAAATATGATTTCCCCTGAATATTCCCATGTACAGTAGTTTCTCAGTCAAAGTTCAGTGCCATGGGAAGTAGCCGCGACATGAAAAGAAGCACAGTTTGTTGCGTTACAGAATGTGCCAGACCTCGATCTTCATTTCTTCCAGACCCACTGTCGCAACAGTGGCAGGCTGCGGTTGCGGCTTGCTCTTCTTTTCCTCTCTTTGTGGCCTCAGTACACGTTGTAGCCGTTGCTTGAAGACCTACATGAAAACAGCAACACAAAAGAACAAAGATAAGAAGCGGACAGGCCTATCCGAGACCCTGCCCATGATTTGTGGCATAAAAAGAAATGCTGCAAAAGCGCAGATGATGACACTAATAAGTAGCAAGTAAGTACCCATTGTAAGATTTTAGGTCCAGAGATACAAGTAGCAATGATTTTTATCCACCCATAGTGCTTGTCACATGAGGTGGATCTGGCTTTCCATTCACATATTCACATCCTGTATCTGTTCTGTCCTTTAACAATCCATCTGTCCATTCAAATTAACACATCTTGTTAAACAGCTTTCTGACAATTTACGCATACATAAAATAAGTCAAGTCAACAGTATTTATAGAGCACTTTCAAACAGCCATCGCTGCATACAAAGTGCTGTACATGGAGCAATTTAACATGCACAATAAACAGTAAGACAAATTGGTAATAAAGGAGGTAGAAAGCACCAAGCAGTAAAATCAAGAACAAATCTAAGTCATGCTGAGTCGAATGCCAAAGAATACAAGTGAGTTTTGAGGAGTGCTTTGAAGATGGGCAGCGAGGAGGCTTGCCGAATGTTCAGTGGGAGGTCATTCCAGAGAGAGGGGCCAGCAACAGAAAAGGCTCTATTCCCTCTGAGCCTCAGTTTAGTTTTGGTACTAATGGTCCACAGACATGAGGCGCCGGGCAGGTATTTAGGGGCGGATGAGCTCAGAGAGGTAAGGTGGCGCGAGATTATTCAGAGATTTGAAAACAAAGAGGAGGATCTTGAAAATAACTCTAAAATGAATGGGGAGCCAGTGAAAGGATGCCAGAGTAGGAGTTATGTGCTCCCTCTTACGAGTACCAGTCAAGAGGCGAGCAGCGGCATTCTGGACCAGCTGAAGGCGCTTAATGGAGGACTGGCTGACTCCAAAGTAAAGGGCATTGCAGTAATCGAGCCGGGATGTGACAAAGGCATGAATTACTGTATCAAAGTGTTCATGGGAGAGGAGAGGTTTTATTTTGGCCATATGTCTCAGGTGAAAAGAAGCTGGATTTAACGGCACCAATTTGCCGATCGAGTTTAAAATCACTGTCCAGTTTAAGGCCCAAGTTTGAGACTGTTGACTTAAGATAAGGAGACAGGGGGCCCAAGTCGACAGGATGGAATGTACAAGGGCCACTGGGACCAAACAATATCACCTCTGTCTTCTTTTCGTCGAATTTCAAGAAATTTTGTGCCATCCAGGTTTTGATTTCTTCCAGACAGCATAGGAGTGGCCTTAATGAGAAGGAGTCTTTCTTGCTCAGTGGGACATAGATCTGGCAGTCATCAAATAAAGGTAAACTGATGTCAATATAGAGTGGGGACATACAATCCTTGGACCTTGTTTGTCCAAAAAAGGTTGTTTCTCACATTTGCCTGTGGAACTACTGTTATTACTTGCTTACGTAATGGCAAACATCTGATTCTGACGTGTTGGATATGCAACCATGTCGTCTGGGGCCCGATATGCTCATTTAATCAGGCAGCATGACATTAGTCAGGCTGCACGATAAATGACAATCAGTCTGCGGGGAATTCAGGGCGACATTTTGTCTTAGCCTGCAGAATCGAGGTCAAAGAAGGGCTTGCTGTGTTTAAGCCGACTGCCGGTGGGATTTTTTTTTTTAATCTTGCTGATTCTTGGTCTGCAAAGCTAGGGTAAGGCTAGTATGGACTAACCAACTTACATTCACAAGCTGGGTAATAATTTTTGTTTAAGTATCTAGTGTGACATAATTAAACATGGGTCACAATTTACCAATAAGTAGTTCACACAGTAAAAAAAAATTGTATTTTAACTCAAATTAAAGAAGTGGAGACAGCATGATGATTACTGCTTAGCATATCTGCCTTACAGTTCTAAAAATCTGGGTTCCTGTATGAAGATTTAATGTCCTCCCTGTGCCACTGCAGGTTTTCAAGCGCTATAGAAAACAAATTAATGCCTGAATGCATTGTTTTCCGGATTAAATTGATCAGTTAGTTCTAAGAGATTATGATTAGGACTACGCTATATAAATCAGCATATACTGTATTGTACCGTATTTTCCAGACTATAAATCACAGATTTTTTCATAGTTTGGCCGGGGTGCGACTTATACTCTGGAGCGACTTATGTGTAAAATAATTAACACATTCTATCATTTGACGTTATTTTCACATTAAACTGCAAGAGGGGTATCGATGCTTTCCACATCGACCAAAAAAAAACAACCTATGATGACTCAGACGTCAGCGAAGCAGAAGAGGAAGCACCGTCCTCTTCTACCTCCGAAGTTGGCACAGTTACTTAAAAGTGACTACAAGGATGAAGATTTCATTGGATTTAATGATTTGGAGTGACACTGATGGTTTGGTGAACTTGTTAGCATGATCATTTTGCTACAGTTATCTGAATAACTCTTAATATGTTACCTGAACATACCGAGCACATTCTCAGTTCATGGTTTATGCGTCATGTAACATTATCATATTGTACTCTTATTCAGCCTGTTGTTTTATTTTTATTTGCCTTCAAAGATGACATATCTGTTGTTGGTGTTGGATTTCATCACAAATCTCCCCCCAAAATGCGACTTATGTTTTTTTTGTTCTTGATTATGCATTTTATGGCTGGTGCGACCTATACTCAGGAGTGACTTATAGTCCGGAAAATACGGTAATTGTCGTTCTAAACGTGAAACCATTATCTTGATGGATATCTGTAGTACCTATTCATGGCATTTTTTTAACAACGGTCACTTTTCCATTCTAGGGTCAGCCAATTTTGGGATAACACCCTGAACTGGTTGCCAGCCAATCAAAGGCCATGAAGAGGTTAACAACCTTTTTCACACAAGAGTATGGCCGCTTTACATGCAGACATATACATGCAACCAACATGACGCATACATGCAAACATAGATACGGACACCATACCTCATAGATATAATCTAGGATTTCTAAAATAGTCAGGATGCTGGCTCCGATGAAGAGGCCCATCTGTCCTCCAATGTCACCTAAAAACAGCGTATTCAGACAAAAAGCTGAAGTCATCGGCTGTTTTTTTCCTCCAGCATTTTGATAAATTATCACTTCATTAATCAACACAGTGGTACCTTGAGATACGAAAGAGGGCGTTTGCGCTTTTCAAATTGCGAGCGAAAGTGGCTCCAATTTATCACCTCCTGCCCCCTCTAGTCTCCGACCCAAACCACGCCCTTCGCTAACATGAGCGTTCACGAGACAGGCACCGTAAGAATGCGTACGTGCTAAACAAGCAATTTTTCGCCGACAATTGCTACATTGTCAGCATGACTTATTCATGTTTGAGTGTTGTATTGTTACTCTTGTTTTATTTGGAAAGAGTCCAATTCATTCTCTTTAACTATAGATGCTTACCGGAAGTAAGTAATCCGGCCATGTAGCATTTTAATAAGTATGACAAATGTGTTTTTTGTGGGGGCGGAGGACTTCAAACTAGCCTTTTATAACAGGTAGCGGCTTGGCAGGTGGAGAACAACAGTTCAAAACAAAAGGCTTCTACCAGTTACAAGAGTAGACATGAAATGAATTACTCGTATCTCAAGACATCATTGTAATACACAGAATTATGGCGGCAGAACTCATACCTAATAAACCTGCAACGTCATAGGCTTTCTTTTGCTCTATTGTTTCAAAGTTGAGAGCCTCAAAGAAGATGTCCAAAACCAGGAAATTGTCTCTAAGAAAAGTGGCAGAATATTAAAAAAATAGCCCAAAAAAAAAATCTCACAAGACTCACATCAGATCAGAAAAATGACAATATTCTATCAACACTAGACTTTTCACATTGGTGAATTAAATGGAGTTTTAGTGAACCCTTTGTTATATAGTGCACAGAGCTGCAACGTTTAACAGACAACTGATCTGTTATTAAATCAATATAAAATTTTTTTGATTTTTGTAGTCCTCCCTGGAAGTAGACTCTTTGTGGGTGGTGGTGTTGGTGGTGGTGGGGGTTCTGCTTTTACATTGCAAAACCGTACTCAACATTTTCTGCTATGTAATGGACCAAACTAGTAACCGAGTCATCATTAGTTCACATCCAGTGATTGAAAAAAGCGATGAAAATGTTGTTTTTTAAATATAAAATCCAATTCATTGACAAAAATGAACCCGATACTGTACTCTATACATATTGTGACCCCACAGTAAGAAACAATATATTACAAACAATAAAGCATAAAAAAGTAAGGTGATGCGATAATAAACATTTCTTGTTGCGTTTTATGTTGTGTGCAAGTGATCGTAGGCTCGAGGTCAGAGTTAATGATCAGTTTTATTACGAGAAGCGCATCACTGCTCTTACTCCCTCTCACTCTCTGGTGAGTTAGGTTGTCGCTCTGGAGCGCTCCTACCTGATGTAGTCTTCTGACTTGTCGTATTTTCTGGAGAGATAGCGAGCCGAACCCTTGCTAGGGATTTTGACCATGGAGAGCTCTTTGCCGTAACGGGTGAGATTACAAGGCGTCTCGCATGGACAGGTGTCCCCGCTGGTCTTCTGGAGCTGTGCTGCAATGCAACACATAATAATTTCTCATCTTATACCTGCAGGGCTGACTAAAACACGAGACAGAATTAGGTGGAACATCCCAAATAGCAGTATTTAAATTGTATTTTGGGAAATTTCGCAGAGATTGCGAGGGTAAACTCATAATATCGGACTATTCACTTCTACAACATTTGTAGAAATGAACAGGATTGTCCAGCTGGCTGAAAATGGAAGTCTTCTATAGTTTGCTAATTCATGTTAAAGCAACGCTAGTTAATTGATTTTGCTTTCAGTTTCGTGCCTGCTTCTTATTAACATTACAGTTACAAAACAAAATGATGATTATTTACATCAGTGATTCTGAACTGGTGGGTGAGGTCCCTTTGTCGAGCCATTTGGGTGGGTCACCAACAAGTAGTCATAAAATAAAGGGGGAACATTTCAAGGTTATAGAAAGCGTCAGAATCATTTTTCACAGAGTACAGATAAGCACAAGCGATGCTTTTTTATGACTTGGAAACCACGTTAGCGACTTCCGCTCAATTCGGGTGATGTCGCCACCGTAGGAGCTGTCAAATATGTCAATGACATTATGGCAATCACCAGAAACGTTATTACGTGGGGTGGAAACACAACATCTCACGTAAAAAAGGCCACTGCTGTGTAAATATTCTACTAATACATACTGTTAAATTTGTTAGGGTTTCTTTGGTTTACATCTTTCATTCGGAGACACTAAATGTTGCACTTTTCGAAAGAGATCAGTGGCAAGATATTCATTTTTGTAGAAGTCCATCATCAATTTCTTTAGAAAAGTGTTCTTTGAGGCACTTTAAACCTGTAATCATGTGTAATTCAATTAGCATGCTCGGTACACATGTTTGAGCAATCCATTTGCATTAATGCTCTTAACAACTCCTCAAGTGAGTGAGGACTTGGTGGTAAAAGGCGGTCTCGGAGTGATAGATGAGAATGAATGATTTACAGTTGTTTTTTTCTTTATGAAGGAGAACAATGGCGTATATTTCTCATGAGGGAGCTCTTCCTCCAAGAAAATATTTTTAGCTATTACCTTCCACCAAGACGTCATAATTCATATAATTGTATTCACGAGTATATATGAATATAACCTCCTAATATATTCAATGTTTTAAATTTAGTAATGAGGTGTAATTAAATTTGTGAATGAAAGGGCAGAAAAGGTGTAATTATACCGCACATATATCTACCCATGTCTTCCCGTTCGCATAAATTATTTTAGACTGCAACATTAAAGCCATTGAAAGCGCGGCGCTTTTGTTCCGTCCCAATATCTGCGGAAGGGAGAGCGAGATCAGATTGAAGACAGAGGAGACGCCGCAGAAATGACGAATATGTTTAATATTAACAGTTCAACAATGCCGGTCATTCCACTCGAAAGTGACAAAATCACAATGGGGCAGTCATTTCAAGATATTCAGATTACCTCCGGCTATGGTATTCCTTATCTATCTATCTATCCATCTAGATAAATCTATATAGGTATAGCTATCTATCTATATATATATATATAAAATATTCAAAACATTGTACTGTATACATTTTGCATCGTATTCTCTTGTGTAATGAGAAAAGAAATGAAGGCGGATTGTTTCTTACCAAGTGCTTTGTCAACACAGTTGATTTTATTAGGAGGACAGATATCAGCGGTTCCTGGAGAGGAGAGCACATAATGAGTCTGATCAATCACAAGCAAAATGATCAGTGACCCGTATCTACCGCAATGAGGAAAATGGCTGTGAACAACGCGCCGTCGCTTATCATTCATCTCCGAACGAAGGCAGCCGCACAGAGGATGACTTGCATCCACGGGCACGGCCGTCCCTGAGAAATGAAGCATGCAGCCTGCATGTGTAGAGTAAACATCCTCAGAAAAACACATTGGCCAGTCCATCAAACGAGGGAATTCATTAGCGGCACTAGTCATTAGCAGAGTTCTGCTGTTTTGCTTCTTTATGAGGTGCGGTGATTAATGTACAGTGAAATAACATCGGCTTGTCTGCGTGACTTTTTCCACGCTCACAGTTATGTCTTGTTTAATCTCATTTGTACAATGTTGTGCAATTATCGCTGCGTATCAATTACAGCCTTGAATAATAAAAAGGGCAGCCCGACTTTATTTTTGTCTGAAGAGACAAAAGCCGTGTCCTTTTTCCATGAGCTGTCCACATGTCACAGGACAAGAACACCCTAATAGCTTTTTTGGGCGGTCGCCCAAATATAGAAAGAGACCAGACACTAAAATATTTACTTTGAGGCAACCAAATCGTGGAAAACATATTTTTGCTTCTATGCCTTAACGGTGGTATAAGATTTAAATGTGGGAGATGCTCTCCAAAGAGTCACATAAATGTGTTTGTAAAATAAGATTTTATCGACTGCTTATCCTCATGACGCGTTCAGGTCGTTAGCTAGCCACTCTAGCATTTTATCAGACCCATGTAGACTTACTGTAATCAACTGCGCAAGAACTGAGGCGAAAGTGTTGATAAGTGTACAACATTGCTCGTTTACTGCCCTAACATGCCGTTCATCCATTTTTCGTAGTGCTCAGTTGTTCTCATGAATGTCACGGGTGAGCTATAGCTTACTGCTTTAAAGTGCTTTAAAGTCTTCGAAGTCAGATATCCCAGTATTCAACAAACACCAAAAGCAGCAGCCCTTTGTATATTTTGATGAGGGAATGGAAAACTCGCCACCAAGTTGATGACAAAGGGACAACACAGTGAACGAGTGGCTAGCACATCTTACGGTTCTAAGGTTGAGGGGTTTAAATCTGATCTCTGGCTTTCCTGTATGGCTGCGTGTTTGCCGTGACCTTGTTGATTTTTTTAGGTATACATATTGACTATTCATACCCACATTCACACCTCTGGACAATTTTGGCGATCACACTAGCTAACATATCTGTCAAGGTTGAGGTTTTGCTGGCAAAAGCTTGAAGACCCAAGTGTAGGAAGACAGAGTGCAGTTGTCTCAAAAATAATTTATTTTCAAAAAACAACAAAAAGTCAACAAGGAATATAGAATAAAAAAATATTTAATATTTAATCAAATCGAAATTCTACATGTCAACAACAGAAATAAGGAAACCAAAACAGCATGAGTGGGATCATGTAATGACAAAGGCTGCAGTGCGTGAGCACCGACAGCAACTTACAGAAACAACAAACCAGCAGAAACCAGGGGAGCTAAATACAAGCAAACTGACGAGATAACGAGGTATACCAGGATACTACACGAGTGGCTGAGGGAGCTGATAGGTTGGCGCAAGGAACAAGGCTGACGAGGACAAGTGGAAACAAAACCCTAATGAGATAGCCAGGACATAGAAAGGACACACACACACCAAAACAACATAAAACAAAACTCAAAAAAGTCAACATAACACTGATTATGACAATATCTACCAATCATAAACAACATCATATTTAATGGACATGTTTGCGAAGCTCTCAACGCCTACTAACTACAATTATAAAAATAACAACTTTGATTACATGGTGCCTTTAAAAAGACCCACGAATGCTCAACAGAAATATGAGGGGCAATTAAAAGTGCGTCCAGTTCCTAAATGTATACTTTGGTGAACAGATGGTGCCTGAGGAGTTTTTGAACATATACAAACAAAACTATAGCTGGGGCTGTAACCACTGCATGTGCAAGACAGGATTATCTCCCACATCCTGTTTACTGTGTAAAAGTCTCTATAAGTCAGCGCCGTAACATTTGAACAGCTGTGTGTGTGTGTGTGTGTGTGTGTGTGTGTGTGTGTGTGTGTGTGTGTGTGTGTGTGTGTGTGTGTGTGTGTGTGTGTGTGTGTGTGGTCAAGACTGAAAAAGACTTTCTATTCACAAGTTGGCCTCCTGCCCCCCTTGACAAGCTTTTGAGCTAATTGCTCTCAGGAGTCCTATAAAGGAATTTGAGTCTTCTTAATCAACAATAAATTGTTGCACCCCAATGTGTGGTGCCCAGCACGGGCCTGCTTTACCAAAGGCAGCAGACCAAAGCTCCCACATGTATTAAATCTGATATCTACAATAAATAGAATTCCTGATGCAATATATCACCGTGGGAAGCCAAAGCGGTGCTGCCGCTTTCTCACGACTCCCAAGTGATCGTTGCTCACATTCTGTTAATTCAAATGTGTCTCCCAATACGGACCTTTTTTTTTTTTTTGGCTGTCTTGTTCATTTGCAGGGGGGCCGCATTTCTTGTTAAAATGAGTTATTTCTCAAAGTAAACTTGAGCTTGCAATTTCTTCCCTGGACTGACGTGCGAGGCAATGGCCATTTATAATTTCGGTCACAAATTGTTTTCCCACTGTTAAAAACAGTGGACCAGCACTTGTAATAGTACAGCTGTCATACCATAATGTAATAGTTGTGGCCCTGAGGAATATTCGAAAGCAGCACTATTATTCTTTGTCCATTCTCAATTTCTCATTTCTCTATTTTTTTTTCTAGACTTAACAATCCAAAACGTGAGTGATTTGCAGACAATCCAATGTTGTTTCCTATGGAAATGATACGTGCACTTTGTGGCCTAATATGTTGACTGTACCCTGAGTTATTTGTTTGGTTGTGTGGTGTTAACAGCTTGCATTTTTTTTTCTTGAGCTTAAATGCAGCCACCAGCACTTTCAAAATAAACACACATTTTACATTCAGTGGCATGACTGCAGCAGTGTTGATGACACACATGCTGTGCGAGTCTCGGCACCTCATTTGGCGTTTGAAAGACTGGTGTCTCAGTCATATCCTCCAGATGATTAGGGAAAATGAAAAATTGGTAATCAATAGAGATAAATGTCTGTTTGACACAGCAAACACCATTTTCTAATCTGACTGGGCTGTCTGTCTATGCTTGTCGGATATTAGGTCTTTTACTTCATTTGCACCAATATTCCATCATAAATATACTATTAGTGTGCAACATCCAAATCCAAAATGCATTAAAATGGCAGTGTATAGATTTCATCAAAAAAGTGGGAAAATATAAATCAAAAGTCACACAAAAAAAAAATCCACATTTTCTCTTTTTTTTTTGTTTCTTTCCATGTACATTCCAAGTGACACTTAACCTCGATTGTGTTTATACTCACAGAACACATGAAACATGTGTCTGGCATCACAATTATTGGGACTATTTTTTTGGCTCTTGCCTTGATTTTTGTGTTCTCAGTTTTTTTTTTGGCTCTTTCCTTTGCTTATGTTCTTCGTTATTCAAGTAAGTAGTTCTTGGTGTATTGAAGTGTATCCGTGGTTTGTTCTCCATCTGGTTTGGTCTTTCTTGTACGTTTGTTTCAAGCTATTTTCGTTTGTGTTTTTTCCTTGCCATTTGTTTTCTTTGCATAATTTGTGGTTTGTGGTCCAGCGCCATTATTTATACTTTGTTGGCCTTCCACCTCTATTTTGTAAATAAATATTTTTGTTAGTTCAACTTTCCCAAGTCTATGTTTGAAGGGTCTGATTTCGTCCGTAACCTTCCGGATGCCCGACATGCACCAAAAGGAGCAACATGATGTCCACTAAAGTGAAGCAAAAATTTCTAAAAACATTTTTACATTCCATTTAAATATATCATTGCTTATGTTACATCACTACTACATGAGGTTGGAACAGAAATGGCATTTCTTTTCATTTGAATTGGGAATAAGCCCTGTACGCATTTTTTTTTCCAATGAGGCATATCACAATTTGACCCTTGATAGAACAAGAGGAATCAGAAATGAACCATGCAGTGTAAATCAGGTTGAAAGCGTGTGTCAAAAGTGTTTAAACCGCTTCTTGGAATAAATGTGTTTGCCTTTGGAGGTTCCACAGTGTTGACAGTACATCCACCAACTTAAGCGGTTAATAATTACACTCGCCGTGGAGTGGAGCAAAGACCATTGATAAAATAACATCCACTCATCATAGCAGTACTGGTTTGATTCTTTGCTTTGGTCCGCCATGTGAATCTTATACTGTATTTATGAGTCAAGTTGAGCTAAAAACATGGAATCATACACAACCGAGGATGCGGCTACAAGCTTCATGCGTTGCTATTAGACGCTGGAATAATAAATGATATAAATTGACGATGACCTGGCCGAGCTAAAGGTTTGGAAATTCACAGAGATGTTAATCACGACTGACACCTGACTGAGAGCTGCCATCAAAGCTGAAGAGCATTCCATTCCTGGTACAACAGCTCAAGGTCAGCCACACCAAATTACATCTGTCCCCCACGGGTTCAAGTGGGCCAAAATGCAGATGGGTTATTTTGCATATGCCTCATGATATCATGTAAATGCAAGGCTGCTGCAGATCAGCTGATTATTAAAACAGTTGCCTGCAAATATTCCAATGATAAGCGGTGACTCCTAATTGGATTCTTGATTCAGCCTGGCTGCCACTCAATCTTATCCATCATTACGTGATCTATAGCTGCTTATTCGGTTCAGGGTCACATTCGGGCTGGAGCCTATTCCAACTGAGTTAGGGTGAGACTGTGGACTGGTCCCCTGTCAATCACGCAGCTGACACATGTTGCCATCTAGAAAAATGGGAAGTCTGAAATGTCCAGTGTTGCAAAATGAAATAATTACAAAGAATATGAAAATTGCACAAAGACCTTGTCATTTGACACTGTATGGAAATTGATTTTCAAATATTCATCTCGGATTCTAATCCAATTGGTGACCAAGCTTGGATTCAATTTACCCCGCAATAAGTATAGAAATAGACATACCCTATTTAAATCCTCCCTATGCATGTTTTTATAGCATTTATAAGGCATCATTTTTTATGGTCTTGAAACACACTTTTAAAATAATACAAAGGCATACAGTATAAACACATAATATATTGAGAGTGTGCAAGAATAATTCGTAACACAAAAATATTATCCAAGTTGCGGAACAGTGTACCATCTATCCATCCATCCATCCATTTCTAATCCGTTTGTCCTCACGAGGGTTCCGGGCATGCTGGAGCCTATCCCAGCCGTTTTAGGGCAGTAGGGGAGGTACACCCTGAACTGGTTGCCAGCCAATCGCAGGGTACACGGAGACGAACAACAATTTGTGCTCACAATCACACCTAGGAACAATTTAGAGTGTTCCGTTAACTTCCCATGCCTGTTTTTGGAATATGGAAGAAAACCGGAGTACAGAGAGAAACCCCACGCAAGTATGGGCAGAACATCTAAACGCCACATAGGAAGGCCAGAGCCGGAAGCGAACCCTGCACCTCTGCACTGTGAGGTGCCAACCAGTTGTCCACTGTGCCATGCCTATATATGTTTACAGTAAGCAACCAAACTTATCATCCCACAATACCGTATTTTCTGGACTATAAGTCACTGTTTTTTTCATAGTTTGGCTGGGGGTGTGACTTATAGTCACGTGTTAATAATTTCACACATGTCATTTCACATGTTATTTTCACATTAAACCACAAGAGGGAGCTCTTGGTCTGTGTTGATAAATCGACGATGAGTCCAACGTAAGTGACGTAGAAGAGGAAGCGGCGCATCGTCTCCCTCCCGAGTTGGGGGAGTTGTTTAAAAGTGACACAGAGGATGAAGATTTCATTGGATGTAGTGATTTGGAGTGAAACTGATAGTTTGGTAAACTTGTTAGCGTGTTCTTTATGCTAGAGTTATCTGAATAACTCTTAATATGTTACGTTGTTACTGACATTACCAGGCATGTCAGTCATGTAACGTTAGTATACCATACGCTTATTCAGCCTGTTGTTCTCTATTTTATTTGTATTTTAAATTGCCTTTCAAGATGACATGTATGTTTTTGGTGTTGTATCAAATAAATTTCGCCCCAAAATGCGACTTATACTCCAGTGCGACTTGTATATGTTTTTCCCTCTTTAATTACGCATTTTTTGGCTAGTGCGATTTATAATCCGGAGTGACGTATAATACGAAAAATACGGTACATGTAAAGAATCAACCCCAAAGAAATACATTTTGAAATGTTATCAATAACTGTCACTTTCTGTAGGTGTAAAAAGTAGGATTCTATAGGATGAAATTCAATCAATTTTCACAAAAAACTATACTAAACTGAAACTACTTCCAGTACTTCGTGTGCTGCAGTATTTGCATGTAGCATGTATGCCTTTCAGGCGTGGGATGAAGTGAGCGACATCAGGAGTTGGAATTGAGTTGGCCATATCCTGTACTTCAGTGCAAGCATCTGGGCGAGTTGTGGCCGACCGCAGCTGTTAGCACTCTCTTTTTATAGTTGAGTGTTTGACATTTTGTACCATTCAAATAATCAACTGAAAGTACTTTTTTATGCCAAACACAGAGCTACTATTTATTGTTTCTCCCAAAATGACAGCAAAGTATATTTTACACTCTGTATAGGCAAGAAACATAAAACCTCAACGTATTCAGATCATACCTGGCATGTGCACCATCCGACAGTTGCACACTCGCACAACCTCATTGGTCTCGCAGAGTAGGCGACAGGCGCTGATGCTGTAAGTGTCATATCCAGGGAACTTCTCCTTGCTGCTGGAGCGGCAGTTCCCCCAAGGCTGGGGCAGATATGTCAACTGAGCATAGAGATTTATTAGCTAGGCAGCAAGCAGAGGTGAACTGTTCAGGACTAAACCAGTATGGTAGTGATGGTGCTTGTGGGTGGGCTTGACGATGACGACGATCAAGACCTACCCTTTGCTCCTGACATGAAACAAAGGTCTGGAAGCCTGGCGAGACACCGAAGCCCAGCTGGTGAATGTAAGGAGGCTCATCTTGACTATGGATTTGAACTCGGATTCCGGCCTCCAGAGATGTCTCATCTTCAAAACGGGGCACACGCAAGGCATGGAAAATTCAGAGGAAAATGGAAATGTGATGTCAACATATCAAACTCCAGATTGAAATGCTATTAATGAAACATAAGTTTGTTGTGAAAAGCACATGGAAACAATACCTTCAACCATTTTGCCATATATGCCAGTTTGTTTGTTTTTTTGCAGCAGTGATTTGGTGCCAGTACAGTGGAACCTATTTTGACAAACTTAATTGTTCCATTGTGTTTTTCATGTGTTTTTTGCTTTGCGACCACTTACAGGATGTGCATGCATTGGTCACAAAGAGCAGTCTAATGTAGACATACAGATACTGTAGTTTTGAAATTCTACATTCGTAAGTGACTCAGTAAGGTGCAGTAGTATTCGTTGTTTTTTGCAGAGGATAAATAATATATGCTTGTATGTATTGTATTGTTTTATTCTTTGTGTTGCTTCACTGTTATCACATGTTCAAATATCAGTTGCTTAAAGGGTGATAGCACAACAACACTGATGCTTTCCATTTGCCCGTCCATGGCGTTTTGCATCCATTTTGTATCAGGCAACATCATGTAGTTGTCATGTGGTACACAACGCGTAATTCTCAATACAATATATTTACCGGTAGTTTGACAGGAAACTTCAACTAGACTTATTTGAAGATTGCCTTCCAAATAAACATGTTTTAGCGCCCAACGGTAAAGTATGTAATTTTTTTTCTTTTTCTATAGCTTATTTTTTTGGGTTTGGGGCGGGACACATTTCAATTGAGTGTTTCATTGTTTTAGGTTTCAAAAGAAACAGAGGTGAACTAATTTTTGATGATAGTACAGTTTAGCACTGGACCTGATTATAATACCGCATTTCTAATTCTAAAACGTATTGGGCATTGACCTTGGCGTGTCCAAACTCCGGTAACTGTATTTCGATTATTTCGTGTGGGATGGATTCAAACTTGCTACAAATCGAAGTGAAAACAGCCACGTGAATTGAATTATGTATGACCTCCAAGTGTTGACTTGAATACTAACAATTTTCAGTCAATGGGTTCAGAGTTGTTATGGCTAAGTTTTCTCATCAGTTTACAAATTCTGGCCGAAAGAGTTGCAGTACATTCCCCCCAAAATGATGTCCATTATTATTAATCCATTATGCTAATTCAACATCAAGCAGTCGTGTAAGAGATTACATTGGACTCAAAATGTTTGCTGGCTTACTTGTCTCTCTCCATATTGGCAGATATTCATCCTGCTGGATATCCAGCATGATCTCCAGCCCATTTCCCATTCCCCCTTGCTTGGTTTTCCTGGATGTGGTCTTGTTCCCATTAAAGGTGTAGCATTTCCCATATCTGGTGTAAACCTGCCAGAAAACACAACCTCACATGAACTTGACAAATTCAAGGCGCTGACGGGGACTAGATGGGATGAGAATGAGATTGAGATGAGTGTAGAAAATAAATAAGTAAGCCGACATTCTGTCCGTGCAAGTGACCGAATGTCTCTCAAGAACATCCGGATACGATCAGTATCCACTGCTCACAATGGCGGTGATTAATTACGTTTTAATTGGACTTGTTGCTGTTATTGTATAAATGAGCCCTGGCATTTGGGAAAAGTCGGGTTATGTTATATTATGATAAGGAACAAACGAGTCTTCGAGTTCAGGAGAGAAATGGGCAAAAAAAGCATGGCAGTAAATTGCAGGAAAAGCAATCAGGTCCACCCACGGTCCCTCAAACTTTGATGTCAGCAAATAACAGTAAAATAAAACGGATGTTGCTTGCTCGCAGTGCGTTTCTTGATCTGTGGGTTCACCAGCTTGCTGTAGCACTTTGGAGCCGTGTTCCCTGACAGAGGCAAGGACGCCACTGGAGATAATAAATAGCCACGATGTCACTTCTTATAGGTGCATTTCATTTTATGAAGAAGGAATCATTATCCAGTCCCTCAAGCAACTTCATTTGGGTTTAATCACAATGGCAGAATGATGAAATGGGGAACGGATCGACTGATTACATTTCAAAAGTTGATTTGCTGGACTTCATGGCGTATATGCATAAGGAGATACATCACTCAACAACCAATCGCCAAGTCCAGCATCAGTTTGCATTGACCTGAAACGCATTTGCAATACTCAGTAAACTCCATCCAGTTATTGTATCAAAGTGCGTTTTTGTGTATTTACTTTCAAAACATAGATCCAAACTTTCCCCGCACCATTATGTTGAATCCAATCCACTTTGAAATACTTTGAAGACATTGGAGTGGCAAAACCCCTTGCTGCAAACTCCCTTAATAATGTGCAATAATACACACCCATAGGAAAAAAAAAAAGAACAAAACAAAAAACAAACCAGTGGGGGAAACACAATGTTCATTGTTGGTAGTGGTGGCATCCACATCCCACTGAAATCTGTTTCCAATATTTAGTTGCGTATGTAATCGATCAAGACGAAGTGATGATCTGGTGGTTCGCACATCTGCCCGTGGTTGGCTTGTGACGAGTCTAGGGAGTAGCCAACCCCTCGCTCAAAGTCAGCTGGGCTCGGCTGTGGCTCACACTCACAAACATTATAAAAAATGGTTCGATGGATGTAATTGGGATGTTTGTGTGTGTGTGTAAGATTTGCTATCATTTTACAGCACTGGAAATTACTTTGTACCTAATATACTGGCCTGTGAGTGGAAACCTTGATGGACGGCTGAGTAACGCATTCTTTACCACAGTGACAAAAATCCACTGGATTTGTTTAGTGAAGAAAACGCTGGCCGGTAATGAAAGTGTTGGAGAAAAGGAAATGTCCTGGGAAGGGAGTCAACCAAGAACCCCCACATCCCCGAGATACAAATAACAATCATGCTGACGTATGTGTTCTGACTTCGACATCAAACAGATCCGCCAAATGAGTGCACCGAGCATACAGTAAATTAAGTCTGTTTGCAAACCAACAAAAGTCCTTATTCATACGCCACCAATGTTTTTACTTCTGACAATAAATCTGGAGGGGCAGGGTACAGTCCTTGGCGAGGCAACTCCGATTAGAGAAGGAAATATGAACCATGTAACGTGGGTTAAAGGGGATTTTTTTTTTGCAGTAATTGCTTTGTGCCCTTTAAACAATGTATAAAAGATGAGGCCAAATGTTTGCCTTCATAGGAAATGAATCCTGACAGAATGACAAAAATAACACTTCTGCTATATAATACCTCCCGGAGGTGCTGCTGTGGAGGTTTCTGCATTGACCAACAAAGGCCGGGACCCACTTCTTTGAGTGCGTCAACCTGGAGCGCTTCATCTGATTGGATGTACTTTCAAACTATTTCAACCAACATTGTATAGCATCATATGAAGCATTAAATGTTGCCTACTCGGCATCCATTGCAGCCTGGTCGTCCTAGGAGGGGGAATCCCCCATCTGCTGCCCCTTCTCTAGGGCTCTTATTTTTCCCCAAGATGTTTTTTTTTCCCTTGCACTACTACGGGTTGAGGTCAATTGCTGTCATTAATATTTGTCAACTGTGGGCATGTGAAGCTCTTTGAGACTTTTTCTGTGATTAAGATTTATACAAATAAATTTGACTTGACATGTAAAAGCCAATATACGTGCACTGTATATTCGGTAGTTTTACATCTTGGTGGGAGGTGTCTGTTTCATGCTGGTTTGAACCTGGAAATATATTTTACATCTGTGTCAAAGTTTCTGTGCATTGAATGGGCTATAATTTGCATGCGATGGCGATTCTTATTTTGAAACAAGCAGCCCGGGACTTTCCACTCGTGAAATCCTATAGTGATGTGTACAGTGGAGGCTTAAAAAAGGGTTCTGTTGATCCCGCTTTACCTCAGTTGATTGCCGACTGTTGTAAAGGAAAAGTAACAGAAGCCATGCCAGGCCAAGGAAGATCCGTTCTGGAACCTGGAATGGAAAAGCCTGCTCAGGAGCTGCCAGATCCCCTGATCTAATTTTGAGGGGGGGGGGGGGGTAACCAAGAGGCCCATCATCTCATCAAAAGCAGACATTGGTGGGGGGCATACAGGTACAGTAAGTGTAGGTCATCCACGCAGAAGTTGAATTAGCCTACATTGTAATTTTTCCACTTTGTTTTTTTTTGAAAGAGGATTTTGAATCCAGTCCTCAATGCTCATTTGAGAATTCTTACTCTTTGCATTCCCATTTGCAGTCTTTTGATTTTGAACTGAAAATCATTGACAGTTGTGATTTCTAATTGAATTGCTTTTATGTGGGTTTTTTTTTGTGCATGTCCAGCGAGTACATTTAGAAGTGGGGGTGGGAACCCCAGAAATTCTAGTACGTGTCTGAGTGACATGTGCTGCTAGCTTGGAAAGGTTTAATCTCAATTTGGCTGTTGCAGAGTAGCCGAGGAGGTAAGCTTCACTTATCGCTGATCCTCTCAACCGTTCATTGACACACTTAAGTCCAACAGGTGGACTTCCCCTGATGGAACGGGCAACAGAGTTGAAGGAGGATTTTGCTTCGGAAATGCTGAAAAGTGCCACAACCAAGCACCTAGGGTCTGCTCTCAACACTGGAGGACGTTGATATATTCATATTCCCCTTGAGACCATGGCAAGGTCTTCCAATTATTTTGCCTCTTCAAGATTTTTGGGGGGCGCCCAGGGTGTTTTTTCTTTTTTTCCTGGCTTTTAAATCCAGCTTCATCCCTCCCATCAGCAAAATAAATGGAGCGTTTTCTCATGTTACACGGGTCTTTCCCCAAGGGGGATTTAGCACAACTGTTTACTGGCTGGTGCAAATCCAATAAATAAAAACGTTTTGTATTTTACCAAGTAAGTTAATAAAAAAAAGCAAGGAAACTAAAATAGGTTACATCATGGAACTGAGATGTTCCTTCAAAACAACTAAAAATATAAATAAATCAGTTTACCATGACTAAGGATAAATATTTAACAACTCAGTCGAGACAGCGCCATCACGGCCCCCGCCCTCCTCTTTAACCTGCACCCGAGCAAAAGAGGACTTAACAGACAACAAAAGTGCACCACCTTGAAAGAATATGGCAACATATACACGAAAAGAAGATGACAAATGACGATAAAGTAAAAACTAACCAGATTTTGAACTTAGCAGGGAATGTTATGAAAAAAAAAACCCAAATGATTCAACATACTTGGAACAAAATAATGCAACTTTATACACCAAAGGGACTCTTGTTGTCCTTGCTGATGCACTAAAAAAAAAACAGTGTATTCTACCAGAAATTTATAATTAATACATGATGATGTATTACGCATCCTGACTCGACAGCAGAAGAGAAGATTTGGGGTTATATGCACGACACGCTGCCGCCTCACACAGAAGGTGAAGCTCTGCATAATTCAAGTCATTTGTGCGATAGTTTTGTGTCATGGGATATTCATGTCATATGAACAAACTCAAGTAATCGTCTTAGAAATGTCTGTGTACCTTCTCATTCCAGATGTTGACGGAAGCCCGACCAAACATCTGAAATTATATTATTACTACTATATTATATTATACTATATATTATTATATATATTATTATATTATATTATACTGTTGACTTGACTTTTCAACGAATATATATGTCACAATGTCAATCAAAACTAAGCATAGTTAACTCCACAATGGCAGAATATTTCATGATGTTTTCTGAATACAGAAATTGAAACGTCCATTGTCTCTTCCTCGGCTCATTCTTTCGCTGTTTATTACGTTTCGGCCAGTCGTACTTACTCAGGTTAGGTGAGTACTGATACAGGTACGGGTTTATTTTAAGCTATCTTGAACTTATGGTGATGCCGATACCAGACACCGCTACTTAAGGCCCAAAAAGTCTCTCAGCAGCAGGAGGCGCTATATTGTGGCTGTTTGACACATCAGCGAATCATCATCGGCGTCACAAAGAAAGCTCATTGTTTACAAATTTTCGGTGTTAAATCGGTATCGGTGAGTATTGAAACAAACAGTCAATATTTGCATTGGTATCGGTCAGAAAAAAAGATGGTATCGAACACTCCTTCGTACTTAGCAGTACTTTCTGTTATTATGTACTGTATATCCTTTTCTGGTGTTAGATTTCGTCTTTGTTTTTTGTTTGTTTGATACCTGCAGAACTGGAGAAAACCCACATAAAAAAAATAAGCACTGTGATAACATGAAAACTCCTCAACTGAACTGAGATTCAAACCTACATTTCAGGACTGCGAGGCAGATGTGCTGACCACAGACTACAACCTCAGCAAAAACAAGAATAGGTTCTCTGTAGAAAAAAAACAAAAACAAAAACATGGACATTGGGGTTGGTTGATGGAGAGGTATGTTTGCTTGACTTAAACATTTGACTAAAGGTGACATTTATTTATTTTGGCTCAGTTCAAAACACCTCAGTGTTGGCGCAAACCGAAGGATGTAATGGGATATCCGTAGATCCCTCTCGGGACACTAAATTGGAATCATTATTATTTAAAAAACCCACAAATATGCAATTGATTTAGCTCAGGTCTTCCACTATCCTGGAAAGCTGCAGTGCCCCTTGATTTAGCTCTTTCAAATCCTTGCGTTTTCTGCGATTAAACTGGGTTGAAATAATCCTTCATCAAAAGTCAAGCAGATTACTTTTATCATGGCTTCGCGCACTGAGATCACATGCTGTGGCTAGTAAACACAAATCTATCGTGACCTTCATAAGCACACTGTCGTCACACTGGGAGATCAGCGGTTGGCCTAAAGACAGGTCTAACTTTGGCTAAGTGACAAATCCGAGCAGAGCGGGCCGAACATAAACTACAATTTCGGCATAGCCGCTCACTATGTTACTGCGCGCACATATTCCGTAGATCATTACACAGCTGAGTGTTTCAATTTCACTCGTAGCTTCTCATAGGGCGATCCATGCAAGCTCTATCATTTCCAATTAGTGGTTTGTCATCATTCTACCGCTGGGCGGAATAACACGCGTGATAAATGTGATCATTTCCTCAAATAGTCATGACAAATTCAAATGAATGCGGAAGCATTAGGAGTAGTCCGCCGAGGCTCCCTGATTAATAGGATGATCATCCAACGTGATGAATTTGGCACTGTTCGGTGTTCACTCCGAGGGAGGTTTTCATAAAAAGCTGTTGGACCCACTTGACCATTTGAAGCCGCATACGTTTGGCTCCAGCGCCGCATAGAGTAAAATTAAGTCTGTTGTCAAACCTGCGGGGCTCGTTTCAGTCATCTTGGTGGGAGTTGTGACTCATCCCCCTGCCCTCTTTCCGGTCCATCCAACAGAGCATCAAAAATAAGCTCAGCATCGCAGTCAGCATGCAGCGCAGTGAACAGTGAACCCCCTCGATGCTCCCATTTTTGTGCCACTGAGTTTTCCTGCCACTCACCCATGCACACTCATCTAATGGATCGGTGATAGATGCTCTTGAAATAACAGGTTGGAAATGGACAGGCTCTCCAGCACAATACAGCGACTCCGAAATAGAACTTCCATCTTTCCAACTCTCACAGTTTCCCGTGACCGCGGTCTGCACTTAATTCAAGGCCACAACCTCACCAGGGCGCTAAATGTGATTTGCAGCACATAACAGGATCACGGTTGGTTGAGTTGGACCCGCGCCAACATTCAGACGCCACTAACTTATCATGCCGAAGAATTGTTACGTTCAGAATTTCCAGTCGCAGATATGCCCCTTTGGATTCAACGGGTTGAAAACACTAATGTCTATTTGGATGATTTGTCTGATTTTTAATTTTCAACCCAGCTCAATCAGATAATACACAATAATCTATTCATTTATGCATCTTATTTTCCATACAGTGGGGCTTTGAGATATTACTTTGACTCAAAACACCCGTATCTCAAATCTTCCCCCATTGAAATGGATGGAAACACTTTTATCTATGACTATTATTATTTTATTATCATTATCCATTTTTCATACAATAAAAAGACAATTAAAGTTCATTAAAACATACCGTAATGACCTAATAGAATGAAAAAAAATTTAATTCTTTGCTTCAGAACCATTGTCGTTGTCTGCTCCTTGGCCACCAGGGAGCAGTATATTGTAGACAGACACTCACAAAGGAGTTTCTCAACTACCTCTTTATTAATAATAATAGATCAACAATGTATTTAGCATTATTTATGAATTAAAGGTTTATCAGTACGAATTATGGGAGAGACTTGGGGGGGGGGGGTTGAGGGGTTCGGGAGCATATACTTTATTAATAATAATAATAATAGAACAACAATAAATTCATCTGTAATATAGTAATGTATTTAGCATTATTTATGAATTAAAGGTTTGGTCCAGCAACAGGGACCTTTTGGAATTTTTGTCTTAAACGTCATTGCTACATTGCCATTTTGTGTAAGCTTTTATAGGTTAAACTTAAATACAAAAATGAAAATATCTCAAAAACCTGATGTGCTGAAGAAAGGTAAAGGCATTTTTGTAATAAGCATCAAACATGTGTTAAAGGACAGATCAAGTCATCTCTGATTAGCTGTTGACCAGTGTTCTATTTATCTTTGTCTACTAAAGTGTATTGCTCCAACATTTGTGTTCAAATTTCTGTTGCTGAAAGGGTCACCACGACGACACTTATTGCATTTATTAGCATTTTGTGTGCATTAGCTAGACAGACTCTTCATTTTACATAATTTCCAAGCATCATTTTATATAGTTTAATTCGATTTTGGCCCAGTTATACACGACACTCAACACTCTGTTGTGTCTCAAATCAAAAAGAAATTTATCGCTTCATAGGGACTTTAAAGTGAAAAATCCTTTGCATCAGATATCGGCAGAACCGACTTCAGCCGCTCGGTTTTATTTTATATTATTCATTCAGGTAGGTAACAAAAGGAATATATTAGGACAACACTGAAAAGAAAAACGTACAACTATTTGCATCTAACGTACTCAACATGTCAACTCCACAGAGGAAGGCCAGAAAAGAGATTCGAACGCAACCCTATGAGACCGTTGTCCCAACCACAAGCTCACGATGCTGTTGCATGTCCCAATACTTTTGTCCGTGCTGTTTTTTTATGTCTATGCTGAGTTCACCTATGACACTCAGCAGGGTTGTTGTTGGCACTCATTATTTATTCTCCTATTCGACTTCAGCTGCAGTGGTGACTGTTTATTCCTCCGAGCCGCTTTAGCCGATGGCATTGAAGAGGTGTGGGTGCAGTACATTGACGGGGAATGTTTCAACAAATGTCTGTAAAGATAGCAAAGAACACATTAGCATAGCAGAGAAATGGTTGCTACGCTTTGCACTTCACCTCAAGTTGCCCTTCGCCGTTTGATGAGTGTGTCAGGAGACAGGCGGCGAGGAGAAACCCGCAGCTGAATCATCCCGCTTTGTGCGCTCGTCTACCTTTTGACTGTCTTTGTCTGCGGACATTCTCGTATTCCTATTTAATCAAGGCACCTCCGTCATTTACACAGGATTTCATTTCCCGCCTAAAATAATGAAAAAAAAAACCCTACCCAGAAGAAACTACGATACAGTTCCCGCAGCATCCTTTTTTTATTTGTATTCATCAGAGCCAAGACGTCTGAATCGGTTGGTTTTTCACAGCCAAACTTTGGGGGATATGTTGGACTGGGGCCAAATGTTGACGAAACATGGATGAAATGTTTGGAGAGAAGAGGCCGATATTTTTATATTTTATTATATGTATGTATAATATATATATTACATTATATATATTATATGCTCAACATTTATCAGTACGGATTATGGGAGAGACTTGGGGGGGGGGGGTGAGGGGTTCGGGGGAGATATACAGGCGCGCATAAATAATACTGAATGCAAATCAGAGTTGTGTTTTGCATATCAAATCGATACATGAGTTTGAGTATCGACAGCTGGCGCACGGGGAACATTCGGAAAGCGAGCCTGCCTCTCAGTCAAGAGGTTCTGGGTCGGAATCTTGTATCCGGCGGCCCTCCTGTGTGGAGTTTCTTCATATGTCCTCCACAACAAACGCAGATGATTCAATAAAGACTAAAGAGCTTGCAGGTTATTCAGAATGATTATATTTGTCTTGCCCTGCTTTTGACTTGTGACCGGGGTGTACCTTTCCGAACACCCAAAATCAGCTCCAACAGGCATACTGAACACTGTGGGGCCCAAAATATTGGAACATTTGGCCATTACACTTGAAAGGAACTGAAACTGGAAAAAAAAGGAGTCGTTTAATGCATTTCCACTTCTTCCGGAAGGTTTTTTCACACCACTGATCTTGTAAAGGTCAGAGGACTGTTTTGTCCCGAAGACTGTAGATCAGTGGTTCTTAACCTGGGTTCGATCGAACCCCAAGGGTTCGGTGAATTGGTCTCAGGGGTTTGACGGAGCCTTTGCCGTGGAGGTTAAGACACACCTGACTCAACATGCCAATTAGTTACCGTATGACACGCCCGGTTGGCTATCATCAGCTGTAGATGATCACATTACATTGCTTGCCCAATCGGTGCTCAGTAGTCAACGTGAGACTGTCGTGATATTACGATGTGTGATATTTTTAGAATGTTTTAATAGCTGCTATGTTGAGCAAAAAAAAATAAACAATTAAGTGGTCAGACGCTTACGTACTTCATTGATTCACATGCATCACAGAATGCGATGGGACTCAGCCTCCTATCTGCATGCTTTGTCATGCCAAGTTGAGCAACTCTAGTCTCGCACTGGCAAAACTGAAGGAACACTTTTTGAATTTGTATTTTTCAGTCATGAAGGGTTTGATAATGTGCATCTAAACTGGTTGGGTTCTACATCTAACAAGGTTAAGAATCACTGCGAGAAACCTTAACCTGTTAATGGTACCCCATCTGCCACACAGGTTCTAGGATCTAGGTTCAAATCTCAGCTTTGACTTTCCTGTGTGGTAGTTTGCATGTTCTCTCTGTGCTCATGTGGGTTCTCTTGTGGTACTTCTGACTTCCAAAAACACCCAAAGACTCAAAATTATACTGTATATGGCCTGTCCAAGGTGCACCTTTTTTTTCTGTAGAAAATATAAAGCTGGAAGTATTGTCCCGGGTGGTCTATTGCCATGCAACACTTTATTCACAAGGTGGTGGAAACAAGTGCACACACTTATCCGGTCAAAGTCTGACTTATCTGGATGTTTCTCCCACAGAAACAATATTTGCCAGGATAGCATGGAACATATATGAGAACGCGGGGTGGGGTGGGGGGGGGGTGTTTTTCATTCTACGTGAATCATCGAAACATACAAGCCTGATAATGGTTTTGCTGCGGGTTGTTAAAGAGCCCGTTTGGATCTAAAGCACATCTCACAGATCATTAGACAGAGCTGGACGCCGAGCCAGATTCCAGGGAAGTTTGACCTGAGGGTAAATGCCACCTATCTGGTCTAATGACAGCCACTGCACATGAATTAAAAGGAAAATAATTAACCCTTTCGTGCACCCTGTAACCCGATAACATGGTAAGCTGTCCAATAACCGCTGTCCCTGAAAGGGTTAAGAAAGATTTTTAAGGACTAACTGAAAGATCTAACAGAAACCTTTCACTGGGCTTTTCTTTTCTCCATCCTTCCTTTCTATTATTTGTTGACATGCACCACTGAGAAGACATGAGATTTTTAACAGGATGAATTACCGCATTTCTTCAAATATATATTGAGATAGTTTATGAGTAATCCAGGCACATTCGCAATAAAATTGCTGGTGTACACATCACAGCTTTTATAAAAGCTCATTTCAAACACACACACACACACACACTTACAGATATCCCCCCCCCTTTTTTTAGAAGCTTTTTCCTTAATTTCTGTTTCGGCTGCTCTGTCGCAAAACAACAAAAACAAAGGAAGTCAGTGAAGATGGTAGACAAACGGAAGCGGCAGACGATTAAAAGTGAAGGGAGGAAAGCAACAATGTCTGCACATCAGAGATGAACCCAATGTTTGGCCCGGCTGCGTGGCGGCATGCCATCTGCCCAGATGTTTGACATGAGAACTGTCGTTGTGCCAAATGGGAGTCATGAGGGGACACAATGCAGGCAGAGGAGGATTCTGAAAGCTCAAAACGAAGCAGGATGAAAACACACTTAAAGGCGACATTAGTTGCATATACACATTACACTGAAAAGAGGACAACAATTCTATCATCAAGCTATCTTGTAGCTATCACACGCGGACACACGAACATGCGTAGGAGGTGGTTTCCTAGTACCCACTTCATTTTGGCCCTTTTAAATCATCTGAAAGTGAAGATCATTTTGCAGTTGCTTTCAAATGTACTTTACTTCCGCCATGTAGACCAAATGCCTCTCCTGTGCTGAATTTAAAAGGGAATCATGAGTTGACAAAAAAAAAGCCATGTTCACTCCCATAACAGCGCAAACACCCATTTCTACCTGGACGTGTCTGAAAATACCAAAAGAATGAACACCTCACCCATGTACACGGTTAGACTGACATGAAAGTAGAGCCTGTTAAGTACAGTTGTATTTAACTTTTAAGTGGTTCACGATATTTGTGTTTAATTACTAATGATCAAACATTTATAATTACCCTGTATGCATCAATCAGACTCGGTTCATTGAAAATGTACCTTTTGTTGTCAAACATTTGCTCGAAACTTTGTGTTCATAATCAGGTTAGAAGGTGTTTTAAATTAGAGTTTTGTAAAATTTGACTCTGCATTCACTCATTCATCGTATTAACAGTCATGGAGGAGAACCCTCATAAGTGAAAATCACGAGCCCCTTGCCAAACTCAGGAATGGTCTGGCACTGGATCTAGTCATTTCTGAACAGAACTACCACAATGCTAATTTATGAAGTTATGATCAATATCTGGCATATACATGGCTGTACTCTTTCATTTTATGCTTCTTAAAACCTTTTCCCCCCCCAAACATTTCCCATCAAAGCTTAGAAGGCAACTAGCATTTACTCCATGCGCCGTTCGAAGTCGATGACATGGTCTCCACCCTTTTGCGTTTTTCATTATGTAGTTACCTAATATGTACTGTTGATATCCTGCAGACAAAGCTCAGCTTGCCTCACAAAGAGTTGATGTTGGGATCACCGTCTTGTCAATCCCCAAGCGTGCCGCCTGCGCTTTGACTGCCAGTTAAAGAAGTTGCTTGCGGTCGTCTCGCACAATAATCGAAGGCTTGTTGTGGCTACATACTACACTGTCATTTTGCTTTTGATCTCCTTGGAATGGACTAAATTGCTTGTTGGCAATCTCTGCCTCAGAGTGAGGCTGCGACCATGTACGCATACCTGTCAACTCATACGGTTTAGCCATAGTTCATACGGATTTTGTGGTGAATCATACGTATATGGACGCATCGCACAAATCATACGGATTCTGAAATTTTCCAATTTTTTTTCTCCCCAGAATGGTGCTAGTCTACTCGAATGCTTTCATTTTCAAAGTAAATATGAATGGATGCTGTAACTTCGAGCCGATGGGTCAGCATTTGGAGTTGGTGAAAAAAGTAACGCAGGAATACAACTCTGAACACAATAATGCCACTAAGTAGAATGATTATTAGACATTAACCCGACATTGTATGATGGAGATCTACAATAAATATCATTGAAAATTTCGTGGTTTTTTTCTGCCGTTATTTTGACATATAAAATGCTTTGGCATGTTATAAGGATTATTGCTCTTTATAAGACTTTTTTGGGTAGTTTATACAGGTTGGCGCTCCGAAAAGTTGACAGGTATGTGTATGGTACGCTTTACCTCATCTACAACACAGGAAGTTACTCAACTGAAGTTTTTGAGTGCTGAATGACAACAGACACACATACACACAAGGTCATCTTGAGACTGTTGATTTGTCTGTGGTAATATTATTATTGTAATGTGTTGTGATTGATCCATGCAAAAAAAAATATATATATATATATATATATATATATATATATATATATTATTCGGCCTACTCACATTGTATTATAGGACTGCATAAGACTCAGTCTAAATGCAACTAAGCCATATCTGTCATGTAGTGGTGGATGGTTATATTGCAACTTAAAACAAAAGTCGATGCATATTTGTAGTTCGGCACCATGGAAAAATCATCATGTTTTGGATTTGTAAAAAAGCTACAAATGTATATACACACACACACACACACACACACACACACACACACACACACACACACACACACACACACACACACACACACACACACACACACACACACACACACACACAGATATATAAGAAAGGCTGCTCTGAGATTCAACAAGACTATAAATGGCACCTTTCATGTATCAGTGTTCAGTTGTATATCATGTAGTAATTACGATAAGTAAGAGAGCTGTCACTGTCCTGTCATAAGTTTGGAAATCCGATATCTATCGAAAGGACTGCTTGTGCTCATCAAATTGCTGAGATGATTAAGCAGGCACTTCAGACATGCAAGAATTTGTATATACAGGTAAGTAAATAAAATTAAAAAAAAAAAAACAATTTTCCACAAGATTTCCCCTTAAAGGGCCTTCCAGGATCATGAGTTTTACAGTTACAATAAGAAACATGATTTGGTTTGTTCTCCTGAAGGTGCAATGTAGCTTCTGTGTGTTGCTCTTACAGCATGCTTTTATATGAGCCAATTTTCACCTCGGAACTCATAACACATGACTTATTACAACAAAGCCATTACTCTGAAAACTAGCTGTGCTTTCCTCAACTTTCCCCAAGATTTATAATTTGCTGCGACAGATGTCAGGAATAGAGCATGTTTATTTTATTTCAGCCGCGCTGTGACAACGAGCTGAAAAAATACACCTCGGTACACACCAGACGACTGGTGTCTGTGAACACTGCGCCCGTGCGTGCCTTATTAGCACGTGGTAACGATTACACAATGCCATGCATTGGGAAAGCAGACGGAAAGAAAAATGGTTTTGTTTTCCTTGATTGAAAGGAGTTTTGGATTTACAGCTAACCTAGCTGATCATCTCACTGCGAGAGAGACTCGGTGTGGGAGTGATTAATTTAAAATTAGTCGCACTGTTTCCAAACAGTGGCCTGGTAATTCAGAACAGCTCGCTCTCAGACACATTTTTAGAAATAGGTAGTTAAGATTTCCATTGTCGTTTTAATTTCACTCGAAGACAGGTGGGAAGGAACTCCTTTGCGTACAGTCAATTCAAAAGTCAGTTTTCCAAAAGAGTCTCCTCTCAGGCTAGATTGTTTACACTCCGACAACATCAGCATAATAACACGACCCACCACCATGTCCCCGGTCTGAAATTCATCTGACAGCAGATCACAGACAAAAAAAACAGTGTGATGAGGGGTTTTGTTTTGTTTTGTTTAGTTTTTTCTTCTGAAGCAAACTTCAACAAAGAAATGATAGGGTTACGGCCGCTGACTTATATTTGTTTACTCCGCAGCGCTGTCTAATCAACATTGCAGTCAATATATTAGCAAGCACGGCGAAATGAAGAAATCAATGTCAGTGTGTTCTCATGGTACTTCCATCTCTGCCAGTGAGCCCTCATACTGAGATGGAAAGTCATCAAGTGAACTTACCCAAAGGGGATAGACACCTTGTATTGATGTGTGAAGGGTTGCTCTGAAAAGTCTGAGTAAAAGTGAAGGATTACCCAAGCAAGCATGTCTTCCTCCAACTTGGTCCACAACACTGGCTTCCCCCTTTTTGATGGGTCATTAACCCCCCCCAAAGAAAAAAAAAACAGACGAAAAAACAAAAGAAGTTAGGACGGACCATCCATCAATGCTACTTGGTTTTTCACTATTGTTCGCTGAGCTGCACAGAAAAGTCGGTCTAATGGAATTTGACTTCTGAAACCCACTTTTATTTTGTTATATTCAACATGATCAAAGTGTTGATGTTAATCCGTCACACTTTACTACACTAGAAAAAAATGCTGTTGAATTTACTCAATTTTATTTTGTCATGTGGATCCAGATACATTTGATGAATAAAATACAGTTGGTGGCCAAGTGGTCCAGTGCACGTTAGCACGTCGACCTCACGGTGCAGAGAGTTCAATTCCACCTTCAGCCTCCCTGTGTGGCGTTTGCATGTTCTCCCCGGGCCTGCGTGGGTTTTCTCTGGGTACTCCGGTTTCCTCCCACATTCCAAAAACATGCGTGGCAGGCTGATTGAACACTCTAAATTGTCCCTACGTGTGAGCATGAGTGTGGATGGTTGTTCGTCTCTGTGTGCCTTGCAATTGGCTGGCAACCAAGTTCAAGGTGTCCCCCACCTCCTGCCCGAGATAGCTGAGAAAAGTTCAAGCACCCCCCCCCTCCCCGCCCCCGAACCTTGGATTGATTGGAAAATGGTTGATGGATGGAGATATACAGTCTACTGAAAAAAAAAGTAACTGGATCCAGATGATTTGATTTCGTGCAGCCACCTGACGAAAGAAAATTGAGTGAATTCAACACAGCATTTTCTTCCATGTCGTAAAGGTGCAATATAAATGGCTGTCGCATAAAAATGACCATTCAAAGATTGTCACAAGTGCGGCTCGTGGCCTTCTAGTTAGCTGGTGCAGAAGGTATGGGTTTGAATTTGGGCCCCAGCGTGGATTTTCTCTGGGTATTCCGGTTTCCTCCCACATTCCAAAAACATGCACGGTGAGTTAATTGGACACTCTAAATTGTCTTTATAGTGAATTTGATTGGTTGTTCATCTATGTGTACCCTGCGTTTGGCCGACCACCGGTTCAGGGTGTTCCCCCGCTTACTGCCCGAAAAGAGCTGGGATAGGCTCCGGCATGCTCGTGACCCTTGTGAGAATAAGTGGATTTGAAAATAGATGGATGGATTTGATGAAGTTGCTCAATAGTTGCTCCAGCAATTGCACTGTGCACCCACTTGACAAAAATAAAATCACCTGCATGCAGAAACATTTTTTTACAGTAGATGTGTTAGTACACATCCATCATAGTATATCATCATCCAGATGATTTTAATTCACACAACCACTGGAAGAAATAAAATGAATTAAATTAAACACAAACTTTTTCCAGTGTTGTACATTTTTCACTGAATGAATTGAAGCCATAGGGTCACAATAGGCACTTTTGGAAACAAAAATTTTCAGTGAAGACAAAAAAAAAATCCCACAACCTTTATTATTTATTGTAATTTGACTATATTCATCTCCTTTGTCATGTCGGTTAATGAGGCTACATTTTAACAGCCGTATGTCGTGAAACACTTCCAACCAGGATCTTGTCGAAGAGATCAAGGCAACACCAGTACAAGTGCCGAGACTTAACCTCAGGAGAATCTAATTATTTCCAGTTCTATGACCGGTCCATCAAAGCCATTAGGGACCCTCCTGTCAAGGCTGTTCAAGGCCAACTGTATCGTCACTCGAAATTGTCGAAGTCACCTATTGTTGTTGTTTGTTTTTTTGTGGAACAATAACAAGGCAGTTTCATCATAAAGTGCAATTTTCATTGAGCAGAGACAATTTCTATTCCCCCAACCAACAGCTTTGTTATTTCACAGACCTGACTCAGAAAACAAGTCAGTGCAACATTAAATATGTTGTCACTTGTATGTCTGCCAACCAGTCGGCAGTTTTGAGCAGTGAAAGGGCAGCAGGCACCATTAGCGGCTGGCTTTCGTATTCCGTGCAGAGAACGCACAGCGGTTTGCTATGCTGAGACCAAACACCGAACACTAATGGAGCTTTTACACTCACAAAACTACAAACTACATTCGCGTGGGGTTGTGACCGTAGAAATAATCTTGCACATCGGAGCGAATCATTAGAAAATGCAATCGCGGCCTCTTAAAAGTGTGATTTTCACAAATTAGCTCAGGATGTTAAGATTGAACAATTAAACAGCAACTGTAAAAAAAAAAAAAAAAAGCCTCATGGCCTAATGTGGAAGAAAAAAGTCACGGGAAAGCATTTGCTTGTCTCTTGCAGGGTCCACTGCACCCTAAAACATTGTATCCCCTTCTGATTTTCATTTATTATTACATAAATCATCTCTGTATCATACTTGAGACTGTCCACACATTTGTTTCACCCCTGAGCGGTGACCTCAATACACCAAGCAGTCTTTTACACACGACTGAGCCATGGGTGTAAACAGATAAATATGAGGAGTTGACCTCACAGAAATTCCCACTTTAATTAATGCCAGGTCCCCTCACTGTAATTTCACATTTCCTTTATTAGAAATTTGAAAAAGCGTTCTCCCAAGAGACTCTGCGAGTCACAGGGAAATTGTGGCACAATATGTTTTTAATTTCCCAGGAGATTCTTGCACAGCAACTATTTAACGACAGGGCAGCGTTGCTGAATGGGGAAACCAACCATAATGCTTTCTTTCCTTTTGTAATGGGGCTTTGGCGCCAACATGAAATATTCAGCCTATACGGTAGGGTCTTGACTGGCGACGACGCACATTTATTTATGGTCCCTCTGGTGCGACATGCGCCGACTGCGATTCTGAAGGAGATGTCTGTATCATTCACCTTCAACTAGTAAAATAAACTTTGAGATCTTTTTTAGATACTTTCCTAACAATGATGAAATCGCTTTATAAAATTTATTGGTGCAATAAAGCCAAACGCAGTATGTGGTGCTTACAATTTCCAAGCCAAGAAACAGCTTAACATGATCATCAGCCTTATAACATTTTTAATTCCCTGTAACTTATGCGGACATTTTTAATAAACAAGTCACATCTTTTTAATGAGACCTAAACACACCATTTGCGAATTCATAAAAATCTCAGTTGGATGAATCTTTCTTATGGCTAGGGTGAAAATACTCCCAAGAGTTCAGGGGCAGTTGCTTCATATAATCTTTGTGAGCTGAACACAGACCCTCGTCTATCTCGATTATAGAATTACATGAAAAGTCCTTGATTGACTTCAAGTTCAAATTTGACAAGAAGAGCTCTTTGAGTTGCAAAGAAGCCGTTTGAAGCCTTCATTGCCTGCACTTCACATTTTAATGTGCCGGGTTACTGTCTCCTAATGTGCTTGTAATATACTGCATGCTCCTCAAGATGACACAAATCAATAGATACACTAATCCGCCTGTATCCACTGGGGCAATCTCTTATCCTTCTGGATTTTCACACACTAACCTAAAAATCCGTGGAGTGTTCTTCGGGGCAAGTTTCTTATTCCTGTCAGAAGTAGAGGGGATTATGCACGATACTTAAAGCTTCACCCACTTCAAGTTCAACTTTTTTTTTTCCCCAGCAAGAAGAGAGAAACTAAAAGGCCAGTTTTGCTTTTGCTGACATTAGTGAGTGTGGTAAACAAACAGAGGTTGTGCAAAGGTCTCCATTAAAGTGTCAGATAAAATGCTCAGCTTTTCTTTGCTCCTGTCTTTGAAAGGCCGTTATGATGCCTTAAAACAGAACTTTCTATTTGTGTCAAAGTGAACGAGACGTGCCGGCTGAGCAGAGAGCATCGCATTGTGTTCCAAACAGAGATGTTATTATTTCTCTAAACTGGTTATAATCACGTGTCCTGTGCGGCTGCCGTTCTCGGATGATAAAAGCACAGTTAGTTCCGCCAGCTCTTTGTGACCAGTATTGGCACTCCCGCAAGGCTAAGAAATACTGCAAACCACAGGTGTTATGTTTATACAGTTTGAAAGGTGTGTCTGGGGCATCTTTGATTACGCCGCAGAGGATTGCTTCTTCCTTTTAGTCCATCTGAAGCAGATTTGGTTCCCAAGGCAACCAAGGTTGTGGATGTCTCGATCCGATGCTTGTGTTCAACAGGGTCTCAGGACAAAGAAATAAACATTCGCAACACTGGGGCCCTTCAGGGTCAGTGAAGTGACAGCAAGGGATCCATGATATGGTTGTATTTCACATCTTTTCATCATTTTTAATGGATATCTCAAATACCCTCCTCCATACAGCTTATCTTGTGCAAGGTCATAGAGGTCGGCAGCATACCACACACAAATTTCGCGCCACCGATGATCAAGCGTCTCCTCCCCCAAACCAGAGGTTTCGTGTGTTACAAATACTGACGTGCGAGAGGCACCATGGTGCCACCGGGCAGAAAATCTGGCAAAGAAGAGTAGTACAAGAAAAATAATAAAATAAAATTGCTGTTAGCATATCTGGTCGTCATACATTGCGGCTTTAAACCCTCGTTGTACTTTATTGGGTGTGTCAAGGAACGAGTAAGTCTCAGGTGTGACCAACGTTTGCCTTTCACATCACATGGAGTTGATAAGATTGATGATTGTAGCCTGACAATTGTTGTTCCACTTCGCTTGAATGGCTGCGTTAAGTTGATGGATATTGACAAGGAACTGCTGGAACAATATACTGAATGGATATGCCACTTCAGATCATTGCAAATATGCTCACATGACATGTCCGGCGAGTGTGCTGGGCATAGAAGAGCTGAATGTATTCAGCTTCCAAAAATTGTAATAGAGATGATTGTAACATTGGCTTTGCATGATGATAATTGCGACTAAGTTTGATGTTGATGGAAGTCTTGTATCTCTGACTTCAGCTCATGAAAAATGGGTGCAAAACAACAGTGTTGCATCTATATTTTTTTGCTCAATACATGATAGGCCTAGCTTATACAAAATTCAACATGACTGCTTGCTCCTGTATCTGCATCCGATAAGAGTGAAAAGTTGAGTTAGCGACTAAATTCCAAATCCCAGAGTCTTTCGCTCAGCCGAACTTGGTGTTTACAACACACATAGATTTACGATGTTAAATATTGGACAGGTTTAACATTTTGCAATTGTTGGGCCATCCATTTTCTCAGGACATCAACACACTACTCTTAACACAATCCATACCATAATGATAGCTAGCTAGCTAGCGAGCTAACCAGATAGCTAGATCAAAAGTCGCACCTTTCCCCAGGCTCAAGAGTAACCTGATTATCAATGTGTGCGTCCCATTTTAGGGCGAGTGACTACAAAGGCGGGCTCCATGATATTCCCAATCCTTTTAGACAGAGAAGCGATTACATCTCTGACTGAAGATATTTGACCTGAATATCGTGTTTACCTCAGTGATGTTCTTAGCAGAGCTTATTCTCCATTGGCGGCTTTCAGAATTGCCACTCCTGCTCTCTGTTCATCAAATGCTGATGTTTTAGAAGAATCCCAAAAGGATAAAACAAGGGGTCTAATTGACGGGAACTCTTCTCTCCCAAACCTTGAACTGTACATTAAAGCACCGATTCTTGTCTCAAGTCACATCTAAAAGCGCATGAGATATGATATTGTCACAGAGTCTGCCTGTAATTGAATGGAAAATCACAAGACCAGAGCAGATTGCAAAGGGAACTTCCCAAAGACAACAAGATTTGGACCCAAGTCACAAATGCGGTCGACATGAACGCCATCCAAGTCAAATCCCCCTTCGTATGCGTCTTGTTGTGTCACAGCGAGTCCAAATTCCCCCATCAGTCGGAGCGGTGGGTGACACGATCCTCGACAACTTTTCACATCAGCGGAGGGATTAGAGGCATACGGTTTACGCTGGCCTCGCCTGGATCCGGGATAACATTTCTGATTCAGCAATTTAAACTAATTTCAAGGCTGGCTCTGCAGCAATTTTCTGGATCAATGGATTGTCATAGCACTCTTGGTCACCGGCTCTTATCACAGCTAGAGAACACACAAGGATGCCATGCTAATTTAATGCTTTGAAGGCTTGGAGGGGCTGCACACCCTTACCTGTGATGTAATGTTTATAGTTTTGACCTGGAAATCAACACATTTATGAGTCAAAGCGTGCACATGAAAAGAAGCATTGGAAGCCAGATGTAGTGAATAATTGCAGTATTGTAAGTCATGGTTCACAAATCATCTTTTTGGAGCAATCAATCATATTAATCAATAACAACAAAAAAGGTACAGAAAAGACATTGTTAAATAGGACAAAACCAATGCTTAATTACAATACAATTAAAAATAGTAATTCAGAGAGTGATTATATTTTCCTTGTGTTTGAAGGCATGGGTCATCAAGTTTGAGATTTTTTTTCAACGTCTTCATCTGTGCATAACTTCTCAAACTATTTCTGTGACATTACTTTTTGTTGGGAATTATGGAAGGATGAACCCGGCAAACGTTGTGGATTAGAAACTCGCATCCACTTTACTCTTGAGCCTGATTTCTCACCCTTCTGAACAAAGTCTACAAAGGTATGACCTGGGATGTCTCCGAAAGATTCTCCTGAACCATCACGTGTTTGTTATATTTCTTGTTTCTCTCCGTCATTTTGCAGGGATTCATGGATGACCCTTACGAACAAAATTATGGTTGACGGAAAGTGGCTATGAGAGGATGTACAACTATTTGGCCTTTTTGCAGGTGGTCTGCGCCACATTGGCTTTGGGCGAATATTTGAAATGTATCACCTTCCGTCAAATTATGTAAATGCATTTCATTCCATTTTGATACAAATGTTGAACATGCATTTGTATTTTTCGATTTAGATTTCATTCCAATAACTGTGACATTTGGCCATGTTTTTTTTTTTAATAGTATTTTATTTTTTTTTTAATGCCCTGAACATTAGAGCATGAAATAAAGAAACCATTTCCATACTGCTGCTCCCGGGCTGGTCTTTATCTCTTTGACTATGTTATGATGCTTCTGGCTTTAATCTTCGGAAAAAAAAACAATATTTGTTGTCGCTGAAACATCAAGCTATTAAATGTGATAAGTATCAAGAAAAAACTGCAAAGATACTGTCTGACAAAATGGAGAACATTTTAACGATGCAAAGACTTTTTTTCAGGGGATGAGCTATTTCATGAGTGATTTGAGACAACACACAAAAATGCACCTTTTCTTGGGGGGTCCTCTGGCATACCCAGTGCCATTTTCTTTTATTTCAATAGAAAATGGCAGAGCAAAGCCACATAGGCCGAGGAAGCAATTTCCCCAACTACATGACAGCTGTCTAAATACACGGTGGCAAATGTTGGAGGAGAACCGGAGGAGGAGGTAGGGGGCAGATAAGGGGGTGAAAGACACCATGGTGGTACTGGCGGAGTAGCGAGGTTAATCCTGCCGTTTAATCTGTGGTCAGTGGAAAAGGGGGTGGGGGGCTTATCTCTGCTGCCTGCTGCCGTTGTGCTCTTCTTCAGCATGCAGCATCCCTGACAGTGTGACATCATTCAGCACAAGGTGGCAAGAGGCTGGCTGAGGTGAACGGGAAGGCCTACACCTCGCCTCTTGCATACCCTGTAATGTGATGGGGCTTGGTGACGGCCGCGGGAAGTTAGATGGTGCTGATTCTGTACATCCGCTGGGACCGGGCACTGACAACATCAATTTCCATGTTTCGGTGCAGCGGCGATGAGATGGGGGTGGTGGGGTAGAGCGGTGAAAAATGCTGGAACTCGTTGGCCCGCAATCTGACGAGAAGTAGCACACCGAACAGCTGTCAACTACCCCAAGGCAGCAACGAAACAACACAAATTCCATGTGGACACACACAACATGTTTGCTAGCGTGGCTATTTGTGAAAAGACTGAAACACGAAGCACCATTTCTCCAGAAAGGACACGTCTTTACAGTTCAGCTTTTTGCTCTGCTATGTTTTTGGCTACAATTGTGTAGGGACTGTCTGCCTACAGCAAGATGTTCAAGCTGCTATTATTAACAAGAAACAATTTACACAGCTTCACGAATGAGGAGAATATACATCTTGTGATGATCATCAGCCTTGAATCAAATGCCTCAAACAAAGCATGCAAAAGAACATTTCCCATACATTTCTCCCTATTTGAGCCGCAAGGGAGCTGTAGCAAATTTTAGGAGCAGTTTCTGGCATGTGCAGCCCAAAATTAAAAACAATTTCGACATGAAGTTATAATCGATGTGGTAATGGCTTGCGATGACCCCTTGAGTAGAGTCCTTTTTTTTCCCGAGCCGAACCAAACTGTAAGCATCAGTCGGTCAGTTTGTCGTGTTATTTTAACCATGCTTCTGTCAGTAAATTCCAGATCATCATCATGGCCAGTTAGTGAACTATAAAAAGACATTTTCGTACAGGGAGACATTCAAGCTCGCCTGCCTATTTCAGTTGATTTTGGACAAGAGGGGTACATCCTGGACTAGCTAGCCTTTCACACTTCCATTCACACCTACGGACAACTGAGAGTATTCACTCAACATAAAATTCAAATTTTTGCCATGTGGTTGGAAGCTGGAGTACCTGCAGAAAGCTCACAAAGCAAAAGTTACGATTCGAACGAACCTCTGGACTCCGACGCAGCCACGCCACTGTGTTACCGTCCCCAAAAACATTTTTAAAATGACATTTCCTCAAAAGGAAGCAGGTTTCCCCCGTTGACCAAAGTGCAGCATGTGAAAAATGTCTTCCAGATGGTTTCGCCCATCAGTCACTCTTATACATGTGTAAGTTGATGGGTTCGTTGTTTTTCAGTGGATGGCTCTTCTTTACGAATGACAGATGGAGAGATGGAATCATTTAATGCAGTTTAATAAAAGGAGAAAAAGAAAAAAAAACATCTGCACCGCAGCACGTCCGAGAACACAACTCCCGTAACTAAAATCACTTCCTGCTTCTCTGACTTTAACAGCCAATCAGAACCTATCAACATAAAAAAATGTCTAAGCAATTATTAAACAACAGAATATAATTTAGGTATGCTTAACATGAAATAATATGATGCTCAAACATAAAATGATAATTAATAATATAACATAAGCTTACACATGTAACATATACATTTTCCCTATTGATTTATTTAAACATCAAGTATTTGGCAGGAGGCTGACAGAAATGAATTTGTGATTGTTTTTGCATCAAGTTGCTTCGATGACCTTGAGTGAAATGGGCTTTCAACCACTAAAGCTGTCATGTGTTTTACATCATGTCATCGCAGAGACAACTACTATGACTCAAAGGTGCGTATCTCACGTATACACGATAACCATGCAATGACTGCATCGCAGAGCAAAAGAGTCATTCTTCTGTAATTCCACTTTCACATCCCCTCATTTAAAATGAAAATGTTCTTTGGCACAATATATGAAAAAGAAGGAAAGCAATGTTTGTGAACATTCGGGGAAATGGATGGCTTTTTGATTGTGATCTTGCACTTCGCGTCAGAAGCTAAGGTTCTTTTCAAAGACTCCATTTCAAGATGGCTTTGGTTTCCCTGAGATCCATATATTAAGCCCCGGGTTGCAAAAACTATTAACGGGACATAAAAATCCATTTTCACATATACAATACTAGCTGGTTCGCTGCCCTCCGCGCGGCTCATCAGCTAGTTCCTGCGGAAGGCTGGTAAGGTGGGCCTTCGGCCCACAAAAGTGTTGTTGCTTGGTTCAACTTTTTGTTCATCTTCATTGCTTATCGCAAAAATAAAGAAATGTTTAGCTCTACTATATAACTAACAATTTTATTGCAATGCTTGTGGGTAGACAACATTTTTTCGCTAAGATGCCCGCGCGATCGTAGTGAGCCACTGCCTGAGCGGCGCAGTGGCGGCGCGGTGAAGTAGGTACGTTTTGAAAAGGGACAGACGGAAGGACAGACCGCGTGCGGGACGACGCGCAATATATATATATATATAAGAAGATGGGTTTAATGTCACTGGAGATGGTAAAATTCAACTTTGCATTCATTTGATTGTTCTTGTTGTTTTGGTTCTTAGGAACATGAAGGAAATATTGTTTTGTCAGAAGCTGTTTTATATAAAGTAGCCTACATAGATCAAATCTCTACAGTGAATAAAACTGTGTGTAATCCTGGTGCAAGAGGACACAATCAATCATAAAACCATTCAGAAGCTGGATGAGACTTTTTTTTTTTTTTTTTTCGCTAGCTGTTCAGGCCTTTCCCATGTAAATACTTGGTGAAGGACTGCAGTTATGATTCTCGCTCCGGAATTGTCTCCCATTTTCACAGAGACCCTTAAAAGTCAAGTCATCATCTCTTGGTTACCTCTCGCACAAAGCAGGATTTACATATTACAGTATATCTAAATTATATTACATATTTTCATGACCAATAAGTACTACGAAGACTTTGTCGGATAACATAGACTGTTTTTGCATTTTGAGATTCAGTTGAACACATGAACTTGGCCAAGTGCTTGACATGATTATCTCTGGCCAGAGAGTCTTTTAAAATCTCGAGATCTGTCGAGGATAGGACTGCTTAATCACTGACAAAAAGAAGAGGGAGTACGAATGAGGCAGACGGGGTGTCCAATCTCATCAGTGGCCTTGCTTTTTCCTTAACAATCCCTTTCCATTGTTACCATTTTATTTATTGACATTTAAAACAGCATTATTTGTTTACCAGCCGCAGTGTTCATCTGATCTGATCTCCCATCTCAACGGCGGCCACCCAATCACCACGACGCTGACAGCCAGCCATTTCCAGTGAGTTTTATTAATTGATTTATTTTTTTGCTCAACTGGTAGACGTTCATCTTTCTTGATGGTACTTAAACAGCAGGCACATTTCGACATAAAGCAATCTTATAGTTTTCTAATTGGAGCAAGACCATCCTGGATGCTCAGATCCTGTTTGAGGCGTTCGTGCATAATAATGGCAGGACCGAAAAATTTAATGCCCACTTATCCCTGGCTGTCAAAGTCAACGTACTTTGCAAGTGTGCACCAAAAAAAAAAAAAAAAAAACAGTATATATAATATATATATATATATATATATATATATATATATATATATATATATGTATATACACACACACACACAAACAGACACACCTTATATCAGCCTCACAGTGCAGAGGTGAAGGGTTCGATTCCTGTGTGGAGTTTGCATGTTCACCCCATGCCTGCATGGGTTTTGTCCGGGTACTCTGGCTTCCTCTCACATTCCATAAACATGCATGGCCGATTGATGGGAAACTCTAAATTGCCCCTATGTGTGAGTGCGATAATGGCAATCAGTTCAGGGTGTCCCACGCTAACTGCCCAAAGACAGTTAGGATGTAGATAGATATATATAGAAATGGTCACTTTTTTTTCAGCAACAATGTACTATTGTTGGTGGTAATTCTCATGGGAAACCTTTTGAAACACATTCAACACCCACACTGGTCATAATTTTCCATTCCTTGCCAGTGAGTTCTGATATTGTCTTTTGTTCTGATACTGCGGTTTACCTGAGCTTACCAACGCATATCATCTTTTCTCTCAGTTTAAATCCTCTGTTGATAAATAGTTGGCCCCATAGGTCACATGCTTTCTGAAACAACACATTTGGCCCCAAGTCTTCGTGCTATTATTACCGAGCGCAGGTCACTCATGTTTGTTCATACCCCACAAACAATTGTTACCTTCATTTTCATTCAACACCATAATGCTTCAGTATTCTCCTTCCTCTTCTATACAAGATATACATGATTTATGTTTCACAAGCCACTGATGTGGTTCACTTGCCTGGCTTTCATACTCGCAACAAGGGTTTAATTGTCCTATGACTCACTGCGTGTTGACCAGGTCAGACTGTAATCTGCCTTTCAGTAGGTAACCAATTCACTGCAAGCCTAAACAGGATCAGCGGTATAGAAAATGCATGGATGAATGAATGGATGTTCCACAATTGTTTTACTCCTGTCCTTCCTTGTGTTGATTTTTTTCCCCATAACTACAGAACAAACATTTCCAGTTAGTTGTTTTGTTTAAGGAATTAAAATCATGCCTCGAAGTTCGACTGTACTTGCATTTTTATTGTTGAAAAAAAAACCCCCAAAGCAAAACAGGTTGCACCTGGTACTTTTTCTGGATCCCATAACAATCTGAATGACACAAACCATTCCCCGGGTGCCTCATTCTTAATAACAAAGCAATTGTTTTACTATTTACTTTCAACACTCCAAAAACTAGCTGCAATTTCTCTGTGTCGGCAGCAAGACTCAAACAGTGAGCCTCCAGTTCCAAAGCCAGAATCATCTATGCATGTCATCTGTGCAGTAGTGTTTTCTCTCTCTCTCTCTCTCTCTCTCATTCACCTGGCGCTTTAAGAGGGGCGGGGCTGCCACTGACAGGCGACCGTTCGCGCGAGGTATAAAAAGCAGAATCGCATTATGTTGCGTTAGTGAAGACACTCGCTTTGTCGTCGGCATGGCCCAATGGTTATTGCCTGCTTCTGCTACTGCTTCTGATACTGCTACTGCAACTGCTTTCATTTCATCTACATCTACTTTTGCTGCAAAATGTCCAAATAAATGTATCAAGACAGTACAGAAAGAGTGATCCTTCCATGCTGGCCGACGATCCCTTTTCAGAGGGCCGTGAAAAACGGAATTAACTGAACTCTCTCTCTCTATAATATATATATAACGAGACATGCATTTCTTCCCCAAAAGTGACAGATTCACACTTTTCAATATACCTGACTGACTGAGTAGATCTGCGATTGCTGCTCCTGCAGTAGGCCAATTGGGGAAACAAAAATGACCGGTCTCAATAGGTTTGCTAGGGCTGCCAGGTCCTCTCTGGAAGGCACACAGCCCTAAGAAGCTATTCGGTGGTCCAGGGGACATACTTGACTGTCACGTTGGATCACATCACACACCCTGTGAACAAGGTCAGCACTGAAAATCAACAACGGCCTCTGTGGATCCTCGGAAGATCTGTACTGCACAAGCGCAGCTGCCTCGACCGAAATGTGTCCATCCGAGGAAGTGCCATTTGCATTTGCCACCACAATCCGGTCAATATGAAGGCCATGAGAGCAGGATCCTTCCAAATAATTGGAATATATATAATAATACCGTATTGGCCCGAATATAAGAGTGTTTTTTGCATTGAAATAAGACTGAAAAAGTGGCGGTTGTCTTATATTCGGGGTCTAGACATTATACCCATTCACGGCGCTAGATGGCCCAGATATGATTAAAGCGAATGCTGAACTTTACTCCCCAGGCAAAAGTGAACCACTGTCACGAAGAATAAAAATAGAAATAGTGATAGCACAAAGAAGAAAAATAAAAAATAGCGGTAAGAAAGAAGAAAATAATAGAAGAAATAACAGAAAATGGAGAAACGCACTTACAATCTGGAGAAAAGTGGGTCGAAGATTGGCCAGGTTAACCGGCAGCTGAGGAGAAGTTATGATGTAATTTACAAAAACCAGAAGCCAATCATTTAGAATGTGATTGCACTTTAGTTTACTTTAGTTCAGTGGTCACCAACATGGTGCCCGCGGGCACCAGGTAGCCCGTGAAGACCACTTGAGTAGCCCGCCAGTGCCTGGACATTGTGATTTGCTAGTAGAAATGATGATTTAAAAATGCAAACATTGGCAGTACTGTGAGACATTTCGAAACACGATCAAAGTCTGACAATTTAAATCATCAAGTATTAAAAATAACACATCCTCATATTATTGAAGGTATTTTGGACAAATATGTTATTTCAGACGTGTATCAATTTGGTAGCCCTTCACACAATCGGTACACATGAAGTTGCTCTCACCCTCAAAAATGTTGGTGACACCTGCTTTAGTTTATTTAAATGTTCAGATATTAAGATTTGAATGAGGCAAAATAACATGTTCTCTCAAATATATTGTTAGAATCATTTGTTTTAGATGTAATTATTTTCTGTAAAAAAAATAATTTGGTGTTCAAAAAGTATTTTTTCAAACTTGAGTCTTGAAAAAGAGGGGGTCGTCTTATAATCAGGACCGTCTTATAATCGGGCCAATATGGTGAGTCCGTCAGGGTTGCAGCCAAATAGATTTCTATGAACTATGCTTCAGGATTTAAAACAACAAAATATAAAGCAGTGGGTCCATTTAATTACCCATTGAGGGATTTCAATTAGTGCATTAAGAAAATACAATTAAAAAGGAAGTCACTGATTGTGTCGTGGTTCACTTATCTGCCTGTGGGTCAAGTTCTAGCTGAGTGTGAATGTGAGTGGTTGCTTGTCTCGACATGAGTGACTGGGCACCAATCCATGGTGTAATCCACCTTTCGCCCAAAGGCAGCAACATGGTGCCTGCAGGTCTGTTCTAAAAATTGCTCATCAGTGACAGGATCTTGTGATTTCTAGGAATTATGTTGGTGATCATTAAAAAAAAAACCCCAACACTTGCAGTGATTAACAGAAAAAGACTTGCATAGTGATATTTGTATGTTTCCTACTATGTCAAATCGATGTTGAAAACAATAGTGAGGAATGAGGAACATTTCTTCACACGGATTAACATTATTAATAATAACAGATCCACCCATCCATTTTTCAAACCGCATATCCTCACTATAATTAAAGACAATTTGAGCAAACTCATTACAGCGCTACACATCAAACTGGAACATTTAAATGTACCCAAGAATAAGCTATCCTTTTCAAAAAGGTTTCTGCACCCAGACTGTACACAAGTGCAACTATGCGCATACCATATGTGCATACATTGTTTTAAACTAATATTAATACAGTGTTAAAATGACATTACTTTAACAGGCTAACATATTGCTTCTCTCTAACCTGATGCGTCCGTCTGACCACTTGTTTGATGATGCCTCGAAGCTCCGGAGATGCAGCAAAGTGCTTTGTGCGCCCGCATCCGGCAAGAGCAAAAGACAGAACCCTTTTGTCAGCAACATGTGAGCACTCCCAGTTAAATGTCAGGTAATAAGGCTTAAGGGAAAACTAGAGTGTGCGTGCAAAAGCTCTTTAAAATGCACTATGATCTTCTTAGCCTGCAGCTGTATCACTGGATAGTTGTAAAGCAAATTTAGCTCGGGAGAAAGTCAATGAAGTGATGATGAAAATGAGCCCCTCTTGTACATCATTGATTTTTTTTTCCTGGTGAAAAATAGCAGGTGCCCAGGGAGTACTTTGCTGCACTACACACATCGCACAAGTCACGGGGGAGTCATCTTCAGTGGGTTCTCTCTCAGTCAGGGGGCACTTAATACCTTGATATCAGCGAGGCTCTGAAGTGTTTGACCTTGAATGAAATATGCAAAGCAATCATCGAATCACACACTTTATTTGTATGTCTCTAATCTTAGGTTAGCCCCCGCCTCCCTTTTTTCCCCCTGAAACAGGTCAGATGCATTTAAGGATGATGGAAAACTGCCAGCTCACACCGCCTCAGCCAAATGTTTAAACGGTAGGTAAATACTGTTCCCCTAAAATCAAGGTTAACACTCAACAATCATGTTCAAATACAAAGCCGAAGCTGCCTTCAAATAGGTTTACCAGCCATGTATGACACCAACCCAACTTAAGAGATATCAGGACCTAAATCTTGCCAGGTTACATTAAGCTGAAAATTCTGTGTTTCTTAAACATGTTACATGTGTGTGCTAACTGCCCTTAGAGCGTGCGGTACATCATGATCGACACAATACACCACACACTACAAAATCTCTGCAGATAGCCTGAAAGTCTTTGTCTCTAGACGTCGGTTGCTGTACCAAGGCTAAACCGTGACAGATTTAGAATACACATTGAAGTAGAAGAAGAATAAAGGAAATAAGCTAGCCCAATCGTTAGCTTAGCTGGCATTCTCAATGTGTTGAAAGATTTGTTGGAGATGCTCTAGAAAACTCAAAGGTTGTGTCCGGCAACGTCTCGAGCTTCAGGTCATTTTCTAAATGTTCTGTTTCAAGGCACCATAATCAAAACCATGACTCGCTCAAACACGGTGCTGAACACACACGATCATAAATATTGAACAGGTTTAACATTTATGATTGCTGACCCTGACATTTCCCTGAGCAGATTGAGAAAGGGGGTGGGGGAATCTTATGTTTGCTGACATTGATCGCAAGGGAGTTAAAAATGCTTAAATTTTGTATGACCATCAATATGTTCGTAACCCAGTTTACATAATAAACAACAAAAAATGCGGGGCTCACGGACTTTCAGCCTTCAATCACGAAAACAATTTTGCGTGCTGTAGGGTTGCATCATTTGACATTCTTGGCACACGAGAAAACAGACAGAGGACGTGGCAACCATAAAGTTGCAGATGCCAGAATGCACTGATCTGGGAGCAAATGTAATAGAATTGCTGCTTTACTGGAGCGATGACACCCTGGGACTTGGGGACTGAAACGGATCCTGATGTGACAATACATCTCTCCACATTGTTGACATGTGCAGAAGAGACAAATATCAAATTCCCCTTCAGAGACCCGAGTGAGAACAAAATTGGGAATTGTTAACTAATGACATGAATGATTATAATCACGCGGCAGTTCTGTGAGTGGGTGTAAACAAGATATTTTTTACTAAGGTTCGCCGCTCTAAGAGTGACATGATTGAATGCAAACACAGAGAGTATTCGTGGGTTCTTTGAGCATTTTTTTTTCTTTGCTGGTGTGTGAAGAGACACATGAGTAGGTGGTGAGAGATGAGAGGTGGTAGGAAGTCAGGGCGTCGAGCAGATGAACCAATGGCCTTTTGCTGTGTTTTACAGGACTATGGCACAGCCAGTATTGTTTCTGTTCCCCAGAGGACAGCAGTCAGCTGCTAGAGGCTAATGTTAATTAGAGCCATTCTGCAGCGCAGCCTTTAAAAACGTGGCCATGAAAAGGTCATTGTGCTAAATTTAAACTATTTCATGCATTTAAACACAAAGGACCATTTTTCTTCTCATTTCTAGGAAATAGACGCCAGCAAAAGCTTTCATGGTTGCCGACATAAAAAACGAGGGAACTTCATTCACAATCGAGTGTTGTCAAGTATAAAATCTCACACAGCCATACAATTGTTCAAGTGATCTTTTTCAACATTATAGGCGAATCTGCAATTTAAAGGGAGGTTTGCCAGCAAAAAAAAGTGTCTGTATTTTGGAAAAGCTGATTCAATAAATAATCTGATGACAAAAAAAGAGAAAAGAAAATGTTTGTCTTCCAATACGTGCCCGACAAATGATTGCTAGGATAGGCTGCCACTCACCTGTGACCCTAATGAGGAGTGCCCCCCCCCCCCCCCAAAAAGGCTATTTTCCGTGAATAAACTTGTGAACTTCAAAGATGGGACAACGTCAATCTTTCACTCTTGAGGTACAGCAGATGCGCAAAGGAATAAATGGCAACATCAAATCATAATATAAGAATGCTGACATACAAGAAGGACCTACTGTAGTTTGATAGATTTGTGGTCATGTGGTCATCTATTCTGAGTCTCTTAACCTCCAATAGATCAGGTGACACTTGCCTGTCTGACAGCGACCTTCTTGGCCTGTTCTGAAGCTACACCCGTCACACCGAATTCTCCCTCAGCCAAAATGCGCCTTGTACACTCTCCGCTTGTACCCGTCACTCAGAAAAAAAATTTAAACAAAAAAAAAATAAACCACCCTCACTCCTCTCGGTTAAACTGACTGTAGACAGGTAGAGAACAAGTGGAAACGCGTGTGTCGCGGCTGCACCTTCACCACACCACCTTCCTTTTCCCTACGGTATTGTAGCATAGATAATACGCCATTGGAGACCTCACACTCATCCTAATACACTATACCCCTTCTGATTCGGCACACAATTTCACATTCCATCTTTAATCTGTGTAAACAAGTCAAAGACCAACCGAGGTCTCTGTGGGCAACAGATGGAGGAACATTATACAAGGCGATTCATAGAGCATGTTGCCTGAACCTTATCAGAGATTAGGGAGGATGCGGTGGAGTTGAGTCAGTGGATGTGTGTGCGAGTGTGTTTGTGCGGGTGCGTGCGCGCCAGCAGGTGCTTTCTTTGTCCCCGTTTTATATTCGCATATGCTTTTATGTGCATTTTCCACTCCACTCCGGTCCGTTCATCACAGCACAGCGTGTGATGTTTCAAAAGGATGTTTTTAATCTGAAAGAGTTCTCTACGTGATGGGATCTACTACACTGAGGACAAAAAATAAAAATAAAAAAACTACAGAGGTGGAGAAAACATTCATCTGAGAACAGCGCTAGGCAAGTTTTCCCAAAATGTATGTCATTATCATTTTAAAGACTTATCTACTCCTTTAACTTTAAAGTTGCTTTCACCATTACAAATGTAGAATTACATTCCATATTAAAGGTTGAGCTCTCTTGTTTTAATCGATTGTACATTCCAAAAAATGATTTTTGTTTTTTGGCAATACTCCGTCAAGTCATGCTAGCAACATATCTGTTGGGCTGCGCAGGAGCGATAGTCGGGTGGAGGCATTTTTTTTTGGGTCAGACGGAGATAGCTTAAGTCAAGTGAGGCTATATTCAAATTTTGCTAGCAGCTTCAAGTTGCAAACTCCAATATAGAAATGGCACAGGGAGCATGTAGTCATCATCACAGTCAGAAGCACCTTAGTTTGAATCTGATCTCGGGCCTTTTTGTGTCGAGTTTTCATGTTCTTCCAGATTCCAAAAACATACATGCTACTTCAATGAAGAAAATTGTGTTCCCGACCATTGACGATATGTATTCTAGGGCTGTGCACGAATTGGAAGAAGAAGGTCAGTATTATGTGACAATATGTGAGACGATTCTATGCTGGCAGCCAAGCAAAGGAGAGAAGTGTTGATATACTGCCAAGATTTATGGACTGTATTGTTTAACCCGTCACGTTTTGCGTGGTGGTAGGTAGAGGACCCCAAAAAGCAAGGAGGAGTGAGGTGGACTGAGCAAAATATATTTGACGAAAATATAAACAGGAGTACACTGACAAAAAAAACTAACTTAATTACTCAAACAAAGTCCTGAAAATCACAATAAACCAAAGTAGCAAAACCCTATGACAGAAAACAAAAACATGACAAGGGCACACACACAGACAAACACACAATGATCGAAACAAGACCGGGAGACCTCAGGGAACTAAATACAAGCAAAGTGATGAGACAACGAGAAACACCTGGACAAGACACAAAGGGTTGAGGGACCTGATTGGTTAAGCACAAGTGACCCGGATGACGAGAACAGGTCAGGACAAAAAGGGCACATGAGGGAACAAAACCAAATGCAATGTAAACAAAAACCACAACATAACCGTTTCATTTAATACTGGTTATCTTCAAGACAAAAAAAGCGTGGTGGGGGGGAAGGGGCTGAATGACCACTGCATCGTCAACTCAAAAGTGAATAAAACATAAATAAAGATCTTTGAAAACATTATTGGTCATAAAGCAGTGACGGCAAAGCGAATCTCGTACCTCTTGTGAAATCAACTAAAGAATGTAAATTAGGCAAAGACGACCTGACAAAATAGTCCGCATTTGCATCGGGGAGTAACAGTGAAGAATGAATCAACAAAATCCTTTCTGTAATGTCTGTTGCCAGCAACGGTGAGTTTTATGAGGAATAATGACTAGGAAGTTGATAACAAGCATCACAATCATGCGTGAATCGTTCTCCATTATGCTGCACGTTATTACATTTTTTTTTCTTGTTCTTTTTTGTTGTTGTTTTTTTTGGAATGCTGCAAATTATTTCCCAAGCCGGTTTAAAGCTGATGATGGCACCCACTGATTTTCTTCTTTTGTCATATGCTCACCAATTTTTAAAGTGTGCTCAAGTTCTTTCTTGATTATTCATCTCATTTGCAATGTTCGTTTGAGGAGCAGAGGTCCAGTCTTCATTTATATCAACAAACAGGAAAACAACAGAAATGACACACATAGCCTGAAAAGTGCTGCCAGTGTTCCAAAATATCAAAGGAACAAAATTATTGTGCCACTTTTTATTTTTCCTCTTATCACAGTACATCACAAATTCTGTCCAGTACCCGAGAATTCATCGTGACAACCAAGATTTTTTGGAGTGGAGAAAATACTTGGGCATGTCAGAAAAGGGTTGCGGACCCCTGAAATAAGAAAACGTGTGCTTTTCTTTTTTTTTTTGACAGCATGGTACCATTGATGTCGAAAGGGAAAACAACCGTTGTGATGAAATGGAACTCACTGCCTCTTAGAAAATCACTACGTTACTGTGTTTTGGCTGTTTAATTCAATAGGCAAATGACAAGTATGCTTTTTTTAAAAATTAACATTTTTCATATTAACTGTTAGCGAGCTAATTTATGTAACGACCACATCCGCATAGGATTTCTTCACTTATGATATGATAAGCTTGGTTGGGCAAAGATCCATTTCCACATTCTACCAACACACTCAAGCGCCGCCAGACTACACTATCTGGCGGTAACGCTTAAATCCTCCACAGGTGTCACGTCAATGCCAAAAGGTAAGCAAAGCTGCAATGAGTTTTATTGGACAAATACTTGGAAGATTAGCCACTGATAACCAGTGAACGCTTAAATGCAATGTCAATTTGTTGGCACAGTGCTGCCGGGGGTATTTGTGTTTGGTGATGTGTCCGTGTGCCACATACAGACGGTTTGGTGTCTAAACTGGTGCCTGTGTGGATAACACTCCCATGAGTGTGAGCCGCTCTTGTTGCAATACTCGTCAAAGTCACAATTGGCCCCACAGTAGAGCTGAACGGGCTGAGGCACACGGTCGCCAACTTGCATGCGACAGACAAAATCTAACATATGTAATAATTATGTGATAACTCTTGATTCTTCACATAAACATACTGGGAATCAACTCGAGTAGGATTAATTCTCACTCAGTGCACAAGGGGCCCTCATCAACTAGGTTGGATTCCAATGGCATAGACAGGGTAAGGGGGACAGAAAATTGATGAGTGGGCGGATAAATTAATTAAATTTCCCTTATTTCTGGGAGGGCTCCAAGTCCCCCAAAAAATCGGCATCCCGGAGGGATTTATTTGACCTTCCTGGTTCACGATCACCGCAAATGGGATGCAAATATTGGCACCTAGTGCCGCACTACACTGATAACAGTAATAATAATTTATTCTGCATTCCGTGACTCCATTAGAGCCTTATAAATCAGATTTGACTGTTTTTCATGTTTGTAGTGTCTCTGATAATGTTCCAAGACACAGATTGGCCAATTTAAACATATACTGTGAGCACGCAAGTCATTTTTCTTCTATTTATGTAACACTTTTCACAGTGGATTCAAAATGCGTCATATACAAGACTGTCAAAAAATACTGCAACATTTAACTGGAAAAAAACCCCACTTCAAACAAATCAAGTAAAAATACAAATAAAAACAATCTAGACTTGCTCAAATGCCTGCCTAAGTAAATGGGTTTATAAATGATAACCAAACTAAGTCTGTTTGATAAGTAGTGATAAATATGCAAATGGATAGATTTGTTTTTATTTATTTTTTATTTCATCCCTTGGGTATGTATATTATTAATATGTTCCATATTTAATTGTTCGATGTGTGCACACGTTTTGTGCATGCATAACAACGCCGCATTTTGCATTCTGCCCTAAACGCTGTGCTGACAATTTGGAATTTGGTGCAGAGAAGAACATTGCAATCAAAGCGTGTGCCTTCAATTGCGGCAAATGAAAACATGCCGCGGTGGTGCAAAATGGAAAACACAGCAAAACAAAAAAAATCATCATCAATTATCGCTGGTAAAACAAACAATTTCTACAGCGCATAAACAGATAAGAAAAAAGAAAATCAGCTCTTGATGGGAAAACCTGATGCAGAACTGCCTTGAGACATCTCGACAGTTTTATGCTTTGTTAGTAAAGGTCAGGCCGGCACATTGATGGTGCGCCTATTATCTGTCTAAGCGGCAATCTGTTTCAAATTACCTCATTATGTTGATGACCGTATCAAGTGCACCCCTGGGCCCTGCGCGCTCCTCCTGAGACACAATTTATGCCCAGTCACGGCCTACCAGCGACTTCACGTTAGAGAGGGCCGAGGCGGCGTGGCGTTAAGATACATGTATGCCTGCGAGGCCATGGCATGTTATTAATTAACAGTCCTTCACATCAGTCGGCCTGATCTCCTGATTGGAACCACAAACACCGGGGGCATCTCGCGTGAGGAGATGAGTCGTGCCTTGTCATGCATTTCTGCAATAATCACCACTGGGAGAAAAAAAAAAAAATTCGGTATTTGTTTGCATATTTCGCTTATTGACACAACGAGCATTTTGTGCACAATTTTAAGCACCTCCCTCTTGTCTGAGTAAAAGTTCTCTCACATGCTTTTGTGAAAATACACCCAAAGACACGTAAAATCCACTTGTCACACTGATTCAAATCACGGCGTTTTGAGGGGGCAGTTTTGTCTCACGCAAATGTCAAGAACGGCTTCGGTTACCAAGCCGATCGGCTCACAGTTAAGGCATACAACCAAGCCAGTGGCTCCTCGGTATTGCCAACTTCGTGACTTTGGCCAAATATTTGGCGACTTTCCAACCCCCTCAACAGCAACAATTAAAAAAAAATAACCAGACCAAATGTAGTGACTTTTTATGACGCCCTCCGGTGCAAGAGCCATGTTTACCCCTCCTGTATCCAGACTAAAAATGAATGCCACAGCCTAATTTCAACGTTGGGATGCCACAATTCATCAAAAATCCAAAAGAGTTTGGTCACAAACATGTTTTCAGAAATGGACAGATTTACATTCGTATTTTCACCCTGGCGCTCAGGAGACTATTTGTATACAAGCATTTCAAGTCAATTTTCTTTATGTTCCCTTCAAGGGATGTTTTTACAAATGAGAGTCCCCAGTAAGCTCAATATGTGGTTAACGGTGGCAGAAGTAAGCAGCAAAAACTGTGATGATCATATCAAGACATCGAACAAACGAGCTCGGTATTCTTAGGCTTGAACAGTTTTTTTTTCTTTTCTTTTTATGCTATTCACTGCAGACAGTCTGACTATTTCAAAGCTCGGCTTTCAACTCTTACAATGGTATTGCTCCATTGAGTGTGGTTTTGTGTTATTTTAAAGACAGACCGGAATCATGGAAGTGGCTCCATGAAAGAAATGCAGCCTCATGTAACAAGGAAAAGGCTCCATTCCGACGTCGACATAAAAGCCCAATTCAATGTGGTTTTGAGTCATACGCAAAAAAAATACCCAACCCCCGTCCCCTGAAAAAGTGCATCAAGCATTCAATTTATACTTGCTACAGACTTGAATTCTGCAGGAAAAAGATGCCATAAACTCAGAATTGTTTGTTTTGACCAGCCAGAGGACCGTGATTGAGTTTCATTCCAAATGTGAAAAGAAATGAGGCAAAAATCTATTCCAGCCAGCAAGAAACCACCTACGCAAGTGCGTTAGACCTCAAGCTCAGAATGACCAAAAAAATATCTACAGCTTCAAGCGCCTTCCTGTCAGCCATTTACTTTCCAGTCATACTCAGTTTGTGATGTTTCTGATGGAGTGTGGCGTGGAGAAAAATGTCATCTGACACATCAAGAATTGAAGTTGAAAAATCCGGAAGTACGCGATAGGAATTTGTTGCCATGTAGGCACATACACGAACCTGTTTCCACACTATTTGTCGTATTTTCAATGCGAGGAAGTCCAGTGAATGCTCTCATGCAGAACATGTAAGTGGCCACCCGAGCTGTTATTGATCAGGCCCAAGCGTGGCGAAAGATCAGCTATTCACACTCCTTCGGCACATTTGAAAAGAAATCTCACCTTCCTGCTCAACCCACTGAGATGTGAATTATTAAACTGCTGTTTGGTGACGGGCCACATGTAGCGACGAGAACAATGGACAAATACCCACGAAAAGTCAAATCGAGCAAGGCCGATTTAATATTCAAGTGATATTTCACCAAGCTAAAGAGTGAATTTTCCTCGGTGGACGGGAAGCAAACAGGTAATGCGTCACAAAGCTGCAATTAAACTCCCGCCTAATTAAATGCAGTTTTTATTTTAACACTCTGTCATGCAAACGGCTAATTCTACTATCATTAACCTCGGACTGACCCTCATTCAGCTTTACAATTCCCCGGGCTCCGAGGATTACCTCTACATTTAAATAACTCGGGTCAGCAATGGACAAACAGCACATGTGCAGGAGCTGAACTGACATGATCGCTATTGAATTTGCTTGAACTATTCCGACAAGGGGGCTTGATTTTGCTCTACTGTGCATGCAAGTGTTGCTTATGTAACGTGATGTGAACCAAATACGCTCTTTAGGCTCTTGGATGTGGCAAGCATCACTCTTATTTCTTCACAGTCCAGTGCAATAAACACCAGTTGAACGCAAGACAGTCACAGAGATATTCTTAATTTAAAATAAAAAAGGTTATTATTATTATTATGGGCAGCACAGAGGAATTGCAGCTAGCATCTAAAAGAGGTTACAGATTGCCTGTACTTTTGTCGAAAAACAAAGAAATGTCACATTTGATCAGAACAGGAAGTGGTAAACGGAGTGCACTTTTATAGCAATTTATCCACAACCGTGTGTTGTCTGAAGCACTTTAGCATGCCTCATGTTCACTTTTATCACAACGTACCAGAGTGTAAAAAGGATACGGTAACGCAGCCGTGTCAACCTACGGAAACCTTTTCCTTTTTAGTTTAAAATGACTTAATACACAGCCAAAATGCTTCGATCGCGATCGTTTCAGTTGCTCCCCACCCCACTCGCCATTCTTGGAATTTTTCATTCGTGCAAACACAGACTGGATTCAAAAACAAACTCGATGGCACATTCTGAAGAAAATTAAGCACAATTTAGCAAAATTTTGCAATGGCAAAAAGTAGAAAAGGCGAGAGGAAAATAGGTTTAATCAAAACTACCAACGGTTTGGACATTGTTCACTGTAACACCAAATGCGCTGAGAACAGCAAGGACCAGATGCTCTTATGACATATATGTCACTATTGAGGTGGTCAAATGCTAATGCACCCTGGATTGGATGCCAGTCAATCGTACGCGTAATACTTGAACAAATTGCTAAATGTGGTGACACTTAGCTTTAAGTTCCCACCCTCTATGACTGCAACAGATTAGTGCCCGAAATGAGTAAGAGCGGATCTGTTGGCAGCCATTAACCCTTTGCATGCACAGAGTGCTCATCAACCCACAAGCTTCCTCACACTGAATCTTATTGAACACCTGCTGTTGGCATCTCTGACCACTGGCATGTTAGAAATCGATTAACGCCTCCTTCTTGCTCTAGATTTCACGTTTTAAAACGTTTTGGGTTTTTTTTTACTTCCTAAAAATTAGATGAATAAAAACCATCAGACAGAGGCTTGGTGTGGGAATCACAATGAATCATGCGTGATAGGAAACAGGAAGTAAGAGAGACAAAATCTGGTGTTTCTAATGCATATTAAATATACTTCCAAGACACAATCTGACCACTGGAAAATTTCCTATAAAACAGCAGCACCTTAAGGTCCCAGCTCACTCGGTGACAAACGTTTTGCAAATGTGTGCGCATGTAAGGAATTTTTTTTTTTTTCGTCAAAGTTGCAAACGGTCGCAAAAGACGTTTGCCAACAATTGGAATGACCTCAAACATCCATCCATCCATTTTCCGATCCGCTATATCAAGTCAACTTTATTGTCAAATGTGCTACATTTGCAACATACAGCACAGATGAAATTACATTACTCAGGAGAGAGAGAGAGGAGAAGCTGCGGGTGCCCACGCCACCATCAAAAGAACAGTTAACATAAAATGACAAAATAATATAACACAACACATAAGACACAGACATAAGGTTATCCTTACAACGATCACGGGGCGTGCTGGAGACTATCCCAGGTGTCTTCGGGCAGTAGGCGGGGGAGACCCTGAACCGGTTGCCAGCCAATCGCAGGGCACACAGAGACCAACAATCATCTATGGCCACACTCACACTTAGGGACAATTTGGCCTGTTCAATGAGCCTGTCCTGCATGTTTTTTGGAATGTGGGAGGAAGTCCACGGAGAAAACTCACTCGACCACCGGGCCGCCCTGAGTCAGTTTTTTTTTAAAAATGAGTTCAAAATTTAATGACGACAAAAAAAAAAGGTTGTTTGTGAGCATTGAAACTGTTTGAGAATATCTGGCGAACGTCTTTGCAACTGTTTGGTATGTTGTAGGAACCCTGGAAAAAGAAAAATCATGATGTGCGCACATACTTGCAAACCTTCATAAGATAATGACAAATGACAAAAAGGCATCTTGCAGTACAATTTTCTTTGGGAAAAAAAGTCATTCATAACACAGAAAATACAATCCTAAAATCCAACAAATGCTAATTAGATATTGATCCCATTAAATCATTCCATCAAGCAGCCCATCTCTCTTTACAGTATTCCATTCCACTGCCCGACACAAGGTCATTCCTCCCTGAAATATTTGATCATGTCTGACGTGTTTTATATGTAGGGGATAGCGTGTGTGAGTGGCACACATCTCCTCTCACTTCCCTCTCTTTTGCCATTCTGTCCTTTTCTCTGTCGTCGCAGCGTGCAGGCTTTCTTACCATTTGAGGCTCAAATCAGCGTTGCCCTTGGCGCTAATGGCCGAGTGAGTGACAGCTTGGTGACAGGAAACAAATGCGAGCCTTCATCGTGCCGGCTGTTCACAGAACCACTCAGCAATACTCACAGTTGGGATGTGATGAGGAGGGACAAAAAAAAAGTGCAGCAGGGGGAAAGGAGCGCAGGACGACCTCGGGTGTCACACAGTCCACATTTCATTTACACAGTTGTTTGGACTCCTCGCACCCGGCTGAGACAAAAGACAGCTTTCTTTTCCCAACAACAGTCGACCTCCCAACTGCAGAGACTGTGGATACTAGAGTGGAAATGACGATTTGCAACTGGGAGGCTTTAATTCACTTCCGCGGAAAAACACACACCTCTGCCTTCCTCAAAGGCGTCTATTACATCTTACATCTATCCACAACTCACAAGTGTGTGTATGTGTTGAATGACAGGAGTTACAATAGAACAAGAATCCAAGATGTTCGGCCAAATTATGCAGTGTGCCCGCATGGGAATTATATTGTGTGACGGGGACATATCTGCTTTTTGGGGATCTACAAAAGGTCAGGATGAGAAATTGCGAATTTCATGACTACTGACTGCATTTTTTTCTTGGTTATATGGAACTTGGAAATAGTCCGAATCACAAATACGTATAGCAATTGGCATTCATTCTTCTGCAAGCAAACTGACTATATGTATTTTTAAAAAATGTATTGTTATTATTATTATTTTTTTTAACCACGCGGTGCATGGAGATCCAAGTTTAAATTGTTTTGAGGCCATAGAAAAGAAATGAACTGAAATACAATCAATCTGCTCCAGACTCTCAAAAAAAAAATTGTTTGTAATGTGTTCCAAGCACTACATCATGTATTATTATGAAAACTCGCTGGAATTACATAGTTATTAAATTGGAATATAAAGAAATAAACAATACAATATAAAAAAAACAAAAATAAAAACAAATTATAAACAGGCTTTGCCTTGCTGTGTTTTTGCTTCAATTCAATGTACATTGTGCTTTATTCTTGGCCACCTGGGTGGGGAGTATAACATATGGATGTACTGTGCATGAAGCTGATCTCAGGTCGTCAGTCAGATGCAGTAATATTTGTTGTTATTTACAGAGGAAAAAATAATATATGGATGCATGTTTTGTGATCAAATCCGTACCTTCACTCATTCAATCCCACGGCCGTATTTTTATGTCTTTGAAGAACCCACATATTCAGTCGCAGGTACATCATTTCATGTTTTTTACATTTTCTCACATGGGAGGGTAAAAGACGGTCTGAAAATGGCTGTCAATTCTGTTTACTTTGAAGAAAAATGTCAAATCTTAATAAATGGAGTGGCAAAATATGTTGTTGTATTTTCAACTCATTGCATTTTGATTCGTGGCTAGATTACTGCACACACAGCCTATACAAACTGTGATTCAGGCATTTTTTTGGAAGGAAAAAAAAGTAAAGCATACATGGCTCAACAGTTGTTACCCTGTGAGGGCCGTTATAGTATTTTCTTTTTTTTTTTAAACACATCTTTCTCCAGCTCCAATTCACTCTCGGCATCTGACACCACAATGCGGGAGATGTAACATGTTTTTTTTTATTTTTTCTTGATTCAATGTGCCATTGTTGCTGTAAATCAGACCATTTTCATTCTACACCATCACTCTCATTCAAGACTAATGGACAAACGATCCCTTGTGGTGCAGCATCCTTTTCTATCTCAATGTCAATCATACAGGACCCTTTCATAACCCTCTTTGGCATTGTCCCTTTTGGCTGAACATTGGAAGACAGGAATGCAGTCGCTATGTGGCTCCTCATCTATCCATCCATCCATTATCCAAACCGCTTTATCCTCAAAAGGGTTGCGGGGCGCGCTCAAGCCTATCCCAGCTGTCTTCAGGCAGTAGGCGGGGGACACCTTGAACTGGTTGCATGACTCTTCAATGCAGTTTTTTGCATACCTTTTATTAGCGGTTAAAGAAAGATGTATGAAATGACAACTTTAGTGTATGAGAATTTCATTTTGATACATGATCACTCGCAAACATTTCAAAGACCGGAATGTAGGATTTCCACTGTGGATATTTTTCCCCTGTGAGTCTCATCCAAAAATGTCGAACAATTTTACTTTTGTACTTTCTTTGTTATTGTGCATCTGAGCTGCATCTTCAGTGCATGTGCTGCTGCCATGGTGCAATAATCCTCACGGAAAACTCAGATCGTCAAAAATTCACTTTGCCTCTCTGCTACACTGCCCCGATTGAAATTCAAATTCAAACCATAACAGACTTTTTACACACAAGCTGCAAGTGAAAGTTACAAAGGCACTTCGCATGTAGGATATTGTCATTAATGTGAAAATGCAAAATCTGAAAACCTCACACGTGTCAGATTCAATAGGAGCGTCTCCTCGGCACGCTGCACCTCAAGTAATGTTGTGATTTTGTTAACATTCAAACCATGAACCTCTCGGCTAGTTGAAAAAAATGTCAGGTCATTACAGATTGCAATTTTTTTGTTTAAGTTAAAACGAATACATGAAATCTTGATTACCCACAAGGCAGGCAAGAGGGGGAAGACACCTTCAGAATAATTCCTTTCTTCTCGCGGCCTCCTGGTCAAATCAGACATGCGGTACCCTCCCCCCTATTCGTTTACCGGTACATGTTCCCGGGCCAGTCATGTCAGGGTCACTGCCTAATCACATTAGGGCCTAATCAAAGTTGCAAGAGCAAGAGGGAGAGGCAGAGCAGGAGAAGTGCATTTCTCACAGTGTGGGGATTAAAGCTCCAGCAGCATCCCTGCATCATCTGCATTGAGTCGCATCCCACAGGTCCTGCCCAGCCTCAGATGGCTGGTGGACAGGGTGCTGAACCTCTTGTAGTCTAGAAGACAGACTACTGATGGCAAAGCTAAGCTCCATGTGCCGTGCCAGATAGATGACTGACTTGATAAAGAGGAAAAAGAATATACTTCGAGTAGATCAACTCTTGCAGACGGGTGTGAGGTGGCTGATCAAATGATGTTTCACAGGGAAACTTCAGCAAGGGTCCCGAGAGACTTTTTTTTTGTCACCATTTCACATTTTCCAGAGTCAGAGTGGAAGTGACGTGCTCTGTGTCACACAGTCAAGGCGATGCCACTCTCTTAAATGAGAGTGGGATTGACATAAGGCTACCCTTTGTCACTGATTCTGTTCATTACTTTTGTGGACAGAATTTCTAGGTATAGCCGAGATGTTGAAGGTGTCCACTTTGGTGGTCTCGGTATTACCGTATTTTCTGCACTATAAGGTGCTTCGTATTATCAGGCACACCTTCCATGAATGGCCCATTTCAAAACTGTTTTCATCTGTAGGGCGCACTGCATTACAAGCCGCATAGAATAGAAGCTACAGTAGTGGCTGCAGTTGTGCTATGCATCCACTAGATGGACAGTCCGGCAGGATGGATGGATGGAAAAATTTTGGTTGGAATTGTCAAGAAATCTATTTTGTTCTCAAAATAGGCACTGATTTGATTTATCTTAACCTTCAAAGTGCTACTGCTATTCATGAGGTGTGCTTAGTTTTCGTGGCGGTAACCAACTGCACCTGGTGTCTGTGCAGCATCCATCTGGAGATGCCTTGCCTATTGATTGAGCTGAGGGACAGTGACACAGAGTATGAAGGACGTTTTAGCCCACCCTCAGCAGTGCGAATCAAAATGAAAGTTTCAAGTACTGATGATTTGGGTCTCTCAACATCTTTCTTATGGCCAATCCTTGAAATGATAACTCAAACCTTTCCACCATAATGGAAAGTCGACTGTGATTTCTGGTTGCTTGCAGATGTCATTACCTGTAGTTGTTTTGGGGTTTGTTTGTTGTCAAAAGCATTTCAATCATAGCGTCATAGGGAACAAAATAGGATGCTGGCATAAAAAACATTCCCATTGCGCATAATCACCATAAAGTTTCACAGTCGACTGTTCATAAAAACAACTTCTTCAACAGGAACATACCAACCACATTCCAAAACAACTCTAACACACAAGAATGTAGCAAAGACTTATGTTGCATCCATTCCATGTTAAGCAGTGAATTCATTCGGATGACATTTTAGTGAATCCACACAAAGCTAACAGCCAAATGGTAAGAGCAAAGTGCTCCAATATGGCTGGGTAATCTTAATTAAATTTATTTCACCGCATGCTTAACCCTATTTCGTTGTGGTCACGCTCTATATAGCACCGTTGAACATTAAAAGACGAGGACAAATGAGCGTCTAAGTCAGTGAATTTGACGGTAGGCATGAAAAAGCCAACAAAATATTCCACCTGATTGGAATCAGGAAAGGGCTTGCACGGTGAGGCGACACATCTCTGAAAACGTTCTTATTAGACATGATAAGAGGTATTTTTTGGCAGATGAGTTGTAGTTTACAGCTCTTCGGCAGCGAGCTAGAAGTTAATATAAGACAGGGGTCGCAGATCATGATGACAGGCCGGCGAGACAGCGTAGTCAAATTCACGGCCTGATTTCCTGCGCTGCTCATAGTGACACGAGAATTTTTATGATAGCGATCCACGTCGACGACAAACAGTAACAACCTCAGAGTTTGAAAGCGATTATCAGCCAGCAGCAGTAAACACACCACTGACATTTTAATCAAAAATCCCCAATGTGGGATCCATTTAGATGCATTTCACTTGCCCGGGAATACAAAATGTTCAACATGCCATGCAGAGGTCTGTCACATCTGCATTGAAATACCAACATTAACCTTTTGCAAAAAACTTGGCTTTGACATTAAGCGGCCACCCAATGCTGCAATGTGCCGTTAAAACAGCTAAATTGAAGTAGTGATGTGGGGAGTCTGGCCTTTCCAGGCATTCCATACATATTTCATTCATATCTGCCTCCCGCAGACATCTTGGAAATGTGCCTGAAAGTTGTGTATTTGAATTGAAATCATTTCTTGTATGCAAGCAAAAATAACAGCGTGGCGTCTGTGTTTTATTTTTATTAAAAATATCAATCAACAATCCATTGAAAATATTCATAGCGGGCAGACCATCTCAATATTTAAAATCGGAATAATTTCTCAGCGTTAGGGTTGCTATTTGTCTCCCCAGGCAGATGAATGCGGCTTTTTCTTTTTTTTTTGCTGTGTATCGCCCTGCTGAGTGTGCTCCCTAATCCTTGGCAGGCACAATCCGGGGGAGATTACATGCTCATGCCAAATATTGCACAAACTGGACACCAGCAGGAAACACTTTTGCTGCGGCCACTTCATCTCTGAAGCAATTGTGCAACTTGTATCTGCAAGGTCTTGAAGAAGGAACACCGTTGGTATAACAAAGTATCTCATGGTGGTCTATAACAGAATATTGCGCGGGGGTGAAGGTGGAGTGGAGGGGGGGGGGGGTTCAGCGGGTTATATACAATGAGTTTTAACATGTTATCCCATTTTAAAAAAATACAAAAAAAGAATAACTCCCCATTGTGATTATTGAACAGGTTTAATATTTATGATTGTCAACCAAGACTGTTTTCTGATTTCATTGGGGAAGGCGGCACAAAAAATAAAAAGAAATAAACAGAAAAATCAAACTTGTCAGTAAATTTTGAGTACGTTTTTTTAATCAGAGATGCCCATCCCATTTTTTTATGCTGTTTCTGAATCTGCCTTCATTTGTTTTTCTTTTATTCCTGTAGCAAATCAGGTTGTACGACTCCTACTACAACAATTTACACGTACATACATATGAAATATATGTGATGTGGTATATTTTGTGAAAGGTATAAATTAAGGTTACGTTCAGCAACAGGTGAAATTTCTTGCTGAAATGCTTGAGCATTAAATTACAATGCATGGTGAAATCTGTATCATGTAAATGTTATAAGTCAAACTTGAAATCAACCCGAAAAACCCTCCCAAATACGGATGCACTATGAAAAATGAGACATATTTTTCAAATCAGTGTCACAAATATATTTCGGTAAACAAAGCCATCTCTGACTAAAATGTGCCATTGACCAGTGTCATTGTTAACAGAGTGTGTTTAATGCACTCCCACACCTAAGGATAATATTTTAAAGATAACTATTATTAAAGGGAAAAAAAACACGATACACTTATAAAATGGATTTAATGTAATTACAACGTCAACACCGGTGTTTGAGTGTGACGTTAAGAAAGCAGACATTTTTTCTCCCTCTCTCTTGATCTTGTATTACCACTTAGCTAGAAAACATGCAAGATGTCTGAGCCTCAGTGTCATCATTTGCATGAGGCAGATGACAACCGCTTGCTCATTTGTGTATGTGACCTTGCATAGGGGGACACCTTTCAGCAGTCATCGGGGCGTTTTGGCATCGTCTCTTGCAGGTTTTCATTCAATTGTATGTCAGTATTTTCATAGTACTTGTCCTGAGTCATATTTCAAAGGCTAAACTTTTTTTCTTTACCCTTAACAATCATACATTTTGCTAACTTTGATTGGAAAATGAGGTTGAATTATCAGTACGTGTGTACCTTGCTTTGGAACCACGCTATACAGCTAAAAATTACAGTCGCATCCATTTGTATTTGGAATAATTCTAGTCTGAATTAGAATGATCATGAAACCTCCCACTGATTGTACAAATTTGAAAAACATTTCACCGCCGTGAATGGAAGAATCTTCATCTTGATGACACATTCAGTATTTGCAGGCAAAGCCTAATTGCAGTAGATTCCCTGAGCAATTACGGATCTCTTGCATGGTCCTTTGTCCACCGACTCCAAAATGATCGCCCCCTGATGACACGCTGATCCCGGCATCTTACACTGGTGCTTGAATTTATTCAGCGGCATCTACTCTGTATACGGGCAATGTCTGGCGAGTTCAGGCCATGGTGCTGCGTAACCTGCATTTGAAAGAGGCTTGGTTAGAGGTGACCCCTTCCAAGCATCATCACAAACCTTTTAAGGATAAATTCTGGTTTATTTGTCAACATCCAAGCTGCATTCTTTGAGTAGGTGATTAATGCAATGTTTTAGTTGTCATCCAATTGCAAAGGGTAGATGCCAAATACCAATTCTTGTCTATTCTTTGCTCTTATTGTCATGCAGAATGTTGCGGTTGAATAAGAAAATTGCTAGTATCGATCAAGTCCTTGACGAGCCAATGCCATGCCATAGGTGAGAGCACTTGACTGACTTGCAAGGTGAGGCCGACAGCATGGAAATTAAGCACATGATGGCTGTATTTGGATGACTAGAGCAGCATACAGCAAGCGGACTCAAGAGAGGAAGCTCTAATTTGACGCTGAAACCAGCTAGTATTGAAATTGCGTCTGCAGCTGACCTCACTTGTCACTCTGTTCCCCACTGAGCTTTTATTTCCCCACCCTTGTGCAACTCAGTCAAGAGGTGTGGCACCACTAAAACTTATCTTGCTTTTGGTTTTACAAGGCTCACCTTTGGTGGAGAATTGTAATCTGATCAATAATTGGGACAATGACTTTATTGTCAGAAAAGGAGAAGGTGGCCGTATTTTCCGCATTATAAGGCGCACCTAAAAGGATTCACTTTTCTCAAAAGCCGACAGTGCCCCTCATAATCCGATGCGCCTTATGTAGATCAATATTCAGATTTCTTGGACGTAAATGTTTTGTAAAGCGCTTTGTTAGAGCAGCAGCGGTTATGAAATCTATATACCGTATTTTCACGAGCATTCGGCGCACCGTATGGTTGGGCGCAGTCTCATTAATGGGTGCTATTTCTGTATTTGACACATAGACAAAACACACTGTATTATTGGGCGCAGTTTTACAGTGGTAAAACATACACCAGCTTAAACATACGGCATGCATGCGCGCACGCTAAAAACACGTTAGCTTGTAGCATACGGAAGCATGCCAAGACATACAGATACAAGCTAAAAACATGTTTTTAAAAAGGCAACGGAAGCAAAACTGAATTCCATTGTACTTTATTTAGCCACCGTACAATGTACTCACGTTTTTCGATCAATCATCACCCAGAAATCCATCAAAGTCCTCATCCTCTGTATCAGAATTGAACAATTGTGCCTGTACCGGTAATCCATCAAAAACGATGTGTTCCCTCTAGTTGTCAGAGTCACTCTCATTGCCATGTGGCTACACAGAAATGATGCCGGCTTTGCCAAAAACTCGAACAACAGTGCAAGCAGACACGTTCGTCCAAGCATCCCCACAATCCATTCGCTAATTGTGGCGTAACTCGCCCAGCGCTGCCTCTCACTCTTTGTAAAGTTGTGTTTGCCATCGATCATCCATTGTTCCCATGCCGCTCACAACTTTGCTTTGAAAGCCCGGTTGATGCCGATGTCCAGCGGTTGTAGTTCTTTAGTCAAGCCTCCGGGAATAACGGCAAGCTCAGAGTTCATTTGCTTGTCTTGGTTTTTCACCGCTGCTGTGAGATGGGCACGCATGCCAAAAGCATAACCGATGACTTGAAGTTTGAGCTGAGCTTCGTAGGCGTGTCTCTTTGTCGAATTTATTTTCGGGGGTTCTTAGAAACCAAAACCGAAGTTGTTTTGCAACAATGCACATAGCCACACTCTATCCAGGTGTTGGTACCTGCTTGGGGCGTCCCTTTAGCGTCCACTTACACGCCCATCCTTCACTCATTGGCGGACTTCTTCGTCACATGCCTGTCCTCACTCACTTCCACCTTTTCTCTATATAAACAGTGTGTCGGCTGTCAGTCAGTTTTTGGAACTCACCGCATACACAAGACGCTCCGCATCATAAGGCGTCCTGTCCATTTTCGAGAAAATTTAAGACTTTTAATGGCGCCTTATAGTCGTGAAAATACGGTAAATAAAGCTGTATTCTATTGTATTGTATTGTATTGTATTCCATTTAGCATAAATCCACCTAGTGCAGGAGTGCCCAAACTTTTTGAACCGAAGATCAACTTTTCGATTCATTAACTTTCCGTGATCGACCCATTACAGCACACACACACGCACACACGCACACACACACACACACACACACACACACACTCCTTGATGAGCAACAGCACACGGAGGCGTGTGATGCACTTTTGCAGCCTGTTAACTATCGTAGCTCACACGCACCGTTTGAAAACGTTTCCCTCGGCCCTCCAGATTCCTATTCTTTGCCCGTGCCCTTGGTGAATTGTACACGAAACAAACTATGAATAAGAATAATGATAACGCTAAAAGATATAGCACTCTGATACAGCTCTGATCCCAAGCTGCGATTGCAGACTGCTAAGCGTTAACAACTTAGATTTACCTGCTTTATTTTATTTCATTACTACTTTTCGTGAAAATGACACCGATAGGAAGATTAGAGTGCAGCATACATTAACACAAAAAATATATTACGAACGAGCACAAAGACACACAAATAGGTGTTTGTTTTTTTCTCCTCCATACCGCTCGCGATCGACTTGGGACCAGTCCGCGATCTACCGGTCGATCATGATCAACGTAATGGGCACCCCTGATCTAGTGGATGCGTAAGGCAACCGCAGCCACTATTATAGCTTCTATTCTTGTCACGTTACGCACGAAGCAGGAAAAGGAACTACCGGTACTTCGTACCTAACAGAGCAAACGAGAATAAGTGGATTCCCGAAATAGTAGACACTGACAAGGGCTTCGTCAAAACAAAAACATTTATTACAAACAAAACCCCGCCAACTAAACAACAGAAAGCGCTGGAAAAAACAAGAACCAGGAAATAAGGAAACGCGACAACAGAAAACGCTTGCTAAAAACGGCAAGGAAAATATGTCTAAATAATTACTAGTTCACGTATGCCTTTATAATTAATTATTAAGAAAATGCAACCACCAGCAAATAGTTATCGAATGATATTTACGAAACACGGGCAACAGCAGTGGCACGGCATGCAATACTCCGGCAATGAGCGCCTAGATATAGCAGGTGCAATCACCGACAAATAGGCAGCAGGAGGCAGAAATGAACGTCTGTCACCTGCTGCCAAATAGGGAACATGACAATTCTATGCGCCGTATAATGTGGTGCGTCCTACATATGAAAACAGTTTTAGAATTGGCCATTCATTGAAAGTGAGTCTTACACTCTGAAGCTCCTTATTGTGCGCAAAATACGGAACATGTTTATTTGCCTTACAACATATCCAACTTGCCACAATGTCCCATAAGTCTCTCAGAGTCATGCTAATTAAATATTTAAGCTCACCTAAACACACTAATTAATAGACAGTCTAAGGGCATGCTCTTATGGCATGCATATTCAATCTATCTCTTGGGATCACTTTCATCATAGAACACTACACACACAGTATTTATTTCAAAATATCCCACTAATTCTCTTTAGAAAAGATAGCGGGAAGGTCACACAATGAAAAAAAAAACCCACACTGATTTGTGAGTGAAACCCACTGACATTTATCCCTTCACATGTACTTTGAAGTTCTGTTTGCAAAGATGCTGACAACCTCCACATCGCCACCACCCCTTCTTTCTTTATACTCAAAGCGAATGTCAAGGGCGCACATAACCAGCAATGCCATACTTCATTACTGGTCCTATTTATTCTAAGGTGATGTCCTTATCACAGAGTTTGTAATTAAATAGATGAGACCACAATTTAGGAAAGATTTTTCTTTTTTAATTTTTATTGCCAATGTCCCGCGTGGGTTGTTTAATGGAAAAGCCATTTGTCTTTCCCAGCCATGATGCCTGTTACATGCTTTAAGTGTAAGATCTGACAATTGCATTCTTTGAGACGGACTAATTATAGCAGCCTCCCATGAGTTGGCATTATACCACAGAAGCACGCAAGCATCTCCAAGTCCAACAAATGACACACAGAGAAAGGCTCTGTGGCATTTTACATATGTTCAGCAGCACGCGTTGAAATTTATTAGGACGCCCACTGGCTTGTTCTGACATGACACTCAAAGTGTTAATGGATATAACACATCACTATTCTGTTATGGAGCTCATGTACCCGCACATCACTATCATATACAGTATAAGTCAAGACAAGCATATATTCACCATTAATATTCTTTTCAGGAGCAGTGTTGTACATGTACGTTTAATGTTTTAAGACTTTAATCGGATATACTGAAATGTATCCGAACGATGACATCTGGAAATGGCTTTGTACGATGAACTGACAGAAATCTGTTCATATTTTACGCAGATTGTAATGATAGGCAAGATAGGACAGACAACGTTGATACAAAGGGAAGTGATGTTAAACCATTGCAGTGGTCGTTTAAAACATCAAACTAATAGTTTTTCACAACCGATTTTGACTGATAAAACATCCCTTTATAATCACATATCCAGTCCCAACACTATGTTCCCCATATAATGACACCACTGTTTATTAAAAAGATAGTAAGGTCGAAAAGCATTTTGTCTCGTGAGTCTTTGTTCATCTCCAATGCAAAGTGGATTGGGGAGCCTCAGCCTGAAGCAAGTTTTTGCGTGCCATCCATCCATCCATTTTTCATACTGCTGATCTCATTGACGATCGCGGTGAGAGGAACTGATCCCAGCTCGGGCAAAATATGTATTCCACCCTGGAACGGTTGCGAGTCACTCCACATCCTTTTTTAGACTGCTCAGTCCGTCTCATGCACCGCCGCCATTTGTGGACTGCAAACTTGGATAATCTGTCCGGCTTGAGATAAAAATACGTACCCTCTTCTGTGTATTTGTATCACTAGCATGAGGACCTGAGTGTGCCTATGGCAGGTATTTTTGAAGATATTTGCTGAATTTAGTTTGATGCTAAATTTGCTTCAGAAAATATTTTTCTGAGCCACAAAAATAATGCCATATCCCCACAGCTTTCAACACTCACACAGTTAGTATATTTCATTGTTACAAAAACAATACGTTGAGTTTTGAAAGTAATCTCTGTTGTTTATATTTCTGTGGAACTAAAAATGCCCGCAGCATCCATCAGGCAAAGGGGAAGACACGATGAATGGATACAAATGTCTAATTATAGCACGGAACAAACAGCAAATGAAGTTCCAGATGTGGAAGCTTTTAAAAAATACGGCCAGCAGCAGGGACTCAAACACACAGCTCTGTAAAATAGCTTAAAAGTTTGGCACTGTACATGCTATACAATGTATGGTGTCGTAAAATACAGGACATGTGTACTATTAATGTCCGAGGGAGTCGTCTCCCGGGGCCAAAGTGTTGATCGGAGGCAATAGGTCTCCTTCCTACTGGATCAATGTCAGCACAAATTTCAGATTACTTTCCTGATGCTCGCCAGGTTATCTGTGATTCAGCTTTAATAGGTTATTGAACGGAGCCAGCATTAGGGGAGCGGGGCCGTATTTCATGTTATTGACAGTGAAATGTTCACTACTTTGTCATTAGCATGCATTAGGACGAACAGAACGAATCGTGACAATGCCATCAAGGAACAGTTGTACGCTTGTTTAAACAAAAAAACGTTACTTTGTTTACACGTGAGCAGGGGGGCAACAATAAAATCACTGTCGACAAAGTAATGATATGAAACTGAAGAAGCAAAGAACAGAGAGAAGCTAACACTTTCTGGTAATGATATCATTATCATTACCATATAATATACTGAGAATGAGCTAGTGAATACTATAATTCTTTTTCAGCCCAGGGGCTGGAATTGAACCCGGCACCTCTCACTGTGACTCGCCCACCACTGGACCACCGGGCCACCTCCACACACACACATACAGACACACTCAATTTACAGGATTGTATAGGCCACTGAAGCTGGGCTTAACCCAAACTGCAAAGTGTTGGCGATTAAACGAGCGGAGGGAAGCTGGAACTGTCTGTGCTAAATCTGGTGACATTTCACAGCATGTGAAGGTCAAGCATTTTGTCAACATGGACAGGACTTGACTGCCAAGCTGCCGACACCACGTGAAGGATTTACCCTCCGCAAGTAAGTCAAACAAGACAAACCTCAGTGGAGGAGGGATAAGATGGGATAGTGACAGGTTGTTGTATTCACCTAAAAAAAAGTCAAATAAAATACACTACAATGTTTGAACACGATTAAATAAAAACTTATTGACACGTGCATGAAAGAGGACATTTTCCATTTCCTATCAAATTTGTTACATTTTCCATTTCAAGTAAAACGTTTGGTATAACTGAAACGGGTTACACATGCAGTGTACCCATTTTCAAATTGGGAGGTACTCCACACACGAATTGTGAAGCTCCACCCCCAAATAAGGGTCTCTACATCCAAACCAGATACCTGTTGGAGTACCAAAACTAATCTGTGAAAGGCAACATGGGTATCAAGAGGACTGAAAAATACAAAGAAGAACAAGCTGCTCCTTTGACTATAACAATAGCATAAGCGTAAATTTTACCGTAAAATTCATGGCCCCTCTGGATCGAACGAACTTGGTGTTCAACACACACGTATGCTGTAAACATTTGCCATTGCAAAATACTCAACAGGTCCAATATTTATGGTTATCCGAACCAAGTGGGCAGGAAAAACATTATTTAATAACCCCCACACAACAGAATAGTATTGAGACATCGAGCAATTTGGCTTTTTCTGACTTTGATTCAAAGCGGTGAAAAATACTCATTATCACAATGATGTGTACCTGTATTTCCACATGCCTACAAAAACAAGAAAACAAAAAATAAAACCAAACTATTAAAAGCAATCCCTTAAACAGACTCAATCTGTCCTCATGTTGAAAGTGCTATCAGAAAATATTCAGGTTCAATTTGTATGCCAGTAGCCACAGTAGAGGGGGGAAAATAAGACAGAAAACAATTCAAAACGATGGAAGCTCAATAACTGCCTACTTTGCAGAATTTGACTCCTTGAAGAAGGACAATGAATGGTGTAAACACTGATCTTAAAGGAGTGCTCCTTCCCAATAATGTCGCTGAAGCCGTGCCAGATTGAATGGCATGTGTGAATTGGACATTATTAATGTTGTTCATGTGAATTAATGTTAAAGCAGAGAAATCTATGGTGTAATTGTTTGCTGGGGAAAATCATTCTAGCGGTTTAAATCAGATTAGATTGAGCGCGCTAGTGTGACCGGCAGCAATGCCGCGAGGCTATCAAGTGAACATTTTGCTATTGCTCAGGGGCAAATCTATCATGATTCTGCACTTGAGTGTCTTCGGCAGGTGGCAGAGGAGGGCCTTCCCTCCAGCGTGCACACCTGCTGCCAATGTTAATCAGCCGGCCATTTTAGAACTTCCAAGTTCTCATGTCTCTGCCGGATAATTCATCTTTGCTCGGGACTCTGCCACCAAGTATCGAATTATTCTAGATGTTCCATGTTTCATGCTCTATGTTTTTTGACCTCATCATGTTATTTGCACTTCTCTTTGTAAGTAATTTTTCGTCATCACGTTGTTTTGTATCATATATGTAGTCCAATTCTGTCCGTAACCTTCTGGAAACGCTGACGAAATCTAGAATTGAACTTTAGAACTGCTCAACTCAGAAATCGAAGATTACCAAACACTTAAAGCCCTCATAAAAAGGGCATATAGCGTAAAGACTGGTAGCTAATGAGGCGTGTCAACAATTAAAAAACAAAAAAAGGACAATTGTCAGACGTTTGGCACAGTTAAATAATGTTGACGGCTCGAGCCATGTCTAAATACTGGCACAGGTAATCTAACGTGATTTTGGTGAATTTGATCACATGATTTAGGCACACGGATTCTGAGCCTCATCGACGTGTGTGGATCTCACCGTATTTCATTCACAAATATGATAACTGACAACCTCCCCAAACACTTCTTATTTCAAATACAATGGCTTGCGTACACCTGCCGAATGACCAAACCCTGTCTGACAAACGCCCCCTCTGCAGCCCTTTTTCAACATCCCCAAACATCAGTTGAATCAAAATCAACCTAATTAACCGACTTTAAATCGGACCGTCCCAGTGACAGACGTCCCATTGCCTGAGGTTTTTAAACCTCAGGCAATGCATATGGTTGTCAGGATTACAAATCATTGCTCACTATCGATTGTGCTGGTGATGGTAATGTGAGAGTCAACGCTGTAACTGCTAACTCACTTCAAGTCCCCCAAAAGCTGTTTGTCCCGCAGAGGCGGACATACACAGACCCACATGGATCTCAGGAACTGACAAGCTAATAATCTGCAGTGGGCAAGCGAGACAATTTGAAGTACAAATAAACATGCTCATTTCTGTTTTCTGAGCCACTGACCCCATTGAGCTCCATTAGCTCCAACATATGACTGCACTACAGAGGAGAGGAGGAGCCATTGCAGTGCATTCTGGGACATGTCATATCAGTTGTGATTTATAAATCTCCAAATATTTTCATGTCAATCTGAATTCCTTCTTCATCCTGAAAAATATCATGCTCAGATTTTGAAAAAAATCACTTAATACACAGTAAATGTGTGTGTAGGCTCCATGCTGCAAAGACACGTCTGATATTCCACTTAGCTAGGGCTTCATTATCATGTGGCATCTTGGGGTATTGCAGAAAGAGCACAAAAAGAACAAAATAGGCGAGTTTTCAAAATGTAAAAAGATGAATTTATAAATGGTGAAACACATAAACTGAAACTGGCCAGTGAGTTCAGTGAATTTCAATCTATAAACATTGCAATCCAAATAAAAGTGCTTGTCAGTTTCTGCTTTTCTGGATTGCATGAAAAAAAAGTAAATTCAAATTAAGACATTAGAAACAGTCATAAAAATTATGATCATGATCACATTCAATAGTGTGCATTATGGGTGCGAAGATGAAGACAGAAAAGGATCAACCGAAGCTGATGTTCATCCGGTTCAGGGAGGAATAGACATGCATCACTTCAAATGTAAATGAAAATAACACACGCACACACGCACACACAATCACGTGATGCATAATTTGCGTTTAACGAGGGGTCGTTCAAAAAAAATGACCTCAGAGGACCTTCAGAGTTTAAGGCGGTCTTAAATTAAATGAATCCCAATTTCCTGTAACTGTGCATTCTTCCATAATATTGGTGTTCATAACTCAATGATTTTAATTCCGTAACCCCGATGCATTTTCTGCCGACCTACATTTGGAAGCCATGTACCGTGTGCCGACATCCTCACACGGGAGTGTTGCTTCAGGTGGTATACGCTTCAAAGTCATCCGGTGCAACATTTAGAATCTGACAAAATATCACACCTGTCATGACACTTTAATATTTGGCTCACATGGAGTTCAAACCGTGTTGGCGTTGTCTCAAGCTGGCACGAAAAACGGCAAAAAGGCGGATCGAGACAGAGAAGGACGTTTGGATTAATTCGTGGAGAATATCTGATGATATGACATCAGACGTAAGTTAGAATAAAGGCCAAACGTCCAGTCAAGCAGACAGACACGAGCCTCCTGTTTGTACGGCACTACGGTTATTCGCACTGACATTTTGGATGGACGCTGTGATTTTTTTCCAGTGGCTAAATCGACTGACCTTTATTATCCCAGTCACACACCGACCACGATGTGTATATGCCAAATTGTTTCGTTGTCAGAAACACAAAGCACGCAATCAGCAGGAAATAAACCCCCAAATGAGTCCATTTTTTCATGCACATACACGTTTTGATTTTTCTTAACCGAAACCTGGTGAATGATGTGAGAGTCATGAAATGAGATTGTATTGGCTTTTTTAAGTGGATAACACTGCCCATGCAGCTCGTATTTTACCGTATTTATTACATAATTATTTTGTTACCATTTGTAAAAAAAATAATGAAATTGAAAGCGCACTGGCAGTTATCTAGCGTTGGTAAGGCAGTTCTGCTTTGCAGGAGATACGTTGCACTTTGCCACTGTCTTTTATAGGGTAAAATGATCCTAAACTTTGTACATTCTTGACCATTTACACACTCTTTCCTCACTCTGAACACACCCTTCACCAATCTTTCAGACACATCCGATAATCAAGATTTCTGTGACTTTTGATCGGATTTTATTGTGAAGTGTAAAATGAACCAGCCAGTACAAAATGTCACAACAATTGGGCTAAACTTTCAGAAGTTTCAGTTTCAAACATGTCATTTAGATGTTTTATTTGGTTTTGTCAAAGCATTTTTTTTCCTTGTTGTCTGTTGAATCCTCAATAGAGTTTTGTTAGTTGTTTGTGTCCTCGGGTATTGTTGATCACTTCCTTTTCTCCATGATTTTTTTATTGTGTATGTTTTAATAGTTTTTTTCCACAGAATTAAGAAAAAGAGAAATGATCTTACCTGTTTGTCCCAAAAAAATTGTGATTTTAAAAACCCCATCTCACCAATTGACAATGGCATCTCAGAAATTGTCTACTGTATTGGCCAGCACGCGTATGATTGATCAAATGTGTTTAGTTTATTTGTATTAAGGAAAATGATTTCATGAGCAACCACCTGCACACACTATCTCCTGCGAAAATAATTCAAAAATATACAAGGAAAGGAAATGAGGAGGCACGGACCCATTGTGTGGCAGTCGTGGCCTAAAAGCAAGCTTGGTTAATTTTTTCAGGGACATTTGCACTGCTGCTTTCAAGATTGAGAAACATGACCCCCCCCCCCCCTCCAAAAAAGCACACTTAAGCTGCCAACTCAGAGGGAAAACTCTATTTAGCCAGAAGGCTTACAGAGTGACAATTATCTCCACGATGACAGCTGCTTATCGTTGTTACTGAAAAGAAAACAATTGGACTTCTTCATTAAATGATTGTGAATGTCTCCCAACAAACAATATTTGTGGGACTTTTCTTGCTGTAATCCTCAAGTTCTCCGCCGTTCATTGTAAGAGGCCCTCGTCTTTCAGTGTTAGGGCTATGGTACAAGATCCAGCAACTAACCCTCCAGAACTATAAGGAAGTCAGTCTACAATTCTGTAAAAACATTTATAAAAACGCTAAGAGCTCACGTGGGCAATAACGGGACTAATGCTGACCCCAATGAAAATTATATTTTGCATGTTGGGAGCTAGACTGAAAGCGCTGAAATTGTTCTAATACGCTCAGACCTTCAAATGGTCACTGACGTCTTTTGAAAGAGATTTTCTAGGCAGAACGCATATTTCTTGTGAGTTGCTGAATCTTTCAACCTGTGTGAAAGCGACCGTCTTGTCATTGCGGAAACTCTTAATGAGCGTTACCTTGCAAAGCAAATGCGGTAAAATGTTATTTGTCTACTTCAGAAAAGGTGATGCGAATTCATTTGACCTTTTCCAAAGGCAAGACTGAGCTCTTTTTCTTTTTAGTATGCGATTCACTGTGTAATTTAAACCTGATTTTTAGTGGGAGACTCCCATTTTGAGTCGCCGAAGATTTAAAAATGAGTCAGGCTATGAAAAGCGGGTTACACACATCTGATAAATGAGCCGAATTTGAGCATTAGCCACCCTACCCTCTTCTGAGTCAAGAGAAGCCTAATGACAGACGGTGTCAAAAATTGTTTGGGTTTTTTTTCTTCCGAAAAAGTTTAGGACAGACAATCATAAAAGTTTTACGTCTTTACCTTTAAAAATCCTGTAGGTGTATGATCAACACTGGATTGGTCTCTGTAATCGTGATGGGAAAGAGAATGACAACCCTGGCCTAAAAAAAGAAAAAAACTCACACTTAACTTAAAATTTGTGTTCTTATATGGAGTGATCGCAGATCACAACATGTATTGCCGCTATTTACAACACAGGAGTGGAAGGATTTGTAAAACCGCTCAGTGTATTCCCTGTGTCATCACGCACAGTGAATCATTTCATATTGCTTAAACATTTCAGTTCCCTTTGAGCAAAATAAAGTGTGTATTGATCTATTCCACGTATACGCTGAAATAAACATTCTTCAAATTTGTCACCTTTGCTTGTATTAACCACTGCAGACGAGACAGATCCCAAAAACCAAGCACGGGATAATTTGTCACTTTTGGCTCGGAGTTGAAAAGGCTGGGAAGCGATGTGACTGAAGGATGTATCGATCCCTCAGAAAGGGAGCGGCGCACAGTCAGGAGTCATGATCAATCATGTAAGCCAACTCTCAATCTGTGAGGAAACCTGGGTGTGTTGGTGTGGTAAAAACATTCTCTCTCCCATATACACGCAAGACACTTTTGTGTGCGTGTGCGTCGTGTGCAGGAGAAAGCACATTAACACTCGTAACGGCCTGGTGTATGACTTGTCAGAAAGAGACAAATGTCTGTGTGACTAAAAGACTCCCAGGGGTTATAAGGGAGAGGGGTAAGCTGTGGTGAAGTGAGGAGGGGTAGGGGGTCTCATAGCGGTAACCACAGCATCGGAAGCCTTTATCGTCCCCGGGCCTCACACCATACTCATCCAACCAAACGCTTCAATTCGAGGAACAGTGAGAGGTTTTAAAAATCGCATCAATGCGCCATTGAAAACCGCAAGCCGCCACAAAAGTTTGCATATCGTGTGATTCTATCACAGGTGGTCTTCATCGGATAAGTCTGGGGAGATGCATATCAGCAGCGTATCATCTTTGCCTGATACGCTGGAGCAGCAGAGGGAAGTGCAGAGGGTATGGTGGAATCTGAAGAGGCAGCAGCCCTCTCATTGGAAGGTTTCTGTGTTGTTTTTTTGTCAGACACAACTTTGGTGTGTTTGGCCTCGGCGAAGGTCTATCTTTGGGCCATTCCAGACCATTCATTTTATGTTTCAGTGAACAACATTGGAAAAAAAGTTTCTACTGGTGACCCATTGACCAAGAAGTTGGAATCAATTACCGTATTTTCCATACTATAAGGCTCTTCGGCGTATAAGGCACACCTTCAATGAATGGCCTATTTCAAAACTGTTCTCATATATAGGGCGCATCGCACTATAAGGCGCATAGAATGAAGCTACAATGTTAGTTGTGGTTGTGTTATGCATCCACTAGATGGAGCTACACTAAAGGGAACACAACACAATACAATACAGCTTTATTCATATACTGCTTGCACAACTGCTGCAGCTGTAACAAAGCATTTTACAGATCATTTAAAATACTCTGTCCAAGAAATCAGAATATTGATCCCGATATAAGGCGCACTGTTGGCTTTTGAGAAAATTGAATTATTTTAGGTGCGCCTTATAGTGCGGAAAATACGGTACATCCTGTATAGAATAAATGGAATTTCCCCTTTTGATTTTTGCTACTTATGGTTACTCGCAGGACTGGACAAAAACACAAAATTTTAAATAGGCTTGCATGGATTTTTGGTTTGATTTTGGTGTGGATCCCTGAATGTATTTTCACCTTTCATTGTAACGTTTTGTTGGCATTGGGGCAGAGACCAACATCGGATCCAACAAACGAGGTTGAAGTTCAGAAAATTTTGTAATCCACTTCACCATCACATTGAACAAATCAGGTCCATATTTGGCACTAGTTGCTAAGCTAACAGAGAGGGAGTACCCAAGTGATTTTTCGCTCTGGTTTGTATGTTAAAGCTCGGGCTTTGCTGTTAACAAGCAGGAGGTGTGAGACGAGTAAAGCTAAGTGTGTGGTTATGTTGAATTAATTTAAGCTATATTATATTTTTTTAATACTTGAGATGTCCAGTGTTAACAATACCAATATCACATTCCCACTACTTCCAATCAACTTGTTATATACAACGTGACGGAGACCACCACATCATGGTACACCATTAGTCTTGTGTCCCAAAACCTCAGGACACTGCAGTTATTATTATTTCCATTTTTCTCCATTTTGTTTGATAGGTCATACAACTCTGCCCAAATCTCTTGATGTCGTCACTCTAAAATCACCCCACTCCCACCTCACCTATTGAATGCGTCATCTATCGTCACAGTGGACTGCCATCCCAACTGAGCATTTTTCAATTCAGGCATGTTTGCCGTCGTGGCGCTGTAGTGGCAATATCCCACCTCGTGCGCCAACACGCGGCACAGCGTGGTGCCCCGTCAGCGTGCCGCGGCAGCATTTGCACAACGAATGGGATGGTCGATGCTGCACTGTGCTCAGCTAAGTGCAAGTCTCTTTTCAAGATCGGTCACCCTTGGTTGAAATTTAGTCCATGTCATTCCAGTAACAGTAATACCCTTTATTTGAGATTGTTGGCACATTTTCATTAATTTCATTCATGATAGCATTGTTTGGGTCTTTACGAAAACACTGAGGTGCATTAACGTGCTTGGAATTTCACCACATAAATAATGACAATTTGCATGAAATAGAAAACGGATGAGAAATGTGAGGAAGAAACCTGTCGCCACAGTGCGCGTGTGTGTCTCGAATAGTATATTTATTGTTGCCTCCAGGGTCGTTGACATGAGGCTCACATGACGTTACTTGCAAATGCGCGCATGCACCGACACACACACACACACACACACACACACACACGCACACACACACACACACACACACACACACACACACACACACAGCAGTGCAACTGTAGATGTCTAATTGACAGGCTGATGGGGAGTGAGCTGGTTGGGATAAGCCAGTCACTTTTACGCTCCCACCATTGTCATTACCCACCGAGCTGTATGTTTGTGTGTGTGTGTGTGTGGCGGTGTTGTGGAGTACTGTGAATGCACTGAACCCACCGAGGAAGTGGTTGTCAATCTTTTCTGGTAATGTGCACGGCTCATTTCTTCAGACAAACATACATGCACAAACAACATGCTGAAGTTACATGTACAGAATATGTTTCTTGTGATGATAGCAGTCATAATTTGCATGTCACTTTCAACACTAAACAAGCTGTACCGGCCCTGAGTGAAAATCCGACAATCTACAAGCATTTGGGATCGTAGGACATATGTATTACCGAAAAAAGGAAAGAAAGAAAGGAATCATTTCACTAGGATGAGTGAGCATGATTTCACATCTCAGTGAACACCCGTTTACAGATTTTTTCCTGCCCATATAATCAGTTCAACCTGTTGGTGTGAACAATTCTTTCAACCGTCTCTGCAAATAAAAGTTCAAAGTCTAATTTAAGCTAACGAGGAGTTGCAAACCTTGCTGCTCACTATAGTGGAATTGTAAACATGACTGATGATTTGTTTGTTGTCAAAGTAGCATAAACTGACAAGTTAAATTGTCTGTGTTTTTGGTGAAGGAAGTGTGTGTGCGTTTTGAAGGGATGTCTGTTTATTGGCCAGCATCTATTTGAATTGAAAAAAGAGCTTATTTAACTATTCGCTTAAAATCCAGTTAATTAGAAAGCCTCTAATTAATTACCTCGCCCTAATGGGGTCCCACCAGTAGGCATCAGACATGACTGTCAGTAAAAATGTGCTTAAAACCCTTAGTGCTTCAATCCTGAAACTAGTATAAATTTGCACAATTTAGAAAATGCATGACTTTACAATGTGTGCTTTAGTTATGAAAAAAATAATAGAACACTTGTTTTTTTGGAACCTAAACATGATGCACGCAATGGTGTGTCCTATTTCTTCATGGTTATTGATTTAATGGGCAGCCCGGTAGGACAGTGGTTAGCACATCAGCTTCACAGTGCAGAGGTACCGGGTTCGATTCCAGCTCCGGCCTCCCTGTGTGGAGTTTGCATGTTCTCCCTTGGCCTGCGTGGGTTTTCTCCGGGTGCTCCGGTTTCCTCCCACATTCCGAAAACATGCATGGCAGGCTGATTGGACGCTCTAAATTGTCCGTAGGTGTGAATGTGAGCGTGGATGGTTGTTCGTCTCTGTGTGCCCCGCGATTGGCTGGCAACTGATTCAGGGTGTCCCCCGCCTACTGCCCGAAGACGGCTGGGGTAGGCTCCAGCACCCGCTACCCTGGTGAGGATTAAGCGGTTCGGAAAACTGATGGATATTTATTTACTTGGAGGGAGGGTCTCATTCTCACCAAGATGAAAAAAAAAATACAATTTGGCAATATAAACAACACCAAAAGCACACCGATGCCATGCGGCTAACACTATATTCCTTCGGTTTGCTTCATGGGCAGAGAGAGTAGCATCAGCGTGAACACAGATTCTAATAGATTACCTCGCAAACTTCCTCTTAGCTGTTTAGTTTACTCCATGAATATATGCAGAGGGGATCTGTCCTTGCTGAGAGCAAAATCTAATAATGCATCAGCAAACACAACTAGGAGTCAGAGCAAACCAATCAAGTGCGCTGTCCAGGAAAAAAAAAGAAAAGAAAAATAAAAGCCAAAGGGCTTGCAGCTCATCTTTCTGACAGCTCCACACAATAGATTTACAATTAAGCTGCGTTAGACTGGAAGAAAAGTATTGTATTTACTCAGGGCTCCTTGAATCGGCTTTATCTTGTGTGATGAAACCAAGTCAACAATGAATTCTGTAATTAAAAAGTTATTACCTGTATTGAATAACTGCAATGACGTGAAAGGGTAAAATACATCCATTTTGCATGGTAATATATTCCCCCCCCCCCCATAAATTAGAGCAGCCAGACAAATGTTTGCAGACTGTGAGCCGTTTATTCCCATACACCATTTGAAATGGCTAAAGACCAGTAGCTTTCTGAATTATCAATGTAAAAATGGAATGGAAACATTCTGACCTGATTTAAAAAAAAAAAAAAAACATTTGTATATATGAACGCATGCAACAGAAGCGGTAACTTTTCATCCAAATGATGAACACTGACGTCGATTGCAAACTTCGAGATGCAAGTGAAACATGCCAGGAAATATCACAATTTTGGCATGACTCACATTTATGTGACTCTTGGCGAAATGGAACATCTGACTCGCCATGATGATCAATAGGGAGAAAACGCATGACAAGAAGCCAATCCATGAGGTGGTTCCCCACGGGGGCACACATAATGGCTGGGGGGCGCCGGGTTTATGTATCTTTGGATGTGATTAATAGCGCATCACAACTTATAATAACTTCCTTCGACTTCCGGGTTCTAAAAAATTGCATACAAGCTATTATTTGCTTTAGTTTTTGTTTTGATTGTTGTTTTTTTCCCCGACAAAACGCCCATGCAGACAATTACGTTCCTGTCCTTTTTCTGCTGACACAATTCCCCGACCACGTCGCCGCAACACTTCAGCCATGTTCCTAAATCCGAACTCGGAGTAAGTGATTTGTCAGGCGTATAGGCAGCAGCAAGTAGCCTGTAACAAATCTAAGTGACAGCCTCCGAAAATGCAGATATACTCGATCACAAGGCTGACAGAGAGGAACAAGCAGCTTAGGGATCCGATGAAGTCACCCGGAGTCCAAGAAGTGCTAATAGACGCTTCACTGACTGACTGACATGTGCCTGACATTTACTACATGACACATTTGCACCGAAATTCAAGTGGGAAGGATACTACTTATGGTGCACTATCAAATTTTAAAGCAATATTGTCACTACAAAGCGCTTCGCTTCCCGCGCGAGGGCTCACGTGTACTTTTGGCTGTTTAAACCCGCCGAGGCACAATTTACCTGTATCTGTGACGTTAGGTAAGCCCTATTTTAAAATGCACGCCCGTGACTAAGGGAAAAGCAAACAATGAATTATTTGTGTGGAATTGAAAAAAATAAATTCAAGGCAGCGGACTGTCTTTGTCGTATCAATATTGAACACACGCCGTAAAGACTTGCTTTATCAACACTAAAGCAATTGCATGAAAAAGGCAAGGAGGAGAGTGCCTTTAATAACTACTGTTGAAAACAACAAGAAACTCTCTCTCTCTCCCTCTTTCTCTGTGTCCCCCCTCCCCTCTGTAATACAAACACTCACTCACGCCCATTCGCACGGAGATTGTTTCATCCCTTTTAGTCAATCTGGCTAATGCAAAAATCATGTATATCTGTCTTTAAATATTTAAACGCAACAGCAGCCCGATTGAAATACAACGTCGAAGAAGCTTTCCTCTCAGATGGGAGAGAGAGAGCGGCAGAGAGGAAAAAAAAACACGAGACGAGGCTATTTTTGACGACGATTTTATTTGCCACGCACTCTCGGCGCAACGACTTTGAGGAAGCATCAGAGGGATTGCTGGGGAAAAAAAGTATGCGCATCCCACAGACGGTAGCTTTTTGTTTTGGTCCTTTGATAGCAGCCTGGGATATTTGTCATAGTTGACAGCAGCATAGAAACGAAACGCTCAATCAGAGTGGAAACGCCGTTGCTGCGTTAAACTTGGTGAGGCGAGAGGTGGCTCACTGATGGAGCTTGAGTCATGAATCTTGTATGAAGAAACGGATCGTAGAGACCACTTGTACCCCGGAGTTGACTACACACACGTACACACATACACACAGGTGATGTCTCCTTCCACGTGAACTGGTTTTTGGATGAACAGGATGAGAATTTCACAAACTGTACCCGAAGAATGTGTGCAATTAAAGATAAGTCAAACATATTTCCATATGAATTTACTTCAGAAGGTTCCGACGATGCGGTGATGCGACCCGGTCCAGGAAAAGGGAAGAACTTTGAGAAACTTTCCCACTCACCACAGTGAAGTCCTCCGCCGAGCAGTTTTGCCCGCTGAAGTTGCAGCTCATCAGCATCTCATCCAGCTGATGTCCCGTCCTGTTGAATATGTCCTGCATGTCAGGCGCAGGATACATAAGATCGGCGGGCTTGTGACCGTCCCTGTTTTTGGGGGGCAGTCCCGTCAGGTTCGCCAGGTGGTAGATGTCAGCATCGGTGAGCGCGGAGAAGCGAAAGCGGTTGATGTTGCAGATGGTCACGGCAGGGAAAACCATCTCAGGGGTCGCCTCTTCGTTGAGTGCGGTGACATGGGGGTGCTCCAGGTAGGAGATGGCACATTTTGCTGCCTGGTAAACAAAGAGCACCAGTGAAGTGAGGAAGGCAAGAGCCCACAGCGTCTGCCGGATACCAAGTCGTCCGGAGACAAAGATGTGATTAATCCCATGTAGGGAGCAGGAGTTTGCAAACCCAGCCAAGTCCTTGGCCGGAGGTGCGCAGCTCTCCTCGATCAGACTCTCCTTGTCCCCATCCTGTTTCTTTTTCTGCTTCTCATCCTCCTCTGCAAACTTGATTTTGCAAACAAATTCGATAGGCATGGGGGCAGCCAGGTCTGCGATTGTTTCTTTCTTTTTTTTTTTTGTTTTAATAGTAGCTATCAAGTCCAGGATAACCTCCTCCTTTGATTTCCTTGGCGTTTGTGCTCCGAGCAAAGAAACAACTCCGGAAAGAAGAGAGAAAACGAGAAGAGTTTGCTGCTGCTGCTGCTGCTGCCGTTGCTGCCTGCGCTGTGACTGATCGTGCTGCTGCCTCTACCACGGCTCCTTGTGACCACGGCGTTGCTGCTCCTGCTGCTGCTTTGCTCTCAATGCTTGTCTCACTACTTGATCAGCTCACACGTTTATCAGCCACAATACAGCTGTCCATAATATGAAAAAAAAAAGATAAATAAATCAACACCTTGAACCGACGCAACTAAATGCAGCACAATGAGTCGGGCTAAAATAAGACCAGAGTTCTTAATAATTCATAAGGAAGTAGCGTGGCAATTATTTCCTCCTCAGTGGCGCAAGTTGCAACTTGCTGTGGTCATCCATGTGATTCCGACAACCCCCCTACCCCCGTTCAGCCCCCCCCCCCCCCCCCCCCTCCTCCGCACCACACACACACACAGCCTACCTGGTTCAGATGACTCTTTAAAACAAGAAAATGTAGTCAAATATTGGCCCAAACATTCAATATTTAATCAGTGTCCCAACATATCACTCCTCACATAAGTCTATAGAAAAGTTCTAATTACATCTGCCAAGAATGAAATGGAAGGATTGTTTGGTTTGTCCCTGAGCAGGAGTATGCAAAGACAAGAAATACGGTTTTAATCAAACATTGTGCAGGAGCAGCTGATGCGCTCAGGAACAACTTGTTGATTACTGGCTGTGAATCAGGAACCAAAGCTGGTCGAGCAATTCATTGGCACTGAGTTTACTACTTTACAATATACAATAACTGTCCATCTGTAAAATGTCTCATCTGTAAAATTACTTCCGTTATTCTTCATAAACTATTATCCAACTACCTAAAAGGTAGCACACGCACACAAATAGAGTGCACCACAATTTTTAGCACTTTGTCTTTCGGCCATCTTACTTCATAAGTTAACTCTTAGATCTGTTTTTAAATAAATTACAGATCTTTGAAGACTGAGTACTACATAGCACTAAATTGTGGCGATAGAACAGTTTTCCCCTCATTTATTTTTCATTTTTTCCGGGTTGTGATGGCTGAAACAGAACTCAGTGACGTACTTTTCTGACATGGGGCTTCTCTGACTACGGATTGGGACGGACAATCAAAGAAGTCATGCAAATGAAACCTCAGGTGGGGGACACCATGAACTGGTTGCCAGCCAAGCGCATGGCACACAGAGACAAACAACCAGCTATGCTCACACCCACACCACAGGACAATTTATAGCAGGCATGTCCAGCTCCGGTCCTGGAGGGCCACTGTCCTGCCTGTTTTCCATCTCTCTGGGCTGCAACACACCTGAATCAGATGATCAGATCATCAACCAGCTCTCAAGCAGCACGAGAACGATCCTGATTATTTGAATCAGGCGTGTTGCTCCTGGGAGAGCTGGAAAACAGGCAGGAGAGCGGCCCTTGAGGACCGACTTTGGACACCCCTGATTTACAGTATTCAGTCAACCTACCAGGCATGTTTTTAAAACCAAAGTACCCCGAGAAAACCCACACAGACGCATGGAGAACATACAAACTCCACATAGGAGGGCCGGAGCCGGAATCGAACCCTGCACCTCTGCACTGTGAGGCAGACGTGCTAACCAGTCGACGCTGCTACCATCAATCTTTGAAAACTAATAATAGTTTACTCTGTCTTTTTTTTTCAAACAATAATTTTGGGCTGCTATTGAATACTTTCGATAGTGATGCTCTGTCTCTCCAGTCAGAGTTTGCTCTGGCACTCAGTGAGTGGTGCTCTGAATGTCCAAACAGCACATTTCAATAACGCTCTGAGTTGGTTTCTATCTATCTATCTATCTATCTATCTATCTACTGTATGTGTCCTATGAAACATGTGATGGTAAACTTATAACAATTGAAACCACTGAAGAGATCCATCATGTAGTAGCAGCAGTTTTAAGTCTTGACTTTTTAATGGCCTGTGCAGTCTACAAATATTTGGGTCTGCGCAGTGACCTGATATCCATCAAGTGTGAAATTAAAGTAAAGATTTTGTTATTTGCTTACCGTATGTCAGAAAATGTGTCTGTGACTGGTGGGTCCATGTGCCACATGCACATATCTGCTGTCTCTAAGTGGGGGGAAAAAAAGTACCCAATTATCTTGTTGTCTTCATGGGTATTTATTAATTCATTATAAATAACTTAGGATCATTGGGACACACAAACCCCTCCACCACGGTAAGGTGACGACTCACGGCAAACAACATTTGAATAGCTGTCCACTCAAGTAACCGCTGTCCCTGAAAGGGTTAAAACAAGAAACAAGCATATGTATAGCATTAGAATTCCTGTATTACTTGTTGGCAGTTGGCCTTGATATCTTATGATTTACAGTACATGTTTGGTGCCAATTGACCAGCAAAAGATATCTGACTGACTCTGTATTTTATATTGTACAGAAAAATTAAAAACTGAATTCAACAAATGCATTGGACTAGATTAATAATGTTGAAGCGACAATAATAATGTGCACAGTTTGAACATTTCATTCAGTAATTCTTTCACATAGCACTAGAAGGAGCCCGTATATTTTGAGGACGACCGCTTCAGCACCCCCCCCCCCCCACCACCACCTCAAATCAGTTTCAATGGGGTTTTAAATCTTGTTATCCGTTACATAGTATCAGTACAGATTGTTATTTCATTTTTTGTCTCTTTTTTTTCTTTTATCAAAAGCTATCCTTCCAACTTTATCTGATAAAACTGCAGTGTAATTCTGCTGTGTTATGGATATTATATTATGTGAGGTGACCATGTTTCAGTTTCGCCTCTGGCAGCAGGCACGGGGAGGTCTTGCTACCACACAGCCTTTTTATGTGGCTATCCTCCAAAGATGCTGGTCATATTTACAGTCGCACATAGGGAAGCAATGCTCATGTCTGAATAGCATGTGAAAATAAAAGCATACAGGCACATCTGGCAAATAAAAACCTGAAGGACTCATGGAGAGGATGGCATTCTACATGTGTCCAACCCAATTTTAATCAAACAAAGGGTCTTATCTTGCCGAGGCTCCAAAATGATACTGGATGGATGAAATGCTGCCGACCTTAGACTTATTTCCATCTCTCATTTTGCACCCTTTTTTTTTAAAATGGCTTCACCTATGTATCTTTAGGTTGAATGTCAAAGCCAATTAGTAATTACATGGGTGGATACAATTTCGCATGCACAAATAGCAGTTCTGGATGAATGTGTGGACAGAAAGAAAAGCATTAAAACTGCTCACTTTGGTGATTTATCAGGGAATGAAATAAAAGAGAACGCAGGACTGGAAGATATGGATGGATTATATGCTCCCGAGAGAAGCAGCTGATTATCATCTTGTTCAAAAAGCTCCATCTATTGAACGTGTGCATTTAATTGCCGCAGTGCAGCTCTCTTTTGCTTAAGCTGGGGGGACTAAGTAGACACATGCTTTGCATGACCAATAATTATCATCATCCATCCATTGCTTCTCTACCCCACTCCCAAACAATTATGAAAGGATGTTATTTTAATTTATTTGGTAGAGATTTCAGTTTGAGAATATTTAAACATTCTTTTTCCCAATTATTTAGACATCTTTTTTCAGGGCTATGATGCAGCATTCTCTGTTGTGTTGCCATTTTTTGATTTGGGATCTGTAAATTCTGTGAAACACGAAATCTCTACTTTTGAATCAACCAAAAAAAAAAAAAATCCAAAAGTTAATTCCCAATTTCCTTGAAACCATCAATACTGTGTGGGTGTTTTGGAATAAGATTTAGAAAAAGAAAAAAAAAAAGACATGAACAAGAAAGCAACGTGGAAGAAAATCTCTGATGCTACATATTTATATTCTTGGATTTACAAAGAACAATACAAAGAGAAAACAAGAAGAACATTACAATTAACTGCTTTGGATGACCGAGCCAAATGATAAACAAAACTAAATTCTGTGATTAGTGGTTGTGTAGAGAGTGCTGGACACCAAATATCTTTGTGAACAAGTATCATCAAAAGTTGGTCACCAAGCGAATGCACATATCCTCATGAATTAAAACAAAACAAAACAAAACAAAACACACAGCTGTGCTCCCAAGATTAAAGGTTTCCATTTATTGAACAGATGTACAAAACAAAAACCAAAGTTGATAGCAATGCCAATATATCCATATTAATAGTGTGAAGAAATAAAAGCTCAACTATGTATAAATTCATTGTCGCTTGTCAGCCAAACTTGCTGAGCTATGGCACAGGTGTGAGAACAACTGCCAAGGAACAAGACCACAAAATGTTATGTATTCATCTATCTGTGCATGCTGGAATGCAGTTGCAATGATTTGAAATAACTGCATAAAGATGAAGCTGAACTAGTGTTTTGTGCATTCAGAACGTGTGTATATGTGCCTCTATTTCTGATGGAGGTTTGTTGGAAGGAAAAAAAAAAGCTCACAACTCATTACCCTTCAATCATAAAGGTGCAGCCGCAAGATAGGCCTTCACCCTGATGTCTTCGGCACACAACTATGATATATTTGGTACACAATCAGCTCAACTTTTTGGACCCGCCGGCTTGTGGCTTCTATTTGACAGGTATTTATGTGGTGAAAACAAATAATGACGACGTAACGCAACAAAGGACGCAGCTGCCCTCGCGCTAACACATGCAGGTATCAGTGGTCAACAGAAAGCCCAGCTCTGTGCAGCCAAGGGAAATGTCAAATTTGCATAAAAGCCACTAAATATTGTATTTCTTGTTTTTCACTGCACCCCATGTTTGAAGGAATGCAATGGTTTCACCTGCAGAGCGCAGGTTGATATTTGCTCTTTTTTTCCGCTTCAAGAAAACACCGTAGGTCACAGCTCAGTAAAAGGGACATTTAAATGGAGCTGTTACCGTTTAATAGTGAAATGCGCTGAATTTGATAAGGCCTGCTACATAGTGGGCCAAATGTGTCTGAACTGAACCATACAATGGTCCGATATATCCAAAACTAGATGTATAATTTCACATGTGCCTGTAGATAAAAAAAGTGAAACATGGAGAGTATGTCACGGAAATAAATGAGTGCAATCTTTGAATGGGGTGATAATTGAACATAGACTCTTAAATAGCCACATTCTAAGCTCTATTTCTCCTCCGTTTGCATTATTATTATTATTATATACTTACAGCAGCCAAAGAAATCCAATTCCCTTCTGAAACTTACACCATGTTGTTTGTGGGTTCAATAAAAAAAGAATACATTACCGTATATGTGGCACCTCAAAACATTGTTTCCCAATAAGAACGCCGGGGGTTGCAGTTTTTCTGTCGCAATGTGTTGGTGTGTGTGCATGGGTCACTCGCCAAGTGTACCAGCGTGAGTTGCCGAAATTTCTTTGCGATTGGCGAGTTCAGTGATGTTCGGCCATTGTGCGGCGGTCTTTCGCATCGTAAAGTTACTAAGGTATTCTCTTCACAAATGATAATTTTTACAACTTTTGTTGATTTGTCGCCTCCACTGAGAGGCCATCTGTTAAACAATTGAGCTTCAATTTCAATTGAGTTCATTTCTGTGCAAGGCTGCAGTATTTGTATGCGTTTTAATTATAGCAAGCTGTGACTAATTACAACCAATTCCGGATGTGCAAACCCACATCTACTGTGGAATCATAATGACTTGGAAGTCGACACAGATTACTGAATGGATTGGGTTCAAATTTGAGGCGCCCATGGTGGAAGTAATAATTCATTTGGGTCTTTGATTTTCACAAGAATCGTACAATGTAAATTACCGTATTGGCCCGAATATAAGATGGTGGTTTTTTTGTATTGAAAAAGTGGGGGTCGTCTTATATTCGGGTTCTAGACATTATACCCATTCACGACGCTAGATGGCGCCAGATACCATTGAAGCGGATGCTGAACTCGACTCCCCAGGCCAAAGTGAATCCCTGTCATGAAGAATAAAAATAAAAAATAGCAGTAAGAAAGAAAAGAGAAAAAAATAATAGAAGAGATAACAAAATGGGGAAACGTAGCGACAATCTGGAGAAAAGTGGGTCGAAGATCAGCCAGGTTAACCGGCAGCTGAGGAGAAGTTATGATGTAATTTACACTTTAGTTTACAAATTTAAATGTTCATATATTAAGATTTGAATGAGGCAAAATAACGTGCTTTTCTCTCAAATATATTGTTATAATAATTTGCTTCAGATGTACTGTAATTATTTTCTGTATAAAAATGAATTTGGTGTTCCAAAAGTCTTTTTTCAAACTTGAGTCTTGAAAAACAGGGGATCGTCTTATAATCAGGGCCGTCTTATATTCGGGCCAATACAGTATAGAGAATCTAGACTTAAGTGTGCTGTCATATAAAAGTAAAGCATGGTTCACATTTAGCACTTGTTACCATTTCAACCACATATAACGATATCTCCATTGACAATTGCAAATTTTCGCCAGCCAAGCATGGCATCAGAGTGCTTCTAGACTCGAGTAGACCTCGAAACAGACAGAAGAAGCTAAGGAGCTAACTGTTATCATATCAGATAACTTGAGCGCATTTGTACATGCTTCTCCTTCTCATATTTGCTGCGGTGAATGAATTTTGAGACGAGTTACATATATTCTGGAGGTATATACGTTGTTGGGGCTGAGATGAAACTTGTATTCATCATATATGATTTCGTAGATTATGTAAATATGTCACTCTATCACATACTGTCCATATGCCTTCATTTATGTTAACTCTTATTTTGCTTTGTTCTCCTCTGTTGTGAGGATTTGGCTGTTCATAATTGGCTATCATTCTGTTTCATCTTACAGTCATGGAACCTCGAATGCAGCGTTGATGGATTTGCTATGATATTGAACAGCTTTAACAGACATTGTCAGCCCCGACTGTTTTTCAAGTAGATCAGGGAGGGGAGGAAAAAAAACACTTGACACACCCAACACGACAGAATAATCACTCAGGATGGTATTTCAGACACACCCAATAATTAGGCCCTTTCTGATTCGAATTGCAAGTGGGAGTGGGGGTGGAGGGGACACTCAAATCTTCCCAGTTTATTGGTATGTGTGTAACCACTCTTTAGAAAGAGCACACATCTCCATTTAGTTTTCAGGCAGCCCTTTTTCTAACAAGTACATTTTGCAAAGGCTCCACATGAGTGGAATTGTGCTCTAGTATGTCAACTCATTAGAAATGCAAGGGCTTCAAATTTTGTTGACGCCAAATGATCAGGCCGCGAGAGTGCGGCATGACCGCAGGTGTTGAGACAGAAGGATCAAAGGAAGCCATTGAATGTGGACACACACCACCTTCAAATGCATGCGCAATGTTGAACTGGGTTGAATCTACTGAGCGCAAAGGGGCATTTGCAGACATGCAGTCACCCACTTCGTTTTAACTGTAGAGCATTTGAGTTTGACTGGCGCTTTCATCTCAATGTAAGTGCTGAAATGACTTGGGAGGTAACATATCAGCTCGCTGAGATTGGACACAATGTGGTTCAGTGGTTCAGTTCAGCATTTGAGAGCTTGAAATTTGCTACCATGCTATAACAGGAGATGAAAGTCAGAGGATCCACTTCCTAATGAGAGCTTTTATTACAGCTGTTCTGACTCCTGTCGGACCTTACGTGGATTCATTCTCTATATATGTAAGAACACACAGCCCAAAGGGAAGAGAAAGCTATCCAAGCTTGTGAAGTGGACTGAGGAATTGCCGTGGCTTTGCACATGAGTGCAAAGAGCAGGGTTCAATGATTTTCGTTTGCCCCGAGCGTTGTGTCTCTTCAAGTCAGCACGCTGCTGTATGCAGCAATGTCACAGTTTTGCCACTCATACACCCCCCTTAATGTTGATAATAAAATTAGTCAATAAAACAAAATAAGCACAATGAATGTGACCACCATGTCGTTTGCCATCAGTGAGCGGCAAATTAGACAATACGCCAGATTAGCGACCAGTCCGGGGTGTCATCTGCTTGGGCCCAAAGTCAGCTCGGATGGGCTCCAGATCACCATGACTCAGGATACGGATAAGAAGGACTGGAAATTAAAATATATGAATTTGTTTAAATGCACCAATGGGTTACTGATATAGTTTATTCTTTCCACTTTTTCCACACTGAAGTCTCAGTTCACATACAACAATATCAATCTTTGTACTTTTTCGCAACTCGACGTGACAAAGATGTTCCTTTCTGCTTGGTTAGCTGTGGGGATTTGTTGGTTGCTACGCGCTGTTTCCTAACTGGTTCAAATGGTGTGATAAAAAAAAAAAGGGTAACTGTGGAGCTCTCTACTGTTTTGGACACAGGCGATCTGCCTGTTGTCTATGGAAGTCTTCAAAGAATCATTGGACGCTGATCAAAGGCAAATATGATGCATGATTTGATTAGCGCATAAACACATTCTGGTGGCTTGCTTTGATTTAGAATTAAAAATAAAACACTTCACTGCCTGGGCAATTATTTTAAATGCAATCATTGACTACATGTTAATGACGTGTCTGTGTATTCTCATGTGACCTCATAAAGTTTGTTAACACAAGTATGCCAATGTACTTGTGGATAATGTTTTTTAATTCACCTTTGCACATTTACTTCATTGTGTCAGCATTCAAAATGTGATGTGAGATTTCTTATTTTCTGTATGGGCTACGCCATTTTTCTAGTCAGTCAGACGAAACTGCATTTTAAAAGTACGATTCTAATGTATTTAATGCAGTGGTTGGAATTTCTTGGATGAACTACATGTCAACGTAGCACTCTACTGTGCATGGCTCTGATACCAGTTCATTTGATTACCCTTTCATATATATTACAAATAACTTTTTCGATTCTTATTCTAGGTTCTTTTTGTGTTTTTTGGAATGAAATGCCTTGTAAAATGTCACCTAGCGTGAGTTTAGTGGACACCCACCAAGAGGCATTCAATAAAACAACAGAAACATCTCACATATCCTCTACACAGGACTGCAGGACCTGGAGTAACATGTGACATACTTCATGCAAGGTGGCTGTGGGTGGACTACAGTTCTACATTTAACAAAACCCCAAACAAACCTTTCACAGTCTGTCAGGTTGGCCCCTTACTGCTCTTTTACTCCTGATTCTCAGTATAGGAGCCCCACAAGGCTCCGTGTTGAGTCACTTCCATTACACTGTACACCTATGACTGTGTACCATCTCATAATACCATCACGCTCGTTATATTTGGAGATGACACGACTGAAGTGGGGCTGATCATAAAAGGTGATGAGTCGCCCTCAAGAGAGGGTATCGGGCCATCATTTTAGAGCATAGAACATCTGAGCTTGAACATGGAAAACAATAAAAACAAAAAGCTCATATTTGACTTCACGACGAGAGTAGATGCCCATTTGTCACTGTACATAAATAGGAAGAGGATAGAGAGGGCATCCAATTCCAACTTCTTTGGCACACTCGTAGAGGACCTAACATGGAATGATAACACTGCAGCAGATATCAAAAAGACCCAACAGTGGCTGTGTTTTCAGAGAACGCACAGGAAAGATTAACTCAACGCGGTTGTTCGCTCCTGAGGTCATCCGACTGCTGTTCCATTGAGTGCTTTCTACTGATGTCATCCTACTGTGGTTTGAAAGCAGCTCACAAGCAAGACAAACAGACCCTGAAGAGAATCATAAAAAACAGCTCAACACATCATATGACTACAGCTACAGGCAATAGATTACATTTTCACCTCCCCTGCCTGAAGAAGACTCACCACGCCCAAAAGACTCATTTCACCCAGTCCATTGAATGTTTGATGTTAATTGAACATGCTAAATTGTCCCTAACAAAGACATCTACTCATTATGGCCGTGTTGATTTTGTGTTTTTCAGAAAGCTCCTTGTTTGGTTTTTGAATTGACTTATCGGTCAGTTTGTTTTCATCAGATTTATATTGCTCCACCTCTAAGCTTGATAAGATGGATTTGATAAGTTGGATTTGATAACAAATTTTCCTAAATCCAGCTGCTGCAAAGATTTAGTATCAAGACTTGACCGAAGCATGTAAAGGCATTCGGCGCAGTTTCTTTTGAGACCCGTAAAGATTTGTGGTACCCTATGCCTTTCGAATTCTGATATGGAATCATCAGGACTGGTTGGAATTATTTCATTCTCATATAAATTTGATTCATTTCTTTCGGTCACAGCCCCTTGTGATGATAATATCGTCTCAAAGGAAATAGTGTGCATTAGGGGTCTGGTATCTGTATTTGCATAATATGGTTTGCCATCTTGGAAAAAGGGCCATTAACACCATCAAGACGTCAATTGTGCAAAAGTAATGAAAAAAAATGATGGATAGTGGCAGATCGATACTTCAAGTGCATTTGAAAATGCACTGCGAACATGCAATGCTCTGCTCCAATCCGGACTATTCAGAAACTCAAAGCGTTGTTGAAATGTGCTGCTTGGTTATTCAGAGCTCCACTTTCTGGGAGTGCCAAAGCAAAGTCTAACTGGCGAGACAGGGCATCACGACCAAAACTGTTCAACAGCAGCCCAAAAGTACGGTTGTTCGTAAATTAAAAGAAATAGAGCACACTCTGCCTCTTGGAACACTCTCGCCCTAGAAAAGATTGAATTTACAAATGCATCCTTGATTTTTGGAGTTGGCTTGTTCTCCCTGCGTCTTTGTGGGTTTTCTCCGGGTACTCTGGTTTCCTTCTACATTTTAAAAACATGGATGGGAGGTTGATGAAACACTCTAAATTGTCCCCAGGTGTGATTATTTCTTGTGACAAAAATAAGTTTTATTACTCTTTGTTGAAATGAAAGGGTTTTTTTCCCCCACTTTACTTGACGTCCTTGCGTAGTCTGCCAACCACGTCGGTGTCCTCTTGTTTTAAATTTTGCTGCCGTAACCTCCGCTAACGGGGGCTTAAAGGTTGCATCCAGGCACCTTTCCTAAGCATTTGTAGAATTCAAACGACCCTCTTCTTCAAGTACTTGGGGATAATCTCATTCAGATAGGACAAGACAGGAAATTTCTTTGGCAAGAGAATTCGAAGAGGCCCAAGGGCAGTCATTAAAAGTATAAGTTTACTATGAGTAATTGGCAAGAACAAGGATAGCTGGAACTTGACAAGGTACAACTAACTTGCGATGAGACATGAGAGGCATAAGGTAATTGGGGATAACGAGAAACAGCTACATAAAGCACAATCAGGAGCAGGTGAGCATAGTTCGGAGGAGGAGGCAATCTGGGATAATGAGACACAGGTGATGAAGGCACAATCAGGCACAAACACATGCACGCAAGCACAGATGACATGGTGAATGTGTGTTGACTATTCATTCATTCATTAATCTTCTGAACCGCTTTTATCCTCACTTGTGTCGCGGGGGGTGCTGGAGCCTATTTCAGCTGTGTGTATGATGACATTATTATTATTATTTGGATAAAGTTGACGAGACTGATGAAAATGCCTCTGTCACAATGCCAATGCATTGTTCGTGCTTTAGTTGTGTGTCCAGTCAAGAGTCCAGTCTTGAGAGGCAAAAAAATAAAATAAAATGTTGGGCAGGTTGTGGTACAATCTAATTTAATCTACTGAAAAAAACCCTCTATTTGACAAATCATAAGCAATAGGAAGCCACTGCAATTTTGAAATATGTATATGCTGTGTATATAAATGTAATTACTTCCCAAGTGTGTACTCCCTAAACTGAGTACACTCCCTTAAGTGATGTTGTCATGAGACTAAAACAATGATACTGTTTTTTTGTGTGTTACAACATAATTCAGAATGGTCTCAAGGTTTAATGAAATCCTGGCTTCAGATGTGTGCATCTAAACACAATGCAGCCTTAATGCTATTAATTCAATCTGGCTTTTTTTTCCTGCTTTTTAAGTCAAAACGTCAGGGGGGGGCCTAATATTGATCTAATGCTGAATTTTAAAATGTTGGCTGCTGTCAAAGGGCATCCAATAACCAACTTAGCAAAATAGCATAAATTGGGTTTTAAAGTGAAGGTCACTGCAGACAAGCAAAAGTGAGGCAAATATTAATACGCTTATACAGGACTTGGTGTTTGCTACAATTGAACAATGGCTGGAATAACAGATCTGCTTGGGCTGCCTTTATGACATTTCTTTATTCTTTAGTGTCTCTTTTTTAAATACTTGCAGTACAACATGGATGGATGGATTTCTGGGTGGTGGTAAAGACTGTGACTTTGCCAAGTGCAAGAGAGAGAAGCTGAGAGGTGTTGTATTCACACCGGTTAGTTTGTTGGTTTGTCTCGCTTCTTAGAAATTCAAAAACCCCAACCAAAAATGGAAATGGTGCAATCTCATGACAATCTGACGCTCCTTTTCAGCTTCTTTGTTTTTTTTGTAAAGAGCTGTATAAAGGTGAGAAAAATGTTTTTTTTTCCCCCTCTGACTTGGCATCACTCTCCAGGCCGCTGTGTTGGCAGTCTTTATTTTTATTTAATGGTATGTGCACCTGTAGCATTTTTTAGAGCATTATCACATGTGTTGCTGTAGTTTGGATGTAGTTTAGTTTTTGGGGTCAGTTTGGGTTCATATTTTGATGACATCAGGTTCAAATTGACTTGGAATACCCATCCTTTTACAGTGCTGCGGCATTGGCAGACAATCAATACACATCTGAGTTTAATCCAGACCTGATTCTGATATCCTGAGCATCTTTCTTTTTTTCTTATCTTTGAAAAAATAATGGCAATGACAGGCTGCGATGATTACAAACAAGTACATCTTAAGATTTGGTGTGCCGATGCTTGCAAATGAACATTTCATACTGGACGGAAGAATGGCGTTTTCGTTCTACTCATCGACTGACAGTGTTGGACAGATGGGATAAGGCCCATGGGGTCGGAAGCCTTGAAGGTAATGCCGACCCCTTTCCCTCCCCATCAGCTGAACCAACAACACGGTACTGGCATCATGGGCCCAACCCATCCTCGATTCTGGCAGAAGCTCACCTGCCCTGGAGCCCTCAGAACAACAGACTTTGCTCCTGTGCCAGCTGGAAAACAGCCTGCATCCTAAACCCCTTCTGGGTAATCGTTCTTAACAAACACAGTACAGTATTTCATGTCTTACATGTAGCTGCCATCGGGTGGAAACCTTCCATTTCCAGAAACATCACTATTCACTTTTCAGGATACCGAACAAACCCATAAACAAAAAGGGCATGTCTGTTGAGCCATTAACATTGCAACATCAAAAAGTGAAAGACATCGTCAATGCTTTATATTGGTCGGTAATTGGGGAAAATAACATGCTCACTTGGAGACTGACCAAAAATATCCATTTGTGAAAAAAGAACTTCATGAAATTTGGGCAGAGGATGTTCCTGCCTGTTGCCAGCGAATCAAAAATCAAGCATTAACATGCTACAAATTACCATATTTTCCACAATATAAGGCACACCTAAAAGGATCAGATTTTCTCAAAAGCCGACAGTGCACCTTATAATCCAATGCACCTTATATATGGATCAATATTCTGATTTCTTGGACGGAGTATTTTAAATGTTCTGTAAAGCGCTACATAATTAAGCTACATTGAATTGTATTTGTTTTAGCATAGCTCCATCTAGTGGATGCACAACGCAACCCCAGCCAGTATTGCTGTTTCTGTTCTATGTGCCTTGTAATGCGGTTTGCCATATATATGAAAACTGTTTTAAAATGGGCCAAGCATTGAAGTTGTGCCTTATACACCAAAGCGCCTTATAGTGCAGAAAATACGGTACACCTCCCGCAATAGACAGAGTTGACTCTTATTAAGATGAATACGACAGATAAGGAATCATCTTATCATCCAATAAACCCCTTTTGGAAACATCACAAAAATTGCATTGGTTCAATTTAAAGGTTCAAAATGTTTTCTCTATTAAAAAAATAATCATCATTGAAGATAACATTTTCTATATTTCATTCACCTCATCACAGACTATATTATATGAAAAATATCAGATGCTTTGTTAAATTGGTGACATTTCTTCTTAGCTTGGAATAGTACTTGGCCTGCGTCTGATGAAGTTTAATAAGAACACAAGGACGTAAGGACTGACAAGAACACAAACAGCTACTAATGTTCACTTAGTTGCGAGTGCTGCTGTTTTATTGAAGCTGGGCGTGTTCTTTGTGACTTTCACGGTTTCACACTTTCATCATCACATGCCATTATCAACGGCCATGTTTTAGAATACTCTCAGCATTCCTTATTGTTAGGGTTTGGATGTGACCCCAATAGCACGACAACAGGCAGGTATCGTTGAAGCCAACTCTAGTTTATTGAAGAGTCTTCGCAAAGTCACTCAGGGGGAAGCACAAGCAGTCCACAAGGAATTGTCCACACAAGGAACAAGAAGCTTCAGGAGGTGGCAACAGAGTCCACTGGTGTGGTGACGGCACAAACTTGCACTGAGGAATGGTCTGTGAGTCAATTTGTACCAGTACAAACGAGCAGATAGGTAACAGGTGGGTGATGAGCTGGCAAGTCTCAGGTGTGAGGTGCAGAGCACCCTGGCTGAGGAGGCTGCCTGGCTGGCCCCTCCCTTACACTTATTCCGTTAAGGAAAATGCTTCATAGTCACCGTCATGTCACCATTTTTTTTCCTTACTGGAGAGTGCCAAAATACTGTAGTAGAAAGCTCTCCTCTTATGCAATGCAGCGTAGTTTAAGTTGACCACTATGTCCAACAGTGGGTTATCTGGAGGTCAAGTTCTATCCAGAAATCAATAATAGAGCAGAGGTTAAACCGTAAACGGGTGTCAGAGGATATGCATCTTGTTATTCTCACTTTAAATGGAGCCTTTGGTGTGAATAACATAATATACAAGCAAAAGGCATGTGCAATGTTCGCGTGGCATAATTTAGAAACAGGACAGGGAGACTGATCCTGGAACACTGATGAAGGTCACAGCCTATGATGGCTCCTCATTCATCTGAAGGAAGTGCCTTTGGCATGGTGTGGTTGTCCAAAACTCTTTCCCGTCAGAATGCTTCGCTGCTCTTCTGTCACCATAACTAAATCTCTGCTTGCCATTGGTACCGCGGTAATTTTGTGTTTAGGTGAGGTGAGATGAGTTTTGCAAATCACACAGATAATATCTGCATGCAGTCAAAATGTAGAATACGACAAAAATTGCATTTCAGACTAATGAAAACAAAAACATTATTTTGTGTGGACGGAGGGGGGGATAGTTTGCTGCTGATTATTATTATTATATATTTTTCTGCGGGTGGTTGAAAAACCGTTTGTGATTGCATTTCATTTTTTTTCCACACAACATAAAACATAAACATATTCAATCAAATAAACAGAATATAATCATCATCATCTATCAAAATAATTTCATGTAAAAAGTTTATTCAAACGATAACAACGGACAACATACACGTGTCATTTGGGCAAACGCTGTAACGGGAGGGGTTTGCATCGTGCCAAGTAAATTACTAAATTAATAGCTTGTTCAAACCTTTCTCATGGTGGTAATATTGGGATATGGATGTGGCTTGTCATTTTGTACGACATAAACTGCATGCAAATGTTATTGCACATAGAAAAAATACACTAATGAAGCAGCAGTGAGGAGGTGATAACAGACTACATTATCGTCTGCTGAAATGGGACAGCTTGGAAAATGTTGATGTTCATTCGCTAATAGACTTGCATCTGGGCTGTTGGTCAATTCCCTGTATAACATATCTAAAACTCAAGCTCTGCCGTTAATTCAGGTCAAAGCAAGCAGACCGGAATAATGTGGTTTATTATTTCGGTAGGGCAGCATGGTCATCAAACGCGATACGTATGTTTGCCCCGCTGCAGAGAGGTCCCGGGTAAAATCTCAGCTAAGGTGTTTGCTTATGTGGGTATTCTCCAGGTAGGTTACCCAGGCTCCTTCATTCATGTTAGGTTTATTGATGAATCTAAATTGTGACAGGTGTGAATGTAAATGGTTGTCAAGATGTGCCCTGCTCGGATAGACTCCAGCTCATCCGTGACATTAATGAGGGTAGATGCTATAGAAAATGGATGGATGGACGTCAATAGTGCCGTTGCCTCATCAGTCACAATTTCTGTTTCGGATTGGTTGTTTTTCCTCTGGCACCGTGGTTTCTTGTAACTGAAATTAGAGACACAAGATGTGACCGGGGAGAGTGAAGTGTTTTTATCGAAAACTCCCCCTTTGAGAGTGTCGTGCTAAGGATTTGCACTATTTTTGTTGATCTTGGTAGAAGTGAACTCCAACTTGGTGTCACTGTTCTTTGAAAACTGTCATGGGAAAACAGTAGCTTTTAACATAATATGTAATTAATCTATTCCAAGTAAAGACAGTGTTATTTCCTCTTCCCTTCATTGATGATGCAGCTGCTGGAAGTAAAAAGGGGGTCTCGATGGATGATGAAAGTATACTCGGACAGCCGGTCCCAAAGGTCGACTCTGACATAAGATATTAACGCCTGCATAAATCATGTAATGTTGCTGTATCTTCGCTGCCTTGATCAATCTCACCTAATCAATACATCAGTCTTCAGGCATGATATCAAGGGGACAGTAGAGCTGGCACCTGGTCGTTAGCATCAGGTGAATGATTGGCTGACAAAAAGGCTCGCTGGGGGCAATTGTACTTGAGGCACCGGACGGGTGAGCATCATAAATATTTCAAAATGAGGACTCAATAATGGAATTGTAGTCATTCCAAATAGCTGTTTGGGAAGTTGGCATCAGCCATCCGCTGTAGAAACCGTGTACTGTCCTTGAATAATACAAAGTACAACATTGCAGATTGTCCTACTCAACCCAGTGTTACAACCTGTTTTGGTGAAAGTGAGTCGATGCTTATTTTGTTCCTTGCAGCAAAGCCCAAAAAATTGTGGGGCCTTTAGTTTATTACATTGCTGATGAATTCATTTGACACTTAACTCCGTACCGTCAAAATGAGACTAATGGCATAATTAAGAAACATTTTAACACCTGTGTCTTTTTAATTTGGGCATGTTTATAGACTTTTTGTAGTCGTTATAGTTTTTGTCAATGGCTGTTCTCCAATCAACATCGCCGTTTGCACCGCAGCCGTTGCATTCCTAAAAAAAAAACATTCAGCGCACACAAATGGAGTGCAATCATACAGAAAAGTGCATTATACCACCTAAGAGATAATTTTGTTGCCCAAAGTGCTTTTACACAAACTAAACACTGAATATATGCAGCAAATGCAAGTATTTAAACCAGAATGATTAGGTTTGTTGTTAACATGCTGTCAGAGTAACAAAACATCAGGAATCAGGAAACATAAGAAACTTCTTCAAGCACGACTTGCTTGTAAAATGAATAACAGCATTCAGCCAATGCAAACAAAAAGCACACAGCTATGGCTGCACATATCCATGGCAAAAACGAGTCCACCAGCCCTTGAGCAATGGGCCAAAGATTTTATTTTATTTTTTTTAAATATACTTGAACAGCTTACTGATGACATCCAAAGATATTCAGTTGAAATATTGGACCAAATAACTAATTGATACATAAATTTACTTCCGAATAGTGAAAGGCTGTCATGTTACGCATTCTTACATTCATGTGGACACCGCAAGTTATCGTCCGCTCGCTTCGCAAAATGCTGCAATTGATCTGTGCGCCTTTTGTATCCTGCCGAGTCATGCCCAAGAGTACACAAAAGTGGATGCAACTAGCGTGAAAAAAAAGTCTACATCCATTTGTTTGGATGGAAGGCACCAATTCAACTGGGCACCAGGCTCGCCGCGTTAATTACTCAGATCACTGCGGAATGAACAAAAGTACATTTTATCAAATTAAAACCATTCGACTTCAGGTTCTACGTTCTATAGTACTTCCTGCGGAAGCCTTAGGTTAAATATAAGTGAGTAAATTATCTAAGGTACCCCCTGGACTCAATGTGTAAGAATATTACGTAAGGGGCGGAACTCAATTGAACAGTATTGTGTTGTGTTTACATTCCGACAGTTTATTGGGAATAAGTGTTTTTAATAGCGATGCATTTTATAGGTAAAAAAAGGCTCTCGATCCCATGGGTTGGGTTGGCATTTCACGAACAGCAAGTGGTCGCGAATGATATTTTTGACCGCTCAAAATACATTCACGTACAAACAAATAGCACAAATCCCAGTATGGTTGTCTATTTGATCTCTGCACGATATATGCAATATTGGAAGCAGTGATAGATTTATATATTTTATTTTTAATTGGAAAAAAAAATATTGACTTTTAAACTGGGTCAGCGTTTTAGCGTCTGGCTCGACCATGCCTTCTGAGAACCACCCATGTCCTCACTTGTGATACATCTTGCACATCTTGTGTGTGTCCCCAACACACCTCGACATCTATGGGCTGACAAGCTGTCTGGTTTGTCTTCTTTTACCTCCTATTCCACAACATATTATATATCCTCTTCCTTTGCCACGGCCTCCTTTCAGATGTTGTCTCCTAGCTACTTCTTCCGTGATTGCAGATACAAATGACGCAGGGGCCTTTCATAGCGGGTGAGACATGATTGGTGATTGAATCATTCCTATTATGAGTCTGACTCAGGTTGTTTGACAAATCGCCGTCATGCAAAGAGAATCCGATTGGCTGTGAGATAACATTTTTCTTCAAATAACCACAGAGGGAATATATTCCTTTCCCATGATAGAGAAATACTGTTGCAGCATGAAAAAGTATACAGGTCATCAATCCTGCATAAGTAAGCAGTCAACATCACAGGTTGAAAAAAAAGGGATTCACGTGTGTGAAAAATGTCTTTAATTGACAGCAGTGTTAAAGTTTCCCCACTCGCAAAAATATATCTTTGTGTGCATGTGTAAGTGTGTTAACGCCTACATCTTTGAGTGATGTCTGTTACTGAATTTCCAAATCGCGCAATTCTTTGAAAAGCACATCTTTGCATAGGAGCTGTGTGGTCTTTCATCTTCAAATGAGAGCCGTGTTAAATCATGTGAAAGGAGTTGTCTTTTGATGAGACTTGTGGGATGCCAGCTTTTTCAAACCAGGTGTCTCTTTGCAAGTTGCGTGAACCTCCTTGAAAAGGTCTGTGAGATGTGTGAAAACAATGGAAATGTGTTCGCACATTTGGAGAAGAAGACTTCTGCTTGGCTATGAATTTGACGATAAGGATCAAGTCAATAATTGAGCCAAAGCAACAGACATTTAGTCAAATGTTGCCTCCAGCTCATATTTTTTTCAGAAATGTTTCATCATTGATTATCTATAATTATTACACCAATAATATAGAGATAATGGTCTCCAAGTGCCCACTTCACTTTAAATGCTTAGACTACGTTTGAGACTCTAGTGTGCCGTCCTCTTCCGTACCGGTTTAAAATAAATCTTCTACCAAGTTCACATTCCTGTGGAGTAGGGAAACGGGAGCTTTTAACCCTTTGAAATAGAAAGCCGGTCAGGGGCTATTTTAGTCCCTTGGGTAAGCAAGATTTGATGCCATGATTGAAGTTGTCAGTGAGAATTGCCACAGAGGCGCAGCCCGCCCTTTTGCAGATCTGTGTAATTACCAACATCAGGTCTAATCTGACTCTGCGCTGATTTACACCATGCACTGCCCTCTGAATTATTATTATTATTATTATTATTATTATTATTATTATTTTGACGAGGAGGTTTCAAGCAATGTGTTTTAGCAATTGTTGAATTATTTTTATTTTTTTTCAATATTAGTTGAGACCCGGAAGAATTGAAATGGGTTAGGTGTTGCAAAAAACTACAGTCTTACTCTGCCTCACTGATTGTCTCAAGTCATAGTAAAACTTCAACAACCAGGACTCTCCGAATTGGCTGAAGTTTGTGTCCTCACATCATTAGTCACAAATGTGGTGAGTTTTGAGTTGCTGCGTTTCTGTTGCGATACCTGTGCTTTAATACAGATTCACTTTTGCTATCCGTGTTTAGAATAATGCACCACGAGTGCATGACAGTGCAAAATGTGTTTTCATGGGTGATAATCTGATGGCTAGTTGTGTTTAATTTGGTGAAAAGTAGTTAAGGTGATTGGCTGATTGAGTGAAGACTGGATGCATGGATGGATGGACAATTTGGTTGGTTGGCAACTGCACTTCTGCTTTCCAAGTTCAACTTTCCCAAAGTCATTGAGAACAAAAAGAAATCTGCAATCCAGTTCAGGATAATCCAACCCCTAAAAAGGCTTGTGTTCAGAAGTGTGTGCGTGAGATGGATTACTCTTAACTCTAAAAAGTACATAAAGTAAATAACTATTGGGGGAGAATCAACATGGGGTAGACACTAGGAAAAAAAATCCAAGTTAAACTGAGGATAGCAATAATGCTACATTACGCACTGGGCCGACTTACACAACATCCATGTATAAATCGGTGCAGGAATAAAACTCTGATTAGAAAGCAGCATGTTTCTACAGCATATCTTTTAAATATTGCATGCTGAAAAGTAGCCGGTCTCGAATGTCCTTTGGGAATCTCAGCACAATACAAAGTTGTTTACCCTGATCTAGATTTGCTTAAAAGAGTCAACATATTGCTGTGCTCTTACTTAAAGCTCCCTCGGGGCATTATTACAAATACGAACATGGCGGACCTTTGAAAGAGCATTAACTTTATTAAGCTAAGGCATCAAAGAGTTGGCTTCGGCCTCGGGTTGTTTCTACTTTAGATTTCTGCTTTTGATATGAAGGCATGTCTACTCAGAGAAGAAATGAATAAGCACGGCACTGATTGCATGGGGAGGGGTCATAACACGCTTTTGATATCAATGGGGCTGATAAGCGTAATTTAGACTGGTTACATCACAAAGTCATCTATCTTATTGAACCGCGCTTGAGTAGGAATGTAGTGACTAGTGAATGACAGAGGGAGAGGGAGAGACAGGCAGGCAGACGTGCAAACTGCATTGGAACAGAACGTCTTTGAACTGCATGGTTTCAAAATGACGTTGTGTGCTCTGCCGCTGTTGACATTTCCCCGCAGCTTTCGCGTGAACGTTGCAGGCATAAATAATGCAACATCATATTTTTCCAATCTGTTAACTGTTAATCCAGATGAACGTGATCGCTGTACTGAGAAGCATAACTAATTCAAATAAGAGCTTCGATGCTGATAAGTCGTTTTTTTAATTTATGTTTTTTAATGACTAGTAAAGTAGCTGCAGCGGCTTTGCTTCCAGGTTACTTCCAAGAACATGATCATAACCTAGTGATTTATATTCGTGATTTGAAATAAATACCGTATTTTCCGGACTAAGTCGCTCCTGAGTATAAGTCGCACCAGCCATAAAATGCATAACAAAGAACAAAAAAAACACAGTACATAAATCACACTGTAGTATAAATCACATTTTGGGGGGAAATGTACGTGATAAAATCCAACCCCAAGAACAGACACGTCATCTTGAAAGGCAATTAAAAAAATAGAAAACAACACGCTGAATAAGTGTACAAAATGCGAACGTTACATGACGCATAAACGACAAACTGAGAATGTGCCTGGTATGTTCAAGTAACATATTAAGAGTTATTCAGATAATTATAGCATATAGAACATGCTAACAAGTTTACCAAACTATCAGTTTCACACCAAATCACTAAATCCAATGGGATCTTCATCCTCTGTGTCACTTTAAAGCAACTCCACCAACTCCGGAGGTAGAAGATGCAGGGCTTCCTCTTCTACGTAGCTTACATCAGACTCATCGCGGTTTTATCAACTCAGGTCTAGAGCGACCTCTTGCGGTTTTATGTGAAGACAACATGTGAAATGATATAATAATGTGTGAATAATTTCACCCATAAATTGCTCCAGAGTATAAGTCGCACCCCGGCCAAACTACAAAAATGCTGCGACTTATAGTCCGGAAAATACAGTAATAATTGCCCGGTTCAATATGTTTTCATTGAGCATGATATGGGCACTAAGTGACATACTAGGCCACTGGAATGCCATACCGACTTTACATGCTTATTAGCACCGCCTCATTGTGATGTTTTTTTTTTCTCAACATCCCCATCAGTTACCAAATATAGTTCCTTGATTGTCTCGAGTGCCATGGCTTCGACATGAACACATCAGACGAGAGCAGGAAGAGAAAAAAACTGCTGATTGGCCGGTGAACATGTTTGACATGTACAGATCATCTTTTGTTCTCCAGATACATATGGTTGGGGGTAGTTTATCCTGTAAAGGTCTTTTTTTTTTTTTTTGACGGACTGCAGCGTTATAAGCTACACACTATATAGAATAGTGTGCAACCTTTTATGGTGGTTTGCGGCTTCACCCCCATTTAGCAGTCTCTGTGCCCAGTTATTACTCAGGTACCTCCTGCTGTGTTGGATAATTACAATCAATTAGCCAGAGAATTGAGAGTGGATTCTAATGACGATTTCCCCCGTTGCTCTGTGTCTTCCTGCTGTAACACTGTTCTCCAACTGTGTTCATGCTGCGAGTCCATCAAATGCACACATGCTTGACCTTCGCGGAGAGTCGTGATGGGTCTGTCTCACCTGGACTGGCCTAGATCGTAGTATTGGAAAAAAGTCAGCCCAGAACAGCAGTGGGCAGCAGAAGGGATGTCTCGACAGCCCATCTGCCTCTCCAGATCGCTCTCATTGCAGTCCTCAGCGGGACAGAAATTTATGGAGGAGAGAAGTGCCACAAGCTCTGAAGATGGTGCTTTCCATGTACCTGGAATCCAAGGGACTGTGAGGTCACATTCAAGACTGTGACCCAATATGAAAAGAAACTGTGCAAAGAGATGCAGAGTCCTTGGATATGCTTTTGTGTGTGTGTGTGTGTGTGTGATCTCAAGACCTGTGTGAAATATTCTGGCTTTATGAAGATAATAATGTTCAGTATTGATTGCCATTGTCAGATGTATTTATTTAGCAATGTTTCACATTGTGGCTTTAGTTGTTAGTTTGCAGCGAGTGATAGGCAGAATAGTGGAAAAGTGTTTCGCATATTTGCCTCCAAGTTCTGAAAAGCTCAGCTCTGGTCTTCCTGTGTGGCGTTAGCATCTTCTCTGTGTGCTCATGCATTTTCTCTGTCTACTCTGGTAATGCGAGCTGGGTTCGGCTCCAGCTCACCCATGAGAATAATCAGTAGGTCATTTGAAATGGGGTACAACTGCACTGCATCAAAAGAAAATTGCTTTATAGTATTATTTGGTTATCTCAATTAGTTACACGAGAGAGTCAAACTTATTTGTTGTTATTCAAATGTGCAGTTTGGCGAGTAGCCCAAAAAAGGAGTGCCATAGTGCGCTCCAACTGGGGAAACGGTGCGCCCAGAGCATCAGACAGGACAGGGAGAAACAGTTCAAACATGAGCTGCTGATTAGATGATAACATGGGCTCTACTCGGAAATTCACGGCAGGGGAACACAAACTTAGAGAGTGATGTTCAGACGAATTTCCAAATTCCCCTCAAGAAAAGCCATTTTAGTGAACCTGCTACGGTCGCAACTTGGCACTGGCTGTCTGCTGGGAAAAAAATAATGGGAAGATTGTCGGACAGCTTGGAGATATTCATTCATTCATTCATTCATTCATTCATTCATTCATCTTCTGTACCGCTTGATCCTCACTAGGGTCGCGGGGGGTGCTGGAGCCCATTCCAGCCGTCTCCGGGCAGTAGGCGGGGGACACCCTGAATCGGTTGCCAGCCAATCACAGGGCACACATAGACGAAAAACCATCCACGCTCACACTCACACCTAGGGACAATTTAGAGTGTTCAATCAGCCTGCCATGCATATTTTTGGGATGTGGGAGGAAACCGGAGCACCCGGAGAAAACCCACGCAGGCCCGGGGAGAACATGCGAACTCCACACAGGGAGGCCGGAGCTGGAATCGAACCCGGTACCTCTGCACTGTGAAGCCGACGTGCTAACCACTGGACTACCGGGCCGCCCAGCTTGGAGATATTCATCACATAATTTCTGTCAGACCAATAATAAGTCTGAGACACACTGCTTCCTCTTTGATGGGTTCACATTTAAATTCAACATTGTGTTCCAACTAGCTGATGTCTGTGGTCTTGTCAATTATTGGTAAAACGGCAGACTTGAGGGCCCTTAGATGAGAACAAAGGCACAGACCGCCAGTAAATGACTTGAGTCTTTAAATCTGCATTTATGTGGAAAACTGTGTAGGAAGTACAATCACCAACTAATTCCATTTAATTTCTATTTCAGATGTAAAACAAGAGGTTAAGATCATATCACTTAACCATCTTCACGGTTCAGTGGTGCCAAGTGACAAGGCTAATGAAAGCCAGTCTGCCTCTCTAATACTACCTGGCTGGTCATTTTTATTTTTTTTCTTAGACAAGGCACTCTTAAAAATCCAATTTCCTGTGCGCTTGGTTTCCTTTCTATGTCAAGTCACTTGTCATGTCTTTTGTCAAAGAGATTATTATTCCGTTTTCTTGCTTCTCTCTTTTACAACAGGTACAATCCTGCTTGAGCTGTCCTTATGTCAGTGGAAAGTGTTAAGCGGTAGAAAAGAATTTTGGAGTTTTGAAATTAGTTCCAGCTCTGGGGTTTAGACCATTTTCAATCCAATCCAATATTTTGGGAATCAAGCAAATAACAAAGGTCTACTTCCCCGAAAAATCCATCTCACTCTTTCATTGTTTTCACGTTCTTCTTTGTGTTGAATGCACACTCTATTTCAGCCATGTGTGATGAAAAACAAACAAAAAAACGATGAGCTGGGTTCCTTCTCAAATGTATCCCACCTATCACTTTTAATTTGTCGAAGAAAACAAACAAACAAATCTTGAGGCGACATCATTCTGCAAAGCTCCCGCAAAGTCAGGAAAAGGTGCAGTTTTAGTTGGTGTGCGCAAGAAGCTTATTAGATTTGCTCTTCCGCAATTTTCAACGCACTTTAGATCGGTTAACAAATTGGAAATAAAAAAGAATACAGTAGTACCGTGTACCTATCATTTTTCATCAGTTTCAGTGAAAATAGGAAAATTACCATATTTGGAGTATGTCCATCTTCTGAATATACACAACCGTGATTTTCCCATTCCAGAACCAAATGAGCACCAAACCATGCAAGTAACACAACAGACAGATGTTGCATTTCCTCCTGCCAGCGTTAGCATACAACCAAGTTGTAAACATTTGTTTGAATGTTAAAGAAACTAGCGTGATTTAGGACCAACTGGGTGATGGAAAATGGATTGATGATGATCATTTGTGGAGTCTTATTTGGAATTTGGTAATATCCGTGTATGACCACCTGTGAATAACCTATCATGTGCCTTTCTATGATCCATTACGACAGTATATTGAAGGGAAATGAGAAGTAGTTGAATGCATCAGTACAACAACGCCGGTGATTTATTCACACTGCGTTGCCCCACTTAACTTTGCTTAGCAAAATTCTAAATGTCAAGTGCTCGCTCATGATCTTTGGAGATTGACACATGACCAAAAAGACCCAAATTCGTGTGTGTGCGTGTGTATCACTTTCAACATCGTCAAGAGCTACCATGTCGACTTTTTGGTACTCACTGTGCTACAACCAACACAAGTTCACAATGTGAAAAATATATTTTCACTTGTGTTCACGTCAGAACATAGACAGATTCTCCAAGATGACCTTTACCGACCTAGTTTTTGTGGCAAGCTACAGTTTTAAAGTCAAACTCTTCATGCAAGATAAGCACTCGCGCTTTTTAATCCCCTCTCTGCTGACTGGGACATCTTGTTAAATAACTGCTGTTCACCTCCTTTCTTTGTACAGGGGATTTCCTTATATGAGTGCATATCCCCAAGACCTCAGATCCACCCGTATTGTATAAGGTCCATTGTGTCAGAGCTTGAAGCTTAAACTCAAAATAGCCTTCAAAGTCCAAGGCAGCAAATTCATAATTGCAGCATGGACCAATCTGTATCCTTATTTGGACACCCCACTCCATCCCCACATGCCGTATGTCCTTTTTCCATGTCATATTTACGACGACACCCATTTTGGTTTATTCTCAAAGCTAATTAACCTGTACCTCTTGGACTTTAAATTGAATCAGTGTTTCCAAGACAACAAGTAATGAAAGTACCATTCTGCGGATTCATCATTTCAAGCAATTTATTTTTGTACAAATTAAAAAAATAAAAAAATCTATGAAAAAAATGTAGAAAGCACACTCTGACATAGGCAAGAGAGGGTGGATGCTACGTGGGTGGATTCCTGTAATGAAGCTCATTAGCCTTACCTTGCTCTTCGCACCTGTTTTCAAAGGAAGTTAGAATGAGCCCTGTTAAAATGCATGGTCCAAAGAAGTTTGGACTGCAATACACATGTGGCAGTACGTCTAAACCAGTGGTTCTTAGCCAGGGAACCCTAGGGCTTGGGTGAATCGGTCTCAGGGGTTCGACGGAGCCTCCACCATGGAAGTTAAGACACCCGACTCAAGATGTCAATTAGTTACAACACGCCCGCTTGGCCATCGCTGGTTACAGACGATCACATTATTGCTTGTCTAATCAGTGCTAAATTTCACTCAGTGGTCACTGTGTGACTGTCGTGATCGTACGTCATAAAATAAAATTTAAAAAACCTGTACTTATGCCATGTAATTTTATACATATATTTTTTTCAGTTTTTAATACATGTGTTTCTTTTAATGTCTTGAATTTGTAAAAAAAAGAAATCACATTTTTATTTTTCACTCATGGACTCGGTACCTCCAACAAGGTTAAGAACCACTCATCTGAACAAAGCTTTTTTTTTCCCAATGTTTTGTCAAGATCACGCGTTTCGGCGTATGACCGCTTAGGTGCTGCTGACTTTTAGGTGACACTTTGGTGTTGTCCCTCGGGCAAGAAATCTCCAGTGATATTCAGTATCAATGTGTTCCACTCACGTTGAAGATGCTGACAGCTAGCACACATTACTTCATACAATGTGTTTTAGAAGGACTTTTCCGCTCAAAATAATCCCATGAAATATTCTCTTTCCTGCACAGTCTACTGATAGTTTGTATCTCGTACCAGAGCTTTGAATCATGCCTTTTATTTAAAGGATTTTAAAAAACATTTTTAATGGTGATGCAGATGTGTCGTTCTCCTGACTGCCATGCCAGTGGTGTGGTTCAGTTCACTCACTGATGGTGTGAATGTGAAAGGTTGGTTGTCTCCACGTGCGATTTAATCGGCTGGCGACGGGTGTAAGAATTTTATACTGTACTGAGAAACTTTTATTTGGGGGAACGTGTGAATTCTCGGAATTTTAATATTTGCCAATTAAGAATGATTAAGATATTTTTAATTTACTGGAGTTAAAATCCTGCAGATTTGTACTTTTTTAACATCTCATTCACATGGGGTGGGGGAACATTTTGTCATGTGGAAAATGAAACTTCACCTCGAGAGAATTTTTGGAATCTTTGTTATGCGGAATGATTTGAATTGGTAAAACTGTAAAAGTAGTTGAATGCTGAAAAACTATTCAGCATTCATACAATTCATGAACCCCCCCCCCCCAAAAAAATATTCAACATTGTAATTCTGTTTTTCAATGAAGAATTAAATAATCATCCCTTATAGCATTTATTTGTCATGACCTCCCATATGGATTACCCCCCAAAACATTGAACAGAATCTTCCTACATGAGAATAAATTATAAGTGTGAGGATATTTAATACCATTCTGAAAATAAATGAGATGCTTTCAGTAGTTCTTTTTCTTTTTTTTCCCTGGGAATGTAATGAGAATGTGTGATGAATGGCAATTAACATTTAAAAGAGGCGCGCACCTCAATGGTAATGGCTATGATGCCTCGCCTCTGTATGACTTGGCACATTGCAAATATTTAACAAGGTCCTCAATGGATGAATGCAAAGTGGCTGATAGAATTTCATATTGGGAGGGAAGCGGGAGCTGCATCTGAATTTGCTCGTCGGTTATGTCTTAATAATGAAGGCAGCTATGCGGGCGCACTAACAAGCAAAGACAGAAATGTTTAGGAATCGTGTGTACAATACCAAACAGAACATTTCTTCACCCCCCCCCCCCAGCAAAAAAAAGACAAGTTTCAACTTTTCAGAAGAAAAAAAAAACGATATCCAAAAGATAAATGAGTACACCTGGTATTTTGTCTTGTATGCATTTTCAAAAGACATTAGCGATGAAGGCCTAACGTTCGGTTACTTTTCCCTGAGATATTTTTTTTCAGGCTTCGTCAAAGCAGGAGGCCCTACTTTGTAAATCTGGACCACTCGCATCTGTCTACTTTGACAGAAGCATTTCCAGGCGAGCTCGTTCCCACGTCAGCCGTGGCTCTTTGATGTCAACAGGGAGGATTACTTCAGCAAAACGCAAAGTTCTTGGAAGAGGGCGAAAAAACGAGTTGCGGCCCGCTGTCCTTCATTGCTTCTTTGTCAAGGACATATGCTCTTCCCGACTACCCAATCAATCAGGGCCCTGCCGGGTGAGGGAGTCTCCTTGTCCCTGTCACAACACGAGATTGGACTGGCTGCATTGCTAACACACTGTCAAGATCCACCTGACAAAAGGACTCAAAAAAAGGAGCTATGCCCGTGAAAAAAGTAATTTCTTGACAGCGGCTTACCCATCCAGACACATCCTGTAAATTCAGAATGAATTCAGAGATGGCCTTCTCACTACATCATACATGTTGGAGGATAAATGTGGAAAACGTGCAAAATCAGAGCACGATGTAGTACTGAATTGTTCAGGTAGCCTTAAACTGTTTTTACTCTTCCAATTTTCCTGATTTTGGGGACGCGACTGAAACAGCGCAGAGTGATGAGAAGAACTTTTATGCCTACGTTCACATTAGCAACACAATTGTAACAAAGTTAGCTCACTAGCTACACTTACACCCGGAAAATATTTCTTCCCATCAGATAGTCCACCGATGTGTGTGCTTTCGAGCGCCTCATTATTGGCTGTAAGTTCACTCATGTCACCGGGAGAAAGATGGTCAACCGATGGAGAAAACAAGCTTGATGTGACAGTCAGCATGTGGGCAGGGGCTTCTCACTAGCATGGCTACTTTAGAGCGCCTCATTGTCAGGGTAATATATTCCAGACACCAGAGGCTTTAAGCAAATATATTTTCACATCTTAAACACGGAAGTACGTATAGATCTAAAACAGACTATGGGTGAAGTAGCATTCATTTTTTTCCAGGTCGCAGTTGTGGCACTTGAATAGCAAAAGCGATCAAGTTAGACAGCTCACCTCAATAGACCTGCGCCAGCTACAAAAATAGAGCCCCGTGTCTTTCGCATTTGATTGGCACTATAACATACAGGAAATACAAATGTTACAAAGACAAGATGTTCCCTCAACTGAAAAATACAAAAACATAATTGTCTCTTTGTCACCAACTGCAGAACAACTTGGTGACAAAGAGACAATCTCCCAGTGCCTCAAGATGAGCGATTGAGCGAAATCTTTTTAAGTTTTGCTTTTTTTTTCACAACGAAGAAATAAGACTTTGTCCCTTGCTTTGCCCCAAATACCTCCTGCCCCCCTCCGCCTCCCAACTTAAAGATACAACTCAGCAAATTGTTTTGGAGCAAGCAACTTGCTTGCTTGTATTGTTTGCTCACTACAATTGTTGCCCATGAATGTCAATAATTTCTATTTTAAAGTTATTCTGAATAAAATGACTTTTTCAGTCCCCCAAAAGATGTTTATTTGAGATTTCCCCCCCACTGGGGGCCAGCAAACATGAATGATTGTCAGTGCTATAACATCACATGTTGAAAGAAAAATGCCCTCTCTCCTTTTTTTGCAATTTTAAAATGCTAACATTAGGTAACACAGCATTGAAGGGGTCCGAGCTGCTCCATTAATACAACTCAAGAGGGTGATGCAAGTTTGCCTGAGCAATGAATGGCACTGACACGATTCCCCTAATTACAAGCCATCTCGGCGAATCTGAAGCTTTTTAAAGTTGTTCCGATGAAATGTTTCCAAATGGTGCCTTTCTATTGGGATTTGGTCAGCTATTATGCTCATTTTGCTAAGGTTTTCGGGGGTGGGGGACCTTTTTCGGAAGCTACCGAGGGTAATGGATGATTGCAAATGGCATTTTCAATAAGGCACATATTATTTTAAATCATTCCAAATGCACGGCATAAAAAAAGTGACGTGGATGTGAATGTCTGCATCTTACAGGTTTGAATGACTTCTGGCTGTAATGTGATGGAGGACAGCCCTTTGGGAAACGATGTGTTTTCCCAAAAAGTGTACGCGCCGCGTGGAACAAGAAGGAACAGTAACAAAGTGAGAGTGGGTGCTTTTAGTGCTATTTCTGTCCTTGGTGAATCCAGGTGAGTGATGTGAAGCTGGTGCTTGTCTGCTCGACTTAGCCTCAGGCCCCATTTTCTACTTTTCAAGTTTTTTTTTTCTTTTTGAATTGTGAAATGGGTCTTTCTGTGAGAAGCAAAAGATGATTATCCTTTGGAAATTATAAATAATCATTTTTGTCTAAAATCACCAGCGTTTGGAAAATGTCCATAAAAAATACGAAATGTGCTCTGGTGTATGGTAAGTGCTGCGAGACAGAGATAATCTGAAGTTTCGTGTCGTGATTACTCATTTTTCCCCTAATGCCGATTGCATTTGCTCAATTCCGGTGCTTGCAATTTCTTTGCTGAGAAAAGGTGTGTGAGTCATAAGCTCACGTTCAAGGAAAAATGTCACAAAAGAGGACCATGTTTTTAAAAGCAAAGCTGAAATGAGAGAAAAGTTTCTATTTTTGTCCGGCAGGACATGTTATCCAAGAACATGACCGGTTTCCGGATAACCTTTAGGACTCTGGCAAATAACTGAAAATCCTTTCAGTCGGGGAGAGATGTCGGAAGGTGCATGTCCCCGTGGATGCCGACATCTTCGCGAAGATGACCAAGACAGAAAAGATCAGGCATAAAAATGAGTCGCCTACAGGAACAATATTCCCTCCCAGGTTGTAATAAAATGGCTTGGATCATCGCCGTGATCTATTTGCCTTTGACAATGTGTAAAGACGCTTCCCACGCAATCTCGTCTCCATCTGTCAGCGTGCGGGTGGACATTTGTTTTACGTTTGTTCACCGGTCTGTGTGGGTGATTGTTGAGTTTGCAGAGGTGTCATTGAATAAAACAGACAAACATTTCAGCGGGGAGCCACCCTGACTGTAAAGCAGCCTGTGAAACCACTTGTATCGATTTTCTTGTCGCGGGCATACAAACAGGATAGCGGGGTGAAGTACCATCTTTATCTGGACTTTTCATCACTTGTGTGACTGATAGGAGCTAATAGGTTTGTCCTCGGCACGCATAGCCCCTGATGGGCAATACGCCGCCTTGTGCCCGCACCCTGACAACCCGGCTTTCTACCCAGTTACAGTATTTGACAAATGAATTGATGCTTATCTTGCTCAACAATACGTTGGCTTCAATGAAAGCAATTCACAGGGACATTGTGGTATTTATAAATGTCAACTATAGTAGAAGATATGGCCGACCACAGCGGGTACTTTGTAATTAAAGGTCAGCATTTGTGCTCAAATTGTGGTTTTCTTTCAAATCATTCCATTTACTTTGGAGGTAACCTAGGAGACCAACCAAAACAATTTAGTATACCCAGGCTAAAACTTCCTTATCACAGCAAGACTGTGCGCATAGGTGTGCAAGAAAGGCTCATTTTAGGATTTGCAATTCTGCTGAACATCTCACATTGTTCACCAAGAAGATCAATTCTAGGCTTGGGCTCTTGCTTAAAAGCACCAACAAAGTAGATGAAGAGAAAGCATCCTTCACGACCGACGAGACTCGTGTTCACACTACACTAACATGGCTACGAGAGGGAGAGGTTGCCTCAAGTAGTCAGCAGAGACAACGGTGGTAACTTGGCAGTGATACGCTGTTCAGAAAATGATCACTTGGGAGGAGCAGCAGTATCACATCCGCTCTCTTTGGGCATGTGCCTTGTTGTACAGCCACGAAGCACGTATGGTGAGCCGAGCGGTCTGCAAAATTGTCGCACAGGCGAGATGGTTCGAAGCTGGGCTTTGGGATGCCTGTGTGGAGTTTGCATGCTCTTTCTCCAGATGTCCTAAAAATGACGAAGTAGCATTTTTTTTTTTGCCTGTCCCCACTTCATAAAGTTACCATGAAATGTAACTGACTGTGATACTCCTTATCTGACTTGTACGTTCATTTTACGTAAAAAAGATAAAAAAATATTGAGTCTGAATTCTTTACTCTCTGGGTTTTAACTCAGTCCTTGTTACCCTAATGTAAAGGTCTCAAAGTCAAGGCTTGGGGGCTAGATGTGGTTCACCCCAACATTTGATGTGGCCGCAAAAGCAAATCATCAGAGATGGGCATTCCGTCAGTCACTGTTCTAAAAGGTCATTTGTTTATTTTACGATACAATTTATTTTAAGATACAGTTTTATGTTGTTTCGTATAAACTGCTATTTGCACAAATGCTAATTGGCTATATATTTCATGCATTAGCTGCTGAGAAGTGAATTCTCCAACTTTCATTCTTGAGGTGTTTCAGTATCATAAAACAACATATAAAGTCCATTTTGAGAATTTCACAAAGTTTATGATCACACTTTGAGTTGAAAAATTACTATCATGATCTTTTTTGTCAACTTTTATTTTGATTACATTTAGTTTTGTTTTCATGCTCTGTCATGTTTCCCCCATCTTTTTTTCCCCCTGCCGTGTCGACTGTGTCTTGTCCAAATGTACGCCATTGTCTGGTCAGATTTTCTTTAGTTGTCTGTTTTCTTCCGGTCTTGGCTGTGTCATTGTTGATGTTGCTGTCATGTGTTGTTTTTAGTCACGTTAAGGAAGTCATGTTGTATTTCCTGTAGTTCGGAGTTTATTCCCTGGCATTTTTTAGTTCTTTGAACCTTGCTTTTTCTTTCTTTCTTCATTGATTATTTTATTATTTATTATTTATTTTATTTTATTTGTTTTATTGTGAATACTTTTTTGGGGAGTTTTTGTTGTTTATATTCTGCTGCTTCTCTGCATTTGGGTCCACCTTCTGTCATCATCATGGCCATGAAAGTTAAAACAAGCAAACGGCTCAGACTTGGTGGAAGTCCAATAAACGCCCATTTCTTTTCAAAACCATTTCTCCTCACTTGGGTCGTGGGCGAGCTCCAGACTATCCCAGTTGACTTGGGGAAGAGGCAGCCTACAACCTACACTGAGCGACAGCCAGTCGCATTCTTTATAAATAATCCAGCACAATGTAATGATATCATTTAACATTTGCATTCAGGTTGAGTTTCCATCCCAACATCCCAAATCTCTGAATGCTAACATCAATTGACTGATGCAACGTCATGACAGGGGGTGAAGTGCAGGATTGTTGTCTAAACGCAACCTCAGTGTACCATTTGTTTTATGGTCTTAAATAAAATAAATGTGACCACATACTGCAAAGCATGTCTCGTCTCTTTACTTGCATTTATCAATTGCTACTAACTTCTGAGTTTCTATCTCATGATATCGTGCGCCACTGTTCAACTGACCAACGCAAATTCATGCGAGTCCCATGTGGTTAATTTTCAGGTTTGTGATGCCCACAGAATAAACACAGCCTCGGTTTGGTGTTGGCTACATGATTTAAAATGTCGGCAAAACAATTGGGAACACTTGTTACAAAGATGAAAAAAAACAAACAAACAAAAGGAGAAATAAGCTTTCTCATCTATTACAAAGCAAGGCGATGTTCGAGACACCTTTAAAACATCACATCTGGTGTTTCGCTGCTTTCCACAGTGTGGCTTGCCTTAGGGCAGGGCAACTGTCCTTGTTTGTATGCTTTGTTTTGAAAAAAAGGCATCTAGGGAGATGTCGGGGGAGGGCAGCAAACTAAAACGGCCCCTGCAAAGAGAGCCTTGAAATTATGGAACTTGCATGACAATGATGGGTTTGTTATTATTTTGAGCCAAAAGACTGTGATTAATCATAATATTCATGAGGTTCCAGACAGAGAGAGAGCGAGAGAGAGCGAGAGAGCGAGAGAGCGAGAGAGCGAGAGAGAGAGAGAGAGAGCGAAGGAGTGACCTTGACTCTCAATGTGCATATGCAAGCCCTGGAGTCAAGGAATATCAAAGGGGACACAGTCCTGGAGATGTGGGACCAAGACATCACCCACATCCGTGACAGACCTCTGGGCCAAAGCTACACTTGCAAAGCCTCTAACGGAATCGCGGGGAAATATATGAAGACTTTTAAGTTCAGTGAGTGCAGAGAATTAAAAGTGAATCCACAAATATTAAATGCTTGCAACAGTTCTATTTTTTTCTGTCCCTGGTCCGTAAACAGTCAATTTACTGTTTTTGAGTTCTCCATCATAAGATATTCCAATTATATAGGTTGCATGTGTTCAAATAAAAATCTTTTTTTTTTTTTTTTTGGTAGTTCAGTACAACCATACCAATATTTTAAGATTAGCATGCATAAAAGTACTACAGGGAATGAGTCCGGTTTCCTTTTTATTTGTGCAAGTCTTGCTTGAAATCAATGTGAGCAATCAATATTTCAGAGAACTGCTCATTTATGTAATCAGGAAGTGCGTCTACCTACCGTGCTTGGTTACAAAGAAGCAAATAAAATCCCGTCAGGTTTTGGGGGTTTTGTGTTCTTTTTATTCAAGAGTTTGAAAGTGTTATCTGCAATGATTACAATACATGGTTACAATACACGATAAATTACCACCTCGTACATTTGCACAATCGATGAGTGAAGGGCTACAATTCCAAATCTTAATACAGTAGTTAAAAGGAGGTATGTTTTGATCCAGATTGTGAATTAGTGAAATTATTGGTATGCAACTTCACATACATGTTGCTCACATTCATTTTATTACGTTACCATCGTGTCAATGTGATAACAATGTTTTGACACAGAGCACTTTTCATATTTCTGTCTTCGTAGCCGACGAACAATTTGACTTTTGTCACAATAACACACTTTTGGGAAGGGTTGTTTATTTCAGCCGTCTAATTTCTTCTATACTGACTCTCATTTCTGTCAATTTATAGCACTCCAAGGGAGGCACCTGATGACCAGATAGACCAGCTCAGCCTTTCTGGACATTCACGTTCTGCTGTGCCAGCATTCGCTGTCAGGGACATTTAAGAGGGAGTTCGCATTATTTATGAGGTTACCTTTTGAAATCTGTTCTTTAATTATGTTCCAAATTTCCATCGAGAATTAATGGCGTGGAGCCGAAAACACCTTGCAACATGTGTTTCGTGGCATACAAAAGTGGCCTGTATTACTACCCGAGTGATCATATTAACCTCCCGCACGTTCCAACTCTCGTTAGAGATAAACAAGTTTTAAGCAATTGTGAAGGTTGATAGTGCCGCGGTTTCCTTGGTTACGTTGTCATCCAAGCACACGACACGCGGACCCTGCCTTAACCCCCACCCTTACCTCCATCTCGCAACCTAACCTAAAAATCGCTGATTACGTTAGGAGGCTTGGATAGATCAATTCCAGGCAGCCTTAGGTTACACTAAAAGAAAGGCAAGAGCGAAATTGCCATTATTTGTTTGTGAACACAATATTACTCACAGTCAGACGATTTCTCCGGGGGAAAATGCTGTACATGGCTTGACATTTGAGTTTTTGATGTAGTCATTATATTATGCCAGTTTTTTTTCATGTATGAGGTGCAAGATAAGTTTCAATCGTAGTTTGAGATGAACAACAAACTGCGATTATAAGCGTCCATTAAATTAAGCTCTTTCTAGTCCTCAAATATGGAGCATTATCTTTTTTTTGTCTGATCACGGATATACCTCCCCCACCCCATGTTTTAACGTCTTCATTCTTTAGCTGCCAGTGGAGCAGTTTAAAGGCATCATTTAGCACTTAAGTGGCTGTGACAATGCTGCAGTGTATCACTGCCAAGTGAGCGACGCGAGCTTAGTCTGCAACATTCAGCTCAGTTGACACAAAAACAGCATGAGTGAATAGACAGCGTTTCAAAATGAGCCATATGCTTTCTTTGTCTTGAAACAAAATCACATCTCAAGGAAGAAAACACGAGTAAGAGTGCTTTTTTTTTCTTTTTCTACCGGTGACATCGAGTTTAATTACCAGAAACAATGGCGTCACCAATAAACTGGTCCTTCATCAAAGTAAAAGTGATGTTTTTCAATACAGAACCATGTATAATAGGACCATTAAATCCCCAAAGCTTATAAACACGTATAAATCAAAAATGTCTACATGACCTCACTGAGAGGAACTAAAAAATATATATATACCGGTACTTGTATATTGGAATTGACCACCTAAACTGCACAGACCCAAACGTTTGAATAAACTTTTTTTGTGCTGTTCTGACAACAAACGGAAATAAAGGAAAATTCACTCCATCAGTAAGATACCTTTCCATATAACACAAATGGTCTAAAGCAGTGGTTCCTAACCTGGGGTCGATCGAACCTGAGGGGTTCGGTGAATCAGTCTCTGGAGTTTGACGGAGCCTAGCCATGGAGGTTAAGACACACCCAACTAAACATGTCAATTAGTTATGATACACTTGGCCATCACTAGCTGGTTCATTTTGTGCACAATTAAAAATTATATACTTCAAACTAATTGTGTTTACTTTTTTTCCATTTTCAATAAGTGGTTTTTAATGTCTTGAATTTGTAAAAAAAAAATATATATATTTTTATTTTTCACTAATGAAGGGTTCATTGACGGTGCATATGAACTGGTTGGGTTCTGTACCTCTAACACGGTTAAGAAGCACTGGTCTAAAGGTGCAACCTGTTCATGCGATTTGCTCTGTGCAGTATCAATTCAGATAACATGCTATATTTGATATATTGTGATTGTGTTAATATCACCTAAGACATGAAAAATGAACTTTCAATGTATTTTAGCTCAAGTGAGAAATGAAAAATGATTTTCAACCAAAAGCCAAAAAGCTGCCCCTAGAGTGAATCTAATTTCTTCCAATGTGGTCCTTGAATTTATGATGGTCTTATTCTGCTCACACAATCCACATGCAATTCAAATGCAACTTGTATGCAAATCCTGAATTAAATAAATTCATGGGAAAGACGGCACTGGGTATCATCTAGTTGTTATGATCCTGTATACTGTATGCGTCACGTATGCAAGGTGGTGGTGGACCCCAAAAAGCAGATAGGAGGGAGGAGCAGGGTGAACTTATATTTAATAAAACAGAGAAAACTGAATCCAAAACAAACAAAGTGCTAACAACCACAAATAATCCAAAGTAGCAAAACAAAACCACAACTGCAGCAAAAAACTAACAGGAACAGAACCATGACAGCAACAAACATGACAGTTGCAAGCAAACGGCCACAAAGAAACATGACAGCAGCAAAAAGCAACAATGACCCCACACTGAGTGTTCGGGCAGGAGTCCTTTTATACAACTAATAATTACATAATGACCAACAGGTGTGCAACTGCATGGGGAGCCCTACAGTGCCACCTGTTGGTCCCAAACCAAATCATGACAGTATGTACCAGTGGTCAAAATGTGACCTCGTGCACGTACTGTTGAATACTTTGGGGAAAATAAATGTGCTTCCATTCTGTAATTAATTCTTATGGTCCTGCTTTTAAGCCACATAATTGCGCTGGAGTGCCATGCTATTAATATAGACCCCTCTCGGACAAAATCATGGGGGCTGAACAGCTGATCACATGAAGGTGAAGGCGAATCCCTTCTGAGATTGGATGGCGTGACTGTCCTTTGAGGGGAAAGCGTAAGCAGTGAGAAATGTGAGGAAGACACAAAAATAAGAGCGAAACCTCCAGGAAAATGGAGGCGAGCGGCACAGAGAGATGGATTTAGGAGATCTAAAATAATAGTGACATTGTCTCTGGACAGCACTCATTATTTCTCCATTCAGCGCTGAGGGGACATGGGCTGAAATACAATACATTTGACAGCAGGAGCAGAGATGAGGCAGTGGCTTTCCACTGCCATACAGAATCAGCGTAATATTAAAGCTCCTGTCGCCACATATCCCACCATGCCGGCTCCGACAACTTATTTGCAGAGGACTGATATATATATATATATATATATATATATATATATATATATATATATATTGCTTAATGGTGAGGTATGTGTTCCAGCTAAACGTTTCATCATCACATTGTATTATGACTTGTACACACACACACACACACACACACACACACACACACACACACACGCGCACAAAATGGATGGCTTACTAGTTTTGAAATCAGTCAACTATTCGATTGTTGTTTGTTCAATTATTCTTCAATCGAGTGTAAACAGGGTCGAGTGACAAAATTAATAGAAAATCTCAACATTATTATTACACAACAAAATTTGGCATTTCGGTACAGATTTTAGCAAGAATCATGGAAGTTGACACCCATGATTTGCTTTGGCGGGCCACATAAAATGACATGATGGGCCAAATCTGGCCTCCGGGCCTTGAGTTTGACACCTGTGTTTTAAACTATGATATCCTTAAATCACAACGTCATGAAATCAACAGTCATTAACCAATAGTATCAACTGCATGGCTACAAACACAGCAATCCATGCACATCCATGGCATTCATATTTTATAATTATTCCGGTTAAGAGTGTGTTTTCCTTATTTAACAAATGTTCTCAAAGCAGCTTTAATCAGACGCTGGTTCGAGATTTGGATTGATAAATAGCATGCAGAGTATTAAAATGTTCAAAGTAATTCATTGTTCAAAGACTTTTTCTAATCTATTAATCAGCGAGTGATTTTCCCTGAGGAGTCATGCTATCAAGGAAACATGAAAAGGATAAGGGAGGGCGGCATTCTGTGAGGACGTGAATGTATAAGTAAAACAAATCTGTCGGCTTGAAATGAGGGCTTGTATTTAATCAACTAAATGACTGTGAGAGTTGCCCTTTAAAATCCCAGCTGTCCCCGAGCAAGTGGTTGGCTGTTAATATTTGATACATACATGTGTAGCGCCACCGATCAGTCTGTCATCCAAATTAGTTTGAATTAATTCAATCGGCGGTCGAAACGCCACCTGACTCAGTGCTGACATTGGTAAAAATCAGGGTACAGGTTTTTTTTCTTTTTGCGTTTAAACCATGCATACTTTTCTCTGAAATGCAAATGAAAGTGGAAATTCATTACGTGCGTTTTGTTTGAGTTTTTTTTAACTGTAATTTGGCACGGACATTATAGATGCTCATGAAACTTTTTCACCCTGCCTCTGTCATGGAAAGCATCTCGTCAGGCCGAATGTTAAGCGGCTATTTCAAGCTGGCGTCAAGGTGGCAGCGGATCATAAATATGTATGTACCTGAGGAAAGCAATAAGACATCATCATCACAGAGATCACGGTGCTGTCAGTCCCCTCGGCTAGGCCCATTAATAAACACTGACAATCGTAGCCCTTGACCTGCCACTGCCACCCTAAAGGGGCGACAGAGCAAAGCATGTGCTATTCCCCCCTGTTCCTAAACACACAGTTTAGAGGGGGTTCAGCTTGCAAAGCGTTTACATTTTAATGAAAGGGCCGAAGACCTCAAATGTATTCTTATATAACGCTCTAAAATATTTACTGATGCATGCCATAGAGAGGGAATCAAGCAGCCCGAAATAATGCTTTTGCCATGGTGGCAGAACTGAACATCAAAGAACGGACCGTTTCATTTTCAAGTCAAGTACAACTTTATTGTCAAATGTGCTGTATGAAATTTCTTCCCTCTCAAGACAACAGTCAACAAGAGGAGCCGCTGCGGATGCTCACGCCGTCATCAAAAGAAAAGTTAACATAAAATGAAAAAAGAAACACAATTTTAATTGTTTGTGGACATATACTTGAAGAGTCTGAGTCTCTTGAGTGTCTGGCAACCCTTCAACAATGAAATTAAACAGCCACGTCAAATCTTTTGTCATCTGCCGATTTTATAAAATGGCGGAAGTGGAGGTTGAGCAACCTCTGATTTTTTTTCTTTTGTAGACCACCACTGAGTTGATGAAAGTTAAGTTGAATGACCTATACTTGTGTTAGGTGGATTTTTGCAAGTGTTTGATCGGAGGAGACTCTTTGGAGTCAATGAAGGTGCCTAATTTCTGATTGGATGAGTGAGTCATGGGGTGGGGCCAATGGAAGGAGGCAGAGGATTGCGAGCATGTATGCGGACCTGACATTTCTTTGTCGACCAACTGTTCATTTTTGCAATAAAGTAGATATTGATCGACCACTGCAGTACATTTTGTGCGGAATTTGCGACTGACCAAGGTTATTATATTTACATAACAAACATTGGAAAAACATTTTCGCTTTTTAAAAAAATAAAAACTGAAACTAAATCTTACATTTACAAAATTAACTATACTTATCGCACAAAATAAAAGGACTAATTTGTTGCAGTCCTTTAGGGTATGTAAGGGAGCCTCAGTTGCTGATTTTTGCTCTGCGTGGCAGGGCTTGGTCAAAAATTGTCAGTAAAATGTTGACATGGAGCATTTTTATTCACTGATGCCATACGCCACACCACCACAGTAATTGACAAGTGCAATTCAGGAACGTGCTGATTAAATCAAGCTTCAAGGAGTGAAAATCTGCTCTCTTTAAGGTTCGGAGGGGAGACGGGGTGTTAATGGTGGAATTAGCGAACGGTTCACTCAAGCGTCATTCATTTACAATCCGGACGTGGTGGGATAAACAGCTGCTCCGGAGGGAGTCTCAGAGTTCTCCAAAACTTTTCAATAACAGCGTTTGATGTTGTTCATCACTTAAATTTAAAAAAAAAAGTCGCAAGAGAAGTGTGAAAAGTATCTTAATATAACTATAACATTGTTAAATTAGCAACACTGAATAGTTTTGCTTCACCAACCACTTTAGCTCTAGCTCCTGTCGTCATGGTAGCAATATACTGTTGTTCTCGGCATGTGCATGTCTGACTGCAAGCAACAGAGAAAAATGACACATTTTCTGTCACACATAATGTAATAATACGTAATAATTCGTAGAGACAATTGAACGTCCCACTCGGGAAAGCCGTAGCTACACAAAGCTGCCCGTGCCAAAAATGACTTTGACTCCCCTGATCTACAGTATTTCTCGTCAATATTCTGATCAAGAAGAGGAAGAGTATTGGTTTGTTGTGTCTTCGTCAAGCCTCAAGAGATTTCAATACAAAGGCAAAATGTCAAGAATTTAATACAGAAGCCAAAAAATAAATAAATAAGACAAAAAAATAGCCTTCTTGGAGAGACGGAGAGGCTTTTGCCTTCGGGTGGCAGAAGCAATGATGAGTGAACGTGAGGCGTGTCACACCAGGGCTGTTCTCCTCTACCTGTCTGAGCGGATTAACCTTTGTTTATCTGAGTCTCCACCGAGTGCTTCTACAGCCAGCCAGCCAGCCAGCCGCGCGGCTCAGAGAGCGCCAGCAGCAGCAGCATCAGTACGCCCTCCGCAGCCGACCTCCAACCCTTTGTCCTCTGCCTGCAAATCACCACTATTATCGCCACTGAGTTGTAATACATTTTCGTAGCACCGCAATACAGGGTCAACGAAAGAAAATGTTGGACACCTATGTTGTGATAAAAGGCTTGTACCATTGTTCTGAGCAACTGTGTCAAAACATGAGAATGCAACAATAGGAATCTGAGGGAGTGCATCTGATGAACAGCGGCAACGGATTACCGGTGATCGTCTACATTACAATTGATACTGTGGGGGCCACACACATGGATGCAGTGTAAACCCACTACATCAGATTGTTTTCACCCCGCTATATATTTGTTTTAAAGCCACTTTTTTTCTTCATAAAACAGTGATGAGATGGTTTAGGGTTAGTTAAGTCTAAAAATAACCCAACACAGATTTGTGTCCATTTTTATTTAATAGCCCTCTACAATATTGTACTTTATAAATACATTTAGTAATAATAGAATAACATATATTAAACAGGGAAACGTCAAATATAATACTTTTAGAAATGTATTTTGGAAAATTAATTGAACACCTAGGAGCGCTACCGGTCATACTGAATGGATTGGAAAGGTACATTTTTAAAAATTTGATGCAAAATGTGTGATTCGGTGTAATGTCATCATTTGTCGATCAATCACTAACGTCATAAATCGGATCCGAGAAAATAAGGTGTAACAGCTAATACAATATAGGTCAGTGCAGGGACGTGTGATTTCTCAGCATATATAGTAAAAAATCCAATATTTGAAAATTATTTTGGTCAGGTTTGAAAGTGGGAAATGGGAACTTCATTTTCCATGTATAGATTGCATTAATGGGAAAATTCAGTGAGCATCAATTATACCCCAATTTTGGCTATTCATGAACCTGGTCGATCCTAATCCCTCCTCGAATAGCTGGGGCCAACTGTACGGTAAATAAAAACATTGTTTCAACACATTGGGCCATCTTCTGATTCGATCGGTAATCGGGTCTAAAATGCTCATCGTGTAAAGCTTACTTATGACATATTGTGAGACTAACAACAAGAACTAAAACAAACGAGTAATTTTGACATTGAATATGCAGGTTTAAAGATTAGCATGGAACAGAAATGACATTTCACTGGGCATGAGCATGTCTTCATTCAGCTCTCTCTGCTATTTAGGTGTGATTTATGGTTTCATAAGTGTAATTGCTGGGTGGGGAAGTGGCTCCATTGCATGATTTAACTGAGTTTCCAAGGCATCCACTGCATCACCTGCTGTGCTGCTTAGATCTCGTCGGAGCTTACAGGCTTCGCCGTGTATCGCTACCGCGGTGAAGGAAAAACAGAGTAAGAATTAACTTGAACTGAGGGCATGGCACACAAGAGTTATTCTTTTCTTTATGCAGTTAATCAAATTTGAACCCCCGAGACGCTTGCAATTCTTTATGACAAATGGAAGTCATTAAGAAGATTACTGGATGAGCTTTAATGGAGGTGTAGGGATAAAGGAGCCAGCTACCTGTCGGGTGTTGACATTTGGGTAGAGATTTTGATTATTTAATTGAACATTTGGAATGAAGTTTTATAAACTGCCAGGAACTCACTTGCTCCCCTTCTTGAACAAGGGTTTATGTTGTGAAGGAAAATTGTAAATAGTACTGCGATTTATCAATTTTGTGTTCATATTGCATTTAATTGAAAGATGTTTGTAGTTTTTTTCTCTTTCTTCTTTCTACATACATTCTTGCTGCTGGAGGCTGTAAATTTCCCCAGTGTGGGACGAATAAAGGATATCTTATCTTATCTTATCTTTATTTTCCATTTGAAATGCATCAGCAAGTGTGAGAATACCTGGAATAGAAGTACAACTCGACATTCACAATTATACATTCAGTTTTTAATATGCGGACGGAGTATTTGTTTTATGATATAAATAAAGCGAAGCCATTGTCAGTTTTATTTTTCATTTCTTAGAACAATCCTTTCAATTTTCTCTTTCTCTCTCTCTCTCTATCACACATCATGACCTAACAATGATTTATGATTTACAGTCGGTAAGGTTTCACTTGCCAACTGTCTGGCAGGTCACCAACATCATTTCTACTTAGCTTTTGAGAAGGTGACCAATTGTAAAATCTTGGACAGCGCAATGTTGTAACAAGAAAGGAAGAACACCTATTTGTCATGATTTGTAGGGCTGACCTTTAAAAAACTTGAGTTGTCATTTAGTTTTCCATTAATTGAAGTTTTAATCTCTCACCCCACATGAGAGAAATAAAATCTCAAAACCAACTGTCTTGCAAATGACAAAGAGCTACTTGTAAATGAGACTCCCTTCAGTGCAGTTGAGCTCTACAATTGTAAAACGATTGCAAGAACAGGCATCTGCTGCATGGCTAAAATCCCGACAATTAAAACCAGTTTTTCAGCACCATCAAATTATACTGAGAAAGTAAACAAAATAGCCAGAAGGACTTTAATAGCTATAAAAAACAAGAACAACAACAATCATTTGTACCCATTCCATTTCACAGAATAAATGCTTTGTTTGGTGTAAAGAAAAGGCTATGATTACATCTACTGTATCAATCAAATTGTATCGTCAAATTCATCCACAGACTGGCTGGGATCTAGGCTGAAACATAGCAATTTTTAACATCATAATCGTTTTCCTTTATTTTTTTATTTTTAATCTGTGCAACCTGACATATGACATTGGACAAATAAATACCTGGTGCATTTTTATGCTTATATAGTGTATGGTGTACTTTGAGATTGAAACGGTTCAGCAATGATCCAGAACAGAATTGGACTATCAAAGCATGGATTCAAGGGTTCAAACTAAAAAAGCTTATTTATACAGGTACAAAAATACACACGTCCAACAAAGTACAACAAATGACACCGGTTACAATTCTTAGTGCACCCTAAATCACAAGATAATCACTCAGGATAATCTTTTGGAGAGATCCGATAATCTTTGCTGATTTGCCTTTGCTCTGTGTGTGCTCATAACACAGGCATGCGTGCCCGCCGACTGCTAATCCTGTCGATATTATGCACAATCATGGTTTTGATACCTTACATGGCGTACATCAGGGTTGAGAAGTTCAGTTAGAGGAGTCAAGTTTGCTGTCTTTTCAAAGGGAACGTGCACATTGCTGGCATCAACCTAACGCACGATAACAGCCAACTCCAGCCTTTCCCAAATATTTTAAGACATTCACCCCGCTTCAACATCCAGAATGATCTGTCCTAATCACAGGCACACCACTTTGGAAATCTCTGGGGTCGCATGTCAGTCATCACACGAACAACCAGTGATTATCCTCATACCAATTTCTGTGTCTAGGAGAACAAACTAGATGAAATCGGCTCGCTATTCGAGGTCAAGAAGTTTAAAAGTTCAATAAAAAGAAAGCCCATTAAGATTGTTTCCAAACACATTTTGACTTTCAACTCACAATTACCCCTGTGAGTTTATGTAGAGGATGTATTCTTTTTAACTTTGTTTTGGCCATTGGCTCTCTTTAGTACAATCAGATTATAACCAGTTTTGTCATACTGGCGTCTCGAGGTCACTACTATACGGGTGCGAGGGGACAGGTAATACATAAAGAGTCCGAATATGTTTATTGGGTTGATCTAAGACAGATTTAGACAGCTGTGGGGAGGCTGCTAAAGTTGTGTAGTAAATATACCACGGTGACGGTTTCATCACAACCCGCTGCATAAAACCCCTGAGCCAAACGGATATAATGTCTTTGCATGATGCTGATCAAATCGGATAGCCCCTTGGCTGTACTTGCTGAAAACACACTCTTCTTGTGTTCATGTTGTGTTTTTCCTTTTGTTGCTTTGCAGTCCTTTGAAACTGGGATGATGTGCATTATATATACCTGTATGTGTGTGTGTGTGTGTGTGTGTGTGTGTATACACAGAGCAGAAGCAAGTCAAAGTCAAGTTGAATATTTTTGTACAAATATAAAACTATTTCATCATTTTAATATACCAGCAGTTTGCATTGTTACCTCTTAAAAGCTTTGTAATTTAAAAGTTAGTCGGGTGACGATAATCCCAAATTGGTTCTAAGATTGTACACAACCGTCCTGATGCAAGCATATGAAATGCAAATATTAAAGCGCTGATAAATACAGTGTAATTTCTTATCCGTACATACAAATATGCTTTCAGAAAATGTCACTTCGATAACTGGGGAAAGAACCACAAATAGGCAACTCTTTGTATGACTCGTGCAGTATACCTGCAGAGATAGATCTGTCCCAATATTCTGTCTTTGCAAAGATAATGTTGAGTTTTCATGGGCATCATCAGAAAGGTTTCAGCAATATTTTTTGGTGATTGAAGCTGTGGCCAATAGTTTGGTTAGTTCAATTTGTTACATGATAAGGAAGTAAATATATGCAGAACAGCCTTGATTGTGCTCGGGTGAAGTGTGCGATCATGAACATATTCAATTATAACCTCTCGAACATTGTTGATCAAAATGGAATAATGATATCGGTGTAATGTTGAAACAACATACCATATTTTCTGCACTATGAGGCGCACCTAAAGGCATTTAATTTTCTCAAAAGTCGACGGTGGGCCTTAAAATCCGATGCGCCTAATATATGGATCAATCTTCCAATGTTTGGGACGTAGTATTTTAAATGTGCTGTAAAGCGCTTTGTTACGACAGTGGTTGCGAAAGCGTTATGAAAAATAAAGCTGCATTATATTGTATTGTACTGTATTCCCTTGAGCATAGCTCCGTATAGTGGCTGGATAATGCAACCACAGCCACGATTATAGCTTCTATTCTATGCGCCTTATAATGTGGTGCACCCTATATATGACAAGAGTTTTAAAATAGGCCATTCAATGAATGGTGCCTTATAGTGACGTGACTTATAATGCGGAAAATACGGTACATTATACAGCACCGCTTTTGTATATGAAGTAAATTAAGTAAGTGGTCGTAGGGTGGCTTGTCAGTGTCTCATTTGCCCAAACTCTAAGCTGTTGCGATACTTTCATCAATTTTCCACAAAGTAGGTGACCAAGAGGAATGACTTGAGAGTGGGACGGCTGTTTGTGCAGAATAAATTAAAGTTTCTTCAGGCTTTAGAATTGGGTATTTCAACAGTAATTCATGATCTGGAACATCAGCAAAGATATCGGGATGAGATGATTAATGAAATATGGAAGGTAACAAGATGGCCTTATATATTCTTCTAAATTATTGTCTTCATCAGTGGAGCAGCGCTCATAATTTGGTTGTATGCATGGCATAGAATGACAAAGGCTTTTGATTTGATTTGAACGACAACACAATTATTGCAACTGCTCATGACTATGTCAGAACATACATCGTCGATCATGACGTGATCAGTGAAATTAAAGTTAGTCAACTGACATAAGCAAATTATTCCCAATCTGACACGCTCATCCATCACCCAGTGGCAGAGTCCTCGCTGTCAGGAAATGTTCAATCTGCTCTGCTGAGTGGAATACAAACATCTTATTTAGTGTGGGTATTCTCACTTCTCAGGGAGCCCAGCAGAGAAACAATTCCACACCGCTCACAAAATGTCCGGGATTTGTTTAGTTTAGTTTTGTTTGTATGTTTGGGGTTTTTTTGGATGAATTTCAGGAGGAACTTAAACTTTTGAATGCATGTCCAACTGTTCACTGATATTCTCTTAGGCCGCCACACAGTAAGCAACGCAGTTGAACTCGTCTGAACTGTCCCACAGTGTGCAAGGTTTGGCATCTAATCGTCACGAGTGGACGAACATCAACCATCAGTTTGGCTACAGTTTAAAATATGAAAGGCATCACATTATAGATAACAGCCAGTCAAAAATTTACAAGAGCTTTCACACAGACAAACAAAAAAGTATATTATTATATATACACTATATAGTACAGAAGTGTCAAAGGTGTCAAAGTCATTTTTGTTGCATTAATAACATTTATTTTAAAAAGCGGAATTGGCACCAAAAAAAATGCTTGCAATATCTAAATGTTTTTTGAGATAAAGACGATATGCAATTTTTGTACCGTGGCAAGAAACATTTAATTTATACAGATAATTTGCTTTTACGGGACACATTAAATGACGTGATGCGCCGGATCTGGACCTTGGGCCTTGAGTTTGACACCTGCAGTATAGTATAACAGAAACAGGGAAATGGGATCGATCATTGCCATCATCGTTTCCTCTCTTTGTGGCAATGTGTTCATTTCTTGACAACCATGCCATGTTTTTGTGCTTCAATAAACACTCATATAGTAAAGTGTATGTTTTTCTACAAAACGGATTACAAAGCGCATCAGATTATAAGGCACGATATAAATGAACTGGTCTATTTTCATGCATAAGGCACACCGGGTTATAAGGCCCATTATGTTTTAGAATGTTAGATGTTAGGTGTTAAATAATTTATTTGATAGGGCAGCAGCAACTTACTTTATCTTTGTCATATATCAGCAGGGCATGAATTTCCTGACTCGAGCAAAGGGCCGATGAGTCTCGCATAATCCATTTCCCATGATTGTTGAACACAAAAGTAGGAAGTAGTTTGAAAACATGTAAGTTGCTTGCAATTGGATGTGGATGAGAATGAGAAGTCAAATGTGAGTGTGAAAATAAACAGGAAGGAATTGGAATCAAAGCTGACAAGTATTGATTTTACTCTATATGAAAGTAGCGCTGTGACATTATGACGTTCATCGTGTCTGAAAAACCCTTAAACTTATTGTAACCATACTAAAATATTTTGAGAGATTTTTAAACGAGCTTCGATATCAGGAAGCACGACCAGGAGCACTGTATAGTTTTGAGAAATTTCAAGGATTTGAAGTGTGCCTTATAGTCAGAAAAATTCGGTATACTATGCGGAGCCTCAAACCCCAATCCGGGGTCGCAGTTTGGCGTGGCTACATTTGTTCACCTACAAAACAAACTACAGATGAGTCAAACGGATGAACCCCTACGCTGAGTAACAACAAGGGTGTCATGGCAACCATGAGACAATATTCTCCTTTACAAGGCACTTTACCATCAATAGGTTGAAGCTTCTGTTATCGATATGGTTTACAAATTACTGCGCTAAGAGTATCACAGAAACATCTATCTCTGCCTTGAAAACTTTCATACAGTATCGATAAAGCTTTTCAGGGTCATAACGGGGGGGGGGGGGGGGGTGACGAAACTACCCCAACGGACTCTAGCCTAGACTAGTCTGAATATAAAGCTTGAATGTAACAACAAGGTGTGAAATGACATGCAAATAAGAAAATGCTTTGAGATAAACGTGTGTGTGTGTGTGTGTGCGCGTGTGTGTGGGAGGGTTCTGAAGATGGGTTGTGTTTGTGGTATGGAGACTCATTTATCACCCAGACGAGGAAGTGCACAGCTCCAAATAAACAATAGTAATCAAATCATTCACTCACAACTCTTATATCCTAATTAGCCGCGTTTGCGTTGGCAATGATCATTTTCAATTTCACGCCATTTTAACTTGAAGTTAATTAAAACAAGGTTGGTCATTAGCACGGTTCCACACCCTTCCTTACCCGCTGCACCTGCATGATAATGGGATGCAAATACAGCAGGAGGAAAAGGGAGACTGAAGTGCTTTCACATTTTCTTGAGTAGAGTCTCCAAAAGCCAAGACAATAAAAGACAAAAAATAATAATAATAATAATTAGCACCACTACTCAGAAAACAAAGTTTGTGTTATTATAATTCAACATTTTCCGGAAACATGTTTCCCGGAATGTTGCAGGGAATGCAAGTTTCTTCTTCTTCTAATCTGAAGAAATATGTTCATCTGCACTGGACGATAAAAATGCCGGGCAGCATCCTTATATAATAATGTTGTGGGCATGACAGGCACAGGCACAAACAGTTGCTTATCAACATTTGAAATGAAAGGCGTGTCGCCGGGCAACGTTTGTCCCATGAAAAATAACCCAATTAAAAAAGCTTTGACAAATGACCGCTCAGGGGGGCATCGGAATAAATAAGCAGAATAGCGCATGATAATCAGGTGCATTGAGTAAGAAAAAGGCAAAAGACCATGTTGGGGAAATGTGTACTGTACTGCAGTTGAAGAGTAAAAATGAGAATTTGAACGTGAACACTGAGAAATAGTGATTCAGCTCAAAGACATGGATTGAGGATTATAATCAGCAGTTAACTTTGATCAATACTGAGGTGATTACCATTACTATTTAACTGAGGAGAAAAGCAATTCCTCTGGTTTCTGGTTGAGGGCGGCGTTTAATGGTCTTAGGGTGATGATGTCATCGGTGATGTGTCGAATTGGTGATTACACACAGCATTCAACAATCATGATGTATTTAGATTCACCTAAAATGTACAGTAACTTGCACTTCATTCTTTTTATGCAGGTAGGCCTCTGATACCACAAATTACTCGTTGCAAAACTCCAAACACAGTTCCAATTATATATATATAGATATATACACATATATCTATATATATAATGTGCGTTTTTGGGACGCAAAGAAATTTCTCAGTCAAAACAACAACAAAAACTACGGTAAATCTTTTTTACAGCAACGATTGCAGTTTGACCATCACCGCCATTGTTGTTTTGATCTCCTAATTTTGCGTGACAAGATTTCCATTCTCGAGCAGACGATTGCCAAGTTATGTAACGTTAAAACAAGTGTTGCGAAAGTTTATTGCGGAGATATCACAGAGGAAGCAGCTAAAGTTGGATCGTTTTTTGCGATGATAAGTTGACTTTGAGAAAGCCTTGAATCATTGGAAGCAGAGTAAACAGAGGAGAATTTATGAACTCAAAGACTGAACCATGGGATGAAATAAGAACCTATTTCTCAGCAAATCTTGTATGCCTGTATTATTAAAAAAATTGCAGCATTTGTTTAGAAGAAATAAACCTATTATCAATGTATATTGTTGTTTGTGTTATTATCATATGCAATTGAATAAGTAGACCATTTCAGAATTCAAAATTTGGGACTCCCTAAATGCATAATGGGACACATACTTCAGCGAGTCCCTGAGACTCACTGGGCTCAAACTGTAAAATTATCACTGCACTTCACTAAACCATGCCTCTCACAAATGTGCACTGTATACAACACGCACTATAAACAAACTATAAACATTATTTTACCCGGATGGGTGGAGAGTGCCCCACGAATGAGTGACACCTTGACACCTGTCACTGATTTATTTTACTCTCCTCGATAAGCTTTAGTCTGACATTGTTAAATTTGCTAATTGAATGTGCAATCAAAATGAGACTTATTTTCTTTCAATGGGGTGGAGTCACTAGATATCCATCCATCCATTTTCCGAACCACTTTATCCTCACAAGGGTCATGGGGGGGTGCTGGAGCCTTCCCAGCAATCTTCGGGCAGTAGGCAGGGGACACCCTGAACCGGTTGCCAGCCAATCGCAGGGCACGCACACAGAGACGAACAAACATCCACGCTCACACCTAAGGACAATTAAGAGTGTTCAATCAGCCTGACATGCATGTTTTTGGAATGTGGGAGGAAACTGGAGTACCCGGAGAAAACCCACGCAGCCCCGGGGAAAGCATGCAAACTCCACATAGGAAGACCGGAGTCGGGATCGAACCCACGACCTCTGCACTGTGAGGTCTACACGCTAACCACAGGACCAACGGCCCGCCCGTCACTATATATGGCGGGTTTATTGATCCTAATCCAATTCCATATGAACTCGCCCCAATGAGCTGCCATCTCTTCCAATAAAACATCTTACATTTACACCACGAGAAAGAGAACAATAACTTATGGCACAAAGTTCCAATTAGCACGGATGCGCAATGATACTACAGGTTAAAAATGTCCTAACACAAATGTTTTCTTGTTTGCGGCTCTGCTAAGCATTAAAGGTTGTGTGCATGTTTTTCCCAGCACAGTCATATATTTCGTCCAGAGGTGGCAACCATGCATAGTGTCCTCAATTAAGTGACAGGAGAAACCCTACTTCCCTCTGAGGCAAATCTTGTGCTCAATGCACAGGGTGGGAGGCACGGGGGGGCCCTGGTGTTTCACAGAGCACGCTCCCTGATTGATGTTTTTATAAGTAAGACCTTGCCCTGTGTTCCCCCTGGGCTGTGCCTACGCTTCCTGGTATCAATCACGTATCATTTCCATTCTTGCACGGTTGCCTGACAGAAATACTGTAAAGTGATCTATGCGTGTGTGTGTTAAGTAATTATTAAGTGTCCAGCTACACTAATAAATCACTCACATCATACCAACACCCCTCTTTATTACCTTTTTTGCTTCCCTCCATTTTCAACTTCCAGCTTGACACTTTCTCTCCGGTGCCCAGTAAACAACATCAGGGTTGCAATGCTGATACAAGGGTAAGGTCTTATACGCTTTGGCTTTCTCCGGACTTATAATTGCCACAGAAACGGCCTAAGTGAGGGAGGGCATGGCGGTCGAACATGTTAGGAGGCTTTGCACGGCTGTGGTGTTAATGAGATGGCTGCTATCAATCAAGGGCGATGAGAGATGACTGTAAACAAGACTCGTGTGGTGACAGGCGGGATCTCGGTTGTATTCCACTCCCGCCTATTTGACTCGTGTAAACATGAGTTAAACAGCTCGATGAAGGGTTGGAGCATTGTCTACCTGATTGGCGTGATGCCTCGCCGGCATCAGTTCCAGGATAGACACGTATAAGCATGTCGTTGTACTGTTTACATGTTTCATGTTTAGTCTTAGTAGAGGCTTCGCAGCGCCAACCAGTGAGCATCAGCAGAGACCGATCTCCCTCCTGTCACATAGAGTGAATGTGTCAATATACCAGGTTTTACGTAACACGTTACTTATTTCCTAATCAAAACCAACACATGATTATTATTAGAAGGCCGTTTTTTGTTTGTTTCATTTACTGTTTGATCAAATTTTAGAGGTAGGATTTAGCTCAAGTTTTTTTTCTTCTTTTTAAGCTATGAACTAGGTACATGATACACATACATGTACATGATAGGTACATAACATTATTTTTTACCAATGTCTCCGGAAAGAGCTGGGGGCAAAAAAGGTGTTTAGATGGGTCAATGTAAAGAATTAAGGAAGTTATGACATTTCAATGGCTTCAAAAAGCGGGTAAAATGTTGTCTGGTTTCTAATTCAAAACAACTTTGGTCCGTTTTCAAAAAAAAAAGAAGGAAGCTGAGATCTTGAGGCGTCACAGTTTCCTCAACTTGTGCAGCGAATTATAAAGATGGTACGCCTCAAGAAAGTGTTTGATTTCACAAGCAGAGTAAACATAATTATAGTTCATCAATTAATGCTATTCATGAATTTTTCATTAATTAGATGCAATGAAGTTGACACACGCCATCGCTGACGGTGGACTGCTCTCCTATGTCAAGATGATGTGATGTGTAGGTGTTAACATTAAAGGCAATAGTGCTGTTATTGTCTAGCTCACTGGCGTGTGTCAGTATGTTTGTGTGTGTACGTCTCTGTGTGCGTGCATGTGTGTACGGAGAGAGAGCATTTTGGATATCTGATTGTTTGGGGGGGGGGGGTTTGCAAACAAATAGCTCTTGGGACATGGAATGTCACCTCTCTGGCAGGGAAGGAGCCCGAGCTGGTGTGTGAGGCAGAGAATTTCCGACTGGATATAGTCGGACTTGCCTCCACACACAGCCTGGGTTCTGGTACCAGTTCTCTCGAGAGGGGTTGGACTCTCTTCCACTCTGGAGTTGCTCACGGTGAAAGGCGCGTGTGGGCATACTCATTGCCCCACGGCTCAGTGCCTGTACATTGGGGTTCATATATATATATATATATATATATATATATATATATACAGTATATATATTGGCAAGTGACTCATGGATAACCCCAAAAAGGTTAAGTGCCAAGAAACACAGGTCATCTGAAGTTTCAGGTTGAATAAATGTTGAAGCACTCTCCTTGGCTAAAGGTGCCGGATACATCACTCCAACTGTAACACGTGACGATCTTTAGCCACGGTTGGCTGGGACTTGCCTCATATGTCTTCTTCCTTGCACTCTGTCAAGGTTGTGGTCAAGATAGAGAAAGGGCTCCTGTGACAGCGACTGTGTTCTCTTTGTATCAGTGTTGGCACATCTACTGACAACACACAGGTCGAAGACTCCTCAGAGGAAATCCCACTCCGCTCACTTCTACTTTCATCACGTTAATCAGTGGCAAATTACTCTCCCTGCTTCTCTGTGCTCACACAGGAAGGACTAGGACATGCAGCTAATAGAGGTCTCCTGTTAGTCAGTCAATAGAAGTCCTATAGTTGCATCAAGGTTGCTCCCAACTTCCTTGAACAAGAAGGGAGTGGAGCAAAACAAGAAAAAAAAACCGAGAACAAAGAAAATCCCAAAGAATCCCCAGCCGTAGGGGGAGCTTTGGCACGGGTTTTATTGTCCATTTTCTGCCAGGGTTTCGCAGATTTTGTGGCTTTGTCCATATTTTTGGGCGGAGAGTCATAAATGTTAAACCTGTGCAATATTTATGATTGATCGCCAATCCTTAGGTGAGCTCGGCTGTGTCACAGACACAGTGTTTGAGACACAAATTGGTCACAGTAAAAGTGGCAGAGTAACTTTTACAGAGTCACGCTTGTTTTCCTCCAATTGAGTTGTATGTAAACTTTTTGGAGTACTATTGCCTTCCCTGGCCACTAGAGTGGGAGTAAATCTTCAGAATGGATCAACATCTCTTAACTCTGAGGACATGAGGCCCTGCCCTCTATTCTCATCAGTGTAAAATGTGGGCGTGAGTAATTTATGAGCTGGACAAGAGCTGGGACGACTATTTGGTGGCACTGCTATGAAGATTTCTTCAAGGGACACACCGAAGGTTTCACAGAAGGCAGTGCAGCGTTTTCACTTCTTAAATAGACTTTTATATCATTGTAACTAACATTGTATAGCGCAATATTGTATCAGAAGTTGCCCATTGCAGGCTGGTCTTTCTGGGAGAGAGATTGTCCCATCTGCGGCCCCTTCTCAAGGTTTCTCATTTTCCCCCAGATGTTTTCTGTTTGTTTGTTTGTTTGTTTGTTTGTTTTTCCTTGCCCTCCTGGGGGTCAAGGCGAGGGGATGTCATTAACATTTGTCAACTGTGTGCACGTGAGACTGTGATTAAAATGTGACTTGACTTGACTCATGTTCCCATCAAATAAAAGTTTAATTGTCTGGGGGACATTTATTACACTACCTTGAGTGATAGTTAGAAGAGGGTAAAATATTCACACTAAGAGTAAACTTTACTCTGTTTAGAGTGGGACCAAATATAGTCTTTTTCAGAACATAATTTTCCTCGATTAGAGTAAAATGTACTTGAGACAATTTACTGTTGAGTCAATAACAAACAAACAAATGGAAGAGAAACGGACTCTTCTTCGTATTTACACTGCACTCTGGATTCCCTGTTGGGAACATATTGCCTCTGACACGCCAATCCCATCTGATTTGGGGGAGACTCACAATTGTCGAAGGAGATACTGCACACACTAAGAACACACATCCCGATATTTTTGTAACGTGTAGGCTCTCTCAGAAAGTAAAAAAAATAAATGAAATCGATCAAACCCTAGTGAGGATAAGCAGTATGGAATAAGGATGCATGGTGCTTGCTGGTTAAGATGGTAAAGACTGGGAGGTGTCCCACTTTAGATCTTCAGACAATCTTGCCCAACACAGCCGCATGCAAAAGTTGTCACTTTGCAAGTTGTCACTCACAATGCACAATACTTTGAAACGTGACATCACACTAAGCATTCAACTGAGTTGAAAATCCCAAAAAAGGAAATTGTGACTTCCCGACGTGCGACAGTGTTCATATGCGAGCTTTAGATCTCAGCATGCGTCCACCTCTGAGCTTCGCTGCCACGCTGACAGCTAACTGCCACATGGTACAAGAGTCACACGCTTTGAACAACCCACTCTCCGACTTGCGAAAATTTCTTTCTTTGCTAACAAACAAACAGCGCTGCCACTGGTCCGGGTCTCACCATTTTCCTCCTGTCAGCTGATTTGAAAATATTGCTCAAATCTCTTCAATTACCTTTTCAGTCACATATTTTTTTTCCTACCAAAGATCTCGAAACTGTTTTGATCATTTTTATCTCTATGCATTAATTTTCATTTTCTACTGCTTATCAGTATCAGGGAAGCCTAGCTACATTTTACCCCGTTGTAAACTTTCAAATCGTTCTCTTGATTTGTTGACAGTAAATTGTCTTTTTCCTCCTGATTTGGGGGTACCATTTGAAAGGGTTCATGGCAAGACAAACAAATAACAAAACAAAAAGCATACACGAGAAAGCAACAGCATGAACGTCTGCATGGCTGATCGAGCAAAAGTTTAAATGACAGTACTAGTGCTGATTAGCAGAGAAATACATTAGGTGCGCGGGCTGACAAGCAACGGGAAAGAACCGGAAAATATGCTTAGGCAAACGGGCACGTGCAGAGTCGGGATAAAGTGAAACACACAGGAAACTGAAGTGAGGCGAGAACAGCGGGAAATGATGTGGGCTGATGGAACGAGTGTAACCTTTCATGATGAGTGCAGGCTATGATGGCAGTAAGAAAGTGACTCATTTTAATGGATTTTCCTATTTTTTTTTTTTTTTACTCCGTGGAATGGAAAAGTACTGCTGCATTTTAGTTTTGGGTGATATCTTGTTAATATACTGTATATGGGTTTGATTCAAGATTACCATACAATACATCAAATTACCATCAAATTAAAGAAAAAAAAAGACTGAAAAGATTGGTCACTTGTTTCCCAAGACACCTCTGTAAAGTCACCACAAAGACTCGATTCGAAAAAGCATTTTTTTAAACAAATACTATTAAGATACAGCCGAAACTCATTACAACGTACCTTGAGGGGCACAGCGAATCTGTACGTTATAACGGTAGTTCGTTGTAACTATTTCCAATAAAATGGCCGCCACCTACGACCAGGACGAATATTTATAGATATTATATTATGTAATAACATGAACATGTAATACAGTATAAACAAGCCAATTCCATATACAGTATGAAGAAAAAAACAATTTATTAGACATCAAACAAACAACTATAGCCTTCCTACTTCATCTCTGAAAACCTTCAGTCAGCAAATGAAAAGTGCCTTCCCCAGTTCAGGATATGCCGCGTCCAGATGCCGTTTACGTTCGTCTTCCAATCTCTTAGCCTCAAACTCTGCCATGATTTTGTTGACATTATGGATGATTGTCAAAATTGTTGACTTTGCCAATTCGTAGTCTCGGCTGAGTTTGGTCAAAAGTAAGAGATAATTTCAGCTTTCACAGACGGCGAGATTTGCGTCCATTCACCAGACATGTTCTGAGACCATGTGCACCGTGCTTCCGGAAGTATAACAATGTACAAGTTGGTCTGTAATGTTGCTACGCAACAGCAATTAGCTTCCTGCGGTTCGGTGTAGCGAAGGCCTAGCGAGCAATGTGGTCCTTATCATAAAGTTCAAGTTATAATGGTGTTTGTTGTAAGCGAGACCGCCAAATGGAAAATGAATTACGTGAAATTGGGACTTTCTATAGGGGTGGAAACATTGGAAACGAGGTATGTTGAAGAGAGATGCGACTGTACTGTACATCTTGACATTTTTAATCTAAATAAATAAACAGATATTTAGACACCCACATTTCTGAGTGACTCAATCTTTACCTAAAATTTTGAATAGTTACTGTATGTATATGGAATAATGAGTGTGTGTGTGTGTGGGGGGGGTCAGTATCTACACTTTTACTCACACGGCCCATTGGTTATTATTTTGATTGATTTCGTAATAGTAGTTTGATCAAACACTTTCACAGTAATACAATACAATACATGCTGACTTATATAGCGCTTTCACAACAGCGGCAGCTGTAACAAAGCGCTTAACAAAACAGTTAACATAAAGTAAAATAATAAACACAACACATAACATAAAACACGGACAGTTGTGCAGTTCTAACCACTTTTCCATAACACGCTTTGTTGTTTGAAGCAGTTTGAGATGAAAGAGGAGAGAATCAAAGTGTCCTTTAACCAGTAGATCAGAGACGTCATGCTCAAAATGTGCACACGTCGGCTACAAGCTACGTTTCAAAGTCAACAAGAAGCTGTAGCATCCATTGATGAAAAAAGAGATTGGTTCACTTCTCCTGTCCCATGGAAATCCATTTCGATTCCGAGCGGCGACTCATGGTTCCAAATACGCATCGGCGCTCTGCACCAACGCCCCTCTCTCCTCATCCTCAACTTTAGCGGCCATCCATCCAGCCGCACCAACGCCGACTGTCCAACAGCGCCGACATATCCACTGAACAAAACGGGCTTGTGAAAAATGCTGCCCATTACAGGCGCAAAAAACACAAGCGCCCTAGGTCTGTCCAGCACCGACAGTCAATGGCGCCGACATTCCTCCCAATCATAATCTGTGCTGGTACAGGCGTGCTGCCGAGAAGGCGCAACCACCAAGCACAGATACTTCTCCTTTGACGAATGTTGTGGCCAAAAAACGCTGAAAACAGTCCATATCAGGTCCACACGATGAAACAACAAACAACATGTGACAAAACAAAAGACAAAAACAGCAAAAAAAGAACAAAAAAGCAAGGCTCTTGAAGAGCACTTGCCGAAGGCTGCCTACTCGGGCGCCATCTTGGAAAAAAAAAAAAAAAGATTAATGTGACCTATTTACAAAACTATCGGCAGTGAAGAGTAGGTTCACACAAAGATGTTAACAAGTATCACCCTTTACACAAAAAGCTAACGGTCGATACAGTGCAGAAATCACATCGATATGAGGCTCAAATAGCTCGACTAACAACAATGGCTAAATGATTGAACTGGAAATCAAATTGCATATCACTGCTTTGCAATCTATTAAAATTATAAATGTACTTGTGCTAATTTAATAACTTGTGCTGACCCAACATGCCACATTCTTGACTATGCGTCTCTCCACTTTCACATTTTTAATCACTAAAACGACGTTTGGTGAATATTTCTTGTGAAGTGGCTTCAAAACACCTTCATTGTTGCAGTTGATTTATTACTCACTTTATTTGTTTTGGTCTCATTTGTTGTGTTTAACTTTGCATGTCGGAATGAGGAATTCTTGCCTGGTTCAAGGCTAAATGGCCACTTGTACTACTCTGACTAATGCAACATCGCAAGTTACAATGATGTATGAGGGCAATTGCAGCAAACAAAATGGAGGATTCGATACTATTGCAACACATGAAGAGCTTGTGATTAATGGGGGGGGGGGGGATAAAGTAATGCAAATATCAGTCATAAATAAGATGATCATCGACCAATCATAACCTTTTGTTCTCTAAGATGAGTTCAACCTTTGAGGTTCACTGTATGTAGTGTACTGTACCTATGAAAGTGTATTTTTGGTCTATATTTGTGTATGTGTATGGTAAACAGAAGGGATGATGGTTTTTTTTGTTATTTTATTCTTTGGTCAAGCTTTTATGGTCATCGAATGCATGCGGAATGTCCATTTTTCTCAACGATATTTGGATTTGGGACCTGTACTAGAGACCTCCATTTCATCGGTCAAATATGTTGGCAGATCTATTTGCGTGGATATTTTCAGGCACAAAAGAGGGTGAATTGCTTTTTTTTCCCTGAGGGTAGCAAAATCACAGTTTAAACTCGACTCAGAGTGACCGCACTCATGCAGCTGCAACTGCACCGACTGCGCTTTTTTTAAAGATTGAGGTTCTTTCCACGTCAGACGCTGTGTGATCATTGTATGTACTATTACAGTCTGCCGCCGAAGCAGTGTATCCTCACAAGGGTCACAGCCGTCTTTGGGTAGTAGGCGGGGGACACCCTGAACTGGTTGCCAGCCGACCGCAGGGCACACAGAGACGAATAACCATTCGCGCTCACACTCACACCTCGGGACAATTTTGAATGTTCAATCAGCCTGCCACGCATGTTTTTGGAATGTGGGTGGAAATCGAAGTATCCGGAGAAAACTCATGCAGGAACAGGTAGAACGTGCAAACTCCACACAGGGAGGCCGGAGCTGGAATAAATCAAATGCCCAATTTGTGGATTGATGAAGAATAAAAAATTTTAGAACAAAGATGAACTTGATTAAAATTGGACATAGGAGATTTCCACCTACAGTAACAATATTTGATATTGTAAGCCGCTGCGACATTCGGCTCACTTTGAACATTAACACTGCACTTTAAATATAAGAACATTTTTTTTAAACTGTAATATTCATATTAAAAATTAATCTTTTTAAAAGAGATTTCAGAAAATATATTGTACTCGTATAAATGTATGAAAACAGATTAAATGCAAATATTGCACTGAAAAGTTAAATACAACTGAACTGTCCTTAACAAATGTGCTATGTGGGACAACAGCACTGGTCGTCGGCTAACTCTAGACTGAGATTCAAAGCCAAACCTCAAACCCACTAGATCTGACCCTCTCCCCATCTTCGGGGGAATCATAAAAGTTCATTAGTTTTGATGCAGAATTATTTTGTAACCCATTCGCCATCCCCAGTTGAGCTCGGTACTCCAGCCTGTCCAGGAGCCGAGTGAGTAACTCAAAGTTGCTGACGTATCTGGATGAGAGTCTGTCTGCCCTTCTTGTCGCCATAGCAGCAGTAATGATGGCAGCAGCGCCGAATATGGTGCTCACCCGCCATTCAGACGGCCATCCATAAAATCCCAGCTCGCGTCTTTCGGCGTGAATTAGTGTCTATCCTCTTGAATTACACAACACAATGTAATGGGTCTGTTATGGGAAAGAAGTGGAATCCAATAGAAGATTATCAGCCACTCTGTGCCACTGCTACAACGGTCATGTTGAAAAGATCAGAAAAAGTCCACGTATCCGCTCGCCTGATATATTTACACCGGTACTCATTGCATGTTTCAACTCACACTCAACTCGATCTCACACCTCATATATTTTGTCCTGTACAGTATACACGTCCTTGTTCAAAACTGCCACGGTGAAAACTGTTAGACTTTATATATTTGTACAGCACAAAACCCCTTGTTTTTTTAGTTTTTTTTTTTAAATGTACCTTGCTGCGCGTTGACAAAAAAGACCAAAACTTGGGTAAGTCCGCTTGTTGCACCAGACTTGCACGAGGCATAAAAATGTAGTCCTTCATCTTGAAATTTATCTGCAAGCGCATCACAATAAATTACAATCTTATCGAAAAGCTCTTTTGATTCAAAAATTGAAAAGTGACACTCACATACTCACATAGATTCATTGAACAACCGGCATTATTTTCAGAAGGCCAAATCCTACCTCAAAATTTTTTTGGATTGTTTCTTATCTACAAGTATAACATACTAAATGGAACGTATGAGAGTTTAAATTAGAACATCCTAAAAGTCTAAATTCTTCAATGATTAAAAAAAAAAAATCAACATTATTATTTTAAATTGTATATTTCGAATTTCTGTGCATTTATTCATTTATTAAGAAACTAAGAGTGAAATATTTGACTCAATGTGTCGTGAATCGACATAATAGAGTCTCTAAGAGTTTCACCAAAACTGCAGCACCGGCTTTGAATGGTTAAGTGGTCCTGAAGTTGCTTCCCACACACTTAAACATGAATCAATAGTGAATGTATTGTGTGTTTTTCTAGTTCAAATACAAAGAAAGAGGAAGGTCGAATGTTTTAAGAATAGCCTGTAGTCTTTATCAGCTTAACATTCAGAGCAGGCTTCGGCACAGCGATGAGAAGGGCTCGAAAGTTTTATTTGCCTTAAAGAATGAGGCGGATTCACCATTCGTATGATAGATATTTAATAATATAACTGTTGAGATAGCTCTATAATAATTAGAGACAGGATGGTTCGGGAGCTCTAATAATATTTTCGAAATCAATGTATCACGGTTATAAATGAAGCTTGCAGCCGGGCGGACAATAAGTCATGCCAACCTCATTAGTCTTTCCCTTTGCGAGTGTGCGTACGCAGTCGTTATTGCGATTAACTACAATACAGATTGTGCGATTACAGCTAATTAAATTCAAGTTCACTGTGGTCATTGAAATTGATTTGGAAGTACGGAGCATACCTTTCTCAAACATCTTGGTATGCCAGACATGAACCTTAATTCCGTGACAAAAGTAAATTTGAGATAAACTGATGTGTAGCCACAGAGTTGTGTTTGGTAATTTTTAGGCCCTGCTCAGGTTGTTTGCTCAGTCAGCTAGGAGAGACTCCATGAACAGGAAAAGCGCATGGATTGATGGATGGATAGATAGATTGAGAGACTTCAGTCAAAACGGACGCGAAAAAGACATTTGTGTCTATCCTGCAAGTAAGATATATATTTAAATTCACAGAGCGATCTTTAACATCACAATTTATTTTCTTTTCCCAGATAGAGACTTGGCAACAAAATGATACCTGAGTGGTGGAATAATTTTCAAACAATCGATAGAAAACGTGTAAATAATTCCACTCACCACTTTGTATTTGTAAGTACTATGAAGGGCATTTATGAGACTCAAAGCTTCACTTCAGCAGGAGATAACACCTTGAGTGGCTCACAGCCTGTGATCCGCTACATACTACATCATTTGTCAACATGCTAAGGCATATGTACAATAGAATGAGCTCACTGGTGCTTACATACAGGAGAATACATGATGTAACGACTGACATCTTTTCAATTTCTGCTCCTGCTCATTCTGACACAAGCAGATCTTGTCCTTGGGAATTTTGTTTTAGGATTCCCACTGTTGTATGCCTTGTCAGAGTATGTTCTATTTGTCAATGTCTGCTGTGACAGAGCATACGCTATGTGTCTGTTTCCCGAGAGGGTTTAAGGTTCTAAAATAATGTGTTTTCCGCACTATAAGGTGCACCTAAAAGCATTCAATTTTCTCACAAGTCGACAGTACACCATATAATCCGACGCACCTTATATATAGATCAATATTCTGAATTCTTGGACGGAGTATTTTAAATGTTGTGTAAATCATTTTCTTACAGCTGCAGCGGTTCTGAAAGCACGATATAAATAAAGCTGTAGTATAGGGTATTGTAGCTCCATCTAGTGGATGCAAAATACAACCACAGCCACTATTGTAGCTTTTATTCTATTTGCCTTATAATGCAGTGTGCCCTATGTATATACAGTATATAAATTCCTCGTCTCACCCACCCTCGGGTGGTGTCTGTCCCTCATTCAGCTCGGGTCCTCTACCAGAGGCCAGGAAGCTTGAGGGTTCTATGCAGTATCCTTGCTGTTCCCAGCACTGCACATTTCTGGACTGGACTTCTTTCTGATGTTTCCATCACTTGGGACCGCTACATCCACTACAACGGCGTTCCTCTGCCCTTTATCTATGATCACGATATCTGGTTGGTTCGCCATTACCATCTTGCCAGTCTGGATCTGGAGGTCCCACAGGATCTTCGCTGTGTCATTCTCCACCACCTTCGGAGTTGTTTCCCAATTTTGACCTTGGGGTTTTCAGTCCATACTATGCACAGATGTTTCGGTAGACTATGCCAGCCATATGGCTTTCCATGTAGGCTTTCCCTGACAGCATCTTACACCCTGCAGTTATTTGTTGGATCGTCTCAGGTGCCTCTTTAAACAACCTACACCTTGGGTCTTGTCTGGTGTGGTATATCTGGGCCTCAATGGCTTTGGCACTCAGGGCCTGCTCCTGAGCAGCCAGGATGAGTGCCTCTGTGCTGTCCTTCAGGCCAGCCCTCTCTAGCCACTGATAGGACTTCTTGAGATCGGCCACTTCAGTTATGGTCTGGTGGTACATCCCGTGTAGGGGCTTGTCCTCCCATGATGGTCCCTCTTCCAGCGCCTCATCTTCTGTTCCCCATTGTCTGAGACATTCTCTGAGTACGTCATCCGTTGGAGCCTTCTCCTTGATGTATTCATGGAGCTTGGATGTTTCATCCTGGACAGTGGCTCTCACACTCCCTAGTCCCCGGCCTCCTTCCTTTCGGCTTGCGTACAGTCTCAGGGTGCTGGATTTGGGATGGAACCCTCCATGCATGGTTAAGAGCTTTCGGGTCTTAACGTCCGTGGGCTGGATCTCTTCCTTTGGCCACCTTATTATTCCTGCAGAGTATCTGATCACTGGCAGGGCATAGCTGTTTATTGCCCGGGTCTTATTCTTGCCATTGAGCTGGCTTCTTAGGACTTGCCTCACTCACTGGAGGTATTTGGCCGTAGCTGCTTTCCTTGTTGCCAGTTCGAGGTTGCCATTGGCTTGTGGTATACCGAGGTACTTGTAGCTGTCCTCAATGTCTGCTATTGTTCCTTCAGGGAGTGAGACCCCTTCAGTGCGGACTACCCTTCCTCTCGTAGTCACCATCCGACTACATTTCTCAAGCCCGAATGACATCCCGATGTCGCTGCTGTAGATCCTGGTTGTGTGGATCAGGGAGTCAATGTCCCTTTCGCTCTTAGCATACAGCTTTATGTCATCCATGTAAAGGAGGTGACTGATCGTAGCTCCATTTCTGAGGCGGTATCCATAGCCTATCTTGGTGATTACTTGGCTTAGGTGGTTTAGTCCTATGCAGAACAGCAGTGGGGAGAGTGCATCACCTTGGTATATGCCACATTTGATGGACACTTGGGTAAGTGGCTTGCCATTGGCTTCAAGTGTGGTTTTCCACATCTTCATCGAGTTCGCAACGAAGGCTCTTAGGTTCCTGTTCAGATCAGCCGAGGAGGTCATACCTCCTCCTCTGATCTGGCAGCCTGGGGCCCTTCACCATGGAACCTGCATTGTACCTCATCAATCTCAAGTTGTGACAGCAGTTGCCGTTTGTGGATGTTGGAACACTGAGCTACTAGTTGTTTCGTGGTCAACCGTGACTGTGGGTGTCGAAGTAACCATTTAGCCCACATTCTCTGCATGTAACCCCTCTGACTAGGGTTGCTTGAGTAGTAGCATTCCAACAGAGCCATGTTATTGCATATCGCCCATCTCCCGAGGGACCCGAGCGGAATGAGGGACGGACACCACCCGAGGGGGGGTGAGACGAGGAAATTTTATATGAAAGCAAATTTTAAAGCTGTTTTCATATATTTCGGGCTACTGCATTGTAAGGTGCATCAAAGTGCAGCCACAATAATGGCTGTGGTTGCACTCTGCATCCACTAGATGGAGCTATGTTAAAGGGAATATAACACAATACAACTTTATCTATATATAGCCTTTTCACACCCGCTACTGCTGTAAAAAAAGTGCTCCACAGAACATTTAAAATACCACATCCAATAAATTTGAATACCGATCCAGATGTAGCTCCTTCAGGATGTAGCATGAAACACGACATTAAGTCCATAAAAATACCGAGTCGAATCCTTGGCAACCCGTTACAACTGGTCACAAACGCAGACATGAAGCGTATAAATACAAATGGCATTACAAAACAACAATGCAATGGGGAATATAAAGATATATACAACACCAGATATAAGGCATGTCAGATTTTAAGGCGTACTGTCGGCTTTTGAGAAAATTGAATGCTTTTAGGCTTGCTTTATAGTGCGGAAAATATAACGTAAGTTCCCCAAATGTTAAAGCCAAGTGTCAAATGGCTCCAACAGTAATATGTTTGAGTGTACACCACTTTTTTCCCAAGCCTTCACACATGTTCATGCCATCCATTCGCCTGCCGACCGTCAGAACCCTGCACCCTTCCAAAACGCATTGTCTGGGCCGCACTTTCTTTCATTCGGCTCCAGTTTTTAAACTATTTATCTGCTTTCCTTTTTCCTCCTGCCCAGACTTCCATCTGTTGTCCTGCTGCAGGATTTCATACTGCCAGTTTGGCAGAGCATGAGTTTAGCCTGCTGGACAAACCTTGTGGATGTTCCACCTTGGATTCCATTCTCCTGCTAACCTGCTTTTTAACTATTCACAAATAAAACCTTGTAATTTATGGGGTGCTTGGCTGGTTCACTACATTTTAGCTCCCCTAATGGTGAGATCCAAAGCAGGAAAATAGTGTTTGATCAGCCGTGAGGATTGTTTGGAAAGCAATGAAATGTGTGCGTAAAATCAAGTTATCATCCTGGAAAGTATTAAACACAACCCAATCCATTTGGGGTAATGCAATTGTGAAACACCGCTTAAATATTGCATTTACCTATTGTCGGCAATACTCATTTGATTAAGTGGAGGCTTCACGGATAATTTTGCTCACTTGAACCGCCTCTTTTTTCTCCCATGAGCCCTCTTCAGGGGACTATCAGTCAGACAGTTGCATTGAATGCTCCGGTGGATTTGGAACTCTAAAATCCATGACACTAATGTGTTCTCAGTTCGCCAATTGAGATGAGGATCCATTTCCAATTGTTTGGACATTTAAGGAAAATTTAGGGATACTTCCTCATTACTACAACCCCCCCAAATCAATTTTGTGAACACAGTATAATTACTTGATGCCAATCTTGATTTGTGAACAGAACAAAGAAAGTCTCTGCGCCCATCACTGACTTGAGTCAATTCCGTTTCTGTAGAATAAACAGATGCATGTTTTAACGAAAAGCTTGAGGAAAATTGTGTTTTCTAACAGAAGCTGACGATACTATTGGGATGACTGTAAGCTATTGTTCAGTATTGAATAGCGAAACTTCCGTGGCAAGCATATGAATAACCCATGAGAGTTTGTCAACGTCCTGTGTGGCAGTCACATCTTCTCGTTAGTTCACGATGAATATTGGCAAGATGCTATTAACAAGAAATCAACAATAGACGATAAGATATATGGCAGACAAAATACCCCAAGGTACAGCCCAAGGCAAAATTCTTTTCAAATGCAAACGTTTTCTTTGTATGTTCTCGGACAGTGAGCCAAGTATCGGATGGGGACAAGTTGATGAATTATATACAGTGCATCTGTTGTGTAAGGTCACTGGAGAATCGGTTTTCTGAATTGACAACCTGGTGTAACTCCTTTAGGTACTGAAACAACAGTTCGCTTTGAACATTTTTCAGCATCCGTGGCAAAATTATTTAAAGAAATAATAATAATAAAGTGGCGGCCCGGTAGTCCAGTGGTTAGCTCGTCGGCTTCACAGTGCAGAGGTATCGGGTTCGATTCCAGCTCCGGCCTCCCTGTGTGGAGTTTGCATGTTCTCCCCGGGCCTGCGTGGGTTTTCTCCGGGTGCTCCGGTTTCCTCCCACTTTCCAAAAACATGCGTGGCAGGCTGATTGAACACTCTAAATTGTCCCTAGGTGTGAGTGTGAGCGTGGATGGTTGTTCGTCTCTGTGTGCCCTGTGATTGGCTGGCAACCGATTCAGGGTGTCCCCCGCCTACTGCCCGAAGACGGCTGGAATGGGCTCCAGCACCCCCAGCGACCCTAGTGAGGATCAAGCGGTTCGGAAAATCGATGGATGGATAATAATAAAGTCACAAAAGCGTATTGGTGCCACACCAGGAAAAGAAAAAAAACATGAAACTCATCATGTAAAAACATGATAATTATCATGTAAAAACTGTCATGTGAGGAGAGAAATTAGGACTCAGAAGCATCGATGCAAAACATTGACGTTGAAAAGTAAAAGCCTTTCTCAATGAAAATCCAAAGTAACTACAGAAAGCAGGCTGTCCGCTTTTTTGCATTTGAACTCTTCAAGTGATCTGATGTGAAAATTGTTAGGTTCGGTTATTTAAATAAGCAAAGGTTGGATCATCTAAGACAGGGGTGCCCATTAGGTAGATCCTGATCTACCGGTAGATCGAAGACAGGTCCCAAGTAGATCCGAGGAGTGTCGAGAAGAAAACAAAAACAACCATTTGTGTGTTTTTGTACATGTTGGTAATATATTTTTTGTGTTAATATACACTGCACCCTAATCATCTTATCAGTCTCATTTTCACTCATTTATTTTTTTTTAATAAAAGAAAGCAGGTAAATCTTACATTTACGGTGGCGTGTAATTTCGTCACCGGAAGTTGTTAGCGCTCAGTAGTTTACAATTGCAGCTTGTGATCAGAGCTGTTGCGCTCTATCTTTTATCGTCATGATTCTCATTCAGAGTTTGCTTTGTGTACAATTCACCGAGGGCACGAGCAAAGAATAGGAATCTAGGAGGGCCCAGGGAAGCACTTTAAAACAGTACGTGTGAGCTACGATGGTTAACAGGCTGCAAAAGGGCGTCGCATGCCTCCGTTTCAGGCTGTTTCTCATCATGGCGCGTGTGTGTGTGTGTGTGTGTGTGTGTGTGTGTGTGTGTGTGTGTGTGTGTGTGTGTGTGTGTGTGTGTGTGTGTGTGTGTGTGAGCATGCGCATGCGCGCGCCGGTAAGGGTAGATCCCGGGAGGTTAGTTGATCGAAAAGTAGATCTTCGATCCAAACAGTTTGGGCACCCCTGATCTAAGACAATGACTAAATAGTACTATTGAAGAGTACCACTGCCCAGGGAAATGCCGGACTATAAAATAAGCGCACGGCCTTCTAGAACCGATATGACAGATTCGGCTTTCCTGGTCAGTGCTGTGTATAAAAGTTATTTTCCAGGACCTGTATAGAAGCTGGAGAGGAATAAACTTCATCAAATCCATCGTTTTATGACTAAACAGTCATTGGCATATTAATTAGCTATAGGTCTTCCAATTTTCCGAAAGTCAATATAAAAACTAAACACAATGTTTTTCCTTCCATTCATTTAGAATGATAAGCGGTAAAACCACAGCTGCTTCTGCTCTACAAGCTCAAACTAATTTTGGAGCATTATGCGGGAACTCAGAATGAGTCAGATTAAAAAAAAAAATCATCATTGCTGTTAAATGAACAACTATTGTTGCCATGTGACTTTTAATATTCACACAATGCAGCTATAATAAGCATAATAAATGATTATCATCCGTCACGGCATTGTACCACTGGCCATGTTATAGCTGCGGGTCATAGCGACTGATGGCTTGATGTGATTACACAAGTCATACATTGGAATACAAAAATGAAACTGTTATCTTGTTTCTCACAGATACTCTCTTCTGAAAAACTTCTGAAATCATTGTTAGTATTTCCATGTCAACGATGCGAATGTTTGTGTGGAAGAAACATTCAGAGGAAAGCACTGTGCGAGTGACAGGAAAGCAGCCTAATGACCAGATATGGAGTAACGTGAAGTAACTTCAGACCATACTCTCCATTGCAAGGCACACACCCCACAAAGAAGAATTAAGATCTCAAGCTCGCTTGGTTTTTGTACCTAGCGCATGTTTCGCACAGAGTGCAGTCTAAGTGAGTGCATGAGTGGAGTTTCAATTCTTTTGTTATTTTCATGGAGGATTATAGTCAGAAATGAGCTTTTGTGCTGTTGTGAACACAGCTGACTTGATTCCCGGCCAATCGAAGCAGCTCCTCTCATTTTTGCGCAGTTGCGGACTACATGGCAGAAAAGTAACAGACTCGCTCGCTTTTTACCAATTACCAAACACGATAAAGTAGGCTTGCCCCGGTACGAAAATCAAGATACGTCTGTTTTGAATTTAAAAGTGGAGAGCTTAATGCGTACATCAGCTCTGGACTTGTGATTATCCGCCATTGATTATGGCTGCTCGATGAGGACTAGCTCATCCCATGCTCACAGCTTACAGTACCGTATATATCCAGTTCAAACATGTAGGATAATGACTGAGTGCATTGAGACAACCACCATGACCTCTTCAGCAAATGAGCACTCTATTGTCCAGAAGTGGCTCATCTCTTGAGAATGTTCCTGAGCAATAGAGGCAGCCTCAGACGATGTCAGGATCACTGACTGGCCGTACTATTTAGGATTATCAGTGGGTTAGGGGTCAGGGAAGAATGCTTCAAGATGTCCGTAAAGAAGAGGAATATATTCACATCTGATTCATGTTTGTGTGACAAACCACAAACAATGGAGCGGCCAAATTCCACAATGTCCTCAAGCTGGCCAAGCCACCACTGTGTTCATCACTGGAAAGAGTCGATACAGATGACAGGAGAAGTGTACTTGTCGTACACTCAACCGAGGGACTTGTCTATTGGGAAATCTGCTTACGGACACGCCAAAGATCTTCCTGTTGGCATGCCAGCCAGATGGCACGGACAGCCGGAGTGATGGCGCACCTAATGGCAGTGGCAGACAAAGTGGACACCATCACCTCATTATACCTCTCTGACATTCTCTCAGCCCACCCGTGTTCATTCACTCATGTGATTTAATTACCACCGGTGTCAATTGGATATGGCAGTCAGATCTCGATTGTGATGCATGATGTGAAACATCATAGGCAGCTTGGGATGGGAGAGACAATGTTTGTACCTGAGGCGATCGACGATACTTTGACAAGACTCATCAAAATAGAGAAGATGGCAATACGAAAATGACAATTTGGGAATCCGAAAGGGATCTAATTATGAAGGTGATGGTCTTGGTTGCAGTGCAAGATGTTGATATCGAGATAACTACAAATGAGTGAACCTCTTGCAGTTGAACACAATATGTTCCTTCCATTTTTGCCGGTAGCGTGCAAAGGTGCCAACGACCTTTAACTCCGGATGCATTACAAAACACACATTAAAAAAAACAAACACAAATCTAGCTACATTTTTCTTCACTACTAGTGCCACTGTCCTATTATCATCTTGAAACATTTCACCTCGCAGTAAAAATACATAATAGTCCTTCAATGTATGCTGTATGTCGACTGAATTATATTAAACATATTGCAAAAATTATAAACATTGAGTTATGGACGTTCCTTATATCACTTTGGTCCCAAACTTGGAAAATGTATTAATGGTCCCATGAAACAAAGGTTGAACTTTTTGGATATGATTCCAAAAGGTATGTTTGATGCAAACAGTGCTCAAGATGTTTTCTCAAAATAGTTTTTGTGTGGTGTAATAAAATAACCTTGGGTGGAACTCGGGCATTAGACAAGGTGGGATATGAACAGTTTGGTAGTCAGTGTGAGCACAAAAAATAAAAAATAAAAAAAATAAGAAAAAGGCTCTCCGTGAGCCGTCACCTTACCGTGGTGGAGGGGTTTGTGTGTCCCAATGATCCTAGGAGCTAAGTTGTCTGGGGCTTTATGCCCCTGGCAGGGTCACCCATGGCAAACAGGTCCTAGGTGAGGGACCAGACAAAGCACGGCTCACAAAGCCCCTTATGACAAATAAAATCGATGGTACCCAGTTTCCCTTGCCCGGACGCGGGTCACCGGGGCCTCCCTCTGGAGCCAGGCTTGGAGGTGGGGCTCGTTGGCGAGCGCCTGGTGGCCGGGCCTACACCCATGGGGCCCGGCCGGGCTCAGCCCGAAGAGGCAACGTGGGTCCCCCTTCTCATGGTCTCACCACCCGTGGGAGGGGTCAAAGGGGTCGGGTGCAATGCGAGCTGGGCGGCAGCCAAAGGCGGGGACCCTGGCGGTCCGATCCTCGGCTGCAGAAGCTAGCTCTTGGGACATGGAATGTCACCTCTCTGGCAGGGAAGGAGCCCGAACTGGTGTGTGAAGCAGAGAAGTTCCGACTGGATATAGTCGGACTTGCCTCCACACACAGCCTAGGTTCTGGTACCAGTCCTCTCGAGAGGGGTTGGACTCTCTTTCACTCTGGAGTTGCTCACGGTGAGAGGCGCAGAGCAGGTGTGGGCATACTTATTGCCCCCCGGCTCAGTGCCTGTACATTGGGGTTCACACCGGTGGACGAGAGGGTTGCATCCCTCCGCCTGCGGGTGGGGGGACGGGTCCTGACTGTTGTTTGTGCATATGCACCAAACAGCAGCTCAGCATACCCACCCTTTTTGGAGTCCTTGGAGTGTGTGCTGGAGAGTACTCCTGCTGGGGACTCCCTTGTTCTACTGGGGGACTTCAATGCTCACGTGGGCAATGACAGTGAGACCTGGAGGGGCGTGATTGGGAGGAACGGCCCCCCCGATCAGAACTCGAGTGGTGTTTTGTTATTGGACTTCTGTGCTCGTCACGGACTGTCCATAACGAACACCTTGTTCAAGCATAAGGGTGTCCACATGTGCACTTGGCACCAGGACACCCTAGGCCGTAGTTCGATGATCGACTTTGTAGTTGTTTCATCGGATTTGCGGCCGCATGTTCTGGACACTCGGGTGAAGAGAGGGGCGGAGCTGTCAACTGATCACCACCTGGTGGTGAGTAGGCTCCGATGGTGGGGGAAGATGCCGGTCCGTCCTGGCAGACCCAAACGTATTGTGAGGGTTTGTTGGGAGCGTCTGGCGGAATCCCCTGTCAGAAGGAGTTTCAACTCCCACCTCCGACAGAGCTTTTCCCATGTTCCGGGGGAGACGGGGGACATTGAGTCCGAGTGGACCATGTTCCGTGCCTCTGTTGTTGAGGCGGCCAATCTGAGTTGTGGCCGTAAGGTGGTTGGTGCCTGTCGTGGCGGCAACCCTCGTACTCGCTGGTGGACACCAGCAGTAAGGGATGCCGTCAAGCTGAAGAAGGAGTCATATCGAGCCTTTATGGCCTGTGGGACCCCAGAGGCAGCTGACGGGTACCGACTGGCCAAGCGGAACGCAGCTTCGGTGGTCGCCGAGGCAAAAACCCGAGCATGGGAAGAGTTCGGTGAGGCCATGGAAGCCGACTTCCGGACGGCTTCGAGGAAATTCTGGTCCACTATCCGACATCTCAGGAGGGGGAAGCAGTGCACCACGAACACTGTGTACAGTGGGGATGGGGCGCTGCTGACTTCGACTCGGGACGTTGTGAACTGGTGGGCAGAGTACTTCGAAGACCTCCTCAACTCCACCAACATGCCTTCCTTGGAGGAAGCAGAGCCTGGGGACTCTGAGGTGGGCTCTCCTATCTCTGTGGTTGAAGTCACCGATGTGGTTAAAAAGCTCCTCGGTGGCAAGGCCCCAGGGGTGGATGAGATCCGCCCAGAGTTCCTCAAGGTTCTGGATGTTGTGGGGCTGTCCTGGTTGACACGCCTCTGCAACATCGCGTGGTCAACGGGGAGAGTGCCTCTGGATTGGCAGACCGGGGTGGTAGTCCCTCTTTTTAAAAAGGGGGACCGGAGGGTGTGTTCCAACTACAGAGGGATCACACTCCTCAGCCTCCCTGGTAAGGTCTATTCAGGGGTGCTGGAGAGGAGGGTCCGTCAGGAAGTGGAGCCTCAGATTGAGGAGGAGCAGTGTGGTTTTCGTCCCGGCCGTGGAACAGTGGACCAGCTCTACACCCTTAGCAGGGTTCTCGAGGGTATGTGGGAATTCGCCCAACCAGTCTACATGTGTTTTGTGGACTTGGAGAAGGCGTTTGACCGTGTCCCTCGGGGAGTTCTGTGGGGGGTGCTTCGTGGGTATGGAGTACCGAACCCCCTGATACGGGCTGTTCGGTCACTATACCACCGATGTCAGAGTTTGGTCCGCATTGCCGGCAGTAAGTCGGAATCGTTTCCAGTGAGGGTAGGACTCCGCCAAGGCTGCCCTTTGTCACCGATTCTGTTCATAACCTTCATGGACAGAATCTCTAGGCGCAGCCGAAGCGTTGAGGGGGTCCGTTTTGGTGGCCTCAGTATTGCATCCCTGCTTTTTGCAGATGATGTGGTGCTGTTGGCTCCTTCAAACAGGGCTCTCCAACTCTCACTGGAGCGTTTCGCAGCCGAGTGTGAAGCGGTTGGGATGAAAATCAGCACCTCCAAATCTGAGACCATGGTCCTCAGTCGGAAAAGGGTGGAGTGCCCCCTCCGGGTCGGGGGGGAGATCTTGCCCCAAGTGGAGGAGTTTAAGTATCTTGGGGTCTTGTTCACGAGTGAGGGCAGGAGGGAGCGAGAGATCGACAGGCGGATCGGTGCAGCGTCTGCTGTGATGCGGACGTTGTATCGGTCTGTCGTGGTGAAGAAGGAGCTGAGCCAAAGGGCGAAGCTCTCAATTTACCGGTCGATCTACGTTCCAACCCTCATCTATGGTCACGAGCTATGGGTCGTGACCGAAAGAACGAGATCCCGGATACAAGCGGCCGAAATGAGTTTTCTCCGCAGGGTGTCCGGGCTCTCCCTTAGAGATAAGGTGAGAAGCTCGGTCATCCGGGAGGGGCTCCGAGTCGAGCCGCTTCTCCTCCACATCGAGAGGAGCCAGATGAGGTGGCTTGGGCATCTGATTCGGATGCCTCCTGAACGCCTCCCTGGTGAGGTGTTCCGGGCATGTCCCACCGGGAGGAGACCCCGAGGAAGACCCAGGACACGCTGGAGAGACTATGTCACCCAGCTGGCCTGGGAACGCCTCGGGATCCCCCGGGGAGAGCTGGAAGAAGTAGCTAGGGAGAGGGAAGTCTGGGCTTCCCTGCTAAAGCTGTTGCCCCCGCGACCCGGCCCCGGATAAGCGGTAGAAGATGGATGGATGGATGGATGGATGGAAAAAGGCTCCTAGATTAGTAAAATTTATTTGAGGATCATACGAATGTAAATGTGATTTTTTTTAACACTGTAGGGTTGCGCACAATTCTGCAATCATGTTATTTTATTCTTTATTTTTATTTTTTTGTACCTCCCCTTTCTGAAAAATCTAATTGGGTTCAACCAGGTTATAAATCACATTAATCCTCGAAAAAGCCTGGAAATTACTTAGCCCCATCTTACGTTTTCATATCACCAAAAGAGACTTTTCAGATGCACCGTACAAATTCGGGTTTCGTGGTCACTGTGGGAGTGGAACCTGTCTTGAAACTGAGTACCCGCGTTGTAATTGCTGTAATACAACAGTGCATCTATTTTCATAAATTCGTTTGATTTTAAGAGAAGCTGAATGCGTCAAAGTGTGATTTCCCTCAAGATTCTGTAGAGCAATTTATATTGCTTCATTTTATTCCCTTGGCTGTCATATTTGGAGCAACAGGCGCGTGTGTGCACACACACACACACACACACACACACACACACACACACACAAACGTGCAAATATTGTAAGTGCGTGTATTTGGCACACTACCGTTAATTGTTTCTGGAGGAAACAATTACTCCACAAATGTTGCTTTGCTTCGGTGCGTTCAAGTCAACTGCATTTAAAGATCCTCTCAGACTTCATGCGCCTTCTCTGACACAGAAATGAAACTTAATTGTCAATTTGTGAAACTATATTACGTCTCTTTATCAAGACTTGTGCAAGGTTTCATTAGGAATTCCTCTGACAGACACATGAGTGCTTTTAATGGGTTCTTTTTCAACTTTCTTTGCATAAACCTTGCACTGTTTTAAAGTGACTCCTTGTTTCTGTGATGGAATGAAGAAAGAGCTTTTTGATTATCGTTCAACAAAACAAAGCATCCTTTTGTGCAGCTTTTTACAACTTTCTTGTTAAAAGTCCATAACTATTGATTATTCTTTTATTTATTCATTTGTTTGCTTATCAAAAACGTCCCCAAGGCCTGACAGAGAGTCTGCCCTATTCCCACTCATATTTTCAAGTGCATTCCCCGTGAAGAGACGCATATAGCTACTTTATTTCACAAAGCCACTTACAATTGGTATGAAAGGTCAGTTCGTTTAAAGAAGAAGAAAAAAAGAAAAAAACAGGTATGTATGGTAAAATAATAGAAGTTCATAAATACTGTACAGAATTTCAAAGTTTAAAAAAACAAACTCATCACACTATCACCAGCCTTGGAAAGTCAAGCCAATCAAAGCAATGCTTTTATATTACTGATAATTTGTCTTCTTCAGGCTACCGGGACTTAAACCACCCGATTTTGTCAGACAAGAAAAACAATTACAGGTCATAAACGGCGTTACGCTCATTCAGTGTCACTCATTTTCATTTTGGGGGATATTGACTTTACCGTATAGGACAACAGCAAAAACAATCATGTCATTAGAAAGGACAATAAAAATTAAAATTAAAATTAAAAACATGTCCATCATAATAAGGCATGATAAATCCTACGTTGCAGTACACCAATACTAGTTTCGTATAAAGGCAATTCCCATATTCTTTGAATTTAATTATACAACAGTTAGTTCAAATCAAGCAATTTGATTGGACTAGACAGATGATATATAATACAACAGCAATAGAACTTTTAAAGTTTTCATATCACTGTGCCTCACAATTGAAACAATTAATTCAGCCTACATTAAGAGTCAGCGGTTATCTAATAATAGTGTGGCTTGCTGAAATTGAGGCATGTCTCTACAAGCCTCCAGGGGCGCTCGAGTGATTAAATGACACATTCATCACACATAAATGACACACTCGGTATACAAACAGCAATGGACACTGGGCTAATGCATCTCTTCCTTTGGCTTCATTTTTAATTTCGGAATTACTATTTGAACTTTTGCTTTTCTTAAAGTGCCCACTAAATGGCGTTGTAGCGTGAAGAGACTTGACTGGTTGCGGGCTAATCGTCCCACTGTGAAAGTCAAAAAGTTAAAATTTTAATTTGATTTCGATATTGATGCTAAAGCTTTGGCTAGTTAGATTGCCATGCTAGCGGCTAACTCCGCCCTGCTTGCTGCAATTAGTATTGGTGAAATGAAACAACTGATCACGAAACAATCAAATAAATCATAATTCTTTTGCTCTGACTGCGAGCTAACAAATGGCGTCAATTTTTTAAATATGACCTTTGACATTGTTCTCTCTTGTGTTATTTTGCTCAGTTTAATCATTGCGAACGTCACATGGCCAAACCCAAGGCTCATTAGCTGAACCTTAAGGCACAGGGATGTCATGTTCCGTCCACAACAGGTGGCGTTTTCTGCTTAATTCATATTTCACAAACACAATATTAATCAGAATGTGGTATTTTGACTAGTGAGGGCACATAGAGCATTTTATTGTAAAGAAAATTATTGACTTGACAGTACCTTTGTTGTTGATGGAGGTCTGACAAGTACCAAATGAGGGTGAGTAATGAATAAAAGAAATGAATTGTATGAATAAGACCAAACTTTGAGACACTTTCATCGAAGGCGAACTTTAATGCTTTGGCCAGTTAGAGGTGGAACAAGCTGGTCAAGCGTTCAGCGCACCACCCGTGAGGCATGTTGAAGTTTCGCTGCTTTGAGAAGGACCGCTGCATGGCTAAAGACTTGAGTCTGTGAGTAATTTTCCTACTTGCCTTTGAACCTAATCCTTTCAGCAGCGGCTTCAGCCTTCAGGGTCTGACAGTCATATTGGATATATGAATAAACCAAGAAATATGCATAAAAACAGCGTACTGAAGAATCAAAGACTGCCTCCCCAATTTGGGTTCACCTGGCTCTTGAGAGTGATTGGAATTCAGACGAGACGGACAATAGAGTTATATACAGATGCCCTTTTTCTCCCAGTATAAGGGAGACACAATTTGAGAAGAACATCACTTGGACATATTTTCGTAGCTGCGATTGGAACAAGACATGAAAGCAAGAAAATCCCTTTTTGATGACAGTCCTATAATGTCGAATTTCTACTCATATTAACTTGGGCTGGTGGGCACATATGATGAACCAAGATAATGACCACTCAGACCATCCAATGAGATCCATTTCAAAAGCTGCATCACAGACTCTGCTTCGACTGTGTCAAGATAAAAATGTATAGGGTGACACAGTGGCATTCGCAGTGACAGATGTGCAACTTTCTCAGATGAAAAATGCTTTTGAATCGCTGTCCACTGTATTGCAGTTCAATGTTTTTACAATTCTGTTAACAGTATTAGGTGCAAGTTGGAGATACAGTAGATGTGAAAATATGAATCCTTCCATTCATGCCAAAGTGTAATTTTTATACTGTAGTGGGCTTTTTGGATGAATACAAATGAATGGCGAAATATATTTCTCTAAGACATTTTAATGACGCGCTGTATCTTAAATCGGCAAACATCATTATACCATTATTTTTATATTCCTATTCTTTTTTTTTAAATTAAAATGTCACCAATTTTGTAGCTCGATGTGCGAAAATTACGGCATTCAAAATTCATTTTCGGCGAGACACGTGTTTAGACTGTCTTAACTTGGACGGACTACAAAAGACATCTTCCTCGACAAAAGACGGGTGGATGAGTGAGTAATATTCACGACAACCTTTTTATTTGGTTCGAGCTCATGAAGCATCAAAGCAGATTTACTCTGCTACTGTGGTGTAAATAACTCCCCCAATCCACATCCGTGGTATCAAGTGCCAGCGCATTAACTGGAAAGACTATCGATAAAACCGGCGTTCAGGTCTTTAATTACAAGCCCTTTCGCTCAGATGGCTGTGTATCACAGAGTCTTCATCTTCAAAAGGCGGGGGATCATCAGTGCTTATGTCAATCTTGAGTAAGTGTCTGGTGACTTGTGTTTGCAGATCATTTTAACCCTTTGAGGGACAGCAGTTACAACAGTGGACAGCTTATCGTGTTATCAGGATACAGGGTGCATGAAAAGGTTCATGTCAGGCAGACAATTTGTTTTTATTTTTGAAGTACTTCTAACAGAAAAATGCACTGTCGTGAAACTTTTACGAAAAATGGATGTTATTCTGACCTTATTATAAATATGTTGTTTAATCCCAGGGAAGCACAGTGATCCAGCGGTTGTCACGTATGCCTTACAGGTCGGTCCGGATTCCGTATGGAGTTTCTATGTTCACCCAGTGCATACATGTTGAGCTTAGAGCAGACTCTAAATTGTCCGTCAGTGTTACCGTGAGAAAAAAATACCATATGGTGTCAGATAATTTTAAAAGCAGCACAAGTGGCCAAAATGACATATTCACCTTTAATCAAAATCAAATTCAACCTGCAGAAAGCCTCAAAGACTGGGTTTGCCTGATCCCCAAATGATTAGCCATGCCCCTTGTCTGGGGTGTGCTGGGTTGGTCATCTCTAGTAAAGCATACACTATTCTGTAAGAGGAGTACGAAAATGTGGGTTTGTTCACAAACTATTTTAACATATATACATAAAACTGGCCGTTAGATAACTGTGACAAAGGTTAAAACGATGCATTTCGCCTTGAGAGGTTAGTTTCCATATAGCCGCGCCTCATCATTCAATGCATTTGTCATGCTTCAATGTCTCCCGCTAAGCAAGTAACCATGGGAACTGAAATTACAGAGGTGAGCTCAGGTATCCCATATTAATTGTTTCTACTTGTGCATACCTTGGCCAAGCTGCCCTTTATCCAAACCTTGAGTCATATTAATCATTTATTGAGTCTATTTTGTTTGTGGTCCAGCTCTGTGGAATCTAAGCGATTTATCAAGCAGTCGGCTGGGACAAGAAATACTGATTGCTGCCATTTTATATTTTAGGTCATGGTGGCATCAACATTAAACCAAAGAGTGGCAACGCCTCATTACCTTTTATTTTTCGATATTCGATACCTTTTCTCAAAAACACAAAATGTGTGTGTGTGTGTGTGTGTATGTGTGTAATACAGTATGTGTAAACTACAAAAAAGATGATGCATTGCAGTTTTGATGATGATGATGATCATTATTATTATTACAAATAATTCAGGGAACAACCTAGATTGTACTGAAAAGAAAACATATTTTTCTTTCTTGGTGGTGGTCTTCAGTTCATTCTTGAGAAAGTTTCCAAGTTCTAAAAATCGATAGGCTGATAACGTTCTTAATGTAAAGATCTCACCTATGCATCGCCTGGCTTTTGACAAATAATTTACCATACATCATGAACTGCAGCTGGTCTGCAAATAAAATCTGAAAAAAAAAAGCTTATGCAATTTGCTTTGCTCTTTCCCGGCTGTAATTATAGTGCTTTTTTTTTAGCCAACACTTTGTCCTCTGTGCCATTCCCATGAGCGTCATCGGATTGGTGAGTGGCCCTTCTTCATTTCCCTGTCTTTGGGCCTGACCCTGATGCTTTTTTGTTGCAAACCAGAGGCATCGAGAAAGTGCTCACTTAGAGGAAATGACAGGCTAATTGTGTTTAATGAGCTGTTTTCGCATCATGTTGCCCTCCTGAGCTTGTTTGTAGGGCAAGGCTGTGTGACATGGCCCATCTGCAACCCCCGCCTGCGCGCACCGTGTGTGTTTAGCTCCACTTTTGTATTTGAGTGTGTGCGTGTTTGTGTGTGTGTGTGTAAGCTTCTGATCAGAGAAACAGACAGAGAGAGAAAAAATGGAAGGCGGTGTTTAGTAGTCAGACGGTGATGCTTTCCAGCCTGTTTTCATCCTACCTTGTTCAATAGCAGCCTTTGTCTGCTCCTCAGTCATATGAGGCATTCCTTTACACCTGTCAATATGAGAGTCTCTGTGCACACGGATATTTACCATTTAACAACGATGCCAGTCAAACGTAGGAAAAACATCAGGTCGCCAATATCTCGACATACGGTATAAATGTTTAACGGTTTGTTTTAATGCCCAGACCTTACCGGGTTATGTGTTGTCATAACACTGAAATCCATCCAAGTCCGACGGTGGTGACCAGCATGAGAAGGAGGTGGCAGGCTTTTGTTGCTGTCTTTATGGTTCTTCCATGTGCCCCTGAGTATCTGGAAAGTTTTCTCATAGAATACATGTAAAATTCTATATCCACCTATATATCATATAATAACCACGCGAATAGTTTTAAATAGCTTTAATCCTTTATAAGACATTTGTTTGGTCAATTGTATTCATTTTATTGGTCTATTGTCTGAACTTATAAATACACAACTTCCACCTTTCGTGCTTGGGGATTTGAAAAATTCCCAAGTCCCAAGAATCTTCGGTTCCAGTATATACAGCCCTCCTACTTTGACGAGAGACTTAACGATGTGCACACAATTACAATGTAATGTACAGTATTTATAAAGTGACCTGAATGTAAATATTGTCTACAGAGCATTTCAACTCATACTGCGTTTGCTAATTGGCAAGCTATTAGGTGATGAGGAAACGTGGTGTTGATAAACAAGTTCACCTCAAGTTCTTTTTGGAGAATAGACAGTCCATACTGCCCATTAGCCACCACCCAGGAATGGGTTCATTTTCTTTGAAACAACGCACAGAATCCCTCCATCGATGTGACTGACAGCTGCTTGTGCCGACGGACCTGCACCGATGGAATGAATCTTGACGGAAGCATGCGACAACTGGGCAGGGTCTGGTTGGTTGATGGACTTGTTGTGTGACATCTCGCCCGGTCTAAGACACAGAAATATATTTAGACATAGAGAGAGATGAACATTCACTTTCATGGTCAGACCATCACTGAGTTGAGATGAACCTATGTTGCCCGTACCAAAAGTCAGACAAATATAACACTACACCATCAGTGACTACTAAATATTGAACAAATAAAAGACATAAACATGTTGCCAAGTGTACTTTACAGAATCATTGCAGACCAGTTCCTTCATGCCCATCCGTATTGTGATGCGTTACTTTAAAGTAAAAATAAAGGTAGGCCATCTTTCAAGATGTGTTGTGGGATACGTACATTTGATGACATTATATCAGGGATAACCTATGCTCCCTGTTTGAACAGCACTGCAAAATGGCTGACTCACTATTTAGGGCATGATCTGCTGTGGTGGCTAAGGACTGCTTTCCAACACAGTCATGAAGAATCTAAGAGATGAAAGAAAGACACATACTGAACTGAAACACAGAGAGAGAGAGAGAAATTATGATCATGATGATGATGTCAATTGTTGTTGTTCTCATCTTAATTTCCATTAATTCAGTTTTAGTATGCAGTTTTTTGTTTGCATGTCAAACAACATTTTAAAGATGGTAAACAACCCCCAAAATGATCAAATAGTTCATAAAGTACTCAACATAGGAAATAGATGAAACAGAAGAGTTATTTTCAATGTTATTTACCGTATTTTCCGCACTATAAGGCACACCTACAATGAATAACCTATTTAAAATAGGCCATTCATGGAAGGTGCACCTTATAATCCGAAGCTCTTTACAGTATGGAAAATATGGTCTGCTTGTTGGCGATTTATTGCCTTTTTCTTTCAAATGTGGTATTTTATTGCATGTAATAATACATTTTGGTGCTTTGTTACACATTAAAATTGATTTGATATTACCTTTAGATCCCCATCAAATTCACTTATACCAACTAATACTTGTACCAACATATGCGAAAGATTCTGTTATTCACATACACACTGCAGTGCACTCTCTTTCTCTCTCTCTCGTTAAACAGGTACAAAGCACAAGCACTCTAGGCTATATAAAACACGTGGTTTAACTTTAGATGAGTTTTAGTTGCAGTGTGTGGGTACTTATCTATATAAGTCAGACTGAAGCAGAACATAATCGCACCAAGCCTGTGAACGGTCATACGAATGACACGACCGAACACGACAAAACTGCTACCATACAACCGAGCTATTGTGGGAATCCTGTCAAAAAAGAGACAAAAGATGCAACAGATGGAGCAGAATGTGATACAAAGCAAGATTAATTGAGTGTTCACATATGCTTCCAGTTCCACGACCGACGACTTCCATGTTCTGAAGGTCTATTACACGCTTTCAGGTTTAGTTGCCAAAACAGTCTCTACCATGCGTGACATGTGTTATTCACAAGCTGTTCCTTTTTTTTTCCTCCGTAAATTTGAGCCTTTGTCGTTTCATGTGTGTTTTCAGCCAACGATAGCCTCCTTCACTTGTATACTGATCTTCATAATCCGATGTTGTTAACACGGTTTTTGAAAATCATCACTCGTCTCCAATACTTGTAAATTTCCCCAGTGTGGGACGAATAAAGGATATCTTATCTTAATACGAAGTGATCGGAGGAGTTGCGGTCAAAAGCAGATAGAGATGTTTCAGAAGCCATTCCTAGGAGTGAGTAGGTACTTGCATATGTGGCGTTGGTTGTTGAGCCTCTCAGTTTGAAGAGTAAACGTGGGAGAAGACAAGACAAAAAACCTGGTTCTAGACAGAATCTTTTCTACTCTCCCTAAGCTGCACGTTGCTCAGCAACCACTTCATCTTCATGTATTTTGTCAATTAAAAGCCACCTCATCAACTATTCAGTGGTAGAATATCCTAAAAACTACAAATAGTTTCACACGGGCGTCCCTACCTGCAGCTCTAGCTCAGTAGACAACATCTTTCATGTAACATTCTTTTAAATAACACTCCTTAGGCTACTTGGCGTTCAGCAACCACTTTGTTTTCAGTGAAATTGAAACTCATCTAATGAACTATTCAGTGGTATAATGTTCTACATTGAATCTATTTCTTGCATCACTGAAGCCGGTAATGGCTCCCAGAGCATTGTGGTGCGCCGCACTTTCGCCTCAACAGCTTAGACATCGCTACCCTCATAATAGTGCTGCGCACACAGATCAACGTTTCAAGGGCTTGAAGCATTCGTAAAGTATTCTACTCACCACATTTCTCAGGCTCATTTGTTTTGAAAAGAATTGTTTCAAACACTGATGACAACAATTCTAAAGCAAGAGATTACAAATGATAATGATGATACATTGTATAACAATGATGGTACTGTAAGACCATGCAAATAACAGTCTGCGTTAACAAAAACATGATTCAGACGAAAGGAAAATCATGTCATCCTACGAGAATACATTAATTGAGATACCATTCAGCTCTTAAATTGTTATAACTGCATTCAAAGTTGTGCTTCTAAATGTTAAGACAAGGATGAGATACAATTGCGATCCTTCCAGATCAGGCGAGATGTGCAATGGGAGTTGGTTGCTGATATTTTATATCTGGGACTTTTCCTGCTGTACATAACTAGTGGGGAGTCCCTGTGCCATTAGTGCCTCCAGGTGGAACAACAGTTGTTAGATATTGGGAGTCACCGGTAGTGAAGTGTAACAAAAACAACAGTTTGCACAGTCATATTAGGCCAAATGAGTTAAATGTGCCGGAAAGTGGTGGAAGCACAGCACCAAAGATGAAAAATGTGAAATCGGCGTGTTTCTGACATGGCAATTGTTTGAGAGAATCCTCCTGAAGGTTCCTACTATTTCTCTTCTTGTTATTCTAAAAATCTTTACATGCGATATAATGGTGTCTACTGTAGTGTCTTATGGGTGATATTAACTCTGTGTGTGTATGAGAGAGATCAAACCTGTCAACTTGTAGGTTTTCCCCGTATTTTATACGTTTTTTTTAAATCATTTAAAATCATGTATGGCATATTACAACTTTTATATGGGGGAAAAAAACAAATGTGAATCGTCTCACTTGCTGGAAGCCAACGACAACGCCGTCGTCGATCGCTACTATTGTCACGGCAAACCAGCAAAAGGAATCCTCAATCGTTTTTGTTTTTTTTTTCATTGCTGCGTACGGTCGGATCGATAAAGCATGATGTGCGAATGCGCGGTAAGCCGTTGTACGGGCTTTTGTTGCTTAGTAAGGGGAATCGTAATCATTTATAAGGGCAGCTATTAGCCGAGGTTGACAGGTATGGAGAGATTGAGAGAGAGAGAGAGAGAGAGAGAGAGAGAGAGAGAGAGAGAGAGAGAGAGAGAGAGAGAGAGAGAGAGAGAGAGAGAGAGAGAGAGAGAGAGAGAGATTTTCTTTTGTATTCATCATTAAGGAAACACTTGATACAATAAAATAGTAACACTGAAGTGTATGGAAGTTGGTTTAACCAAATAAACAAACCACAAGAACGAGGAGTGTTGAGCAGCAGTTGGGACAGATGACATGAATGCAGGGTGTACGACGGCTGGAGAGTGCTTGTGAAAGAGACCCCAGGCAGGTAGGCCCCGTCGGCTGCTGAGCACGACAGCAGAGCACCTCATGCGAATAGCCTGGGTACTTATGAGTCATGAAGTGGGGGGTACCTGAGGCAGATAGCCTGGGGGCACAGCTTAGAGGGGGGCCACACCGGCACAAAAGGAAGAATATGTCTGGAGGATGACAATAGTTGTGAGCAATGAGGAAGAAGATGGCCGCTGGGCTGAAGGAACAGACTCAACCTACAAAGACCGACAATGTCTGGTAAACAAAAAAGAAATGGCATCCATGTGAATCTCTGGAGACACATGCAAACAAATGACCACTAAGGAAACCAATAAACAACTGCAACAACTTGGAAGGCAAATAAAACATAAATAACAGGAGGGCGGGATGGTAGCTAGAGTATGTTTAGTAGAATTAGTGGATTCTTTTCAGAATGGACTTTTTTTTACTCAGGGATACAGTGAATGCGGGGGGAGCGGAGAGGGGGGGGCGGTAGACTGTACATAGTACTCAACACAACCTTGCTCCTCTATTTGTGTCTGGCAACGTGGGGAGGATCAAGCCGCCTCCTGATCGACTGTCATTTCCATTCCATTTCACGTCACAAGTTCATGGAGTTGGTGCCTGAGCCCAACATTGGCATTGACCAAACATAAGGGGTTGCCATTGTAAATATCAAACAGGCTCGAACATTTACGATCGTCGGTCCGAGGAGGAAAAATCTCTCTATAAAACCCAGAAAGCAGGATGTTATATTGCTCAGGATCATCTTTTCGAGACATGTGAGAATAACACCTTTACTGACCTTGATCAGAAGGGGAGAAAATGCTCACATTGAGCATGATTATTCTTACGACTGTATTTCACAAGACAGAAGCGAGCAGCCCAAAGTTCTGAAGACTGCTCTGCATCATTATTTTGTCACCTTCTTGGTTCTTCCTCAAAATATTCAATACGGAGAAGTAATTATAAGCAAACAGCCTACAATGCGCAAAGCAGTTTTGTACGACCGTTGGTGGAGATACTTGTCATAAACATGTTTTTAATCGCGGTTTACACATTTTTAACAGGAGAACGCAGAGAATATACTGTAGGTGAAAAAAATAATCAACTCAGTCTGTTGTGGGAAGGTTAAAATCAGGTGGCTTATCATTTTGCCATGTATTCTGAAAATGTTTAATATTAATTGAAGGTTTTAATGACATCATGAGCTTTGTGGAAATGTTTTCTTTTTCTTGCTACAATATAAGCTTTGTGGAACATGAACATGTACGGCTTATATAATAAAAAAAAATTCTGGTCGAAATCCCATTTGGTCGATAACAGAGAACCAAGGTTTGACTGTATTTATATTTTATTTTAGCACACAGATTTATGAAACATACAGTATATCTTAGGTTGGATGTCGGTCGGGGTACTATCGAAAATACAAATACAGTATATGAATGTCAGAAATGTACGATTATTTGATTACCAGAATGGCAGCTGACTCCCTCAATGCTAACGCTTTCTCGCCATGAGGCTAACGTTTGGCAAAATCAGCATGATCAACTATTCCGGACCATTCAGTGAAACAGATTTTATTTCCACTTGTCTTCACACGATGTCAACACTGGATTGTAGTTAGTTATAATCTTTTGCCTTGTCGTTGCTACTGGCATCCAAAGATTCACTATGCTTTGTTATCTTTTTAGTCTTCATCTTAGTACATGTAACGACATTGGAACATTCAGAAAGCAGCCAATATTAACTCATGAGCCAATGCAAGATAAATTAGTCCACTCTTTGTTTCAAGCCCAACATAGCCTCCCAATCTCAACTAACAACACGACAACCAAAGACCATTTGCATAATGGAAAAAAATCTATTGTTTATTTATGTTGATGCGATATGGGTCTTCCCTTCCATGTTGTTATTGTTTATGTGCATTTCGGCCTGGTTAGCATGTCCCTGAAAAAAAAAAAAAACTAGAAACAAAAGCTGTGAAAAAATAGATTGCCGGTCATGAAGCTGTTTCATGATAGTGTTGTATGAAGTGTGTCTTTTCCTTATAAAATACTTCACTGTCAAAAATGTTTCCCCTGAAAACAGCTGCAGTGACAGTTATACACTCCATCAAACGCAAATGACAACTGAAAACAGCTGAAAGGGTTGAAACTGGTGTTTTCATAGAAAAATGTGGTAATATTCCCCGCAAAGATCTCGAATCAGAAACTTGGGAGCAGTATAAATGTACAATTTTGGCAGTCCTTCTCTAGTGGGGATGCAAATGGAAGGATATGAGTCTGATGCTGTGCTGCAGATGCTTTACGGAGTGCCATGAAGTCATGCAGATGTAACTCGGCTTTGCTTGAACATTGGGTATTATATAGTCCAAAGAAGGTCACACACAGAGCAACAGGACACGACTGAATTCAAAGAACAGCCATAGTGCCCTCTATTGGATAGAAAAAAACATAAAGAGAAAGGTGAAAAAAAGAGTAGTTAGGTAGATTACGTTAATAAAAATAAAATTACATTTTACTTGTACTAACACTTACTCTTCAAATTTTAATTGAGCTTTCAGTGATTGGTCACCTCTACCACCTTGTACTTCCTATTGAGCCTCATTCTCTTGGGGGTGAAATATTAAGCTTTATCACTTTTTTTTACCATCATTAAAAACTCAAAAGTGTGCACTCAAGTAAAAAAGAATTTAGCTACACTGCAATAAGCAGTAACGTAAGCTAATCAAGCACCATGAAAATCTATCATATTTTTCTCTTGAATGGACACTTCAGAACCGTCACGTTTGATCATGCAAAAATGTCCAAAATAACACCAGGCAGATTCATCCAGCCATCTTTGACATTGTGTATCCACATTAGCAGGTGGAGTAGGGTGGCCTGAGCAAAATGTCTTGGAAAAAAATGTTTTTGTATTTTTTGAGGGCACTGGAAAAAACAATTATGTACTGTATACAAAGTCCAGAGAACCATAGGAAACCAAAGTAACAAAAACTTATGCCAGAAAGTACAAAACATGACAGGAGCACACAGACACACACAATGATCCGACCAAGACTGGCAGACCTCAGGGAACTAAATACAAGCAAAGTGACGAGACAACAAGAAACACCTGGACAAGACACAAAGGGTTGAGGGAGCTGATTGGTTAAACACAAGGGACCCGGTTAACGAGAACAGGTGCGGACAAAAAGGGCACAAGGGAACAAAACCAAATGTAACCTAGACAAAAACATAATCCATTGTGCATGAAATGCACTGTAAATCTGTGATTCTAGTAGTGCATAGGTACTGTTAAATGTCTAAAAAAAATGTGAAACATTTTTATTTATTATTAAGCCTCCCGAATAATACTCCCCCTGATGTGGTTTAAAAAAAACAAACAAACCCTTGTGATCTTTAAAAAAAAAAAAAAAGAAAGACATTTCCAACTGACCCCAAACTTTTGAACAGTAGTGCATACTTCTCGAAAGTTACACTGGTGGGCGATAATATGCAAAGCGCACAAGTCATTCCGAGGCCGGGAAGCTGCACAGGTTGATGGGGTGGAACACACCATACATAAATGTGCTTTGACAAGACATCTACTTGTATATACAGTGGAAAGTTCGATTACATTCCAGGGGATGTCTGCCAAAGATGTGCCAACACAGCAGTAGCAAGCGCACCAGACACACTCTGCTCCATATGCTCCAACTTCAACAAACTAAAGAGGCACAGCTAGGATCGTTCTTTAAATAGAAACCATGTACGTAAGCACATATTGCCATTCTCTATTAGTGCGTGACAGGTAAGCATTGTCAACTGCCATGCATGTTCGTTCTGTTGACTAACCACTTTTGATTTTGATGATAAGAGTGATCTAGTTGTGCATGTCAAAATTAATATTGCACGAGGTTCCTCCTGGATCATGGACTACCCTCCGGTGGGAAGCAAGAAGCTTTCCAGCTGGCTTCACTGGCCTTTCTGCTTGAAACATGAATAGGGGGTTATGAAACACTCTTTAAATCCCGAGTGACTGAAGACATCTTAAGTATGTTCGCATTCATTTATTTCACTGTGAATAACTGTTGTATGAACCATTGGGAAAAAGGATGGTCCAACTCCAGCTTTGTCATTTTTAAATGAGGAATTTGCAATTTCCAATGATCTATTTGCAATGTTTGGGCATCCTCTGTCATTTACTCACTCTTTGCTCCTGACTTGCACCACACTGCAGTTACAGACGGTGTGGAAACGCGCTTAATAACTCATTTATTTACCAGTTCCCCATTTTCAGCTACCTAGCTTTCCAATATATTGATTATTGCGATTTGTGAGACTGTGTCACAATTATTGGCAAAATAGCACACACTTATTTTGGCACTAGTAACCCGTAGGCTACAATATTCATAATTTCACATTTTCTTTTTGTGTCGACTGTGTGAGCAAGCCTTTTCCAAAAGAGGCTTTTGCAAACGTGCTCATGCTGCCCCTGCACCGGTCCACTTGAAATGGGTTCTCTTGTTTTCATCCGATGCTTGTGCTAAATCCCTTGTTCAAAGCACTGACCAAAGAGGGACACGGGATAAAGCAGCCCAAAACTGTAATGAAAATTCTCTCTGCTGAGAAGCGGAACTAAGGCAGTTTTCACAGCGATGATTCGGATTGGGTTTAGCTCCTCGGTCTTCAACAGTGTGAAAAACACAAGTTAAAAAAAAATGCACAAGTCCTATCAAAGTCGTCAGCTTGCAATCACAACAGCACATATCTGCCACTTAGGAGTAAGAAGTGTTTTATCTTGTATAAGTTGCAGTAAATTTAACATTCATTTAACCTTGCACAGTGAAATCAAAGATGGGTTTCTACTCAATGTGTTTCAAGATAATTGCTGAAAATATGTGCAAAGACAAAACCATATTATACTTAATTTTAGAGATATAGCATTATAGTTTTTTAGGAGGATATTTGGTTTGTTTTGACCATTTCAATTTCCTTGATTTTGTGGGGGTGGCTAAAACGTCTTCCAGCGAAGCATTTGGTCGTCCGACATGAGTCGCTCCTTCCCCACTACTGTACATACAAACATGCATTTGCCACTACAACATGCAGTTAGCTAGCTAGCTAGCTATGCTAGCAACCCAAAAATGCATCTTCGCCGGAGTCCACAATTCACAGAACAGCTGGGTTTCAATAGTTAAATTCACAAGCAAGGAAGTGAGCGGCTCTCGCTGGTGTTAAAGGCCCTACAATGATTCTGTGGAATATATTCCAGTCACCAGAGGCTTTAGGCAGTGGTTTTTACTGCTCAAACGTGTAGGACAGTGTAGGTTCAAGAACGTGGCTAGGGGAAGTAGCATCCGTTTTAAAACAGGGCGTATTTTCATTCACTTGGCAGATATGGCCAAAATGTTGATGAGATGGCAGCTTTATTTTTCGCCTTTTTGAAGCCTCGTCTTATACATTTACTTAAAAAAAATCTAATTTGTCAGGGTTTTTCACAACATTCTTTAGAAGATGCACATAGTATTTCAAGTTACAGTGGAGAATTGCACCACATCATATCAAAGAGCATATATGCGGGACTGCATCACGTCTACAACACTAAATGTACCAGATGCCTGACGCAGTCAATCAAAAACGATCTTGAGGCAAAAGTTTTGGTTCCGCTCTTAACATTGCATCTCATTAAAACGTGCAGACTGATTCCTGCAAATAACACAACAGTCCTGATAACATGCCAAAGTGTTTGGCGCATAAATGCAACTTACCGGTAACTGAACAGAGTTTTGAGACAAATTCATCTTTGGTACGCTAATCACTTTGGGGAAATTTCCACATTGAATTTGTCAGAAACAACGTTTGAAAGCCACAAAACCACCTGCTTCACACCTGTTAGGGGAGTGAGGGAACTGGCACTCTTTAATGTTTCACAGTGCAGTTTAGCAAAACATTAGCATTCACTCGCGATGCCCGACAGCCAAATGCTATTTTTCCTCACCATGTGAGCCGGAAATGTCAGTTCCTATTTGACAGCTCATTTGTCAGCCCTTCAGGCTTTCTGTTAGGCATCTTCCTCTCACTTGACGCTCATGCAGACCCTCCACCAGCCTTCTCAGGTGGAAACATCCCTGGACCGTCGCCGATAGTCCAACAGGCCTCTCGTGTCAGACCTACGCACGCTCATGTATACGTGCAAACAAACTGGGAAAGAAACAACTTCCCTGATGGCTGGAGCTGTTTTCTTTCTTTTGATTCCTTTCATTCTGATTTGCCACTGGGATTGCAGCCAATTATTCTTATCACTTAACAGATGTGCTTGTTGCAAAGTGCATTTGCGATTATGCTATAAACAGGCGATAAGAAAAAACAATAATGACTAATCCACGATTAATTTGCCGCCTTTGTTAATCTTAATGTTCCCCACTGGTAAACGGTTTTGTACATTCTCCGCTTATTTGAAGCGACTACAGTAGAAAGTAAACATTATGCTGATCTCCTTCCTGTAGGTCTTGTTCTGATAACTTTCCATCTCTTTCCCTGAGTGCCTGAGGCAAAGTGCTTGTATGAGAGAAGTTGTTTATGGATTGCAAAAGTGGACTTTTGAAGTGAATTCAGCAGGTATTTTATTCCTATCAGCCATGTGATGCGTTTGATATGCAAACATAATCGCATAAGCCACAGACTTAAGAAATACTTCAACTACTTTGAAGTCTAACAAGCATTGCTTTTTGTAGTCAACATGGTCTTTTCCAAAAGGTTGATTTGTTTTTGGTGGGGATGGTCAGAACTGATTATTAATTAAACCCTAATGATTTTCTGCATTTGAATATTCGCTTAGGTACAGTAGGTAGGATCGAACTTTCAGTACATACCGATAAATGATTACACACTGAGCCCTTTGAGACACCTTTTACCTGCGAGGTTCTTAAGTGCAGTGCTTCTGAACTATTTTACTGACATAATTGTGTTTGACAGGTTGTGCTTTCCTGATATTACTTTGAGCACTTCCATTGTCAAGCTGAAAAACAACATTAATGTCTGTCGGAAAAAGAATACAGGCACAATATACAATAAACATCAAAACAGTCTTGTTTTATTCCTCTTTATTAAAAGGGAAAAACATTAAAAGGAATCACAATGAATTTGTCTGGGAGAGGTGACTGATTTCCATACATCCATCGTCAATACCGCTTAAGACTCACTAGAGTGTCCAAGGCCACATATGTCGTGTTTCATGAGGATGGTAATGTCATTAACAATCCATGTGCAGGATGCAGCAGCAGCAGTCATCCATCCATCCATTCACTTTCTATAGAGTCCAGGGGGGAACTGGAGCAAGGGCAGTGGAACCAGTGGGTCACCGTGGGTATACTATGTGTTTAGACACCTCTTATTGATTGCACTGGCAAGTGCCTAATTGAGTGTATGTTGCTAAACAGTAACATTTTTACAGGTAACAACCCATCAAAGCAATGTGAGTTTTATTTTTGCCGCTTTTGCTACGAGTGTGCCGAATTCCACAAGTTGTTCTGCCACATCTGAGCTGGAACCAAGTCTATAGCAGACTTTGGGTAAGCAGCGATATACACCCCGGACTGGTCGCCATGCCCACATAAACAAATGGCCACACATACTATCACATTCACACTTATAGACAATCTAGAGTCTGCAGTCAACGTAAAATGCATATTTTTGGCATGTGGCGGAAGCTGAAGTGGAAACTCAGGCAAGTACGTGAAGAGCATGCAAACGCCACACAATCTCAGATCCCAGATCGACATTACAGAGATTCTAGTGTATAGTTTTGCTCTGCTGGTTGGCTATTAAAAAGCTCAACAAACAGAAGATGTCCCATTAATGGTTGACAATTGCTGGTTTGAAAGGCAAATAATGCAATTGCATTTTTCGCATTATTACATCATCAATGTGACTTTGAAATGATGGTGGTTTGGATCATAGTGAGTGGTATTTTTACAGTTTTAAAGTAGTCAATTACAAACATTTTGGAAAAGCTTCAATGACTTGCATTTCTTTGCTATTGTTGGTAGGGCTCGGTTTGAGTGCGCTTACGATACGTAAATTAATAATGGTTTGCGAGCGACAATCGGGACAGGGAGGGTGGACTCATACGGTCTGCTGGTATAGGCTCCAGCTTGCCCACGGCCTTCATAAGGAAGTGCTATAGAAAAAGGATGGATGCTGCAAATGCACATAAGGTAGCGCAGCCCTCAGTGACTCCCGCCTTTAAGACACTTCCACCTGCAAGGTTTTGAAGTATGGCGCTTCGGAATAATTTTACTGACTGGATTGTGTTTGACAGGTTGTCCTTCCTTGAAATTACCGGTACTGTGACTACCGGTATTTTCATTTTCAAGAAGAAAAACAAATTTCATGTCCAAGGGAGGGGTGCGGGGGGTGACATCCAGAACAAAAAGAGGACATAAAAAGTCTGTCAACTTCATTTGGGCCAAGTGAAAAACATAAAATAGCGGTCACCTTGTGCACTCATTTGTTTTTAACGTTGGCTGTCCAGAGTAGCACAATTAAGGCATGAAGACGATGTTACTAACAGTGTCAGTGCAAGTCACACAACTCAAAGAAACACGATGTGTTGGAAAACCCAAATCACTTTAATGTGCTGCCGTTTTGACAGAATCGGCTTGGACGGACTAAGGCAAATGAATTGGCAAGTAAAACTGACGACAGCTCCAATATCTCGATTTCCATTTCTCAATCGCCTCGCAATTATTGAAACTAAAGTGCAGAAGTGATCACGGTGGCTAAAGAGCTAATTAAACGGTAAATGCTATTATGGCGTACGCGTCGATGGGTACAGTTCCTCCAGTGATTGCAAATGCTCAATTTAACCATGTGCTGTTGATTTTTGACAGTCTTTGCCTCCTGCTATGCACACACAGACAACCCCCTGCCCCCCAAAAAAACCACAATGCTACTTGATTGCAATTTCAATATCTTAGTCGCTGATTTATTTTGTCAGTTTTCACTGACACTTAATGCGCTAAAATCTTTTAATCAAAGCGCGGCACAAATAATAACCTCCAATTTTTTACCCACAGTCACTAGTCGGTAATTTTTATTTACTTACAATTACTGTTCTTGCGGCGGACTGTATATTTTGTCCTTGGGGAAACATAATGTGCTCATCTATAAAACTCTTTTTACATCATATTAACATCCGCCAAATATATTACTCTTGCGCTGACGGTAATTGAAGAGTTTGCTAAAGTTAATAACTTTGGCCCCTGACAGCACTTTTCAAGGTGAATCAACATGTGTGATTGCTCTTTCTTTAATACCGCTGACACCCAGTGATGCATAAAGCCTTGAGGACAAACGCATAAAAGTCTATCTTTCAAAACAGCTTAATGAATGTCCCGTATCTTCATTCCTGACATGTTATATACAGTTACTCAGAGGTGCGTGTAGCGTGTGTCCCTCACCACTGACACAGAGAGGAAACGCAGCGTTAGGAAGATTAGCTAGAGAATAATTTGGTTCTTGAAGCTGCGGTTGAGGTCTTTGTGTGGCAGGACAATAGAGTTGAGGATTATCACCTCTCTGGGAATGGACACATTACAACCTGCGGGTGAATATGAAAAGATGTGTGGTATTATAACGACAAGCTAGTGACAAGAGGGGGGGAAAAATGAAGTGGAACAACAAAACGAACATCGCAAATGTGAAGGAAATCTTACCAAGAATAGTGATGGATGGTGTGAGTTTGCCTTCTCTGAAGAGGGTCTCACTGTCGATCTTTGCGTACGGATCATTGGGGTTTGGGTCGCTGGGAGTTCCTTCGACACGCGCCCATTTGCCGATCGTGCTATCCCATCCTACAATGCTGTGGAGGACACAGCATTGGTCCTGGAGGGAAAATATAGATTCAAACATCAATTATTCGTAATGTAGGCAAAACAGAATAAAATCCATGAATTATAACTGGGGGACATTTGATCAGCCTGAACAATGACATAACAATGACATAATCATTGGGTAAGCTATTAATATTCTATGCATTAATTTTTTTGAATCATAACTGCAAGGCAGTTGTGCTGCTCTTTATCGTAATATATATTGGAAGAGAAATATGCTTCAACTGTCGTACGTTTACTCAGACGGGCCTATCAGGACTGCTGAGTTTCTGTTGGACTTGTGTTTGTTTTGCTTGTGGTGAGCTGTCTATTTGTGCACGGTCTCCTTTCCTGTGCTCGTGTAATTACTTCTACCCGGTCTCGTCCGCAGAGCTCTGTCGTGTCTTCTGCCAACTGTGTCTCATCTTTGTCATTAGTCTCTATGGCTCCCCTGTTTCCTTGCATTCTCATTTACGATAAAGTGTTGCGCTCGACTCTACTTGTTCATTTTGACGTGTTGTTTTTGTCTTTGCTCTCGGGCCATTCGGCAATTTTGTTCTTGGGTAAAGAGGGACACACTGTGCGGCTTGCCTGCCATGAGCTGCTTGCTTGCGTTTGTGTTCTCCACACTTATGACCGATGATTTGCTTTGTGTGCCAAGTCGGTTATATAACGATGACAAAACACTGCAAAAGTTGTTCAAAACGGTTGTGAAATCACGACAGTCAAACAGGATTTGAGATCCAAGAGCGTTGAATAATCTTTTTGAGTGTGTGTGTGTGTGTGTGTGTCCGAGTCACATTTGCAAATCAGGAACTGCGTAAATCATCGAGGAGCTTTGCTGTTTTGAAAGGTTTCACATGCTGTCAACGTTTTAAACCAAAATCCCAAACTACAGAGAGCTACAAAAACGGCTAAAGATATGTCATTTGCATCGGGTTAGTAATACATGCAACAATAGTCTCGGGTCAGTATAACTCAACTGGAAAGTGATCACATGAAGCGCTCTCTCTTAAACCTGCAATAGAGCAGCCATGCTCTTCAACCGCATCAAACTGACTTGGAAGGACTTACCTGTAGAGTTGCGCCATGGAGGATAATGGATTCCCGAACTCTAACCCCGGCACCAATAGTAACACCAGTACCAATGGTGACATTAGGACCCAACTGCATGGCAAGAATTGATGACAATGCAATTATTGCTTTCGCTTTAATCCGTCCTCAACATGAGGTGCTTGTGCATTCATGAAATTGAATCATGTTGAATGATGCTCACCACAGCCGTGGGGTCAATGTTGGCAGTCGGGTGGATATAGACATTACCTAGAGAACAAGCGATTTGAAAGACTTTAGGTCGACGCAATGTTTGAAGCCAATGATACAACAGAGCAATGAGCCGTACCACTTATTTTAGGACCCCCCTCTTTATTTGAGGCCAGTCTTTCCGGATGGGATTTGTTATACTGATTGAGGTATAATCGACTTGCATAAATTGCAGACCTTTGGAATGAAACAAAAATCAGAATCATATTAAACACATTTTGCCAGTTTGACTCTAAAGTGGTATATGCTTGATAAAAAAATAAATAAAAGTAAATATTACAAACTGACAAGCGTTTGGGGAGAAGAAGATTAAGTTCATGTTTGACTCACCCCGCCGACTTTATCTGGCTCCAGAATCGGAGTGTTTTGTAAACGTAGAGTTTGCCCTGTCCAGCTAGGGCGGTGAAAATGTCCTGCTCCAACCTGATGGCTTCTGCTCTGTGCCAGCCGTTGTTTGTTTCCTCTCTGCCAGAGACAAAAACTTGACTGTAGTCCTTTGATTACAGGACACAAGTGCTTGTGCACTTGTACCGCATGATGGAGTCTCCGGGATGAAACAATACCCACACAAACTATGGTAAGCAAGAATCTATTTCGATGAGTTGATGCAGAGCGTTTGTCAGCCATTCAACTAAACTCTGCAACGTTTTGTTTTGTTTCTTAAATCTGGTTAGGATCTGTTTTTTGGATCAACAAAAAAAAATTACAGTTGGCTGAAAAGACAATGCACTTTGGGGACAAAGGCACAGAATATCCATCCATCTTTTTTCCTGTAGTACTTGTCCTCATTATGAAAGGGCCGCAGCCTATCACCGCTAGTTGCAGCCAATCACTCGCTGTACTTGCTTCCTGCTACATATGCAGGACAGTATATCACTTTGTTGAGGGTACAATGAAAATCCTAAAATATTTTGATTGACAGAATATATTTTTTAAAAGAGTTCTTCAGTCTAAATTTTTTATTTTTTATCTATGCGGCCACTTGGATGATCACCTGAAAAGCCCCCCAAAATTTCATCAAACACTCTCCAAACCAGCGCTCAGAATTGAATGCAAGCGCGATTAGAGTTAAAACGCATCACTTGTCAGCTCGGGGTTCAAACCAAAGCCGATCCTACATTTGATCAAAACCTTAAGTGGATGGCTCTCCATACTAATCAGTATCTCTCTAAAAGTGTATTGTGAGAGCCGAGAGATGAAACAGAGTGTTAAATATTGATGAAAAGAACATGTTTAAGGATTCCACCCATAATGGGAGATTTACCAAAGGAGGCGGTATGGTTGGAGGCAAAGTCATCCCTGTGAGATGTTGCCCTGCATCTACTTTCATTCCTTCCGAGTTCTATGATCAGAAATTGTGCTGATTCAATGGTAATTTGTATGTAGGTGGATTGTAGCCTGCTTAAGTATGCAGTACGGCTTCGCTTTTGTTTGGCAAGCCTCAAGACTTTGGGGCACAACATCGAGCACACAAAACACAAACAAAATACAAAGTATAACTTTCAAACTCATCCGAAAAATACCCCACCTATTTCCCATCTATGAGGGACCAGTTTTTTTTTTTTGCACTTCATTCAAAACAAATATTTACTTTATCAAGTTCAAGAACAAAGTAATAGTTTGACCATGTGCAGGATGTCGCCACAAAAATATTTGCCAACTTCACAGTGTAGCAGTACAAAGTGCGGAAAGGGGGAAAAAAATAACTAATGACAATCACCGCATGCTTACGTGTGAGCTGCTGAATTTTTCCATGGATCACATCCACAGGACAATCTACGAGACTTGTTTCCAGTCTTAAGCTGGGTGCACACTTTAGTCTTGGGATCAAATTTGAGCATTCGCCACTTCTCAGCAAAGCGAGCCAGGTTCCGTTTTTGGATGTCTTTCAAACATTATCCTGAGCGATTATCCATTTGTGTTGAGGGTTGCATTAAATGTCTGGTGGCTGTCAGGACCAAGCCAAAGGAAAAACGTTTTGAGAGGCTCAAAACGGTTTGTGGAACACCCAAAACATTGCCTGTTTTTGTGATGACTCGAGCATAATGTTTCACTGAAACTCTTGACTCAAAAAAAAAAAAAGGACAGCGAAATAAGAGCATGGACAGCAGTCACAAAGCATCCTATGCAAACTCACACACTGTTGCCAGGTAATTCACAGCAACCTATTAGTACTCTACAACCACAAAGTGCAGTTTACAGGTACCCACTTACCCATCATATGGAAAACTGATGATTGTGTGGGCAAACACAAAATCATAGTGGGGGAAGGAAGGGAAAAGAGACAAATGAAGACAACCAAAATCATAAAGCAAACAAATAGACGCAAATGCACGCATGTGCACACACAAACCCACGAATCCCAGACAGGCGGTTCCACAACTCACAGCAGCATGTCTTGTTGATTTTTCTGGAAGACTGTTCCAATATGCTGGAAGATCTCGGGATTAAAGAGGTAGATGCCACAGTTGATGATGTCACTCACAAATGTGCTCGGCTTTTCCACATAATGCAATACCTAATGAGTAAACAAACCTGTTAAGGTTGGGATTGGAAACAGTGATGGGTGGATGAGCATGTATGGAAATGCGTCCGGGAGGTCATCTACCTCATTTGTTTCCTCATTTTCAACTATACAGCCGTAATTCAGGGATTGTTTCCTGTTTGCCTGAGGAAGGAAATAGCCGAATATATAAATGTGAAATCTTTCTGAATAACCAAATAATAACACAAGCTCTCCAATTCGAGAACATTACATAAAAGTGGAGACAAAAAAAGTTTAATAAATGACAAAACAACTGCCAATCATGAAAACTTACAGTTGTTCCGAGTATAACAAAGCTGTTTGGTTCTCCATGTTCTTTCTGGAAGCTGAGCATCTCTGTCAGTGGAAAAGCAGTGCACACATCAGCATTAAGAACAAAGAAAGCCTGGGGGCCACCAGCGATGATTTGATCTCTGAAGTGATAGATGCCCCCTCCAGTACCCAGGGCTGCATATTCTTGCAAATACCTGCAGTGCACAAGAAAAGCCGAGCTGTGATTAGTATGCCAGTTTGGAAAGGCTGAATGAGGAGGTGGCCTGGCCGAGTGCTTCAGGCGAGGAGTGGCTCATCCATTGTGCTGTGCACGCATACGTTCCAATCCCATCCTTGTCGGAGTTCCTTGTTTGATGTTTAATTTGCATATTCACACCAGTGCTGGTGTGCATTTTTCCAGGTCACTGTTCTTCATAAACACCACAAACAATGTAATGAGGTAGCATTAGTATCGTATCAGGTACGAGCCATTGCATGCTCTCAGGCAAAAACTTTTGGCTTGCGTACCAGAAGGTAGGAGAATTAAAACACATCCACAAGGTGCTCTTGACCAGGCCTCAATCTAAAATTCATGCTGTTAATGAAAACATTTATGATTTTTTTTTCATTTATTAAAAAGGTTTGTGGCCAAATTGTGTTGAATTGTCGGGCAGCCTGGGGGGTCCTGCTTTTTGTTTTGGTGTAATTTAATTTTAAAATGTGACTCGCAGGTGAACAGCAATGCAGTGTCGCACATGTAGCAGCCAATCAAAAATGCCATATTGCTTCACATGGCCTTTCACAACAAAAACACATTTCCAGGAGTGTATCGGGATTAAGCCAGCCACCGAGCGGACCCAATTCAGGATATTAGTTGTATACTGTATATCGTGTTTACAATAATACTCAATGACAGTCATTATTTCATACGCAACTGTAGCTAAAAGGAAAAGTGTGGAGAGTCTCCAAACTACACGAGTGTAGCCACTGATTGGTTATGCGTGTGAGGGTCCATTGCCTGATATGCATTTGAGAGTCGTGGAGTCGATTTGTTTTGGCAATTGGAGAGTTCAGTCATGTTTAGCCAAGTTGCTTGGTGCGCAGTGGAACTTAGTGGTTTACAGTTTATGTGCCACCAGCCAAGTATACCTCATGTCAGTCCTGCTTATTTTCTTTTCATGAAGACTTCTTTTTAGTGTGTATCATCTCCAAGCCGTGCCACAAACTGTTCAATATTATAGGTTGCGTTTTGAGTTATTAAATTAATTTAACAAGGGCTAAACCAGTGTTATGGTTTAAATGTCTGTTTACCTGATGGAAATTTTGAATTCCTGTTGAGCATTTGAAAGAAATCTGGTCAGCTCTTCATTAGGCTGGTAAAACCCAATGAGCAGGATCTCCTTCATATTTGGTAGCTTTTGGGAAAAACACAAAAATAAGTTGACAAACAGAAGACTTTCACCAATCGGAATGCTGCCATAAGCTTGGCAATGCCGTCACCTTGGCACATGCTTCGATGTGATGCTGCAGCATGGGCACACCAGCTATTGGAAACAAGGGTTTGGGAACTTCAAATGACAGTGGCCTAAACCTCGTGCCTGCAAAGGAACATAGCACACAGAATTAAACACATAGAAACGTGTGCCTCTTAATGGCTGCATATGAATAGTTGGATCGCTGGAGTGGCTCTTTTTATATTATCTTATTATATTCTGTGCGGCTTTTTTCATTTGTGGGTTTTGTTTGTTGTTGTTTTTTTGGTTGGTTTCTTTGTTGTTGTTTTTTTGTTTGTTTTTGTAGTTGGTCATCGTCGTAACCCGTATATTTTTCTGACTGCACAGCATTGTGAGCATTTTAATATAGTACCGCTTTAAATGATAGAAACGTAAGCAAACTAACAGTTGTCGTGTATTTCTGATAGCAAGTAAGGTATTGTTTACACTTACTCATTACCAAACTAAGACCAGCGATGTTATGTTCCCGTAGTCGACTAGTCGTCAGATTATTATTTCGTTACATTTTAAATGTTATAGTTGCTCGTGTTCCGCCACGTCAGCTAAATATAACCTTACTAATACAGCATTGAGTTTTAGCATTAGCATTCTAACAGCCCATAAGTGACAAACCGCCGACAGACTCTAGCGACAAGACAAGACGTTATTCTCACCTTTTTGAGGCCCTCCTATTAAAATTACCGCCTTCAGCATTTTGAACAACAAGCTGTGATTTGATTCTGCACTAGACAAGTGTTGAACATACACACTGCTGCTACTCCAGTGGTCTACTTCCGCATACAAAAGTGACGTAATCTATGTGAAAACCGGGAGAGGATTTTGGATTGGAGTGCTGCATTGCGGTGCAAATAACTCTACAGGTACTGTATTTGAAATCGTCATTACGGGATGGGTATCAAGATGCTTTAAACGAGTCTTAATACTGTCGGCCAAAATTGTATTTTCAAAATGTTATTGGGTTTTCTTAATTTGCAGTTTTATATGATTTATTTTCAACTTGGTTATAAGGCCAAGAGAACAACCACTACCCTACCATCAACTAATTCTATCATGTATGTATTCACTTGCATTCAAAAATATCACATTTAAATGGATGCATGGAAAATACTAGATTGCCGCAATCCCCATTCTAGTGAGGTTGCACAGCAGTACAACATCCCAATTGTGGTCCTATACCATTGCCATTTGACAATGTGGTGCTGTGATGTGTGAATGTTTATCTTTGCAGAATATCTCCTATTTATTATTTGTGTTGAGTGTCACTGAAGAAGTGGAAAACAAGTCAACTGTCAGGCTAGAAAGCCCACAAATGCTTGCCTTTGACACAGTTCCAGTGGAAAGGTTTACTTGAATATTTCCTCATTAAAACATAACCTAAAGTCAAACTGTTTCCCGTGCGGTTGTGTTCTGAACTCAAACATATGCAAATCAGATGTGCAACAGCATCAAACAACCAGAATAACATTTTAGTCAACAGTCACCAGGGGACATTCTGCTTTGGTTTTTAACTTCTACGGCAGAAACTCGAATCTTTTCATATCTCCCAGGTTTGTTCTTTCTCATCCCCACAGATACCGGCTGCATTACATTATCTGAAATGAAATGCTTAATGTGCAAGAGAATTGCAACGGTCGTATTACACATAGCCATTTGTGTCACAGTAAAATGAACCATCAAATACACAATGTGTCTCAATATGTACAAAGGTTCTTCCAGAAAATAACGTAATGTTGTTTTATGAAAACATTCTTTTTTACACTGCAAGTCGAATGCAAACGTCAGTCACATCACATTTAAGATGGCATCTCATTATCCTCTCACAGTGCAACATTCGTCCCATCCCATTTCAAAACAATATGTACCGTACCATATAAACTCAAGTCACGAACGTCTAGTAAAGTGAACTACGGTTACTACATTTCAGATAGCTCTCACTACACAGAACAATGAGTGTGAAGCGCTCAGGCCCACTGATCGTTTATCTTTTTTTTTTTGCTTCATGAGAGAAATATTGGCAATAAAAGGAAGCTTTTGAATATTTTCTCATTAAATGAATGCACTCATCTACATTTCTCTTGAAAACAAACTCAGCACATAGAAGACATGCGTAAAGACAAAAAAAGGGGAAAAACATGCACTTGACCAAAACACTTTTGCATTTGAACATTCCTGTGGAAAATATTTTGAAAATAATATGCGGTCACTAACACTAAAGCCGCACTAAACTGAAATGTACCTAATAAGGTCTAACAAAAGCTTAGGGATAATACAAAGATACAGTATTTATTATTTGTTGTATAACTAACAAAGGTTGTGCAGGAAACAATACAGTGCAATTGAAATTTTCCATGTCAACCCTTTTCCAGAGGGTAATCCGGTTGTACCTGCGATGTATTTATACTCCGTGTGCAAATTGACACAACTAAATGTCATCAAACAGTATGATCACAATATGCCGATGGCAATGTCACAATTCCTAGTGATATTAAATAATGACATTGTGACGAGATGGCGATGCAAGTTGTGGGAAAGTACAGTAATGTTCGGCTTGACTGCGTTTTAACGCAAACCTCACCAACAGGGATGGCAATGGCTCGTGATGGAAAAAAGCAGAAAGGGGCGTGGGTTGGACGGGCGACCAATCACAACAAGTAAGACATCATACACGTCCAATCGTAGGGCTGTTTACAATCGGAAGATGGAAAGACTGATCGGGAGAGCTCGTGAAAAATCGACGATAAGGTACTTGACCGCCCCCCTAAAATTTTCTCAACGGATTTAGACGATTCACAAAAATGATCAATTTAAGAAATAAAAGAGCGGATTTCCGCGGAAAATTGCCACCCCTGCAGCAACCACAGGATAAGATGGCTTTAATCCACTGCTCCACTGCTTGTCTGACATCAGCTCTTATTTATCATCTTCGGCTGAACTGGTCTTTGCGTTTGCGCAGCTCCTCCAGCACGCGAGCCCGAAACTGAGTCCAGTCCTCGTCGTCCAACTGCTGGAGTCCCAGCGCCAGATGGAGCTCTGTACAGTGGCTGCGTAGGAAAGGATTGTATGCCTTCTCATCTCCAATAGTGGAAGGACACTGAAAAGCAGGGAGAGGATTTCAGTTTTTTTTTTTTCCTCAGCTGGTGCCTTGCCATGTCTCTCTGCACTATCACTTAATATGTGCTGTGTGTGGCTGTTTACATGTGGGGATGGTTGGAGTGTGTTTTTGTTGTTATATCCATCATCTGTTTTTATCTCTGCAAATCACTTTGTGTTGATTTTTTTTAATGTATTAAAAGTGCTACATAAATATGGGATTTGATTCAAGAGCATTTCAATTGATGGAATTTTAAAATGAGCACTGCTTGAAGTGCTTCTGTGCAATTTAAAATGTCAAGTGTTTTTGAGCAATATTATCATTTTGACACGGCTCATATTCAAGTGAGCCCTTAAGATGCTTGGTGCACCGATGTTTTTAGGCTGTGTCTTGTTTTATGGTGCACTCAAAGGTCTCATCAGCCTTCAAAATGATCATAATTTTAAAAAAGAATATACATACATAATGACAGTTGTTGGAGAGCAAAGTATTTTTGAGGTGGTGCTGTGTATAGAACATACTGTGCAAATTTCTATCTTGCAATGAGAACGTGTGAAGCCAACCAGCCCTGACACACTGGTAGGTGAGAAGGCCTTCCTTCCGGGATCTACAAAATCTTTGGACAGTATGATGAGGACAGCGATGTATATTCTCACCGTGCACCGCTTCTGGCCTCGCTGCTGCAACACCCACTGATATTTATTTTCCATGGCTGCATTGCGTGGCTCCACCTCAGCAGCGAACAGCAGATTGTCCATGGCATACTCGTGACCTCAGGGTCACCCAGCATACACGCATTCACGTGGCCCGAAGAAAAACAACATTAGCTACCAGCATAATAACACTTAAGTGCACACTCCGCATTGAAACTAACATTAATTGCGGAATAATTGCAGCTAAGCCATGACAACTAATTGCGTTCGTGTGCATCCGTAGAACATTAAAAATGACATTGACGTGTTTGCGTGCGTGCGTGTGTGTGTGTGTGTGTGTGTGTGTGTGTGTGTGTGTGTGTGTGTGTGTGTGTGTGTGTGTGTGTGCGCGTGTGCGTGTGCGTGTGCGTGTGCGTGTGTGTGTGTGTGTGTCAGCAAGCTTCCTACCAGGCCAAAGAAGAGTATCATCATTTAGGGAGCCAACAGTGTCGAGCGATGACAGCATTGTCGTGGCACTGCCCTCAAATATCCTCCCTTCAAACAACAAAAAATGTACTTGACACAAGTAGCTTGTTTTTGTTTTGATTACATTGATCTGCACAGGGTCAGCCTTGTAGGCTGTGGCAAAGAGGAAGAACTCATTGGGGAGGACAGGGACAGTCAACGGGGCGAAAAAGTTACCAGTCCTTTATATTGGCCACTTTCTCACATTTTTTTTAAAATGCCGTAAATACCTTATTTCTACATGAAGTGATGCGTGAGTCTGAGTAACTGCTGTATTAGTTCATATAGAAAAACAACCCCTGAAAAGCTTTGAGACAGGTAGTTCGCTTTGACCTCTTTTTGCAATCAAAGTATTTAATCGATCATCAAGCCTATTTACCACATCCTGAGAGGAACACCAGGTCACCAGAGAAAAGACTTGATGGAGCGCCTAGTGGCCGGCCATCCAGCAGGTAAATCATGTGGCCCACTGTGTGTCCTGGCGTAAAGAGGGCCTTGAAGTGCAAACACCCTAGTGTTACCGAGTCCTTGTGTGACAGAGGACTAAAAAGACAAAACCACCATTATACAAGCAATCAGTGACATTAGATCCTCCATGGCCCTTTGGATAAGGGAATGTGAATAAAAGTTATTATTCAGCACATCAACTGGGAAGCAGATACCGCAAGCATAGAAAAGCCAAAAATGATAGATTTACTCAGAGGGGGAAATATAGATGTCATTGTCTACCTTGTCAACAAACACAGTTACGACATGCACTCAAGTGCAGTTTATCAGAGCATAATAACTCACATTGAAGTCAGTTGTTATGTGGTGTGTGCCTACACAGAGATCTACGTGTGTGCACTATGCTCATGTGTGCTATATTGAGCAAGCTGGAACTTACTGTGTCAGGCCAGGAATGTTATCAGCCACATTTCCATAAACTCGACATGATCTATGAAGCCTTTTCAGCAATTTGTTCCCTCCACTGTGATCCCTGCAGATAACACAGACAGTGGCAACCGGATGTGGTGATTTGACTGGACAATTCCCTTCAACTCATCCAGTTGATTTTGCGGAAAGCAAACCAATTTGGTCAAACTTGATATATTTGAAGCTTACTGAGGGTGGGAAAGTTATAAAACCTGACGGCTTACAGTGTACACTTCACGGGCATGTACATTAAACAAAATTCTGAATTAATCATTTAGTGGTAGTAATTATTTTGGTCGGCACCTTTTGAATTTTTTATAGTGCATACTTTTTGTCCATGTTTGTTGTTGAGAGAATAAAATTCTAAAAATAACAATAAAACTCACCAATGCTTGTGTGTACAGAGGATGGCTTCCAGCATCACTCCCTCCTCCTCGAGCACTGCCTAAAAGGATGAGAAAGCTGTTATAACCTCCAGTGGCTCGCAAATTATTTGGTAATTCATCTATATAAATATAAATTATATGTCATTTTCTACAGTGCTTCTCATTCAGGTCACGGATGAGCTTGAGCAGTGGGCTTGGGTGAGATGCTGGTAACCATTAAAAACTCTGGTTGCCAGCCAATCACAAGTCATATTTAATCAATTCAATTCATGCACGAATGTTTTCAAAATGTGGAAACAAGCCAAGAACTCATGGGCGCATGGCGCATGGGGAAAGATGCAAACTCGACAGAGTTAAGGCCGGAGACAAGATTCAAACCCCATGAACTGTGAGGCAGATATGCAACAATTATTTCAAGAACAAAGACCATGACAGAATAACTGTACAATTCCATGCGCTAGGAATTAGGTGTGGCAAGCATTATATTTGAAATGTTAAGTAATGTGATGCTTCTTTCTGCACAGCAGTGTGTTCACACCTGAACAGTTTGAGGGTCTGCCGGGTCTACAACAGCTGCAACGCCAGAGGTGGTGTCAATTATGATATAGCTGTAGTTGTCTGACAGCACAGAGATGGGAATGATTTTCATTCCTGTAGGAGTGCAAAGGACAAAAAGCAACCCTTGAACCAGCTGCTCTTGACAGATGTCACCTAAATGAAACATGTAGACATCCAGGCCATACCACTAAATTGCACAGGCAGAACTGTAGAGTGTCCAGTCGGGTAGCGTTCTCGGGCTTTCCTCATCTGCCGCTTGTAAAACATGTAGCCAAGACTGGTCTTGGTGTACAGTGTGTACCTAATAAAAAGAAAAATAATATACAGTATATATTTATTAACGTATTACTGTATAGGTAAAAAGGCAAATAATGAAACACGGACAAATCAAAGCATTGGCCAATATCTGAAACCATGATGATCTGTATTCCTCCTTGTGTCTGTTATTAGGATTATAATAAGTTCTTAGTAATATTAGTAACGTAAATAATTCAGTTCCTTTTACGGACGGTGCATACAGAACTGACAAGCAAATTGCATGACGGGTGGCTAAACTTTAAAAATGAATACAACACCCACACAGAGTGGCTTAGTTACTCTAACTAGCTGCTGCGACCAATTTTAAATTATAGACTTATATTTGTAATATTGTTGAATGGCCTTGGAGCTAACGCTAGATGCTGCTTCGCTAAAGCGAATGAACCACCAACAACACAGGATACGACAGTACATTTTTGTCATTAGAACAAACTTACGCTATTCTGAATAATGGCTTCTCTGTGCGAGCCATTATTTTGCTAAATATTTTCCTCCAAAGTAGCAGTCCGGTGCGTCTGAAGCGAACAAATAAACATAGCGAGACGAAAGATGCAATGACAGTGACCAGGATAACCCAGTCAGGAAGCGCCATCACGTCTGAGCCAGGAAGAACGTGATGACGTCGGAGCAACGTGGCGAACGTAAACATATATAGAATTAAAAAATATACATATTTTTAACATGTCTTACTGCTTGAAAACTTAATTAAAGAAAAATATTTACAGAAACACTATTACCTTTTATTTTCCCTGATGATTGTCTTCATTAGATTTGGAGCAGAGTCGTTGAGCCAAGTGTTTATTTCCTTGCGCTATGTTCCCCACTCCTATCAGTATTAGATTAAAGTTAGAATCCTATGGTTGACAGAAATACATCAAATTTTTAAATGAATTCACCTCTGTAAACAATACATGCTAGGGTCCAATCTTGCAAGAACTGCTTGAGGTCCTCCTCAACATTCACACAGCTCTGTTCCTGAGAGAATCTATATTATGCTTTTATTGATTAGATTAGGTTAGAAATTTGCCTCGACACCATTGTTTTTTATTTAAAAAGATTAAGAATGTAACTGGAGCATTCGGCATATGACACAGTGTTGACTAGACTCGTGTAAGTTACAAAACGCATATCGTATGACACTGAGGAGTGGGGTGAGCATTAAGGAGAGGGACAGAGCAGAAGAAGCAGGTATGAAACCTCATATTTGTTGTTACGCTTTATTTTAGGTTAGAGGGCTTTTGCTCTGCGTGTACCAATCCATCATGTATTTATGTTTCTTATATGCATTTGCATACTTGTGCAGGTAACACAGATGTGAAATTTGAAAGATGGTCAATCTTTGCTCTATGGCTGCTTTTAAACTGCAGTTTTACAAAAAAAAAGAGCCAGACTCATGAATGTGACTGATGACGATAACAGTTTGTTACCATCCGTTTGAACTCCCTATACAGTGAAAATCTGTCTTGCAAATCTGACGTACCACAGAGAAAAGTGTTGCTCACATCACTGCCAAATTTAAAACAGCAGGTAATGGATCCAAAATTAAGCTTCAAATTTGTGAAAAATCACACTGTTCTCTCCACTGTCAAATGCTTCTGTTGTCCACTAAATGCAATGAAACCTCATGCCGCTCAAATGCGAACCGTGAATCAAATACCATTTCTCGGCCCTGGAAAACGTGACTGCTATCTTGTTGGGGATGTTAAATATATCGACACATGAATTTGTTTGAGCTGCAAAAGCATTCAATGTCTCAAATGCAGCCATGCCAGCACGAGGCCGCGGCCTACGCGCTGTCTGTCTGTTTAGTCAACTTCTTTTCCTCTCCTTTTGCGATGTTCGCTGTTGCTGGAATATATTTCACCGGGTTGTTGCCGGGATTTTCCACGCATCCCTCCACACATGGCGGACAACCAGGTGCTGTAAAGCGGCGTTGCCAACCGGACACCCAAGTCCACATGATGACGTTCAAATTTGACCGGCAACATACAATTCCGCCTTCTGTCTGGGGTGTGTGCACTCAGAACGGACGAGGAAGCGCTGTACAGCAGCCATGCCAGCCAACTATCTGAGGGGAAAAAGCATTTTCAAGGTGTAGGCATGGCTAGCTGAGTAACTGGACATCATAAATGCGCTGAATAAACAGTGATGCGAACAAAAGTGCTCAAGTTCTTCTATAGTGGGAGATGGGTGAAACCATGAAACCACTACTACATACCGTATTGGCCCGAATATAAGATGGCCCTGATTATAAGACGGCCCCCTCTTTTTCAAGACTCAAGTTTGAAAAAAAACGTAATTTTTACACTGAAAATAATTACAGTACGTCAGAAACAAATGATTATAACAATATATTTGAGAGAAAAGGCATGTTATTTTGCCTCATTCAAATCTAAAGTGCAATCATATTCGTAAATAAATTGCTTCTGGTTTTTGAAATGTAAATTACATCATTACTTCACCTCAGCTGCCGGTTAACCTGACCAATCTTCAACCCACTTTTCTCCAGATTGTCACTACGCTTCTCCATTTTCTGAAATCTCTTCTATTATTTTCTTGTCTTTTCCTTCTTACTGATATTTTTTATTTTTTCTTCTTCGTGCTACCGCTATTTTTATTTTTGTTCTTCGCGTTAAGGGTCCACTTTTGCCTGGGGAGTCAAATTCGGCATTCACTTCATTGATATCTGGCGCCATATAGCGTCGTGAATGGGTATAATGTCAAGACCCGGAATATAAAACGACCCCAATTGTTTCAGTCATATTTCAATACAAAAAACACCGTCTTATATTCGGGCCAATACGGTAGTTGGTTCTTTTTTACATGTCCAGCAATTATGCTTAAACATGTATAAACACATTTCTGAATTTACTTCACAGGCTTAGGTCCAAGCATGACATCTAAAATAGATAATCCTCCACCCTATGAAGATGCACTGCACCATCCCAAGTACGAACCCACCCAGCTGCAGCAAGGTTCAGCTGACCCGCTGCCTCCATCCTACAGTCCTGGCCCGGACATGTACGCTGGCCCACCTAGCTACTGGGGCACGGCCGGCATTTGGGCAGCGCCTGGCATCTCTCCATCTGCGATGGCCACCACAATACCCACTTTGTCTGCCGGGATGCCTGCAACCAACCCAAGTTAGGAGGAAATGTTACCGTGTCGTGCACTACACTTATTTCCGCATGCTAATACATGTTCTCTCCTCCTAATTTTGCAGGAGAAATGGAGGGCTTTCTGAGCACACAGTGGGAGAGTACATCTGTTCGACACGCTTTTATCAGAAAGGTAAAGGTGCTCATATGTGCACTATAGATCATTATATCTCAAATCTGACCATTTTGTGTGCTTGTTTGACAGGTGTACTTAATTTTAGCAGCTCAACTCACTGTCACCTTTTCAGTTGTGGCAGTCTTTACGTTTGTGTAAGTGTCGATGTGATACATGCCAAATAGCCCGGGTGGGGGCATGCACTGCGTACGTTCTGAGTGGTCTCTATATCTGCTCTTCTATAGTGAACCAGTCAAGATGTTTGTTATCAAGTATCCTGGAATCTATTGGGCATCCTTGTGAGTTCCAAAATAGTTACATTATTAGAGATTCTAACAATAGACATTCGCGTTTATGAATGAGAATTGAGGCAAATAAGTCCGAGTGGAGCACACTATTTGGCAGAAATGCTGTTGATTCATCCTCAACGAGCATTTAATTGTTCTGCCAGTGGTAGCAGTATGGATATTTGTTTAGTACATAAAATGAGTTAACATACGAATGTATTATGACACATTTTTGGGAATCACTGTTCGGGGGAAAACAACATTAAATTGTTCACTCCAACAAAGCATTGAAACAGAAGCTCAGAACGTTCAGGGGATTTTCCATGCTGCTATATTATTTTTAAAAAATACAATGAATTGATCTCACACATAGTTAACATAAATGAATGTTGTGAAATAACCTTCCTTTAATGTACCAGGGTGTTCTGCAAAGTAACAATTTCAGTGTTTTTTTTCTCTTTATAGAGTGGTTTACTTTATGGTTTACTGCATTCTCATCTGTTGCAAAGAGCCAAGGTACCCTGCCCCTGAAAATCAAGAACTGGTAAATGAGTTTGGATGTAAACATGCATTTATGACAATGTCTGTGTCTAGGAGGCGCTTTCCATGGAATCTGGTGCTGCTGGCAGTATTTGTAAGTTCTGGCGATTATACATTAGAAGCCATGTTTTTGTCAAGCAGAGCCTTATGGCAAAACAGAATTTTTTTCAAACTTATGACATAATATTTATGAATTTTCTTCTGCAGACTGTTGCACTGTCTTACATGTCTGGAACAATTTCAAGGTTTGCCTATGACTATATATATATTATATATATATATATATATATATGACATATATATATATATATATATATATATATATTTTTTTTTTTTTTAAACCTACACCGTCATTGTGATGTATGTTCTGCTGTTAACCAAAATATGTATCTTTTTTCCCAGCTATTATGAAACAAAAGCGGTCTTTCTTGCAATGGGAATAACAGCGTTAGTTTGTGTCACTGTCACAGTCTTCTGCTTTCAAACCAAGGTAGATGCAAGTACAAAGAATCTCTGTGTGTGGCCCAGCAGCCTGTGGTTTGTCACACAAAGTCTTTGTTGGCAGTGTAAAACAACTCCTTTGTCTCACATTACAACTGTGAAGCGTGTTCCATTTAAATATTGATGAGATTTTGGGGAACAATGTGAATCCATCTTTCTGCCTGATACAAGAGAGATGAAAAACAAAAGTCACATTCTTTGTTTTGCGTAGCTCCTTATCCACTCCTTTCGAAAGGTTTCTGCCTCATTACAATACAAATTTAAATGCACCTTCAAGCCGTGCCGTTCACTTTTATGCTGCCATTCGAAATGCTTCTCTTCACAGGTTGACTTCACTTCATGTGGGGGATTTCTCTGTATTGCCGCAATTCTGCTCGTCATCATCGGGACTGTGACAGCCATCGTGCTCTCGTTCCACTACGTAAGGGCTTCTTTTATGACGGATTCTGTCTACTCATGTTTCTCTGAGATGAAAGCAGTCGCTCAGAGGGGTGCATCCGTGTGACCAATTAAGCATTCAGAGGCCTTTTTCTTGTGTCGCTGAACAGGTACCATGGCTTCATATGCTCTATGCTGCCGTTGGCGCAATCATTTACACCTTGGTAAGGTTGAGATTCACTCTGTTCAGTTGGCAAACTGCTGAAATCCCTGTTAAGTGAAAACAAATGTCTTCTAAATTTGATACACCACAGAGAAGAGTATTGTCAGTCATGAATTAATTAAAATGTATTATTTTTTAAAAATGGTATTTAAAATGAGGCTTTGAAATCCTGACAATTCAATCCATACTCACCTGTTCTCTGAAACTGTTCACCTGTCCACTACCACTGCATACTAGTCCTGGAAAATTTGATGTTATTTCATTAGCATCATACTTATACAATATGTCTTATTTGTGACGCCATAAATAAGTATCTGCTTAAAGCCTTCAGTGGCTGGAATGTAATTTATCCCATTTATCTTGGTTTTTCCATGCCGTGACAACAAGGCGCTCTTATGCCCGCACGTAACCTTCCATCCATCCACTAGCTGTCAAGCTGCAAAAGAGAGAAACACATTTCTGATTTCACTTTACAGAGTGTTCAGTCTGTGTTCTAGGCTGAGACCAAGTGAAAACAAATATTTCAGCAGTGAAAAATGTTCAGACATCCTCTCCTCAGGCAACATAACTTCTTTTCGGGTGACTAATCTTGTAATTTTCTTTCTGTTAGTTTTTAGTATACAACACGCAGCTTCTCATCGGAAACCGGGAGTTGGCTTTAAGCCCAGAAGAGTACGTTTACGGAGCACTGTCACTCTACATTGATATTGTTCACATTTTCCTCTTCATGCTCCAAATCGGTGGTTCAGCTACTGAATAAGCTCTTGGAGAGAGCACAACATGTCCTCTTGGAGCTTGGACTAACATTATCCTGCGTTACCTAACTATTGTAAAGTATGCTCTGTACGTATTTCAATGTTGCACTTGCTGTTTTGCCGCCAACACTTGAGCACTTTGCATTATTCCTGTCATGTATGAAGAAAGGCTGCTGACATTTGAAGAAACCAAAACATCCATTCGGTATGTTGCTGATAATGTATCTTCACCAAGTTAGTGCGGGTAAATCATGAGAGAAACAAAAGAATCTGGTGATTTATGCTTTGAAAAATATTTTTATTCGCCATGATTTGTTCTTTTTCTTTTGATTAAAAAAAAAGACTCGTTGAGTTACAGGCATATTGTAGGAGACCACAATGGTTAGTTGGAGGTAGTTAGGATTTCTGTATGGTAACTACTGGTAGTTATCTCTCTTATGAAGAGATCCTGACCAGTTGACTAGTGCATTTTACCAATCTAACTCGAGTGCACGTCTCCTCTCTCTCAGCTGTTGTTTGTTGTTAAGACATCTGTTCACAACGATCAATAAATGTCCCTCTTGTTGCACTGACTCCAATCTCATAGTAAAACTTAATCCCAGTGTCACGTTAGTGTCTTAAAGAGGGGCACTAACCCATTAAATCAACATTGTGAATTAGTAATTTCCCATCACCGTTATGTGAGTTCTTAATAATCTGGTGTTAAAAAGTTGGCTTGACAGTTTCAAGGGGTCAGCCGTTTGGGATCACGGGGGAACATGGAGGTCTGGCGCACGTTGTGGAGCCCCAGGTACAGCATGCAGACTCTCTCCAGGCCTGCAAGGAACAATAATAAAGTTACAACAACACAATTTGATCACAATGCATTCAGATATATTTTTATTCTCCAGAAAAGAAATTCTGGTGTTCCAGCGGCGCACAGCAAGTGTTGAAAAAAATACCAACGACTACAAATGATCAGAATAAAAAATGTACACAATGAAACTGTTATGCAGAAATAAACATTAATTTTGAGGTATGAAAATGGATGTAATGTATCGCAAATTCATGTGTATAGTATTCCGTACCAATGCCTCCACCGCCATGTGGGGGGGCACCAAAGCGGAAGGAATCAATGTATGCCTTGATCTTCTCCAGATCTGTGAAAAAAAAATCGAAGGTCACACATGACTATTTTCCATCTTTCATCCACAGAGCGTGGCTCCAATGATTCACAGTAATTTGTGCATTTGTTTTGTTCCCCGCTGTCCCCTGCAGAGGGAGACAAACCTCATGAGCACCTCACATCACGAAACAATGCTTGCTGTGGCTCTGGCGTGGGAAACATTGGTGCTCCAAGATTTCCAAAACAGACAGATGGGTCACGTAATTTGCAGATGAGGTGACCAATTATTGGATAAAAACCAAGCTTTTTTAAAAATTATATTTTTTTTATTTCATTATGCTCATTACATAATGAGATTAATTCATACAAAATAAAGACATTCATTTTAGTTAGCCCACTGTAGAAAAAAAAAATCAAAGTGAATACTATAGAGGTCTGGATCATGCAATTGCTCGGTGGGGCTGGGCCATACCGTGATGCCCCAATTCTTACCAATCTGGTGATACGTGGCCCGTTCGGTCAGCAGCTGAGCGTCGTGAATTCTCTGAGCTCCGGACAAGATTTCCTCTCCACGCATGAACATGTCATAGGAGTTGGAATTTTTCTGGGATTAAAAACATAAGAAAAAAAAGATAAGCAGGCACATTACTCACAGTGAAGCAGGGAACAGTAGTTCTGTGTTTTGAGTTCATGAGACACTTACGGGGTTGTTGGGATCAGGCATGGTGTAGAAAGGTCTCACAGCCAGCGGATATTTGTCCAGAACATAGAAATCAGTATCATACTAGTGGGTGGGAAAAATATATTAATATATTGACGAGATGGGATGTCGTGGAGCCTGTCTGAAGTTACTCTGGGTGACAGGTAGGACACCCAGTGAACACATTTGAACCTACCTTTTCCTTGACAAGGCGGCCGAGTAGTTTTTCATTCGGCGTGCTACAAAAATGTAAATTTATCAGTGACTCATTCATTCCAACCTATGGAAATATATTTTGTACAGCTTCCCGGGTTCAAACATTTTAGCTTTCATCTAAATGTGATCATTTCTGACCTTAGGTCTTCCTCATCGCCCATTTCCACCCCGGCCTCACGCAGCATCGCCAAACCCTCTTTGTACTCCAGTCTCAGAGTGGGCTCCAGAAACTTGAAAGGCTCGCTAGGGAACTGCTTGTTTACAGTCTGGATCTCAGTCTGGAAGCTGATGCAAATAGACTTGCGTTACTCCGACCCAGTAATTGCTCAGCCCTCCATCACTTCATGCTGAATAAGCAGATCTAGTTGAGTGGGTAATTTTGTTTATTTACTACCGAACGCCACCAGTAGGGGGCACTGAAACCACATGGAACATCAGCGCATTGACCGTTTAGCAGCTTTCCACACAGCTGACAAAAGCCAGACAGCCCATAACATCTGAACTGGCAAAATAGTTCTGTCAGAAAATAAAATATCAAGTTTTTCCATACAAGGAGCTTGTCAAGATCGATCTTGTTTCATAGAAGCAAAATATTGTGGCAAGCATCTCCTCACCATTCATTGTGATCAGACAACACAAGAGGTTTGACTGAGGCCTCAATTCATTTGAAAATTCAAATGACCATATCAGTAAGGTAGTAACACTTACTTGTCTCTCAGTCCTTTAAAGATCTGGACCATGGTGTCAGTGATGGAGTCAATGACCTCATGGTAATGGTAATTGAAAGCCATCTCAATATCCAGACCCACAAACTCGGTGAGATGACGATGAGTGTTGGAGTCCTCTGCTCTGAAGACTAACAAGCACAACAACTTTAATCAAATGATTAAAATATTCCTTCAAAACTTCCAGCTGCTGTGTTAAAATACTCTATTAAAAGGAAGGAAAAAAAACCTCACCATAAAAAGTCTGTGACTGTTAATTAGCTTGGCGTAAAAATATATTTTCAGAAGCAGGCTACTGTTTTCTATTAGGGATTCAATTCGTATGTGATTGTGAAGCACTACGACGTTTTTCATTTTGACTGGCAGGTACCTTTATGATGACTGACACAACTGCGACCATAACGTACTAATAATTAGCCGCCAACCATAATTAGCCACTAATTGCTGCTTGCCATCAGGAGAATGGCTCCTAATGTATGCAATTCACATAGGTGTGAGGCTATTAAAAAGCTGCATCAATAAACGCCTCACAGCAACATCAACAATATTTTTCCGAAAGGACTGTGTGTCTCTAAAAGTCAGATGCAAACACTGTTAACTGGACTTCCAACTGGGGCTGCAAATCAGGCAAAGCAGATGGGCATGAAAGGTACAACTTTGACACATTTAAGCCTGCTTCTGTAGACGACTTCAGTCCAGAATCCACAAAGCTGAAACCATCTGACCCCTGAATAATAACTCAAACAGGCATTACATCTGCTCCTCTGCGACCTAGACCTATGCTATGTTTACATAAAAATCCGTCCTCAGTGGACGGCGCTACAGAAGCCGGCTGCCAAAGTGCTGATCCCAAATAGTCCCGCTGTAACTACGGCAACCGCGGTACAGTGTACTCAAGCCTTAGATACAGTGATGACCTTAAGTCCTTTGATTTCTCTTGTGAACTGAGAAGAAAAAAAACCAAGGCTGGCTCATCCTGGTGGTGTTATATTAATCTCGAATGGTTCATAACATCAGGTCAAGAATACAAGAAGGACATGCCTACTTGTATAAACTGACTTTACAGAACCGGACTGCGTTGTCGTGTCAGTTAATATTGTATGGGCAATGAGACTTTATTCTTTTTTTACCTGGACCCACACAGAAGACCTTGTCAAAGTCAGCACAGATGCACATCTGTTTATACAGCTGGGGAGACTGGGCCAGGTAGGCACTGGTCTTAAAGTAAGACACAGTGAAGACGTTGGCTCCACCCTCACTGGCAGCTGGAGTTGGAATAAAGAAGGTTTGGATTAAATTTGAGCAAACACAAAATCTGTCTTAATTTGTTTCTGAAAAGTAGCCCACAAAGCAGTAAGTCAGACATAACGTCTGTAGTTTCATTTGACGCAGATGTTTTTTATCTAATATTTACACGCCTACAAAAGTAGCGTGAGGGCTCATGTAATGTCGTAAACAACTGTTACGTGTCAAGGGTGTTGGCAAACAGGAAGGTGTGGTTTTTGCAACAAGTACGTTGTGCGGATTTACAGTTGCCGCTCTAATAAAGAGCGCCACGTTTGAATGGCGAGGCACGGAGCAATCATTTTCATTGGCTCTTGAAGCAAGCAAGAAGTGAAAGTGTTGCGCAATAGCACACTGTGTTGCGTGACAAACCCCGGCATGTTCAATTCGTTACTCAATTGTGAGTTTGCAACTTTAGATCTTGAAACAATATCCAGTTTGGTCCTGAACAAATGCATTGTAATTTAAACCACAGCTAATGTCAGAACTATGATATCCTTATAAGTAACAGTGACTATAATAAGACGTTGAAACAGTTCCAAATGTGTGCTGAAAACAGAATACTAAGCAATCCATAATTCTTGATGTTAACAGTTAAGACATCCACTTGGCAGAGTAATTCTTTTTAAATAAGTAGCAGGACTCCGAGAAGAATGTTGAAGCCCCTGTCCAATTAATGCCATGATGTCAAAATGTTGATTCATGCGGGCATACTATCTCATTCAGTAAAACAGGTTGATCAGCTTCTTACGGCTCCGCCATCAAGTAGAGGCAAAGAAATTGTACCGCTCATACTTGAAAACTAACTTTACAGTTTTCAATAAGGCAATGACTTACATTTCACATGCGGATAGTGATATAGAAAGTGTATTGCTCGTAAAACCTATCTCTGATTTCCCAGGAGATCAAAGAACCACTATGTATGAGTGTGTGTGCGTGTGTGTGTGTGTGTGTGTGTGTGTGTGTGTGTGTGTGTGTGTGTGTGTGTACCTGATATGATTTTAGGTGTCTGAATCTCCACAAAGCCCTTTTTAGTGAGGGTATCTCTGAAAAGTTGGCACACTCCTGACTGCAGACGAAAGATCGCCTGGCTGGTGGTTGTCTTTGAGAGAGACACAAGCAAACATGACGACAATGTAATTGCTTAGCAATGCAAAAACTGAAACCAAAGCATGGGGTAAAAGGAGCAGGTAAAATAAATACATAAATGACTACATTGGGACACAAATAACGGTAGTGTGGAAACACCCCTCCCGCCAAAGCGCGACAGTTTGATATAGCAAGTCAAAACGTAACTGAACACTCCCCCACAACTCCATCCACGAACCAACAACTTGTCCTGCTTTCAAAGCCAGATATTAAACAGGCTCATGAATGACAGACCTCGCCCTTTTAGTGGTCTGCCGTTCCTTTATTTGAAACGATTTTTTTCCCCTTTCTTACTCTTGGTAACGCACCTCATCCTCTGTCCGTATTTCTGACTGATGGGTGACAGAATGAAAAGGTGATTGTTTTTTATTATTTATTACACGGTTACTTGTGCAGTTTCTCTTTAATCACATTTCTTGGGACAAATGTATTCTAGATGAAGGGAAAGGTATATTCATGAAAACAAGCGATCAATATTACATCCTGACAAACACCGCTAACACTTGAAAGGAGCACAAAGGACCTTGTAGTCCATACACACTTCATCCTGTTGGATGTTCATGTTGAAATCACTGACCGAAGAACGATTTGAGTTGTTGTATTTGGGCAAAGTGCTCCCGAGCATCAGCCAGAAAAAGAACAGACGAATCATTTTGACACACTTTTTAAGGGGGACAAACAAAGCTAACACATCAAAATTTGCTCTGTATGGTGTAACCTGCTTAACCTATATGAACTGAACTTGAACTTACAGAAACATTCAGCTACCGTGAACTAGTTCTTAAACAGAAGCAAACAACCCAGAAGCTGTCCCGAGTGGGACTATCGGAAAAAGTCACTTCCTGTCAGAACTACACCTCAAATCAGTGGGTGTTCGTTCGGGTTGTGACCAAAGAGCGTCAGTTCTCAGTTTCACTACAGTTCAGAGCTGCACAAAATAAACTTGACGCAGACGGAACTGTCTGTGCTGTGGTGGCAATGTACCACAGACAAGTTTCATGTTGTGAAAAACGTTTGTCTGGACGCTCACGCCCTTTCACTACTTTTAGCCACTCATCTAGCCGTTATTTCAAACAGAATAAATGAATTCTGGGATGTTACATGAGCTGGTCTCTGCCGCATTAGTGTCATGAATTATATATGATGATAAGGCTGTGCGATTTAAGCTAAATGCAAAAAGAATAAACAAGATCCAATATTATGGGAGCAAAACACTATTTATGAAGAGAGGTTGGGAGATTTATTACACAATGTCAATGTGAATGGACGTAAGAATAACTATAGACTCCATCTGCTCAACAACAGAACAACAGCTTCGCCCAACTAATTTGCACAATCTAAATTAAATCAAGTAAACCTTTTCCACTGTGGTCGAAAAGAAAGCACATTGTATCTAAGGAGAGTCTTTAGCAAATGTTTTATGGCCTCCTTTTGCAGAGTGTGTCTGCCAGTGTGAGAACCACTTTATAGCTTCACTGGACCCTGACGTGTCCATGGACTTAAAGTGCAGAGCGTTACAGGAACAGGTGTTCTTATGAGACACGGTACTTGAGGCTGTGGTGTGAACGCTTTCCTGCACCATGTGCATGTAGAAGGCACGAATCATAAACATTTCAAGTCTTTGTATCTGTAGTTGTTCAAGATTCCACTCACACAGATGTGTAGCATCAGCACATTAAATAACAAATAATGAATCGGAGCGCTGGGTGATTTAATACACGCATCTTCACTTTAAAGCAGTGATACCCCCGAACCTCTGCTTTGTTGTGAACTATATTTGATTCAATTTTTCACTGTCTTTTAATCGGGGAAGCAAAGTGAAAAGACCTTCATGGAAGGAAACTCAATCAAAATAGAGGTTTACAATGATGGCAATGAAAGCGATATTTGAACAGCGTTGCCATGGTTACCTTGGAAAGAAACTTCATGCATTGCTTTTTTAAGTAACTTAGATGCTTTACAACTGATGATTTGATTTCAAAAGTAACTGCGGCGAATGGCATATTATTGTAGGTTGCATTCAACAGGTATCGACAACCTTGCTTAATATGAAAATGGCACCAGATTTTGCTGCCTTTCTCAATTGGAAGGGTTTTTTTTTTAATGTTTAAGAGTATCCTTTGCTTTTATTCAATATTAAGTAAAGGCACTATTTTTTGACTGAGCATAATTGTTTAAGAAAAATTATTTTCTGGATTTCACTGAACAAATCCATTTATTAAAAATGTAAATACTGTAACGACAGTGTTTCTAGAGCTAGTATATATTTTTTAATAAAAGCGGTCAAATTTTTACCTGACATATGGACAGAATAATATTTAATGGCAAAACATAACATTTCTAATGGACATTGATTATAAATATAATAATTTCCTTTGTGGAACTCCTGCACTCACATTCTGGTGGGACTTTCTCGTGAAGCTTGACTGCAGATGTGGTGCTAATCACGATTTTTCTGGACAGTGTTTTTGAAGCTCGATAACACATGGACAACCGAACAGGGTGCAACAATCCCAAATGTTCCTTTTTTTTAGCTGACAGAAACTCACAGTGAAAAAGCAAATATTACTGGAAAATCTACACATTTTGGAATAACGCTTTATCGGCATTTACTGATTTTGGAAACTACCACAAACCAAATAGATCATGTAAACCATCCATATTAAATAAGGTCAACTACATTAAGCAAGTTGACAAGCGTTGATATCACAGATAAAGCAATCGTTTACAGAGCTGAACATGTTGCCGTTTTTACACTGTCAAAAGAGATGAGACGTGACTTTGACAGAAAACCTCAGACTGATTGATTATCTCTCTTCATTGGAGTTGAAGAGAGGCAACAACTTACCCTGAGATCAATCACTCTGTTGTCCAGTCTGGTGTCCTGGTTGACAGTAGCTCTGCCCTCCTGTGGGAAGACCAAAAAAAAAAGCCATTTTATCTGATTAAATAATGAAACAGAGTTCTGCTTCTCCATTGTTATTTTACCAGCTGGTGGAAATGTATGATTATTTTCAGAAAAAGTAATACTGATCATGAAAATCATATCCTGTTAAATATCAGTCGGAGACAAAAGCGAGCCACCTTAGATTTTTTTTTTTAACTCCGCATTAGTTTGCAAAGAATGGTAATAGATTTGTTCCATATGGCAGACAAATGGAACAAAAGACACCTGGAAATCTGGTAGCAAAAGAACATAAATGAAAGAGTAAATTTTTCATCACAGGAGGAACCACAGCTTCCAGGGTCATGCATGTCGAGCTTCCTCAGACGACCCGCTGGGCTTTGCGTTAATAGCCTGTGTAGCCACATCCTGCTCCCAACAGCCCAGCACAGGGGGACAAAGGGTTAGACAGGCGGTCAGACAGACTGTTCAGGCCTCGGTCTCCCAGGACAGCATTTGTGCCATTCAAGCATGCAACGGGCATCAGATATCCCAGCAGAAAACACCTGCGATGCTGCTACAGCTGCAGACACCCGGCCTGGTGGCCAAACAAAAATGAGCCATCGGCTGCCAAAAGGCGTTTTTCATTTTTATGGTGTCAAAGTATGATAAAAGTGAATATAGCAAAGCACGGGATTGTAGCAACTACAACGTGTTATTCAGATCGAATAGCCAATTCATAGTGAATTAAAAACAAAGGCTCAGAACCATTCAACTGCAGATGAATTTCTAAATAGACCAATTTCTTTTTATGAAGGCAACCAACAGAGCTTTGACTTTTTCCACTTCAGATTATAAATTGTCAGCAATACTGCATTTCAAGAAAAGAAAAGAAAAAGAAGAGCAGAGATCATTTATTCTTTGCAAATATCATCCCAGAACGTTGGCTTCATCTGATGTTTAACTTTACACAATTCGCAAAAGTATCCGGAAATGTAAACCTCGCAAAGCTGCAGTTAAGATCATGGCAGAAACTCCAAATGCTGTTGCTCTGGCATCATTTCCACCAGCATCACAGAAACTTCAACACATATAAAGTAAATGCAGATACTTTGTTTTGGCCAATTAAGAACTATTGATGGACAGCCACATCAATAAAACGCATTCTATGATAAACTATTTGCATTTTGAATCCTAACATCAACCACAGAAATGCGCACTGAACACACCTATGGTTATTGTGCAAGTGTAAAAGCATCTAACTATTCAACAATAGCACACACAACAAACAATTATGATTCTCTGTGCAAAAGGCTACACTTCCTTTTGAAATCACATATTCTGAATGGAAAAGGGATCATAAAACCTTCATGAACAGATTAAGACAAATTCAGGTTTAAATGTTTTAACCTCAGATCAATTTGTTTGTTTGTTTTATTGACTCACTTCTAATAATGAATACCAAAAAAAAAAAAAAAATTAAATAAAAATCACATCCGAAATATGTGAAATTCCCCATCTTTGTTAGTCATACTGTACTGGATATAGCCCGGAAAGCACACTCAAACAACAAGGTTGTTTATCCAGTGTTTCGATTGACATTCCCTACTAATCCTCACCTCATCCCCCTCTCCTTCAGGCCTAACAGCATCTTCCAACTGGAGGGGGAGACGGGCCTCAGCCTGGCTGATGACGAAAATCTGGAAGGAGGAAAAAGTATATATAAATATAAAATCTTTCACTTGCAAGTTCATTTAAGAGCAAAAAAAAATTCTGCACAGTGCAGTCACTCAGTGCAACTTTTTAATTAGTTGTCACCATGAATAGTTAGTTTTTGTTGTGGTTGTTTTTTGGTGGATTTGGAATGACACGTAGGACAACATAGTACCTCAATAATATTAAAACTTTATTTTTGTGAAAAAAATGCACAAAATGGGCTAAATGTTGATTTTCGGTTCAGCAGTTTTGTGCCATCGAACAGGATTTTTTTAATGCATGAAAGCACCCCACACGGGTTGGAAGAGAAATCATAGTATGGGGGTTATTTTGTAGTTTCCTTCAAACTAGGACTGTAACTAACAATTATTTGAATATCAATTAATCTGTTGATTATTTGGGAGATTCATCGGGTTTAACAGTCATGTTTTAATTTCCATCCCTTCATATAAAAACAAAAACAGGACAGTATTTCAAACTGACAGTGCAGAAAATGCACAAACAAATGAAATATCCTTCAGTTGCTGGTTTGGCCCGCAACATGTCAGACATTACTCAAAAATGTTGAGCATTGTTTTCCAAATGAGATGCAGATGCTTGCAAATGGTTTACTTTGACACAACAGAATGATACGTCACGTTATCTCTGACCATTTATACAACAGAAAAGGCACAGTCTTCCTGCATGTCCTTCAGCTTTGTGTTCAATTAAACAGACCTAGATTTTACACTGAATTATCAATTTTTGAGTAAAATGAGATAATATCATCACTATTTCAAGGTTTTAGAATTTGGTGAGGTTTATTTGCTTGTGTGCTAGGCGATTTTTCGAATGTTGCCTCACTAAGGTTGGGGTACACTGCCTTCTCACATTTTTAGCATCACACTGTTAAACTCGAGCAATATGTACCACCGGTAGACAACAATAGCTTGACAGAGTCTACCCTCTCAATGTGAAGCTCCACATCCTGCTGGGAACAGCTCTCGATCTTCTGGTCCACTTTCCTCACTGATGCTTCCACGTCGACAATACTCTCCTTGCTGATGCTGGTGTGGGAAAGTGGAATAATAAAGAATAAATAACCGGGCACAAAGAAAGACATTGAATATAATCTGCGTGGGTGAATCTCTGCATGATAGCATTTTTTTTGCATTAAAGTGGAACTTTGGTTTGACATGTAATGTGCCACAGAGTGTTATGGCTATTTCAAGTGACTGCGGGGGCTGACACCAGTGTTGGAAAATAAAAATGTGGCTGCTTACATTAGTCACAAATTAAAGGGTTGCAGAGGAGCAAAAGAGTGTTTTACTCTCTCCATTTTCCAACATCATAATCATGCAAGCAAGGAAAAAAAACATGATACAAACATTCACCATCCAAAATTGATTTCTATCTTTACGCTCAATATTTCTTCAAGCTTTTAGAAAATATATGCGTATGGCGTCTTATGGAATACTGCTGAACCGTGACCGCCCAGTTCCAAAGCCGAAAATCTTACAGATGAGCTGTTGCCGTTCCACTGCTAATATTGCTGTTTTTGGACAAATGTACTTTGCTGACCAAACCAAAATTATTTTCAGGAGACCTGTTAGAATCGTAGTTTAAAAAAAAAAGTAAGTCAGGAGAACTATGATGAAAGACCGATCCTGCTACATTGGAATCCAAACTAAATGGGGTCAAAAATGAGATGACAAATTTCAGTTACTGATTGGAATCCAATTGAAAAAGGTTAAAAGGTATCTCGGTTGACTCATACAATGCGTAATCATCATAATCCAGCTAGAGCAGTAGGCGGTTTCGATGACATTTCCAAAACAAAGTGGCGTCTACCCAGGAACCTCAAGCTTTGTCATGATGAGCATCACAGCAGGTTAAGCAGTTCAAAACCAGGCATGATGCATTTTAATCCTTCACTTCACTTTGTTCCATTAAGTTAATAAGGGACGGAACGCTGAGGCGCAAGCACCCCTACTGGTCCCAGAACAGCTGCTACCCATAGCCCATTGACGCCGAGTGGACGAGTTAGTTAAATAAATACCACATTAATGACTTCCGCTTCAGGGCCCAGAGGCTGACAATAATTCAGGATACATGAGCTAAACGGTGATTTCAAAACAAGCCAGAAAATCGGAAAGACCTCAGATTACATGTGCACATTTTTCCCGAAGACCTTTCAATAGCATTTCACCACGACCGACGTGCTGAAATGGAAATGCCGTTGCAGAGCCTGATGATCACCTAATTAAACTGTGGAACTGAGAGGAGGATGACATTCAATCTACAGAATGAAGATTAGCCAGTAATATTGCCACTGCCCTGAACAGTGACAGGATTTACTTGTAATCCAGAGACTTATGTTGTCAGTCATCAAAATCAAATTTTGCGATGCAACGGGATCAATCGTAGCACCTGTTTTTTGAGATTTGGCTATGTGAAACGCTTAACATTTTGACCCAATTGATCAAGGTAGGCGTGTAACCAAAACCGATGTGAACCGGAAAATTGTTTTTTGTTGTAAAAGGTATGAGTGCATTGAATCGAACAAATCGTTCCACTTTGAAATATATCAAGATCTGTTATTGTAGAGAGGAAATGACACATTTAAGGTGAAGCTGAATCACAAAATGATTGCATGGACAGTTTATGTAAGTGAGAGGAATTAAAGGAAGGTGAATGAATCCTGAAATGTCATGCTTAGGCTAAAAAAGGTCAAAACTGATATATTTAGACTTAGGTTAACCGAAACATGCTCAACAAGCCTCGTAAGATGCCTTAGGATATATTTTAGTCATTTAAAACTCAAGCAATGCTCATCACTTAAAGGGGAAGTCAAGTGAAGAAAAAATATTTGGAATGATGTTGTGTAGGCCACCCACTAGCCCAACCACGGCATTCTGATTAATATCGTGTTAGTGGAATACAAATGAAGCATTAAAATCGAATTGTTTTTATTTATCTAAGGGGCGGGCGGCCATTTTGCCACTTGCATTTCGACTGAAAAGAGTTGCTCAGGGCTCAGGTAACTATCAATCATGGCTCACCTGTTTGCGGGGTTTCAATTATTTTCAATTCAACAATTTCAACAATGGTGTGGTCACTGGAATTTTTCAGCACAATATATGAAATGAGTGTGTGGGTGGTGTGTGTTTTAAAGCAGTTCATGAATTTCTCATGTAAACATAAGACAAATGATCGGGCGACCCTCGGTAACTGCTCACAAGATGAATGATGCTTGGCTCTCAAAGGATTTGGCCTGCGAAGTACCACTTTGCTGTATCTTCCATCTCAACAGGAACCACTCCATTAAAAAGCTGCCCTATCCTACACTGTTAACAGCTTTTGTGGTCAAGTGAAAAATGATTGATTTCCTCGGCCCACGCCTCTCTCAGAATGTGTGAAAATGAATCGGCGGACAATTAGTACCCAGGATTTTCCCACCATTGTTTCTGGCGTCTCCAACAGGAAACACAGTCTCCGTACTCACTTTGCTGCAAACTTGACCATCTGCTTGCTGGCACGATCTCCCACTGCGACCAGTGCCTGCACGTTGAACTGCTGTTGGCGCAGCACCAAAAAACACTGCTTCCCTACAGACAAAAAAGTGATCATGCCAGAACGCAAAGATTAACGGCCGTTGTAAAGGTGCTGTGTTCATCCAGACAATGCAGGCTTGGTCAGTCAAAAGGTGATGTATGACACAGTGCCCAATTGAATCTTTTTTGTCATCTCCAGGTGAAGTTGTGAATGGTACATTCTCTTTGAAGGCGAGCGAGAGAAGAATGGGTGATTGCTACCTTCCGAACAAACGCACACCTATTAGGAGAGCAAACATTTTGGCAAGCAACCTCCTGGGGAAGAAGACAGCCAGACCACCCAGGCACTTTGATGTTCGCTGCCTGTGACAAGGAGGTGGGCGTTCATGATAACAGCAATGTCATAATCCCGCCAACACCAAATGCACCTCCTCCTAGACTGAATCAGGATGTTATTGTGTTCGCACGGATATCCTAACAATGACGAGAACGATAGAGAACATGAGCGTTGGGAAGAGACCCTTGACTCTGGAAGCTATCTTGAAAGGAAATGACTAAAAGGTCATCATTTCAATCTCATTTTTGGCACCGTGCACTGTAATAGCCCGTCAAATCCGAGTGCTGACTGGATGCCACCCTAGTTCTATTCTGAAACGGCGAAAACATAAGTCAAAAGTGCCTCACGACGTGCCAACAAAAGCAGCGTGTAGAACAAATAGGGAAGATTGTGCAGCGGTTCAAACGAGGCCATTCAGGAAGCACACAGACAGCTCTGTGAAGGCTTCTTTCAGCATTCTATCGACGATACTTTCACAATCAGATATTGCCATCTTGATCACATAGCTGTCAAACATACGGGCAATTTAAATATTTACATTGTGTTCCCGTGGGTTGGGAAGAATTTCAGGATTTCGACACAACTTTACCTTCTTGTTTTACCAATTAAGACCTTACACAAGGACAACAAACTAAAAACTGACTTCATTTGATTTAAGCCTGCAGTAAATTCATTTTAACACTTAGTGTATACTGCAATGTATCCAACCTGAGAACTTGTTCACTCATGTGTTGTAAGCTACGTGAGCTGCGAAGAAACCTTGTAAATACAAAAATCAGATCAGGTTGAAACGTGATTTCAGTACGGGATGTTAATATTTGTTTTTTTTTCCACTGTAAATTTTGTTTTCCATTTTTGTTTTTATGGTGACACCGAATGCCCTGAAAGGCACCTACGAATAGTTATTCTTTTGTAAATGTTTCATTAACTTTCAAAACTTTCAAAACGCTTTCTGTATAATTGCAAACCTAAAGTTGGTCTACAATTACTGCTACATGTCACTTAAAAACGGTGCAACGATTATCTACACAACTATCAGGTTTAACTGCACCACAGATCACTTTATCTCTGCTCGATGACTCTGCACATGGTCGCAGAGCTGTCAGTGGGTGGTACGACGGCACAATGGTACCACCTTAAATTATAGAAAGTCTTCCGAGACTTATATATCATGTCCTTGTTTATAGTAGTTGCTTGTTATTGATGATACTGGTGTAGCCTGTACTAGCGGGGACAAATTTCTTGTGTGTTCTACATACTTGACCAATAAAGATGATTCTGATTCTGACTTCCGAAGATGTATTTTATGCAAAGAATTATTTGATGGTTACCTCAATTTATTGAATCCCGGATTTAATTGGATGGCTGTGTCAAAGAGTACTAGAATACCATTTGCACCTCCCAAAATAATAAACTCACATGCTCATTGACAAGTATTGTAATAACCGTTTGCTTCAGACAATGAGTGTTTCTTCAGTTGAAGTAATTGATGGACATAGGGGAGCAAAGAAGCACTTTATCTATTCATCCTGAAGGACTGGCCAAAGGGGTACACGTGGAAATGCTAATGGCTTTTTGGGATTAGCAGATGTCATCTAACTTTGACATTCTTTTTTTCTCTCACCAAGAAAAATTTGGGTTAGGGGGTGTAGGGAGGTGAAAGATGATCTCACCTTTGGCCCTGCTGGTGTGAACCCGGGCACGCAACCAGATCAACTCATCAGCCCTCGCAGGAGAAAGGTCTTTGACCAGCACCAAAGATCTGTCTGTAAACACACACAAGTTGACCTGCTTCACAAAGGGCTTTTAGGAATCCATTTTCCCTCCTTGGGGTGCAGAATCCCACACACATCCTCAGTCTGACCTTAGATATTTTCAAAAGACAGGGGAAAACATTTGACTAAGCATGCTTGAGCTTGTGCAGACAAATAATAAAAAATTGAAATTACAGTGGTTCCAAGTGACTGTTCTTCTGAGGGATATTTTTTTTGACAAATTGGCCTCACGTGTCACTTAGAGGCATGTTTCGTCCTTATTATCAGCACGCAGCAGACTGAGAGGAAGCATGAGAAAAAGCGGGGCTGCCACTTTGGCTGAGAACTCTGCGTCAACCCACATGAAAGCTTTCCGCCCTCAGCCCCCTCCCCATCCCCATGGATGCAGCATGCAGGTGAGAAAGGACCCACTTTGTTTCAAGCCACTGGAGCTGAAAAGGTATCCATACGGTTGGACCTGGACAGGTCCGACTGCTTGCATCAGTTTATTATCAGGGCAAGCACTCGAGTCGCATGGCAAGCTCAGAACAAAACATCTGCCTTGATAGTAATCAACTTCACAGGGATTATTCATCACTAACACAACAAGACGTCTGCAACATGAGACATTCTTTATATGCCATAACATCATGGATCATTTTGAGGGGCCCACAGCTCCATGGCCAATCTTGAGAAAGAAAAACGGCCTCTTATAAAGCTCAAAAATTACCTTGAGTTTCATTTTTTGCAAACATCTTCACAGAAATAAATAGAATGAAATCCACTGACAAGCATAGACATGAAGCTGATTTCGTTGTCATGATTGTGCAAACATGAAATTCAGTTCCTACATGTAAGTTTCTGGGGGTTAACGGGTGCCTTGCTCTCGGTTACTGGGCAGTGAGGGCCATAATACTAGTCAGAGTTATTAAACACAGGCCATATTTTTAATCATACGTCCACAGCATTCTCTCTTTATGCATGTCTAAAGGGTATTAATGATTACTCCCCTGCTGTTCAATTTTGTAAATTTGCATGACCAAGTATGCAGGGTATAAAAATGTAAATATGTATTGAAAAGGAGGAATTTTACACCAAACAAATCGGAGAGTAATTTGCAACCCCTCCGCCCCCCCCCCCCCCCCCCCCCCCCCCCGCCCAGAACAACAACAAAAACATTTGTCAATCCTAATTCCCAAATTCTTCATTCGGATGAAGAAAAATATATGGTCATCGCCATCACCCTACGTATTTAAATGAGGGAGGGGTAGAAACAGCTTGTAAACTAACCCATTTTCTCTTGGGACTGGACCATTGCCGCCACACCATAACGGTCCTTGGCAAAGTCCTGAAAATTCAAAGAACAAAATATGCGCGTCAATCTTTCACTTTCATTTTACAAGCGTCGGTGTGGCTGTACTGAAAGAAAGATAACAGATGACTTTTAACTCATTCAGTACTAGCCAATTCTGAAAAGACATTTTAAAACGTCTTTGGGAGTGAATGAGTTAATCTGCAGATTCAGAGAACTGACAGCTAGAGTGTCAATGCAGGCTTTGACACAAGAGCCGTTGCTAAGGTGTGAATCAACAGGTGAGTCAGTCAATCGAAAGCAAAGTAAATCGCATGGAGACTTACATCTTCCTCTTCAGTTTTCTGATCACCAGCCTGAAAAACAAAAAGGGTGTGTTTGATTATATTAAGCCCGGCACCATCCGCACTCAGTATTTCACCATCTTCACCTGCTTTGTGCTAGCACAGCTACCACTGCTCAAGTCAATAGACCAAAATGACTCCGCACACTTTGTAGAAAGAGATTTTTTTTTTTAAAGCCGATTATTCTCAAGAATTTTCAGCAGGATATCCAAATACCAAAATATTCGATAGCTGCAGCCCTGGAGAACATCCAGCGTGGGGTGATGTGCCCACAAAACATGTCATAAGTGAAACTTTAAATTGAAACCTTTGATCGAGGAAATCGGAATACAACTGATTATTCGTAGTTCCGGTTGGAAGCCATTCCCGAGATATCTGGAATGCGCAGCTCTCTTTCATATTACGCCTACAAATCACAGACAACGAGGAATGACAGTTGACACTACGATATTGCTTTGTAATGGAAATAGCAAAAGTGGACAGATATTCTCCACATCTGCACCGACTTAAGGGCAAATGAGCCTCAGCGTGTGCGTTGAAACCGAGTCATGGTTGGGCTGCACTTCCATTTCTGATGCAAATGGTTACTGGTATATGGAGCTGCCTGGTGTAGTTAACGGAATGAGAATCACCAAACCTTTATTTGAAAATCCAATCACATGACTAATGACAACAAATGAATATAATGCACGGCTAAAGCGGCGATTGCTGCTTGGGTGACATGTTTCAGCAGAAAAGTGGGTGACAGAAAGCAAGAAAGCTTTCAGCCCTCGCCACCACAGCCATGCAGCATTAATGGCTGGGATTCTATCTCTGGATTCAATGTATTAATCTAACTCGATGTCAATGTCAAGTTAGAGCTATTTTAACTTCCCCGTTGATTTAAGTGAGGTAAACCTGAGTATTACTAGACTGGTAGCCGTCTGCAAATATATCCCTGTAAAAGGAAAATTAAAATGTCATGTAAATTTGACACACCACAAAGAAGTGCTGTTAATCCTGCCAAATTTGAATGAAAAAATATATGAAAATGAGGCTTCAAAACCATAGGGGAAAAAAAACAAGCTCTTGTTGACACTGATGTGTCAACCGTCAAACAAATATCAGCACTTTCACCTTAAAAGGGATGCTACTTTGCATATCATCTTGCTTATGCCAACACATCCCTAAAAGCGGGGGTGTCAAACTCGTTTTTGTTGCGGGAAATTACCATTTCCCTAGGAGCGCCGTTATGACTGAAACTAGATAAAAAAGTCAAGAATAAAGTTTTATTCTTTATTCAACTATTGTAATGATTGGTTTGGTCACAAGAAAATGTCTACAATATGTCACAGATTTATTACATGTTTAAATTTGAAATGTTGGTACAGATTTTAGCAAGCATCATGGAAGTTGTCATCTTTGATTTGCTTTCGCGGGCCACTTGAAATGATGCAGCGGGCCACATCTGGCCTACAGGCCTTGAGTTTGACACCTGTGCCTGACAGGTTTGAGCCAGCAGAGCCGGAATCTAGTTGGGAGCCAGAACACATTACCTTACTTGAGAATTAACCCTGCCCAAAGCGTTTTTACATCACTATTTTGCTAACGTCAGACTTGGACTGACTGGATTACATTAAATAATATTTTTATCCACGTTTGGAAGAACTGATTCATTCTAGTAAATGTTTAAGTGCGTTGGCATTCTGTTGGCAATTGAAGTACAATTAGACGGGATTGGGATAAGAGTTTATTGTCCAGAGTTTTCTGAGTGTTGCGTGTTGGGGAGCCAACGTGTCGTGCTCTCAGCGTAGAGGAAAATAACACTTTGTTTGGTCAGACGTAAACAAAGCTAAAATGGCAGGAATACATGAACAATGGAGAGTGTTGCCCTCGAGCCCCTTGCTGAATAACAACCTTGCTGGAACCACAATGCCCATCAAGAACGCACAACACGGTTTTACCAGCTGTGAGAGGAGGCAACGGATGTGAGACACACCAGAAAAAAGAAAAAAAAAACACTGACCAGCTTGGCTTGTTTCTCAGCCTTTTTTGCAGCTTTCTCTGCTTCCTTCTGCTGTTTCTTCTGGGCTTTCTTTGACTGGGCCTGAGGGTCCTCCTCTGCCACCGCCGCCGCCCTGGGACAGGAAGACATACACAACATAAACACTGAAGTCGACTTCCACCTTCTATTTCTCCTGGAGGCCAGGGGAAGTTGTTCACCGCCATCGTCACGTCCCGCTTGTAAACTTTAAATCCCCTTGTTATTGACCCCGAAAAAAGCAGCTGAAGTCAGTGATGAAAGATGTTCACTCAAAGATTTTGGTTGAATGATGGAGAATAGATACAGACCGATTACTCTGAAGAACTGTGCCACAGTTCATTGTTGTGTGAGATTGAAAAACGACTCAGCTTTTAATAAAGAGTCTATGAGTTTAGATGACGGAACACACATGGGATGTCATTGGTCAATTTTTAGGGGCAAAGTCAACCAAAGAAACATTTCGCCACCCTTTGAGGTAACTTCAATGATACAGCAAAGCCTTTGCCAAAAGTGATAAACGGTATCAAATGCCAGTTCAAGATTAGGGAACAATTAGCAGTTGCTTGTACAGAAAGTGAAAATGTGTTTTACAGCATTGATGTTAAGATGCAATAAACTACATAATCACACATCTGATCTCATAAAGACACTGAACTTTGCACTTCTCTAAATGAGTTTGCATTAACTTTGACAAAAAGAGTTACGAGTGCAGGTGCACGAATAACTGCTGTTTGGCTTTCCCAGTCCAGGTGTCCTGGCCTAAAGGAAGGGAGTCGTTTAGTCACAGGAAATAACAAGGACCAAAGTAAGACTATGTACAGCAATAAAGCTTTAAAAATAAACTGCATTCAGAGTAACATTGCCTTTTATAACTGGTCCCAAAAAGGTCAGGGACTACAGTAATCCCTCATTTATCACAGTCAATGGGGACCAAAACCACCCGCGACAAATGAAAATCCGCGAAGTAGCAACCAATAAACATTTATATATATATATATACAGTATATAGATAGATAGATATAGATATATATACATATATATATCTATATATATTTTATTTTTTATTTGTCCGAAGTCCGAAAGCTGCGAAAGTCAGCAAAACAACAGCGAGTCACATAGAGCAACATATACAGTACTGTACTCCATGTGCATGTATGGAAAAAAAATATATACATATAATAATGAATATGTTTGAAAAAATCCGCGATGCACTGAAGCCGCGATAAACGAACCTTGGAATAGTGAGGGATCACTCTATTGATCGAGAGCATGGTAGGCACATGCCTTTTTTTTCTTTGTTTACAGATGGACCTCCAAACATGCATTTAGTGTTTGCATGCATTTTAGTGTTCTGATTAAATTGGCATCGTTTCAAACAGAATTCCATCAATCCATTTTCTCCTCACAAGTGTTGCGGAGGGCGCTGGAGCCTATCCCAGCCGTCTTCGGGCAGTAGGCAGGGGACACCCTGAACCCGTTGCCAGCCAATTGCAGGGCACACTGGGACAAATAACCATCCGCGCTCACCCTCACACCTAGGGACAATTTAGAGTGTTCAATCAGCCTGCCATGCATGTTTTTGGAATGTGGGAGGAAACCGGAGTACCCGGAGAAAACCCAAGCAGGCCCGGGGAGAACCTGCAAACTCCACACAGGGAGGATGGAGCCGGGATCAAACCTAAGCACTCTGCATTAATAGGTTGACTTGCAAACCACTACACGACCAGGCTGCATCAAACAGATTTAAAAAAAACAAAAACAAAAAACATGCACTCATTCAAAGGCTTAGTCGGAGCGATGGGCCAGTCGCCCACTGCCCGACTATGCACTGCATCTGCTGGTGTGAGGCATTTTCAACTTTAAAGTCTCCTTTATCTTTTCAACTGATTTCAATGATATTCACAAGTTGAAGGAAATATTCATTTCTCCTGATTTGAAGCCAGTTTACGCGCGGTGGGTGTGTCACAAGTCTTGATGGAATACTTGATGGAATGCAAGTCAAGGTGTGTAAAAAGAAACTTGTGCGCGAACGGGAGAAGATGGACCCTGCTGTGTTGGTCACCTGTTTTGGGGAGTCACTCAGAAATCAAAATGATGCACATTATGAAACTAGATGGAAAAACTAACAGTGTAAATGACGAGAAAACTTTGTGGCTTGGTTAAACAGGATGAACCACCTAATTTTTATGGCAGCAATTACTATGTTGCACGGCTATTCGCCAACCTCGTATCAGCTGAAGGCTCAAAACTGATGAAAGGTTGTTCCACAAACAGAACATTACATTGAGTCAACTTTACAACAGGAAACAGTTGTGCACAAATGTCAAGATAACATTTATCATACACGTCTTCTGATGTTGCCGAAAATCTGATCCCATAAATGGGATAATAAATGGATGAAAGATTAAACGATCACATATTAACTAACTGCTGCATGTCAGGTGAGTCCAATATTGATTGACTGATATTGATTGATATGAGCCCCCCCTCCCAAAAAAGTATCAAATTATATGAGCCAACATCCAAAAATCTCAGATTTTAGCACTCATATGGAATTACAATACAACTATTCGTAGGGTTATTTCTCAGGGTCCTTTAGTTTTTATTTCTTTTATTCAAGTGCTATGTATTCTCATGTTTGAGGCTAAATTTTTGCAACTATTTTCTTGTACCTACTGTTTCCGATTATTGTTCTTTGTGGAATAGTATAACGTGATCAGGTTTCTCCTAACATTTCATACAAAAAATGAATACAAGCAAATATATCATTCTTGCTGATATTGTGTTGGATTGCATTGGATTTATTAATGTGATTTTTAATGTGAAAATGTGTGACAGAATTTATCAGTCATCTGGCAACGCTTCACTGCTAAACTATATACAGAGGCCAATAATGAACTGATTCAAATTGATTACATGAAAACTCTTAAATCACGTCAATGGGGGTCAAGTGGAGACCACCCAAAAAATACAAAAAAAGATGCACTTTAAGATAAATGAAGACTCTAAATTGCCCTATGGTGTGAATGTGAGTGTGAATAATTGTTTTGCCAATGCGGTATAAGTGTTGAGAGTGTACCCAGGCTCTTGCCCAAAGTCATCTGGAATGGGCTCCGGCTGACCCTGAGCAGGATAAGCAGTTCACGATTTGTAAACAAATAAATACTTGGTAATTCATTTTTAAACCTCTTCAAAGCAAAACGGCCCACTTAACTGACATGCATGACGAATGAGCAAAGAGTAAACTAAGTGATTGAAAATATCTGAGGATTGTTGATGATCAAGTACATACAGGTACGGCTTCGCAAACCAGCTATGAAAACAGAACACAGCAAACTACATGTCCTTCCTTTTAAATAATCTAAACAGATATTTGCCAAGATTTGCAACAACAAAGACTTGTGTTTTTCCTGGGAACAATTTTGGGAGCAATGCATCAAACAATGCCAACATAAATCAAGTGTTAGAGTTGGTTTGTTGGCTTTATTTCATTGGTTTTAAATTTGGGTTTATAACGTTTACTCAATCAACAGAATAAGCGGGTGTTGCGTGTGACTTACACACATATTCTTGATATTAGCTCAAACATAAAACAAGAATATGTTTTCAAAAACAACGAAATAATTGGGCCCAGATGATTAAACATGACAATAATCCCCTGCTTCTGCCAATAAAGAGGTGAAATGCTGTTAACCATACAACAGTGTTTGGCTAATAACAATCAGCAATCAGACAATATCTAAGTTTGAAATACAGTACTATTCACACTAGTGACTTCTCAACCAAGTATGAGAATAAGTTTTAAAAAGTAGAACAGTTAGTTAAACATCTCATGTTAATTCATTATAACGGCATTACACGCAATGTCACCAAGAGACATCGTAGAAACACTTTTCCTGTCTTCCACTGACAGATGATGCAATCCAATGCCACCTCGCTAACGCTCCATTAGTACCTTCCTATAGCAACGTTTCAAGTCAGTATTTGTGCAGAACTTAAAATATGAAAACGTAAAGACAATTTTCTTACCCCTGAGCGCCCTCTTTAATCATGATCAGTTATTTTCGTGGAGAACGTAGTGAATTGCAGAAGATAGAGAAAGGCGTGCACCAAACAGCTGTTACAGCATGCTCGGAAACCGGAAAAGGGGACTTATTTTGAGGGGACACCAAATACCTCGGGCTTCTTTACCCCGAGTAGAAACAAATACATAGGAGAGTTCCGTTCTTATGTTCGGAAATCGGTTTTGAAAATATAAACATCACACATGAATAAGAATAAGCATATAAATAAAGCCTTGATTGCATCTGGGTGCAAACTAAATTTTGTTTTAGTTTAAAAGCATGTGACTGTGTATTTAAAATAAGCAAACATGATTTTAAATACTCCAGAATAGTTAAATTAATCAAGTGTTGCAGCAAGACAAAGTAAAACATATAGGGGTGGGAGTTGAAAAAAATTTCAAGTTCCATTTAAGTTTAATCGCTCACATGATTAGGTGATTTGAGCTATTATATCGCTGAGAACTTTTTAGCTCAAGAATAATATAAAATGGATAAAATATATATGAAATGACTTGAGGTACGAACAATAGGTAGTAATCATAAAAAGAGCAACTATATGTGACCAAGTGAGCATGAAAGTGTTATATTGACTATCCCCTTTCGCCTTCATCGAGTGCACTGAGGGTGTTCAGGTATCAAGAGAGCCTTGCAAGCTTGGCTTTCAGTGTAAGTGATGGTGGTTTAAATACAGTGTCGGGGTGGAGGTGAGAGCGGGGGGGGGGGGGGGGGCATCAAAGCATTTCTCTGACTGTTGGCCACATGAGATATTGATGCAGGAAGCAGTCCTCCTGCTGCTCGCTCTTCCAGCCAAACAATGTGACTATTAGTGAAGCAGGTCACCGCCTCAAGGGAACTGTTAGTATTTCGGTTCTATTCATCTCATGTTTGCAATGTTCCTTTGAAAAACCTACCCTCAGCCAGAATCAGAATGTACATATTTTATTTGCGTGCATGAGTGAAGAAGATTTTAGCTCAGACCATAGATTCACACAGGTGGTGGAAAGTACTTTCCATCCATTTCAACAACTGTGGCCTCCCACCCATAGACTGAAGACCTTTCACCGCAACCACACGCAGACAAATTTATGTGGCTCCAACTGTTCAATTATGTATGAGAGAGGACCTATGTGACCCACGGGTTTATTCTTGAGTGACCTGTGAAGACTTAAATTGTGTGCCCTTGAACAGGCAATTAGGGTCATTTGCATACATGCATTTTGCCTTGATGGGCGAGCAAAAATTCAACATGCAAGCATTGTAACGGCAGTAACTCACACTTTGCTTTTTAATCTGGTATCATAATCCCAATACATAATGACAAATGCCATAGACAGGCTAACAAATCGGATTGAAAGTGGTAATGTCATGACCCTTCATGCAATGGATGTAGACAGCCAATGTAACAATACACACAGGCAAATTTTCTTCATCCTCTCAGAAAAAAACAACGAATGCTATTGCAGTTTATCGAACCAGAGCAGTGGTGAAAGTCTTCGTTTGTGTTGTCATGGCTGTAGTATCTTGCCCTGCGGTTGGGAAATTGCACACTCTAAAAGGTGTCACAATTAATTCATCATGATGCAAAAACTGTTTCAATTTTTTCACTTCCATTTAATACTGTTATCAAAATATGTTTTATAAAGCAAATATTATAGTGGGATTGTTTCCCTATTAAAAACAAATAACCACATTTTTTGTTGAGATTTTTGGGGCTATTGCACTGAATAAAATACATTTCCATTTATTTCAATGGGGAAGATGATTTAAAGGAAAGTTTGTATCTCAAGGCACCACTGTAGTTGAAGACCAGAATTGAAAATCAAACAAATCCATAAAACAAATAACATAGTACGACGAGATGGACTTTTAGCTTCCAAAGCACAACTTATTTTTCAGTTTGTCCTTCCTGAGGTCAGTCTACGCCGGCATTGAGCCGTCTGTGTGCGCCAGTACATTTCTCTGTATAATAATGTGATTCTTCAGTCAAATGTTGATGCATTTTGACAGGGAAAGAGGCAGATGAAAAGGCTTTGGATGAACACAGTGACGTGTTAACCTCAGATCTCTTCCTACACCGGCTGCAAGGCAGTCAAGGTCTTATGCTAATCCTGAGTCATTTGGGAACATTTCCAACTGAAGAACCACCTCTGGGTTTTATCCTGTTTCTGAGAGACCACAAATATCCATTAAGCATTTGACTTGATGCAGGCACTTCACACCTTTTTACATGTAAAGAAATGGAAATGTACCTCCGTTGGTCGGTTGAAAGGAATGCCGACGTTGCATTGCACAGCAGCCATTTGTCGGCTCCATTCTTCTAAATATCTATTGTTTTCAGCTTCCTTTAGTCTGTAACTTGTACATCACTCACCAGTAACCGGTTTCAATAAATACATAAAAATAAAGGTAGGGGGGTCAACGCGCAACAGAATTGATTACTTCTAATATATAGGGTGACTCCTGAATAAAAAATGTGTCTGCCCGTTTGCATTCTCTGACTTTATAACCCATTTTGTGAAGACAATAGTTGAGGGCTTAACAAAACTGTTGAACACGGTTAAATGGTTCAATACTTGTATACAGGCCCAGTGTCAAGGGGCCACAATGAATGGGGTCAAAGAAGAAATGCGAAGGCACTTTTCTCCTTTTCTTAAAGCGCCATGTGGGGTTTAATTATAAAGGAAGACTCTTAACGTTGGTAGGAGGACTGGTGAAGATATAAGTGCACAGATGTTCTTGCAATTATAGGCTTCGCACAGCCCTCCTTCTGCTTTCCAGTTAGATCAGGTGGGGACATTTGTGTTGGGAGACCCCCTTGTCTCCGCCCACCAAAACACACACACACGCACACACAAATACTCTCGCACACACATCCCCCAACCCCTGGAGGCAACGAGAGCTGCTTGAGTGAAAACACACACCACACCATCATTATAAGAAGCATTGAATTTGTTTATTTTCAGGTAAAAAACAACATGCATTTACTTAAAAAAAAAAAGTTTGAAAAGCAGCATGCAATTCGTCTCCGTCACAAAACTTCCAGTGTGAATGACAATAATAAATAAAAAAGCTTTAAGATAATCACACAACTTAAGTGCGAACACACAAAACTCCTCAAACTATTTACAGTTTCTAGAGGGAGCTACATCCCTCAGAATAAAGGAATTTGCTCAACCTAATATGACAACCTCACAGTTTTTACAAAAGCAAATTCTGACTGGAAAGCACAAGGAAACAATTTGCTTTCAGGAAACAAACCTTACAAGGCAAACATTTTTTTATTTTCTTTTTTTTACAGCTGTACAAATTGTAGTATAATATTGAATCAAATCTTAGGATTCAAGTGTCACATTTTAGAGGTTCGGTCGAGTTAACTTGACAAAACACTTGAAGACTCTGACTCAGTCGACACTGATGAAATCTGCCCGCGCTTTTTTGTCATGAGAGTTGCTTTCTGACTTGATCTGCTGTTCAGAGTCAACGCGCTCCTGGCGGACTTTTTGAATTTAACTCCCAGGAAAGCATACAGGATGGGGTTAAGGCAGCAGTGGAAATATGCTAAGGCTTCGGTGATGCAGATCCATCTCTCCACTGCTTGTTCCAGGACACAGGAAGCCTTGAACACGTTGAGCATTATGAGTGTGTCCAGAAAGAGGCCCAGGCAATATGGAAGCCAGCAGGAGAAGAAGCACAGGATGAGGATGACTGTAGTCTTCAAGGCTTTCTTCTTCAGCGCTTGACCCTTGGCGCCTTGGGATAGCTTGGCAATGATGATGCAATAGCAAATGAGAATGACCAGGCCGGGCAGCACGAAGCCCACGAGGATGTGTTGGAAGTGGAAAACTGCCCTCCACGTCAGGTTGTTCTCCTCAGGGTAAATGCGCTGGCAGATGATCCTGGAGTCGGCCATCTCCATGCTTTCGTTGATCATTAAGAAGACGTTCGACGAGGCCGTGTCATGCGTTCTAGCGAACACCAGGTCGGGTACAGTGAGGATAGTGGCGGGTAGCCACACGCCCATATAGATGATTTTGCTTGCCAAAAGCTTCCTTGTGGCTTGGCTGTTAGTGGCCCTCACTACAGCCAGGTATCTGTCCAGGCTGATAAAGGCCAGGATGAGCACGCTGCTGTACAGGTTCACAGTGTAGATCATGTGCACAAAAACACAAAGGAAACTTCCAAAGTACCAGTTTTTGGCTGCGTCCACAGCCCAGAAAGGCAGCGTGAAGACAAGCAGAAGGTCAGCCACAGAGAGATGCAGCCTGTACTTATCTGTCATTGTTTTGACCTTTTTCTGGTAGCCCATCACAATGACCACTAATCCGTTGCCAATGACGCCAAGAACAATTATAATCCCAAAAATGGCTGGCAGGAAAGCCTTTTTAAAGTCATCGCTGAGAGCTCGGTTGCACGGCTCCTGAAAGTCCAGGTCGAAGTCTCCAGACTCCTCTGAGAAGTTGTCAGAAATGTTGATGGAAAAGTAGACATCCATACCCACCTAAATGAGAAAAAGCAGGGTGAGGACACAATCAGACGCGTGTCAATTTCCTGCACCACGTGTAAGATACAAAAACAGCCACATTCTGAAATATTGTCTTGATAAACTTGACACTTTTCTCTTGGTTTAATTATGTACTCAAACAGACAACGGCAATGTCATTAGAAACAACCAGAATCTTATTAAAAACGTAGCAAATATAATTTGGCACAAATAATTATTTCTTGCAGAAAAACAATGACATTCTTCGTGAGATTAAAATAACAACAACAAACCAAACTCACCTCCGAGTTAAGAAACCAAGTTAATCAAACGTCAGGCCAGCTACGTGTGTGCGCATCTGAACAGCGTGTTGTGAGTGGCTGCACCACGCGCCTCAATAAATGCTGTGCATGGGTGTCCCCCCCATACTCCTCCCCCAAAAGAGGCACCACCCACTATTCCAAAAACGAGTGGACTTTATAAATATTCCGCGCTCTGAAACTTCGGTCTCTTAATCCCGATTCATTTAACAAACACAAATATGCGTACATTGTCCGTTTTGTATGCAAATTTTTTTCCCCCACATTTCTTATCGTATCAGCACATATAGTACATCCTTCATACACTCGCACCAGAGGTTGCAAAATAACTTCTTTAGAAGTACAGAGTGTAAAATAAAAGACTTTGGTAAAAGTAGTAGTTTCTGCACAAAATTACTGCCTTGAAAATGTACTTAAGTACAAAATGTTGGAAGAGTAACAAGCCTATTTTGACATCATAAATAGATACAAAGTGCAGCTTTAAAATTCAGGAAGTAAGAGTAAAAAGTCAGATATTTACATACTCATGTAAAGTATGGACAGGAGGTCATTTGGTTGATGTGGACTGATGCAACACTTTTGTAATTCCAGCGGATTTTATCTTTATTCCAGACCCAGTAAAGCAGTGGTGTTAAACATATGGCCCGCGGGCCAGAACTGCCCCCCAAGAAGGTTCAATCTGGCCCGAAGGATAATTATTAATTAATTTATTAATACATATTTTTATTATTAATCATTAAAGACAGAATGAATATTTTTTACTAAAATGCAATTCGTGGATTATCCGCTAGGGGGCAGCCTGTTTTGATCACAGTAGAAGACAACATTGTTTTGATCAGAGAAGAAAACAGCAGTCTCAATCTATCCCTGATACAGACTCAACACAGCAGACGGTATCAATGCGCCAATGTTTCTTTATACCAAAACAAAGACATGATATTTTGGTTATTTATAGCAGAGTATGGTATAATGTTAATGGTCTGGCCCACTTGACATCTACCTATTCCGTATGTGGCCCACAATGTCAAATAAGTTTGACACCCCTGCTAAAGTGAATTCTAATATTTGTAATGTCATTATACGTTTGTTAAACGCATCCATGTTTGAAGGCAATTTGTGAAAATGTGCAAAGACTGAGAGTCATATGCAATACTGACTCATGGAGTTATGGTATAGTGTGAAACCTTTCTTCACCAATTCAGTTCTTCTAATGTTTTGGGCATGGCTAAAACATTGCTGAGTAACTCACTTCAGCACAGATATGAACAACCCCTTCCTCACTGCTTAAAAACATTTTGCGCCTTTCTTCGCATAACCTGTGCAATTGCAACGTGCAGTTAGTTAGCTGGCTATGCCCATACTCAGAAAATTCCATATTCTCTTTGGACAGTCCGCTGGTGCGACAGCTTTAGAGTGGGTCATTGTCTGCCATGAGAGTGTGCATATCCCAAAGAGAATGTGGAAGAAACGCCTCATTTAATATACTCTACTTAGCGATCACATTTAATCATTCAAATTTGGCAGGATAGTTCACTACACTCTTTCCTGTAGTATATCAAATTTAGAAGAAATTTATTTCCACTTCCCACGTGTAATTCTGGCGGCCCGGTAGTCCAGTGGTTAGCACGTCGGCTTCACAGTACAGAGGTAGCGGGTTCGATTCCAGCTCCGGCCTCCCTGTGTGGAGTTTGCATGTTCTCCCCGGGCCTGCGTGGGTTTTCTCCGGGTGCTCCGGTTTCCTCCCACATTCCAAAAATATGCGTGGCAGGCTGATTGAACACTCTAAATTGTCCCTAGGTGTGAGTGTGAGCGTGGATGGTTGTTCGTCTATGTGTGCCCTGCGATTGGCTGGCAACCGATTCAGGGTGTCCCCGCCTACTGCCCGGAGACGGCTGGGATGGGCTCCAGCACCCCCGCGACCCTAGTGAGGATCAAGCGGTACGGAAGATGAATGAATGAATGAATGAACGTGTAATTCTATGGTCAGTCGGAATTCTGGCGATGCAATTACATATGAAGTTTGTGTAGATAGGTGTGAATCTGTGCCAAGTGCACTATTGAAATATCGACAGTTAAAATGCTGATGGTTCTACTCAGGTAAACGAGCATTTGGAGCACAAGCTGTGGCAGGGTTTACTTTCTGGACCTAGATTTGACACCTCTGAGAAGGATTGATTTGAATTTTGGCATCGATATTTGAGTTGACACGAGTGGGCAGGGCCGGAGTGGGACTCATTTTGAGCTCTGGAGTTTAAGGGCTCAGACCGGCCCACTTTAGTTTACGTTTTAATGAAGATACACACATTTACACACTAATGGCAATTGTAGGTGGCTCTCCAATCATGCTTTGTTGACTGTGTTATTGCTTCTTGAACATATTGGTTTTGTACAGATATTTGGTACAAAATGATTGGTGGCACTAAAAGAAAGGTCAGTGCGATATATAATTTAATGAACAATACCAAATGAAGTACAAATGAAAAATTACAAGGTCGTCCGATTCAAGCGTTGTGACCGGACTAGACTTACTATTTTCAAAACTGAACTGTGGGTGGGAAGGAACAAATGAGCGAGCTAGGGTAACAGTCCAAATAAATGGGCACCTGACGGCTCACGGGCCTTACTCTGAGTCGTCTTTTGATTAATTTTGGTGGAAATATTGAAAAAAAAGTATGGAAAAATACCCCAAAATTAAGGCAATATATTTGTTACACATCACATGGGGAGAGCCAGTCGGCATCGAGAATGTAATTACTGTGTCGACACGCAAGGCATCCTCGGCAGTTACTGCGGAGAAACACTGTCGCACAAAGTAACAATTGCTTTATGTGGGCAACGGGAGGTGTATGTACAATGAAACCAGCTTCCAAAGGCGGGACAGAGCCAAAAAGGAGCAGGACGAGAGAATGGTGAGTGAGTACGTTGGCGCTATCTACTAAGTGTAAATACTTGTTTACAGCAGTTGAAATGTAAACCAAGATAGAGATAGCATTTACCATGAACGAACGTTATTTAGCACAAACACCATCCAAGTGAATGAAGCAAATCGTTGTTTCACCTTTGATGTGAATGTAGCATAAGCATCCTTGGATCGCTTGTAAGGTGCCTCATAAATCTTTGTTATTATTATTATTATTATCCATCCATCCATCTTCCGAACCGCTTTATCCTCAGTAGGGTCGCGGGGGGTGCTGGAGCCTATCCCAGCCATCTTCGGGCAGTAGGCGGGGGACACCCTGAATTGGTTGCCAGCCAAACACAGTATTATTATTACTATTATTATTGTTACTGTCATCATCATCATATCATCATCACACATTCTGCCAGCCACCTCATTCCACACGAGCCTTTCCATTCAGATTCAGACATTCTCACAGCAAAATCCTGCTATAATAGACTTTAAAGTTCTGCTACTGGTCTATAAAACACTTAATGGTTTAGGTCTGGAATACATTAAAAAAATGTTTAAGGAATGTAAACCCAGTACGGCTCTGAGGTCTCCAGACTCGGGTCATTTAGTGGAGCCCAGAGTTTGTAGCAAACATGGTGAGGCGACATTTAGCTGTTGTGCTGCACACCGATGGAATAAGCTGCCTACAGAGGTAAAGTGTGAAAACTTTTCAATTCAGGTTAGGTTCAAAACTGTGCCACTCCCTTCCCCCACCTATGATAGAAATCGTTGAATTTTATTAAGTGAGCTTTTATTTTGTAGTATTTTGTGTAGCACAGTGAGTTACCTTGTGTATGTGTGTTTACATATGTATCACCTGTATGAAATATGCTGCCTTGCCAAATGTTTTGGATGTCGCCTAAATTGGGAATCTCCTCCTGACTGTTTAAGTGTTATGTCTCTACTCCAACGTGCTGAATAACCCCAGTGGATGTGCAAAGTACCTTACATGCTATAATGAGGGATTTCAATCAAACAGCCTTAGGGCATATGACACACTCTCTCTCTCTCTCTCTCTCTCTCTCTCTCTCTCTCTCTCTCTCTCTCTCTCTCTCTCTCTCTCTCTCTCTCTCTCTCTCTCTCTCTCTCTCTCTCTCTCTCTCTCTGTCTCTCTCTGTCTCTCTCTCTCTCTCTCTCTGTCTCTCTCTCTGTTTCTCTCTCTCTCTGTCTCTCTCACTCTCTATCTATCTCTCTCTCTCTCTCTCTCTCACACAGCTTTGCCAATCCTCTCTGATTTCAGTTAAGTTAGTGATGACAGGTCCCGGCCACACCGAACCTGCCTCCCTCCTAAGAGAGCAGGCTGGCGGGTGTCTGAAACTTAATCTGCAGCAGGAGACTTGCAAATGCTAAGTCGTGTCTTTGAAATATGAGACCGGTGATAGATTTTATACATTGATGTGTGTCATTGATTTCATTGCTTTCAAGCTGGTTTTAAAAGCACCTCTGCATGTTTTGAACACCTTCAAATAGAATAATATGCAGCTAAGGAAATTAAAATGACTAATATCGTATGTATACACTCACACTTTACATCTTAATAACCTCTTTAGGTTTGTGATCGAGATTACAATTCATTCATTAAAAAAAAAAGATCAGTTTACAGCTGTGAATTTCCAAACAACCGCAGGTGTTATGTAACTTCGAGAGCGTGCTGATATTTTCAAATAGGGAAGTTCACCCATTGCACACTTTAATAGATGTTCCAGCCATCTGTCATGGATTGTTGCAGAGGCTTGAACTGATGTGCTGTTTACTGTATTTGTACTGTATTTGCATTGGAGACAGAAATTACATTGTTTAACGTGAATATGATGTTGTGCTTTCTCACTCAACTGGCAGACAAAAATTAATTCGGAGCTCAGTCTTCACAACTCTGATTCAGTAAGTCAATTATTATCATCTAATCATCAACAATCATCAGTCACACACATGCTGATTGACCCCAAGAAGAGCAGAAAGCACTTCAGAGGTTTATCAAAGGAGTTTTAGAGTCATCCTTTGTGTTTGGCGGTCTCTGAGGGACTCCCGGAGAGAGAAACAGGGAGAATCTGCAGCTCGGAGGAAGGCCACTCACTGTATTGCTATGTTGCTCTTATCAACACTATCCAGACGCAGGCATTTGCTGTGTTATCAGTCTGTAAGCACAACCCCTGGTTTTCATCTGTGAGCACTATTTCGTCTTTACTTTCACTCGACCACTCGATGAAACTCTTCTCTTTTTGTGAATTTTAGTTGTTTAAAGTTATTTTTGTTTTGAACACAAGTCTTCAAATTTTCCTGTTTGTCTGCATGGAACTGCAACAAACTGCAAAAAGCCTACAATAAATGTGTTACCTTGACATACGAATTACCGGATTTATATATTTTTAAGGTGTGAGCAGTCACTTGAACATTTTTTTAACAGTCTTGGATTGCGCAAGAATGGTGGTGTGCAAGAATGGTGGCAACGAACTTCACAACAAGCGGAACTTCACCCTTGCCTGGCTGGTTTTGATATATCAGTGCAGTAATTATGATCCAATAACATAACATACTTTACCGAGCTGTAGTTCTACGTGTTGTATAATAACTCCCAAAAATGCCACTGACACTCCTGAGTGACACACACACACACACACATATATATATATATATATATATATATAAATCCTCATCTCACCCCTCGGGTGGTGTCCGTCCCTCATTCAGCTCTGTATATGTATGTATATATATATATATATATATATATATATATATATATATAAATATATATAAAGATGGCGCCCGAGTAGGCAGCCTTCGGCAAGTGCTCTTCAAGAGCCTTGCTTTTTTGTTCTTTTTTGCTGTTTTTGTCTTTTGTTTTGTCACATGTTGTTTGTTGTTTCATTGTGTGGACCTGATATGGACTGTTTTCAGCGCTTTTTGGCCACGACATTCGTCAAAGGAGCAGTATCTGTGCTTGGTGGTTGCGCCTTCTCGGCAGCACGCCTGTACCAGCACAGATTTTGATTGGGAGGAATGTCGGCGCCATTGACTGTCGGTGCTGGACAGACCTGGGGCGCTTGTGTTTTTTGCGCCAGTAATGGGCAGCATTTTTCACAACCCCGATTTGTTCAGTGGCTATGTCAGCGCTGTTGGACAGTTGGCGTTGGTGCGGCTGGATGGATGGCTGCTGAAGTTGAGGATGAGGAGCGAGGAGCGTTGGCGAAGAGCGCCGATGCGTATTTGGAACCGTGAGTCGCCGCTTGGAATTGAAATGGATTTCCATGGGACAGGAGAAGTGAACCAATCTCTTTTTCCGTCAATGAATGCTACAGCTTCTTGTTGACTTTGACACTTAGCTTGTAGCCGACGTGTGCACGTTTTGAGCATGACGTCTCTGATCCACTGGTTAAAGGACACTTTGATTCTCTCCTCTTTCATCTCAAACCGCTTCAAACAACAAAGCGTGTGACGGGAAAGTGGTTAGGACTGCACGACTGTCCGTGTTTTATGTTATGTGTTGTGTTTATTATTTTACTTTATGTTAACTGTTTTGTAAAGCGCTTTGTTACAGCTGCCGCTGTTGTGAAAGCGCTATATAAATCAGCATGTATTGTATTGTATTGTATTGTATATACATATATATATATATATATATATATATATATATATATATATATATATACATATATATATATATATAGCCGTGACTATATGATAGGCAGCCAAAGTGCACTTGTATCTGTGAAGACTGCTTGACTGAAAATAGACAATTTGTAAAAAAAAAAAAGCTAAACTCCAAGCGTCTTTCTGGTTTGTGGATGCATCATTGTAGATAGTTTGAAGATAAAACTCTATCTTTCCAAATGTGCTTCTTTGTCATAAATGTTTTAAAAAATGTAAAAAAAAAGTTGAAATGGACTACACACCCAAAACTATGCAGTCTTTTCTGTAACGTTCACTGCTTCAGTGCTGATGCAGTACGTTATTTTAAATCACGTGTCAAACTCAAGGCCTCATTTTATGTGGCTCACGAAACTAAATTAAATGTGTCAACTTCCACGATGCTTGCTAAAATCTGTACCAGGATTTCAAAGTCTCAAATGTAATGAATAAGAGAGATATTGTCAGCAATTTCTTGTTACCAAGCGCCTCATTTCGGTAACTTAAACAATAGTGCAATGGACCGTTTTTCTTGACTTCTCTCACAGTCATAACGGACCTTTCAAGGGAAACTGTGATTAAAAAGTGGCCTGTGACAAAAAATGGGTTTGATACCAATGCATCATCAACATTCTACAATCTACAATTATATGTAGCTCTTTGGTACAAATAAAAATCATACTAGTTTCACCAGCTGAGGTGAATCATTTTCAGAAGACTTAAAATGTAAAAAGTCACACTTGAGGCTTCTAAGTCAGAGTGAGCTTTGATCATTGATTGTGTACAGTATGAATTTAAAGGACAAGTTAATATTCGAGTCAGTAAAAATCCTGCTTCTATATTTTAAGTTTAGGTATTTGCCAGGGGCATTATTGGTTTAACTCCCATCCCTCCAAATAGAACTGATCTTTGAGTCATTATAAGAAATATAATCACTCCAATCGATGCACCGCCATGGCTTCTGGATGTACTTGGAGCTTATTACCATGTACCATTTTGATTTAAGAGATTTCCCTCCTTAAAACAAACACGATCCCTCCCTTTCAGCTGTGGCAGGAAAGCTGCTGTCTCCACTGTTGGCACGAGGATTGAGATTGCAATCGGCCTCGGCATACAAAAGATCTGTGAGCTACTTAGAATACAAATCACAAGAAGTGTGAACGATGGCGAAGGGGGCTCTTCGCCATAGAATGGCTATTGAAATGAGATAGAAGAATGCTATTGAGATAAAGGAAAGAGCAGTGGTGTGCAGTCAACGGCAAGCCACCAGCTGCAACTCATCCCTCCGCAGGATAATTTCCGTATAATGACACCTCTGCTTAAATGTCACCTTCACTTTTCATGGGTCTTGTAGAAAAATAACTGAAAGCCTTGGCTGTTAAAGTTGACTTCAGATGTTAACGATGCATGATCAGAACAAAAAAAAAGAGACACGCTCCTGTCTTGACTCCATAAACGCATAACACTATTTATTATTGTCAATGCTTTGAGATTTGTTGACACTTCTGCTCTCTGCAAGACTAAAAAACACTCTGAAACGTGAATTCAGAGATTTGTTTCTGTGTGCATCACAGATATTTTTCAAGAAATAAAATTGCTGAAAACATGCAAGGACTGAGAAATCAACTGTTGCGATCGGGCATTCAATTGATTTCCACCATTTCCGTTTTCCTGATTCTTGGGGCGTGGCTAAAACTGGGTCTGGGCACGCACTCAGCCCAAGCATCAGTTGCCCCTCTCCCGCATATTGTGAGATGCTTAACTGATATTCATTGTTCCTGTCATAGTGACTACAAAGTTCTATTCTATTCTATTCTATTAACATCAGTAGCTACCCAGCACAATTGTGATGTGCAGTGAGCTACCTATCAAATGCGTACACCTCCGAAAACAAATCTTTCCTTCAAATATTCCGTAGTCTCTTAGAGTGCCTTGTTGCTGGCAATGAGTGTATGCACGTCACAGAGAGAAAGCAAAAGAGTGAGATTAATAAATAAAAGAGTACAAAGACATTGAAGCCAGCGTTTAGAGAGGGGCTTTGAAATAGCCTCATCGTCGTGTTGTGGAACAGCCCCATGACCTGGTGGGATAAATTGCAGCCACTAAAGGCATTAAGCAGATGCATTTTCATGCCTGAAATAGTTCACTTTTTTTTGTTAAAATTTGTTACAATTTAGTTTTGTGGTGTACTGTGAGATGTTTCCATAAAATGGCGGCCTTGGGTCAATAGAGAAACACGGTATTAGTTTGAGGTGGTTTTGTTCTTCCAATATGAGAATTTGGCCTCTGATGAAGAATGCGGTGTGTTTGTGTGACTTATTTTGATATGAATGTCCTGCATGCCTAGGCGCATGCAAAATGCACACTATTTCACTCTGGAATGCACGACTTCTCTATCTTGCTATTCATCTCCCAGTCAGGGTTCCATCAGGGTATTTTTGTGTGTTCCAACCGAACTCATTGGAAAGAAAGAACGTCCTTAATGTGTTTTTTGTCTTTGTTTGTATTTATTCTCCCGCTCCCCAAACACATCAAATTGTCTCTGCGAGACACACATCTGCGAGACAAAAATCTCTCAAACAAGATGAAATTGAGTAAAACATACTTTCAGCCAAAATGAATGATTATCGTTTTGCACAAAACATCCTCTTTGCATGCATGTAAGTTTGTGCTTGAAGAGAGCTCTGTCTTCAACAAGAGAACCTCTCCAAAGGCACACTTCTTATCTTCAGAAGTCACCCTTTTTAAATGTTCTACTTTTCACTATGGTTGCATGTGTTGTCGGCTCATTAAAACACTTTCCTTGACCTCAATCAAGGTCACAATACTCCACTAAAATCAAAATGTAGCGCAAGTGATATGAAGAAGGAGCTGCCCATCCGTAGTGAATACAAAATCTTTCTGTGGTTCCCTATTCCAGTATGAAATTTATTCATGCTTTCCTACATTTTGTGCCCACCATGTGTGGTGAATTTATTTCAGGGTCACTGCAGGACATCAATAGAAAGAAACACATAAACCAATATCTCGCCACTTCAGTGGTGGTAGACTCACAGGATTTATTTAAATTTTCTTCTTTGTGGAATACTAACAAGTCAACTTTTTTGCACTATTGACAAAGTTGTTTTAGTACAGATGTTGCCAATTTTCATTACATTCCTCCATCCTTCTACCGCTGGCTCCGACATGGAGTCTGTACATATCAAGGGAACCGGGAAAAACATTTAAAAAGGCTGAACTATTTTGGCACTGCCATTCAGCATTTAAGACAGAAATGACAATTTCCAGGAGACAAGATGCAAAACAAGCCAAGATTAGTTGGGAAATACAACATGTTGCATAGGCAGCGTGGTTTTTATATGACTTCATGATAAATGCAACCGGGGTTCCCTTTTCTTTTTCACCAACGTCTCCATTGTGGTTTTGCTTCACACACATTTTGCAAGACATTTATTTTCATTTTACAGCGGCTTTAATGAGTGACCTGCTCCTATCATTTATTTTAGTTTTCTCAACCAACCAACGTTACATATGCCCCAAGAAGAATGCAGCTGTTAATTTCTTAACTCTAAATTCCAATACGGCCCTTTTGCCGCTTTTGTATGTGACTGAAGATCCCAACAAGTGTCCTTTCAGGCTCCTTGCAGGTGAAGGTTTCTTCATCTGGCCCAAATGGGCATTGCATGAGGCGCAAACTGAGGCACAGCTCGGTCCTGATCACCTCAGATAAGAGAAACAATGGACCAGATGACAGCAGATAAGCTTTCCAGCGTCAGGTGACCAAGGAGAAAGGGCCAATCAACCACCTGCCAACTGGACTATATCATTACCTCCCATAGGAGAACACTTCAAGTGCTTTATGGACTTGCCAACCTTAAAGAGGAAAATAATTCTGATTTCCATCCTCCAATTTAATGTTTCTAGCTGTTTTTGTATTCATGATGCTTGCTTTGTTTGAAAACATAAACAGTTCTCAACCAATTTCTAATGCACATTACGGCTGAGACCAAAGTGTGTAAAGGAACATTATGCTGTTCACGACAGATTTACAACTGGGGTATTTTTCTGCATTCTCGATCATTTCCTGTTCTGTCCCTATGCTAATACGGAGCAATATATCAATCTATTCATTTATTCTGTGGGTAAACCAAATCCCACATCAAGAAAAATTTATTTTTCTTCTCCATCAAATAGTGTGTGCCAAAATTATTGGCACTCCTGATGTTAATAGTGTACAACTCTCTTTTGCCAACAACAAAAAACAAATACTGAATGTTCTCCTACAATGTTTCACAAGATGGGAGATTTAGAGCCATCATTAGCACTTTGTGTGTGAGTGTGTTGTGCCCACTCTACAGGCCTACAGGTATACAGTAATTACCTGCTCGGAGCCAGAGCAGATGTGGCTGAAGGACTGTTTCCTGTCATCATAAACTTGACATTTCTCATGATGCAAATCCAATCAATCATTCATCTTTGAAAACCATCATCTTCATTGTGGAAAATCACTCTTTGGGCCATGAAGGCAAGGACAGTCAATGAAGAATACTCTCAGTCAGTTACCTGGAAGGTTTCGTGAAAGACCAATACAGGGAGAAAAACGAACGATGGATTTTCCAAATTGTAGTGGCAAGAGTTTGCCACTGCAATGTGGCTACCTGATAAGCCAACAGTTGGCCTAGCACAGGCATGTCCAGCTCTCCCGGCTGCAACACACCTGATTCAGATGATCAGCTCATCAGCCAGCTCTGAAGCAGCATTAGAACGTTCTTGATTATTTGAATCAGGTGTGTTGCTCTTGGGAGAGCTGGGAAACAGGCAGGACAGCGGCCCTTGAGGACCGACTTTGGACACCCCTGGCCTAGCATGTTCTGTTTCTCCTTTCTATTTTAGGGAAATCTGGATGCCGTGTGGCACCATGCTACCGCTCACAGGTCAGTCTTGGTGCTATGACCTACATCTGATTTGCGAGAAACATGTCATTGTCTGTGGCGTTATCGTTAAGTATACGATGTGCCGGTTTGATCATTTTGAGTACAGTACATTGAGCATCGTAAAGTAAACAGTAAACACTCACTTGGTGTATCACTTCAAGTATTTTGATCGCTCAAATCAGTTTAAATGTCAAATTAGTGGGCACCCTGCTCTAGTTGTGTATCTGTAGGATATTTCTCTCACTCTCTTACACACACACAAAAAATGGGTGATGGATGGGTCAGGTGTGACATGTACACTTTTTTTTCCCAATTGGAAGCAATGAGATTCCATTTTCAGGGAGAGGTGAAGGGCCAGCCAGCAAGGAGCGTGTAATCTTACAAAGAGGGGTAAAACTGTCACAGCCAGGCTCATCACACATCCACTGTTAGAGTTGAGAGTGCGTTCACTTCCGCCGTTGTGTTTTTGAAACTGTCAGATTGGAGTCGTTTCTATAACATGAAGGTGGATAAATAAAGGCAGTGAACCCACTCGTTCAAACTGATATGTTTAAAATGTCATCATCTGAATTGAGATACTTTGGACAGGTGTGAGGGAGTGAGGAAAGTAACACGTGTTTTCTATTTACCACCTGTTTTGTGTTGCTGAATTGTATAGCACTTCATCCCCCTCCCCCACCCCCACCAAAAAATTAAACTGAACAGCACAGACACAGAATAGGGGGCACATTTCAAGCTTTGGAGGTGGGATGTCAGCTGTATTAGACTTTCTACAGATCACCACTTAATGATTGACAGCAGCGATGCCTCCCACACCAGTCACCACAAAGAAATTATAGCTGTTATGATAAGATACGGTATGTAACTGTAGTAGCGACTTTAATTGCTGGACGGAAAGCCCCTCTGCTGCTTGCGCGTTCCTTGTGTAAGACCGAGACTCAATACCAGTATTGATTTCCCTTCGGTAAAATACTGCAGATACAGTGCCTCAAATGACTGGAATATCAACTGTATGAATGTTTTAAGTTTTGGAATTGATCTTAGCGGTATCAGCTCAAACAGTAACAGTATCTTCTACGAAGCAGGCGTGAGGGATATCTTGTCACTGCTGCAGCACACTCTGAGCTGCTTTTGTTGTCTTGGTGTGAATTTTGGCTTGGACAACTCATCAGTTTTGGATTATGCTTAGAAAATAAGTTTACGGGAAGCGAACCAACCGCAAGCATGTTTTACGAAAAGATTGCTAAAAATTGGAAAAAACTTTTGAGAATACTTTTCATGATGGTCATTAAACAGGACACAAGTTGTTTAAAATGTTTCAACCTGCCAAGAAATCCTGATCATGGAACGCCTCGTATTTCTAGCCTCGTTGGTTCTATTTAAAAGTCATTGGTGAAAAGATGGATGGACAGACAGATTATTTTATAACAGAGGACTTTTGGTGGAGTTCACTTTTTTCTGCAGTGCCTCTCATGGTTGACACATTTTGTTGTAACATACAAATAAATGACCCATCATTCAAAGGATTTATTTATTTATTTAGTTAGCTAGTTAGTTTTACTAATACTATGTGAATGAGTTCAAAATGACAATCCAAGTGCTTCACTGGATGCTTCCGCTGAGCTGTCAAGCATCAAGCAGGAAGACGCAGAAGCACCACTTTTAAGATCTAAATGTAAAATCAATGAAAACCTCTGCTATCCAGTCACTCTTTACTGACCGTGCTGATTTACAGCGCCACTCAGCACAAGGGGGCCCTCATTCATCGTCATACATTATTGAAACACCGTGATGGAAAAGAAACGATGCAGATGTTTCCATGTGAACATTTGTGTCCACAAAGGGTGTACTAAAGCAATGACTTGGTTTAGGGACAAATGCTCAGCACCAAACCACAAAAAAGCAGCAAAGGGAGGACCATCTATCAGGCTGTGCCAAAGGGTCATTTCACGGCTCCTGCGGTGCCTCCTTGTCTGAAAGATGACACCGTCTACAGCCAGTGGACTCAGAACTTTTTCTTTTTGCGATTGCCTACTGTCTGCAGGGTGGAGCTGTCGACAGTAAAACCTGCCATTGCCATGTAAAAGTTTTTGTGAAGTTAGCTTTCAGATTCACTTTTACGAAATGACTCAAATAACGCATTATTCTTAAAGCAATCAAAGTGATCCCATTGTAAATGCGTGCGCGCAATTGTTTTTCACACTCTTTTATCCTATGCACCAAGGATTCTCACTGAAATATGTACATATTACCGGTACTTGAAAAAGCACGGCAAAATTCAAGGATGTAGCAGCTGATGTGTGTGCGCAACAGCAGCAGCAGCAGCAGGGAGTTCCCCTTGTGAATCACCTTTTTTGTTTTTAAGATAAACATACCAACGGGCGGTGTTTCACCGTCTAAATGATACAACTTCCTCCCCAACCCAAACTCTCTGGCCTAAAACGGGCTCCTTTGTAGTCATGCCTCTGGGTTTATTTTCCCCAGCACAATTGAATTCTTTGCCAAAGATTGTAGATTGGGATTGCTGATACCAAATGTTGCCTTTACAGGAACCCATCACCTCAAATCTGTGAGGATTATTGTGTTTTTGTGTAAACAAAGATGTGGACTCAATAATACATGTGGATTTGCAGGGCTACAACTAACATCCGGTCTTCTAGTTTTTGAAATATTTCGGAGAGCTCTGTGTCTTAGAGTTGTTTACAGCATATGTAGTGGCCACATTGTTGGCGCAGGAGTTATTCTACATTCCGAGGGAAAAAGAAAAATTGATGAGGATACGATAGGCACTTCTTGTTCTCCGCTGTTTGCTATTTAAGTGTGGTGAAAACACATTACCAGTCAAAAAAAAAAAAAAAGAACCAGGAACAGAAAGAGCGGAAATATGACTCATGAACCACACAGTATGTGTCAATGGTTGGCGCTGGGAGACGATGGACTGGCTTTCTGGGGGACACATGAAGAATTTTTAGGCCTCAGGTGGGAGCGTGCTACCAAAAAGTTGCATTTTTTTCCCGACTGATAACTATCTGTCAGGTATTGAGACACTTGGTTATTTGCTTTGAGCCGCAGTGGCTAAAGAGGGACGCTCCAAGGCAGCTGACAGAATATGTCATTATCAGAAGTGTCAACAAAGCTTTCGGGTTATAATCCATAACATCAGTATGGCAGTGGGAGTGTTGTTTGTGTTTCAGTTGACTTCATGCTGATACTCTCTGTTTATCTCGGTCTTGTACCGAGATAAAAACACAGGTATTGTACATCAACTGCCCTTTGCATTATGTAAGAGACACCAAGACATCTTCGCAAAAGATCTGGGATCCCTAGGCTCAAAGGTGCGGATCAAACCATCGCCAATTCCTAGTGGATCGCAGTGAATTCCGTAAGGGAGCCTCCACGCCGAATTGACGGGACTTTCCATCACTGGAGAGTTGGTGCGAAGTGGTAATGACCTTCGGGTCAGCAAAATCCCGCGGGACCGCGTCCGGCCGTATACAAATCCACCGCAGTCCTGGCGTTAAGTGCCTAGCAAGGCGGCGGACCGGATCCCCAAGCCGACCATCCCCATGGGTTATGAAGGAATGCTCATCCTTCAAAATAAAACACCGGGCCCGGCGCACCCACGGTCCAACCTCGGGTGCTGCAGACCCCCTGGACATCCACCGTCGGCTACCGCGCTGCCATGGACCCTGGCCACGGGGTCGAAGTGCGGGGGCGGGGTTGCGACCCGTCCCCCTCCCTCACGCTACATAGCCCCCAGGATGGCGATTCTCCCCCTCCCCCTCCTGCCCCCTCAACCCGTTTCCCCCTTCTCCCGATCCCCTTAACCTCAAGAAGTCCGGCGGCGATGGCGCGGGGCGTCAGGGACAGGCTCAGATGAGGGCCCACGTCCCTAGTTCCACAACCACACGTCGGCGGCCGTGGCACGATGGTCGCTCCCCTTGCGAACTGGTGATGGTGCAGGGGAGAGGCAGCGACCACAGTGGCGGAGCAGGACTCTTTAGTCATAGCGCTGCTCCCCTCAATCCGAGGAAGGGCCAATAAAAGGTGGCCTAAACACGCCCATCACCGCTACCGATCGGCTGGAGACCCGCCTCCAGCAGATTCATCCTTCATGCGGGCGATACAAATACAAATACAATAACCGGACTGCTTTCCTGGAAATCGGCGCTTGAGAGACCAAGACATCTTGCTTAGACAGATGGATAGCTAGATGGATAGATGCTATGCAGATGACTGCCAGATCTATATCCCGCTGAGCAAGAAAGACGCCTTCTCATTAAGGCAAAGGTGTCAAACTCAGGACCTGGAGGGCCGCTGTCCGGCATGTTTTCCAAGTCTCCCTGTTGCAACACACCTGATTCAATTGAACAGGTTCAATGTCAGGCTTGCACAGAGCTTTCTGATGATCTGATCATTTGAATCAGGTGTGTTGCAACAGGGAGACTTGGAAAACATGCAGGACAGTGGCCCTCCAGGACCTGAGTTTGACACCCCTGCATTAAGGCCACTCCTATACTGTCTGGAAGAAATCAAAACCTGTATGGCACAAAATTTCTTGAAATTCAATGAAAAGAAGACAGAGGTGATATTGTTTGGTCCCAGTGGCCCTTGTACATCCCATCCTGTCGACTTGGGCCCCCTGGCTCCTTATCTTAAGTCAACAGTCTCAAACTTGGGCCTTAAACTGGACAGTGATTTCAAACTTGATCGGCAAAGTGGTGCTGTTGTTTAATCCAGCTTTTTTCACCTTAGAGAGCTGGCCAAAATAAAACCTCTCCTATCCCATGAACATTTTGAGATAGTAATTCATGCCTTTGTCACATCCCGGCTCGATTACTGCAATGCCCTTTACTTTGGAGTCAGCCAGTCCTCCATTAAGCGCCTTCAGCTGGTCCAGAATGCCGCTGTTCGCCTCTTGACTGGTACTCGAGGGAGCACATAACTCCTACTCTGGCATCCCTTCACTGGCTCCCCATTCATTTTAGAGTTATTTTCAAGATCCTCTTATTTGTTTTCAAATCTCTGAATAATCTCGGGCCACCTTACCTCTCCTAGCTCATCCGCCCCTACACACCTGCCCCGCGCCTCAGGTCTGCGGACCAGACATTATTAGAAGTACAAAGAACTAAATTGAGGCTCAGAGTGGATCGAGCCTTTTCTGTTGCTGGCCCCTCTCTCTGGAATGACCTCCCACTGAACATTCGGCAAGCCTCCTCGCTGCCCATCTTCACTCCTCAAAACTCACTTGTATTCTTTGGCATTCGACTCAGCATGACTTAGATTTGTTCTTGATTTTACTATTTGGTGCTTTCTACCGCCTTTATTACCGATTTGTCTTACTGTTTATTGTGCATGTAAAATTGCTCCATGTACAGCACTTTGTATGCAGCGATGGGTGTTTGAAAATGCTCTATAAATACTGTTGACTTGACTTGACTAGATAGAAAGATGGCTTGCTAGATAAGTAGCTAGCTAGCTAGCTAGCTAGATAGGCAGGCAGGCAGGGATTTTGTGTCTCTTTGATGACTCATTTTCTGCATGAACCCTCATTGCTTTGGGGCTTAAGAAATAAATTGAAAAATAAAGCACCACTGGAGCATTCTGGCTGAATGTGAAATAACTCTAAGCAGAGGTCCCCAGCCTTTTTGTCTTCCACCACAGATCGTTCATACACACGTCAATGTTTTTCACGAACTGGCAACCATTCGGGGTGAAGGAGTGGGGGATTATGGTTCAATTTTGTCCATTATTACCACAATCTCTCTCATTTGATTGGTAGTTTAATAATAATTTTAACATATTATGAAAATATAAGGGGCGTCCCGGTAGTCTAGTGGTTAGCAAATCGACTTCACAGTGCAGAGGTACTGGGTTCAATTCCAGCTCCGGCCTCCCTGTGTGGACTTTGCATGTTCTCTCCGGGCCTGCGAGGGTTTTCTCCGGGTACTCCGGTTTCCTCCCACATTTCAAAAACATGCATGGCAGGCTGATTGAACACACTAAATTGTCCCTAGGTGTGATTGTGAATGCGCATGGTTGTTCGTCCCTGTGTGCCCTGCGATTGGCTGGCAACTGATTCAGGGTGTCCCCCGCCTGCTGCCCGAAGACGGCTGGGATAGGCTCCAGCAACCCCCGTGACCCTAGTGAGGATTAAAGTGGTTCGGAAAATGAATGACTGAATGAAAATATAAGTACAAATTTTAAAAAAAATTACAAAGTAGAACAAAAAATTAATAAAACTATTTTTATTACTCGACAGTCCAACGAATTTAAATAAAAAAGACACACAACAATTAAATACTTTCCCGTCTTTTGAGGGTTTTAGCAGGTACGCAAGACCCACAATAAACACATTGGCCGCTTTAGGAATAATGAATACGCCCTATAATGTAAACATTATAATTTTGAAGTCATGATGCCACATATGCAATTAAAAGCTCATTTCTGGTGACTTCGATTACAAGTTGGGTATGGAAACGTAAATGCTGTCTATATTTATTTATTAATTTGTAGTAAACATAATGAAAAGAAGGCTACATTCCAAAATGAACCCAATTCCACTCATATCGCAACAGATATCACATTCATTACCTATAAACTACCGCTAAAATGGCCAACTATGAGTCGGGTTGTAGGACTGATTACGTTTAAAATCTGACAAAAGAAACCAAACCATAATCCACCACGGTAGCAAAGATTAAAAAAAAAGTTAATTTGAACCACCCGAATGATTGATTGTTTGTTCTGTTGGCTCAGTAGTAATTAGTAGCGGCAAAATGCTAATGCGACATGCTGGTGCAATACAGACTCTAATCACATTTTCCTGCTTTTCACATAATCACTTGGGTGGTCGTAATTCAAATTGTTTGTTTGTCGTTTTGCTAGTTTTGAGGGCTGACATACAGTACCGTGCACAATAACTTCATTATCTCCTTGTCACTTTGCGTGGTACCGCCTGAGTCATTTTTCTAGTCAAACCCTGGCGAACCCACGGAGTCAAATTTGGCCCTTATAAATTCTGCTCCTCAAATGCTGCCCTTAAATCCCAAAGTGTCAGATTTGGCCCTCATCCCAAATTAGGATTAAAGCATTGAATATTTGAAAAAACGCTCAGTGAACATATAGCAGTCATTTCATGTATTATTCATCATTTTCCAAAGAAGAAAAAGGTACACGTTTGGTCACTTAACTTCTTACTGCTACTTTCTGTTTACTTCTCCGAATGGAACATGTTGAGCATAAATGTATTTGGCCGATATTAAACTAACATTTAATTTGCAATGATTTTTGCACAAAAAAGTTACTGTGAGCAGTAGGTCCGTCTGATCCATTAGCAGTTTTCTGAGAAAGCCTCCAGACAGCCATTGCTCAATCATGGTTCAACCTCTCTGGCAGAGGCCACTGACGGAAGCTTTCACACTTGCTTCAAATCAAATCAATTCTGATCCATCATGGGCCCCTTGCCTGTGGGCATGTTTGGACCTGTAAGGACTTCTTTCTGTCGTACCCACTGGCTACTTTCGTCTTTCACTGACGTGTGCGTGTATGTGTGTGTGTGTGTGTGTGTGTGTGTGTGTGTGTGTGTGTGTGTGTATACACAGTAATTGAATTATAGATTGCCCCTTGAACCTCTTGGGAGCTTTCCATCTGGTTTTATATGTTGTCTGACAAATGTTAAGACCCTTTGACATATACATTAGCAGATGTTGAGACAGGAAGCTGTGGTCACAGCTGGTTGGCTGTTTTGAGTATCCTAAGTGTTTTAGATGTAATAAGATTCAATGGCAGCAAATGAAGTATGAGAGGTGGAAAACAATCTGGATCAAAGGTGTCCACATTTTAATTTCAGGGCATCCAAACTTTACAGAAAAATCAAAGGGCCACTTTGACATTCTTCACATTAAATTTAACATGTAGTGCGTCGACCTCACAGTGCAGAGGTACCGGGTTCAATTCCGGCTTTGGCCTCCCTGTGTGGGGTTTGCATGTTCTCTGGGCCCGCGTGGGTTTTCTCGGGGTACTGCGGTTCCCTCCCACATTCGAAAAACAACTATGGCAGGCTGATTGAACACTCGAAATTGTCCATAGGTGTGAGTGTGGATGGTTGTTTGTCTCTGTGTGCCCTGCGATTGGCTGGGAACCAGTTCAGGGTGTCCCCCGCCCAATGCACAAAGACAGCTGGGATAGGCTCCAGCATGCCCAGCGACCCTTTGGAGGATAAATCAGATCAGAAAATGGATGGATGGATGGAGCAATCTGCTTATCATAGTGTGTTTTAGTTGTTGTTGCCCGTCATTGCAGGTCAGGCACACTCATCTCGGAAGCAGTTGGTGTCACTCAACAAGCAGATTTGTTCCCATTTTTTCCCCTGGTGACATTTCTATGGCCCTGAATGGAGAATATCATGAGATGAGGTGATGTGACAGATTGCTGTCAACAATATCACATGGCATTGCAATCGGTGTTTCTGTGGCAATGTTTCTTGTTTCTAAAGTGCAAGATGAATTGCTTCTTTTCAAACATGACACGGAAGTACTCAATGTGAATGTGACTTAAGTTGGCGCTGACTTGTCTGATCAAATTTGCAGCATGCCATTTGGGTGAAAATGCCAAAGGGTATCTTTTTTTATGGGGTCGACGATTGCTTAAGCAAAGCAATTTGAGAAAGCAATACCTCTTCTGTCATAAAAAAAGGCTCTTTACGTCTTCCTGGCTGACAGAGATAGTGAAGAAGGGCCCAATTCTTCACTCGTCAACGTTTCTGTTTTTGTCTTCTTTTTATGACAACTCACTATGTGAAAAAACACAAAGATCACAAAGACATAGCAAGTTACATCTGCATTTGCAAAGCTGAGGTGGGCGATTTCGTTTGAATCACAGCAAAATAAGCAAATCTCTCAAATAATTTGCTTCTTACGATTTGGGTGAGAGATGAAATTCAGTGTGTATTTAAAAAAGAACCTAGTGTCTGAAAAGATGTTGACTCGAATCCATCACCCTCACTTCCATGCACCCTTCTTACTATTGCATAGACATAATTGGTTGCCCTTTAAACCAAGGTTAATAAAAAGTATGCAGCACAAAATTTAACCTGTTCTGGCATAGTGGGAGCAGGTCCTACTTCTCGAAAGGTTAACATAAAGTAGGGGATTTGGCGAACAGGGAATTTCTCATCCGAATGTGCAAAAAGTAATCTGAAAGTTAACATGACATGTACCCACACTTGGTTATGTCAGAACATGTTGTCATCCAAGACATTCACATGGCGGTTATGGTATCAATTTCCAATAAAAGGTCACTTAACGTGCTTTAACATTTAATGAGATGAAGTAAAAAAAAAAATCTCACAATATTCTGCCTTTACAATGAAGGATTTTCTAATATTTTGCCATGCTCCCGTACGGTGATGAAATAAACTGAAAAATAATAGAAGCAGTTCTCATTATGATGCATTGCGGCGCACGATCAAACTCCAACCACAACGGGGGAACAAAAAAAACATTTTTCAATCCCAACGTGAGCAATATGATCTTTGTCAAGAAAACATTCTTTTGATACCCCCATTGCACACCGGATCACATTCGGTTGTACAAAATGAAGTGTTCAGGGAGTGTATATAGAAATGGATTTTTTTTTTTCTTTACCTGCAACCTGATCTTAATCACCTTTCTGTTGTGTGGACTTTTATCAGTCTTTCTCACCTTACAGCGTCTGGCGCCTGTGACAAAGTTCCGGTAATGATGACACACACACACGCAACACAACACTCGCTGCTTCGTTTTCTCATCCCGCATCATGCACAGATACCTTTTCTTATGTTATCCGTGTCTCATTCCCCATGATTCATTAGATTTTTCTGGCTTTGGAAGCCTGGGGGCTGGCTGCCATCATAATAGGCAGAGAAAGATCGTTTCTCCCATCATCAAGTTTCTGAATCATCTGGAGGGCTTTTATATTTCTTCTTCACACATAATGACAGCACCTAGCTTTGTTTCACAGAGGTACCAGATGTCATAAATCTTTTTTTTTTAAATAATAATTCCTTTTGCATTTTGTTATAGGATTCATTTATTCAACAAGCACTTCAATATATCTGCAAGCTGCCTCGGTTCTTTTCTTTAATAATGGGCTTCGGTGTCATAGCTCCTTTATATTCTCATTCTTAAAACATTGCAGATGCGTAGTTGTGCACAGTAAAGGTGATTTATAGGTATTGGATCTCTGGAACACGTGGCCATCATGTCATCTGGGAAAACATTCTGAAAGATTATTCTGCAGTGGTTTGCTCATTCAGCCAGAAGAACATTTGTGAGGTCACTGATGTTGGAAGTGTTAGTGTGAGTGTGTGCGTGTGCGTGTGCGCGTGTGTGTTTGTGTCGTTGAACTGGTGGATCTCAATCTCTGCTGGAGTTCATCTCGAAGGTGTTTCATGGGTTTGAGGTCGGAGCTCTCAAGGTCTCTCACAACAAACTCATCCGAGCATTCCTTTATGGTCTTGTGCACTAACATAGTCATTTCCCCCCCAAACTATGCTGATAGGCATACACTTTTCCCTGATTGATTGATTGACTCATTAATTATATATATACTGTATATATGGCCCAGTGCCGGGACCCTCCATTGTCTTTAAGGGGTATATTGGGTATAATTGCAGTAGAGTGAGGGGTGATGAGAAGTATCCAGAAAGAAAGAAAAACAAACAAGGCAAAATAAGAACGAGAGCAACCAAAAACAAGGTTGATATAGCCGGAAGAACACGTTGAACTCGCAATGAACCAGTTTTTTCATTTTTGTTGTTGTCTTGCTACCTCTTCACACGCACGCACATCAAACCGCACTCACTTCCCCTTCTCTAAAGGCCCACCAGTCTGACTGATAGTTGCCACATATGTCCACAGTGAGATCAATAAACTCTCACACCTTTTCCCCAACACCGATCACGAGCTGTTATAAAGCAGCATTCATACCCGCAAGTTACACTTTCCTCATTTTTAGATAACGCGAGGTAAGAAAAGACGAACTGTGGAGTGCTGCAACAAGGCTCGTCTTCCCATACAGCTACGCTGGCGTCAGACTGTGACACAACATTTCATACTTGTCGACACAGCAGCTACGTTTTGTCACGCTATTCTTACGCAACTTATGGCTAAATGGCTTTAGCAAGGCCACTGTTGACTTTTATGGGATTGTGCATCAAATAAATAAATAATAACAATAATAATAATAATAATCAAGCCACATGTAAATAGATTATCAGTACTACAATTGTTGAGTTTTTTTTTTAAATCAAGAGCAGCCTCTTCAAATGAACGCTGGTTTGAAGGACAAGCAAATTTGACATTCCATTTGTAGCGACAGCGGATCTGATGCGTGGCGCAAACCCTGCCGTATCCTGATTTTAGTCCAAGTTTAAGGTTTGCTGCACGTTTGCCAAAGGCGGACCAGTCTGTGCCAAGCGGGGGTGTTCAGACACATTGAGGGTGCTTCCCTGGAGGTGTGCCCAGTGGAGTAACAATTTGGCGACAGAAAGTGGATCTAAAATCAGATTACATTTAAATATTGGCGCAGCTGATCTAACACATTTTTGGTCAATTTGATAGGGCCACATTCACAGGCGGATGTATTCCATTCACAAATATGCAAGCCAGGTGAATCTAACCCTCGGAATCATTGTAGAATTATAATTCTGTGTTTTGGAGTCCTGGAATAATGCCATTTGATCTTGATTGTGGGAATAAATTAGTGCTCGTAGGTGGGCTGGCAGCACCACCAGTAAAAACATTCACGTGTTGGCCTATTTCATTTGTCAATGCGCTACAAGCACTAAGAATGCACGGTCTGTAGGCTTTGTTACAAGCTAGAATATATAGCTGACAGACCATCTGGCATCATCGTAGGGCCCCACCCCACCCCTCTCCTTTCCCTCTATGCTGTGTGCACCATTAGCTGCTCACAAGGCAGGAAAAGACCAACATGCTGTGCCCCCCGCCAATCATTCATGACACTTTTGCTCAACTCAACCCAGCCCACTACAACACAACAGTTCTGTCATCCACAACTGGGGTAATACATTTATGGGGACTATTCTGTCATCATTAAAAATGGTGCTCGATGAATTTATTCGGAGGAAGTGTAGCAATCGCTGCCTAAAAATAGTCCAAGATGAATAAGAGAAGAAACCATTCTCCATTTCCATTATGTTGACCTTCCCATGTCAAGTTAGAAGACGTTATATGTCATAATTGTCAGCAGAATCTGAATCTGACAATTGATCTTACACTAAAACTGGAGTACTGCCAGAAACTCTACGAAAGCACAGGGTGAACATGCAAACTTTGCAGGCTGAAGCCAAGCTACAAAACTTGAGTCTAGGAATTCATCAGCAACATTCTGACTGCCCGATCTCATTCTGGGAAAAAAAAAAAATTGTTCTCCTATAGTAATAGAAGTAGGCCAGTTAGTGCTGCCCTGTGATTGTTTCTCAACAACTGCATTACTGGGCCTTGATTAACATCACTACTGAAGAGACAAAGTGTCTCTTGCATAGTGAGTGGCGCTCCAAAAAGGCACAACGACCCATTTTGTTCTTCCTGAAGCACGAGTGAAAGACTTCTGTCCAAAGGGCTTAAACAAATCTAATCTCCATCTGGTTACCTCCAATTCAGTCTAATGATCCCATACAATACAGCTGATTAAATTGTGTTGTCCTACTCGCACCCATTGTTCTGCATTTCCCTTTAAATACAATATAATTAGACCATTTCAAAGAGTTAGGGGTTAATGGCAATGCATTTGGGGACATTTGTGTTAACAGGGGCTCCTAATCCAGATTTAGGACAGTGTGTTTTTGTGTCAATTTAGTAAAGCGCCTTCAAATAAACAAACAAAAGCGAGCGCTCAGAGCTGACGAGTGAAAGGAGAGCCATGTGACCTCTTCTTCCCAGACGCTGTGTTTGCTGAGGGAATTTCAAGTCATTAAAGTGCGAACAAGCCCGCAGTCGTGAAAGGCTTGATAGTAAGTAGTTAAAGTGTCCCACTACTAATGGCTGAATGGGAGAGACATTTGTACAATGACTTTGTTTGGCCCTCTGTCTTCGACACAATCAGTGCAACAAAGCTATTCCCAAGGCTTCGAGACGGAGCTATTGGATGATTAGGATTCGCAGCACGGGCCCATCGAGTGCAGTGATTTCTTGGTCATTCCAAAGTGATCCGCAATTCCTCACGGCAGTCACACGGCAAAAAATACAAAGCAATTTGGAAAAGTAATATGAGCAACATTCTGTAACTGCAGTGCCATTTAAATTATTAAGGTATCCCGTGGTTGCTATCACATACTATTAGAGAAATAATGCATAAAAAAAGGCAACGGATTCAGATGTAAAACAACATGAAATATATTGGCGGGGCTTTCTTCCAGTTTTTCCTTTCCCGGCACACACGAGCCAACACCACACTGTCAATATAACCGTTAAAACGGTTGAATTTACTGCTCAGTAAATTTAGTAATAAGCTCCCCCTCCTCACCCCCCGCAGGTTTCCTGGTTTCACAATAGAGCAACAGGAATTCGCCTGCCTGATCCTCGTCAGACTAGCGCTTATTGGTGAACTAAAATGGATCAGGTTCAGTTTTTGGGGGATGTTTTTTTTTTTTGCTCTGGGACTTTGTATTCATGTTCACGCACACACAGCATCATTTGCTTGCTTTCGTTCGAGTGTTTTTGCTGCCTCTATAAATAGAGCACAAACAAGCGCGAAGACCTGAAGCTGAATTCTCTGGGTGGTATTTTATTGCCCAACATCATGTTGTAAAAGTGAGTCCTGTCTGAGCAGTTAATGACCACCCTGTACCAACAGAGACTCTCTCAAATACCCTTGGAGCATTTAGTTTTGTTTTTTTCTCTCCCCTCAGTAAAAGGAACGGCTGAAACAAAATACAGACGCTTATCACGTCCATTTCAAACATTTTCAGTTTTTATGGAATGTTTTATTTATTTCGACGTCGGCAACCGACTCATCTTGAGAGCTTGCTCTTTCAGTATAGACAGCCATCTATGACTGTGTCAGGGTTACTTCTGATTTATTTTTTGATCTACATGTCTGCTTTAATGACTTATTGATGCTGTCGGCTGCCTTTCATCTGAAAGGGGGCTTTTTTTTTCTCCCCACCCCCCTGCTCATTGGATTGTCCAGCCATTCCCATGTCTAGGGTTTCGCTCAGGACTTTCTCCTTTTTGATCATCCCTCAGTTTTTCCCAGTCCCCTTTACTTCGAGTTGAGGCGCATACCGCCTCCCTACCACGAGTCCTCTTTGAATTCTCGATGAGGATAAACGTATTGAAAAGAAAGAAGTTCGAGGAGGGCTGACAAGCTTGTGTTACCAAAGAGAGATTTACATGCGGTCATAAAAGCTCGGTGAAAGCAGAGGAGGTATAGCCCATATTAAAAGGTCAGCATGCTGGGATGGAGAGGTAAATTGACCCAGGTCGGGATGAAGGCAGGAGAGCCCACACACACACCACCTGCACGCCCACTCATTCACACCCTGCCCTCCGGTCGGTGACTTTTTGACTTTTCGGACAAAACAGCCCAACCTCAATACCTCCTCTTGCTCATTCAACTTTCTTTAGTTTCTTTTGAGGTACTTGTTTGTGTTATCATTATCCCCGGTCTATAAATCACCAAGAAAAATGGTTGCAAGTCCACCAGTGGAGCTCAGCTTGTGCCTGGGAGCGACATTAAGGCTGTGCAGTCCTCTGACATCGCCATGCGGGCTGGTGTGGATAGATCTCAGGGTGTATACACGCTGCCAAGAGAAACAAAAGAAACCTTGTCACGTTGCGAGTGAGAGCCCACGGGCTGGCTTGTGTGTGGGGGAGAAAAAAAAAAGTGGTTCTACTCTGGAGATGTTTATGAGAAGCCTTGGGACGGAAATCCATCATTGCGGAGAAAGCAATTTATGTCCAACAAGAGATTGTGGCTGACATCGCACATCCTGCAAAGACACTTTCTTTGCTTTCAGACTCAAGATTTTGTCAGTCTTCGCACAGCCCATTGTTCATTTCACCAGCTGGCCGGCTGCTTGCTATTTTGGCTCATGAACTATCAGGTTGCTGTGTGACCTGACTTTGATATGAGATATTAATGCAATTTTCATGTGACACAGTCTGGTGAGCAAACAATCAAATAAGTGGAACAAATTGCACTCAGCATAACATTTGTTGTTTTTAATGGAATTGTCTAGTTCAGATTCAAAAGTGGTCTGGGATGCTTTTTCTGGAAGATGCTCATTGTATGCGAGATAACATTGCAAATAAGGCATACGTAATGTTGTGCTCTTTTAATAATTTTTTTAATGCTTTGCTGGTATAGCAAAGCAGTAAACTGTCCCACTGATGCATTTAGGCAGCGACATAGCCAATTTAGTATTTTTCCTCTTTTGCGATCAGTCAGCAAATGCTCCTTTATCATAAATCGCTTCAACATTATCATGAGCAATTATCCTATGGTGTGGGGTGAGTCATTTTACCTCCGTGATTTGTTTGGGAAATGTTCATAAACGTTCAAGATTTACAAATGCAATTTTTGTCATGTAGCTGCTCAACACCGGATCTTGTCCAGCCAAGGACTTGGTTATCGCGATGTCCAATAAAAATAAAAATGGCAAGGCAAGAGTTTGCAAGCAGAATATTGTGGTGACACGATAAACAAGCAGTCGGTTTAACAGTACTTCTTATGCTTGTACTTTTTTCCTCTTTCTATTTTCCAGCATTCATGATGCTGCCTTTGACAGTTCATGTGAGTGGAAATGACAATGAGAATTGAAAAACTGCAACCCCTGGTGCTCTCACTGCGAAACGTTTTGAGGCTCTAAAGATTTTTATTGATTTTCAAACGAGATGCAACTGTCATCTCTCTCTCTCTCTCTCATATATATATATATATATATATATACATATACAGAATAATTTACTGTGTTTCAAAATCTGACAGTTGGCCATTAGCAAAAAATATTTGCAGAAAACTACTCGAACATGGAGAACATGCAGTAGTCCAGTCGCGTCCCAACACATCATCGGGACTTGCATATAATGATGAAGATCAGGATGAACCAGAGGATACTATTTCGGAATCATCATGGCACTGGCCGTCTGGTCGTCATCTTTCCTGATCCAGGAAGTGGTCCGTTAAAATATGGCATTATGCAGCTTTTCTTTTTTCTTTTTTGTTTGTTTGTTTGTTTGTTTTTTCAATTTCGCCTTGGTGGAGATCTCCAGTCTACTCAATGATTTTACAAATGGACATCATTAAATTGCTGAAACAACAGATGGTGGCTCAAACCTTTGGCGGGTACTGTTGGGTTGAGGATTCACATCCGGTACAACTGATTACAAAGAATACTAATGAGGCTCGACAGGGGAGTTGATACCTCTGGATGGACCACCATCTAGTGGGAGCAGACGTGCCATTACACAAGTCTCACCACAGCGCATTCTTTTCTTGCTGGCAGTGGGTCCTCAACCTCCAGACCCATTTCAAAGTCGACATTTGACGGTTGGATTCCCATCGCCCTTTATCACACAATATCGCCTTCATCAAGTCCGTTACAAGGGAGTCGCTGTTTTATTAGTGTCACGTTTTGCGTGTTAGTAGTTGTAGGACCCCAAAAAGCAGGGAGGCAGGGAGGAGCAGGGTCGATTGACCAAAATGTATTTCACAAAAAATACACGCAGGAGTACAATGGAAAAAACACTAAGTGAAAGTACTCAAAAAAAATGCCTGGAAATCGCAAGTATCAAACCAAACTATAACAGGAAACAAAACATGACAGGAGCACACGTATGCTCACATAAACTCAGGGAACTAAATACAAGCAAAGTGACAACACAACGAGAAACACCTGGACAAGACACAAAGGGTGGAGGGAGCTAATTGGTTACACACAAGGAACACTGGTAACGAGGAACAGGTGGCGAAAAAAGGGCACATGAGGAATCAAAACCAAACGTAACCAGACAGAAACGTAACAATTAGATGACAATTGGCCTTCCTAATTCAGGGATTTGACTCTGTATACTGTTGCTGCCTGTAAATCCATGTACATTTAAGGGTGTGATGATGTGTGCCTTTGGAAATACCGTATATGCTTTTGAAGAATAATCAGCTTGGCGGCCATTGGTCATGTCACCACTTATTTATTAGAAATAGACCGACAGGCTGGGCGACAGAACTGTTATGCCTGCCAAGTGCTTGTTGGTGTCAAGGAGTGCAGTGAAGATGTGCCTATGATCATTTGCTTTTGTATACACACACAGACACAAACACACACAAACACACACACACACACACACCTGCACGATTGGCAAAGCAGAAGTCCAACTGGAAAAAAAATGGTATCCGTCACAGCATACTCATAATATCCCATTCCAGTCATAAAAATGCTAAGAATTCATATACTGTAATCAGTGATATAATTAGACATGAAATTGCTTCTCACCTGTTCAGCTTCACTTAGCAGCAGCAGCAGAATCATTATTTTAGATAATGTTTATGCGTGATGGATTCTTGTTCACTAGAGTGTCATTGAAGTGTGAACAAAAAAAATCTCTAATTGGGTCGCTTGGACTTTTGTTTTCTTTTCAGTTTTGTTTTTTTAAAATTGATAAACAGTCCAGTGCAATGATTTGCCAACGTGTCGGCACAGTAATGGAAGTATGCATTGAAAGCCCTTATGAAAAAATATGAATCCTGATCAAAACCGTCTTGGGGGATCGCCATAGAAAGTAAGAAGTAGGCTGAAATTGGTGTGTGTGGTTGTCTGTGTGTGCATGTTTGTGTGCTTTTTCTTTGAAGAATTTCATACACGATTATAGGATGCAATTATTCATTCTTATGTGGCCTATTTGATAAATGACATACAACATGACAAAGTGAGGCAGCACCAGTGGTGTGCAGGTCCGCCTCTACGTTCTGAGAATCTGGATTGAATCTCTGCCTAGATCTGTGTGGGTCGTCTCTGCATATTCCCCGCATTCTCAAACAAGGATGTTTGTTTAAATGAAAAATCAAAAGATTTTTCATTCACACCTTGTCTGTAGGTGTGAATGAGTGACAAACAACCATTCATCCCATCATCGAGTGGGAACTGATGCCACGCTGCTCTCACACAAGTCAGGCGAGAGGACCACAACTGTGACACTTGAATTTGATCCAGCCATTCATTAATCTACAGCACTTCATGATCGTCTGAATTGGGGTCAGAGGTGAGCTGGAGCCGATTACATCCGATTTTGGGTAGGAACGGGATTGCATAATGGACTGGTCATCAACTGACCATTAATGGGCAAACATAGACAATCCCAGATCCTCTTGTGAGGCAGACATGCTCACCATACTAAAATGTGTATAATACATTAGAAATTCAGGACATTATTGAATAGTAATAAGCACTAACTACATGATTTAAAAAAAAAAAAATTTTCTTGACATGTATCTATTATGTACTGTATATCAACATTAAGAGGGAAGACGCTACAAAACCAGACAAATTGCTCAACCAAATGCTGAATCACTGTGTGGTATTTGACTGGATTATTGTGTTTCTTAAAAATTAAAAGGTTGAAATGTCATATTGCAGGCTTCGAATCATCAAGTGTAAAAAAATAGGAAATAATGTCTGGGCAAGGACGATAATGCTGGATTTTTGAGCAGCTCATTAGAATTATTTTTCTATGTTGTTTTTTCGGGGTGGTGTCTTCTGGCTCGAATATGTGCATTTAGCAAAATAGAATGCTCAGGCAAATGCAGCAGAAGCCTTCACAGTGCATTAACATAAAACATTAGAAGGTTTTTTTTTTCAAACGGACCTTTGATATATTATCCCTGCTGATTCGTTTAGGCACTTTTCTTTGCTTATGGGAACTGTTTATCAGTTACAATTGAGATTAAGCCGTCACATTTCTTACACATCCAACGGCGTTTGCCACTATATATTTACTTCCCACACATAGGAGAAATGAAGAGAATGGTTTGGATGAACTCATTAATCTCATTCTTGTGGTTAACCTGTCCATGGAAATTAGCTTAGACCAATCAAAGCAAACTTAGATTGCTTTTCCATGTGTCCGCAAAGCCATTTACCTGGCAGCTTGTCTTACCAAACTGTTTTCTTAAGGTTAACACAAGCTTTTAAATTGCACTGCCAGTATAGCTGTCTGTCTTTCTGTTATTGTCGGTGAAACAACGCTAATTTCTCCTGCTCTAAACCATGTGTATGTGCTGCTGCCATTCGCTAAACTGCTATATAGTTTCGGAATGGTGAGAAAATGGATGAAAAAAAGATGCTGGAAGATGTGGGGGAACATTTATCTAAAAAAAGGGAGGTCTCCCAACAGAGCAAAGCCTGTGTGAGGTAAAGCATTTTGCAGTTACATTTACAGTTCTTTCTTTGCTTTACAAAATGTGGGGTTTTAATTTTCATGTGCTAATATCAAAAGTGTGCAACATCCTGTTGCAAGAATTGAAATGTTTCCACCAGGGAGGCTTGATGTGGACAGGTGTGTAGTCTAGGCGGATATTGGGAACAAATTGACGAGGCTGCCTGCTCTGGCTCATTCTTCATTTACACCCTGAATTATCCAGATCAGCTGGCTGGCAGACAATTTATCCTCGAGAAGATGAGAATCTGAGGAAAGGGCTGGCTGAAACCATTCCAGAGGACATCTTGAACTATGGTGAGGCACACGGAGGAAGAATTACTTTTCCACCCCCTCAATTCTTGGAATGTTTCATAGGATCTTTCAGTCAGTCATTTTTATAACAGGAGGTGGGTAGTAACTTCTGGGATGAATTGCATTTGTCGATCACGTCAAGCTTTTTATCTCCACAGCTTACACTCCAGATCAACAAAATTCCATTGATTAGCTGTAGAAAGGAGAGCTGATGATGATAGGACTCATCCATTGCGGTATTGCAACTTTTTTGTGCACTCACAATTGGGACAGTGCAGTGAGAATTGTGCAGAGCTCCCAAAAATCTATTTTAGAAACGGGAATTAAAAGGATTTGTGCTGGCATTTATCTTAACCTTGTAACCATGACCATACTGTTGTTAATTATATTTCGATGTATGCATTTTTTATTTATTTTAGTTTTTAAAGTTTGTAACTCTTCCATGTTACTGTTTTATTTCCACACACACACACACACACACACACACACACACACACACACACACACACACACACACACACACACACCTGTTTCATATGTTTTAAGAAAACAGGGATCCCATAGCTCAAAAACTTGACATGACAGAGAAAATCAGATTATCCATTTTGGATTCCGCTCCCAAAAATGAGCTAAAAACAGCTGTCGGGACTAACGCAACAAAAGTTGTGTTGCCCATTGTTATTGCCTGTTGTACTGTATACATTTGTCTTGATTCTTTGGCGAGACCTCTGCCTCTGACACTGCTTGCCACATGAATCTGTTCCTCCACTCCTACGCAACCGTTAGCAACGTTTGACACTTAAAATAGAGCCAGTCACTTGACCGCACACAAAATCTTTATGGGCCACGTACACAAAGCAATGTTTTAAAGCAAGTCATTTCCGTGAAGCGTGGAAGAAACCACAGCGGAAACAACGGTGCGCGAAGAAGAGGCACAACATATTTTGCCTCACCTTCAATTTGTATTTATCTTACACAATACAAAAAATAACAGCCTTGTTCCTATTTTTCCATGTACCGGTGATCATAAGTGAACTATTGAACCTCTTGTGCTGTGTCAAGAAAGACAATTAATTTAAGAACATTTCTTGTAGCTGAATTTGCCTGAATATATGTCACTTTTTTATTGTTTTAATTCATTGTTTTTAAGGTGATATTTTTGAACAATAAATTTAACATTATATACAAGTTATATACTTGTGTTAGCACATAAATCCGTCCATTTTCACTAGCGCTTTTCACTAGGGTTACAGCTGCCGCTGTTGTGAAAGCGCTATATAAATCAGCATGTATTGTATTGTATTGTATTGTAGGGTTGCGGTAGATATCTGACTTTGGGCAAGGAGTGTTGTCTAGCCTTGATTGGGCCCCAGCCAATCGCAGAGCACATATACTGAAGCAAACTTCAAACCCCAAATCTCAGAACTCATAACTGCAATGCAGAAATGCTAACCACTCGGCCATATTCTAGCACAAATGCTATACATAAAATGAAAAAGCCCCTTGACTGTTATTCCCATATTAGCATTTAAAACAAGACAGAAATAGTTTTAAATGACGAGTTTAAAATGTAGTAAAGAAATATTCGATCCATTGTGAATAGGTTCCCCACATCTGACATTGCAATTACTGCCAGTATTTCTAGCAGCAAGGAAAGCTAAGCGTGCTCCTGCAGGTAGGAGGAAGACCACAAAGTGTAAAAAGCATCCTGCCGGGCAGAGAGTGGGTGTTGAAAGAACAATGTGGCATTGCAGGCTTGCCGATACCTGACGGATTGTTTGTGTTTTTGTTGGGGCTTTTTCTGTTACTCCTAAATCTAAATTTATTTTGGATACTGTCACCGCAAGGTGTTCAGCACATTAATGAGTTCACTGAAATACATTTGGCATCAACATTGTGCACTGCATCTCAAAATGCAACATATGCCGAATGTTTAAATACATCCACACAACCCTAATTAAGTGGAGATTCCATTCACCAGCTGTAAAATGGATGCATATCTCGACTAATTTACAATACAGTTGGAAGGGGAATAAAAATAGGTTTCATTTTGCAGGTGGGTGCAGCGGAAATACTGTATGAGCTTGCTTTAGAAGTTTGAAAATCCAAAACAAAAAGGAAATGTTCGACCCGCAGTTGAATAACTTTGGATGCATATGTAAATAAGCTTTGGCAAAACAGAGAAATAATAAATTAAGATAAACTGAACACTTTGTAGAAGCTCGATGACAAAAGCTAGTAAGGAGTTTGCCTATGATGCTCATTTGTTTCCTACCAGACAAGGCGATAAAATTATAGTCAAGAAAAAAGTTAGCATGATTGCATTCCAATAACGTAACCGCCTTATGATGTCTGATGAATGCGAGAAATATTTTCAGAGCAATAAAAACATGCCCTGTATTGGGCAATGAATGAGATATGCAAGTGATGCCCTCAGAATAACACTAAAAAGATTCTTACCCATCCATTTTTGGGGATATTGCTGATCCTGTTGATGATGGCACGCTGATGCAAATCCCAACTGACACTGGGTGATGGTGGGCAGGAAAGACAGACCACTATTTATTGTCTGATCCTTTATATCACTGTCAACTTCCTGACAGTGTAAACCTTTGCTGCACCCGTCACTGAATCTAACATTCCAGAGGGTCACGAAAATCCGTCAAGTTAACAAACTGCACTTCCAGCTCCACTACTCATCACTCAGACATCGAAAGGTGTGTCTCATATTTTAATATCTTTTTTATGAATTAACTACACAGGATCTTAACCTTGATTTATTAATCCAGATTCACGATTTTATCCACATCTTAATTTCAACAATATCATTCTGCCAAATATCCAAACCGTCAATGCAAAAGCACAATATAACAGCACATAACTGTGCCACGTCCATCATCTGGAGCAGTTCTGCATCAATATGTATTGAATAAGGTGACAGACAGATGCACAATCAGTGGTTGAAGGTGGTCTCCAAGTGCACACACTGCAGCGGCCAATTTGTATCATTCGCAAGTGGCAATCTTGCAGTTTCTCATATACTTACTTTGCAAGTGCCAATCTCCTGCACGGATTGCAGCCAGTCCGTGATGGTTCCGCCATGTAAACCACCTGGAATGTAAGCGCATTTCTCCTGCACTGAATTTAAAGGGGACAACTAGAGCTACTTCCACTGGCCGGGAATCAAGGCAGCTGTGTTCAGACTCACAACAGTGTAATCAGTGATTCTGATAGTGTTTAGGCTAGTAGAGAAGTTCTCGGTGACCCCGACAGCCAGTATATAAAATGGGTAAAATATTACAAAGACCAGAGTGCTCTCCACTCTCCGATGCAGCGTCTTTGCAGGTTTTTACTGAATCCCACTTGCGTCTAAGGGACGAAGCCCAAGATGGCCCCTTGTGCGCCAGTGTGTTCGGCGACGCTCCTACCATTTCGGGTTTTTTTTACTTCTCGCAATGCTTGTTACCTCCCTAACAGCGTCTTGGTTAGTTTATGATCGCCGATCGTTGTTATTGATTCAACAACACGTCGGAGATTCGGCCGCGTTTTGGCAAGACAGTGGTGAAAAGACGCTACCTCCGTTCTTGGCTAACCTGCCGGTTGATCTCTTCCGTGTTCCCTCGCTCCCTTCACAGAAGCGCCGCCACTGCCTCGACCCCGTCGCCTCGTGCTTGCTAACAGTCGTTGCCTCTCCCAATACGCCACGGCATTTCTACCCTCCACGCCTTTCTCGGGTAGGAATCCAGTGAAAGCTTTTGAGGGAATTCCCCCGGGCTCGGCGACCGAAAGATGCAATCCCTCCCGTTGCTACTCCCACAAGGTTCGCGTTGTCAAACGCCCGGTCTCTGACGAACAAGACCCATATTCTGAGGGAGTATTTCCTTTCCAATGACTTGGATTTTCTGTGTCTGACAGAGACGTGGGCAGGTATTGATGAGTACAACACTTAGATTGAATTGTTGCCACCTGACTGTGGTTTCCTCGATACCCCGAGGACATCAGGCCGTGGTGGAGGTACAGTGAGCATCTTTAAGAACAATTTCAAATGTAAACGGTGCACATTCACCACATCGGCCACCAGCTTTGAAGCAAACTTCTTTGAAGTTGGTAGTGTTTACCATCATTTACCGTCCTCCTAAATACAACAAAGACTTTTTAAGCGACTTTTCAACCTTTCTTGCGGAAATCAGGCTGAGATGTGATCATATCCTCCTAATGGGGGATTTTAATATCCATGTGTGCTGTCCAGAAAAACCGCTAGCAAAAGACTTCTTAAGGCTTATAGCCTGTTTTAATTTTGTGCAGTATGTGACCAGCCCGACACATGATCAAGGACATATTTTAGACCGTGTCCTTGCTCATGGTCTACCGGTGTCAAATCTGGAAGTCATTGAAAATGGGATTTCTGATCACATAGCAGTTTTATTTGACGTAGTGCTGCTGCTGTGAATTCTGGCGCTCCAAGTTGTAAACGCCAAATTTTTTGACCCTCACACTGCTAGTCGTTTCTCTGATGCCTTTAATAACCTTTGCGTACCCTCGTCTAACACAGAGGAACTCACCTCTTGGTTCGACTCGTCATGTCGTGCCATCCTTCTAAAACTGTGCTCCCAAAACCTAAACCATGGTTTAACGACATTACCCGTGCAGCTAGGCAGGGGTGTCGCAAAGCTGAACGCAAGTGGAAAAAAGACAAATTGCATGTCTCTTATCAAATTTGGAAAGACTGCTGGCGTAACTACCAGCTCACAGTGAAAGAAGCCAAAAGTGAATATCTGTCGGACCTTATTCTAGCTAACCGTCACAATCCATGCGCACTATTTAAAACAATAGATTCTGTACTCAATCCCCCTCTGCCTACTTGCTCGGATTCTTCACCCGAGATGTGCAACAGATTCCTTCAGTTTTTCATTGATAAGGTCTCAGCTAGGACTCTGGTCTCAAATACCGCATCTGACCCCTCTGTCCATGTTCCATGTTCAGCTGTACTAAATTCTTTTGAAACTGTGTCCTTGGCGCTTATGGAGAATTTACTTCGCCAGACGAAGCCATCTGGCTCCCCTTGCGACTCTCTTGCCCCGCACTTCTTTCAGGAGGTTCTCCCGAGTGTTGGTGCATCGGTCTTGGATATCATCAACAGCAGCCTCTCTTCTGGTGTAGTTCCCCAACAGTTTAAAAATGCTGTGGTCCAACCCTTGATTAAGAAACCTGGTCTTGATCCAGATGTGTTGTCAAGTTTCAGGCCAATTTCCAAACTGCCTTTCATTTCCAAAATTCTGGAAAAAGTGGTGCACATGCAGTTGAAACTTTTCTTGGATGAACATAACATCTTAGAGGTCTTCCAGTCAGGTTTCAAGATGATGCATAGCACGGAGTCAGACTCTGACTCTGGAGACCACGTGTGTCTAGTTTTATTGGACTTAACTGCAGCATTTGATACAGTGGATCACAGTGTTCTGCTGACTCGTTTGCAGCACTTGGTGGGCATTGGTGGAGGTGCTCTTGAGTGGTTTGGGTCCTATCTAGCTGACAAAACCTTATGTGTCAGCCTTGGCTGCTCTGAGTTACGCACTGCTCCCCTGTCATGTGGTGTTCCACAGGGCTCAATTCTGGGGCCTCTGGTGTTCTCGCTGTATCTGCTCCCATTAGGTTCCATCTTAAGGAAACAGGATGCCTTCTCATTAAGGCCACTCCTATACTGTCTGGAAGAAATCAAAACCTGGATGGCACAGAATTTCTTGAAATTCAATGAAAAGAAGACAGAGGTGATATTGTTTGGTCCCAGTGGCCCTTGTACATTCCATCCTGTAGACTTTGGCCCCCTGTCTCCTTGTCTTAAGTCAACAGTGTCAAACATGGGCCTTAAACCGGACAGTGATTTCAAACTCGATCGGCAAATTGGTGCCGTTGTTAAATCCAGCTTCTTTCACCTTAGAGAGCTGGCCAAAATAAAACCTCTCCTCTCCCAAGAACACTTTGAGACAGTAATTCATGCTTTTGTCACATCCCGGCTCGTTACTGTAATGTCCTTTACTTTGGAGTCAGCCAGTCCTCCATTAAGCGCCTTCAGCTGGTCCAGAATGCCGCTGCTCGCCTCTTGACTGGTACCGTATTTTCACGACTATAAGGCGCCATTAAAAGTCTTAAATTTTCTCCAAAATGGACAGGACGCCTTATGGTGCGGAGCGTCCTTTATATGCGCTGAGTTCCAAAATCTGACTGACAGCCGACACGCTGTTTATATAGAGAAAAGGCGGAAGTGACTGTGGCCAGGCAAGCGGGAAAAAAGTCGGCCAATCAGGGAAGGGTGGGCGTGTATATATACATATATGGGGTACATATACATAGGGTGGGCGTGTAAGTGGACGCCTCAAGCCAGTACCAACACTTGTATAGAGTGTGGCAATGTGCATTGTTGCAAAACAACTCCGGTTTTGGTTTCTAAGAACCCCCGAAAATAAATTTGACAAAAAGACACGCCTACAAAGCTCAGTTCAAACTTAAAGCCACCGGTTATGCTTTTGGCATGCGTGCCCATCTCACAGCAGCGGTGAAAAAAACAAGTCAAGCAAATGAACTCTGAGCTTGCCGTTATTCCCGGAGGGTTGACTAAAGAACTCCAACCGCTGGACATTGGCATCAACCGGGCGTTCAAAGTAAAGTTGCAAACGGCATGGGAACAATGGATGATCGGTGGCAAACACAACTTTACAAAGAGTGAGAGGCAGCACTTGGCGAGTTACGCCACAATACGCAACAACGAGAGGGAACGCGGCGTTTTTGATGGATTACGGTACTTGCACAATTGTTCAATTCTTTCTACACACACACACGCGCTGCCACCATGTTTCGCTCTGTTCTTTACTTTCAAATGTGGGAAAGCTTCACACGAGAGAAATGTTGACTTTGCTGTTGCTACTCCTTCTTTCCGCTCGGCAATGCGTAGCAACTCACACTAGCATGTGATGCATTCAATGACAACTGAGATGTGCAGTCCTCTGCTTCTGATACAGAGGATGAGGACTTTGATGGATTTCTGGTTGATGATTGATCGATAAACGTGAGAACATTGTACGATGGCTAAATAAAATACACCCGAACTCAGTTCTGCTTTCGTTGCCTTTTTAAAAACGTGTTTTTATCTTGTCTATATGTCTTGGCATGCTACCGTATGCTGCAAGCTAACGTGTTAGAGTGCGCGCATGCATGCCGTATGTTTACGCTGGCGTATGTTTTACCACTGTAAAACTGCGGCCATTAGAACGATGCGTCCTGTGTATGTGTAAAATACAGAAATGTCACCCATTAATGAGACTGCGGCCATTAGTACGATGCGTCGAATAGTCGTGAAAATACGTTACTCATAAGAGGGAGCACATAACTCCTACTCTGGCATCCCTTCACTGGCTCCCCATTCATTTTAGAGTTATTTTCAAGATCCTCTTATTTGTTTTCAAATTTCTGAATAATCTCGCGCCACCTTACCTCTCTGAGCTCATCCGCCCCTACACACCTGCCCGGCGCCTCTTGTCTGTGGACCAGACATTATTAGAAGTACCAAGAACTAAACTGAGGCTCAGAGACGATCAAGCCTTTTCTGTTGCTGGTCCCTCTCCCTGAAATGATCTCCCAGTGAACATTTTGCAAGCCTCCTCGCTGCCCATCTTCAAAGCCCTCCTCAAGACTCACTTGTATTCTTTGACATTCGACTTAGATTTGTTCTTGGCTTTACTGTTTGGTGCTTTCTACCGCTTTTATTACCAATTTGTCTTACTGTTTATTGTGCATGTTAAATTGCTCCAGGTACAGCACTTTGTATGCACCAATGGCTGTTTGAAAGTGCTCTATAAATACTGTTGACTTGACTTGACTAATGTTGCGGCAAATCGGGCAAGATGATCAATGTATGTGGCAAACAAAATTTAAATGTTGATGATGGCAGCGATGATGATCTGTGATCATCCACAACATTTGAATGCTAATATCGCCACTCTGACTTCAATCTGAAGGCTGTGTTCCAGTCGTTTAGCTACTCTTCCTTGATTTTACCCTGGTGATTTCGGGAGCTCATTGTGCCATTGGCCCTGTTGAGCAATGAGGCTCTTTTGTGCAGGCGTTGTTTCCTTTTGAATGTTGTCATTGACCCGTCAGCTATCATGGCTGATCACAGCTCCGAATGAATGTTGCTTTCCTCATTGTCCCCTTGAGCCTGATTTCCAGCTCCCCAGGCAATTTCTGTTCATTTGGCTGCGTGCAAGAGGAACCGCGTTGCCCTACTTCTCAAATGCTTCAGTTCAGTGGAAGTCAGAAAAATGTTCTACAACATTCAGTTTTACTTGATGTTATCCCGCATGTACGTGGCCTATTCTGGTGTTTCAATGTGCTATCAAAGTCAGAGGAACAAAACGTCCTTCTTCAGCAATGATCTTGCACAGGCAGACAATAGACAGCAAATAGATCAGCTTTTGTATCTGTGAACACGCTGTTGTGAGTTAGCTATACAACGTGATGCGGTATTAAAATGCCACGCTGAAAGATGAAGGAGTTGATATGCAGAGAGGAGAATGCAGCAAAGCCTCAGTGAGCTCTGTTGTCGCTGGGTTTGTACGGAGACATACAAAGAATTGTTCAGGTCTGTTTTAAGCACAATGCAATGAGTATTCTCTTTGTTGTATGGGCTGTGTTTTAATCCACTGTCATCTACTATTTTCCAGATGATTCTCTCCATTGCATTTTTTTCCTTAATGTTGTTAGTCGTCATGTTGCAAAAGGAAATCAATGATGCAGTTTATCCCCAAGCCATTATCTATATTAACGACACTTCTGGCCCTGCGACTTTATTGTAATGACCTGTCATTTTTCAAAACTACAACCATTTGTAAAGTCTGTGTCATATTGATCAATGTTGTTTACAAATTCAGGTAGGCTATAAACTCATATCAGCCGTCTCCCCGTGGCCCTCGATATTCACGAGTCAACACTCAGTATTCTCAGATTTCCACTAATTAAACTGGACCGCATCCAACGATCCAGTCTGGTTTATTTCTCAACTCAGAAGTGTGAGAATGGTAGATTAACAGCCTAAACTAGCCTGAGCTCAGCCTAGCTTGTTTTTGCAATTTTTTTAACATGGCACTTGGCATGGCAGTCACGTAATAAAAGGTTAGGTTAAATCAGATATGGTAGAAACTCTGACCCTGTGGTTGAACAAAGTCCGTATACAACCAAAATTTTTGATGAAAAAAAAAACGGCTTTCCATTTTAAACCGTCATCATAACGTCACATGGGCTGTAAACCAGAGAGTAGCACTAAAGTCCATGCAACAAGAAAATACATGTATTTTTTTTTGGAGCAGAGCAGTGCCAAATATCAACGATTAAGAATATCAAACGAGGCTTCGTCATCATGTCAATCAAATATCACACATCTTTCTAATGCCTACACACCCCTAAATGTTTGAGCAAGAAAGATATATTTGCTTAAAGCCTGCGGTGGCTGGAATAAATACCACCGGGTCATTGCGAGGGTTTCAGCAGTAAATTGAAAATGCACATGAGCTTCCTCTCTCAAATAGATAAATTTCAGGTTGTATGCGTCAACAGTAAAATATGTTATGGACAGTGTGTGTGTGTGTGTGTGTTTACAATACAATACATCTTTATTTGTATAGCGCTTTCACAACAGCTGCACCTGTAACAAAGCACTTTACAGATTTCATATAAAATACCAAAAATAATGCAACAGACCACATTACATAAAACACGGAGAACAACACAGTCGTAACAACTGTTCCTTGAAGCAGTTATAGACGAACGAGGGGGGAATCAAATTCTCTTCACTGGTGGATCATGCAATGATCACAGCGCGCGTGATGTCACACTTGTCTGCTCCAAGCTAAATTTGAAAATAAACTGTAGCATCCATTGACGAATAGATAGATTGGTTCAATTCTCCTTTCTGAACAATGTCTAAAAAAAATCATCAAGACAATATGCGTATCGGCGGCCCGGTAGTCCAGTGGTTAGCACGTCGGCTTCACAGTGCAGAGGTACCGGGTTTGATTCCAGCTCCGGCCTCCCTGTGTGGAGTTTGCATGTTCTCCCCGGGCCTGCGTGGGTTTTCTCCGGGTGCTCCGGTTTCCTCCCACATTCCAAAAATATGCATGGCAGGCTGATTGAACACTCTGAATTGTCCCTAGGTGTGAGTGTGAGCGTGGATGATTGTTTGTCTATGTGTGCCCTGCGATTGGCTGGCAACCGATTCAGGGTGTCCCCCGCCTGCTGCCCGGAGACAGCTGGGATAGGCTCCAGCACCCCCCGCGACCCTAGTGAGGATCAAGCGGTACGGAAGATGAATGAATGAATATACGTATCACAATTACGTGCAATAACTTTCATATGGAGTTGTATGCTTTTGTCAGTATCCAGTATAGACTATTTTTGACCTCAGAGGTTCTACTATATAATGCTTTATTTTGCATTCATTTGAATTCATTTTATAAAAAAGAAATCCCATGTTTGAATGAAAAAAACTTCAAGCTCATTTTGCAGACTTTTCTTCATTTTTCTGCATCTCCAATTAGACCGGGAGAAAACACACTATACTCATGAGGATTACGGGAAATCCCTGCTAGTTACTGTTCCTCCATAATCAGCAGGAGAATCTTCATTTGGGAAGCCTTCTTTGTTATGTTCCAAGGAAAAGGTATGCTGGTGTGCGTCTTATATAAATTGTCAAAAACCTGAGGGGGACACGCTATAACTTGAGGGCTATAAAGTATTTTGTTGCTTGGCAACAAAGAGTCTGAATGAATATTTGAATACAGCTTTTATATAGCGAAGTGACTTTTTTTCTTTTCTTTCTTTTTTTTTTGCTTAGCTATGACTTCTGTAATTATATGCAGTGAGGTTGATGAATATGTAATCTACTGTATATTGAAGGCATGAACCATGTTGTCTTATCCTAAGACCAATGTATTGTGATACATCATGCTGCATGAAGATGGTGATATTTAAGGATGACCCCCGTGGAGCGATTGAGCAGATTCATACACATTCAAAGGGATGATGTTTTGATTGACAAGTAAAGGAAGTGTAAGGCAGTGTGGTATGGATATTTGAAGCAATGTACACAGAGGAGGTAAGCTTTCATTGAAGACCGATCCATTTTCGATGCCTCTTATCCTTTCGAGTATCACAGGGAGCTGAAGTCTGATGCCAGAGGCAGACTCCACCAGAGCTGCCAGCCTATAGAAATCCACTACTTCATGAACAATTGATCTGAATTGTCAAGTTTTTAAAACTGTGCTCAGGACATTGTGGGTATCTCTCTCTCTCTCTCTCTCTCTCTCTCTCTCTCTCTCTCTCTCTCTCTCTCTCCCTTCCCATATATCAAGTCAAGTCAACTTTATTGTCAAATATGCTCTACATACAGCACAGATGAAATTTCTTTCCGCTCAACCATAGTGCAACCACAGGAGAGAGAGGAGCCACTGCGGGTACCCATGCCGCCATCTCATTTATACAGTGATCCCTCACTCTCATGTGGTTCACCTTCCGTGGCTTCGCTGTTTCACAGATTTTTTTGTGCTGTTTTTTTAATGCTTTTAAACAGTGAATCGTGTTCTGCATCCTGATTGGCTAAGGCACTGACCAACGTGGACAGTCTCCGCACCTCGTCTTTGTACATACCTGTACATACCCCACATGTCGACAAAACGTTCTACACTGGCAAAGGTACCCGAGGACGCGCTCAAGCAATATTATTTTACTGTACAGTATTTCCCAAAACTATTACAGTTATTTGTTGAAAATGTTTTTTTTTTTTTTTTTTTGGTGCTTGGGTCTGAAAACAGGTTTTGGTCTTCGGTTTCATTGTATACATCGTTCAGTATTGTATAATAACTGTAAAAGATAAAGCTCACTACTTCACGGATTTCACCTATCACTGGTGATAGGTGAAAGTTATCAAAACAGTTATCAAAGTTAACAATATTAAACAATCAAACACATATTGTTCATACGTGGCAGTACAATTTCAGTTTTTCTTTTTCTTTTTCAATATTTAAGTAGATTCCAGAGCCTGTACTTTTAACTTTGGTCCAAAAGTTTGATCAATGCTTCTACTTATACCAAAGTTTAATTTAGTTTTTTTTTTTTACACACACATATGGGTACTTTTATTCAAGTACCAAGTGTGTGTACTTTTGTCACCTTTGACAGAGATGTACAACCATTCACACAAACATATTCCAATCGTCTGTGAGTGGAAATTGAACCTACGCTACAGGGAAATCACTCTAATACTAGTGAGTCTTTGAATGTGGACATGATGATTTATGACACCAGAATCTGTGAAGAATGTACACAATCATACACTTAGGGCACACAAATATGAACTGAAAAGTTTTCAAGCGCTCACTCACTCACTCACTCACTCACTCACTCACTCACTCACTCACTCACTCACTCACTCACTCACTCACTCACTCACTCACTCACTCACTCACTCACTCACTCACTCACTCACTCACTCTGTGAAAAAAAGTGACTAGTTTTCAGTTTGCAGGTGTCCTTGAGCAAGGCACTAACCCTGGAATGCAAACTGAACAGGGGTGTAACATTGTTGATCTGTCCATCAGTCTACTTTGCTTCTGTGAATTGCTAGCAGCATAAATAAATACGGCAGCATGAAAAGAGAGTCTGCCCTTGAGGATTCAAAGTATAGAGAGTATAGCATAGAAATGCTTTGAAAATAAGGGGGTGGAGAGAAGGCACAGAAAGAAAATATGCCTAACCGTGATGACTAAGCATCCTTTCTTCTGACAGAGGCTATCCATCCACTGTTTTCTACACCGATTGTCCTCCTTCGGATCGCTGAGCTGCTGTGCTATGATTAGCTCAACTCCCTGTTCTAATGCTCAATAAACTCTGGTTTGCAACAGATTAATTTGAAATACGTGATTGGCAAGATGAAGTGTCATGATTGTGTCTTGAGCGTGTTTAGCTCCAGGTTGCATTGGCTTCACCGACACATGACACACACTTCCTATCAATATGCAGACTCGTCGCTGTCACTGATGAAGCAGAGGCCTGTGATGTCGTCTGCAATTTTCAGGAATTGGACAGCTGGGTACCTTTAGGTGCTGTCTTTGGTGCAGCGGAGCAACGACACCTTGGAGTGCCTCGGTGTTGAAGGTGCATGCATGTAGATGACATGAAGTTCCACGCAGCCTCACATGATGTGTCCTACACGTCCGGAAGCTCTAAGTCCACTGGCAGTAGACGGGAGAGAGGCCAAGCCGCAGGCGCTTCAAGGAAAGTGGTGCAGTGACTATAGTGGTGAATGCATAGCCGAGGTCCACAAAAAAGAGTCTTTGCGTAGGTCTATGTGCCATAGAGTTGGAAACTACAGTGGGTCAAGTCGGGGTCCTGTGATGCTCTTTAATTGGTCCACCATGTGGTGATTAAAGGATGACCGCAGATGTCAAAGCGAGTTGTTCAGTACCAATATTGCAGGTTTCTTGTGGATCGTTTGAAGCAGGCTGAGACTTCAGACAGTTACGAGGATCAGTTGATGATCTCAGTGAAAACTGCGGAGCTAGCTGGTCAGTGCAGACTTTCAGGCAGAAGAAGAAATGCAATTGGGTCCGCCCGTCTCACATCCTGCTTGGAATTGTCAAGGCACAAGAGGGAGTCAGAGGTGTGATGGAGGTCATTGGGGGTGGGGATGGTGTGAACGTGTCCTTTTCAAATCTGCAGGAGAATACATACAGTACATATTGTTAGCCAGTCCCTTAATTTGTTCTCCGCTTGTGGGGATGATCTATTTTAGGAATGCTGGATGGAGGCTCCTCGAGACAAATGTTAAGGTCATTTGTTTGTTTGTTTTGTTTTGGTTTGTTTTTTAAGTAACCAGCATTTGACACTCAACAATCATTCAGATTAGGGCACAAGAAAAAAAGTATGAATTGTTAAATTAGAATAACTCACAAAGTGAAACTGTTTTCACATAAATGACAGCGTTGTATGCACTCCCTTATTAATATTCCCACATTCTGTAATGACAAATCACCTCTGGCTGCATGCCGCGTCACGCCCACCCTCCTACCCCCCGTGGAGCAGTAAAGACTTTTTTTTCCCTACACAAGGATTGTTGCTCTCTGTGATCTGCGATGCCGAGCGTGGAGATACACATTCTCCACAACATGCCACCTGCAGCTCTCCATTCACTGTTTATTGATGCAGTTAAAGTGACATTAACATGAAAAATACATGCCTTTGGAAAAGTGGTTTTAAATTCTGATATTTTAATGGGAAAGCGCTGACTCCCACAGACTACGCCCTATTTGATCATCCTTCTGTGAAGGGGGAAAAAATCTGAATAGATTCGCTACCGACCGGGCTTTATTTGACTGAGCCAAATTGGAAACGACATAAAGCACACTGTGCTCTGATGAGCCCTATATACCAAGTCTCGCAGAAGGCCGGGAATGTAATTTATTATATGCATTTGATATGAAGAAACATAATTATCTCTGTGTCTTTTTGCTTTGTGGGTGAAGAACGCCTTTAACGCTTGGTCAGCAGAAGTGATGCGAGTCAGCATGTCTGTGAGATAGCATCTTAAGACTACTGGTCTCCATCAGTCAGTCCTTTATTATATGGTACCTCCAATTTGGATCTTATCTACAGTACATTTCTATTTGCCCCAGGCAGAGGTTTTGCTTGACTTGGCTAATTGGATGCACTGGCCAGAATGGAATCATATTTTTGGAGGCCAGATCTGTCTGCTGTTTCCTATGAGTGTGTCATGGGAGGTAATCCATGGAGGATATTTCTTGAGAGGAAAGGTCTGAGGGAATGTAAAGAATGCTGAATTTTTGCTGTTGTGATTGTCTTCAGACGTTTCCCAGTGTTTTTCATGTTACTCTCGCTCGTCTGCTATCGCCTGAAATAAGCGCCTGTTTCAACTCACCGGCAAATCTAAACTATTTCTCTAAGTTGTCCACAGAGCAGTGGGTACACTCCTAGTAAAGTCATTTACATTTGTAATATGGGGGTACAGTTCACAGAAGCATCTGTCAAAGCCTTAATGCACTCAGTGGACCATGCAATACGAGCTGGTCATTTGTCAACAAGCATCATTGTAATTAATGTCGTCCTCCAGCCATCCACTGGGTGGCGCAATTTTTCTCATTATGCTGCAACTATGGCGTAGGGGCTGCAAAACAAGAAAGGCTAACCGTCTGAAAAAAGAAAATGATGATTACACACATGCATTAATGATTAAAAAAATGTCAGTCTGAAACTGCTTAGCTTTTCTGGGAGTTCTTTGTTATTACACTCACATTTTTGAAGAGAAATTTCATTTCCACATTTGTATTCTAATTGATCTTTTGCCAATGGGAGATATTTGTTAAAAGCCTAGTGAGGACACTGCTATACAACAGCAACCATTAAATGATAGATAGAAATTTATGTAAACTAACCTGTGGAAAAAAAACCACAAGTACTAATTCCACTCTGTTCATTAAGTATGGGTATAAAAATAGACTGTAAAATGTACTTGAGTTCAAAAGTAAAAATTAAGTTTTGGTCTCGATATATTGAATACCCTTTTTGATAACTTGGCCCAATGGATATACGAATAGTACATGTGTCACCTCCCACAACTCATTCAGACACGAAATTGCCAGTATTTGTGAACGTGTTTTTCTAAAAGGGCCCTCCAACTGGCTGGTAAATCATACCTGGGTATACCCCCAACCCTTGCTAAAGTAGTTTTTTGTTGTTAGTTTAATTTACAAGTGTCTTTACCGTTATTGATCAAATTATTAGAAAATGACCCATCTCTTTCAGCGAGGAGACACGGTGCATACTATTTGACCCAACTGTCTTGCAATTTGTTCCACTTCAGTTTAGGTACAATATTTTTTGGGATTATTCTATCCACCGAATGATGTTTCAATGCCGGTGTTATAGAGCGGTGCTCTTAATATTGTTAACTATAAGGTGTATAATATAACAATAACAAAATAAGTCACTTTCATAGGAAAGAATAAATGGCCTGGGCTGAGCCTAAGTGAGTTGATAAAGTTGCAATCAGCTCAACAATTTTCAAGTAAGAGGCATAGATGGAGCCTGTTGATGTGAGTCAGAGACGTGGGTGCCAGACTGCTGTGTGGTCACGCTCTGAGTACTTAAAGCATGGCACACACATACGGCAAATTGCCGTATGTGCAATTTAAGTAAGCGACGGTCCGATTGACTCCAAAAAAAAAGAGAGTGACTTTTGTGGTGTGGGCTGTGTTCAAAGTGTTTTTTTTTTGGTTCCCCAATTTGCTCAGAAAACGGTTGGGGATGGCAGTCCATCCATCAATTTATTATGTTTTTTATTTGAGTCAACTTTGGAAGAAAGGCAGACTAAAACCCCAGACTGGTTGCCGGTCAATCACCCAGTGGGCCAACAATTATAAATGCTCAAACTGCCCATGATTTCCGATGGTCCCTGGTGCCCAAGTCAACTTGACCAAGTCAACTGGGATAGACTTGAGCTCACCCCATACTTATTAAAAGAACAAGTGATAAATATTAGAAAATGGATGGATGAAATATTCCCAATGGCAAGCCATAAATGCTTTGATTGTGACATGAAGCCGCTTACAAATCCCATAAAATATAATACAAAGTGCAATAAACATGACAAGGAGAAGAGTTTGTAACAAAAGTGTAGTTACCAGAAAAGCTAACAGTTATTTTGGTAACTTTCAGGTAGGCTGGATTTCCTGTATCACCATCCTGCCTCTCACAGCTCAATCTTGGAGCTACGGCAGAAATCTAGTTTGCAGTAGAAGACTCACGATTGTCAGTGGAAATATTGCTGCGTGTCTGGTCTGCTGTGTAATAGGAACATACAAATATTTTTTTCCCCCTTGTTGTATGTGGGGTTGCTCATATTTAAAAATCATTTAATATATTACAATTCACTTCTGTATAAGCTGCTTCAGTTAGCGCCGCTGGTGTACTTTACAGCAGCACATATGAACGAGCCTTCTCCACATTGCAGTCCAAAACGTGTCCATACTTGCAGATTTTCCGACTGTTTTGTTTCATGTAGCACTGTAGTGTTCACACAACAGTGTCAGATTTGTGTCATGATTCGGTTTGGGACCAACAGGTGGCACTGTAGGGCTCCCGCCCTGCCGCTGCACACCTGTTGGTCAATAGGTAATTAGTTGTATAAAATGACTGCTGCCCGAACACTCATTGTCGGGTCATTGTTTGTGTGTTGCTGTTTGCTTGCTGCTGTCATGTTTTTGTTCCTGTTAGTTTTTTTTGCCACAGCCATGCCACACGTCTCTGAATTACTCGTCTGCTATTAAGATGCATTTGCTCTGCTTTTCTAAGTGCATTTAGTGTTGCAAATACATTTTTACAGAGATTCAAGTTAAAGCAGGGCAAAACTTTGGCCTAATTAGTGTCATTTAAGTAGCAGCTAAGGGCATGGCTTACATGTAAAACAATGTTGACCAGTTGGAAGATAATAAGGGAAACATTGAGAGGTTATCAGTAGTGGGCTAAAAAGACCAACCAAAGATATGTGCCAATGGGCTTCGACTTTAAACGGACTGTCTTCAAAAAAAAAATCAATTGCGGTGTCTTGATGTGACTGGCTGCTTGTAAGAGGAGCATCACATCCATACAAGATGATCTCATTGTCTTATACAGCAGTCAATAGAAAAAATGTACACCTATTCTAATCCAAGAAGCTGCCCTTGCAAGCAAGGGCGACCATACAATCGCTGTCTTCAGGTTCTGGAAAAGTGCTGCAGTCCTTTGAGCACCATTTTGCAGACTTGGCACTTAAATCCATCACTATTCTGACATTTTGTCGTTTTCCACCTTAGGAAATCAGAACAAATACATGCTTCATTCACACATGTAGATCAGAGGACCTCCAAACCTGCTGAATCATCACAAAGTGCTTCTGTCACATCTGCACAGGCGGCTGTTAGGTCTCTCCTTTGCTTTGCTCAACTCTGACATCAAACCTGTCAGGATGCCATCTCTTCGGGTTTTTGATCAAATGACAGATTTATTTGGCTTCATCGTGCAAATTTGAAGCCTTACAAACATGTTTGAAAGTTTGCCAATACAATGCATTTTTACAGGTAACAATTTCAGTCACTCGTCCACTGACTACACTATTACTAACTGAGTTAAACTAGTTGTTTCATGCAAGTCATTAATATTTGATTTTTCAGTATGGCTGTCATGTAAATTACCACCTGCCAAATATTGTGTCACGCTCTAATACGCCTGGAGGAGTTTTCGAGTGTTTGAGGTAGTTATCCGAGTGATGGGTGCTGTCATCAGAATTGTCAAAAACAAATGCAACACAAAAGATGTCATAGCAACTATTTGATGGTGGTGGCTGTTGAAAATAACCGCCCCACCTCCCAAAAAAAAAGCATACAACGTCTTCACTGTGTTGATGCCAAGCAAATCAACACTATCAGTACAGCAGTAATGAGGCAATCGAGTTCAGTAATGCTGAGTGAAATGCAGAGCGAGACTCATTTTTCAGTCTTCTCAAAAACAAACATGAACTCGTCAAGGACAGTCGGAGCGGTTGTGCTTTCTTTTGACTCTGCAAGTAAGCTGGTTATAAAAATGAGAATATTTACCTATTTGTCTCTCAAGCAGAGTATTTCCAGAATCTGGAAAATGTATGTTGTTTTCAAATGAATTCTGACAAACACGGTTGGAAAATGCCATTGGTTTGGTATCACAGGCAATGAAACCTCTTATTTTGCAGACTTTCGGCATGACTTCCAAGAGGATTCACGTTTCCTATCTCTTCCAAACCGATGATTATTCTCGCTTCAGATTCTAAAGTCCGACAAGACTCGGCTACGTTCTGTTGTTTCACATCATATAAACACATTAAAAGCCTCTGAATAGTGCTTACGACACGTATAATAAGTCATTACATTTCAGCAAATGAGAGCAGATGTGATGAATAATATTCAGACTTTCTAAGAGATATCATGTGACATGGTGGCATCCACTGTCTTCCAATTCCTACTGTTATGCTAATTCTTTCAAATATTCTACTTAGGAAATTTAGCCTTTCTGTCGCAGGTCGTTTTGGGATAATTATTCATCTTGCAGTGTTATTTCTCTTCAGTCTCTGCTTACTTGCAATTTGGGCCACTTCAAACACTACAAGATGAGTGACATGTAATGTTTGATGGTGCGTAAAGGGTTGCTGTCTTTCAGATCTGGAAATAAGGGAGCCTTCTCACGGTGCCGTGGCAAAACCACACGTGCGAAAGAAATTTAGGAGTTTGGCAAAAAGAAAAGCGCCAGGGGTCACTTGGTGGCCCGTAAAGAAGGAGAAGTCATGTATACATTTAAACATACTTAAATTTGAAAGTGCTTTATAAACAATGAACATTGTTATGCAAACCTGCACAAATTGTTTTTTCACACAAAGGTATAATAATTGTAAGTGCATGTTTATTTCTGATTAAAACAGCACGTTATATATTTATTCATAAATCCAAATAAAATGTAAAGCAGACAATATGTCTGTGAGTCAAAGCAGCTCCGTCAAACCAAGATGCAGCAGCCTACCTTTCTTTTGGTTTGTTAGCAGAGGCGGAATGTTACTTTTCAGACTTTAAGAAACCAAAAAAAAAAAAACACTTTAATTTTTGAAATTCGTTTTGATTGGTTAGGACTGAAGTGTTGCCACCCTCGGCACAGTGATGATTGATTTAAATTGTGTTTTTCTTTTCTTGTTATAGTATATTTACATAATCTCATAAATATTTTGCATAAACATTCTTGAGTGGGGGACATGCACTGGTTACACTGTTGCAACCCCGTTGACTGGTGAGGGCCCCAGGGGACCATCTGCCTCGAGCCATAACCGCTCAAGCCCTTAAGCAGTTTAGAATTCAGACAAAAAGATCCTGCACCTGTATAACGCGTCTGGTTTTCTATGATAGCAACTGACACAGTATCTAAAATGTCAACAGACAGCTCATTAGGAAATAAAGTCATAAAATAATTCATCCAAGTTGCACTGATGGACAGATTAATATCTTATCATTTGACCATTTTTTAAAAGCATTTTTAGAAGGCATTCAAGAGAGTGTTAAATTCAAAGGTTGTGGTAAAGATCAGAAGCTTGGGGTGACCCGGCCCCACCAGGTGATATTGGCAGCGTCTCAAGTGATGTCCCGATATCCTTAATACATTATTCATGCATTAACTGGGGGTTGACTCTCGCCAACCACTTCCAGAAGATTCCTCTCTGGTTTCTGGGTTAGATTTGTGTGGGCTTCACAAAATACATTATATATTTTTTCATCACTTACAATTCTTTAGTAATTTGCACTCAGAGCAAAGTAGGCTTCTATGTTCTTATTGTGCAGATAATGTCCGAACTACAAACAACAACAACAACAACAAAAAAGCAAGTGATTAAAAGCTGCAACAGCTAAGTGAAGGAAAAAATGGACATTTACACAGATATTGCCCGTTTTGTATGAATAGATGCAGGTTTCCTTGTTACAGCATGGGATATTTGCAAAGAAACAGACCACACTCACAAAACCTTTATTTACCTGAAATTCTGGTAATTGTTTTTTTTCCCCTAATAATAATGCCGAAGGCAGCTAGTTACATAGTGGCATCCTAAAACCTTTCTTAGTCACTCTTGTCACATGAGTTCAAATCACCGACAAGCTTCATCAGTTAGCAGAAGTCTGTGGCAGTGTAGCCTGTGTAAAGCCATTTGTTATGTGTTTGGGAGACACAGGGCGTGTGGCTCCATGGCCAGAAATGTCATCTTCCATGGCTAGTAGTTGCCAGTGATGGTGTAAGATGATCACCAGCCCCACAACAAAAAGATGGGGGGAGGGCTGTATTTATGGCACTTGTTCCCTATGGTCATCAAAATCAAATCAGGATGCTTATTTTCACTCTACGATATCCTTTATATACGTTCCTACACAGTCCCATACTACGCGTAAATCCGGGTTTCAGACAGAACCACGTGCGCACTCCAACCGCAAATGGCTGATGATTAATCCATTGTGACACAGTAGGTAATTGGTTTGAAGTGACGAGATTGCGGGTAATCTATTGACGGCTTGAAGCTTGTCAGTAAATATTCATAAATAAACATAAAATGTTGCAGGGTTCAAAAAGTGGGAAAACCGTTTTTCTAGTCCAGAAAATACGTTAAATTAAAAAAAAAGTCTCTTCTGTCACATAAACACACCATATCTTTCGTCTGTAATAATTTCATTGATTTGTGCTTCATATTTAAGGGTGTTCCTCAGGGTGTGATTTTGTTTGTTGTTGCTAACCTTTGGAACAGACAGACAGAGGATAAAATTGATTTTTGCTTAGAAAGATAAAGTTACTTTTCCACTGTCAACCTACAAATAAAATTGCTGTTGCCTTTAGTTGGGCTTGTTTATTTCTGTTGGTTTACTGTTATTTTTTTTTAATTTAACGAAGATTGAAGGAAAACAGTCATATATACAAACGTGTGATAATTGAAGAACAAAACAACATAAAGTGCCCAAAGTAGTGCAAGTTTAACTCTTCAAGGTGCTAAAAGCTTCAGTCAATTTTGGAATTGGTGCAAAGATCACTTTGAGGAAAATCCGCCACGAAAAATTCCCACTTTTAACGTGTTGAAAATGTATGTGGAAATTTTATTCCCTTAATTGGAAACTGCTGGGGAGGGGGGGGGGGGGGGGTTGTACCCCACTCTATCCATTCTTTTAATGGTGCATTCTCTTGATTTGTTGCTCATTTCCAAATTACATTAGTTGCATTGTCAGGGATTTGTCTTTCGAATGTAAAGTACCGGTATATTGGCCGGCCAAAATTGCTGATTTTCTTATCTTGACGTGAATAGGTTTCACGGTTTAATCATACTATCGTCCTTAAAGAACTGCCAGCCATCTTTTTTTTGTATGGATGGATGCTGGTTGTTGCAGAGCGTTGGTAAATAAATTATGTTTGAACTAACTTGGGCAGTGTTGCCATGTGATGTTCTTTTGATACTTTTGCAGATACAGTAAAAAATACATGGTGCACCAGGCGAGTACCACACAGTGTGGTTTAAAAAATAATATATGGTAATGAATTTTAAATAACTACCATCTTTTGTACCGGAATATCTTTCAGGGTCTATGGTGTATGTGCCTAACATCTAACCTAATTTAACCTAACCTGATGCATTGTTAAGCTTTAATGAATGTGGTGCATCAAAAAGACATATTCAAAAATCAAATATAAGTATTTGACTTGGTGTGTTATTGTGTCACTGTCATTACAAAACAACACGTTGATGCATGCCTATACCGATGGGCAAAGAAATTGGAGATGAGCCAAATTTTAGTCTGCCATTTAAGAATGATAGAGGTTACGGTGTGCTCTTGGGAACATTAAGTGCCACAGAATTTGTTCAGTAGCCTTGCCCAGATTTGTGCCTCGCCACAAAACTGTCTGTGAACTCTACAGGCATTTTGCTGTGACTCATGGCTTAGTTTTTGCTCCGGTATGCTTCTTCAACAATGAGGCCTTGCACAGTCAAGTGTGTGAATTAAATCAGTAATTCAAATGTCTTCAGTCTACAGGAAAAAATAAAGGCCAGACTGTTCCAATATTTTGGAGATGATGTATGTTTTCCGGACATTATTTCTGCATCATTCCAGTTGAACATGCTTAATATGACATTTAATGTCAAAATATGACTAAAAGTGTATTTAGTGGCTGTAACTGTGCTTTCTAAACCAATCCCATGGCTGAAACCAAATGTTCGAGCCGCAAACATTGACATTGACTTCTTGCAGTGGTTTCATTTTTATTTTGCAACTTTGCTAAAATAAGTGAAATTCCTCCATCGAGCCAAACTCAAAAGCTGAAGTTCACTTTTATAAACCCTTGAAAATTTGTAAATGAAATTAACCTTGGAGGCAAGTCCTCACACACCTGTTCATCATCTTTCCGATATTTTGATTTCTAAGAGGAGATGAGCATGACATATAACTCAGATGTTGGGACCTGTTTTAAATTTAATTTTTCATCTATGCAGTCATCCGTCTATCCATCCATTTTCTGATCCACTTTCCCTCACAGGGGTCGCGGGGGGTGCTGGACCCAATCCCAGCTGTCCTTGGGGAGTAGGCTGGGGACACCCTGAACTGGTTGCCAGCCAATTACAAGGCACACATAGACGAACAACCATCTGCGCTCACACTTACACCTAGGGACCATTCTGCATGTTCAATTAGCCTGCCATGCATGTTTTTGGAATGTGGGAGGAAACCGGAGTACCCGAAGAAACCCCACGCAGGCTCGGGGAGAACATGCAAACTCTACACAGGAAAGCCGGAGCCGGAATCAAACCCTGCACCTCTGCACTGTGAGGCCGACGCGCATGTGAGCGAAAATAAGTGACTTGTGTGTTTTGTGGGTGAGCCGTTTCCTATTACTGTCAAGTGCTGTCTGTTTGGCTTGTGTTTCAGCTCCAGCTGGAGTGAACTGTGCATCCCTGCAGCAAGCACACCTGTTCCACGTTTCCCAGTCAAGCCGAGCCATGTATTTAAGGACCGTCAAGCCTCTGTCAGATTGTTGAACTTGCTCGCTTTTGCGCTTTAAGGGTTGTATTCTAGACCTCTCAATATTATTTATATGCGCTCTAGTTTTTCTGTAGTTCCTCGTTTGTAAATGTTTTGATTATTTTTTGTTGCGCTTGATGTTTGGTTTCTTGTTATTGGACTTTTGACCTTTTGTTTGTGTATTCTTTCTGTTTTTGTGTACCTTGCCTTTTGCAAGCGCCTTTGGTTTATGCATCTTTAAAACCCTTCTCAACTCATTTGTATTCTTTGGCATTTGAGTCCGCATGACTCAGACTTGAGCTTAGTTTTACTGTTTTGTGCTTTCTACGGTTTGTTTTTATTATTATTATTATTATTACTTGTATAGATATTTGCTCAATGTACAGCACTTTGTATACAGCGATGATTGTTTTAAAGTGCTCTATAAGTACAGATGAGTTGTTTTTCCTGGCTCCTTGTGACAAGCAATTTCTGTTAGTGCATTTTTCTGTAAATATTCTTTTGTTATTGCATTTTGTCAGAGCCTGCATTTTTGAGCCCCCAACACATTATTTAGTTTGGTTCTGAACCTAACATTTACATTCCTTATACAACAAATGAATAACACTAAATGACCACGCTCCGACTCTGATTTGTGTTTTATTTGAAATATGTATTCAAGAAGAATTGCCTACATAAGAATTAGAAGGTTGTCGATTGGGTGGAAAAAAAGCAATGTTTTAGAACCCTAAAAGAGCCATTGCGCAAACATATTTACATTACCGTAGGCTTGCACGCATGTTGTAGTCTATCTTGTGCTGGTTAAGACATTGTAAAACAAAAAAATATATATGTTCTTACATAGCAGCTGCATGTTCTCTCGTCTCACCTGAAACTGTGTTTTGAATAAATATAGTACCGTTGTCAGCATACAGCTTTTATGGGTTTTTGTTTTTCACGCAGGGAAGTAATTGGACTCGACTGAACACAATTCTAATGCATAAAATGTCGACTTTGCTGCAGAAGCTTTTTAAACGCAAACATCACAACACCTCTGTTGTCTGTCATCATTATTTTTTGGTTGTGTTTTACTTGCGCTTCTCCAGATGTTGTCGATGAAGTAACAAGATGACTTGGTGACAAATGGGATAAAAAGTAAATAAACAAATGATGTGTAAACAGCTCAGTAAAAAGCTGCGGATCTGGGTTGACATTTGCGTGAACATTAACCTCATCTTCGGAGAGCCTGAGTGTGAACACTGTCAGGATTGCAGATGTTTGCGGTGATGGCAGAGAATTGAGACCCAAGTCAGGAAGGCAAGGAGTGCGAGGATCTCAAAATGTAGTCATTTGCAAAAACAAACAAAAAAAGGTAATGCGTGTAATGTAATGAAAAGTGTTTCGTAGCAACAACAATGAACAGAGACAGCCCGAAAGCAGGAAACTATACAAGAACATTATAATAGTGGACATTGTTCCTATGTGAAAGTGGCAATCTTACTTTACCAAGGCAGCTGCCGAAAAGTTTCTGTGCATCACATAGCTTTCTAATCGGTTTCTTCCTTCATCTTTCCGTGGGAGCAGCACTTATCTGTGCCGTTGATGGATTGAAAAGGCTGGAGACTGGGAGAGAATGGAGCCGCCCTTGCTGCACTGAAGGTTGGGAACAAAAGGTTTGCCTTTTGTCTTTGTCCCCCTTCTCTCTTTGCCCAACTCTGAAATGTCTTGCCGTAGCTTTAAGCTGTGAGCTCCCGTTCCTCTAATTTATTCCCTTTAGCAGCTGCACAGACCATTATTAGATCCAGATTCAGCTGTTTTCTTTCCCCATGATTGTACAAAAACATGAGCAAAGTAAGTGCTTAAGCTCTTTATTGTCCCAATCACTAGCTGCAGCTAATGCTCGCAGGTGCTCTGAGGAAATCAGATAAGCTCATTGCTCTCACATCACTGGAAGAACAAATAAAGGAAAACAGAAAGAAGGGGAGGGCGAGTGTCGTCGAGGGGTGTAGCTTGACTGATGATTGAGAGCTGCTGTCACAAACATATAACGCTACACTCTCTCGGTCAGCAACTTATTCTCTCTGTTTTCCACGTATGTTGGCCCGACTGTGAAAGTCCAAAACTTAGAAACGATTATCTGGCCAAATGGTCCTCCAGTGTGACAGGCATAATGTGATCATCGCTCACAGTATCTGAGGCCTTGCGATGTTTAATCATAAATATCTTTTGGCACTGATGCAATGTTGTGCAGAAAACTATGCCGGCACAAATGGATGCTGCATCAGGGCTGTCACTTTTCATTACACTATGTTAAGTCAACAGTGCAGTCAAGTCATTTCTAGCTTCTGATACTCACACATAGCATATCACAGCATTAGGTGCACCTTAACAATCTTGGTATTGGGATATAATACTCATCTTCAGCCTTCCGCTCTGTAGTTTGCATTATCTCCCCATACTTGCATGGGTTTGCTCCAGCTTGCTCCCACATTCTGAAAGACGACATATTAGGTTAGTTGTGGATTGTTGTTTGTCTATAAATGACCTCCAGACAACTGACGATCAGTCTTGGGCAGGGATCGGCAACCTTGAACACTCAAAGGCCCATTTCAACCTGGTTCCAACAGAAAGGAAAACACAGAAGCCAAAAAACAAACAAACTTTTAACATTGAAAATGCTTATCGTTCTTTTTTAGTATGCTTTTTAAGATTATTGTTTTTTTGAAAAAGACTCTTCTCATAAAATCCTCTGTGTATTTATGAAATAAAAATCGAAAGTTAAATTGTCCCACTGTGAGAAACTAAAAATGCAGTCTGCTTCTGTCGACCGTATTGGATGTGACCATAGTTGAGCCACCAACTCCGCGATTTATATTCATAGAATGGTGTAAAAATGGCCAAATACAATGAGATGTAATGGTTCAGTCACATGTGTTCCGCCTTCAAGTTACATCTCCAGACACAAAACACTGCACGTTGCCACTTTCAATGTGGCTTTGATGTCCACATACAATTCAACACTCGAGGTTGTGTCTACTGTTTGTTCATGTCATGTAAATATTGCCTATGGTTGTTGCAGATGAGTGGTCATGACGTATAAGTTGATCAATTGAACCATGTTTTAAAAATGATTTATGATTCATTTTCCGAAGTCACTGGGAGCCACCGCAGAAGGTTGAAAGAGCGACATGTGCCTCTGGAACTGTTGGTTGTTGACCCCTGGTTGGGTGTGCCCCACATCTTACTCAAAGTCAACTGCACTAGACTCAAGCTTGCCAAATTGCTCCGGGGAATGGATGGATGGAAGTTACATGATCTAGCACTCTTTTGTTCGTGACAGTGCTTGAAATTCCAGACATATTTTTTGATGAGACTAAAAGCCTCGTCTAGTCATTTCCAATATTTATCGAATATCAGAAACATATTTGACATCAAGGTTTTCTGGGACATTTTGACAGGTGGATTTTTATCACTGACTTGTTTGCTTTTTGCACGGCATGTCCTTGTGTAGTCATGTCCCTGAAATATGTAAATTGCATGGATTTCCTTCAGGTACAGAATTTTTTTTTCTTTATAAATGAAACTGGAGTGAAATGCCAAAAGTCCAGCAGCTCCTCTGAATCCACATTAGTACCCTGTCATAGCTTGTAACTTCATCAGGGTGATGAGCCATTAACACATTGTCTTAAAATCAAATGATTTTTAAGCTTCCGTTGTTAATAATGAATGCCAATTTTATGCTTGCCAGTTTCCTTGGTTACGAATAGGTGGGCAGGTTGAGTACTACCACAGTAGGAGAAGACTCATTATTATGTAGCTTTGGTGACCTCTGCCAAACGCCATCTGTCGCCTGTCAAGGAGATGCAAAGCACACTTTTAACGTCAGCTGGCCCAAGTAGGCGCGGGAAGAGGAGAAGACGGTGTCACAGGTTGCATTGTTCTACATTCGCTATGTTGGGGCCAGTCTTATTACGATACAGCACACATGCATTGAGATGCAAGCTCACAAAAAGAAATGATGGTGGTAGCACCTCTTAAATATGAAACAAAAAACATTCTTAAATGTAAGACCAAAAGGCCTACAAAGACACACTGGTCTCTGCAAAGTTTAGTCAAAAATGCATCAAAAAGCCAGAGGGATGAGAGACCTCCCAGTCAGAAAGGACAGCAGCACTACACCTGACCCCCTAGACAGCACCTCACTGGCCACCCTGAACATGTTCTTTGCCCGCTGTGATCAGCATGACAATGAAACCCACAAATATCCTTCCCTTTCAAAGCGGGACCACTCCCCGATATAAGTGCAGCGACACCAGGTACAAGCCATATTGCACAGGGGCAACGCAACGAAAGCAGCGGGTTCATATGGGGTGATTGGAAGAGAACTTAATGTAAAGCGCACGCAGACCACTGAACAGCTGTTTTCACCAACACCTTTAAACTCGGGTTACTTCAGTCTGTAGTCAGCACCACCATTAAAACACTTACCATTTACCCAGTACCCAAGAAGAACACACTGAGACACCTGAATCACCCATTCGCTCCCAACACCCATAATCACGAAATGTCTAGAGAGACTCATTCTCTCTCACATCTAGGACACTTTTACATATGACCGTGATGCCCACTGGTCAAGATAAACTGATTAACAAAAGATGATTTGTTGAGATCCGCAGAGCTCTCATACGGCGAGATAATGCTAACACCTATATGAGGTTGCTGTGAATGGTTTCCAGCTCTGCATTTAACACAGTTCTACCTGATAAACTGGTTCCAAAGTTGAGCAAAATGGGCTTCAGTAACTCACGGTGCACAGACCCCAGAATGCCAGGAAAACAAACACCTTTTTCACTCTCATTACTGAACAAAGGGACACTTAAGAGGTGTGACGTAAGTCCCCCTACTCCACTTCCTTTTTACTCATGGCTGCTTTCCCATTCACTTCATTCACGCCATTGTCAAACTTGCTAACGAGAGCACACTTGGATGACGCATCACGGGAAGCAAGGAGTCAGCCTAAAGCTTGGTTTGAAATCGACAACCTGAACCTGAACACAGCCAAGATGAAAGAGATGATCGTGGACTTCAGGAAATCCAAGACCACTGAGCACGCCACTCTCACCAGATCTCAACTGGTCCCCCATCATCTCTCATCAATTGATGAAACACATCAAAAAACTGTACTTCCTCAGGAAACGATGCAAATCCCAGCTCCTTCACAGACTTCTACCCGACTCCTGTTGCATGAGTTAATTCAGCAGTTGCCGGCAAAAGCGCCAGTGTGGGCGCTCAGAGATACCTACGCCTCCAGACTATTGAGGAGAGCCAGCGGAATCATTAAGTGCTCTTCCTACCCCAGGCACTCACTTTCATCTGTGTTCTTTCTCTGGTCCTCCAAGAGTTCTACTCTGAGCATCATTTAAAACTGACCAAACCTGACATATTTTGTTCAATTATTGGCACAAATTGCAAAAATCGAGGAGTTCAGGCCATTCAAACTACAAAATCCCTGATGGTTCATTTTGTTCATAATTGCTTTTCTCATGTTGAATACTTGATGGATCATTTGTGAGTCCAGTCCAAGACTAGTTTATAGCTCGGGAAGTCTCACCTCAATTGTTTGAAGAATCACCCCGGTATCTCATGTTTCCTTTTAACAGCATGTGGCTGTATTAATGCTGCCTCAGCGCATTAACTATATTTACTACCATCCGTTTCCTCAGGAAATTGCCTCTGCAGACTGAAGAAGCAGTAGGAGGCCATTTCATGAATTTAAGTCCCCCCACCAATACCGAATGCATTTGTTTTTCAGCTATGAGTTGCCATGACTTAACTGCTACTTTTTCTATGTCTTTCCTCCTAATGCTAATGATGATTTGCACGAGGTGGCAAGTGTCACACCTAAGGTGTAATCTGTCACCACAGTTTGAGAAAGAGAGTGAGTGCTGTGTCGCGGGAAATCTACACTAGTTTATGTAACATATTGCACATGCATGCGTACTATATACTCTCGGAAGGCCCACTGAAATGACAAGATATAAAAAGATTGCATTTTGTCTGTCCTTCACGTAATTACAAAGGTTGTTGGAAATGTAGAAATCCATCACAGTCATTTCATTCAATTCTCTGTATGCATTAATCCCATGTGCGCTTTTACAGATCGCGTGTTCTGTCATGTTTTTGCACCATGTGACATCGGCTCATTTTCTCCTCCACCTGTCGCTCTTTGTCTCCATAGAGATGGTGGATTGATGGAACAGCCCCTGCATGGTCAGTGCCAGCAAAGGTGAGATTGACAGCCCAGTGAATGTGAAGCTCAAGAGCACATACCGCAGGACAAACAAATAGCCCATAAGCTTGTAGGCTATGAAAGCTTGAAAATGATCTGCTTTTAAAATAAATTCGATACTACGTTGGTTTGACAGTGACTATAGATTACGAGTGACATATTGCATGTCGAGTTTGTGACATGATAGCATCAAGCCGTAAAGATTTTACATTGGCACCAAACATCGAGCAAATTGGCCTAACCACAAAGACAAGAAACAGAAAGCCCAGGAATTTAGTGTAAAAAAAGACAAAAAAAAATAGTATATTCTATTAAGCTATTTGTCATCATATGTTGTTAGAAATGCCACAACATTCAAAGGCAATCATTTGCCGCATAGTAGTAAGTTCTCATTTATTGATTGAATCATAATTCTTACTCTTTCAGTTGTGACTCCCAAAAAAATGTACATGTTCTGTCATGTTATTGCACCTTGTTAAGCTACATATAGGTAAGAATTTATGCTTCATTCTTGTCATGATCCTGTCCTGTTTGTATTTCAGTCTCTGGTGGGAATGGAGGTTGGTCGTTCCCTCCAGAGCCACACCTGTCACAAATCTCCTTGTGATCTAGCTGCCTTTAAAAGCTTTGCCGCACCAACAACTTGGTGTCAGACAATTCAGCCTTAGTCACAACTCTTGTTCCAAGTACCTGTATTTTCTAGATGTTCATGTTTTTTTGCATTATATTTCTTTCATCACATTTTACTAGTATTTTGCATGTAAGTAGTTCTTGTTGATAATAATTCTTGGATTGTACTACACGTTTCTCGGATTTATTTGTTGTTCTGTGATTTGCCTTTTGTTCATTCCTTTTGCAAATATTTTTGGTCTTTCATTTTTTATTTTGTTGATAAACATTTTTGTCAACTCTTATCTGTGTCTAGGCTTGTGGAATCTGATTCTATCTCAACATAGAGGTGAAGCGGCTTGACTCTGAGCCCCTCTTGGATGACTGAGCTTCTCACCTTATCTCTAAGGGACACCCTCAGAATGAGATCCCTGCTTTTTGCATTTCATGTGGTTCTGTTGGCTTCATCAAATCGCAATCTTCAGCTCTCACTGGTGCGGTTCGGCTAAAGCCGTTGGAATGAGTCGGCATCTCCAAATCTGAGGCCATGGTCCTCCATCTGAAAAGGATGGAATCCTGTCTCCGAGTCTGGGATAAGAACCTCCTCCAAGTAGAGGAGTTCAAGTATCCTGGGGACCATGGCCAAATATTTGGAAATGATTTTCATTACAACTGCTTCACACTTGTGTGAGGGTGTAAGATCGCAATAAGGTGAAGCCAACAGAAGCATATCATCTGCAAAATGCAGTGATGTAATCCAGGGGTCAACAACCCCTAGCCGCCAGTTTTAACTGTATGTAATATTATGCTCTCATCTGTTTTCATATTTTCATAAAAGTGATGTCTTTTTCATGTGATTGAAACTACAATGAATATGAAAGGCCTTGCCGAATCAAGATGGGAAAAAGTAAAACAGGTTATTTTCAATGATGGATTGAATTCATTAGCTAGGGATTGTGATTGCGAGCTGATTTCAATGTACGGGAAAATGATATGTGAAATGGAATGAGACCTCCTGTTAGAGAGTTTTGAGTGTTTTATAGTACTTGTCTAAACACAACTGGCATGTGTTCTGAAACCCATCACTCATGGCTGTGGCGACCAACAACTGATTAAAAGACTCTTAACCCGGCCGTGAGGTGAAGGGGTTTTGACATTAAAGAAGTACTTGTTTAAATGTAAAACGGCCTTTCTGGGTGAGGGTGCCCTGCTGCTTGAGCTCTCAGCTGTAATGGATAACACTTCCAAGCCTGCAATGACTCACTGTCTATCTGCAGCCAAGTTTTCATCACACCCCTTGAAATGAGTCCTATGGAACATAGGGGAGAGATTAGTAATGCAGGGCATTGATGTTGATGGTATGATGACCCTCTTCAATAGCCAACCTCTTTAACTATATTGTCCTTGACTATTATTGCTGTCATGGTGGAGATGCAGGTATGCAACTTACTGTATGTCTGCCTTGCTTTGCATTCCATTAGTTTATATCTTGTTCTATACAAAAATAACAGAACATAAAGCGACTCCGATCAATGTAGCAATATGCTACATAAACTAGTGTAGAAGTCACAAAGGGAATGTGGTGTGGCACCTGTATGGCTTTGTTATTTGTTCATATTTTAAAATGAAAGTAGACAACTTAAGCAAAGGCTCAATATGTAAAAACGGCAACGTTAATGTCCACGCCGCACATTTTGAGAAAGTCAGTGTCCGACTTGAGTTTGATTGGTCATATCAGTGTTAGATGTCAGTTGAAAATGTCTATTTTGAAATTAGATGATACACTACTTGCAGCTAAGACGAAAATGGTGGCTTCTAATTGTAGGTGGTTTAATATGTTGTAAGAATTTAACTGCTGCCACTTAAAGTGATGCCGGTGAAGGCTTATGTCGGCTGACACTGATGGACGAGGTTAATTACTTCAATAGCAAATAGAAAGGCAACCTGATGAAAAGCCCTGATTAGGGTTCAGAAACGACAGTTTCAAATAAAACGCATAATCAGATAGACACCGGCTGGAGTACGAGTGAAATATCTTGAATGTTAAAGACTATGCAGAGGCGGAGCTGCTCTGAGCCACTATACACCCCACCACCACCCCCCTACACCAGGTGAATTTATTTGATTGCTGCCATCGGTACATTTGGATTCGGGCTGTAGCGTTTCAGTTTGTCCCTCATCATTGAGATATAGTGTAAGTTGTCTCCTTGTTTGTTATCGCTCAATAGAAAAGGCCTCAAGAATGGATGCCTGGCATTGTTATTGCAGTGTGACTTTCAAAGTACATAGAAGGGGACAAAAGAGAAGGTGTGATTTACTTAATAGATGGGAAAACTTGCTGCCTTAGGAAACTCTTTTTGATTGACTGATTACCATTTCCCAATTAAATCAATGTGGTAATTGCAAGATAGTATTACTCAGAGGCATTTACAGGCCACGTAGTGTTACCTCATCAATGGAAGATTTATTTGAAAGCTAGGAAGCAGCAACTGGGCATTGTGAAAAAGATCCAATTATGCTTGGTTGTATTTTTCTTAAAAATAAAAGAAGTATGTGTTGGCAGGGGGATGTCAGAAGAGAAAGACAAGAGCTCCACAGAGATATCACAAGCTCAGCCAATTATGCCACAATCGGAGAGTTGGAAATGGATCAAACAAAAGTAGTTTATAAAAAAATAATATAAAAAAAAAATAAAAAAAGTAATGGGCAGCATTTTTCACAACCCCGATTTGTTCAGTGGCTATGTCAGCGCTGTTGGACAGTTGGCGTCGGTGCGGCTGGATGGATGGCCGCTGAAGTTGAGGATGAGGAGAGAGGAGCATTGGCGAAGAGCGCCGATGCGTATTTGGAACCGTGAGTCGCCGCTTGGAATTGAAATGGATTTCCATGGGACAGGAGAAGTGAACCAATCTCTTTTTTCATTAATGGATGCTACAGCTTCTTGTTGACTTTGAAACTTAGCTTGTAGCCGACGTGTGCACATTTTGAGCATGACGTCTCTGATCCACTGGTTAAAGGACACTTTGATTCTCTCCTCTTTCATCTCAAACCGCTTCAAACAACAAAGCGTGTGACGGAAAAGTGGTTAGGACTGCACGACTGTCCGTGTTTTATGTTAGGTGTTGTGTTTATTATTTTACTTTATGTTAACTGTTTTGTAAAGCGCTTTGTTACAGCTGCCGCTGTTGTGAAAGCGCTATATAAATCAGAATGTATTGTATTGTATTGTAAAAAGTAGTGTATTATCGGGGACATGAAAGAGCCAAAAGCTTTTTTCATTCAAGGTTTCTGTAAAATACAATTTGAACATGTAGGTAACAATGGTCACAACCATACCATTTTATTTTGTAAATATATTATTTGAGTGGATTATACACCGACTGGATCCAGATACATTCTTTTTACAATCTATTTTGACAAAATAAAATTGAGCAAATTCAACACACCATTCTTTTCAGTGTAGATATATTGAATGGTATTTTTTCACTGCATACAGTCGTTGTTTCTTGCATTTTTACTAATATTTTATTACATGTCATTCTTTTCTCTCTAAAATAGGTGTTGTATGAATAAATGGAGAAAAGATCATTCATTTTAAAACGTTATCGGTCTATAAAGTGACCTACCTATACTGAGATACACAATTTTGTCCAGGTCAAACAGCTCTAAGAAGAAACATATTTTAAAAAATAAACATACCCAAACAATGATAATGACAGCAATGATATCATACATCATTTGTAATTCATTCACTCCCACAATGGGACTCGATACAAAGTCAGTCTATTTCCAGCCACATAATAAAACAGAAATCAAATGGCCATGGCAACATCAGAAGTGACTTCACACACTAGGAAGATTAATCAATGGGTGTCATCATTGATAAATTGGTGTCATGGTTTTTTGTTCATTTCCTCCGTCAAAATCACTCCTAGGAAATGTCTATAATCTGCCCATTCTAAAGGAGCAAATCAAATTTGCCATCCACCAATCTCTTTAAATGAGCACAAGACAGCCGAGCCAGTAACCCTCACACGGCAATACAGTTGAGAGACAAGATTTCAAAGAGATAGAAAAACTAAATTCCAACATGAGAATATATTCACTGACAGCAGCCTGTCATATTTTGTGGTCCTGAATTTGACAGCTCAGTCGGATTTCCAATGCCGGGTTTTACAGGAAGTGACCATATTCAGCAGTGCCTGTATCCTCTAGAACAGGGTGTCAAACTCATTTTAGTCACGGGCCAGTTTGGAGTTATGTCTTCCCTCAGAGGGCCGTTATCACAGTGAAACCACAACATTAATACTTGTACACAACAAATTAATAGATTACTTGTTTTGAAATCAGTGAAATCAATTATAATAGTTCAATTATTGTTCAAGTGAGTATAAACTGGGTAACAAAATTATTGCTAAATCAAAACATTATTTATTACACATGACAATTTCACATTCTGGTATAGATTGTAGCAAGCTGACACACACCATTTGCTTTTGCCAGCCACATAAAATGACCTGGCGGGCCGCATCTGGCCCCCGGGCCTTGTGTTTGACACCTGTGCTTGAGAATTTAATTGTTCATGTCCTCCTGCATGTCTTGTTAAAAATATTCAAAGAACCGATCAATGAAACTCTGTTTTATACTGCCGTGCTTAAAAGAAGAGGATTGTTGTAGTTTGTCAGCGAAGATATCTCTTTCACGAAATCATTCCAATTCACAATATGTGCGGCAGTCAAATTAGGGTGTCAATATTAATCATTAGATTTCATATTGCGCTTCACGGAATGTAAAATATAAATCTATTGTTCTGATCGATGGCATCACAAGATTGTTGAAAACATTGTTTTATACCTCGCAAATATCAGAAACAAGATGAGAGCAACTCATAAATATTACTTTATCATTCAGAACCTTTATGACATTTACTTTTTCACCACTGAGACAGTGGATGTAAAAATTATGAATATGAGTCATATACACAAAGCAATTGTTTGTAGTGTGTTTTAATAAAATGTGTTTTGCCAGTGGAAGAAAAACAAATGGGTTATTCATTGGAATGTTAGATTGTGCTTCTTCTAGTATATGTCTGAAAATATTTTAGTGCGTCTGAAACATATAAAAAAGATTAAATAAATAAAAATAAAAACACCTTCAGCCGCCATGATCTGGAAGGGATGCTCATTAATATCGTGTGAAAACTGCAGCTCATTTTGATTTTAATTTATCGCAAGATAAATGTAGACAGTTATGATTCCTTTTCACTCTTGAGAAGTCACATTTTGCAAAATTAGCATTATATATTTTTTAATACTGTTTGAGTTTGTTTACTGTCGTGCAAATCATCATCATCATTATAAACGCCATCGTCAAATAAAGTAACGTCTTAAGGGAATATTGTTTCCCGCCAGACAGCTGTCTAACACATAGTACAATTGCTGTTACTTGTTAATTGCTGTTCAAAACCACCTTCGTTTGAAGGAGCCTGACCTGGAATCTCAGCGGAAATCAGGCAAAACAAACAAGCAGGCAAGCAAAAATAAATAAATAAAATAAATTGGTGCTGGGGGCTGGGGGGAACAACAGCAAAATTTACCAACAATAGAACAAAAGTGAGCCACACTAAATATATATTATTCTAAAATTTCCAGTAATTGATAAGACAAGACAGGACATGTCTTATGGTGGCTCTATCTGTGTCAAGCTGTTTGTTGGCTTAGCTAAGTGGTGTGGACAAATTTCTAATCCGCTGCATAGTTGGCACTAAGTCTTTGTTTTGAAAAGCATATTGAACAGAAATATGTGCAGTGCTTTGCTTCTCATGTGTTCGACTAATCGTCTGGGATTTCTTGCTGATGTAGTGAATGAAGACAATTAGCTTTTTATTTCACAAAAATAGCAGGTGAAACTTATTACCAAATTTAGATGAAGAAAACAAGACCAAGTATTTTTTTTGTTCATTGCCAACCTGTATAAACTACCAAAAAAATCCTTATAAAGAGCAAAAAATCCTTATAACATACCAAAGCATTGTATATGTCAAAATAACGGCAGAAAAAACCCACGAAATTTTCAATGATATTTATGGTAGATCTCCATAATACAATGTGTGGTTAATGTCTAATCATCATTCTACTTAGTGGCATTACTGTGTTCAGAGTTGTATTCCTGCGTTACTTTTTTCACCAATTCCAAATCATTTGGAGTTGGTGGAAAAAAGACCCAAAAATTTTCAGAATCCGAATGATTTGTGCAATACGACCATATAAGTAAGATTCACCATAAAATCCTTATGAACTATGGCTAAACCGTATGAGTTGACAGGTATGTTATGCTCACTGCCCGCTGGGTTGGTATGGCGCTCCTCACTGTTATGAGTCCAAGAAGCGGCATTTGCGCTTCCTTTGCCGTATGCACGAGTGAAGACTATTTCCAACAGGACATGGCGGATTTAAGGCGGCAACTCTGCTGGCGCCGTGCGCTAACAATGCTGTTTAGGGCTATTTGAGGAGGGCTCGTGCAAACTGGAAAATGCATCATTTGTCATTTGTTATTTTCTGCACTGGCTTGATCTATTTGCAGCTGCAAGGCAGAGCTTGTTAAATATTCCCGACATGTAAGCCTTATTTCTAAATATCAGGAACGTTTGGCGTGCATGACGTAATGAGCAAACACCACGACAGACACACTTGTGAAACATTGTCATCAGCAGCAATTGCAGAAGGCTGTTGAACACTATACATGTGCGCCCACCTTTCCTCAATATATTACATTAAATAGCTGTAAAATTGGCCACTTTAAAACAGGTTTCACTCGCAAAACAGATCTTTTTTTTTCCCCAAAAAGCAACGGATTTGACTTTCTGAACGACTCGGTGAGGTGAGGCGTTTCGGCATGCATTCGTAGCTGTATGAAGTATTTATGTCCTTGCTAGTCTGGATCACCACAGGGTAGAAATCAGATATGAATCTTATATCTGATAATGTGATTAAGTGCACGGAGACACATCGGTACGCTGTCATGATGAGCTGGGGTACGTTCCAGCCTAGGGATGATAGATTTGTTCCTGGTGTTTTGCATGTGATGTATTTATAGATTATGTGGCTGTGTTTCACCTGTTGTCTGGTACTTTCTTCCTGTTTCTGCCCTACTTCTTGCGTCACCCTGTAGCAGAGACCTTTTCACCATGACGCTACACATATATCAGGGTGAAGAAAGAGAGAGCTTTCCATCGGTAAACAAATCAGTAAAAATCAGTCAACAAATCTTCATTTCGTTATTTGACCATGGTTTGACGATTTAGAAAACAGGGTAAGAGGCTTCAGTGATGAGCTCGGCCTTCTCCACTTTTGCAATAAGTTTGAATTTGTCAGGTGTCAGTTGCAAAGAAGGTTTTGTGTGACGTAAACTGTTTGAAAGCGTGACCTAAAGCCATCACGGGATCACTGAGGGACTGTCTTCTGCTTACCCGCATCACTTTGGTTTCTGCATTTATGTCACACAAAATGTAGCATCTCAGCGAACAGAGTAATCTCCAGGTTACCTACCTTCCGGCCAAACTAAACAGTATTTAACGTTTAATGTGTTTACTGGTGTTGGCTCTGCTCAGTGATGTCATGTTTTAGTTATGTTGTTGACCTGTGGGCGGCCCGGTGGTCCAGTGGTTTGCGCGTTGACCTCACAGTGCAGAGGTACCGGGTTCAATTTCAGCTCCGGCCTCCCTTTGTGGAGTTTCCATGTTCTCCCTGGGCCTGCATGGGTTTTCTCCGGGTACTCCGGTTTCCTCCCACATTCCAAAAACATGCATGGCAGGCTGATTAGACACTCTAAATTGTCCCTGTTTTTCGTCTGTGTGTGCCATGGGATTGGCTGGCAACCAGTTCAGGGTGTCCCCCGCCTACTGCTCAAAAACAGCTTGGACAGACTCCGGCACCCCCACGCGACCCTTGTGAGGATAAAGCGGAATGGAAAATGGATGGATGGATGTTTACATGTGTTTTTGATGTGTGTGCTTGCTGGTGTTTAGTAAATACTTGGATATGACACTAGTATTTGATACTGGCATAAAATGGCAATTGGAGCTGCAGTGTAAATCCAGCATCATTGAGGTGCTTTTGTCAAGTTCTAGGTGAAAAACAGGTCACTTTGAGACTATCTATCAGTCAAGTACTTGCCGGTGAGCATTTATACTGTGTTCCAACCATCCATATTCTGTCACGTTTCTTAGATTCCATCACAGATGACTTTGGACGAGAGACAGGGTACACCTTGGACTGGTCGCCAATCAGTCACTGGGCCCTAGAAGCAAGCATTCACTTTCACATGTACTTAGTCTTCAATTAACCAAATGTCCATATTTTTTTTAAATGTGGGAGGAAACAGGACTAAGTCCAAAAACCAAAAAAATAAACCCCCCCCCCGGACCCCCACTCAAACTCATGGAGAACTTGCAAATTCCACACAGGAAGGAGCTATGACTGAACCCAGAATCACTGACCGCTGGCCCCACTCTACCGCCCAGCTATTTCCCACAGGACAATATGGCTGGCGACACAAATTTAAGAATGCTCATTTTGTGTGTGCGTGTGTGCGTGTGTGTGTGTGTGTGTGTGGCTAATACATGTTGGGGAATGATTTGGTAGTTAGAGAAGAAGGATTCGAATTCTGTCTCCTCCTCAGACTCCATTCAAGTGCCCTCCAGCTTGGCAGTGACTCCGTAATTGCTCCTGATGAGGATTGTGACACGTGAGTAGCAGTGTCCACCATCAGAATGTGACTTAGAGTGCGCCATCAGCATACCACTACATGATATAATATTATTACATTGACTTGATCACTCCAAAAAAAAAAAAGCTTTAATATACGGTAAGGTCACCCTTTCACTATGCAAACCATAGAAGAGTCGTGTGCTGACTGCCAAGCTCTGGTTATTAATCTCACAAGCAGTGAATGAATTATGTATCTTTTCAAAGAGGTTTTCACTTTTTCAAAAACCTTTTCACTGGAGCAATGTCCAACCCCCCCCCCCCCCCCCCACACACACACACCCACACCCACTCACACACACCCACACCCACCCACCCCCCCCACACACACACACAGCGAGCTAGAACAATTTTGTCCATAGCCTCTGACTGATGAGTAATATGTGATTTTGTTAGGTCAACCTTTTGTGGTTAGACCAAGGAATAACTGCAGCGAAAAACATAAAAGTCCCGGAAATGAAGTCCAACATAAAGTATCAAACTTCACTTTGTGTTATTTCTACTTTGCTGCGACTTTGTACAGTATTTGGGACAATATGAAATGTTTGGATAAGACATTCAAATTAAACATGAGACAAAAAAAAAGACAAATGAAGGTCAATATCTTCACTGATTTCGACATTTTGAAAACCTCAGTTCATCTTATCTAATTAGTTTTTCGGGTGAGTCGGAGGTTGTCCCATCTGACTTTGGGTGAGGTGAGGTACATCCTGCACTGGTCGGTAAAACTATTTTAATATAATTAGCAGTTATGGAATTCTCAAAATTACTTTTTTTTTTGGAACAGCAGCATAGAAGAAGAAAATTTATCCTGCAATAATTTCGAAAAATGGCAACGCATTGCACGAGGGACAACTTGAGAGACTGATGAGCTAAAGAGAATAAGAGAATAGAATAGGGAAAAAAAGGAGGAGCGGTAAAGATCTTTGAAGGCTGCGTCGAGTACTTGCATGTCATGCGTTTATACATACATGACGTTAAAGGGGCCGAGGGGGTGTGTTCACTTGGACAACCGCAAGAATGGCTGATTAGGAAATGATTCCTCTTAACCAATGGTTTTGAGAGAGAGGCAGATGTCATTTGGCTGAGTAGTAGCACCTCCCAGAGCCAGTACATCCTTTTCAGTGTAACGCAGCGCTGTTTGAGAGCATTGCTGCCACTGCTCTCGCCTCTCTCTCTCTTTTTTTTCAGTCTTGTTGCCTACCGACACTTTCTTTCTCTTTTTTTCATCAGCTCCTCCTGCTCCCTGCCCCCCCTCTCACTTTCTCTCTCTCTCTCCTCCCCTCCTCTCCATCCTCCTCTCCTCGGATGCTGTCCCACTTGCAGTGATATGATCTGTTACAAACAGCAGCGGAGGCAGCAGCAGCATCACCAAGATCCCAGGTAAGACCTCTTGTGATTTATTCACTTTGCATTGAGGTACCGCAACACTAGAAAGCTCATTGCTCACTGGCCGGTGTGGACAAATTGATTTCTCTGTGTTGCTCTGCGCTGTTTTGCTGTGATGAATTTGATGTTAAGCTCAGAGGGACAGTGCGAGGTAAGTTGTTTCGTACCTTTAGTGACGCGTCCAAGTGCGGCTTATGAAGTGTGGCAAGGACAATCGCAGAGATCTTGTTTGAACTGTGTGAGAGGGAAGATGAGAAGTGCCTTCGGCTCGTAGGAAGGAAGGGGATGGAAACATGCTGTAAATCAGCACCATCAAAGCTGCTGCACTGAAGGGAGTTCAGACTTGCGAGAGCGTGAGCTCAGGTTGTCGGTGTGCAAGATCAGCAGGTGTTGAGTGGACTCTTGCAATCTCAAAGCGGATCTTACGATTCACTTTAGCACCAAAAAAAGAAAAAAGAAAAAAAGAAAAGATATCAAGTTATGGATGAAGCCGACTTTAATTGGATGTGACTTCATATTCACTTATCCAGCAATCAAACCGTGCACAATCTGCCTGCCGCAACGAGATTTGATTCTCCTCTTTGTGCATTTCTCTCATCTGGATTGTAAATTGCGCTAGGGAGAACTGGAGGATATAAAGAGGCAAAAAGAATCACAGAGAGGAGACATGCGTGCAGTCAAAATGACACCGAGTGTAAATCGGTATGCACGGAACATTAACTCTTCCGGTTTGAGAAACGGGATGATTCGATGATTAGAAGTCCACTGTTGTGTGACACAGGAAAAGGTTAGGCCATGACAAAGGTGACATTGTTATTCGGTGATATTTATCGCATTTACCAAAACAGCCACATAAGATTTTGAATCTTTTCAATTTGCATTCAATTGGTGTTAATGTGTTTTTTTTCTTCTCTTCTGCTTTTTATTAAAACCAATTTAAACTTAGTCAAGTTTAAATTAAAAAACGGGGCAACTGAAATTGTCCGCTAAATTCGTGGTGTCACTTGACTAATGTGTTCTTGGTGGTCTGGTCGGCCGGCTGGAATGCCTCCAATTTATCTGCGGGGGCTCAGGAAGATGGCTTTTGCAATAATGATTAATGTGAACATTGTTGGTTTGATTAAAGGTGGTCTTTTCTGATAAGTAATCTGTGATCTAAGCTCTTCTAATGTTCCGCCGTCTGCCGTAAAATAATCTACACTGATGCATGAAAATCAAAGCTGAAAATGGCTGAGAGCAAAGTTGCATTAAGTCTCATAAGTAATACAGCGGTGCTCTTATATTTCATTCATGGCGGAGTTTATAGTGCTCTCTTGGACTGCGGGGAGAAATGAGAGAAATAGCTCTGTGATGTGAAAAGACATCGCTTGTTGAGGTGAGACAACGCGCAGACAATGGAATCATCTGGGACTGGGGCGTCTTCTTTACGTAACTTCCACTGGACACATTTTTACCACACTTAACACTGTGTTGCGGCTTGGATGATGATGATCCAACACCCACTGCACAGAAAGTGTTGGTGTTTGCTTTTTTTTTTTTCTGATGAGATGTATTGTACCAAGATACATTGGCCTCTTATTTGTTAGTCTATAGTACTTTGTCTCGTGTGCAGAAAACAAGTCTTGGTACTTGAAATCTCTTGTGCGGCAAGTGGTATTCCCTTCAGTTTGGGTTTATAAAATCTTACTGATATTGTACCATCTTCGCCTTGAGATATACTCACTTATTAAGTAGGATCCGTTGTGGTTGTCTCCAAGCCAGCATTTCTTGTTGCATCCCACACGTTGCGTTCTTCAACAGCACTCAGTTTCTTCAGATGAAAATGCGACATACTAGAGAGCGTCTCATTGCGATAAATAAAACAATTGTCTCTTTGAGGAAAAGGAAGCCGTCTCTCAGCCACTCGCCCGATGCAGTCTTTGTCATTAACCCAGCACTCAGCAAGGGACCCAGAAAAGTATCTGAGTTTTGCGGAAATTAGAGCTGGAGAGATGGGAAAAGCTGGTGCCTTTTCAGTCCACTGAGGGTTCTCTTGCTGACAGCTCCACTCTGTCTTTTTTTTTTCTGGCTGGTTGTGAGTTGCCCCAGGTGTGACAAGCAGCCGGGGTAATGGGGGACGTTTGACAGATGCATATTTCCAACCTCGAATGCTTCATACAAAGAAGATAGACGGCATGAATTCAGGCTCAGCGTGGGACAAACTGTGGGGTTGTGAATCACACGAATGAGTAGCCCGCCTCGCTGTTCAATTCATATGACGGGAATCTCACAACCCTTCCACGTAACTAATTGCATCCTAGCCTGATTATTGATTGAAATACTGTGGTTGTGGTTTCGTATCAAATTACCACAGGCTATGTGTTACTTTTACAGTCGCCGACTGATGGGAACGACGGATCTTTTCACTGTCCCGAATCACCACAATCAGTTAATTAAAAAGAGTCATTCAAAAGATTAGTTCACCGACTTGTTCAGTCCTCTTCGATCATTCCTTTCATGAATGAGCCCCGGGGTTCACCTTCCCTCTGGAGCATATTCATTTGGTGGTGCGTTCGCAGGCGGTATTACACGGGCAGCTTGACTCAGCGCGGACAAATCTGTTCATGAGCTGCTCACGTTCAATCAGAGGATTCGTTCATTTCAACGTATTGCTCGCAAATGACACGAAAAAAAAATCTGGAGCATGCGCCTGTGCCTCTGTACACATGGCAAAGCATTTGTTTTATTCATGTGATATGGGAGGAAAAAGGTTAGTCCAAAATCTGGCAAAAAACAACAAAAAAACAAATCTTTGCTGAATCTATGACACAAAAAATGACCTGACAACTTCCAAGAGGAAAAAAAAAGCTGCATTTAGGAGACAACATCAGCAGTCTGACTTGAAATACGGCATTTTGACTGTAGCTGATTCTCACACACTGTATAATACTGGCTGTTTGGCAAAAGGCTCACAAATGAATGAAACCTTAAAACTGCGCCCCCCCTCCAAAAAAAAAAACTCACAGAATTGTTTGCATCCTGTCTTTCGGAAGTGGGGTTTTCATTATCTCCCATTACCCCCAAGATGGTGCTCGTTGAAGAGAAGCAAGCACAGTACTTCCACTAATCACAACAATTACATTCGGTGAAATGGTGCATTGTAATTTTGAGGATTTTTTTCTTAGGCGGCCTATCTAAATATTGCTTTTAATGATGGTGCAAAAAATGTGGAGGAGTGCTGCGTGACAGCAAAAGATAATTCGAGACTTATCAATACGTTCTACACTTGTTGGCCTGACCCTTTCACACAGTACCACATTCCAGAGTGGACTAATACCAAGATCGACTCTGAATGGACCAATTGCTTTCAACATGGTACGGTGAGCAAATTGTGAGTGTCGGGTCTTTTTCGTAGCCCCACCCCCCCATCCCCATTAGGCCTCAGACATGTTTTCTGACACTAGCCAGCAAATTGCTGAGTCGACATCATCCCCCCCAATTCGGCCTGGAACCTTTCAGACAGAACAATGGCACCGGATAAATTTTGAGACAAAGCCAGCTTTGGTCGGAAATGAAAAAGGGACTTTGACAGTAATTACTCTTCGAATCATTGTCAATCAAAAGACTCGTTGATCTGAGCATATTATAATTGCATCAATTTAGGAGATTTTGTATTTACAAGTTGTCACTTGATCCTGTTATTTTTGCTCCGTGTCTGAGGTTCAGATATGCTGCATCCTCGAGTGAAGTGAATACACAATGGAGCAATTGAATGGGACAAACAGTCAAACACACAAATGGAAAATGACCTGTCCTCCACCGGCTCGTCTCAGCTTGCGAGCACCAACCGATTCGACAGTCATCTGTCGTTCTGGCAGCACAAAGCACGCTGCCGCCATCCAACCCTGGTCCCGGCCAGCATCACCGTAAGGTTCGACATTTCGTTTATCCGCCTGAACAGCCCAATAAAACACTTTGTGCTCGGTATTCAGGCCATCCCCTTAAAAGGCCATCCATGGTGCCTCGTGGGTCATTACTGTCTCTTGCCTGGGTCCTCCACACTCGTGCAAACCTTGAGCCCTAACAGCATTGTAATGACCGGAGATCTGTCGACGACCAGACCTGGGCACCCTTGGTCTAGCTCCTAGACCAAGTGTGCCCAGGTCCTAGACTCTAGGATGTACCTTGCCTTCTACCAGTACCAACAATGTGATCGGCGTCAGTTCCCCAGAAATTAAACGTTTGTCTAATATGAGTTCACTCTCACTGAATTTGTACCAGTGTGTGAGACTTTATGTGCGGATTAATCTTTTATAAAGCTATCCGGCCACATTAATGGGAGCCAAGGCAACAAGATTATATTGCATTTCATTCAGTAGAGCACAGTGAGTCTTTGAAAACACAGTGTATATGGCAAAGAATCTGTTCAAAGAACTCCCTCATGCAACAGAAGTGTCCATTGCCGTCTCTTATTAATTATTATTAGATTATTATATTATTTCACCTCACATTTTGTTTTATTTATTTTTTCCCTCATGGAAGATGTCATCAACATTTAATGGTTACGGTCTATAGTCTTCTATAGGGCTTCAGCCTGGCTTTTTTTAAGGAATGCAGTTTTCCCAAAGCTTAAATGTTAGCAGTGCAAGTAGAAAATATAAAGGTGACCACTGTGAATTAACTTGCAAAGTAAATATTCACATTTGCTCTCTTTTTCGCTATTACTGTTAAATGCTTCCAGAATACATGCAGGAACTGTGTGTGAGCAGATGCATTATTTCGTCTTAAGGATGTTGATGGAGAAATATGGGTCAGAAGGAGTTGCAATGTGTCTTTGTCAATCTGGAGAAAACCTGTGACAGGGAACCCAGACAAGATATTTAAGTGGTACTACATGAGGAAGAGGAGTGGAGGAGATGTACAGTATGTTTGAATGGTACCAGAGATGAGGGTATGAGGGTAGCAGAACAGTGTCGAGGTGTGTCGTAGGTGTGACAGAGGAATGGAAGGTGGAGGAGGGATTGCATCTCCTCTTTGCAATAGTGATGGATAGGCTGACATATGAGGTTAGACTGGAATCACCAAGGAACACGATGTTTGCATATGGCGTTGTCATCTGCAGAGAGCAAGTGGCGGATCATTTCGAAAGGTGGAGGCGTGCGCTGGAACAGGAGAGGAATGTAGATTCGAGTTAGAGGAATTAGAGATGTCGAGATGGAAGAGCGAGGCTACAAGGATAGGACATAGTGAGGGGGAAGGACTTCAAGTACAGTCCTGAGCAGCAGTGAGTTCGGAGATCCACGCAGGTTGGAAAAGGTGAAGGTCAGGGCCGTTAAGTGATAAAAGAGTCCCGGATGAAAGGGAATGTTGAAATGAAAGTGGTGAGGCTGGCCGTAATGTACGAACTGGAGACAGTAATTCTGAAGAAACGACACGAAGCAGAGCTAGAGGTGGCGGAAATTAAAATGTTCTTTCGAAGTCGCCAGGATGGATAGGATGAGAAATGAGATCATCCGAGGGACAGCCAAGGTTTGATGTTCTGGGGGAAAAAGTTATGAGACAGAAGGGTCATGAGCATGGTGCTGCCCGAATAGACAGCAAAAGGCAAACCGAAGAGAAGGTTGATGGACGTAATGAGAGAAAACACGAGGGCAGTTGGTCTCAGGGAGGAAGATGCAAACGAAAGAAATTGACTTTGTTGAAAAAGGGATTATATTCTGTGGCTAACGGGACAAGAAAACGAAGCTAATACTTACACCTACACCTATACCTTATCAATATCAAACCTTTGAACATTTCCAAATCCCAATGTATGTCATTGTTTTCATCTTTCCGTCAGCAATAGGCCCCCATGAGCAAATGCCATCATACAAAAGAGCATTATGCCCTTGAATAGTTTCATATCACCTGTGCAATCATTCAAGTAAGCTCGAGAATTATGCTAATCGTTTTCACCCAATTTCACTTTAATAATGCTTCCTAATAGCGTAAACGTTCCTTGAAAAGCTGTCTTAATCAAATCACGTATGCATATTCTTTTGACTACTGCTTGGCTTGATGACCTTGTTTATTTGCTGCACCGACACTGCAAGGATTTGCAGTGTCCGCTTAAATTATGATAAGTTTATAGACTACAAACAACCCTTCAAAAGTAAACTGAAAAATGATTACCTTGGGGCTAAGAAAAAATAAATCATCTCTCTGCAAAAAAAGGTATTTAATATTCTATTCCCCCCTGGGCTCTCTGCGCTGATATCAACTTGCGTGCAGAGAGCAAGAGGAGGCAACGTGAATGTATGAGAGTGTGTATGTGGTACAGGTTACATTTCTCTCATAAGGTGCTGCTTATATGAGCTTTTAATTCATATTCATATTTGGAAGACCCAGCCCGACAAAAGCAGAGAGCTTCACTGAAGCATAACATTATTTCACCTTTGATAACTTTCAGAGTTATTCCAATAAAAGACTTTATGATTTTTTAATTGGGAGTTTTGAATGTACATGATCTTATTATTAAGTGGGGCATGTTCCTTGGATTTCTAAATTCAACCACTCTTAGTTGTTTTGTGTGGTAAAACAAGGAATGGAGAGCATTTTGTGATGTATTTTTGTCAGAATGCTAAAAAAAATCTTTTGGGGAAAAATGAGTAATGTTGTGACATGTTTGTTGTTGACAAATAAAATGCTCTCGATAAAAGAAAATGTACTTCTAACCTGTGATGGCTTCTAAAAAGGCTTTTTAGTATTATTATTATTTTTTTTTGTAGGGGCAACGTCAGCATGGATTTGTTGTGGCATCCTCATCATCGCAAGCATGACCAGAATACTAAACCCCAATGTGGTTTAAAACTAACATTTTGGGAGTGTGATTCACTTTGACCAGCAGCCATTAAACATCAAATAGTTAGTTACAAATACTGCTTACTACATTTGACCATTTTACATTCAGAGAGTTGTCACAGACAGTTTTTCAAATACGTACGATTATTTATGGATATAAAAGACTGATTAACGCTCAATTTATGTTTTCCACGGAAAACTGTGTGAAATGGGGAAGAAAGACCTCAGCAAAACCAGCAAAACTCCAAAATATTTGAAAAAAAAATCTGCCAATATTTGCCGGTGTCGAAGTGGGACGACTGTATGCAGGGGTTAACTGTAGTTTTAAGTTGTAATTTCACCAATCATAAATAGATGGCAGGCATGTGCCAGTGTACTGGGTCTTACAGTACCGTACACTGCAATGTGAGGAGGCCTAATATACTCTTGTGGATTCGGAATTACATGCAGAATAACCAGAATGCAGAATACAATATTCAGTGAGTTGATTTTTGTCAAAAATGCACAAAAATGAGTTCGTGCATTTAATGTTCGTTTGATATTCAGCAGTTTTGTGCTGTCCTAGGATAGTAATTTTTCTTTTAACTTTGACTAGATTTGCACTTGAAAATTACAGCGTGTGAATATTTAGTTGTTTGCTTTCAGCCCTTTGTTTTTGGGCTAGAATACCGCATCTTTTATATCTGCATTGAAAAATGGTTCATGAAGTTTGAAATATTTCGAGCGCATATTTCTTGTTTGGTCGTCTGTGGCCCCCTGAGTAGCACTGATGAAAAAATATGCCCCCGCCATCATTTAAGTTGCCCGTTCCTGAAACAGGCAATTATTGGAAACGATTTGAAAAAAACTGCAATGCATCAATTTTCTGAACAATAACTTTGCTGTCTTATCACGTCAGATAAGTACTGGACTCATAATCTATTTTGAAGATTATCAGATGCCTTTTAGAAATTACTTGTTAAAAGCTGCAGTAGATTGCTCCATTCCCGGTGGAAGATGTGTGGGTGGGTATATTTTCCATGGAGAAAATATTCAGACAGAAACTGGGAACTGCTATCATATGTAAATATAGTTTATGCATAAACTAAATCAATGACTTTGAATCATCTTTATCCCAAGAAACACATGTCAGGTTGAATTAATGTTAAAACGTGTAAATGCTGATTTGTGTGGACTGAATTTTATTCCAAGATTTTTCGATTTAAACATGATTGTGAAGTGGTTATTGGTATTACAAAGGAGATATATTCATTTCGTTGGTATGGACAAATAAGTCACCCGAGAGCTTTAAGTTCAAGGTGAAGGTCAGGTCACTCCGAGTCACCCTTTTGTGGCGCTTAAAAGAGCAAGGTCCGTTATTTGCATGATGTGTGCTATAATTATTTGTATGTCAGCAAAGGTTTCAGTCAGAAAGCATATGCACATATTCAGGTTCAACTATATGGACTATAATGATGAAGATGCACTTCTTAAGTAGTCAGTCAGTGAGTGTTTAGACGCGACCCCTTCGCAGGTCCCTTAGTGCCCCTTAGCTGCGAGATACTTTGGACAATTGTATGCTTCAAACTTTTGTCTGTTCCAGCCGGCCTCTGCCCTTGTGTACAAATCACGATCGATGAAGTCTCTTTTTATTAATTTTTTTTTTTTTTTTTGGAACGAGGTGTGAAAGAACAACAGCGATTGTGAGCTGTTATGTAGTGTCTAAATACTTATGTACCGTCATTATAAAAAATCTACACACCCCTGTTTCAATACCAGGTTTTCGTCGTGAAAAATTTGAGACTGAGATAAATCATTTCTAAATCGTAAAGACTACACAACAGAAAGGATGTGATGGCCATCTGATAGATCGATAGATAGTATATCTTGCTGAATGTACAAATAGTTTCTTTTCTTCTCGATGTTTAATATTCAGACAATCCTCCATCCACTCATCCATTTTCTAATCCGTCTGTCCTCACGATAGTGGCGGGCGTGCTTGAGCCTACCCCAGCTGTCTTCACGCAGTAGGTGTGGTATATCCTGAACTGGCTGCCATCCAATCACAGGGCACACACAGACAAACAACCACCCGCACTCATACTCACACCAAGGGACAATTTAGAGTATTTCATCAATCTGTCGTGCATGCTGGAGAAAACCCACGCTGGCATGGGGAGAACATTCAAGCTCCACACTGGTAGGCCAGAGCCAGAATCAAACCTTGCACCACTGCACTGTGAGGCAGACGAGCTAACCAGTCATCACCGTGCCGCCCTCAGACAAACCTGAACCATGAATAAATTGCTTTGTATACCGGTAATTTTCATATCGGTATCTCTTCAACATTTATGAAAAAAAAGGCAGTCATCGGAGTTATTATTCGGACAAAAGAATCGTGCTGCTCGGCTTTTGGAACACAAGCATGTTTATCAGTCGTTTGAATTTGTTGACTTCCAGCACCCCAAGCAGTTTTCAATTACAATAACTGCCCTGCCCCTCTCAGAATACAAAGTATGGCTGCAGCTTGCCTTATCTCAGGGGATCCTTGTCAAGTAGCTGCCTTATTTGTCTTTCGCTGCTTCCAGCTGGCCACATGGTTATTCTTTGGGTGTTAGATGCAAGGCACTTGAAGAGGCAGTCGCAAATCCCTGGCACAGGGCTGTCAGCCCGCTGGCCTTTTGCTTAGATCTCCTTCTTCCATCACCCCTATTAACTCTGGATCACTGGCTGTATTCACTAAATCTTTCCTCCAGTAATAGAATTAGTGTTATGTTTTTTTTCCGCCTCCCCCCCTTGATAGGGGCTCTTTTTTAAAGTTGTCCATCCAGATCTCCTTTTTCTGTTGACATTTTCTTGACTTGACTTTTTTTGTTTTTCTCCAGCTGCCTTTTAGATGTCACTGGTAATTACACCTAATGAGAAAAGAAAGGAGTAGTTCACCTGAAGAGAAAACATGACCTCTGGTGAAAATATACAGCTGCGGCTTTTGATGTCATAGAAATGTGCAGCTGCAGTGAGTCGCTCGGGTTTCACTTTGATATCCAGCAACCACCTTTTTGTGTTCCATTGGTTTCGAAACCGAGGCTATTTGACATGATTGCATGCCAGAAATAACAACTCGCGAGTACTATATAGGGCGGCCCGGCAGTCCAGTGGTTAGCACGTCGGCTTCACAGTGCAGAGGTACCGGGTTTGATTCCAGCTCCGGCCTCCCTGTGTGGAGTTTGCATGTTCTCCCCGGGCCTGCGTGGGTTTTCTCCGGGTGCTCCGGTTTCCTCACACATTCCAAAAACATGCATGGCAGGCATATTAGACGCTCTAAATTGTCCCTAGGTGTGAGTGTGGACGTGGGTGGTTGTTCGTCTCTGTGTGCCCTGCGATTGGCTGGCAACTGATTCAGGGTATCCCCCGCCTACTGCCCGAAGACGGCTGGGATAGGCTCCAGCACCCCCCACGACCCTAGTGAGGAACAAGCGGTTCGGAAAATAGATGGATGGATGGAGTACTATATAAAAGCGCAGTCTGATTCGGTAAAGTCATGAGCGTGTCATCGCAGCTGAGTCGCTTTTCAGAGAAAAAGTTATTTTAAGTGAATCACTTTTCAATGCCACTATTGCTCCTTGACGGACCTGCCGTGATAAGATGCTACAAATGGGATTTTATATTTTAAAGCTCTTTTTCATGACTGACCATTTGGCACGAAGTTACAATCTTGCTCCTGCAAATTCATGTAGGTATTTTAATGAATATTTAAAGCCCATGTATTAATGCAGCATTCATAAGTGGATCAAGGCTGTAAAAAAAAAAAAAAAAAGATATTCTCACTCTGATCATTTATCACAGTGGCTCGGCATTCATATGCCAGACGCTGCAAGTAACATGATGTTCTCTTTAATTTGTTGCTCTTCTGACACATTCACAAGTTAGAACACAAGAAATGTCAAAGTACCGCAAGGTTGTTTCTTTTCTCTTTCTTCCCATATGAAACTTTTTTTTCTTGTTGTCAGACAAATGTCAGTTCTTCCTCCAATTACAGCACTCAACAAACTAATTTGGTAGAATACCTTGATTTTTTTGTTTTCCCTACTACACTATATTTAAAAAAATATAGTGTAGTGCGTGACAACATTTCTCTGCTTTGTTCACACCGTGCTTTGCTAATTATTCAGTTAAAACTAATTGCCATCCACATTTCTGGAGCGACCGTGTATGTAAACAGACAAACACCCACGCAAGCAGTTAAATGCTTTTCAACAACCCTCACATTTAATGACATCGGGAAGAATGTTTTATATAGCATAAGTACTTTTGTGTAGCGATACTCACTGTGGCGACAGTAATAACCAACTGCCAACTTTGTGATTAATGTTTTTGCCATTTCTGGGTGTTCTCCTTGGGTATCAACACAGCTGCTGCATGTCCATGAAAGCTGGGGAAAATTAAAGGGACTTATTTGAGAAACCTTCGCCAAACATGAGGGATATTGTCCTGATTAATATTCGAGGCTCAAAAAAAAATATATATATATATATATATATATATATATATATATATATATATATATATATATATATATATATTTATTTATTTATTTTTGTGCAGTTTTGTGGATAAAAAACAAGCAATTTTGTGGAGCATATATATATATATATATATACCGTATATATGTATTTTTTTGCAGATTAACAATCCCAGGGACCTGAGGAAGGGTATTATTAAAAAAAAACCCATGAAAATATAACGCCTATTGATGTACTGTATATATATATATATATATATATATATATATATATATATATATATATATATATATATATTCATTCATTTATTTTCCGAACCGCTCGATCCTCACTAGGGTCGCGCGGTGGAGTCTATCCCAGCTGTCTTCAGGCAGTAGGCGGGAGACACCCTTGATTGGTTGCCAGCCAATCGCAGGGTACACAGAGACGAACAACCATCCACACCCACACCTAAGGGAAAATTTAGAGTGTACAATCAGCCTGTTTTTGGAATGTAGGAGGGAAACGGAGTACCCGGAGAAAACCCAGGCAGGCCCGGGGAGAACATGCAAACTCCACACTGGGATTGAACCTGGTACTTCTGCACTGTGAAGTCGACATGCTAACCACTGGACTACCGGGCCGCCTTCAATCTATCTATCTATCTATCTATCTATCTATCTATCTATCTATCTATCTATCTATCTATCTATCTATCTATCTATCTATCTATCTATCTATCTATCTATCTATCTATCTATCTATCTATCTATCTATCTATCTATCTATCTATCTATCTATCTATCTATCTATCTATCTATCTATCTATCTATCTATCTATCTATCTTTGCACAGTATATCAACATCCATGAACCTTTTATCAACAGTAAGAGAGTATTTTTTGTTTCTTATTTTCACGTTGCATCTCACAGCAAACTGTATTTAATTTCTCCAAACTGGTTTGAAAAAAATCTACTTGGAAGTAATTTTGAGAACATTTATTCTGCAAACCTGAAAATAAAAATTCAGGACTCCATTGGAAAAACAAACACTTATATTTTTTGACATTATAAATAGGGCGGCCTGATGGTCCAGTAGTTAGCGCGTTGACCTCACAGTGCAGATCCCAGCTCCGGCCATCCTGTGGGAGTTTGCATGTTCTCCACTGTGTGGGTTTTCTCCGGGTACTCCGGCTTCCTTCCACATTCCAAAAACATGCATGGCAAGCTGATTGGACACTCTAAATTGTCCATAGGTGTGAATGTGACCACGGATGATTGTTCGTCTCTGTGTGCCCTGCAATTGGCTGGCAACCGGTTCAGGGTGTACCCCGCCTACTACCTGAAGACAGCTTGGATAGCCTTCAGCACCCTGCGCGAGCCTAGTGAGGATGGATATTATAAATATTTTATACTATATTACTATTCTTGTACAAATTTAAAATCAACCCCAAAGGCTCATGCATTAAATTAACTGTCAAAAATGAACTGTAATTGTAGTTTGTATTACAAACGTAAAATGGAGTTTCAGTTAGTTTATTATTGTATTTATGATTTTATATATATATATATATATATATAGGGCGGCCCGGTAGTCCAGTGGTTAGCACGTCGGCTTCACAGTGCAGAGGTACTGGGTTCGATTCCAGCTCCGGCCTCCCTGTGTGGAGTTTGCATGTTCTCCCCGGGCCTGCGTGGGTTTTCTCCGGGTGCTCCGGTTTCCTCCCACATTCCAAAAATATGCATGGCTGATTGAACACTCTAAATTGTCCCTAGGTGTGAGTGTCAGTGCGAATGGTTGTTCGTCTCTGTGTGCCCTGCGATTGGCTGGCAACCGATTCAGGGTGTCCCCCCGCCTACTGCCGGGAGACAGCTGGGATAGGCTCTAGCACCCCCCGCAACCCTAGTGAGGATCAAGCGGTTAGGAAGATGAATGAATGAATGAATATATATATATATATATATATATATATATATATATACTGTATATAGGCGGCCCGGTAGTCCAGTGGTTAGCACGTCGGCTTCACAGTGCAGAGGTACCGGGTTCGATTCCAGCTCCGGCCTCCCTGTGTGGAGTTTGCATGTTCTCCCCGGGCCTGCGTGGGTTTTCTCCGGGTGCTCCGGTTTCCTCCCACATTCCAAAAACATGCGTGGCAGGCTGATTGGACGCTCTAAATTGTCCCTAGGTGTGAGTGTGAGTGCGAATGGTTGTTCGTCTCTGTGTGCCCTGTGATTGGCTGGCAACCGATTCAGGGTGTCCCCCGCCTACTGCCCGACGACAGCTGGGATAGGCTCCAGCACCCCCCGCGACCCTAATGAGGATCAAGCGGCTCGGAAGATGAATATATATATATATATATATATATATATATATATATATATATATATATTATATATATATATAGCAATTTAACATGCACAATAAACAGTAAGACAAATCGGTAATAAAGGCGGTAGAAAGCACCAAACAGTAAAATCAAGAACAAATCTAAGTCATGCTGAGTATGTATATACCGGTGTATATATATATATATATATATAAATATAGCAATTTAACATGCACAATAAACAGTAAGACAAATCGGTAATAAAGGCGGTAGAAATCACCAAACAGTAAAATCAAGAACAAATCTAAGTCATGCTGAGTATGTATATATATGTGTACCTCTTTTATATATATGTACTCAGCATGACTTGATGATGATTTTACTGTTTGGTGCTTTCTACCGATTTGTCTTACTGTTTATTGTGCATGTTAAATTGCTCCATGTACAGCACTTTGAATGCAGCGATGGCTGTTTGAAAGTGCTCTATAAATTCTGTTGAGTTGAGTTGAGTTGTATCTTGATAGGCCACTGCTCTTGGCTGACGAACATCATCAATTACTTTCCGCTTCCGAGTATCCCTCCTGCCTGCTTTTTGGGGTCCACCACCACCGCAAACGTGACAACAAGCATTACAGGTAGCCCCAGTCTGATGAAAAACTTGACTTTCGAGTGCTTCTGCTTCCATGTTGGAAAAGTTTAGACGCAAATTATACTTTGTTTGTCTGACATCAAAAAAAGAATTAAGAAGCGTAATTGTCAGGCCAGTAAACAAATGATTTTTGAATCGCATGACTGTGAACCACCTCTCGAACCCTCCCCCCCACCCACCCTCATTATGACTAAATATATCATGACACTGATTGTAATGGAACACACTGCAGTGGTGGGCCACTCGCCTGTGTCTGGGGAGCTGGACTAAGTATTTTCCGGAACCGTGAGGTGGAGTCTTTTGACAGTGAAAACCACTAAACTGTCGGCAAATTGAGATTGTATTGCACAGTTATACCACAAATTCCCTTTGTCTTTATCGGAACAACAGTCTTTACATTTCATGAGATAAACACATTCCTGGCCGAGCTTTCTGACTCCTTTATTATCTCGGAATGAGCAGGTGTAAGCATCATACAGGCTGATTTGTTGTTGCACTTGTGCCAAATGGTTACAGGAGTGTGCGTTATAGCAGACTTTGATCTGTGAATTTAAACGTGTAGCGTCCACTGAAAAAAAGTACTCGGTTTTCCGTTGCACATGATTAAAATGTCTAAAAACTATAACTTGCTTAAAAATACATTCATTGGTTGACCACATTTTAATCATGTGCAAACGATGTACATGTTAAGGACACGCAAAGGCTCTTTTGTCCATCGCACTATCGTGAGATCCCCACATTTAAATGTGTACCACAAGATCTTGGATGAATAGGTTGAGCTTTTAAATTTTAATGTTTAAGGTGGAAATTTGGTTTATTTAGGACCCATCCAGTCGCATAAGGTTGTTTGTGTGAGTTAAATTCAGCAGCACAAACGTGTTAAGGAAGAACAGAATATTTCAGCAAAGTCTTGGCAGCCTGCCTCCTCAGAAAGCAGAACTGACAGACACAAGTACTTGGAATTTCCAAACGGAGGATGGTTGGATGTTTTATTTGCAGTGAAACCTGCCGCTTTTGCATACGAATGCCAGCTTGAATGCCAGATCAACCATCGTCCTGTTGTGATGAGCAGTCAAGTGGCGCAAAAACATTTCAATAAAGACGGCCTTTCCCTGTATGTCCCATTAGCAGGTGTACAGGAATTGGCATGCCAGGCCTTCCTTGCGCTCACACCTTATTCTGTACGAATGTTGCCAATTCAAAATACTCCCGACTTCTGCACCTTGCCCGCCACAGGAAAGGATCCCCTGGTGGTTAATTATTTCATTATGTTCTAACCCGGAGCCGGGGGTGACTACTTTCTCCATCCTCATTTCCAGTGCTATTATATCCCGTTTCTCAGCTTGTTTCCATCCAATTAGGAGAGAATGTGTGCTTTCAGACAATTGGATGATGGTGGGAACTGGCTGGCTGCTTGTGTTGTCGCTGAATATGTCCTGGCTCAAAGCCAGGCCCTTGTGACACATTGCAAGAGTCAAGCCATCGGGTTTGTTCGTCTGGCATATTAAAGACTGCCAAAATTCTGTCTGTTGAAAAACATTTGAAAGGTAACATACAATAGAATGGAAAATTATCGAATGTATCTGTTTTAGGAATAGGTGAAATAATGCTTTAGTATTCCTAATATGCAGGCTCGGACTAAGTGCGATAAGAAAAAATATTTACGAAAGAAAATCGCACCCACCAACAAAGGATGAAATGAAATCACTGGTCACAAAGTGCCAGGAAAAAAAATGCATGAAACTAAAAGCGCTTGCAAAGGCACAGAGAATACTCAAACGAAATATGCAAAAGTCCAATAACATGAAAGCAAAGAGCAATAGTAGAATAACAAAAATTTATTTATGAACAAGAGCGACTATGAATTGTATCGAGAGGTCTAGAAAATCATACTTGGCGCACAATAGCAAATAAGGTCAATAATCCGATATGGCAAATCAGAAGTCAGAGTCACTAAATCCTTGATTGGGAAACGAGGCACAAGTGCACCTGCCGGAGGGAAACGCCCTCCAGTCCAGCTGGAGCTGGAACACAATCAACACACAACACGACAGTCGATGCCATGGGTTCAATGTGCACACAATCTCATGCATCGCCTAAATATGGCAAAGCCTTTTTGAAAATTGCGTTCTTCATGTTTAGTTCACAGGACTTGCCCAAATGAACCAGTAGAGATGCACATCTACAGCATGCCTCTTTTTACATCCACAGATATGAAAAGTAAGTCAATTTTCTTCCTCTTTCATTCTCATCAAGCGGGGTATGTCATTGTCTTGAGAAAAGAAATGATTGAACAGATGAACTCATTAACCACATGTATCATGTAGGATTATAACACAGAAAAAAAAATATATGGCATCAGCGTTATCGAACATAATAAAAGATGACCTGTTAGTCTTGCTGAAAATTGCTCATGGTGGCCTTTGGTTACATCGATGTAGTGGATCATGCATCGGATTAACTTTACAGAAGACGTTGACACATTGCATCAGACTGTACTTTGCACACTGCAAATGTAGCTTTCACACTAATCTGTGTATTATAAGAATATTTAGTTCTGACTACACGGTAATGTGATTTTGGGGATATTTTACTCTATATCACTGTCAAATTTGCCCGAACACAAACATTGTAAGATTGTGGACGAATCAGATTATTTCGCACACAGCTATTCTCAACTAATGGATTCCATTTTCACAGTGATCACATTACAGTCAGGTTAACAAAACCTCGATCTTGGCAAAAGGCTCTCGGTCCACGGTGGTGTTAGATTAGAAAAAACAATTCCCAATGGGGCCAGTTAGTCAGGAGATCTGGGGTTGGATCTCCCTTGCAATGATTCTGTGGAGTTTGCATGTTCTCCCCCTGCCTGCAGAGGTTTTCTGAGTACTGTAATTCCCTCCTCATCCACAAAACATGCTTCTTTAGTGAAAAGAATACTTTGAATTGCTCATAGGTGTGAATGTGAGCATGAATATTTTTTTGTCTGCATATGAACTATGATTAACTGGGCACTCTTCAAGGGAGGACCCCAGCTCTCCCTCGACCTTAAACGAGAGCAAGTGCTTTAGAAAAGGTATTGATGAAATTCCCGGGAGCTCTCCTAAGGGATTGTACCAGTGGTATTCTTTTGACAAATGTTTGTTCTCGAAGCTACACTGCATGCGCTGCTCCAGACTGCTTTATGTCAAGCCGCTATGAATTACACTACTTTGACTATATGGATGTGAATCTTTTCATTATTACCCTTGGTCAAAAGGAGCTACTGGTATGTCCTTGATTGACATGATTGTGGCCGTTTGGTGTTGCTAGGTTACAACGTCTGACATCAAATGTTCCAATAATAATGTTCAATTAATGTTTTGTTGTGGTAAAATGCGGTTTTTAGAAAGCAATGAATGTATCCTCCGATTTGATGCAGTATGTCTTGGTGGATCCTTTCTACATTTATTACAGATCAAGCCTTCCCATTGTTTATTTATGTTGTTTCTTTTTTTTTTATATCAAGAAAAGTGTATTATTTTGGTTACAGCTCTTTCAAGCGCTGATCTTTCAATTGCAGTGAGAGGTGGACAAAGTGGTGCAGGAAATCATTTTTTATTTTTTGTGTGTGTTGCTGTCTTCGAGCATTGGCTGATTTTAATCACTGTCTTACCAGAGCCAGGGAACATTCAGACAGGCGTGCAGAAGCTACAGATGGTATGTGAATTTAGATTAGCGAGCCTATTGATTGTGGTTCAGGTTCACTGTCATTGGCAAGCGAGACCACTGGCATTTAATGTGATGAACAAGCTATACACTTGACTCATTTATTTGGTTCTAATTTATAGGAACATATTTACTGAACGTATTGGACTGGGTTATGGATCTTCATAATAACTGGAATGAATATCAATTACTATCCACAAGCGGATGACAATATTGGGCTCATTTATCTGTCCCCTGGTAGGACATGATCTTTCTCTAAACTTATATTAACAATAAATTACGGTGTTCATTTGTAGTTGATTACAATGAGACATCAATTATTAGAAAACAGCGGTGTTTATATTGTCAGATCAAATTGTAAGGTTTTTTTTTTTTTTTCGGGTGGCCTTAGTGTAATACTAATACAATTCTCAGCATTGCAGCAACAAGTACAGAGTTTGCCTGCTGCTATTTTCCATGGTTAGCGCCATAAAGGTCACAAATATGTTATTTGACTGATTATTTGCGATTTGTAATTGTGCAGCAACGTCGTAGTAATGCCTGCGACTTGCTTTTATCATGAAATGCAGGCGGCTATTGTAGCTGGTTTCTTCACTAGTGAGGTACAGTAGGATGCTGTTTATTGCCACTCCTATATGAAGTTTACTGTCAAACTAAACGTCAAACAAAGAGAATTCCACATTATGTATTTCAAACAACCACATTGGTATGCCTCAAAACAGTCCATTTGACATAATGCTAACATCACAAATCAGATGAAATGCCAAAGACAGGCTAACAAAAATCATCTACGTGCCAATGTTATAATGCTTGAAGCAATGGCTATTTGAAAACAAGCAGTGGATTAACACGTATACAGAAAACAAAATGAATAAATAAATACAAGTCAATTCTCCGGCTCCGTCTTTGTTTCTGTATGACTGTACTATACTGCCTCCCAGTCCAGGTCACACACACCAGAAGGAGTGGCAATGGTTAAATCGTGATGCAGAAACTGCTTAATTTTATTGTCTTTAAGGAAAAATATATCGCAATTTCCTTATTAAAAAAAACCCATGACATTTTTTGCGGGTATTTGGGGGAGGCTAAAACGAATGAGTGGCCTTTCATTTCGATCTGGACAGATGATTTTAGATATGCATGTTTTGAGTTAAGAGCGTGTTCACGGAACAAAAATGGTTGGGTAGCGGGCAGTGAATTTCACACTCCTTGATTGACACTTTTTAATAGCATTAGCTTAGTGCACAGTGAAGCCCGGGTTGATCCTGACATGGCATCATCTAAATGTGAACGAGATGTTAATTTCCTTGGCAAATGCTCCATGGCAACAGCAACATTGTTTGAATGGCTAAATGAGGTGACATTATAGAAGGCTGTGTAAAGTAGGTTCAAAAGCCTGGACAATGCAAAACATTTAACTAATTACATTAAATCATGGCGGCCCGGTGGTCAAGAGGTTAGCGTGTCAGCCTCGCAGTGCAGAGGTACTGGATTCAATTCCAGCTCCAGCCTGTGTGGGTTTTCTCCGGGTTCTGACACCCCACACCTCGTCGATGGAAGGGGCTCTCCAATTGTCTAAGTCACATGTGCAGCTGACTCTGTCATATGGGGAGGGAGATCTTTCAGTTTACGTGCCAATCTCCGGCACAGACAAGCGAAACTATTTCTTTTTACGCAATGTCAAGCCAGCCCGCGCTGCGACTGCCCTGATTTTAATGGAAATGAGGGATGACGGCACAATTGCCCAGGGAAATGCTACGTTTCATCCCGTAATGGGCCAAAACAACGCAAATACCCCATTACGCCCGAGTCTACCTGTGCAAACTTTATCAAAATACCAAAAGAAAAAAATCTCACCTATTTGCAGTTAGACTGAGTTCCGTGCTAGTTTTGCACTGGGAACGAAAACAGAGCCCGAACTGTTATTGTTTAGAAGTTTCATTTTTTCGGGAAACTGTCCAGTTAATTAAAATAAAAAGTAGTTGATAGACGTAACAATAGAGCATAACTACTCATGTAAAACTGTCACGTCATGCCGTGTTATTTTTTTTAATTGCAAATTCACCCTTTAAGTGACATTTCTCATGTATGTACTACAGTCCCGTACCTAACTAGTGCATTTTGGAATCAATAACTATCGTCGAGTGTAATAAATAAGTGGATGTTGGAAGGCTATTGCCATATATATGTGGAGAAAAGTTTGAGAACTGCACAGTAAAGTGAACCAGGTAACTTGACGAAGGCCATTGGGGTGCTGATGTCAAAAGTAACCGACACAGTGCTCCAGGTGGTGAGTAACACAGGGGCCAAACAAAGCTCACGGGGATCCAATAATTGGTTCATAGAATTACAGCCTCGGGGCACAAAAAATGATAAAGATTCCCACAAAGTGTCAGTATGAAGGATTTCGCGGGGTGGGGTGTGGGGGGACGGCATCAATGATGATTGGTTTCAAACAGACATGAACTCAATATGTCATCGGTGCACAATGGCAGCGTGCACGTTTTGAAGACTGCATCATTCAGAACACGGACCTTGGAAGCCGAGCCTCTGTGTGTCCATTCAAATGCGCTGAGTTCAATGTTACAAATGCACAAGCATTGCATAAATAGTAAATATCCAATTATTTTAATTGTTGACATTTGAATGAGACAAATGCTCGAAAATCCTCTGCAGCTCAGTCACCTCTGTTTTCAAGTCAATTCGACAAACAAGCACACATGTTTTTAAGTTCTCAGAACGTAGGCTCAAATGATTCACAATGACAGCGTTTGCTTTTCATTAGTTACTAATGAACTCCTTTACAATGTGGTTTGCAGCGATAATAAAATGGGACAGGTTTCCTAATAATTAAGTGTTACTAAAATACGTTGCATTTGATGTATAGGTTTCTATATGAGTTTAAGATTAAGATATCCTTTATTTGTCCCACACTGGGGAAATTTACAGTCTACTAGCAATAGCAGCAAGATTGTGGGTAGAAAGAAGAAAGAAAAAAAAACAAACACCGTTCAATTAAGATTACTGCGCTGCTTTACTGTAACACCTTTTTCCAGATCAACATTAAAAAAAGGTGATGCATTTATTTATTTGCCCGTGTGCCATTACAAACAGGTTTGGACATCATAGCATGTTCAAAAACAAATACTTTTATCCTGTCTGTCTATATTCATAATACGAAAAATTGGTTGGCATTTAGGAGAAAACTATTTAAAATATTGTGTAAATCTTGTGTTGATAGAAAGTCCTCTGAAGAAATTCTGCAAAGTTTTTTTGTAAAGAATAAAAAAAAAGATCTTATAAGAAGCAAGATCATTTGCTGCACGTATAATAAAAAGGAGTTATTTCTACGTGTAATAGGATCAGGATATTTTTATGTGAAGTCTTTATCAGCTGATAAACTAATGCATTGTTTCTTGTCTTGATGTACGGAGTTGTTTCAGTCCCCCGGGGTCAAATAGGTCAAGTCAAGGTGAGATCCAATCAGGCTAACAGTGCTGATGAAGGCTGGCCGGTGCCCATGTAATTACACTGCTGGTCAAGTTTTCAGATAAGGTCTGGGCATTGTTAGGGGCTTTAATCTTGTCGGCCCAAATGTATCGTTGCACATTTTTCATGTTAATGATGTTGTCAGGATTGGGTTTTGCATCACACGCTCAGTTTCAAGGTGACTTTTTTTCACAACATGGATGTTATGAAAAAAAACTCGTTGACAGATGGGTGTCTTTTGTGTGGAAAAACAACCTTGCTTTTAATTATCAGCTTTTATTTTTCACGCAACGTAACGATGTACAAATATTTTATGCATCTTAATGGAGACCAATTCTGTTCAGGATAAGCGGTGTTGAAAATGGATAGATGAATGCACAGTTTATATTTGGGTGCAACAGTTTGGGGGAAATTTTTAAATACATACTTTACAATTTTAACTTACTGCTACAAGCACATATTTTATTTATTCTGCAAATCCAGCCATTTATCATGAAGCGTATATGTCTCCTCTGATGGGAGTTTAAGGATTTTATCACATTTGACCCAACACAACCTGTCAGACAGTATTCTGGACAGGTTGTCATCTGATTGACTGACAAATGAGACATTTCTTTAAGCGATGTCGCTTGGAAAGCCACGACACATGCCCATTTCCTGGTTTTAGGCAAGCAAGAGACATACAAATTAATTACCGGTGTATATATACTAGTAACCATACAGTGTATCATATTTTACAACAATAGGCTACTTCACCATATTTGTAATTTCATATGTACCTGTGGATGACATAAGCGAAGCTTGTGGTCACAATTTTCACCAGCCATGTTCACGCCGATGGGTCCATTCAAGTGAATGAGATTGAGTCCCGTCTATCAATACATTCACTTTACTCTTTAGTGCGGCCACACACTGCACAATGTCAGTCAAAAAACGCATGTTGCTGCAGAAAGATGCAATAAAGAAGTGACGGCCAAGACTTTGCTTATTTCATCAACAGGCGTATTACCACATTCTAAATTTGGTTATCCATCCATCCATTTTCAACACAGGGGCGCCTCAAAATATTAAGTTCTGTGCATGTAATGATTCACATTTTCAATCGCAGCAAAACCAGTAGCCGAGACTCTGTCACTTCCAAAGTCTGTGGGGCAGAACACCAGGCGCTGCAAGTGTGCGGTAGAGACTTGCACAATTAAATTGATCACGCTCCAATTGTGCCCCAATTGTTTGGCTGTTGTAAGGGAGAAGCAATGGAGGCCAAGCGGGGCTGGGGCAGAGAGGGTCCATGCCATTCTGGAAGCCGTAATAGAAAAGAGCCGATAGAGACCACCATTCGCACTCACATTCACACCATCACTGAGAGGGACCTGAAATGACGGTGCCTACAAGGAAGTCAGGTGAATAAACGACACTAACATCAGGCACTCTAGACGCATAAATTTAACATTATGTTAATTTGTTTTTTCTGATTGTACACTCGGTCACACAGAGAGGTGGTCTTAATATTTTGTCTCTCTCGTGAAACTTTATCGTGCATCCCAAGTCTGTAAAATGTTTAGATGGCACATTTGACATTTTAAAAGAGGCAAATAAAACTGAAATGAGTCTCTATAATAATTGAAAAAAACCATATCGATGAAGTGAGAAAAGAGTCTGTGATTAGATTTTGTTGCACGTGAAATTGAATTCCTAATTTGTTGAAAATCAAGTGTATTTGGACGTACTTTTTGCATGCTGTGAAAGCTCCATGCCGTTAGGGTCATGGCTCTCACTCCTTGGTTTTAGCTGGTATGCTGTGTCCGGGAGTGCAAACACGTGTTTGATTGTGGCAAAAGTTTTTCCTCACTTTGCCCCTGTCTGAGACTTTCATTGAATTACCACCATACGGACCCAGCAGCTGCTCCTTCTGCTCTCAGCAGGCCGTTGTCGTTAATTGAAGTGTAATGCGCTCAACAGCAGGGAAGGTCAGACGCAGCTCTCTGCTGATGCACCGTTCCTGTCAAAATCTAAATGCAACCCACCTAGAAGTAATAATTGCAGCAGACGATTTTACATTTTAACCAATCATATATTTCCCTCAAATGGTATTTCTTTAGGTTTCATTCCATTTCTTTGAATCCAATTACCTAAAGACATTCGAAGCATGTATGACTTAAAAGAGACTTACCGGTACCTTTTCTTCCCAGTCATAATGGTGCCATTGCGGTGCACACTTTTGAGAAGCACAGTGACTGTTTAATTACCTAAAATATCAATATCATTGCCACAAGTTTCTGGCTTCTGTAGTCTTTGTCAGGGGACTTTTTCTGTCCTCATGAAAAATAAGAATAATAAGAAATCACATGTATATTGTGGATTTTAGGACTCCTAAAGCCACGGCACAAGTTGAAAGGAAACTTTTGATTTTTTTTGTTGTTGTTTGTTTTTTTTAAAATTGGAGGCAAATGAAGACATTCCATGTCCCAAGAGCTAGCTTCTGCAGCCGAGGATCGGACCGCCAGGGTCCCCGCCTTTGGCTGCCGCCCAGCTCACATTGCACCCGACCCCTTTGGCCCCTCTAATGGGTGGTGAGCCCATGGGAAGGGGCACCCACGTTGCCTCTTCGTGCTGTGCCCGGCCGGGCCCCATGGGTTTAGGGCCGGCCACCAGGCGCTTGCCAACGAGCCCCAACTCCAGGCCTGGCTCCAGAGGGGGGCCCCGGTGACCCGAGTCCGGGCAAGGGAAACTTGGATCCATTTATTGTAATCATCATCAGGGGTCTTTGAGCCGTGCTTTGTCTGGCCCCTCACCTAGAACCTGTTTGCCATGGGTGACCCTGCCAGCGGCATAAAGCCCCAGACAACTTGGCTCCTAGGATCATTGGGACACACAAACTCCTCCACCACGGTAAGGTGACGACTCACGAAGGGGACGTTGTATCGTCTGTCGTGGTGAAGAAGGAGCTGAGCCAAAGGGTGAAACTCTCAATTTACTGGTCGATCTACGTTCCAACCCTCATCTATGGTCACGAGCTATGGGTCGTGACCAAAAGAACGAGATCCCGGATACAAGCGGCCGAAATGAGTTTTCTCCTCAGGGTGTCCGGGCTCTTCCTTGGAGATAATGTGAGAAGCTCGGTCATCCGTGAGGGGATCAGAGTCGAGCCGCTTCTCCTCCACATCGAGAGGAGCCAGAAGAGGTTGCTTGGGCATCTGATTCGGATGCCTCCTGAGCACCTCCCTGGTGAGGTGTTCCGGGCATGTCCCATCGGGAGGAGACCCCGAGGAAGACCCAGGACACGCTGGAGAGACTATGTCACCCAGCTGGCCTGGGAACGTCTCGGGATCCCCCGGGGAGAGCTGGAAGAAGTAGTTAGGGAGAGGGAAGTCTGGGCTACCCTGCTAAAGCTGTTGCCCCCACGACCCGGCCCCGGATAAGCGGTAGATGATGGATGGATGGATGGATGGATGGCAAATGAAGATTCATGGTTGGATTTTGGGTGTGAGTCTCAAATTGTGGGAGCGGCAATGAAGAATGCTCAGTTCTCTGAGATTTGTACTTGGTCCTGATGGGAGGAGGCAAGAATGGGTATATGTGCGGGTGTGATGATGGAGCAGCGCAGTCAGCTTGGGTAGGGCCCTGTTATTGAGAGCTTTTTTTAGGTTGGGAGGAGGATTTTGAAATTAATACTCTGAGGGAATGAGAAGCTGATGGTTCATGGATCACTCGATGGGTGAGTAAGTTCACAGCAGAATTCTTGGTGAATTGGAGGTCTTTGTGATGTTTTTTGAAGTTAGACCATCAAGGTGATGCATTAGTCCAGATGGAAGGTGAAGGCATAAATGAGGGTCTTTGCAGCTGTGAGGAAACGGATGGGTGGCGACAGGTGAAGCAGTCTTTGTGACGTGATTGACATGCTGGTCGAAAGGAAGGTTCTGTTGGAAAATTAGAACTACATTTTGCTTGTAAGGAAAGTTGGGTCCTGTGGAGCCATCGGTGTTGAGGGAGAAGCTGTCGTTGCTTTTGTTCCAATGATGCTGATTTCTCATCGGTCCCAATTGAGTTTGAGGAAATTGTTTTGAAGCTTTGATTTTCTTCCCGAGATAAACTTTGACAGGGTTGAGTGAGCAGCAGTAGAGATTGCTGTCGTGAAGGATATCTCTGTTGCAGCCAATGTTAAGCCCATGACGGCAGATAGAGAGCAGATGCTGGATAAAGACAAGGCCCCCGTGAACTAAATCTTGTTCAAGGGCGACATTACAGTGCGTGTGTAGATATTGATTGTAGAAGTGATGTTTGTCACGATATGATTTGAACTTAGACTCTGCCAGTAATTTTATGGAGTTGGTAGTGCAAAGCAGAGGTGCCAAATCTCGTCCAGAAAGTCAAAACACTGCCGCAGTTTGACTCAACCGGCACCTACCTGTACTCGTGTTGTTGTGCTTCTACAGCCACACTGTGGCAAGGTTTTTACTTTCTGGAACTGGTGGTACTTTGCAATTGTGAAGCTACAGTACATTCAGAAGTTCAGACGGCAATAATCATTTGGAAATGGGCCAAAAATCTATTGGAGGTTAAATTTTAGCTTCAGTGGTCGTGTCGGAAGCAAGTTTGAGTTGTCCACCCAGAGAGAATTGAGTTGAGAGATGGGGAAAGAGGGCCCAGGGTGAAAGTAATGGTTTTCATTCCGGTCAGTTGTATCGAAAGCTCTGCAGACTGGGGGGGAACTGAAACAGTGGTTGGTCATAAAAGGTTGAGCAGATGGTTAGCGGCAGAGCAAAAGCAGTGGCGATGAAATTGTCATAGATGCTGTCAATTTTGCTTTGGAAAACTGAGGAGGAAGCAAGCACAGTTATCATTGCATCTTTGCCCTCTATGTAAATCTATGTGAATTTACAATTTTGAAGGGAAGAAGGAAAACTGAAATCAGTGTCTACACTATTTCAAAACAAGTGTGTCAATTACATGTGTAAAGAGCCTCAAATTAGATTATCTTGAACATGAAATGGAATTGGCCATTTGGCAACGATCAGTGATATTTACAACTAGCTCTTGCATCCTGTAAAAAGCCCCAAGGGATCCAGGTCATGGCTCTCACACAAGAGTACACATCTTGAGTCCCTTTGTGCATAAATGTGTTTGATTGTGGATTCAGTTTCTCCTCACTCTTCTACCTGACTGAGAGTTTTATTGGATTACCACCTTGTGGACTCAGCAGCTGTTACTTCTACTCTCAGCAGGCCAGGAAATACTTCAGGGAAGCATTGAACATTTTAGCCAGACGTGTATTAATCGTAAATATTTTAGTTCAGTCTGAGGAGTGCATGGCCGTCAGAGTGAATTCCCGAGCAAGCCTTAGGTTAGAGTTACCGGTAATTACGTTGCAGTCCATCTCAGCAATGGATAAGTTTGTTATAAAAAGACCAACATTTTCAAGCCAAATATCTCCCAGTCTACCAACCCAGAAGAAGAGGGCAATTGGAAAAATAACCCCAGTCCAACTCCTGCAGTAGCACTACGCTGCATCTCATAAATGCAGAGGATTCAAAATAGTGCCCAAAAAAGATTCCCTCATCAGAATGGGAGGGGGACATCAAGAGCTTGGCTACGTACAATTTGGGCATTTCTGTCACGATGACAGTGCACACGGTAGGAGTGGTAAGGACATAATCAATTACTGCCATTGGGCGCTAGGGTCCAAATCTCTGATTGAGCAAATTCATACCTAATCTTGAATGCATGTCCTGACAGCACGCCGGTAATGTGTCTTATACCGCCATTAAATGACGAGCAAACCTCTCAAATAAGCAAAGTCATGAAAATCTTTTTTTTTTTTTCTCAGTCTCCCACAGATCGGTCAAGTCCTATGCATGTTTGAGTGCGACTGTTCAGTCGCAATGTAATTGAAGAAAGGGTGGGGAAAGTGTTATTTTCCTGCAGAGGTTTATTTTGAAGGTCTGAAAATGTATGAAAACCGAGATAAAATTTAGCCGAAAATAATTATGGAATACCGAATCAATCAAAAACTAGGAGATACAAAAACCAAGGATACACTTTGTTTAGTTCAGTGTCAAAGTGTGCTGCTACGTCTTTGGGTGAGATGCAGGGTACACCCCGGTTTTGGTGCCAGTCAAACACAAGCCACACATAGACACACAATTCACATAAATCTGGGATCCAAGCCCACTCCCTTGACGTGAGAAAAAAAAAAAAGGTTCACTTGTACAATTTATGTAGATTCAGCACACGAGGTGCACCGAAGCAATTATGTCTACAAAGAAACATTCTCAGTTTTGATTGACACTGCTAAAAAGATATCAGTCACCACTCTTATCTTTGATGTCTCACATTTAAATTTCTGAAAATACCTGCTCCTACTGTTAAAGGTTTGGGGAATGAAAACTTTGTGTACTTTGGATTTCTATGCTGAATTATTTAGGCCACAAAATAGTTGGGCTTGATCCTCAAACGCCATATTACAAAGTATTTGCTTATTCTTTCAGCATGATTTTTTTTTTAATTCAAATGTGCACTATACATTAGCAATATTGGAAAGTCATCATAATACAGACAAACTGACTTGACTCCTCGTATACAGTATGTTCGGGTCATTGCTGTCCGTTTTGGGAGTTGAATAATCACATCGATATTCAGGTGGGGACCTTTTTTTATTTTATTTATTTTTTGCAGACATTTTATTTCACTCCTGGATTCATTTTGTCTCACTCCCAAATCACACCATGAGGAGTTGCTCTCATGAAATCTTCCTGGGGGTGGACTGTAAAGCACACCTTGTGAAATATTTATGTTGTGACCGGTGTGCTGGTTGAAGTTAAACGAGATTGCATTGATGTAAATGGTGAGATATATGCGTTGTACTTTCAATCTCCATCTCATGCTGTTCGGTTGAATCTCCAGCTTGTATGATGCAGTGGAGCATTTAGTTTCTTAGGGTGCCGTTTTGACATGCTCAATAAAAATGGCTTCTCCCCTTTAGTTTTTAAGCGTGACTTTTTATGCAGCAGTGATTAAATAACAATTCCCCATACCCCCTTAACAACAGAAACCACAGTCATTTGGTGTGCCTCTTTGTTTTGAAAAGCACCCACAGTATCTTGGTTATTGGATATAAATAGATTAGACGAGATACATTTCAGTTTAATCATCTGTCTGAAATGTCTTTTCTGTTTGTCCTTGGGATAAAAAGACAGTATTCATGTCTGCACCAGACTGATGGTTGAAATCTCATACAAATGAGGAACAAATCCTCTTGCCTGCGCTTGCAATGAAATGGTGCAGAGAAAATGTGTCTTTTGTAGAAGACACAGTTAAAAGTTTTATGAAAATTAGTACATCTCCTCTAAAAATAGTGTGGCTTTGTCGCATCCCTTGCACGGTATATTTTAGTTCAACCGTTGGACTCTGCTGGAGCCAAAATCAATCGGTTTTCAATTTGGGTTGTCTGAAATTATGATTCCAATTCTGGCACGCTCTTGATTTTTATTTTCTCTCACGCTGCCTTACAGTTGATAAGTGTAATTTATTTTCTTGACGCCAATTGCAATGCAAATGATGAGGGGTAAACTAGACATGCATTTGCAATGACGTGGTCAGAAACAAGGGACGTCCCAGTGACATTTTTGCACATCTTACTTTGAGGATCTGCCGATACTATTTTCCGATCGGATACATCGACATGTAAAAAAGGGGAAGTCAACGAAATCGATTCTTGTTCTGTGCGGCCCCACTAGTGTAAATATGATCTCCTGTTTAATAATGTGTTTGTGGAATATGAATACAGCAGTAAAATCCACCAGTTTTTATCCATTTCAGGAGGCGGCCATTTTGGCACTTGCCCTCGACTGAAAATGACATCACAGTTGCTCAGGCCTCATGTAATGACTGAGTTTGGTCATGTGACGTTCGCCAGATGATGCATTTGAGGACTGGAACTGGACAGGCCTGTAGTAGAGCATAACATTTACGAATACACAATGTTTCCTTACTTTTTCAAACATATGGTGTAGGCCAGATGCTACAAAAATGTATATTTTCTTTTTACTTAATACCCTGTGGCGTTATGCTTTTAGCATCTAGCTAACAAGGACATTCAAACGTACTTGCAAATATGTTTGAACGTATTTGCGTCAAAAAAATGTTTACTCCACATTGGCAGTTAAATGCTTTGGGAAGAAGCAGATCAGTGTGAACACTGCCATTTTTAAAATGAAGAGCAAGAACTGCAATATGATGAAGATCAAAATCTAATTTGCAGCAGTTATCTGATTCATCAGGGCGATGTCAAATCAGTATTGAACCTGCTGATGAACCTTCTTTATATGCTGTTCCCTCTCAAAATATTGGCTTTTAGGAGCTATTCTGTGGCGTAATTTGGTGGATGACTCATGAGAATGAGAAGACAAAGATGGTGTTCAGAAATATTGCCCAAAAAAAACCTTTAAATCTCATTTTTTGAACTTTATTTTAGAAATAAAGTTTGAGAGTTGACTATTCATTTAGATATGGATTTGATGTGGAACAACTACTGATTCATCATGATTTGGCGAGACCTTTTAGTAATTGCCTGCCCGAGCGCTCTACCCAACTGTGTTTCATCCGTGCAATTATTCTCACTCTATTTAGTTCCGCAGTTTTGGGTCAGACTTTGTGGGATCACCGCACTGTATATGTACCCTTGACTCCTGGCATGTGCTACTTTCTTTCACTTTTCTCTTCATTCTATGCTTATATTATTTATATCATGATATTTCTCCAAGGCAATAATCATACTTTGTAGAATTGACCTATTAATAGTCAACGGAATATTCTGATCTTTGTCAGATTATTGTAGGCATGCACTTTTATATCTATCCTTTAGACTCACAGTCAAGATAACCACCAAGAAAAAAAAACACCTCTAGGCTGTGAAGTACTAATATACGGTAATGAGGGATTGGCTATATGCATGCACTCGTGTTGCATTCCAGACTGCTAGGAAAGAGGGAAAATCCCACATGGAACTCTGATGATGTTAAAATTGACCAGTCTGAACTGAATTAAGATAAAGAAAAAAAAAACCCCACATCCTCGAACAAAATGTTCGAGAATTTTCCACGTGCATCATAGTTTATTATACAGAAAGCTAATAAAATGCCCGCCTTTTAAATGAAATCAGAAAGCTAAGACGATGACAGTTTATATATTTGTGAAAGTTAATATATCCCATCAACACAGTATAGTTTGCTCCATTTTTGAACCTTCCTCTTTTTATTTTGCATGTTCTCCATGTGCTTGTGTGGGCTTTCTCAAGAGTGTCTGACTTCCTCCTACATTTAAAATAATATGCATACTGTTAATTGGAGACTTTAAATTTGCCACTGGTGTGATTTTTTTAAATGTATTTTTTCCCCTAGATGAGCCCTGTGATTTGTTGGCAAGACACAAATCAGTCCGAAATCAGCAGGGATAGCCTCCAGCTCACTCGCTCACTTAATGAGGGCCAGCGCTAAAGAAAATGAATGACAGGATTGTCAGTAAGTCACTTATATAATCACCATTATGGAAGTAGTCGTACTTATGTCAATGGCGTACCCTCAAATCGGTATTAACACAAAAGGGGACCAGCGAATAGTGATTTGTCAGCAGGCTAGAGTGTTCTGCTCCTTATCGGCTTCTTTCTTAGAACTGAAACGCTTTTAATGACTTTAAAATGAACTTCATCCGTTTAATTTCTTCTTAAACTGAGGCTTTAGAGGAAAGGGGGGCAAAAGATTGTTGTGTGCACTGAGGGGTGACCGTCAGAAATGAACCAGTGGTGAGGAACTTTTATTAAAAGCTCTTAAAGACCCGAAAGTAGCACAAGTCAGTGGGCAATTCCAAAATAGGATTCCACTATCAATGAAACAATGTATGAGAAAACAAAAGTAACACAATACCATGTTGAAGAAGCTATGAAGCTATGACACGATTTTGTTGTTGTTGTCAAATACTTAGAATTTAGGGATCCCCTTGGAGTCTTCAATTAAAGTCACTAGAATCAATATTTATTTTGATGGCAGGAGAGGAAAAAAACTGTTGGGATCTCTTGGGGCATCTTTATAGTTGAACGCTGCAAGATTTCAATGGTTTCTTTTTAACTGTTGTAAGTCCATTTAACTCTTTGTTTCTAAAAACATCATTTTATACAAGCAGATTTGACAGATTTGACACTGGGCATGCTGTCTCAGTCAAATGCATTAGATGTAAAGATATGAATTTGACGGTGACATCGTCATGTCCTTATCATAATCCAATAATCCATACTCTATTCTGTCAAGCTCGAAATTAGCAGTGACGCGTCACATCAAATTCCAACATTTTACACATGGCCTTGAATTGTAGCTGCCAAAATAGCACCTTTTAGAACGAGCTGAAGCGGGCACTTTTTCCCGTGTGTGTGTCTGTCTTGCAGCACTACAGATAAAAGGCCTCGGAGTGAGTGACGAATTGCATTCCATCATCTTCTTTTCGAGCTCATCAGCAGCCACAATTGTGTGGGACATCAGTTAACTGACTGCTGAGCTGCTTTGTTTGTAAAACACCTCTGCCTCTCAGGAGCATGTCAGACATTATTTGTAAATACAACAATGATTTACTTGATGAATAATTGACACGGCCATTAATTTGATGGATTTAATTTAGACCAAGTTTGTTTCTAAGAAATTAATGCACACAAAGTGAAGCAAGACTATTTTTCAATAACAGTATATTCATAATTAATCCAACAATAACAAATTTGGTTTAAATCTGAATCAGATTTAGTGTCCCGGTGTCTTGAGGACATCACTATTTCCTTTTCTTGCTTGCAAACGGAGCTGGATCTATATAAGGTTAGGGTTTAATCCCTGGAACAATCTGCAATCAATAAAGGAAGTCACCCGTTTGAATGTCTCTTCTCAAAATGGAAACACCATTTCCAGTAGCAAATGCTGAACAAGCCTCCTCTTGTCCTCTCTCCTCTGCCTTCCATTCACTCTGATAATCCAAGTGTGCACAAATCGAGCATGACGCTCTGTCTGGCACTCTCTCTCTATTGTACTGAGCCCTTAATTTAGCCACAGTTTTACAGCACCTTTCAAAATGTGAGGAGAGTTCAAGCACTTTTTTTGTGTCTGTTTCCGTGTACATGTGTGTGTATTATAAGGGTTGAAACAACAACTTGACTTCAGCATTCTTTAGCACTCCAATGATATGTTATAGCTTGAGGTTAATTAATCACTTGCCAATTATATGTTTTGACGACAATATGGACATCTCACTGAAATCAACAGATGGCCGAGTTCGCGCACCGGCTCCACAACAGTGTGGAAATACTAAAAATGAGACTGGGACCATGGTCACAAAATATGCTAATCTATCCTAAAATGCGAAAAGCAGCAAGTGCTACGCGTGTCCATCTGAAATGGCACCCAGTAACGCGAGCTGATGAGCAGTCTGAAATCCTCATGTCAGCAGTGAGCAAATTTTTCAAGTTCCGACTGTGATTGGATGAATTAGACAGGCAGTTGGCAGTGCAACTAAGGACAGTGAGGAATGTGAGCAAAATCATCTGTGAAAGACCGCACAGCAAACTGAAGACACAATAAAAAAATTCTGTGACATCACGTGTAGTCCTTTTACCTTTAGTGCAGTTGTTCTTAACCTTGTTGGAGGTACCGAACCCAACCAGTTCATAAGCACATTCACCGAACTGTTGATTAGTGAAACATAAAAATATGACTCAAGTAGTGTTCCTTCAGTTTTGAGTTGCTCAACGTGGCATGACGAATCATGCGGATGGGACGCTGAATGCCATCATGTTCTGTGGTGCATGGGAATCCATGTTGTACATATTCGTCTGACCGCTTTCTTTTTTTCATTCATTCATTCATTCATTCATCTTCCAAGCCGCTTGATCCTCACTAGGGTCGCGGGGGGTGCTGGAGCCTATCCCAGCTGTCTTCGGGCAGTAGGCGGGGGACACCCTGAATCGGTTGCCAGCCAATCGCAGGGCATCTTTTTTTCATTTTATTTATTTATTTTTTGCTCAACATACCATGTTTAAAAAAAAAAAATCACACGACATACTTTCGCGACACTCACACGTTGACGACTGAGCAAACTAAATTTCCCGCGGCACTGATTTGAAAAGCTATGCCATGTGATAATCTGCTGCGGGTGTCATAACTAATTAACATGTTGAATCGGGGTGTGTCTTAATCTCCATGGCGGAGGCACTGTCGAACCCCTGAGACCGATTCACCGAACCCTTGGGGTTCGATTGAACCCAGGTTGAGAACCACTGCTCTAGTGTGTTTGTGTTGATACCCATTTGATAGACTTATTTTGGCCCAGAAAGGTTGAAAGGCAAAAAAATTTACATGTATGGAATGGCTTTGCTTCAGACCTCTAATAAGGTAGTTGCTCAGCCAGCCCGGAGAGGTGACTACATCATTGACATGAATGCTCTCCTCTTTCTCAATCACTCTCATCTCATCCAATCCCCATTCCTAGACTGATAATGTCACAAACACATATTTTAACACGCAATTAAGCACAAAATTGTATTGTACCTGACTCATCATTTTGGAATCTGCATAACGCGCAGTGTGAGAGAAAAATTCGGTGATTAGCACTGCTGGCACTGTTGATGGTTCGGTAAAGGTCAATGAACAGTGAACACACTGTTCTGACATTTGCAAGTGAGAAAATGGCAAAGATAATCATGAGGTTGTCTGATTAATGAAAATTCTAGAATCATGACTTGATGGAAAACAAATGGCAAAACTTCAGACTTCCCTCTTTTTTGTTTGTTCTCTTGTTTTTCAACATACCATATTGTACATTCAGTAAAGTATGGAGTCGTCTCAAAACTGGATCATCACCACCGTAATTCCGGTCATGATTTGTTACATCTGGATTGGAAAATATTGGCATTTATCGAGAATTGAATTTGCTTTGGTGCTTTTGTAGCCCTTACAAACTCCCAGAAATTACTTTCTCGCCCCATCTCTCCAGATGAATCACTGTTTAGGGGCCTACATTCTCTTGGTTGTTTTCTGCTTTTAGTAAGACTTCCGTATTGTTTACATTATTTTGGAACGGTTCATATTTTGACATCCACGTTCACAAAAATTGAAGCAACTTCGAGCACTGTAATTTCGACCAAATACGTTCACTCATTGCGAATCTAACAGAGGACAATTGTGAACAGCATACTAAATGGGAAATCCTCCCATTCAACCACTACACCACAATCTAGTATGGATAAAGACATGTAAAGTTTCAAGTGTAAAAACGTTATTTAAAAAAAAAAGTTCCAAGAAGGCACCGTGATAAGCATGTCCACCTCACAGTGCAGAGGTGTAGGGTTCAATTTTGGCCTTCGTGTGTGGAGTTTGCATGTTCTCCCAGTGTGGCTTTTCTCCGGGTACTCCAGTTTCCTCCCTCATTCCAAAAACATGCATAACACTCTAAATTGTCCCTACGTGGGATTGTGAGCGCATATGTTTGTTAGTCTACGTGTGCCCTGCGATTGGCATGCAACCAGTTCAGGGTGGTGCCTGAAGACAACTGGGATAGACTCCAGCACCCCCTGCGACCCTCATGAGTTAAAAGTAGATTCTAAAATGGATGGATATTTTTCCAAGAGTATATTGTGTTTTTTCCAAAAGAAAAAAAACCAGTGAATTTCCATCATTAAAAGCCCATCATCTATTCAATTTATTTTGTGAAAAATTGTTTCAAGGTGGCGCCTACCCGAGACTGGGTCACTCTGACCGGACCCATCAAGAGTTGCATCTGTATGAAAATTAGGATATGCTAACTTTTACGCTTGAGTGCAGCCTTTGAATACAGAGCCCCTACTGGGACTCAACCATTCACACATGCATTCATGCATACAGACAATGCAGAGTCCAGGAGCACAGGATAATTTTTTCGGAACAGATGTTCATTGCTTATCGTTAGAGCCAGGCCCACATTTCCACTCCTCTTTTTCATTGATCTTCTGTTCACCTGCCTTGTTTTGGCTATCACCAATGAACTGATCTTCCTCTGACACATGTCGACGGAATTCTTGGGACCACACACTATAAATACACATCGCTCTCAGTACATCAGCTGTTTTCTAGAGGAGCATATGGAGTCCAGGTGTCTGTGCAGCTACTGACCCATGTTATCAGCCTGCCTCAGCTTCCCGACTCTCTCAAAATTAATCCTGACGTCGTCACACCACCCCCTTGTTCACAGTGATGGCTCCCTCGCAGTGCAACAATTCCCTCTGGTCCTTCGTAGTCAGGACTCAGATACGCTCACCTGCATATCCCAGTCCCACAAGACGTTGCTTTCAATTGAAAAAGGGACGGCGTGACCAGGATTATAGCCAGTTCTGCATTATTTATAGTCCCTTTTTTTTTAAATTAATAAAGGCAGGTGGTGGTGGGGGTCTGGATGTTGTCAGGCAGGCGGAACCACCACACACAACAAATCCGATTATCCAAGAATGTTTTTTCTTTTTCAGGTACTCTATCCCTCTCATTTGTCCTTTTGTGGAATTGTTTCAGATACATTTGCTTTTGTCTGTTTGTGCTTTAAATCCATTTTGCGGTATTTCTCACATCCTGCCATAACTTTTCATCGAGGCTCCATGTTCATCACCCTCCTCCCTCCATTTCCTCTCATGATTAATTTCCTGAAACACAAGCGATTAGCATTCCGGAAAAGACGGATAAGAGGTGTCCTTTCACCTCCAGCAACCCCAGCATCGTTTATATTTTTTCCCCTGTGACTTAATTTCTTCTTATCTGAAGTGTTTACACCAATGGAGCCGATCATTTCGCTGCCTTTGTTTGTTTTTGCTCTGCGTCAATTTTACATTTTCAGAGCGACCCATTTCCATGTCTCCATGAAGAGATATTTATTGTGTGAGAAAAATGTCCACTGATATTGATCATCTTAATGTAATACAGTATTAAAATGAGTCCTCTTATTTTTTAATGATTTTTAACAAGAGCTACTGGTTTTCCTTGAAACAGGATAGTGAGAAAAAATTGCACAAATATATGAAGAACAACGATTAGTTGAGTATGATAATTGTTGATACATGTAGAGACATGTATCATTTGTCCTTTTGGGAGAGTGAAGAGGCGTTTTTCTTTTTTTTTGTAAAACTGCTGACCTTTGGGCCTTGGTTGAACATTTTAGTTTAGACTTTGCTGAACTAAAAAAAATACCACTCAAATCTAATTGTATTTCTGTAATTTAATTAAGACTTTCTTGCCAAGAAACACATTTGCCTTTTTCAAATGAAGTCAGTCTCGGCACACTTCATAATTAATCAATGCAATTCAGCAATTCTCTGAAGATGTCCTTCCCTGCTTTCTCATCAAATAAGATTCCAATTCAAGTCAATCTAAAAATAAAGAGAGACAACAAGAAACTTAATAGCTGTAGTCTGGCACATCAGTCGCCACTTGGGACCGAATTTTACAAAATAAATGTCTTGCAGTGCTGTACTGTAGAACGCTTGAAAGTAGTAACTGCAACAAACTTTGGGGATTTTTTTTAAATGGAATTCTTTAATCAAGCAAAGTCAGTTTATCAGACTTCTGAGTAATCATGCATCTTATTTTTTTAGCGTAATCATTGTAATCGCTCTCTGTTGATTTTTTTTTTTTTTTTCTGGAAGATGGTGAGTTTTGCATGGTTGTGTTATTCTCTGAGATATTCTGTCAATGAGATGCTCTCAATGGAGTTTGAAGAAAACAAAATTGGGAGCAGTGCATGCGCAAAGCTTGGGAAGTGATATTATTCTCTCATATAGTGGGACCAGGCTGGAGGTCGGGAGGTCAGAACTAAGTAAAAAATGCGCTCCTGCTGTTATCAATGCTTTGACCCCTCCGGCTGCCTCTCGAGCCACACGACTGCAAAGAGTGGCAATCTGAACGGACCAAAGAACTTCCATGCCACAAGGATAAACAAGTGGCTGATTGAGTTCACAACCCTTTGCTTCAAGAGTAGTTGCCGAGTGTGTCCGTCTGTTTGCTGGCAGTGCAGAGATATGCCTCGACTTCAGATGCCACCAAATATTATGAAAGTGCTCCAAAATCACAGTTTCTGCGTCACAAGTCGTGAATGTCCGTGCTAAACAATTGAGGGGTAAAATAATCTGCTCGGGGTCGAGGAGTCAAATGACCTGTTATTACAACCCCCATATCAATTGAGCACTTGAGTATCATCTTTAAAAGGCCCCAAAAAAATCACTAATATTTCAAGCTGCCCGTGGTTTAAAAACGAGAGACGTTTCCTTGCATTTAACCAATGAGGTGGTTAAAACACAGGCTGAAATAAAAGTGCAAGTAAAAAAAACTTGCTACGGATAGATGCATGTCATGGGAAACATCAAAACAATGGTAGATTTGAATAAACTTGGTTTCAATTTATTTATTTTTTTAAAACCGTAACTCTTCCTGTATATGCTTTGCCACTGACAACATTCCTTTATACTGAATGTATGGAATATAGCATATATTGTCATGTAAGTTCCAAATGGGATGTCCTGATCCCGTGTGAGCGATGTACAGTATACTCACTCGGCCAGAAGTAATAGCGTTCTGCAGCAGCGAGTCACTTGCAAAGTGATACAAGGTTGAGGTTGTTTTGTATTGATTAGAACTCACTTGGAATGGGGTGTGCATTCACCTTTGAAATCACAAGTCTACTTTTAAAACATTTGGGGCTTGGTTTATTAAAGCCACTTTTCTATTGTATTGGTTTTACCCCGAAACCTGGCTCGCCCTGTGTGGACCTTTTTCTTTTTAATCATTTCATAGGTACCAATGGATTATATAATGAAGCTTGTGATAAAAATTTTAGCGAGCTGCGCCTACCGCTCACTGGGACCAATCACTTGAATGAGAGGTCTCCAGGTCTTCAAAAGGAGGGCTTCGGATGCTGGAGGTGACTATGATGAGCTGCCTGTGGCAGGAACTCGGAGTGGGTGCCGACATTTTTTTACCACAAGCGTCACTATTTCATCTATTTTATCCATTGGTGCGTATGAAATTGTAAAGATGGTTATGTATTGTTGTAAAACCCAATATATGTGTTCTGTATATATTGCATTTTTATGTATTTGCAGCAGCTGTCTCTTGCGGACTTAAACCGGCTTTGGAACCTGTCATGAAAAAGCGGCATAAGGTCCCAAGTAACAGGCTATTGGTAACAGGCGCAAAAAAGGCGGCAAAGCTAAACGGTTGATATGGACAAGAATTAAGTTGTGAAAGTTTCCCCGCAAACTTCATCAGCACAAGATTATCGTTTTCCCCACCCTTTCCTTTTGTGGTTCAAATAGATCGTTTCAGACAAGCGCTGAGATGGCCTGGGATGGCCAAGCTGTTTGAATCCGTAAGGCCACTTTATTAGGGAATTGTAGGCGAAGATTAAATTATTGTATTTGCACATGCTCCTCTCACAATGTGCAAAATGCACTGCGTTGCAAACTGCAAAAATTCCTAACCAATGAGGATTCCTATGCAGATTGCTAAGCAATACCAATAGTCCGGTCTAGACTAGACTTTTGGAGCGTTAATAAAAGCTGTTTACTGTTTAAAGTTTACATGTCTAATTAATGTGGCTCAGAAGCCCCTTTGTGGCCTTTGGGGTTTATTTACTGTGTTGTCAGACGAGAAGTGTGCCAACAAAGGCAAGCTTATTGAATGCCGGGTTGAATAGCAAACTAAAGCATCTAAAAACCAAGGGAAATAAAATTGAGGTGACTGGGATCTTGAGGCTTTCAGGGGCATGGACAGGAAGGTCAATGAAAGAGTGAAACTTGTGAGCACAGCCTTGAGGGAAGCTAATGAGACCGGATGGGAAACAAAGGCAGTCGATGTTGATAGATTCAGTTTCCTGCGGATGAGCTTGAAGACTGCATACATGTCTTTGATGTCACTGTCAAACATTGACATCGATTGGGCATACACTGTGTTCATTTGTCCTGGTTGGAGCCTGAATCCAAGTGGAGCTCCACAAGTGTATAGAGCATTCAGTCACAGTGTGAATGTAGACATACAAACATCTGCACTCACATTCACACCTCTGGATGATTTAGTTTTAACATAACATCAATAATTTTGGAATGTGAGACACAGGAACACTTTTTGGGACAGAGATTCCAAGAAGGAACCTCTCAGTGTGAGGCAGACTTGCTAACCACAATGTCATTGTGCTGTCCCTAAAATAATTATTCATTCATTCATTCATCTTCCGAGCCGCTTGGTCCTCACTAGGGTCGCGGGGGGTGCTGGAGCCTATCCCAGCTGCCTTCGGGCAGTAGGCGGGGGACACCCTGAATCGGTTGCCAGCCAATCGCAGGGTACACAGAGACGAACAACCATCCTAAAATAATCAGTTGTTTTTATTTATTATTGATTGAAACATTCATTTCTATACATGATTTTTTTTATTGTTATAACACCCATACATATTTAGCACGATAGTGTCTCTGCTTCTTTAACTTCTCTTGTTTTAACATAACCAAGACACTGCACTTATTTTAGATTGACCAAATGTACATATTTTATATTGGTCAAATGTACATATACTGTATTCAAACGATAGGCATAGGTGCGTAGAGTTTTTGAAAATGTTTACTTAACCAGGAGCTCTCTTACTTGAGAATATGATTCAAGTGAAAGTGAAAAGTACTCCATTAAATAATTACTGAAGTGATTAAAAACTACTTCCACCCCCCCCCCCCAAAAAAAACACCCCAAAACATCAATTTAATACAGAGTAACTCATGACTAACTCCTGATTTTTTTTTCAAATGAAATCCTGAATGTAAAATAGGCCAACAACTAAATTATTGACAAAACAAGAAAAAATAAGGCAAATGCAAGAATTGGTCTGAAATGTAATTGTTTATGTATACTTCTGAAACAATACATGAGCTTCAGCAGGCAGAGGTGACAGAAAAATGCAGGAAAGCATTTTAGGACACCATCACTTTTTTTTTTTCATATGGTGAGAGGTAAACAGATTACGGTAAATGGGAGTCCACGGGTGCTGTGCCGTTTTCTGACAGCACATCGCACTCCGTATTTTCCTCCCTTATTTCTGCCATGCTTCAGATCAGTTAATCCCTTTAAAAAAAAACACTGCACACACACGACGGGGACTTCCTCACTCCATTTGACAAATCTAATAGGCTTGAACGTTGATAGCGGCTACTTTGCATTGATGATGCAGTCATTTGAGACACAGATCTCTGTGGTGAACCAAAATAGATTGCGCAAGCTACCTGTGTACATAAAAAAAAAGTAGCAAGTGGAATGTGGCGCAAAGTAACAGACTAGTCTGACAAGTACAATTTATTCCAAAATTTACTTCATTATAATGTTGTAAATCGAGTTTGTAAGTACCCACCTTTGACATACGTGGGTACAGGGTGGGGGAAAAAATCTTCTTTACTTCTGCTTCAAATAAGTGTGTCATGAATAGAACTGTTACAATTTCTGTTGCAAGACCTGAACATCAATGATTTTAAATCACCGTGCGCTTTATTCAGTTTTCGCACATTTGCCTAAAAGCTCTCATCAGTGCATCACATCCCAAAATCGTGTTGTTGTGTGAACTGAATTTTCTCTCCGCTGTTATTTCCGATGCTTATCTATCTACGCGCTTTGTGTCTTCCCAACCATCAGACCCGCCGTCTCTTTGCTGACTGCAGTGCTCATCTCGGCAGGAACATCAGCATCTGGGTACTCGACAGATCCTACGCCAGGGGCTTAATAGTACGAAGTGCAGCTGGAGGTGTGACATCGTCCCAGCCCTCGACACATTGACTCACACAGGATTAATCCACTGCATGGTGCTTGAGGTGGAGGACCTGATACATCTCATTTTCCCCGCCTGTCAGACTGAACATCTTTGGAGGCCTCCTCTCCCTTGCCAGCCACAGAAGGGCTGGACTCAGCCTGAACCAACAACATTGCGCAAAGGGATGACTGGCAAACATTTTGATCAGGTGCGATGATTATTTGCAAATCTTTAAATTGCAATGTTGAAATTGTGAATAAAAAAAAAGTGTTTCAAAGGCTGCGGTTATCTTGTAAATCGTCTTCTGATCAATTCAGGAGAACCCACGGGGTCAAATTTGGCCCATATAAATTCTGCTACTCAAATGCTGCCCTTAAATCCCAAAGGGTCAAATTTGGCCCTCATCCTAAGTTAGGATTCAATCATTAAATATATGAAAAAAACATACAGTATATTTAAGTGTTCAGTGAACATTTAGCAGTCATTTAATGTAAAATTCATCATTTTCCAAAGAATAAAAGGCTTCTTGGGTTCTCCAGAGTTAATTTCTTGCCTGCATCAGTTATCTATTGATTGACTATTTACAGGTCACATCGTGAGCCAAAGCAGATATTACTGTGTTTATATATACTGAATGCTGAACGCACTTGCACAATTAATAGTGATGTTGGGCAGGGACAACAGGGAGGTGAACAAACGGTATACTAAACATTACGCACCGATTACTTTGGTCTCCAGGCATGTATTCGCTGGCCGTTTTTCTCATTTAATGGACTGCGCTCACTCCTCGGAGCGATTTTGCTGTTTGGTTGGAAGTGTGTGCGTATACAGGAAACTAATAGAAAATTATTTTAGATCCCATTTTCCTCCACATAACCTTATTCAAATGTGAAAACATCAAATTGTTCTCGTTTATTTTCTTGCCTCATAACCAAATTGGGCTACTTGAACTTCAATCGATTGAAGTTTTTTTTTTTCATCTGCACATCGTGCCACATTTTGAAGCTTCAACATAATCAAGTATTGACTGAAATCTAAAGGGTGTTATAGGAAAAAATAGAAGAAAATGCTTGTCAGTCTTTTTTGATTATAACACTTTGCCAGACTTTAAACTGTTGTTGATTCCTTCTTGCTCAATAACAAGTATCCGCGTATTCTTTTGTTGTCTCTTGACTTGAGACAACAAAACGCAGTAATACGAGAAAAGCAAGCAGATCAGGATAATTTGAGGGGAAAGATCATAGCTTCCAAAAGCACAATCCCAGTAGCTCAGTCTGCCATCTGAAACTGCCTTTGAATCAAATTCATTAAAATGGGTCCCAAACAACTGATGTTTGCTAAGGAATTTTCTTATAACAGCTTTAATCCAAGCAAAGTAACTTTTTGAACAAAATTGGTTTGACTTGAATCACCCAAACGCGTCCGAATGACTATTAGTGTCTGCATTTTAAAAGGAAAAAAAATCAATTGTAATGTTTTTTGCTTTACTTTGGCTCCTTTCTTCATCTGAGGAGTATTCCATTTTCAGCTGCTGTGGAAGAATTAATGACTTCCAGCATGGCGTAGAACAGCATTTTCTATTGTACAGGCAAAATAAAGTGTTTCAACCTGTTCAGCCCACAACAGGTGGGCTTTGCTCAGGTGGTTGAGTGGTCGTCTCTCATACAAGTGGAAAAAAAAAATCAATTTACCGCACGGCATGCAAGGCAGCAGCATGCCAGCCTCCTTTATGAAAGCCATTTCCGATCAAATTATTATCCAATTTTAAAACATGATTAAAATGTGGGACCCTTAAAGCCGCATACTCAATTTTCTTTTTTTAAAGAAAAACTTGTGCATATAGGAATAAACTCGAAATTGTGTTAGCATGTTTTTTTAATTTTTTTACTTAAATAGGTACAGTCTACAGCAGTGGTCCCCAAACTTTTTCCTGTGAGGGCCACATAACTTTTCGCTTCTCTGATGGGGGCGGGGTCAGTTTGTAACAGCAAAAGTGTGACTGCAAGAGTACCTAGACGTAAAAATGTATTGTTTCCCAGAAACCAAAGCAAAATCAAATTACTTTTTTTTGATACACTCGTGGTATTAAAGACGTCTTCTTCTCGGAACACACCACCTCTGCGACAGCATTCATGCATTTCTTGACAAACTCTCCTTACCGCTGCTTGCTATCAGTTGAGCAAACCGAAAGCTAGCCCAAACAGAGGGCTGGTTCAGCTGAGCTTGGCGTACAAATGTATTTTGCTTGGCTAACGTTCCTCTTTTTAGCATTGACAGTTTGTCGGCTCTCATTTGCCCATGCAGAAAATCGTACTTGTTGTTGTGACGGGATTCATAGTGTCTTCGTAGGTTGTATTCTTTGAATACCGCCACCAACAGATGAGACAGACAATCTTTACTTTGCATTGAAAAAAACAATTGTTTCTCCATTTTGGGTTAAATTCCCTGTATTCTGAATTTTTTTTCTCTTACCTCACCTTTTCGCCATGATTACGTTCTCTTTGAGAGGGACGGGTTTAGGATTTTTTTTTTTTTCTGGGGTTGCCAGATAACGGCACAGACCGCAGAAGGATGGAACAAATGTGACATTATACTGTATGTGTTTATGAAATTGTTACTAGCTAATAGTTAATCAAGAAAATAGTCCATAACTAAGGAATATTATATTGCAAAAGCCACATTTTTGATAAAATACAAATATACATAGATGAAAAATAAATCAAAATACTCTCTGGTATTGTTCAGGGGGGCCGGACCAAATGTGGAGGCGGGCCGGATTCGGCCCGCGGGCTGTAGTTTGGTGACCATTGGTCTACAACTTGGATCTGGTACTTTTTGAAGCGGAAATGTCACCCCAAGTAGTGTTGTTTTTAATGATGAAGGAATAGCTCCTTCAACCATCGCTCTGTTGTGCCTCCTATTGTGTTTCGCTATTTGTTGTTTTATTGGGATTACCATTGAGTCGTTACTACAATGGAGATATAAAGTTGATACGTTCGGCAAGTCAATTTAACTAGTGCAACACTGAATCAACGAGGGTATCGGTCGGTATCGATCCCTCTTTCTTTGTTTCTCAATGCTCGGCTCATTCAGATTGGATCATTCCTTCAAGTTATGAAGGACCCAAAATGAAATAAATCCTGTCTTAATTGTGACTGAATTGGAGAAGACAATATCTCCAAACAACCCCCAAAAGATTTATTGTCATATCACACAGAATGATCCCTTAGGATAACTTACAGGTTGGTGATTGCTCAGAATCATTCCTTATCAAATTAGCCTTTCCCATTCATTTTAATCGATGGAATCAAACATCCATTACTGAGACCACCTGTGACGGAGGATTCGGTTGAGCAAAGCTCATCTGTCCTCATATGATAGATCCAAGATGTGTACGCCAAATCCAGCTTGTGAGCCACAAACAAGCACCGCAGGAGACAGGCGGGCAGATTGCATTCCATCACATCACGGAGTATCTAACAGGAGGCACTGCAGCATCTGAGCCATGCTGCCCTTCGCCAGGTTTTCTGGAGCTGCTGAGTGCTTGGCACGGTTCCATTGACCCAGATATCTAGCCGTGAAGAGCTTTTCTTTTCACAGATTTTCATGATAGCCTCTATTTCGCCTTGATACTGACAGGCTGGCAGACGGCTTGCAGACCAAGCTTGCACTGTATAAATTCTCCAAATCTCAGACTTAAAGAAAATTGATATTTTGAATCTTTCTATGTTGTATTGGTTTATTGTTGTGGAGGTGCCACACAATTGACAAACAAAACATATTCCATAGCTGCCAGAGCATCAACTACTAAAAAAGTTTTCTGAAAATACTCTCGCAAAATTACTTCATTTGGAACTCTTGGAATGCAAAATAGAATAAATGCAAACGTCCAAATGCTTTTGTTACATCCATTTGGAAGGCATATAAGGCCAATGATACCTCTGACTGCGTAACGTCATATCACATTCAAAGGAAAATTGAACAGTCTGTCAAGTTGGCATCTGGAAACTCACATCTGGCCAACAAGTCATCTGTACCCTTGCTGTCTGCTCATTAAACACAACTTTTAAACAACCATCCAATTACATTCACCTGAGTCAAATCAAATGCATATTCATTTTTTTTTCTTTATGTTTACTTCAGACACACCATATGAAGCTCCTTAAATCGGGACAAGCTCACCTCAACTTTTAGAGCACTTTAAAATTACCATCGCTGAATACAAAACTATCCGACACAATCAACCATTTAAGTAGTGCTGGAATCCGCCAGATTCTCGGAACCATTACTTTTCATGAAACGAAAACAATGTTATACTTGCTGAGAGATTGCATTGCATCGTCAAAGAGAGCAAACCATTTTCAACACTTTAGATCAGGGGTCGGCAACCTGCAGGTCTGCAACCGCAGGCGGCTCTTTCATGCTTATGTTGCGGCTCTGCGTGGCTGGGGAAAATGAATTATAAATGTCTGATGGAAGTGTATGTTATTTATCTCCCAAACGAGTACCACTTCTGTTATGTACTTTGACTGTACACTAGGTGGCAGTGTTAAAAATACTACTGAGATGATAAAGGAAGGTGAGGTAATGGCGATTATAGTGAGTTTACGAACTAATTGTGTGATGTTAATACCCTGAAAACTGTTTGGCTACACTCTGACCTTATTATGCACCCCCCGCCATATATATATAGCTGCTATCTATCTATATATATATATATATATATATAGATAGATATGCATGCTAACATCATCGCTTCAGATTTCAAAAGGTGTTTGCGGCTCCCAGTGTTGTCTTGAAAAAATATGAAATTGACAAAAAATGGACATAGCAGGTTTGCACCAACAGTGACTACTTAATGTAGTATTTATCTCTATCGACAAGAATGGCACTTGGGGGAGCACCGACCTCCATCGATGCCAATCAATCCTAAACCGATTACAAAAATCCTCCATGAAAAATGCGTTGTCCATCTTTCTACCTATCTCTCTGTTCGTCTGTCAGTGTAAGCTTTTAATTACTGAAGCTACATCTGGGTCTGGTGGAGCACCTTTCCCGATACAAACATACTACAATGGGGATGTTTTGTACCATTCCCTGCACTCATCAATGCAATGGTCCTCTACAGTTCCACAATTTTGCAGAGGTCATGTGGCTCCATGTGGAAACCTGCTAATAAACCAACCAAACAAAAATAAGTCCTAAAGTCCAGTTGTATACTTTAAACAAATACACACGCACACTTACTGTATATATAATCATTTTTCAAATGTGGGACTTTTTTTTTCAGTCTTTTGAGGTCATACAGATTAAATTCTGTTGTCATATCGGTCGGTAGAACACAACTAAAGGTCTGTAAATCCAGGACTAATCCCTTTTAACACTATTAGGACTGGAATCCGTGTAGTTGCTGAGAGCAATAAATAAGATGCAATAAAAAGGCTTCCTTTCTATTGCACCATGATTTAAGTCTCTTCAACACCTATCCACTTGTGTCGTATATTGGGAGGCCTTGACTAATTATTTATGACAGTTTTTAACAAAGGAAGGGCAGGCAATATGTCAAACCTGTATGTAAGGATTCATGAATCAACGACGTAAAAGCGTGAGAGGATGAGGGACACTGAGCCTCTTGAAGAAGCCTTACAATGTGCATATCCTTCTGTTGAACCTTACGTACTTGAAAGTGAGTTTCTGACGACTTTTTCTGTCTTTCCCCATAGGAGTAAGAGAGGAAACAAAGGGCTGGACTATGCCTTTAAAGGATGACTTTGGGGTCATTGCCTGGGCAGGGGGAACTGGGAACTACTTCTCCTTCTTCGTCCTCTGGTCGATCTTGCTCATCCATGTCCGAACAGATATTGTGTTTCATATGGATCATCAGTTCACATGGAAAACAGGTAAATCCTTAATTTTTTTCGTGGCCATTTGAAACGAATCCTCATCTAAATGAAACCATTTGATCTCATTCCTGATAAAAAAAAGCAGCACTAGTCACGGAGGATTTAATTGGTTAATTCCTATTATGTTCAATGAGATGCGAGAGTCTCTGAAATGTTTTGCACTGCTGTTTTGATTAAATTGTTGTACTGAGCCGGCTTTTTCTACCGAGAGTGTTCGTGCCGTAGTGGAGGCCTCACAACTACTCATCGGCACACTCTAGGCACAGAAATAACATCTGTTTTCGGAGTTACATGCTGGGCTTGGACTCTTACACTTATGCACATTGAAAAGACACGATTTGGAAAGTCAACGCCACCGCTAAGGCAACTCCACATGATATCCCCGAATGCCGGCACAATGGTGGGTTTTCCTGTATGTGATGTTATCGCGTGACCAATTTTAAGATGTATGTAATGCCACAAAATTGATTAGACATGTTTGGGGAGGGGAGGGTGGGGGGTGGTTGAGCGTATTTCACTAGTTCTCCTTTGCGCACTTCACAAATTCATTTGAAAATGCAGTTGCAAAGCATCTTGAGGAAGAAAATGGGCCCTCTTGCCGGGTGATTAGTGCGCTCACTTTGCACTTTGTGTCTGGGTAATGACACTGCCTAAGTGATAAAGAGGCAGATTAATTTCACTTGAAAGAACGCATGTTGAAAAGGGATGGAATCAAGAAGAATCCCACGTGAGGTTCTGCAGCGTTTGTGAGTCACTGTCGTCTTATGCTTTGTTGTTTGAGACACTATAAAGAAAATCTCAAACCTGAGATGCTTTGTGTCACACTTAAGTGTTCGACTGCGAGGGAAAGAGATCAATTGTTGAAGCATCATGCATTCATCAGTTGAAGGTTGTGAATCAGTTTGCTGACGATCACAGCGGCCGGGGTTTTATGTGCTGCATTTTCATGATTTTCATCTGAGAAAATGAATGATTTTACGTGTGCAAAACTAAAAAAAAGTTGTTTTAAAAATCCAAATTGTGTTGAAAGCCCCGAGCACGTGTTCCTGTTGTTTCACAGTTTGGGACATTTGCATCAACTCAACTGTTATTTATAGAGCACTTTCAAACAGCCACCGCTACACACAAAGTGCTGTACATGGAGCAACAAACATATACAGGTACAACAGTAAAGCATCAAGATGAATAGAAAAAAAAGGAAATAAAATAAAAAATAGCATACGTTTAATCCGAAGAGCTTTCCAACTTGCTATTTTATGAGACAACCGTCTAGCGCCTGCCAGAGGGGAGTCGCTGGAAAAGGTGGTGGGCAGGATGCGGGGGATCCAGGAGGATTTTCCGTGCCATTGTCTTCATTCTTGCAGTGTGCAAGTCCTCAGGAGTGGGTAGGGGGGTGCCAATGATTTTTTCCGCCGTCCTAACTGTCCGTTGAAGTCGGATTTTGTCCTTTTTTGTGGGGGCCCAAAACCAAACCGTGATGGAAGAACACAGGATTGATTCGATGACTGCCGTGTAGAACTGTCGTAGCACCTCCTGTGGCAGGCCATGCTTCCTCAGCAGCCTCAGGAAGTACATCCTCTGCTGGGCCCTTTTCAGGATGGAGATGGTGTTGCCTTCCCACTTCATGTCCTGGGAGACTGTGATTCCCAGGAACTTGAAGGTCTCGACGGTTGACACAGGGCAGTTGGATAGTGTGAGGGGCAACTGTGGAGAAGAATGTTTCCTGAAGTCCACGATCATCTCTACAGTATTGAGCGTGTTCAGCCCGAGGTTATGTTGGCTGCACCAGAGCTCCAGCTGCTACACTTGTTGGCGGTACGCAGACTCGTCGCCGTCTTTGAGACTGTGGTGTCATCTGTGAACTTTATGAGTTTGACAGCTGGATTTGTTGAGGTGCAATCGTTTGTGTAGGAGAAGAAGAGCAGTGGAGAGAGGACACATCCCTGTGGGGCTCATGGGTGAGCTAGAGCCTTTCCCAGATAACTAAGAGGCAGTCTACAACCTGGAGTGATCGCTTGTCAATCACAGGACACAAATAGACCGATTCACATTCACTGTTATCACTCCCTGGGGAGGAAAAAGGACCAGTCAAAAACGAGCGCAGGGGCTGGGGTGGGGGGACATTAAAACGCCATTGAAAGGGCCTTTAATGTCCAGTAGCCGTGAGCCCAAAACGTGGACTTAAACATGATTGATTGGGATGGGAATTTTCATTTTAACCTTTAATTTTCAGAAAGCTCTGCCCTTAGGTATGCCAAACCACACTATTGAGTGTGTCTATGTAGGCCAGAAGCAATGTAGGGTGAGACTTTTGTGAGTCACTGGGAGTCAAACAAAGCTGGATCCATTTAAACTTGACCTTCATCAACACCACGGAGAGCAGAATATAACTCTGCAAAACTGTGGCTAATGGCATAATTATTCAATTGTGCACAGAAAGTCTCTTGACGGTCAAAGCCCACACATTTTCAGTCATTTCCAAGCGGTTATTTCCAAAACCACTTACAATAATGTATAAGTGTAGTAAAATGACAAATCAGGAGATATCAATTCATCATTGATGAGAACGCTCTTCATTCCTACACAGCAAAAAAATTCAGGGCAGTTTTCCTAACCCAGCTACTGAGTGTGGATTTTGAGCAGATTTGGTTACTTGGCCAAATCATTCGTCATCATGGTCTCCAGTTCCACTGCTACGCTGATTTACAATTGTACCTCCCCACCAAATCATTTACCCCAACAAACCACTCCACCCTGTCTAACTGTCTTTCGGATATCAAATCCTGGATGCAAACAAACTTTCTCACTCTTAACTGCACTAAATCTCAACTGCTAATAATCGGTCCTCGGTCCCTCACCCAAACAGCCTCCAACTTTAACCTCACTGTCGACAACTGCACCCTGTTTCCCTCTTCTCACTGTCGCAACATCGGTGTCCTTTTTTGATGAGAACCTCTCTTTCGACCAAAACATCACCTAAATCACCAAAATTACTTTCTTCCGCCTCAAAAACGTTTCTCGTCTCCGCCCTTCACATTCTTTCAACGCCGCTCAAACCCTCATCCACGCCTTCATCACCTCCCGCCTTGACTACTGCAATAGCGTCCTCTACGTTACAACCTCCAAACTCCTCAATAAACAACAGTACATCCAGAATGCCACCGCCCGTCTACTCACCCACACCCGCACTCGTGATAACATCACCCCCGTCCTTAAAAACCTCCACTGGTTCCCCGTTCCCCAGCGTATTCAGTTTAAACTCTTCCTACTCACCTATAAAGCCCTTCACAATCAGGCCCCCTCCTACCTCTCCGACCTTCTTTACCTATAAACTCCTTCCCGCAACCTCCGCTCCTCAAATACAAACCTCCTCGCCATACCTGCGACCAAGCTCAAAACATGGGGGGACCGAGCCTTCTGTGTCGCCACCCTCACCCTCTAGAACGCTCTACCACAACACATCCGCAACTGTACTGACCTTCAATCATTCAAATCATCTCTTAAACCCCGCCTGTTCCGCAATGCACCTTTTAATCCCGTTTACCCATTTTTGCTTTGTTTTGTTCATCTAAATGTGTTTTTTGTAAATACTGTACGCTTGGCTTTAAGTGGACATTTTTAATCTTGTGTTTTTAATTCTTATAAAGTATCTTTGAGTATGATGAAAAGCTTTCAAATAAAAAATCTATTATTATATCTTAATATTATACATATTTTAATACATATAATAATAATTCTATATATAATCTTAATCTCAATATTCTGACCCAGCAGATTGGATTTGAGTTGGCTGAAGAGCTGAAGCTAGTCTTAGAAAATGTTGGTGTTAGTGGGCTTTGGATACAGTGAACATGGAACATGGCTGATGATCAGTTGAGTGGATAAACGGTGAAGTGTGGAGTTACAGTGAGATTTTTGAGTGTTGCACGGCTTGCGCACGGTCACTTTCAGACAAAGATGCTTGAAGATGTTGATCCAAATTACTCCCCACCTTTATCACAAGCAGCCTTTCCCAAGGACACTTTGACCTATTCATATGAAAGAACCACCCACCTCCCGATCACGTGTTATTGGGAGGTGTTATCGTGTTATCGACCTCCAGTGCAAGGCTGACCCCCGCCCCTCCTCAGTAAAGAGGTTTTTCAATCAAATTAAGTGTGAGAACAATTTTGTGGAGCTACCACAAATAAATAAAAGCCTAGATGATAAACCTTTTCGTCACTGATATTGTTGTAGTTGCACAAGGTGTGTATTTGATTTCATTTTAGTAGCACCGTTGTGTAACTGGCTTAAACTGTAAGGTACTTTATTTTTAAGGACTGTTATGAAGTCGAAATATTGGCATTTGCCTTCAAAAAGATTGAACAAATGCCAGATGGTCTTAAAGTGGAGATATCATCCAACAATTGAATTTATTTCTACGTTACTTTTATAAAGACAACAGAAGAACTGAACTGGATAAATTTAGCACGACACAATTCAGTGAACGGTATCGTTGTAATGAGGCAGTGGATTTTTTTGTAAACCGGGGATCAAATTAAATACCTTTTCTGTCGCTGTAAATTATTTGCTGACAATTGGTTGATTCTAAAAATATTAAGAATTTCATCATGAGAAGAGGATCTCCAGGCAGATTATTTCGGAAGCTTACATGGCCAGAACCTAAGGATTCAGTCTTGTCACAGGCTAATGTTTGGAGGAAAAAAAAGAAATTGAACTAATTTGAGCAGCGATACAGACGGGCAGTAATATAATGCTTTCATTTCAAAGTCTGGCTGTATAGTGGTGTGCCGTCAATGCTGAAATCAAAGATGAGCACTCCAGTACAATGAGCTGTGAGGAGCTTCGAGCCTTCCGTGACAATGTGCTGGCTGCTTTAGAAACAGGGTTTTTTTTTTTCTTTTTTTTCTGATATGTGGAGGATGAAGAAATACAATGGAATGGTTGGATTTAAATGGGTCATGTTTCTGTATTTGCTGAAGAATATCTCACGAATGCCCTGTCAGCTGTTATTTTTGTCGTGAATCATGTTTTTGATGAGAGCATTGGAGCGGCTTTTCTGGCAGTCATGATGGAACAACAATTAAGGGATTAAACACAATATAATGTTAAAGTGAAAACATAAATATGATGTAAAGTCCATGCGCATCAAATGGTTTCATAATCGAGCTTTGTTGTGCTTTTAACGGATGTTGTGGTGTCATGTACCAACCAAAGCCACAAATGCTAATATCCTCCGGTATAACAATGATCAAACCGTTATTTATTTATCATATAATGTTAATGTAACATCTCAACAGTCATTCTTGTCACACAAAAACTCAGGAAGTCATTCTACCTTGGAGCGCACATGTCATCCAGCACAATCCTGTCCAAGGCTCAAAGCAGTGTTTCCATTGTCCACCGGGTTGAGAGTCGACAGCACTGAGAGGTGTGAAATACAGACAAAAATTGACCATATGTATTTCCGGAGATGCTGTAAGGTTTTACAGGGGGAAATGGAAGGACAACATAGCACAGCCATATATCCAATTTCTAATCTGCTTATCCTCACAAGGGTTGCGGTGGGTGCTGGAGCCTATCCCAGCTGGCTTCGGGCAGTAGGCGGGGGAAACCCTTATCCAGTTGACAACAAAGTCAGTGTCCTTATTTGTAAAGCTGTGTCGTCTACTTTTGCTGCTGTTCAACTCAAGTCTTATAGGTGGTGGTCTTGAGTCTTGTGGACTATATAAACAAGTCCAAAAGATGTTTCAGAATTTCTGTACATTGTTGCGATTTCTTTGTATGTAGCCAATTGACCCCTCTCATCTAAAACTGAATACAGTTTACAACACATTCGAAGGCACAATTATTGCACTTCGAATTATATTGTATGTGAATCTCATTTTCGGATCATTTTGATGGAAAAATGTCCATCAATGAGACACTTTCAAACACCTCTTAGAACCTCTCAAATTGGGTGAATTTATTTCTTGCGTGCAGGCTACACCTTGGAGGTGTTTAAAAGTTTTTTTTTGTTCATGTATGAAATTTCTCTTTTGTTTTTTTTATTACCCATGAACACGCATGTGTAAAATAAAATGATAATAGGATGCTAACGTGTTGAACCCATTTTAAATGCTACAGTAAAGGTTCACTGTTCAAAATGGCCTTGATAAAATGTGGAATAATCCCATACTAGGAAAAGCGTGGCTGATAAGTGCCTATGGTATGATATTTATTCTTTGTTTTGGCCCTTTTATGTCTGTGTTTTGACATTTTAAGATATGCGCAATGAAAATCTCCAAATGGAAATTTTTATGATGACGACTGTCTATCGCAAACATTTAAACTCCAAACTGCCATGCGTGCTCAAACGTGGATGTGAGCTATAAAACAACTTATCAATGACAGATTTAACCACTTTGTCCTTCAGATCACCTGAATATTTAATCTCAAGCACAGTGTCGTTGGGATGGCGGCTCTGCTGGCTTTTACTGTCCCCTCTTGGAAATTGAAACTGCAGTGCCACATACATATACCGGTAACTACAAATCCATTATTTTTAGGTCCACTTGTACAAACTTTGTTTGATATTACCGTATGTTTCAGAAGTAGTTATTTCATGATAGGAATTACTTCTATTCACCAAGTTGTCATCATTGGGAAGAATGCCCCCAAAACGCAACAGAATATTTAGTGGCCAACAGACAAACCCTTGCCAACGTAAACTCCTTGGTTGAGGTAATCGATACATCTCTGACTCTCTTAATCAAAACTGAGCATCGTGACCTGTGCCAAGAAGCTCAATGAGGAAAGTTCAGCTAATTAGTTTTTGTCGTGGCAACAGTCCACTTGCACTGGGGCCACATACTGCTGTGCATCGATCAATCATAGCCACCATATGGACCTCCTGGGGGCAAAATCCCACCAGTTTTGAATGCACCACATACAGGACTAAAGTGATTCACCAGCTGCAGCATGATTATATTTCAGATATACATGGCATATAAAAAGTTTACACATCGCTGTTCAACATTTTTTGGGGGCGATATATAGAAAATGAGACAAATGTAAATAATTTCAAATTCAGTGTTTCTCCCATTGTGTGACCTATAATCTGTCAAATCCAGGACAATTTTGAGAGAGGACGTTGTAAAAAGTTTCCAAGTTTGCACACCATTTTTAGCCAATTACGGTACATGCAAATTCATGTAAAATGTCAGCATCAGCGCACAACTGCCAACATTTATAGTGCCTCTGAATATCCCCTAATAAATAAATACATATGCTTCAAATGTACTAGTTTTTTTTGTTAGTCTTTCTCACAGAGGACTGAAAGTATTGGCACAGTGACTGCAATTACTGTTCTTCCTTCCTTCCACCTTGTCTTGACAATTGAACAAGAGTTTGGAGACTTTTTTTTTATATCCACTGTGTGTATTACCGATGATGCTATCCTATTAATAAAGCCCAAACAGTCATGTCTAATAGAAAGCTGTTCAGTCACAACATTTTCCATTTTTTTTTTTGTTGGTTCTCTCTGCGTGTGTACGGCTTTGCTATTGGATCTTTGATGGTGTAAGTGACCTAATTGTTTTTTCAAATGTCAAAACACACAAGTTGTGTGCTCTGTAATCCATCCAAAATCAGCATGTGCTTCATGGAGAGGAAAACAAACTCTCGGGAATTTTCATTTACTTACGAACGCGAAAGGGCATCACAGAAAATTATAACATTGGGAAGATCTGACGGCAAATAAGCTTATCTGGAAAACAGAAAAGAAGGCCTTGAAATCTGAAGATACGCTTTATCACAATAGATTTGAACTCGAAGCCGACACACTACAAATTGCCCACAATATTGAAGTTGTCAGGTTTGGAAAAATGTAAATCCTGAGACAATAACGCTGCAATTCAATACCAAACAACAATGAAAGGGTTTACCTAATTACTGGTACTTCTCATGCCAGCTTGGTTTCTATTGTTTAGCCTTCCGTACAAGACACTTTTTATTCAACGGTAAATGATTAATATGCTTGTTCTTACAGAGCATAGACAATTTTACTTCTTCATTTGATTCAGAATTGCAGGAAGTCATTTCAAAATAACATGATGTCAAAAGGGGTTTTATTCATGACTCTATCAACTAAATGTTATGAGACAGTTTTCTTCTTGGCAATTGTGAAGCTTTTAACATTTTTTGAGGTGACCATAACAATCCAGCAGGTTCCTTTGAATGCGAACAGGGGTTGTTTTAGAGGCCATTACCACAAGTGTCAAAGTGGACATTTTTAGAAATGATGAAAGGGTGAAAATGGTCATTTGTAAAAACATGACATGATATGTCACAGTACAGTTATTAATCATTAGAACACGGCAGTGGAGTAGTTTCAGACTCATAATGTATTACAGTATATTGTGTTATTTACCAAAGCCTTCATTTACACACACACAGATTATTCAAAGACCCACAAAAAATTGCTACAGATGTGCATCGGCTTTTTTTTCTTCACAGCCATCACACACTTTTGGCTTGGAATGCATATGACAGAGTTTTAGTCATTTTTTGCAGAGCAATGAGAGGACGAAGATCATTGGCATTATCATCCAAAGGTTTTTGCTCAGTTGTCAGGTATAGGTAAATGCTCTCATATTTTCATAAAAATGAAATTGCTCAATCATGTAAGCAACATATGACAGATTAGGGTCATCCATCCATCCATCCATTTTCTAATCCACTGAGCCTCACGAGGTGCACGGGGTAAACCCTGAACTGGTTGCCAGGCAATCGCAGGGTACACATAAACGAACAACCATCCATGCTCACAATCACACCTCGGGACAATTAGGAGTGTACCATTAACCTCCCATGCACGTTTTTGGAATGTGGGAGGAAACCGGACTACCTGGGCGAAAACCTACACATGCATGGGGAGAACATGCAAACTCCACACAGCGAGCCAGAATCGAACCCTGCACCTCGGCATTGTGAGGCGAAAATGCGAACCAGTCGACTAACGTGCTGCCCAATTACAGTCACAGTTGATAAATGTTGGCCATTGAATGAGACATTCGGCATAAATCCGGTTCTAATGGTGAACAGTTTAAAATTCTGTGTCTTTGTTCTTTGAATACAGCGAAACCTTTGGTTTGCTTCTTCCTTGTAAGATAAGATAAGATATCCTTTATTCGTCCCACACTGGGGAAATTTACAAATTTGTAAGATGATGGCTTGACAAGTTGAGTTGGTTCCTTGACCAAGCCAGCAACTCAAACACTCATTTAACTTTCCCCCATTTAAATGAATGGAAATGCCATCAATCTGTTGCGGCCTCCATTAAACACCCAAGAATATTTTTTATAAGGTCTTTTTTAAGAAGGAACATAGTCGACTATAATATTGTGCTTCATACAGACATATGGTAATAACATTATGAATTAGAATGTAAAGAATGAATCCGTATGTGCATCATGGTATAATGCTTCCATTCAATTCATTGTGCTCCTCCCTCTGGCATGCCTGCCTTTTGCTTACGGGGGAGGCATTACAATGCAGTCATACCGACGAATAAAGACAAGTCACCATTTTTCAAAGTGACTCGATGAACTGCAAGAATATTAATCAAATCTATTGTTCACAGAGGATAAAGACTATATGCCTGTGAGTACTGGAATATGTTGTATACATATTTTGCTTCACCGTTTCTGTTCAAATATCCATTGCCTGAGGGATTATAACACCGCTTTCCATTATGTGTTGGTATTATGCTAGTGGCAGTATTTCTAAGGCTAAGTCGTAGTTGTTTGAAATGCAAAACTTTCAATTCTCTTTGGGCAACTAACTTCAACTGTGAGTTGCATTAAATGGATGAACACCTCTATTACCATCTGCCAAACTGTTGCTTTTTGTTAAGTGAGTTGAGCAGATTTTTCTCACCATAAAGTGCTCATATCTCAAGTTTGTGCTCAGAAGTCAAAGCAAAAAATGGAAAAAGTCAGGTCACAAAATTCTCAAGGCACCATTATACTATTGCAATATAATAATATGCAGCGTAGAATTGGAAACTGCTATTTGAAAGGTATTTCCTTTATTTCTGTCAAAGATCCGGATTTTATATATTTGCTAATACAAAGAGACGATCCGGTTTGACACAGGTGAATGACAAATATTTTAATCTTGTGATCTTTCCTAAACAACGCACCGTTCACAGAACTCCACTTACCTTGAAGCCTGTCCCGACAAACATACATTAGCTGTTAAAGATGGCTTTCCCACAAGCTTTTCAGCACTCAGGTTGAACTTGCATGTGCCCTCTTTCAGGAAATTGGATGGAGGTGTAGAAACAGACTGTCAACATAACACATCTCCTAAACCATTGAATTACCCTTTCTCAAAGCTTCAATTTCCAAAAGGAATTCTCACAGCCAATCTTTTGTAAACACTCTTGTTTTTACACAGCAACACATGCTTTTGTGTCACCTTTTCCAAAGGCATCACCCAAAGCCGTATCTTGAAGGTTTTAATTTTATTGTTATTATTGGTTTGTTTATTGAACATAAAACATATACAGTAACAATTTGACAGAAAATAAGGTAGATAAAATAGTAAAAAGAAAGAAATCAGTCTTCATTCAACACAGGTATTATGTTCAAGGGAGTAGGGAGAAGTAAAAAATGTAATTAATTTTCGGAGTGGACACGTAAAGGATACAAGGCCATGGGTGGGTTGAAACAAACAAGGAGCGCATAACAACAAAACATTAAATGCAAATGAAAATATCCATACAGTAGTTTCTTTACGGATGTTGTTGATGAGGTCGTACGAGTGAATGACTCCCACTTGATAAAGACGAATGGGTGAAGAAAGCTGTAAGAACATCAATTTACGTTGCAAGGAAGATTATTTTCCTGTCCCTTAAATCGTTTTTAATGTCACTTTGAATGTTTTAAATTTGTTTGGGCTTCATAATCATATTTGCTGCACTTTGGTCGAAAAGCACGGAGACGAAAATAAATAAATGTCTCAATGCTGCAAGGAATGTGGACGAGGAACCAAACTAAAAACAATGCAAGATATCAAAAAAAAAAAAAAAATCACCTTGGCTTGTTTTAGCTGAGCTCTCTGCTCTGCAATTCGGCATGGATGAAAAAAGCCTGAATATTCTTCTTTGTCGTTGCATTCAAATCATTTTAAGTTGCTCCAGCAATGGGCATGTTGTTCAACTTTAAGACATAAGATATAGTCGGATACTGTTATAACTACAAGGGCCTAAAATGGGATTTTTCACAACCTGGATTAAGCCATGCTCGTGGCACTTGATGTTCCGTTTTCAAATGATTCCCTAGCAGAAGACGGCACAACACCCGAAAGCCTATTTCTTTCTGGGCATGCACAACAACATGTCAAAACAGCCCACTGTCAACGCTTACTTAGTGACATTTATGCAAATGTGATGCCATGCTTTGACGCAAGTGGTGGGCCCATTGACAGTAATGTGTAAAAGGCATAGAGGAGAAGTATAGGCCAATTTGAGGGAGGGCCGACTGATCACGTTATAAAAAATATGGTTATTGCCTTCTTGTGTCAATTATATCCTGTGTTTCTGTGCTTGACCAAAGATCTTTAAAATAAACTAGCATTCATGAGTAACACTTTGCATAGTATCATTGCGGCAACCGTGCGTGTCATTTTCAGATTTTTTTTCTGAAATCCATACTGTGTCATGACACTGTTCTTGTGTGTCTCTAGCAGGTGGCGGAGGAGGGCTTTCCCTCCAGCGTGCACAACTGCTGCCAATATGTTCATAGAGTTAGCCATGTATTTAAGGACTTCCTTAGCACCAAGTTTCTTATTGATCTTGCTTGCGGCTCATGCTACACTTTGTCATTTTTTGCTCTTTAGTCTCTCACTTGTAAGTATTATGGTATTTTGCTCTTCCTCTTGTTTTGCTTTCGTGTAATTGGACTCTTGTCATTTGTTTGTCCTCTTGGATTTACTATTACCTTGTCTTTTTGTTTTTGCCTTGTTTTTCCTGGCTTAACCAATTTAAAGTGTTGAAAATAACTTGAGAACAAATCTTAACTCTCTTGGACAACTGTCTGAGAATTGTCGTAAAAGTCATTTCCCCACTCTGCAGGAGCTGTGCCGCACCTCAAGACTGAAAGTCTGGATTCTTTTTTTAAGACAACAATCCATGAAAATAGTTTGGTTCGATACATTTGAATTGGATTGTTTTGTTGCAACTGGAAAGCTGTAATGCTTTGGTGCAGAAGAAAGCGCATCAGCCATGAATAAGCCATGAATAAGTGAATTTAGTCAGTCCATCTTTTTATGCATATTTCAACTAGACAAATAGCATATTTATGCTATTTGTCTAGTGGACTTGAATGCAGAGTTTGATGTGGAGTGCTGGCGCTTGTGATGTGTCCCAATCATTAACAGCATAATAAATTATCAATCTCTTAGTTCATTGAATTTGCAATTGAGCAGCTGAGGTGGAATTGTGCTGATGTTCGTGTGGAAAGGAATTTGAAAGTAATAGAAGGTATAATACCAATTTGTACAATATGCAATGTCACTTATATAATCCAGTGTAGCAATGAGTAGATTCCCACCTGAGTTTCTTAATACAAAGAACCATTTAGCTGAATAAAATGTGAAAATGCGGATAAAATGACCTTACTTTTTTTTATTTATCTAATATCGGCTTAATGCTAGCTGCTGTTTCTACCCGCTATTCATTTTACAGATAACCTTCTCATTTCAAGGCTAATTTAAAACTTGTTTTATTGAGCCATTTACTTCACGGTGAGCAAGAAGAAACCACATCTTCACTATTGACCTTGTCCTTTGCCGGGTGCTGCACTTCATTGCAAGTCAGGGCATTTGGCGATTTGATGTTGGGGTTGGAAATTGAATCGTACGCCGAGTGATTTTTAACTTCTACAGACAGGCCTAAATGGTAAATGCGGTACCAGCAACATTTAGAAAATGAAGAAGGTGAAGAAAAAAAGGTGTGTTGTGCTTTATCAACGATCTCTTGTTGGTGGGTGTGAGTCGAACTGTGTGATGAACTGCACGTTTCTGTTTTAATTAAATCCGGCTTTGGATGTGAGTTTGTTCGTCTTTTTAGTGCATCGAACACTTTAATTTATCTCCACAAATACACATTCACAGGCACGCAAAAAAGCAGTGCAGAGGTGCGGCGGCCGGCATTGTGGGTGGAAACGATCATTTTGTGTTTGACCTCACAAATTGAACATCAAAAGGGAGCATCTGAGGGGCCGTGGCTTTGTATGGCTGTTCTCCATTCTTCTGTTCCTGTGCCAAATTTCAAGCAAGTGGTCCCAAATTGTAGCGGTCCATCTGCAATTTTCTTTTTGTTTACACGGTATTTATTACGGCAATGTTGTTAGAGTACTGATAACAGCCATCCTTTTGGTCAGTACAAGCATAATATGGAATTTTCATGCCATTTTGAATCCATGTAAGACTAATCATAGTTTACATGGTTGAAACTCTACTGTGTTGATCTGATCTCGACTGATTCATAAATGAGACAGAAGTGAGAATTGCAAAAATGTTTGGTATTCTGTCAGTGATGCTCAGCAGGGGGGCAGTGTTTGATCTCCTTTTCCGGAATTGGGACAAATGAGTGGTGAGCCGGTGTGCCATTGAACTTGTGTATTATGTGTGTCTCTCTGAAGGTCAGCCACATAAAAATTCTGTAAAATTATTTCACGGCTGTCTGGAATTAATTGGATAAAAAGGCTATTATTGGCAAAACCACTGAATCAATTAAGCTTGAATTATATTTTTGCTCATTCATCTGACTTCTTTCCTCATTCTAACCTTGGTTATTTACAAGGTCCTACGACAATAGATTTGTTTTTATTTTTTTAAGCTATTGCCTGCTTTGCATAGACCAAGATTGATCGGTCATTGAAGTGACACAAACTTGGCTTTTCTGAACAAAGCATAAAGGTATAAGCCAGCCCGTGAGTCCTCTGGGCAACCATTGTGAGAACTAGCGGTATAAAAATTCAAAACCTTTCATGTTCATTTCCGTTAATGGAGTGGTTTCATTCAGAAGCCACTCGTCATGCGGGAGTGCTCTGTCTTTGTCAGCACACTCGCTTCCACCCCCAAGACCGATTTGGATGTAAATAGGTTACCAACTGGTTACCAAATTTCTTATGTCAATGCGCATGTTATTTCTCCCACTCTTTCTTCCCCCCTTGAGTTTGATAATTAATCACATGGTATTTATCCTCGGGTGGTGGTGCCGTTTCAAAGATCTCTGCAAAATTTAGTGAGATATCTTTACTGAGTCAGATGCACTTTGAGGAGGAATGGAATGCTAATGAGGTTCTCAGTGTTTGAACAGCAGCATCTATAGAGACCGGTTAAAATAGCCTACGCTGTTTACTGTGTATTTGACCCAGCGGGAACCACACAGGAGAGACCGTGAGGTGAAACAAAATGGATTTTATTCACAAACTCCCAAATGAGTCATTTTTAGGATCCACGGTGTTACTGATCCATGGTTGCTTGCTTTATTCTATCCTTTGATCGTCTGCTGTGCTGAAACAGTCAAGTCGGGGGAGAGGATATCCGAGAGGGAGGCGAAACGCCGAGGAAAGAAATGACGAGCGGCAAAATTATCCTGCCAGATAAACTGTAAGTGCCTGCCAAGGATGTACTGTATTTACGCTTGGAACGATCACCTGTGGCACTTACAAACGGCAAATGTAGCATTGAGCTGATGTAATCAACTCGTTACACATAGAGTACCACTAATACTAACAGGCAGCTACACTTTTAACTAGGATGTTTTTCAATTTCATGATCTTGATTTAGTTCCAACAAGCAGGCCTTACTTCAGAATTTTGAGTTGAACTTCCCGGGGCAGCTCACCAGGAATGAGTTATAAACTCCTCATCCACTGCTTTTAAATGAGAATAAAGCAGTTAAAACTTCATAGACTTTTTTTTCCTATTCAGATTGTTGGCTGCAAGGTTCACATATAAACACTGTGCTTAGTTTTGATAATTGTAGAATCAAAACCTCATGTTGCCAGCTGTATTGTTCTTCTTATCCCGAAGTGCATTTTTGATCCTCTAATCAGTGAATATGCTCTTGAGTGTTTGAGTTGATAATGTATAATATAGTGAGGCTTTGCGCATCTCTAATTGGACTTGCAGTGTGTATCTCTGCTCGCCACAGTAATGTCCTCATCGCAGGGGAAGCCACAACTTGCTCCTTTTCGTGACCACCACACACAACACCTGCGTTGTGTTTCGGAGTACACTTCCACTTTGATACACAAATGTATTTTTGGTGTGTATCTCCAAAACACAGTCGGGCTATACAAACAGCCAAAAATATCAGTTTTTAGTAATATCCGTTTAGTGTCGAAAATCCCAAATAATGGTTAGCATTCATGTGCTACATAACAATGATTTTAAAAATCTTAAGGTGTTCTGAAGGGTTTTGTGAATGCAAAGGTTTGTGGAAAATATTTATTACATTTCAATTGTTTGATCAGCATCTGAGACTCTTAGAGATTCCATTGGTAGATTGTTTTAGAACCGGCAGCGACTGTTCAAGTGTTGACTGTATATTTCACCAAAGCGACATTGACTTGAAACTATGCCTTCCAAGCCTTTCAAGCGTATATTCTTTTGGGGGTTGGGAGTGGTGGTGGATAGAGCTGCAGATTTCCAGCATGAATTGACAAAGCCGCATTTCAATAAAATGTTACTCGTGGCGAGAGACAGTACTTAATAAGCAATCAGCACTGGGAAACTGGTGCTGGTAGGTTTCACACAAGGGATGCTTGGGGGGCTTTTCTTGATCCAGGATCATGCTCTCAGATTGATTGATTTGGTAGCACAAGGCCTAAGCCAGAGAATGTACGAAGCTATCTAGAAGGTCCGAGTCAGTGAGCCCTCAAACGCATAAAACGTCCTGCTCTGTTGATTGGGGACATTCATTCTAATCATTGACTGAAAGACCGTTGTTGATATGATATTTTAATGGACCCAAAACATTAAAAGGATTGTAAATCAATGCGGTAGCACATCACTAATGTTTTGAAAGTCAGGAATGCCTGTTGGGTAGAAAAGAGACACTAGACGATCAGACATATGGACTCTGAATAGTGACCCATGTGGGATTTGGTATACAAGGACATAAAATGCACTGAAACAAGAAAAGGAACAATAGAGGTACTCAAAGTACACAAATTCATAGACCCCTCTAATGCCACAGAAAATAAACAAGGACGCAAAAAAGATGAACAAATGTAATTTGTAGATCGAGCGGTAGTGTATTCATAAAGACAAAGAAATGATGGTGGTCTGTTAAGTCTCAACAGTACTTAGGGCAAAAGCAAAAATGATACAATCCTGGAAATCTGATGGGACATGCTGTCGACTCACAAAGTTTGTGGCCTATGCAGTGACACTCCACTATGTAATGGAAAATTGAGGCAGACTTTATTTTGAGCTACCACATGGACATGAGACTGGATAGCATTGCTCAAGGAGATGTGCTATGCAGTAGACAGCAGTTGCCTTTTGTGGATGTTGGTACACTGAGTTACTAGTTGTTTCGTGGTCAACCGTGACTGTGGGTTTCGAAGTAACCATTCAGCCCACATTCTCTGCATGTAACCCCTCTGACTAGGGTTGCTTGAGTAGTAGCATTCCAACAGAGCCATGTTATCGCATCTCGTCCATCTCCGCTTTGTTCCAGTAGCCCATTTTTTATTTTATTTTATATATATATATATATATATATATATATATATATATATATATATATATATATATATCCACTCAGGTTTTTAAATAACTGTAATAACTAGCAGATCCTTGGAGATGGTGTTGTTTAATAATTTATTATTTAGAATCAATACACTTTTCGAGTAGCTGATTAGAGGGTGAAGAATCTAATCTTCAGGTCATTTATTGGGTGATAGAAACTAATTTCTCTGCTTTTGGGTCAAACGAGCATTTTTGGTGAGACCAACCAACGTTCCTGTGCTGCTGACTGAAGAACAGAAATGGGTTGAGATTGTCAGCAACTGAGGTTGGGTGTGATTGTAAATGCCAGTGGTTGTCTATGTGTGCCCTGCAATTGGCTGGCAACCTGTTCAGGGTGTTCCCCAACCTACTGCCCGAAGACAGCTGGGATAGGCTCCAGCACACCCACGACCCTTATGAGGATAAGCGGATTAGACAATGGATGGATCGATGATTTAGTGAATTGGATCAACTAAAGGTCAAGAATGTCAAAGTGATGATATCCTCTCAATTTTTCATTTGAGAGCCTTAGCTAAAAACATTTTGACACTGCTGATTTAGATGCTCTTCATGCAGTCAGGCGAAGAGTAGCGAAAAATTAACATCAATGCTTAAAATGCTGTCATTTAATTTGTTTGCCAGTGTTTAAAGAGTGCTCTTCACGCTCTTAGTTGTCAGTACTTGAGGAGCAAGTACTTGGCAAGTTGAAACGTAACATAGCTGGAAGTGCTCTCAACCTATTTTAGAGGTGAAACAAAGCGGAACATTATCCTCCTCCTGAGAGGAGCTCAGGGAAAATATCTGAACAGATGAAAGCACTTGTGCAACCATGATGGAATGTCAAGGCAAACATGTACAGGAAACGATCAGGCCAGGCGCAAATCGAATCCACTTATTCCGCATTGGGCTCTATCGCTGCACCTACAAACACAGCTGTGTCCTTAGGAAATCCATTTAAAAAAAACTCCTTGTTGGCATTCGTAGTGTTTAAATGTTCACATTCCCTGCATCGAATGTAAATTGCTCGATGTCACAAAATTACAATTACGTATTGCTTGAAAAAAAATGTATAGTTGGAGAGCAAAGCAGAGACATGATATCTCACATTGGTTACTTTTTCCCACTATGGCCACACTGGCCTGTATCATCACCCAAACACCTGGGCCTTTCTGCAGGTCCGAAGATATGGCCATCAATTCTAGCCCTGTGCGTAAAGGAAAAAAATCTCAGCTCAGTGGACGGCGGCGAGACCAAGGAGTGAATGACATGCTATCCAATTACTTGTCACCTCGGCCCAGGCTGCTGCAGGGACTTGAGGGAACCACATAAGACAAGCAATTGCACAGAAAAAAGATTCAGATCACCACCAAGCCATCTCGCAGATTTAGCGGTTCCTCGCAGCTCTTCTCACCATGTCTTAAAGCGATACAGACTAAAGCATAAACACATTGATTTCGGCAAACCCTGAGGGTTTTATTTTTTCCCAGCTTGAAATCAAAGTTGGATCTGCATGAATCGTATATGTGAAGAAGAACCTGAAGGGAAATACACGGGCTGTGTGTTTTATATTCACTACTCGGCCTCCGGAGACCAGTTATTGTAACGGGGAAACATGGAGTTCACTGGCTTAAGTCTTATATCATTTTCTATCATAGTACAGTGTTTAAAAGGAAAAAAGAAATCTCTGGTATGGCTTGATGCACCTTCGCTGTTATTTTGCCACCAGTGTGTTAGCACATGGTGACAAATGGTGGTCAGTGTAGGTGAGGCAGTAAACTAACACTGTTGGACGGTATTTGGTTTGTTACTGGGGTTGTATTGCTTCTTGGATGTTAGTCTGCCTCTTTGTTGGATATATGACTGGGTGACATGGCCAAAAAGTCGTATTTTTCCGCTGAATGGCGATACAGAAACTACTAGGAGAGGTCACTGTCATATATTATTGAACATCATAATATATTTAGTAGGGCAGCACGGTGGGCGACTGGTTCGCCCGCCGGCCTCACAGTGCAGTGGTACAGGATTCAATTCCGGCTCCGGCCTTCCTGTGTGGCATTTGCATGTTTTCCCCGTGCCGGCGTGGGTTTTCTACGGGTACTCCGGTTTCCTCCCACATTCCAAAAACATGAAGGGCTGGCTGATTGAACACTCTGAATTGTCCCTAGATGTGAGTGTGAGCACGAATGGTTGTTTGTCTGTGCGTGACCTACAATTGGTTCAGGGTTTCTTTCTGCCTACTGCTCGAAGACAGCTGGAATATCCAGCATGCCTGCGACCCTTGTGAGGATATGCAGATTGGAAAATGAATGGATATCTTGTAATATTTACGAATTAAGAGTTAGGTTCAGCAACAAGTGGAGTTTGTTTTTGAAACATGGTAGCTATAAATATTAAACGCATGGTCAAACCCATCTTTTGGTACCTTTTATAGGTCACACTTAAAAACAAAAAATGAAAACATCTCAAAAACCTGTTGTGTAAGAAAAAAGTAAGCAAATCGTTGTCAAAAATACACTCGGGACATATCAATGATGAATGAAAATTTGCTGTTGACCAGTGAGCTTTTGGCAAATGTAAAAAAAACAGAGGTGGGCATTCCGTCAGACTGACAGAGGGCCTGTCATTCCGTCAACATTTCCGTCAATATTTCAGGCCGACCAACGACGGCGCAGTCCGTCGTTCTTTGGGGACAACCAATCGAGAACATAATTTCCACGCTGGCACTGCACCGGCCGACACGCAGTCAAGTAAAGAAAATGACTACAGTAAAAACAACAGGTACACACACGCACTGCGTGGCGATTGGTGGAGTAAAACAATATGAGATGCATGTCACAATTTTTTTTTCCTGTATTTGGCATGTCAGATGTGCAGCACCTGTGTGTGACATGGTACACATAAATCCGTTTTCAACACCATTTGGCTGTTACCAATGCCCCTTATGGACCCACCTCTGGAAATAAACTGTATTTATTAAACTGTATAAATTATACACATTTTGTAAAATTTACATTTTACAAACAGATCAAAATTTCAGTTAATTTTAGTTTTTGTTGTGTTTTCAGATTAAGCCTTACCATTCACCCCCCCCCCAAAATTTTTTGTCTTGCAATATGCTCGCACACCTAAGATTTTGCAGCACGTCACAAGCGGTGCACATAGTGAATACTTATTAAATCAGTCCCAGGGTAAATTTATGACGTTCAAAACCTGAACTGTTCAATTTCATTTCACTGGATTTAGTAGTTTTCAAAATAAATGATTAAAAAAAATTGTGGGGCACAATTTTACCTCATTTTAAAAGCAAAAACTACAAATACATTTAAAACTCTTAAAGCTGACAGTTATAAATGACTCTCTCCATCAGATTAGAGAGGGTTGTTAGAGCTTTGTGTTGGTTGCACGGTGTCAACACGAAGTGAATTTGATCATTATTAGTCGCTTCACATTTCCGATAATGGGGAGGAAAGTAGTAATTGGTTTGGCGAATGCAGAGCTCGTCTTACCGCACAGTTGTTGGTGATTAGCCAAATTGAGGATTGCATTGGTCAGCACCACGTGTTACCTCTCTCTTTGCGGTTATGGTTTTAGCATTCAGGTAGAGCTGGCACTAATGCTGTAAGGATGAATACTGAAACTGAACAAAAGCCCGCTGGGTCCATGAGCATATAGAAAAGCAGCCTGGGGCTATGGAATTCATTACTGTAGAATGTCCAAGTCACATTCGATCTGTTGACTTGAGACAGTGCAAGGTGCAGTACCAAAGTAAAACAATGCAAAGTTCTCGATGTATTTTATTTTTTTAATAAAAAAAAAAAGGAAGTATCTTATAAGAAAGTTTATACTTTTCCTATCACAATAAATTAGCAGTTTCTGTTAACGGGTCCCTGCCAATGTGATTTAGGCTAATTTCACCACTTTTAAGACGTTTGAGTACCAAATGATAATTTTCTGTACATCAATCTATCTGTCTGTGTGTGTGTGTGTGTGTGTGTGTGTGTGTGTGTGTGTGCATGTGTATATGCTGTATATAAAATATATATATATATCTATATCTATATAGATATAGATATAGATATATATATACATATGTGTGTGTATGGGTTTATATATATTCATTCATTCATCTTCCGAGCCACTTGATCCTCACTAGGGTCGCGAGGGGTGCTGGAGCCTATCCCAGCTGTCTTCGGGCAGTAGGCAGGGGATACCCTGAATCAGTTGCCAGTTTATATATATATATACATGTATGTGTATATGTATGTACTGTATGTATATGTATGTATGTATATATATATATATATATATATATATATATATATATATATGTGTGTGTGTGTGTATACTGTATAAAAAAAAAAATCCTCATCTCACCCCTTGGGTGGTGTCCGTCCCTCATTCAGCTCGGGTCCTCTCTACCAGAGGCCAGGAAGCTTGAGGGTTCTGCGCAGTATCCTTGCTGTTCCCAGCACTGCACATTTCTGGACTGAGATGTCCGATGTTGTTCCCGGGATCTGTTGCAACCACTCATCTAGTTTGGGGGTCACTGCCCCGAGTGCTCCGACCACCACAGGCACGACTGTCACCTTTACCTTCCAGGCTCTCTCCATCTCCTCTCTGAGCCCTTGGTATTTCTCGAGTTTCTCATGTTCCTTCTTCCTGATGTTTCCATCACTGGGGACCGCTCCATCCACTACAACGGCTTTCCTCTGCCCTTTATCTATGATCACGATATCTGGTTGGTTCGCCATTACCATCTTGTCAGTCTGGATCTGGAAGTCCCACAGGATCTTCGCTCTGTCATTCTCCACCACCTTCGGAGGTGTTTCCCATTTTGACCTTGGGGTTTCCAGTCCATACTCCGCACAGATGTTTCGGTAGACTATGCCAGCCACCTGGTTATGGCGTTCCATGTAGGTTTTCCCTGCCAGCATCTTACACCCTGCAGTTATGTGTTGGATCGTCTCAGGTGCCTCTTTGCACAGCCTACACCTTGGGTCTTGTCTGGTGTGGTATATCTGGGCCTCGATGGCTCTGGTGCTCAAGGCCTGCTCCTGAGCAGCCAGGATGAGTGCCTCTGTGCTGTCCTTCAGGCCAGCCCTCTCTAGCCACTGATAGGACTTCTTGAGATCAGCCACTTCAGTTATGGTCCGGTGGTACATCCCGTGTAGTGGCTTGTCCTCCCATGATGGTCCCTCTTCCAGCGCCTCATCTTCTGTTCCCCATTGTCTGAGACATTCTCTGAGTACGTCATCCGTTGGAGCCTTCTCCTTGATGTATTCATGGAGCTTGGATGTTTCATCCTGGACAGTGGCTCTCATACTCACTAGTCCCCGGCCTCCATGCTTTCGGCTTGCGTACAGTCTCAGGGTGCTGGATTTGGGATGGAACTCTCCATGCATGGTTAGGAGCTTTCGGGTCTTAACATCCGTGGTCTGAATCTCTTCCTTTGGCCACCTTACTATTCCTGCAGGGTATCTGATCACTGGCAGGGCATAGCGGTTTATTGCCCGGGTCTTATTCTTGCCATTGAGCTGGCTTCTTAGGACTTGCCTCACTCGCTGGAGGTATTTGGCCGTAGCCGCTTTCCTTGTTGCCAGTTCGAGGTTGCCATTGGCTTGTGGTATACCAAGGTACTTGTAGCTGTCCTCAATGTCTGCTATTGTTCCTTCAGGGAGTGAGACCCCTTCAGTGCGGACTACCCTTCCTCTCTTAGTCACCATCCGACTACATTTCTCAAGCCCGAATGACATCCCGATGTCGCTGCTGTAGATCCTGGTTGTGTGGATCAGGGAATCTATGTCCCTTTCGCTCTTAGCATACAGCTTTATGTCATCCATGTAGAGGAGGTGACTGATTGTAGCTCCATTTCTGAGGCGGTATCCATAGCCTGTCTTGGTGATTACTTGGCTTAGGGGGTTCAGTCCTATGCAGAACAGCAGTGGGGAGAGTGCATCACCTTGGTATATGCCACATTTGATGGACACTTGGGTAAGTGGCTTGCCATTGGCTTCAAGTGTGGTTTTCCACATCTTCATCGAGTTCGCAACGAAGGCTCTTAGGGTCCTGTTCACCTTATACAACTCCAAGCATTCAGTGATCCATGTATGTGGCATCGAGTCATAGGCTTTCTTGTAATCAATCCAAGCTGTGCACAGGTTGGTACGTCGGGACCTGCAGTCTTGTGCGACTGTTCTGTCAACCAGGAGCTGATGTTTGGCTCCTCTGGTATCTCTACCAATGCCCTTCTGTGCTTCGTTCATGTATTGATCCATGTGTCCACTTATATTAGCCGCAATGATGCCTGACATGAGCTTCCATGTTGTGGAGAGACAGGTTATTGGCCGATAGTTGGATGGGGCTGCACCCTTCGAGGGATCCTTCATGATCAGGATCGTTCGCCCTTCGGTTAGCCATTCTGGGTGAGTCCCATCCCTCAGCACCTGGTTCATTTGTACCGCTAGGCGCTCATGGAGTGCTGTGAGTTTCTTTAGCCAGTAAGTGTGGACCATGTCCGGGCCTGGTGCTGTCCAGTTCTTCATATCTGAGACTCTTTCCTGTATGTCTGCCACTGTTATTTTAACTGGGTTCTGTTCAGGGTCGGCAAAAACCCGAGCGTGGGAAGAGTTCGGTGAGGCCATGGAAGCCGACTTCCGGACGGCTTCGAGGAAATTCTGGTCCACCATCCGACGTCTCAGGAGGGGGAAGCAGTGCACCACTAACACTGTGTACAGTGGGGATGGGGCGCTGCTGACTTCGACTCGGGACGTTGTGAACCGGTGGGCAGAGTACTTCGAAGACCTCCTCAACTCCACCAACATGCCTTCCTTGGAGGAAGCAGAGCCTGGGGACTCTGAGGTGGGCTCTCCTTTCTCTGTGGTTGAAGTCACCGATGTGGTTAAAAAGCTCCTCGGTGGCAAGGCCCCAGGGGTGGATGAGATCCGGCCAGAGTTCCTCAAGGCTCTGGATGTTGTGGGGCTGTCCTGGTTGACACGCCTCTGCAACATCGCGTGGTCAACAGGGAGAGTGCCTCTGGATTGGCAGACCGGGGTGGTAGTCCCTCTTTTTAAAAAGGGGGACCGGAGGGTGTGTTCCAACTACAGAGGGATCACACTACTCAGCCTCCCTGGTAAGGTCTATTCAGGGGTGCTGGAGAGGAGGGTCCGTCAGGAAGTCGAGCCTCAGATCGAGGAGGAGCAGTGTGGTTTTCGTCCCGGCCGTGGAACAGTGGACCAGCTCTACACCCTTAGCAGGGTCCTTGAGGGTATGTGGGAATTCGCCCAACCAGTCTACATTTGTTTTGTGGACTTGGAGAAGGCGTTTAACCGTGTCCCTCGGGGAGTTCTGTGGGGGGTGCTTCGTGGGTATGGGGTACCGAACCCCCTGATACGGGCTGTTCGGCCACTATACCACCGATGTCAGAGTTTGGTTCGCATTGCCGGCAGTAAGTCGGAATCGTTTCCAGTGGGGGTAGGACTCCGCCAAGGCTGCCCTTTGTCGCCGATTCTGTTCATAACCTTTATGGACAGAATTTCTAGGCGCAGCCGAAGCGTTGAGGGGGTCCGTTTTGGGGGCCTCAGTATTACATCCCTGCTTTTTGCAGATGATGTGGTGCTGTTGGCTCCTTCAAACGGGGCTCTCCAACTCTCACTGGAGCATTTCGCAGCCGAGTGTGAAGCGGTTGGGATGAAAATCAGCACCTCCAAATCTGAAACCATGGTCCTCAGTCGGAAAAGGGTGGAGTGCCCCCTCCGGGTCGGGGAGGAGATCTTACCCCAAGTGGAGGAGTTCAAGTATCTTGGGGTCTTGTTCACGAGTGAGGGCAGGAGGGAGCGAGAGATCGACAGGCGGATCGGTGCAGCGTCTGCTGTGATGCGGACGTTGTATCGGTCTGTCGTGGTGAAGAAGGAGCTGAGCCAAAAGGCGAAGCTCTCAATTTACCGGTCGATCTACGTCCCAACCCTCACCTATGGTCACGAGCTATGGGTCGTGACCGAAAGAACGAGATCCCGGATACAAGCGGCTGAAATGAGTTTTCTCCGCAGGGTGTCCGGGCTCTCCCTTAGAGATAAGGTGAGAAGCTCAGTCATCCGGGAGGGGCTCAGAGTCGAGCCGCTTCTCCTCCACATCGAGAGGAGCCAGATGAGGTGGCTTGGGCATCTGATTCGGATGCCTCCTGAGCGCCTCCCTGGTGAGGTGTTCCGGTCATGTCCCACCGGGAGGAGACCCCGAGGAAGACCCAGGACACGCTGGAGAGACTATGTCACCCAGCTTGCCTGGGAACGACTCGGGATCCCCCGGGGAGAGCTGGAAGAAGTAGCTAGGGAGAGGGAAGTCTGGGCTTCCCTGCTAAACTGTTGCCCCCGCGACCCGGCCCCGGATAAGCGGTAGATGATGGATGGATGGATGTTCAGGGAGGTTGCTGTGCTCCTCTCTCAGGGTCACCAGCCATTGTGCACTGCTGTTATGTGCAACCTCCTTCTCCCATAAGCCTTTCCAGTACCTTTCAGTTTCCAGTCTTGGTGGGTCAGCTCTGTTGTTAGGACCCTGCCACTGAGCGTACACTTTCACAGGTTGTGTTGCGAACAGCCTGTTTATTCGTCTGGCCTCATTCTCTTTCGTGTACCGCTTTAGGCGACTGGACAAGGCTTGGAGCCTTTGTTTGGCAGTTTCGAGTGCTTCAGGTATGGTCATCTGGATGTACCTCTCGGGTATCGGCCTTTTCATCACACCTCTCTGGGCCTCCGTCAATTGACTCACATCTTTCCGGGCCGCCTTGATCTTAGCCTCCAACCGTCTTTTCCATGGTGGGTAACGTATCTCATGGCTTCCATGGTTGCTCTTATAGCCCAGAGTCTCCAGGATCACTGATGCTGAAGCGTATATCAGCTCATTGGTTTCTGTGATCGTTACGGTAGGGATCGCCCTCAGTGCTGCATTCACACTTTCTATGAGACTTTCAGATGGTACTTCACATAGCCGTTGCAATCGGTTTCTAGGTTGCCCAGCTTTCATTCTCGCCATGATCTTAGCTTTCAGGTCAGTTGCTGCCTCGCTCAGCATTTCATTCATTGGGGCTGGCCACCCAATCTCATCATCTGCATTCATTGGGGCTTGCCTCCCAATCTCTTGTATGACCTCCTCCTCTGATCTGGCAGCCTGGGGCCCTTCACCATGGAACCTGCGTTGTACCTCATCAATCTCAAGTTGTGGATGTTGGAACACTGAGCTACTAGTTGTTTCGCGGTCAACCGTGACTGTGGGTTTCGAAGTAACCATTTAGCCCACATTCTCTGCATGTAACCCCTCTGACTAGGGTTGCTTGAGTAGTAGCATTCCAACAGAGTCATGTTATCGCATCTCGTCCATCTCCGCTTTGTTCCAGTAGCCCTTTTTTCATCAAGGTGCTCTGGTTCCCCAGCACCTGACGCAGACCTTGTTTGGCCGGGCGACGTCTGAGTATATGTATATGTATATATATATGTATATGTATATGTAGGTATATGCATATATGTGTGTATGTTGTAACTGAAGATGTGACACACTACTCATAAACGGTAATTGCTGGTATCTTTGGCACAGGGGACGTCTTAAACATAATGTGGCACAGGCGTCATTTAATTAAAAAGTGTTATGGCACAAACAACAAACAGTCCAACTTGAATCAAGCTGCAAGATAGAAGATGGATGCCGGGAAAACTGCCAATGACTAAAATGAAGAAGGCAGCCACGGCCAGAGGAAATTACGTTCTATGTACTCCATATTGGCTGGCTTCCATTTTTAATCTTGAGAAATATTTGTCATCCCCCCGTAGTTTATCAGCTGTTCCAACTTGTATTGATGAACATATGTTTTCCCAAGAGAAACAACATCAAACGCTGCTAGAAGTAAAGTGTGAATTCATTTGGTGTGAGTTGACATCTCTTGTCATCTCAGGTGATTTAACGTGTGTTTATTCAAATGATATTCAAGTGTGAAAGGAGAAGTTGGGGGGGATGACATCGAACGAGTAATGACGGCCCTCCTACTGTATTTTTATCACGACTGCATAACCCAATTTCAGCAATCACACGGAGAAGGAAGGTGAAAAATATAAAATAAATTAAAATGTCGGGAAAGACTTCACCGGCAGAATAACTGAACCCTGTGGTACATTGGACCAGTGATTGAAGAGGGTCAGCTGCTCTGTACTGTGAAACTCACATCTTACTCTTGGAAATGTTATTTTTGGACAGGAGGGGGGTATGGGGGGCAAAAGTCTCAAACTCAAGTACGGTAAGGCAAATTCAAGGGAAGGGAGTTGACTTGAATTGCAAAATTATGCACATGATTTCATAAAATGAAAGTATTGAACAGATTTAAGAAGAAGAATCAGAATTGTTTGATTATGAATCTTGTCATAATTGATTACGTTTTGCGGGGCTTGTTTTAGTAAAAACATTTGATGCTAAGTATATCTAAAAAATATATACATCCGCTGTATGTCATTTTAACCCATATCCATTTCTTGGTCAGGTATGCAGTTCAGTGTTGCCAGGTGTAAATATACAGTAAACATAAACCAAATCTGAAACCTATAACCAAGACATTTATATTACAATTCCAAACAAACATTTGGACATTAATAGCTTCTAAACTGCATACGAGGTGAACAATTGTGCACCCAAATGTCCAGTAAATTCTTTCTGAACTTGCCCAGTGCAGCTTTTACCAAATGTAATTAAAGGGACCAGAGACTTTTAAAAAATGTAATTAAATGGACCAGAGAGGAAAGTGATTCCACTCCGTTCAGTTTTTTTATTTTTTTATTTTTTTTTTGACTGAGTGCTGCCTGCTGCTTTTGATGAGAGTGTATTACCCTTGTTTGCTCCCAATTTGTGTCCATCTGCGAGTTCCTGGGGTTGAGTACAATGTTTTTGAGTGGCTTGTTATTGCTATCTTTTGCCTGACTTCAAGTGAAAGCTGTTGGGGAAAAAAAAAGAAACCTATCCTGATTCACTTAAGGCACATGACCTTTTAATTTCTCTCTTTTCCAGTATTGGGATGTAATTGACACTTTACCCTGGGTCCCCTCTGTCCCCGTTCGTCCTCATTCTTTATAAGCGCTTCCGTCCCAGTCCGACCCCCTAAACCCCTGAAAAAAAAAAGCATCCGTGCCTGACACGGTGGGAGAGAGCCCTGCCAGTTAACACCCTACAGACGAGACAGCACTTACTTTGCTCGGTACATTCGCGCAACACTGCTAATCCTTTTACAGTAACCGCAAGTATTATCATAGATATGAACCCCCCCGCAGAAATCAGGAGTGGGGAAAATACTTTTTCACGACACTGTGTACAGTAGAAGGGACCGCAGAGAGCCCGCAGATCCATACTAAGGAAGATGAAAAGTGTAAGCAAACCAAGGCAGAATTCTTCATCCGTGAGAGGCAGATGTGTGTTGATGCTGACAGATTGAATGAGAGATTATTCAGAGTTTAGGAGTGAGCTAATGGTTTTGTTCACTAGTTCTCCAGGCAGCGGAATCACTCTCAATCACACTTCTGTAAAGCATGCGCGCACCCATCCTGGCAGGGTTTCAAAATGATGCTGATAAACGTGTGGGAGGCCATCAGTGACCACTGGAACTTGTGTTTCGCTGACAATCAAAGTCTTCCTGTTTAACGCTGATTTTCAGATATGTATATATATTTTAATTAAAAACTGAAATAATTACTGTTTAAGAGTAATATTAAATTATGAACAGCACATTCTGTTTTTGAACATTGTGATGACAGGTGGGAAGCACCAGGGTTATGATAGTTTTGGATTTTTCATGATACTGTTTTTTATTTTATGTTATTTTTTTCAACCCATCCAGTTTCCAGTGGAGTGGTTTTGTTAGCTTTTTATGGCTTTTGTTTTTGAGCAAAATGTTTTGCTTTTGTGAAGTTTTTTAAATTTGTTTTCGCATTAGTTTTAGTTTTTTTCTATCGAGTACTTGTGTGCAAGAAAAAAAAGTTCACTCACGATTGTGTAAAAAAAAAGTCTTTCCTGAAATAAAGTTTAATTAAATTTCATTAAATTTTTAGATTTTAAATTGACCCAAAGGACATTTTCACTATAATCATCGTTATTTTTATGAGCCTAAAATTTAATTTCCATAATGCTTTGTTTTAAAGCACTCTTGTTTTTTTTCCAATTTTATTAATTTTTTAAAAAGGTTTTCATTAACTACAATGACCTTAGTTCACATGAAGCTCACAATATCATCACGTCATTTAATATTCACATTAAATGAGCAGAAATCAAAGTTCTATGGGTTAATTATTTGCCCAACTTTGAATTGGTTTTTGACTTTCATGCGCTTGTCTTTTTTTTGTCTTATAAAACTAATTCATTTTCCAGAAATTATTGTCTCCCCAATTGGATGAATTATACATTTCACAATCAAAAATGCATTATTTATTAAAGTGGGGGCATTTTGTTCAGCATGTTTCTGAAAAAGAAAAAGAAATAGTGTGCAAGTTGAAAATAATCCCTTAAACACAGCTTCAAAATGACAAAGTCAAGACAAATAAACTCAATCACATGCTCCAACGAACTATGAAATAATTCAGTAATTTGAAATATCGTCCTCTTAAACATAAATCAGCATTTTCAAAGCAGTGTTTCCTAATTGGTGATTGGCCCAGAAATGAAGGCTTCATTCAACAATATCTAAAAGGCAGGATTACTGCCATTGACAGAAAATCAAACATATCATCAGTTTACAAAATTAATATGATTCACATTCACCAACCAAACTGATTTGTACGGAAGAGGATTGGGGCCAATGAAGAAAGAAAAAATAAGGTTGGCAATAGACTTTAAAGACAGAATTCTGACTTTAAAGTCAGAAGTCTGAGATTAAAGTCAGTCTACAATGACCTTAGTTCACATGAAGCTCACAATATCATCACGTCATTTAATATTCACATTAAAAATAAGGTTGGCAATAGACTTTAAAGACAGAATTCTGACTTTAAAGTCAGAAGTCTGAGATTAAAGTCAGTCTTGCCAACCTTATTTTTTCTTTCTTCATTGGCCCTAATCCTCTTCCGTAGATTTGAAACACATTTCAGTGTATTCTAGTTTTATTGTTTTTTTTGTCACTCTGATTATTTAGTATTATCTTTTTTTTAATCTTGATTCATCAATACAACCTCCATTTACAGTACACCCCAAAATGTTCAATCATGAATGTTACACACACACACTCGCACACATGCCCCCAAAAATCACTCAGTTATTCATTCATTCATTTTCCGATCCGCTTATCCTCACAAGGGTCGCGGGGGGTGTTGGAGCCTATCCCAGCTGTCTTCGGGCAGTTGGCGTTGACACCCTGAACCATTCATTCATCTTCCGAGCCGCTTGATCCTCACTAGGGTCGCGGGGGGTGCTGGAGCCTATCCCAGCTGTCTTCGGGCAGTAGGCGGGGGACACCCTGAACCAGTTGTCAGCCAGTCGCAGCGCACACAGAGACGAACAACCATCCGCGCTCACACTCACACCTTGGGACAATCTTGAGTGTTCAATCAGCCTGCCATGCATGTTTTTGAAATGTGGGAGGAAACCGGAATACCCGGAGAAAACCCACACAGGCACGGGGGAGAACATGCAAACTCCACACACAAATGCCAGAGTTGGAATCGAACCCACAACCTGTGCACTGTGAGGTCCACCGTGCCGCCCCCGCTCAGTTATGGTAAACAATTGTGATTACATAATCTTCCCCCAAACCTTTCTCAAACGTGATGCAATAAATAAAAGAGGTAATCGAACGTATCCAACCCAACTATGTTCACTCATTAATGTCTAAAAATGGCGTAATGCCACCGGGCTTTGGCAGAGTGAGGGAGGAGGCAGAGTTTTACAAAATTTTTCAAGCAGTTGAGCGTTCTCCGAAGAGTTCATTGATTTGTTCTCAAGATACAGTATTCTGCACATTTGAAATTGGTTAATAATGTGTGAAAATAACAAATGATGTGTGAACAGACCAATAGAATTGATTTGTGAAAAAATATGAAATTGACCACATTTGGATGAACAGGGTTTCCATGCGACATCTATGATGTATGTCCAGTGATTGGCTGCCAACTAGTTCGGGGTGTACTGCGTCTTTCATCCAAATTCAGGCGGAATAGGTTCCAACTAACCCATATTCCTGGTGAAGAAAATGAGCAAACAGGAAATAAACTGATGGACATAATGTCCACTACTGTGCCGTCAGTGCAGCATCGCTTACTTCATACACAAGGTCACTTGGCCGCAAGATCTTCAGGTCATGACTCACATAACTGAAGATAAATGAGCATTTTGGAATTGAGCAACTCAGTAAATTCCTCCTTTGTGATAAGAAACGCGCTCTTTATTTGTAGACATTGATTTGCCGCTGGATTGATTGCTTTTGGTTGATTTTCTTCCTTTGTTTATGAATAAAGCAATCGTGGAGGTTAAGTGATTGGCCTGGAATTGTGTTTCATTGCAAACTGATAGATAACAGCAATTTTAATCACCCTGTTTAGAGTTTTGCTCTTTTGTGAAAATGTCCTTATTTGGTGTCTCATCTCCAGGCCAGTGGGGTCATTGTATGGGTGAAGACTGTGGCTCCGGTGGAGTTCAGAGCAGGACAGTATGGTGTGTCCACACAGAGGGCTGGACCACCCATCACTCTCACTGCAACCACATGGACAAACCCGAGAGTCGGCGGCATTGTTTTAAGGTGTGCGACTGGCACCAGGACCTCTTCGAGTGGGAACTCTCTCCCTGGGAGGGCTGTGTTCTTGTACCTTTTTTTTCCAACGAGCTCAAGCTGCGGACCACAGAGTGCATTACAGCACAGCATGGAATCCAGAGACGCAAAGTGCAGTGTATGCGCACTTCTAACCGCACGACAGTCACTTCGAGGATTTGTGACTTCTTTTCTCAGAGACCCCCAGTGGAGCAGGCATGTCTGATCCCTTGCCCACAGGACTGCGTTGTGTCGGACTTCACCTCATGGTCGGGTTGCAGTAGAACATGCGGCGCTGGCCTGCAGCATCGAACTCGACATGTTCTGACCATGCCGATGTATGGTGGCGCAAGCTGCCCCAACCTGACCGAAACCAGGACTTGTTCTGGCTCTGTTGGCTGCCCTTCTGGGGAGGACGAGTACCAGTACAGCCTTAAAGTAGGAGCCTGGAGCGAATGTAGGCTACCCCATCATAAAGACACCCTAATAAATGGCCGGACCACCGTGGATTTCAGCAGTAACAAGGAGAATAATACAGTCATGTTACACAGACATGCATCCCAATACCGTCAAGACCATTATACCCATCGTCATCATGAGAAGTACCCCATGTCGTGGGAACTGGAGGTAGGATACCAGACACGGCAAGTCCGCTGCACACGCAGTGATGGAAAGAACACAATGCTGAGGTAAGCAAAGAAAATAGTAATATGGTCCTGTAATAACTGTGTTGGGGGGGGGGAGGGGGTTATTATAAATGGCAAACACTGTACAGTGGTGCCTTGAGACACAACAAGTTCAGATATGTTTGTAGCTCTTCATTAAAAAAACACACACACACACACACAATGTTCATTTCTCTGTTTTATGACTACTTTGACAGTAAACATCACCCAGGAGTGGCAACAAACAGCTTAAAGCAGGGGTGTCAAACTTATTTTTGTCGCGGGCCACATTCAGATGACCGTTTCCCTTGCAGGGCCGTGATGACTGAAACTAGATAAAGAAGTCAACAATAACGTTTTATTCAACTATTGTTTAAGTACCGGTAACCGTAATGAGGGTTTTGGCAACAAGAAAACACTTACAATTTGTCACCGATTTATTGCATATGAAGATTTAAAATGTTGGTACAGATTTTAGCAAGCGTCATGGAAGTTGTCTTTAATTTCCTTTTGCGGGCCACTTAAAATGATGTGGCAGGCGACATCTGGCCCCCGGGCCTTGAGTTTGACACAAGGGCTTTAAGCCTCTTTTTGATGAATTGTTTTCTAATTGCCAAACTGCTTCTTCGTTAAGTTCACTTTGCCAATACAGTGGTCGTATCGTAAATTTTGGCTGGCAAGTCAAAGCAAAAAAATCAATTCCACGATTGTTTCGTTCAAAACTCGTAAGTCGGGTCACTTGGATCTCAAGGTATCATTGTATTGTTAATGTTGTGTTTCACTGAAAGGCTGAAAACTTGATTTGTTGGTCTATATAAGTGGCTTGTTTGACATTCATTTCTCCCCACCACTTTCCCTATTTAAGTTGAACATGAGCTACAATGTTAGTTTTCATGGTGTTTATTGTCACTGTTCTGTCATCGTACAAAGGAGACTCAGCCAATGGTCACCGATTGCATGATCCTAGTATATAATTGTGGAGAATTGAATTTAGTGATTCCTGCATTGGCTGGACTTTTTCAGTTAAAATGTCCTGTTATTGATGCTGTTTGACCACATCAATACTGCAGCGAACTATTATTGTGCTAAATGTCAAGCACTGCTCCTTTCCTGTCCCTGCGGTTTGAACTGACTTGGGTATTTGCCATTTTGATAAGAACAGAAGACACACACACACACATGCGCAGACCCAGTATTTGGTCTAATTTCCTTCCCATCCATCAGAATTGCCATGATGGAAAACATTATTTGCAGTCTTGATTGAGCTTCTTTTTGGCCTCTGAATGTTATTATTATTTTTTTTTGTTAATGTTGAAGACTGGTTAAACTGAGATCTCAATATCATTTTGTTCCTCTAATTACAGCCTAATTAACAAATTAAATCAGGATTGCAACCCCATCTTAGTAACCAACCTAATTTAGCAGTGTAAAGTGAACAATAGAAGCCATAATTACAGAACTAATCTGCTTATTTCGTTTTGATTGAGTCAGCAATTCTGTTAACAAAAAAAAGTAATGCAGTTTAAGTTGAAGGATTTTGAGGGGAATTTAACGAAGATACCAATAACACCTTCTTGACCTCTGGTAGAATGATGTGTAGTTTTCATAATATGTCACCATTTTTCAATGTCTTTTCTGCATCCTCTTTCCCTCTTCTCACTATAATGTGTTTACCTTCTCAACCCGCAGCCTCTGTGCCAAATACAACTCCCCTGTGACCTACCAGGCCTGCGTGATGCCCAGAGACTGCCACACTTCAGATTGGTTATCGTGGAGTCCCTGTTCGAAGACCTGCCGGTCCACCGACCTGTCTCCTGGTTACCGTCTGCGGTCACGAGTCCTGACACAGATTCCACTGAGTGGGGGGAAACAATGTCCCATCCTTGAGGAAAAGGAAGCGTGCAACATTATCGGGGACTTGCTTCCAAACTGTCCGAGGTATGTTTTTGTTGACATGTTTCTCGTCATTACTTGCTCGCTATCATCAGAACGAAAGGCTGGGCTCATATTTAATCTTCTATGCACACTATTTCAAGCTCTTTTAAAATTCATTCAGCTGTCCCAAGCTTTCTAACCGGAATGATTACAAGAGTATACCCACAGGCTACATATATTCATGATGTTGCGTTCATTTAATTTGTCCCTCTACCTTAAGTATTGACTTTAATTTCATTTCATATAAACTCCTGCAGCAGTTTACGGGTCTGTGGTCCACAGGGCCCGCCATTGTTTCTCGGGTTATACGGTAAAGTTAGACAGTCGGTAATTTAATTCAGAAAATAATGTAGTCAGCTTTGTTTTCCTGTCGGAATATCTTGTTTTATTCGCTATATCAGAGTGGAGGATTCACTTGATTGGGAGAAAACTCATTACAGGAAATAAGCCTCTGATGGATTACTTAGGGCCGTTGTTCAGGAAAACTCCTCGAATATTATTGCTTTATGCTCCGGTGCATTTTCCATGACAAAGAGTGATCATCTGTTTCGAAATTCTGCAACCTTCTTCCACTGATTTGCATTTTCTTTCTCACTCAGCTGTTTTTTTTTCTTTTTTTCCCCCCGTTACAAGCAGTATTATTTTTATCCAACTCGGCATTGGTAGGGCACCAACCATTTAATTAGGTCAAGGCACTATTTTCTTATTGTTTGATTAAAATTTAAGTGTCTCTTCCAAAGACACTGTTAAAAATGACACGGACAACACAAATCGTTTGCAGTTCATGGTACAACTGCAAAGGAGAATAGAATTTGAAGTAGAAATGTAACCTTAGTCAAGGCAGTATCAACATACCATTACTAGAATTCTACACTTGTCCACGTCAAATATTTTAGGAACATATTTTTATTCCAACTTAATTGGGAACAACCATTGGCCCCAAAAAAAAACCCAAAACAAAACAAAAAACCTTGTCATGAGCCAGTCACGCCCATTAGACTGCGAAAATGTCAAACTGTGGGCTGACAGTGTTTTGCCCCCAGGTGACAGTCAGTAGTGCTGTAGAGATAGTCGAGGTTAAACGTGAGCTATAATGTTAGTAGAGAGTAGATTGATCCTGAAATATGAATTCTCCTGATACGTGTCTTTATGCTGTGAAAGCAATGTCAAATCAATTAATAGTTTAGACCAATGGCTGTTAACCTGGGTTCGATCAAAACCTAGGGGTTCTGTGAATCAGTTTCGGGGGTTCGACAGAGCTTCTGCCGGGCTGGTTAAGACACACCGGACTCAACATGCCAATCATTTATGACATGCCCGCTTGGCCACCACTGGCTGGTTCATTTTGTGCACAATTAAAAAATGTATACTTTATACTTGTATGAATTGTATTGACTTTTTTTCAGTTTTTAATCAATGTTATTATTTTTAACATCTTGAATTTGTAAAAAAAAGCACATTTCTATTATTCACTAATAAAGCGTTCGCTGAATATGCATATGAACTGGTTGGGTTCGGTACCTCTAACAAGGTTAAGCACCACTGGTTCAGTGGTCATTTGAGGTAAAGTATTGCATAAACCAAAACACAGTTAAACTATGTAGACATTGTCAAAATTATATTGGGTTGATGGGAACTATAATTTCTTCCACCTGAGTCAGCGTAGAAATCATCGTTAGACAGAATACTCAGGGAAGCCAGTCTTATATGTAGCTAATTGCAGAGCGTACACGGAGCCATTTTTGAGCTACTGTATTTCAGCTCCACAAAGAGCCAAGACACAGTGTGTGTCCAGTTGTTGCGGCAAAACGAGTGTCACCTTGTGAAACATGTCAGATTGAACCACAACTCACAATACGGGGCATTTATGATCAAGCGGACAGAAAGGGAGAGCACAGTGTCAGATGTCGCTGGCACTCTCTAGGTAAGGAGGGAGAAAAGGTGGAGCTTTGAGTTTTTTTCATATTAACTTGTCCAGCTATGAAATTGGTAATTAAATAAGCACCGATACATGCACCATCAATAGCCGCATGGGTTCATATTAAAATACAACTGAGAGAATCTCACAGACGAACTTAGCCCAGTATTGGTATTGAATCGTATCACCGATACCAGTTTTATTCAATAACATATCATCAAGGAAACATCACTAATAGTAAAAGGTTGGTCAGGCAGACTCTGGTCTGTATTAACGCATTTTGGTCCTCTGGTCCTGTTTCAGGTATGAATGGAGAGCCACTGACTGGGATGAGTGCTTGGTTTCCCCTTTACTGAGCAGACTGGACCGGCGTCAGGCTAACATCACTCGTCTCTGCGGAGGGGGTGTGCAGACCAGAAAGACCTACTGTGTACAAGTTCCTGATGACTCGGCTCCACATCACAGAAAGGAAGGTGAGACAAGACAAAACCACCGTCATCACAGCTGAGCTTTGCTTTGAGACGTACGTACAAAGACATCGTGGCCGTGCAGGCATGAAGAATAAAGAGCAAACAGCGACGGTGAAGCTTAAGCATGTTCAAAGTATATCAAAGCTTATCTACAACTACAGTAGACTCTCCTGGGAGCGACTTACTCATTGGCGAAGCAGTTTCATTTAAAATCTAATCCGCAGCACACCCCAGTGTGGTGTGAAAATAGATAAAATGAAATCTTCGCATTGTTGTTTACGCCGTACAGTGAACGCACAATGCTGACACGGTAAGCAGTTAAACCACAACACTAAGTAGTTGTCATCAATTTCTTAGTGCGTTAAGGTAACATTGTGTCAGTTGTTCGTGTAGGGGATGAAGAGAGCCTGACAAATCTTGTACAAACGTAGCCTCCGCAGCAGTTTAAAGCGTCACTCCATCCTCACTGGCTAAGCTGTTGTAAAAACAGCAGTCTTCAGGGAGCATGTTTGTGAGCAGAATAAAACATCTCAGGCCGTGCTAGTGCCCCGGCGAGGCTATAAAGCTCGGAAAACAATTTAGCTAGACACTGAAGCAATTATTCACACAAGCAAAGGTGTGATGATGCACAATTGAAAGGAAAGTGCACACATTTAGGTATATGGTTCAAGAAAGAACAGAACGCTAAAACATGTCAACCTTCGCACAGCTTGACATCCATGCTGGCAAACAAATCTGCCCTAACCAGAGGGCACATTATTAAGGTTCAAAACATTTTCACGTAAGAGAGGCCTGGAATCATTCCACATGGTGTTAGATGATTACGTCTCTGCCTTTAAGCAGCTTTATGTTATAATCTGCTGAATCAGTAGCATAAAGTGAGTTGCCTTGTCCGCCAAGAGCATGAAGCTGGTGTTTCATTACATCTCCAAAACCATAACTTTTCAGGAAAAAAAACCCAAACAAAAATGAAACAGAATGTTTGCTGAGCCATTATAAGGAGCGTTCACACATATAAAGCTGCTTACTAAAGGGAAGCGTTCGAACCCCGGTGCAGTCCCACTTGCGTTCACATGGCAGTTTCTGCGGTCGTGCAATACGACCGCAAGTAATAATACGGAAATAAAACATGCACATGAGTAAAGTGTACTTCCTTTTCCCCGCCTTGTTTGTGACATATCAACAAACCATGGTTTATACTTCTCCAGACAAATCAACACTGTGGTCTATCAGACACCGTAAAAGGATGAGAGAGAGAAAGGACAGAAGTTCAAAATACCCAGGGTGCAAGTTATGCAATAGCCGTATGTAATCAACTCTTCTCGCGCATAGCGAGTCTATCCCTGTAGGTTTCACACGTCCCATTTTATGTCGGTGCTGCCCCGCAAAGTAGCATTTGCTCTGGAGTAAATTTTTAAACCACCTCCTGAGCAGGGTTAAATTTGCTCCGGTTTAAGCTGTTTTCAGCATAACAGTCAGAAAACAAAAGAGATGAAGGTGAACCTCCAGAAGGTCACAGCCCCAAAGTGCACTCTCATCCTCACAGACACCTCAATCGCCATTGTGGACTTCAGCTTCTAGCCTCAAATGGGAGCCAACCATCTGCTCCTCGCAGAGTATGTTATTTCTGCAGCATCTGCGCAAATTCAAGCTTCCAAGAAAGATTTTGGTGCATGACCATCGTAGAGTACTTCTTCGCCGACTCCGTCAACGTGCGGTGTGATGGTGCCACAGAGTAAGAAGCTTCTGAAAAAGTTATTGGCTGAAAACTTCCATCAATTTGGGACCTATACGTCTCCAGGACCTGTGAGCGTGCAGGTCGGATTAAAGCTGCCGCTACTCGCACTTCAACCCTCTCCCCTCAGGCATGAGGCTACAGTCCATTTGGACCTCAACCTCCTGCCGCATTCATAACTTCTTCCCCTTGGCTATCAAACTCACCAACACCTCATCACACAAAAATATTCTACAAATAGTGTAACAGTGTACCCATACTGATCCCGCTGTTTACTGTAAAAAACTGTAAAGTTCCTAACTTATCTCTCAATATACTGTACATCAATAATCATGCCCAAAAATGGTAGTTATAAAATGAACCTGCATTATAGCCGTCGCTTTGGGTCGCCATTAAAAAGCAGGATTAAAATGTATGATAGGTAATAATCTTCAGATAAAACTAGGCTGAGCTGAAGTACTTCCCTTTTGTTGTTGTTCTTCTTTTATATGTATGCTGTGTCAAACTAAATGCTGTGCGGCCATCTAGTGGTAGACAGTGAAATTACATAAAAACGAATAAAGGCAGAACAACAGAGTAAAAAAACAAACAAACAAACAAACAAAAATGCAAACTAGCAGGACACAGAACCCTTAACCTGCAATGGTGAGTGTTCAGTGTGCTGTGTGTTTTTTGTTGGAGCTGGAACAGATTACAAGATGATTTTTGAAGTAAAAGCACGGTCACAGCGTGCTCTATTTCTTCTCTAAAGCATTTTGATTATTTTGACTTACAGAAACCTGTCCTGCAATTGCTGCTTGATTGATGGCAAGTAAAGATGTCCAATTGAAAAATAAAGAAATATTCCATCTGCCTCATTCCGTAACATAACCAAAGTGCTCGGAAATCAGAGGTTTATTTTTTTCTCTTCAGTGTAGTATATCAATGAAGCACTCTGTGGCCTGCAGTGTAGGACAAAGATCAATACGTAAGCCGCTGTGTTTACAACCCTGGCACAGCTTCAGGTGATGTAAACCGATGTGGCTTCTGCCTTCTACACGGAGCGTTTCTCTTGCCTAACTTACTCAGAAAACAATTTGCTGCTGTTGGATGTCTACAGCCCCGTAATTGTCACCTGCAGTCTCGGGAACAAAGCCGATAAATGTGTAATATGCACCTTATCCATGTGTTTAAGCATGCATGTTATTTCGACGCAAAAGATCAAACACCATGTAAAATGACTCAGGGCTAGAAGACATTATGCAGGAAGGACATTTGCTGAATCTCTCTTTGGGCTCTCATTTAAATGGAAATGTGATATGCACCGATGTGTGGAAGTGCATCAAACTGGAATATTAGATTAAATAAAAACTCCTATATTGGAAGAATATAATCTCACTTTGTTGTAAAGAATGATTCTACCCTCTACAACGGATGTTTTATGATTGTCTTCAGTCTAAAAACACAATCATTAATATGTTGGGAAGCAGGCCAACCTTTTTCACCATCATTGGCAATCTTGGTTTAATTGTTAACCTGAGTCATGTATACCTGCAATACATTTGGTCTTAAAAAAATACACCTTTAATAGGTCAATAGGATCTACTCTACCAATAGGATCAATTAAAGAAAAAAATTACACTGACCAAATTTGGAGATAGGAGGTTTCGGCTCAACAGGGATGATATTCTAGAACAGGGGTGTCAAACTCATTGTTTTCGTGGGCCAGATTTTAGTGAGTTTCCGTTGGAGGGCCATTATAACTCAAACCATATAAAGAAGTCAAGAATCACGGTTTATTCACCTATTAAGTTACTGTAATGAGCGGTTTGATAAGAAGAAAATGCTTAGAGTGTTACTCTTATTTATTACAAATGAGAATTTGAAATGTTGGGAGAGATTTTAGCAAGCATCATGAAAGTTGCCATCTTTGATTTGCTTTCGCGGGACACATAAAATGATGTGGCTGGCCAGAGCTGGCCCCCGGGCCTTGAGTTTGACACCTGTGTTTTAGTAGAGAGAAACAGTCACAATAGGATTTGAGAATGCACATCAACTGAGGTAAAATCCTTGATCTCTTAAAAAAACTGCTGGGACATACTGCAGTCAGAAATTGAATCTCTTTTTACGCACCTCTGTACCGATGTTAAAGCCTTCCCAAGATGGATGAAAACCAATCAGTCTCATTGGAGACCGACAGATAGCTTGTAAGAATGACAGACATCAACACACTTGTAGCTAATCAAATTTTCCTCATAAACTGGCAGCTATTCACAATTACAACAAAATCACATTCATTTTGGTTGAACCTTTTTCCAGGCATGCAATAGCAAAAATGGGTATACACTACATCCTCTCAAGTGGCATAATATCACACTCGCAGGCTCCACTGCTTCCTGTGTGTGCCGGAGCGGTACTTAAACCAGCTGTGTGACTCGTGTTTGCACAGTGTCCAGGCCTGTGACTGCCAGACTGTGTGGGGGTCAAGAAGCTCCCCTGGCCATCAAGAATTGCTCCATTCCCTGCCAGCACCGTTGTCTGCTCTCCCGCTGGTCACCCTGGGGATCCTGCGTACACGATAACTGCAAAGCTCCAGAGGGGAAGAAAGGTATTGAATCACAAAAAAGGTTGGACATAATCACAGAATTTGCATATTCTGTTCAACTGGTCTCCAAACTTTCAAGAAACAAACAAGTTGAGTCTTAACAAGTTTTTTCTTAATTAATTGTATTTTATTTATAAACAGTATACTGTATATGTGTATTCGATACCAGTGTAAATAGTAATATGTAAAGCAGAGTGAGTTGATTTAGTCGGGTTGTGCGCATGACGGCCAAGGACTCGAGTTGAACAATTATTGGCTGTTTGTGCATTAATTATTAGCACTGTTTTTCATGAATGGGCCGGACAGAGTTGCATGGTGTAAATGGGCCAGTGTTTGTTCGCAAATTAGTTTTACAATCTCATTACATTTTTGTTTGTTGTACTATCTATTTTATTTTATTCCTTGTTTGGAGCCATCCATACAATTGTTTGCCTTTCGGCAAATGTTAACTTTAATTTCAGGGAATGTTGTTTCAATCAAGCAAGAAAGCTTGCTTTATTAACGCTTTTAAAAATTGCTCTTTTTCTTTTCTTTGACTTTAATGTGATACTTTCTTGCAAATTAGCTGAAGTCACTTTAGCAGTGAAATGCATTCACCCTATTTTGGATGAGATGAGAGCTGTGACTTGGGAGCAATCCCTCGGATACAAAACAACACACCTAATAAGTAGCTCACATGAGCTGAAGTTGATACCGATAATTGCACAAATGGGTAAGACGTGGACATTAGCACACAGTACAGAAACAATTTACCACACACTTCTACGACAGATTGCCAAGTTATATTTTTCCACACAGCTGCTCACGGCAACTGAGCTAAGTACTTTCAATGTAGTCAACAAGATTTAAACAAACCTGAGAGCTGCTCTGCATACCAATGACTTCATTTTGAGAGTCGTGCCATGTTTTCAATGTCCAAACAATCGCAAGAACACCAGGAGGATGTGATTAGGAGATGAGGTGAGATAATGTGTGTGTTCATCATACTTCTTTTCTGGTGTATAAGTAACTGGCTGAGACGAAGTCTGCTATGAAAAAAAGCAAGAATTGAACAAGCCATGACTGATGAAAACCAAAAAGAGAGTGAGCTGGTGCCCGGACTCTCCATCCCCAGGAGGTTTTAAGAGATGGATAAGATGCTTCCTGAGTGTGTGTGTGTGTGTGTGCGTGTGTGCGTGTGTGTGTGTGTGTGTGTCTATTCGTGGTGTGCACGTGGCTGGCATGCATCAGCCTTCAACAGGATGTCGCTGTCTCACTGCCTTTTGGAGCAGGTGAACAGGTGTCACAACCTTCAGACAGGCTTGGCATTCAATGAGAGTTACACTTCTTGTGTGTGTGTGAATGTGCCAAAGCTATTGGTGTGTTAGCGCTTTACTAAAAGGGCAGCACGACTTCATCGCTGTCGTGTGTAAATGTGCACGAAAGCCCCCCAGGGAACGACTGAAGCACGGATTGTTCAGTCAGGTCAATGCCCACACTGGTTTCCATGAGACCACGGGCAGCTCGTGTCCCAGATAGTGTCATTAATATATTTCAAGGGGTTGAAGATGCAGCATCTGGTGTTTGGCACTTCTTTCTGCTTTAGTAGGCCCAGAGCACCTGAAGGAAACGATTTCAATATCAAAAGAAGTGAGCCCTGCTGTAAAATTGATCCGATGCGTGTTTGCTTGAGGTTCTTGGAATGCAGTGCCCTTTTGAGCCCTTGCTAAAGAAGACCAAGGGGTACCAAAGTTTGAGTTTGCAATTAAAAAAGAAGATTCACTTCTTGTTCTAGTCTGTGGGGTTTGGGGGGGGGAGGGGCAGCCCTCTCTGGCCTGATCTTCTCATTCAAATTTTAAGAAACTGTCATGCCCGAGGAAAACCAACCAATAAGAGACAGAAGCAATGACTGATGAGATGTCAAGCTTGGCTAAAACTACTTGGGAATATCTTACTCAGGAAAATGTAAAAACAAGAAAAAAAATCCTCATCTTTCGTTTGCCAACAACAGGACATGAGACTAGCAAACGGAAGCAGAGCAACGAGACATGATCGCTCCATGCGGTCCACGGAAATATTGAAGTCACCAGATGTTCTCACCAGTTTGATAAAAGTACCCGTTCGCTTATGTTGTCCACACAAGAGATGTCTCCATGCAAGATATGAATGCACCACATCTAAAGTGAATTACAGTCCTCCCACACCCCCTCATTCCTTTCAAATTCAGCACAGACAGGAGTTCATTGTACATGGCGGAGGCTTGATGGACCTGCTAGGTTCCGTGCAGGAGATTGGTGCTTTCAAAATATGTATATAGGGTACTGCAAGAAGATGTCCACTTACTGTGAGGTAAAGTTCGCCACTGCACCAGATGTGTCTGACTTGATTTCACCTGGTGTAAAATCTAGTCTGCTTTCTGTCACCAAATTGTCAGGTGCACCACGAACATGTGAGAGAAAATGCCCTCGGTCTGGCAGACTGGCCAGCGAGATGGAGCACGGTCTGCCAAATTACCAGTCACAGTAAACTTGACTTGCCGCGGCACAAAAAATGAAGACGTGCCAGTTTTTATACCAAGCACACTTGCATCTGTCCACCAAAATAGGGCCCTTAGTGTGATAGTAACACTCCATTTAAAGTATGCAGTAGCCATGTCGACTGTGATGCGAATACCAGGTTAATATTCTTGGCAGTGCTATTTTCTTCAAGCTGATTTGCATTCTCTCTGACAATCACTACTTTGCTCTTTCATAATCGCATGCCATGATGAATGCCCAAATTTTAGAATTGCAATTATGCATGTTAGTGAGGGGCATGACTTTGGTTAGATTTAATCAGGAGACTGGTTAGATCTAAGCTGGGGAAGGATGAGCAAAGTGAAAATCTTGCTAGTGGTTTTAATATTGCCAAGTCTCCTTTTTAAGAATCAAAACATTAAAGGCCATGTTCAAACTGTATCGGATATTTTAAATGTTTTTTGGGGTTTTTTTGGTATGCATTTTGACCCTCCCTCCAGACACAAACTACCCATCAATCAATTTTTGTACCGCTTATACTGTTCTGGATCACAGGGAGCTGGAATCTATCCCAGCTGACCTTTGGTCAAAGACAGTCTTCAACCTGCACAATCCACTCGTCAATTACAAGGCCCAGGTTGGCAGACATTCACAACCACATTTACATCGTCACGACCTGCACCAATGTCAGGCACGTGAACCGCTAGACCAGTGGTTCTTAACCTTTTTAGAGGTACCGAACCCAACCAGCTAATATGCACATTCACCGCACCCTTCATTAGTGAAAAATAAATGTGTTATATATACCTAATATATATAATAAAGTTAATAAAATTACATGGCCTAAGTACAGTTTTTAAAAATCACGACAGTCACACTGTGAAGGTTGAGCGAATGAAATTTCCCGCAGCAGTGATTGGATAAGCAATGTCGTGATCATCGGCAGCCAGTGATGGCCAAGTGAGTGTGTCATAACCAATTGACATGTTGAGTCACGTGTGTCTTACCCTCCATGGCAGAGTCTCCGTCGAACCCCTGAGACCGATTCACCGAACCCCTATGGTTCGATCGAACCACTAAAGAACCACTGCGCTCGACCATCAGTCACTGTACTGACTTCATAACCTCCAGCCAGGGTCAAGTCTTTCCAAACCAAAATTTGGTCAGTCCCAAACAGTGAGAAGTGATATTTGACATTAAAAATGGAACAATCCACCCTCAAGATCACACTCCGCCATTCTACAAGAACCACAAAGTAGACAGTTAGATAACAAGCATATTGACAAAGAATTTAACCTGCTTGTTTAACACTTGGTGTAAATCTTCTGTACAGTCTCCCGATTGACATTCTAGCTATTGTATGTGGCTATTACCTGTCCGTGTTTTTCCCAGAATTAACTTTAAGGCATTTGATCGTCCACGATTGCCTTGTAGTCAGGTGTTATCACACACAAATCCCTTTTTATGTGGACATAACATCAACGCTAAATCAAAATGATACCAGTATACGGCACAAAACGAAAGATAACAATTTTGTGTCAGCTGCATATTTTTTGACTACACTGAATTTGCCCCTGCAGTAAATGCTTGTCATGTTTTACTCGATTCTCAGTGCTTATTAGATTTGACTGTGATGTGCTGTAAATGCATTTAACTATAGGCTTTATTTAATAGGGGTTTTGTAATTATTCTACTTGTGGTTACAGGGCTGACAGGAGTGCTCTATCTTCAGACCGTGGTGTAGCTCACCTGCCTGAAATAACCAGCATGACCAAGAGGCATATCAATTATTAATTATTATCTCTTCGTTTCACCCATGCCAAAATCCTTCTTTTTTTCTTTTCTTCTTTTTTTATTATGTGTGGTGTGTGTGTGTGTGTGTATGGTGCGGATTTCAGCAGTAGTCAGTGCAGCGGGCATAGCTGCAATCGATCCTCACCATCACTGCTCTTCAAGCAGCCTCCTGGACAGTACACCTCGGATCATCCTCCTGAACCAGTGGGTCATATTTGTAGATTGTTGGAGGATGTGTTGGTTAAGCTATGACCCTACTGGAGATTAGATGTTCCACCTGTGGAAGGAAATAACTTGGGACCTTTGTGCCAAATGTCAGGGCTTTGTTAAAATGAGTATAGCTGAAGATGAATGTGCCTGCTGCTCTAGTGGAGTGAAAATACCCCAGGGAGAGGTGGTACAGAGCCACGTTTATGTTATTTGATCAGCAACATTTCTCTTTGTCATCAAGGAATGGGAAACCCTCAATAGTTAATTACTAAAGTTTGTTATTTTCAAGTAAACCATTCAGTTATGTCCAATCAGCAAAGTCTGTATTTATTTCATTTAAAAGAGAATGACTTTAATTACAAATCGAACTTTGAGGCAATTTAATGCTTTAGAGTGAGTTGAGGGGCAAACACAAGCTGAGGGAGAGGCTGGAAAATAATGGTGCAAAAATGTTCGATTTTTATTGCACTGGTCCAGAAGTGAAGGTTTTTTTTCAGATGGTGACCATACTGTATATAACGTATCCGAGTTACTGTAACAGCAGAAATAAGTCAAAAGCGGAGGGACACATGATGACGACTGACATGTGATAATGTAACGTGATTATTAGTTTCTCGAAAGGCATGACTGAGAAACGCGTTCATAACATCACTGGCCAAACAAATATGTAAACCACTGTTCTCTGATCAAGCAGGTTAATTGATGCTAACCTGGTTGATGTAGCATAGCTCTGGATAGTGTAGTGTTCGGCTCCAGAGTCTCCACATTGCTACAGTGAAACCTTTGTTATGCCCTCAGTGGAAAAAAAAAAACTCCTACAAAATGGCAATGTGATTATTTTGCATTTAGATTTTTGCATATGTTTCACAAATAATATTAAAAAGTTTAATATTTAGTGATCTCTCCGGAGATTCTCAATCACATTAAGGCTGGGCTCCGGCGACTTGTCCTGGCTTGTCCTGCGACCAATCCTTTGATATTTTGGTTGTGTGCTGGGTTATTGTTCTGCTTAAAGTTGACCCTCGCCACAATCGGAGTGCACAAAAATAAATACCGGTAGATAGATTTGCTGTCCTGTAGGGAAGGTGTTGGGCATGTAATGAGCATGGCCTGGTTTCCTCCAAATATTGTCTGCTTAACAGCAAAGAACTCACCCTTTGTCTCGTCAGACCACAGATAAGTAGAGCTGAGCCAAGACAAGTGTGGGAGGCGGTGTTCAAACCAAATGTGTCAGCAGATACGCTTGATCATCTATTTTAACAACCTCTGTTCTTTCTCTCCTTTGGTCTTCTTTGTAAGGATTCATACAAAGGAGGAGAGAAGTGTTGTGGGCATCCAGCAGTCCACTTGATGTCTGCCCTCATTTGGTGGAGTCCATCCCCTGTGAGGAGCCTGCCTGCTATCTGTGGCAAGTTCAGCAAGGCAGATGTACACCCAATAAAAGCAGTTGTGGTCCTGGAACTGTGGTCCAAAGTGCGAAGTGCATCAGTGCTGAAGGTACAGTTTCTTTTTTTTAGCAATACCATTCTGAAATTAATTAAAAGGTATTGCATGGTTTAGCATGGTTCCCCTCCACCCCCACCCCGGCCTGGTCACTACTTGTCTTCATGTTTATTAATGATCAATTGAGCACCAACTGTTATTGTATGGGTATATTTTATGTTTAATTAGTGCATATTTTTTTCTGTATTAGTTACTGATCCCATTAACCTCTAAGAAAGATGTTTATACTGTATAGCAAAATATACATTTCTTTTATTAAGCATAAGCTCGATTTAAAAATTAATTATGATTTAAAAACACAATTAAACTACAGTTTTGAAAAAGTAATATTACGTGCAACATTGTGATAAATGCATTATGCGATTCTATTCATTATTCATTAAGTGGACATCACTGCATTCATAGTCATAGAAAAGACTAAAAGTTCAAACATTCAGTATCCTGGCTTCCTTCTCTCCATTCTTAATTCCTTCCACCCGTTGTGCTTTCCTTCAGTAGTTGCCCATCCACTAACTCATTGTCCTACATCATTCACTTAGAGTCAAATACGTTTTAACAGGCCTACAGGCAAAGGCGTCTTGGTGGATATGAGGTTAAAAGAATGAAATTAGCGAGACTCAAATTCGTGTGAAAGGATGTTGACATGTTGATCATCAGTGCACTTTTGATTGACTTGTGAGACTCCCCTCCAAGTGCAATGAATTGTTCTCATAGGCAGCCACCTCGGAGCCAAGTCAGTATAATAATGGAAAAACGACAAGCGAAAGGAGCAGTGATGCATTCTAATTAGTTGGCTGAATCACCTCAGCTGACACCTCGGTGAGAAAAGATCACTCGCTTGAATCAACCTTGTCATCCAAGATATTTTTAATTCTTCCCCAAGCTTTTGGCCTTGAGTGCAAGTTGAAAATATTTCCTTTCTCACTACTGGAGTTCTATGCAGCAGCTTCATTACAACAAGTAAATGTCAATCTATCCCTTAGTTAGGGCACCACGGTCTCATTCGAAGGGGACCCGTTCTGCCCCCGCCCCCTTGGAGGCTGCAGACTATATATATACCGGTAGATAGAGAGAGAGAGAGTGAGAGAGAATTTTTTATTTTTATAAATGGTAAACATGCTAAGGTCAAGTTTGTTCCATTCTGGGATGCTGATCAAACTCAATTTTTCTTCCCCGATTTGTATTTTGTTTGTTCCACTCCCGAAACAACCAAAATATCTTTTAGGAGGTCAGAATTGGCCACAATGAAACTTATACAAACTGTATAGACAAAATTGGAGCATTTTAACATTGGGTAATGCAAAGTCGTGTGACAGTACAGATGGCCCTTGTGCAATTTTACTGAAATTATAATAAGTTATTAAATGAAAACAACCCCATAAAACATTCCATGATGAATTTAATGTAGTGTTGCTTACAGCTCCTTATTAACATTCAATGAAGATGTGACAAAAGAATGGTGACAAAAACAAATGAAGTCATAAATTACAATGGTAGATAGCATGCTGTTTGCATGTTGTGTCATTACGGACAATCTAAAAATTTACTTGTTAAGTGACGTGCTTCTAACATATTTATACGAGTCAACAATTTTGCTTTATAATTTTGTTGAACAAATAAATTTCTGTCTGATGCTGATGATTACAGGGCCTGACCGATTAATCGGCCATCTGATGTAATAATTTTTTTTGTAAAGCTGCAAAAATCAGCCATTTTTTTTAAACGCAACATAAAACAAAAATAAAGGCATACAAATATTCCCTAATAATCCATATTAGTTGGGGTTTACCTACTGTTAGCACTTGGTTTGTACTTACCAGTAACTGAAACTGTATGGATGACTTGCTCTTTTATCAGTATCCTGTGTCAACTAACTCCCTACTTGTATTGTTGACTAAATTGGTATAATTTCAACAGCATCCCCCTATTAACAGCATGTAGTCCAAATTGATTCTGGAGCCCAGCCAAGAGAGACATTGCAGGGTTATTCCAGGTTACTTGACGGGAGAATGCCTCAATCTGAGCAATAGACAATATGAACATCCTCTTGATTACATTCTTTCCTCTTTTCTCTTGGCCTTGCCTGCTGCTAATTCAATTCACTCTACATACGAAACATTGTCCTCAATGTAGACAGATCAGCAACCGCTGTGTAAAATGCCTGTACGTCTTCATCAGAGCCTCTTCGTTGATAGAAATTACCACTGATTACATAGCAATTTATGAACTGACACCTTTATTTTCACAACATTGAGTGAGTTGATCATAACCGTATGTATTGTGTGCTCTTTTATAGGCCTGATGTGATTGCGTGGTTCTGATGTAGCTATTCCTTTTGCAATTTAGTTGATGCACTATGGGCCTACTTTATCAGGTTCCATTCTATTAGACATGCAAGTTTAATTGGCAATCACAAATACAGTGGAAGCTCCAAAGTTATATAAAAATGCAGTTTGAAACTTGCTGGCAGGGGCGGAGCTACAGGGTGGCAACCCCTTGTCACTCCATGCGGTGAAAATGTTTATCTGTAAGATCTTTTCTGCCGTTTTCACATTTTTTAAAAAAATCAACAATTGATATGAATGCAAACGACAATAATCTTTTTTAAGTAAAAAACTAAAATACCATTCAATTCTTAGAGTCGGTGTCAGTCACATACCAAAAGCACACCATAGCAAGAAAACAACATGGCTGAGAAGTAATTTTTTTTATCATAAAGAATGACGGGCGCATGCACGGCCACCCCTGACGTTCCCTCACTGAAGTCACTCTTGTCACCCCACGGAAAATTCTCTGGCGTCGCCCCTGCTTGCTGGAACGTATGGCCAAGACCTCCAAGCTGTGTTGCTGTTATGATTTGGTGCACATTATACAATTTTACAGGAACTTGTTCCTTTTGAGCCCAATCCATCTGAATGCTTTTATCTTCTACATGAGCTACTGTAATTCATTTGGATCAGTATGGAACAGGGATGCCCAAGTCCAGTGCTTGAGATCCCCTACCAAGCCTGTTTTAGATCTGTCCCTCTTCCCACACTCCTGATTCAAAGGATTAGCACCGTTATCAGGCTTCTCAGAGCTTGCTAATGAGCTGATCATGTGAATCAGGTGTGTTGGAGGAGGGAAAGATCTGAATCAGGCAGAATAGTGGCTCTTGAGGACCGCCCTTGGGCAACCCAAGTCTGGAAAAATCATGCAAATTGTTTAAGTGGTCCAACATTTGACTGTGCCAGTAAAAGTATAAAGCCCACTTCAAAAAAGAAATAGTGATTCTAGCTTTTCAGTGACCCATCTTTTTTTTAAAATATAGCTTTGTCTAAAAGGCCATCTGAGACAATTGGATGCGTTTATGTGCTTTCAGGCAAGGGGTGAAAGGATTATCCATAACTACCTCAGTTAAAAGATTTATCGGTGGGTGGGAGAGCGGAACAAAAATCACTTCAATAGATATGCAGGCAGAGGCGGTATTATCTACCATTCCCTTTATTAATATTGCAAAAGGACCTCAGGGCAGCCATCTATTTACAAAGTTCCCTTCCCCATGTTGTCTCTGTCTTTCACAGACGCACATACACATTTGTGATTTTAGATATTAACGTTTGTATATGTCCTTTGTTTTTCAGGGTGCGGGGGTTATTTGCATGTGCGTCATTTCCACAAATATTGATTGTGTAATTTATTTTGCATATTAACACACTGCGCCTCCATACAGAGTCCGACAATAAGCCTCAAGCAATCCCGTGTTTTATTTTCCATGAGCTGACATATAGTATTTGTTAGTTGTGAAACTCGTCATTATAAAATTCAATCAATTCTTAATATGTCAGAAGTTTTTGTTCAGTAATTACCATAAGCCATTGCCCCAATGTCACCAGTGGGATTTTTTATTTTTTTTCCAATCTCAGCAGTAGACTAATGCCTCTGCTGTAAACACTGCAGCTATTTTAGTAGCTGTTGTGAGATCAGTGTCACTTTATGGACAAAAGGGTTCCATAATCCCCCAAATTGTCCTCCATATCTTTGTAATGAAGTGATACCCACATCTAGCTTGACTGTTCTTCTCTTGCACCAAGGATATTCTCTTGGAGAGGAAATAAAACCACAAATTGGTTTCAAAACTGCCCTTGGGTTGTTACTGCAAAAAAAAAATAAACTTTCCATTTTGTTTTTGGAAGAGTTCAAACCAGATTGCGATGCTGCTCTGCATGAAAGCACATCCCATGATGGCTCATGTTATCGATGCATCTTCACTCTTGAATAGATCTAACTTGAGAGATTCTGATGGCCCTAAAATGGGAAAAACTTAAAGAAAATTTCTGAATTGTGAAAATGAATCACTATTTCTTCATGGGCAGGATTTAACTGGTAGCAGTTATAAATATTCTATTAGTGAATAATAAAGGACGTCAGACGTACTGTAAAATTACAGCACTTCAACTCACTCATTAGTCTTTGGATTAGAATGAAGACTAAGCAGGTCAGACCTTCAGCAAGATTTCCATATTTTTTTCTTTAATTTTGTATTGTAAAAATGATTTTACCAGTGGGTGGGTGACCATTTGATGTTTCTTTTATACTTTTCTTGTTGCCCAGGTGAGGATGTGCCCATGACTTACTGTACAGAGGACCCTCCACCGACCCAGGTGCCCTGCGAGGTAGCCTGTCCTGCCGACTGCGTTGTAAGCGTTTGGTCGTCCTGGTCCCCGTGCTCGCATAGTTGTGCCTCCAAAACAGCAGAGGGTCGACAAAGTCGCACACGCACTGTGTTGGCCCTTCCAGGAAAAGGTAACGCTGCTCACCTTGACATGATTATGTTTTCTGCCAGAGTTATGAATGTTTTTTTTTCACATGCACATTCAGAGCTCTACTCTCCATCTGTCAGCAAAAAGTCAAGTTAAGTCAACAGTGTTTATAGAGCACTTTCAAACAGCCATCGCTGCATACAAAGTGCTGTACATGGAGCAATTTAACATGCACAATAAACAGTAAGACAAATCGGTAATAAAGGCGGTAGAAAGCACTGAACAGTAAAACCAAGAACAAATCTAAGTCATGCTGAGTCGAATGCCAAAGAATACAAGTGAGTTTTGAAGAGGGCTTTGAAGATGGGCAGCGAGGAGGCTTGCCGAATGTTCAGTCATTCCAGTGAGAAGGACCAGCAACAGAAAAGGCTCGATCCCCTCTGAGCCTCAGTTTAGTTCTTGGTACTAATAATGTCTGGTCCACAGACCTGAGGCGCTGAGCAGGTGTGTAGGGGCAGATGAGCTCAGAGAGGTAAGGTGGCGTGAGATTATTCAGAGATTTGAAAACAAAGAGGAGGATCTTCAAAATAAGTCTAAAATGAATGGGGACCCAGTGAAGGGATGCCAGAGTAGGAGTTATGTGCTCCCTCCTACGAGTACCAGTCAAGAGGCGAGCAGCGGCATTCTGGACCAGCTGAAGGCGCTTAATGGAGGACTGGCTGACTCCAAAGTAAAGGGCATTGCAGTAATCAAATCGGGATGTGACAAAGGCATGAATTACTGTCTCAAAGTGTTCATGTGAGAGGAGAGGTTTTATTTTGGCCAGCTGTCTAAGGTGAAAGAAGCTGGATTTAACAACGGCACCAATTTGCCGATCGAGTTTAAAATCACTGTCCAGTTTAAGGCCCAAGTTTGAGACTGTTGACTTAAGATAAGGAGACAGGGGGCCCAAGTCTACAGGATGGAATGTACAAGGGCCACTGGGACCAAACAATATCACCTCTGTCTTCTTTTCGTTGAATTTCAAGACATTTTGTGCCATCTAGGCTTTGATTTCTTCCAGACAGGATAGGAGTGGCCTTAATGAGAAGGCGTCTTTCTTGCTCAGTGGGACATAGATCTGGCAGTCATCTGCATAGCAGTGGAAGGGAATACCATATTTCCTTAAAATGGAACCCAATGGGAGCAGATACAGCGAGAACAGCAGAGGCCCCAGAATTGAGCCCTGTGGAACACCACATGTCAGGGGAGCAGTGCGTGACTCAGAGCAGCCAAGGCTGACACAAAAGGTTCATATCAGCTAGATAGGACCCAAACCATTCAAGAGCACTGCCGCCAATGCCCACCAAGTGCTGCAAACGAGTCAGCAGAATACTTTGATCCACTGTATCAAATGCTGCAGTTAAGTCCAATAAAACTAGACACACGTGGTCTCCAGAGTCATTTGCCAGGAGGATGTCATTAGAAACGCGTAACAGGGCTGACTCCGTGCTATGCATCATCTTGAAACCTGACTGGAAGACCTCCAAGATGTTATGTTCATCCAAGAAAAGTTTCAACTGCATGTGCACCACTTTTTCCAGAATTTTTGAAATGAAAGGCAGTTTGGAAATGGAAATGAAGAGTCGCAAGGGGAGCCAGATGGCTTTGTCTGGCGAACTATATCCTCCAAAAGCTCCAAGGACACGGTTTCAAAAGAATTTAGTACAGCTGAACATGGAACATGGACAGAGGGGTCAGATGCGGTATTTGAGACCGGAGTCCTAGCTGTAGAGACCTTATCAATGAAAAACTGAAGGAATCTGTTGCACAATTCGGGTGAAGAATCCGAGCAAGTAGGCAGAGGGGGTTTGAGTACAGAATCTATCGTTTTAAATGTGACGGTTAGCTAGAATCAGGTCCGACAGATATTCTCTTTTGGCTTCTTTCACTGTGAGCTAGTAGTTACGCCAGCAGTCTTTCCAAATTTGATAAGAGACATGCAATTTGTCTTTTTTCCACTTGCGTTCAGCTTTGCGACACCCCTGCCTAAAAAGCCTAAAAAAGCAAAAATGTGAACATTTTGTCCCCCAAAACTTCACCGCTTAGTCCTAATGACACCTTGAGATGCTGCTGAAAATGTTGAATGTGACACTAGCTGGTGAACCCAAAAAACCCACCGGGAATGTGTCTGACATTCTGTCAGAAGAAAAATTCTCGCTGTGATAATATATCCCTGCCTGCATCCTCCACTTTCCTTGCAGTAGGGCTAATTGCTGGAATCCATTGTAACTGTTTGTCCCTTTGCCAGGGCCAAATAGGTAACAGCATGAGATGTAAAGTGTCAAGGGCACAAACAGAACACAGTGCATTCCTACTGAACCTTTAAACAATGGTGTTGTTTTTCTGAGAAAGAAGTTCCATGAAATGCTTGGCATGAACTGCACTATTAATGGACTGAGAAACCAGCAGAAAAATGACAAATTCAGGCTCCCGAATGTAGTGATTATTTTTAATGGATGGAAGGAACACACACAATCACACAAACACACACACAAATAAATAAATAAATAAATATATATATATTGACCGTGTCCCTCGGGGAGTTCTGTGGGGGGTGGGGGGTGCTTCGAGGGTATGGGGTACCGAACCCCCTGATACGGGCTGTTCGGTCACTATACCACCGATGTCAGAGTTTGGTTCGCATTGCCGGCAGTAAGTCGGAATCGTTTCCAGTGGGGGTAGGACTCCGCCAAGGCTGCCCTTTGTCGCCGATTCTGTTCATAACCTTTATGGACAGAATTTCTAGGCGCAGCCGAAGCGTTGAGGGGGTCCGTTTTGGGGGCCTCAGTATTGCATCCCTGCTTTTTGCAGATGATGTGGTGCTATTGGCTCCTTCAAACAGGGCTCTTCAACTCTCACTGGAGCGTTTCTCAGCCGAGTGTGAAGCGGTTGGGATGAAGATCAGCACCTCCAAATCTGAAACCATGGTCCTCAGTCGGAAAAGGGTGGAGTGCCCCCTCCGGGTCGGGGTTGAGATCTTGCCCCAAGTGGAGGAGTTTAAGTATCTTGGGGTCTTGTTCACGAGTGGGGGCAGGAGGGAGCGGGAGATCGACAGGCGCATCGGTGCAGCGTGTGCTGTGATGCGGACGTTGTATCGGTCTGTCGTGGTGAAGAAGGAGCTGAGCCAAAGGGCGAAGCTCTCAATTTACCGGTCGATCTACGTTCCAACCCTCATCTATGGTCACGAGCTATGGGTCGTGACCGAAAGAACGAGATCCCGGATACAAGTGGCTGAAATGAGTTTTCTCCGCAGGGTGTCCGGGCTCTCCCTTAGAGATAAGGTGAGAAGCTCGGTCATCCGGGAGGGGCTCAGAGTCGAGCAGCTTCTCCTGCACATCGAGAGGAGCCAGATGAGGTGGCTTGGGCATCTGATTCGGATGCCTCCTGAGCGCCTCCCCGGTGAGGTGTTCCGGTCATGTCCCACCGGGAGGGGACCCCGAGGAAGACCCAGGACACGCTGGAGAGACTATGTCACCCAGCTTGCCTGGGAACGACTCGCGATCCCCGGGGAGAGCTGGAAGAAGTAGCTCGGGAGAGGGAAGTCTGGGCTTCCCTGCTAAAGCTGTTGCCCCCGTGACCCGCCCCGGATAAGCGGTAGATGATGGATGGAGATATATATATTTTTTAATGGCAGAACATTCATCACGTGTCTTATTTTAGCTGTGACACGATGCCTGAGAAAATCTGCAATGGATGGACAACATTAAAAGGGCATATCATGACATCAAAATTGGATTTTGCCATTCTGATTAGAAAAATAAATTATCACTTAAAAATGCCTGTGTGCCAAACTATATACTATGAGAAAACAGCGCTGCCTGGAGATTTGAGATTTTTTAGATAAGGTCAATTTTTTTTGCTTTGACTTGAGAGCTTATATTTGAGATCCAAACGCTGTATGTTGGTGGTGAAATAATCTCACTTAACAGTCAGCATCAGTTTGGCAGGTAATGAACAATTCTACAAAAGGAGGCTCAAGATGATTTAATGCCAGAAAGAAAATGACCAATTGACTCTTTAAAACAATCACACAACTTTGCCTTCTACTCGCTTAATGTTAACACACACAGTGCAAAACGGCATATGGTACATCAACCGATGACAGACAATATGAACCATAGTCACAGGGACATGCAATTTACTCAGTCACTTACAGTCATGAAAGTCTTCTTCGTTTTTTTTTTTTGTCTTCACAACTATTTATACTGGCCCTATGTGGTCAGCTTATGTACACCAGAAGGAGTGGCAGTGAACAAATCATGATATGCAAATTAAGATAAGAAAACCTTTATTTGTTTCACAATGGAGAAATTCTCATTTGATGAATTCTTTACATTCCACTTAATGATTTTAAAAAGTACCATATTATAGAGTGCTATTTTCCTTAGAAAAACACAGTCAGAACATAATAATGTCATTTTATTCATTTCAATGGGAAAGGATTTGATATACGGCTGCTTTGAGTTAAGACCGTGGCCATAAATTAAACTTAAACCTCCACTAGCGGTTGTCCATAAGGCTATACAAGCAACCCATCTGCAAGTCAGTAGTTTAGCCGCCTTTGAAATGCATTCACATGATGTGCAATAACCAGTGTATACTTGTGTTTGGCGTAGGTGGGAAAGAGTGTCCAGGGGCTCCAGCTTTGGAAGAGTGGAGAGTTTGCAATGACCATCCTTGCCTGGTATTCTATTGGGAAGTTTCAACATGGGGACCCTGCATTCACGATACTGTGGATCTCAACCGAACCTATTTCCGGAATAGCACCGCTACCTGTGCTTTGGGAGCCCAAATTCGTAAAGTCTCCTGCATGAAGATGAATGGGGGATCTGTTGTCAGCAAAAGGTAATGCGATACAAGCTGTTATTTCTGTTCTGCTGAGTTACACGCAATTTTTGTTGTATTTTACCTGTAACAGTTTAGAGTCTAAATTGTCAATTTTTAAATTGGAGAGAAATGTACTGTATATACAAAATATGAAAGCTAAATTACAGCGCGCACTGAACCTTTTAAAGTAAAGAATGTGTGTTTTAATTGCAAAATAAAGATAATTCAGAAAATAAAACCATGGAAATGTTCAATTGGGAAAACAAAATTTACAGTACCATTAAAAAACACATTTCAGTCTTTTTCTTCAATATTAAAACATTTTTGAGTTGTATATTATTACACCCTTTTGCCCACCTAACAACTTTGCACATCTTGCCATTTTTGTCAACTGGCATTCGCTAAGGCCTGTGAATAGCAAAAAAATGGACCCCCGTTTAAATTTTTTCACAACCAGGCAGAAATGGAGAATAAAATCCCATAAATGTCTCTGTCGTATGTGCTGTGTTGTATTATTTTGTCATTTTATGTTCACTGTTCTGTTGATGGCAGCGCGGGCACCCGCAGCGGCTCCTCTCTCTTCTGTGGTTGAGAGGAAAGACATTTCATCTGTGCTGTAGGTTGCACAGAGAGCACATTTGACAATAATGTTTACTTGAACTTGAATAACAACTGAAAAAAAAATAGTATTGAAAAGAATATAGAAGAGAAAATCTGCAAATATCTGTGGGTGGCAAACCACCAGTCTTTAGGGGGTGACTGCGGAGCACATGATTTGAGGATTTCATTGATATTTTATAAGATAAGAAAACCTTTATAAGGCTCAGAATGGAGAAATTCCCAATTCACAGCATTTTCAACTGGTTATTTTCTTCACTTAGTTTTCCTTCGATTAGTTTGAGTTATTAGATTATGGAGCCCAAGTGAAATGGTAAATTGTGTGCAGAGAGGAATATTGATTTATTTTTGCTCATTTGAGATGCTCATTTGGCATATTTAATTAATTCTTGGAATTGTAAAACTTCCCCATAAGGGATATGTTGTGAAACAGTTTTCCTTGACTTTTGACCGTTACAATTCCAAACGCTGTTGTTTTAACAGTGCTAATGCTGGCACTAGAAAGGCGCATAAATAATTGATAACATTTTGCCTTCCTTAGCGCCATATATTATTGACAGTGCTCTAAACTGAATTATAGAAAGGATTTCTTACCCCTTACCCTTGTGCTATCTCTCACAAATACAGAGGGTATAATGAAAGTCGACAATGCGGCAACAAGTTGTCCTTGGATAAAGTTGAGGAAGGAAAGTTGCATGTCGCTCCTTGTACTTGGATGTACTTTGATCAGGTTCTTGTGCCTGCTGACTTTCTGCTACTGGCAGAATGTGGCTCCATGCTGAGTCTCTAGTGAGACCTGGATCTCAGTTGCTAGGTTGAGTAAAGCCATTTAGTGGGCAGGGGGAGGAAAAATGTCTGCACCTGTTGTTTGAGTGAAAGAATGTGTGTGTGAAGCTCCCTGTGGATGAAGACATCAAAGCATATGATTTACTATACATTGCCGTCTAAATTATGAAAGGTTTCAAAGTTGCAGCATTGACAAAACACCACCAGCGGCCTGTCATAAATATGTGACACAAGCTATGTGACAGCTTAAACAGCGGAATGATTTTCCATGAAGACAGATACATTGGTTAAATATTAGTGATGTGCTTTTTAAAAGCGTTGACAATGCGGTGTGTCCTTGGAGGTGAATAACATGTTGGTGAACAATTTGCATAGGCTTCAGTTTGTCAGGTTTAATTAGCACGTTGCATGTTGCGAACTTTAATTGATTTTTTGCTGCGGGGAGTCCCTTGCGTCTAATGGCACCAACGGCGGACTGCCGACGCTATGCTCGTAAACAAGGAAATGCACATTCACATTAGTGTTAAAAGAATTGCTGTGGACCAATAGACTCAGACCGTCATGTAGGCCATTGTTTATTCATGCATTGGTAAAACTGCATTTCGTAATTAATCAATTGTCCATATTAATGATCATCAAAGCTTTACTTAGGGAGGCATTAAATTTCACCAATGACAACGTTGGCATTTTATCACCTCATTATGATGCTATTGGGATAATTAAGCCAGTGATTGCCAACCAATGTGTTGTAGTACACCAGTGGGCTTGAAAGATCATCAGGGGTCCCACGAGAAAAAATAAAATCAAATTTCAGCTCATTTGTCCAAAAATGAACATTTATTCATTAAAAATATATCTTTGTTACCGGTAATCTATCTTTGCAAGTGACGTATCTTGTCAGGAAGAACAATAGAATTGCTATTCCATTTTAGATAACAGAAGTTATAATGAACCTGCATAACTACCGGTTGCTATTCTTACAAGAGAATACAGTAATAGCTTTGTGTTCAACCAAAACGATTTGACACTGTCCAAATCCATTTGTGACTGAATGGAGATGGCATCATTAGCAGTATTAGACAGTAAGATGGTGTGAATGTAAGGATGTGCTCCTGGAGACCAGTCCAGGGTCTATACTACCTCTCGCCCAAATTCAGCTGAGACGTACTCCAAGTTACCCGTGACGCTAATGAGGGCAAACACTTTGGATTATCAATGGTCACGTGGCAGGATTAGCCAATAACCTGTCCTTTTTTGTTGGACTCACTCATTTTCTTATCGCGAGTCTCTCCGACTTACAGTGGTTATACATGCTGATGATAGGCATTATTATTAATTTGCTGCTTTAAAAAATGAGATGTCTGGTCCATTAAAAAAAAAAAACATCTCGATCCAGATATAATTTTGCGCAACCACTTGAAGAAATAATTTTGGGTAAATTCGCTAAGCAAACATATCAAAATTAAGTTATTTATATTCTCTACTTTCCTAAGGTAACATAGACCTCCAACTGTTCCTCTGAAATCATTGATTCTGCATTTGCCCTCACACTATTGCATTGGACCCTAACTCTTAATAGCTAAATGACCAAAACGTTTAAAAATGTTTTTCTCCATTGAAAAAAAAAATCGTACTTATTTCTAACGGTTACTGCTTTTGCTTGTACAATGCCCGTTTATCTCAACGCTACATCTGCTTTAATGACTTTATTATTGCATTTTTCAGAGCGGTCCTAATACTCGTCTGCCAAACGGCGTGTGTGAGACAACCGTATTTTTTTTTTTTTTGCAATCTGTCTACATTTTGCCTGGGCTCGTACAAGCAGCGGGACAAATAATCAATCATGTTTCCTGTGGGGAGATGTGTGATGTCAAGGACAAGGCACTTGTTTCACTGCACTGTCCTCTTGCATGCAAGACTCGGGACATTTATCACTCAAAAAAGGTGTGTTTTTGGTCTCAAGTCAACAGTCTCAAAAATGGGCCTTAAACCGGACAGTGATTTCAAATTCGATCGGCAAATTGGTGCCGTTGTTAAATCCAGCTTCTTTCACCTTAGACAGCTGGCCAAAATAAAACCTCTCCTCTCAAATGAACACTTTGAGACAGTAATTCATGCCTTTGTCACATCCCGGCTCGATTACTGTAATGCCCTCTACTTTGGAGTCAGTCAGTCCTCCATTAAGCGCCTTCAGCTGGTCCAGAATGCTGCTGCTCGCCTCTTGACCGGTACTCGTAAGAGGGAGCACATAACTCCTACTCTGGCATCCCTTCACTGGCTCCCCGTTCATTTTAGAGTTATTTTCAAGATCCTCCTCTTTGTTTTCAAATGTCTGAATAATCTCGCGCCAACTTACCTCTTTGAGCTCATCCGCCCCTATACACCTGCCCGGCGGCTCAGGTCTGTGGACCAGTCTTTGTTAGAAGTACCAAGAACTAAACTGAGTCTCAGAGGGGATCGAGCCTTTTCTGTTGCTGGTCCCTCTCACTGGAATGACCTCCCACTGAACATTCGGCAAGCCTCCTCGCTGCCCATCTTCGAAGCCCTCCTCAAAACTTACTTGTATTTTTTGGCATTCGACTCAGCATGACTTAGATTTGTTCTAGGTTTTACTGTTTGGTGCTTTCTACCGCCTTTATTACCGATTTGTCTTACGGTTTATTGTGCATGTTAAATTGCTCCATGTACAGCACTTTGTATGCAGCGATGGCTGTTTGAAAGTGCTCTATAAATACTCTTGACTTGACTTGACTTGACTTGACTCATCGCCTAAGGGATGAGTACAATATAAGACCACTGTTTGTGTGTGCATGTAGATGCCCAGATTCTGCTCGTCCAGAAACGATCCGGCCTTGTGTTCTTCCCTGCGTGAAAGACTGCATTGTGACACCCTTCAGCGAATGGACGGCCTGCCCATCAACCTGCATGCCAGGTAACCTCGAGCATACATTACTGAACCTATTCTAGAATTGTAATGCTGTATGTGCACAATGTCAAGTTGAGAGTTTGAACTTTTGCTGTCGTTTTGATTTAACCACAGTTTTCTCATTGTTTTGCTTATTTTTTGTGCGCATTATTTGCAGCGGGTAGGTAGGCGCACGGATGTGCACATCGTCAACTGGCATTTTCATGACCTCAATTTCAGGGTAGTTTATGTAGTTGATGCTGCAGTCATGTTAACTCATATCCAATTCATATCACATTTTCATTCATATTTGGAAAATACATGATTCTTAGCAGACAATATTTGATTCCATTTGGGTCTTTTTCTCTTTATGGTTGCAAGACCGTTACAGTAGTGCCTTGGCATATGAATTAATTTCAATCGGAGCCCATTATTGCAACTTTTAATTAGCATCTCAAATCATTTTTGCCTACTGAAATGAATGGAAACGCCATTAATCCGTTCCTGCGCCTCACAAGAAAAAAACACTGAGTGTTTTGTTTTGTTTTTTGTTTTTAAATAAGGAAAACCATAGTCTAATATAAACATTAGTGCTGGTTCTTCTGGTGTCCCCATCTTGACAACCAATAGGCAGTATAATACAGTCATTCTGTCAGGTTCAGAACCTAAGCAAATAATGTTTTTTGGATCCCAGAAATGCAGGTCCAGACAAAATGTGCTAACATAAAATATTTACAGAAAAGCACACCGACAAAGTACAAACAGAAATCATTGGTCACAAGGAGCCAAGAAAAAAAACAATGCATAAACAAAAAGTGTTTGCAAAAGACAAAGTAATACAGTAGATAAGCCAAGAATATAAATGTAATGACGAGATCTAATTACATAAAGCAAAATAAAAGTGAGATCAAAGACAACATAATCTCAATACTTACAATAGATGAACTTGAGAGCCAAAACAACTATGATAAGATCGAGGGACCTGGAAAATAACACTTAAGCATAAGCAACAAAGGTCAATAATCTGACCGAGAGTTGGCTATTGTTGGCTACTGTTGATGTTAACCCATACTATAGCCACTCGTGTTTTGCCTTGATTGTTGAATGAATCCAAGCAGACTTTCCCAAAGACAAATGGCTCATATCTTGCAAAGTTCTTAACTGGGGTCATTCGTGTCTCAAGGCACCACTGATTCTGAATGATGTACCGGTGGTCAAAATTCAACCTGGTATATTTAAATCAAGTTAAAATGCTAAGAGGCATTTGGACGCGTAAGTATCTCTCCAAATGATTATGCAGTCTCTTCCTCCACAGTTTTTTTTTTCTCGCTAATAGCTAATATATGTTACATTGACTTACGCATTACCAGAAATGAATATCTTCACAGAAAAATAAATAATCAAAATAATTGTGCCAGCAACTCATCTCTATAAATATTCTCTGGCTCATTGGTCCGCTGATGACGCAGTCGCATTTCTTTTCACCATTTTTAATGTGAGATGATTAGTCCGTGGTCATTATAATGTTGTATGTCCAATAATTAAGGGCTGTGTGTTGCAGAAAATTATAGTCATGCACGGGGACACTAATCATTATCTCATCAACTTTGAATACTTGTTGTCGAGACATGCACTCAGAAGTTTTGACTCTGAAATTTTTGATTTTCTTTTTGCAGGAAGCTGCTTGGATTATAAAGTGTCAATAAACATAAAATACCACCTTTGGAAATTATGTTTATTTGCTTATTTCCTCTGTCATGACAATGCGTGCCAATTTCATTTATACAGGTGGAAGGGTTCTTTGCCTTTCAGTAGTGCCTCAGCTATCAAAAACACACATTTATGGCATGACCAGCAATTAAGTTAATAGGTCCATGCCTATGCCAAACATCTGTTGTTTCTATTTATTCTTGTTTGGTCAAGTGGTTTTCACAAGCGTTCAGTTGGGTAGCTGCTGAGGCTGTTGATAGGCCAGATTCGGTGCACTGAGACTTGAATTGCTTTTCCACTGATTTTTTTTTTTTTTTTAAATGAAAGACCTTGAAGTTTCCCTGTTGCAGTGGGCCAAATTGAGATCAGATGAAGGTAGCATGCTGATTGGTGGTCCAGACGCCGAATGAGCACTTTAGCATGGCTCATTCTCAACTGGCTACTGCAAGTTACACAACAGCACAATGACAGTTATTTGGAAAAAGGCAGTGGGGATTTGCCACAGTTGACATGGTCTCAACACACATACTCGGTAAGCATTTTCACAACAGAGGAATAACCCACTAAGCACAAATTTACAAACGTTTTGTTTGATTTTTAAACTCCACGCAGAGGACCGTTGGAAGTAGCCATTCTTTGAGTGATCTTAATAGTTACTCCAGGCTTTTTTTATTTTTATTGATGATTTTTATTTATTTATTTTTTATTATGAATTTAGAACCAATTCTAAGAAGTTACAAGAGAATAATTATTTGTAGTTTTGACTGGTGTGCCATGATCCTAAAATCATCAGTTTGTTTTTTGCTTGTTCTGGGGGATTAAACACAATTGTAAGTGGGAAATGCCATAGCATGAAGGCTCACATCGGCACTGTACAAAGAGTTGGGAGCAGTTATTCAATACGATCCTTTTAGGTTGTGTAGAAAAGATAGTCAGTCCAGGAATCGGCCCATAAAAGCAACCACTCATACATTGGAGGTGTTTAGTTAACAGAAAATATACAGCGTGAGTCTGTCAAAAAATAGTGGGGAGAACTTCTCTGTTGTCCCTGACCTGGAGACATTTTCTTTCTGGATTGAAAAAATGTGTTTGCCGCATTAGAGAGAGGGGAAAAAAAAAGATTTTAGTTCTAATTCCAAAGGCTGCATATTGTGCAACGATTGTGTATCCTTCCAACTTTCATTTTTTTGGTACTGATAAATGATTTATGAAAGCTGATTTACCTATTACATTTGATATTTTCTAAACACAATGGGTTTCCGATTTTTCCAAAGCCTGTGAATCAGATTTGTATTTTTTTTTCAACAGAAAATGCCACATCTGCCACACAGTCTCGGCACCGGATTATCATTCAGAGGTCCGCGAATGGAGGTCAAGAGTGCCCTGACACTCTTTATGAAGCGAGGGAGTGTGAATCACTCGCAGCATGTCCAATTTACAGGTAAACCACACACATTCTTCATATCCCGTTGCTAGTTAGCTGCGCGGACCCGCGACCTTCCTTGCCTATTGATTTCTGCAAGGCATCCATGTTGATATATCGACTTCAAGCTTTGTGGAGTGTTAAAATCGATAAACTGGTTCAAGCCCTATTATGAAAACACAAGCAAAGTGAAAAGCATAACAAAAATATTTTGTTTACTCCCAGCCATGTGGGAACCGCTCGTCCTTTGAACTCCCAAGTCTTTTTTCTTGTTTTTCAATTGTTGATCAATTGTTAACCAACAAAAAAAGGTAAATGCCTCTCATATGAAAGGGAAAGCATGGCAAATCTGAACAATTATTGCAACACCATAAAAAGATTTTGTACTTCTTTATTCCGTGCAGTCTTCACAAATGCAGTTGCTTTTACTGTTTGTATCGTCTTGCCCAAGTTTTCTACATGGAGACGAAAAGGGGCCCAGACAATCAATTCGAAACCCACAAAATGTTGAATGCCTGCAATGTTGCTTGAGGGTTTACGTTTGTTTGTTTGTTTTTCTATAAAGATGGAGGATACACAAGTGGCGCGCCTGTACCTTGGTTCCTAATTCCGTCCAACGCAGCTTATCTCAAACAGCAGATTCCTGCGGAAATGGGTTAGAAACAAGAGGCAAGTCTTTCTTTATCCCCACAAGTATTTGTCTTTCAGTACTTGTTAGCCGATTTTAAGCTTCTATCTAGTTAACTGTCTTTATTTAATGAGTCCTAACGGTCCTTTCATAACGGCTCCTTTAACAAACAACTGATGGCGCCATAAAACACGGAGGCAATTTGTCCTGAGAGTGTAATAAGATTAATCTTTCTGTCTGTTGTCTTGACGATCTCATCACACCACTGGTTCCTTATTAATGGAGCAAGGCCGGACGGCCACAGGCGCATTACCGACAGAGATAACTTAGACATGCAGCGCACGCACGGACGTACGCACGCGCATGCACACACACACACACACACACACACACACACACAAAGTCCCCAACATACATACTGCAAAGGTGTTTTATGAATACACTCAAGCTTTGGTCAAATGTTGGGGACAATAGTTAGGAGTGCTAAATTGCACAGTTGTTTGATTTCACTGGCACTCAACTCCTTCCACGGTTCTCTAATACATTTCTATAGATTACACACCAGTAAATGGCTCCACCTTTGTATAATCTGACCAGTCGGTTTATAACACACGGCAGGTGCGTTTAATTACTTGAGCCAAGGATGACGGACTATATGCATAAAAAGGACTTTATTTTCATGGCAAGCAGTTTTCTAGCCTGTCGTTTGATTGTGCTGAACTGATTGTGACCTTCACGTTTGTCAAATGTGAAACATTGAACCCTTTGTTATGCAATCGGACATTTGGGCACACCAAAGTGATTCAAGTAGGCTTAAGTGGCGAGCACCAGTTATTAAGGACGTATTTGCCTGAACAAGTTGTTTTCTGAAGAACCATTGAACAACAGTATCCCACGGTTAATGTTACTTGAGTGTTATTATGACCTCACTAAGATGAGCACAAATGGGTCTTCCAAACTGGCTTGCTCAGTTACAGTAATGACACTTCCAGTAACGAGATCTGTGGCTTTAAGAACTTAAAATTTCAGCTGCCATCTTTGCTGTCTTCCACCTAACCTCATAAATGATCGACATTTATCAAGTGACTCAATGCGACTTTTCCAGGAAATAAAGGCAAATGAAGCAGGTGTAATGCAATCCTCCTCGACCTTTAGCAATTCACCTTTTCAATATGATTAAAAACACCTCTGTTTATACATCTCTGACATTTCAGACACTTGTATCTGTTCGCGTTTCTGAGCCGCGATGTTAGTGATTCTTTTTTCGACCTCTTTTACGAATAGAAGCTACAGAGAAGCACTTTACAACATCAAAAATGAATAGAAACTCTACCAGGCGGCCCGGTGGGCCAGTGGTAAGTGCTTTGACTTCACAGTGCAGAGGTACTGGGTTCGATTCCAGCTTCAGCCTTCCTGCATGGGTTTTCTCCGGGTACTGCGGTTTCATCCCACATTCCAAAGACATGCATGGCAGGCTGATTGAACATTCAAAATTGTCCCTAGGTGTGATTGTGAGCGTGAATCGTTTGTCTCTGTGTGCCTTTGCGATTGGCTGGCAACCGGTTCAGGGTGTGCCCCACCAATTGCCCGAAGAAACCTGGGATTGGCTCCAGCACGCTCCGCGACCCTTGTGAGGAAAACACGGATCAGAAAAGGGATGGATGAATGTTTGCTGTACCCAAAATAGCACCTGACTAATTCTTGAGTAAAAAGAAACCCGTATCTTGATTCAGTTCGGTGGATTACGATTCAATTCAGTATGGTTTGGCTCATTTCAAAAGGGTGTAATTATGCTAGGAGTTTCATGTGGGAATTTTATAATATGACCTTTGTTCATTGTGGCATTTCTTTTCAAAGATTTATCTCTCGAATAAAAGATGATTTATCATGCATCTTGATATAAGTATTTTATTCATAAGTGGAACGATTTGGTCTGATTTGATGCACTCACACCTTTTAAATCCATTCAACCGATTTTCCATTTCAAATCACGTTTTGTTAGAGCCCTGGTACGTACAGCACAGCTCCTTTTGAGCTCTGCTAAGATGTCCACACTTGTCATAACCTTTGTTGGGACAGTCGCCTCTGTTAACATGGCTGCCGCAGTGATGGACGTTTTATTTGCTCGAGTCTACTCTGGCTGTGGCCAATTTCATAGGCTGCATCCTCCAAAAGCCAGATTTGAAGGCCAAATGATGTAACTTCTTGAGTGCCTTGACCATATGCCAGTGCCCAAATTCGCACGGCCTTGGAATCTAGCCTTCAAATCTGTCCTTCGTTTCCATGGAGACGGCCGATGAACAAAGGCTGCTTTTTCCATGGAGACGGCCGATGAACAAAGGCTGCTTCAGAGCACACGTTCATAGCCTACACTGCCCCGCTCTTGTTCTATAGCACTCACTGTCACTCTTCTACAAAGTCTCTTCTACCTGCACATTGCCGATATTTTGCGGTGGTACAGACCTGTCCAAATGTGCCACAGATTATGCGGTCCACGGAGGCGAGATGATGGGAAGCCTCTGAAATTACCTTTCGTAGGCTAGGTACGACAAAGCCTCCGAATTTGAACAGAGCTTGTTTATGTATGGCAGAAGACATATGTCTGTCGATGGCACCATTTACTGGGATATTCTAGAACTGACAGACTGAAATATACTGTATAAAAATGACGCTTTGAGTGGACTGATGATTCTGAGCCTGTTAAGTCGAGGTTGATACGATTTCTGCATCCTTCAAGTCACTTGCATCTCAAATCGTCGCTTTTCATTGAAATGAATGGGGATGTCATGAATCCATTCCAGACCACCCTCAAAAAACCTATTTCTGTTTCGTTTTGTTTTTCCTCCCCTTATTTAGCTGATCTCCAAAATGACAGGGGTATGGGAATCAGAGTCATTCTGATCAGGAGCAGGATGGGAGAGGACTTTGTAATTTTTTTAACTATGGTCCTGGACTATGATGGCACGTTTTGCACCTTAAAACCACCAGAATAAATGATATGGCCTCCTTCCTGAGTCGAAGTGAAACTGTCTGGTTGTCAAAGACTTTCAAACACCATATTAATCACACCCATGATCACATATTACTTTACATAGTTTCATATCACATTGTGCTATGGTTGGATTAACATGAAGATCAAATTTGATAGGATGAGATGGAATACACTTCAGATTGTGATGGATAATGTAACTGGCTTTGGCTGATATAAATAGAAAGGAACTTCATTAAATACATAGTAGTTCAAGAATATTTTCCCAAAGTACTATAACATGAGCTCCGGTTTCCTCCCACATTCCAAAGACATGGTGGCAGGCTGATTGAACGCTCTAAATTGTCCCTAGGTGTGAGTGTGAGCGTGGATGGTTGTTCGTCTCTGTGTGCCCTGTGATTGGCTGGCAACCGATTCAGGGTGTCCCCCGCCTACTGCCCGGAGACAGCTGGGATAGGCTCCAGCACCCCCGCGACCCTTGTGAGGATCAAGCGGTTTGGAACATGGAAGACTATAACATGGGAAAACTCAGGAGTGTGAACCTTTTCAAAGAGTGTCCTTTCTGCGATTCCTCCAACTTAAATCACCTTTCCAAATTTGTGTATAATTAAAGATGATCCCTGTCTGTGGGTGAGATGATGTGAAATATCACACACGTGGACTTTGGCAACCCCGAGGCTCGACAGATTCCATTAAAAATACAGTTGAGGGTTCAATTTTTGTACCACTCGAATCTGCTAACAAAAGAACATTAGGGTTGAGAGAGCTAATGACTTGGATAGTCCTGCTTGATGGAAAAAAAAAGTTCAAGTGGAAGGCATTGAAAACATAACATTGTCATGTTTGTGATGTCAGACATGCTGGTAGAGCAGTGAAAAGTATTTCTCTCTTGTCTATTACTTATGGGCATACATTAGTTTAGGTCTGGCCATCGTTTGAATGTGAACGATCCTGATTCTGATTACGGTTTTTCTATTTGAGTCTGGTTACTAACCATTCTCTATTCCGATTCGTTAAACGAAAAAAGGGAAGAAGAAAATGAGGGAGCTAAGCAGAATTATCTGTGGATAAAATGCATGAACATCTTTATTTTCATGTTATTGTTTTTGTGTGTGTGTGGGGGGGGGGTGTACTGTTTGTGAACTTTAATTTGAGTTACTCAAAGGGCTATTTTTAACCATGACATAAATTTTTCACAAAAGCAGCCGAAGCAGTCTTTCTCACCAAATGCTGTATGTTATGCGGTTATGCCTGTACTTTGTATGGACCATATATGCTGTGCATACTATGAGCTAAATATTAGCTGATTTTTTGCATTTGTGTCTTTACTTTTACTCTTTTAGTTACAGTTTAACTTGTTGGCTCATTGTTGGCCTTAAATATACAGTACACGATTATGACTTTGGACCCCAGGGCGACCGCCGCCATCACCACTGAATGAATCCTCCGAGATTGGTGATTCCATCATTTTTTTTGCCAGTGATTATATAACGGGTTGTAAGAAAGGACGTTGGATATAGGCTCCCCAAAAATTCTCTGTTTCAACATTTCTATTTCACTTGTGCTTTTGTTTTTTAGGACAAATTTGCACATTTTTGAAAATGACTGTGCTCTCAGCCTCATTTTTTGCTACATACTGTCTAATATTTCCGCTCACTTGGAGTGCAGTACAGCAGTATCACGATAACCGGATAACAACGCGACACGCTTCATGATATTGGTTCATGTTGTGCATATGATATGAATCAAGTCCTCGTTAGCACACCGTTGTTGTCCCTGAATTAATGGCCATGACATATTTGTGACAAAGAACGCTGCCCTTGTTCCTCACTGCCATTCCTGTGGTCCCGCTGATATGAATATTTTAAGACTTGTGGCAAGCAGGACGCCTCGTGTGACGATAAGTGGTAGACCCCGGTGACCCAAGTGACAATAAGCGGTATAGAAGATGGATTGCTGGATGGGTGGATGTCATGGGATTTTTATGACAGTGAGAACGGAATTACCTTTGGTTCTGTCAAACGTAATCAGAATAGGTATTTATCCTCCCCCATATCGGCAGGACTCAGTTGTGTTGGGGAGAACGACGAGGTGGCCAACCTGACAGAGTGCCTGCGCTGGGCTGGTCCTTTGCCTGCTCAGGTCCGAGCATGTCGAGTGGCTTGCAAGGATGACTGCACTCTTACGGCTTGGTCCAAGTTCTCGGAGTGCACAGGATGTGGCAGTTTCCAAAGTCGCAAGCGCTCGCTCACAGGTAAGAGTGTCACCTTTAGGACCAGGTTGAAGTGAATTTTTGTTGTTGTATTAAACATGTTCACCCCCGGTAATTGAGCTGATTGTGTTTTCCCGCTCTCCCAGTCGTTACCTTGGGTCTTACATAGCATGTAATCCCTGATTCCAACACAGATGGCCGAATCTGAATTCCATGCCGTGTTTGCAGAACAGTCTGGATACTATTTGTCTTCATGAATATTTGATCCAGTGCCACTGGGGCTGTAGTAAACACACCCTGTCTCTTTCGATAATGCTCTTCAAACACAACTCATTAAAATAGGCCCGAGTTCAGCAGTAGGTCATCCCTGGGGGCCGGATATATGTGCCAAAGTTTAGCGCCATTGTATCTACTTAAATGTCCTGACTTTGTTTCTTCATTCAACACTTGTGAGGCTTAAAGGTCATTACAATTGACAAAACACAAGCCACTTCTAAAGTTAGTCAGACTGTCAAATTGTTGACTTTTTAAAGTAGACATTTAGTTCAAAAATCTTCTTCCACTGACTATACCATACTTACATGTTTTTATAATTTGAATGCAGAGAAATGTCAACTACATGGGAGAAATTGACTTGGACTTGTGTAGCACTCTTCTACCTGCAACTGGCAGTTCTGTATCTTGCTGAAGGACACTTCAACATGGGTCACACGTGCTTAGAGTGGAACCCACAACCTTCAGTTTGGGAGACGACCATTCTAACTCCTGACCCACTGGCAATTCTCTTGAAAGTGAAAACCATTACTTTGGTGGTAAATAATAGTGTTTTCTTTGAGACTAATTGATACTCTGAGACGATGGCACACCTACAATTAGTTTGACAGCAAATTATAGCTTGTCTGAAGGCCTCCGTCACACATCAGTGCAAAGCAAAACATCCTGCCTCTATTGCTTTCTGTGAGGATGCTGCCACTCTCGATCAACAATTTGGACTTTTGAGTGAAAACAGTCAATAACAGCCTGCTTGTCTGATGATGTCTATTATATCCATCGCCAAGCAACCATGCCTCAACATGTGAGTCTTCTTTTTAAAAATGAAAGAAGGGTCGTTTTATTGACTGGTGCTTTTAGGCAAAGTGTTTTCATGTGCATGTATGCATAGTATCCCAGATATTGGTTACTGAAACTTGACTCTGAATTGCTTCATTATCTTGTAAGCTTCTCAATCACAAAGTCATATTTCAGTATATCTCTATGGAAGCATTTATTTAATGCATTTGCTTTAGGTTTATGGCAAAAAAAATCATGCCTGTTTTTTCTCCACTGCAAGGCTATTTAATGACATTCATTTACATAAATGTGGAGAGAGGATGAAATTTATTAGTCACCTGCATTAGAGCAGATGAATTTTGTTTCACGGTTAAGAAGGATGAACATATTGTGTGAGAAGGTAGCCAGAGTTGCTCTGTTGTACGATAACTGTCAAGAATGTCAGATGAATGTTTTACTGAGTTGATGCAAGAACGGCTATTGTTTGTATTAATTGCTGGCAATCATTGGCAAAACTGCGGCATGACCTCAAGGTTCACTCAATGGTGAGGAAGTCTTTTGCATATGTTGTAAATCAATAGACTCATTCATGGTGTAGATAGGTGGAGTTGGCCTCTTGGGTCAAGCTATCAATGCAAGTAAAATACACTTATTAGCAAAATTAACAACATGTCTTGTTTTTGTTTTGTGAAGTCAGCTTTATTTATTTTTTTATTACATGAATTTATTTATAACATGATTTGTACCGACTGCGTGAAGATATGCTGTTATCTCCCTGCAAGTTATTTGGTGAAATTAATGAAGTGCTTTGCAGATGAGATATTCCTTTATTTATTTATTAATTAATTAAGGAAATTATAAAGGTTTCCTGGAGGGGAAAAATGTGTTGTGATGAACCAGAACAACAAACAATTTATCAGAATCACTCATCTTTGTCATTGACATTCGCCTCTACCGTTTTGAAGTCGCAACTGGGGCAATCCGAGACGGATAAATATCACTTCAGACTTTCCACGAATGCAGCAATAGGTTTGCTTTCTTTGTGTTGCTGTCAATTGACATGTTTTTTTGGCATGCTTCCCTAAGCCCTCTTTCCCCTTATATTAATTAACACTTTGTATTTAGATGTTTTGGACCAGGGGTGCCCATTATGTCGAAACTGATCTACCGGTAGATCTAAGACAGGTCCCAAGTAGATCCGACGAGTGTCGAGGAGAAAAAAACAAAAACATTTGCATGTCTTTGTACATGTTAGTAATATATATATTTGGTGTTAATGTAAAATGTGATTTTTTGTTGTGGAAAATCAATTAATGTACAGAATCCTGCACTTCTTGCCTGATTGCTTCCATTTTTGCCACACACCACCACTAAAACACCGTCATCTTGTAACAGAAAGCTCAGTGGGTACTGTTGAGCAACAGTTCAGTGTCATCTTGATCTCATACTGTCAAAACATGACCAGCATAATGAAGAGAACTACTTCAATGCTAATGCTAATTGAAACACAAAATGTTTCAGTCATTCACAGATCAAATATGCAGCTAAGAAGGTCTGATGTTGTACTGCAAAGGTTTTAGTGCATTTCAGGTTCATCCTGAAATGTCACCCGAAAGCCTAATATCCCTGACTTTCCCTGAGTGGTTTTATTTGCATCGATAGCTTGGCTCAAGAATCTAACTTTGAGAAAGTAATGTGTTGTAATGATTGTGTTTCTAACTCAGCAGATGGTATTTAAGAGAGAAGAGAGAGTACGGCTTAATGTTCCATTTCATTAAAAAAAACACACACACACACACACAAAAATTATTTTACTACTACAAAAAGAATTTTAAAAAAATAAACCCATCACGACCAGCTGTTGAAAGCTCAATATGTGCGTAATGAGATAGTCGGGTATCTTTTGAATTTTTTTGAATTTGACTTTTTATTTGGTCTCCCGTAAGAGAAACCTGTCACAGGCCCTCCATGCTGCTACATGCATTGGGCAATACAATACACAACATACATTGGACAATACATTACAAGCATATGCACACCCCACACTGCCCTCATGTCCTTCTGCTTGTCTGTCTGCCTCCCTCTAATTGTTTGTTAACTAAGCCGATAGCCTGCGGTATGAATGAGTTTTCATATTTGTTCAATTGGCAGAGAAGAGTCCTATACCTCCTTCCTGACTTTAGGAGCTAAAATTGGGAGTGTAGCACATGGCAAGGTTTGTCTAAAATGGTGTTGGCCTGTTGAATAACGAACTGGGTAGTTCGGTATATATGTCCTGGGGAGCTGAGGGCTGCTCGATTACCTTCCCTGCCGTCTTAACCAAACTGGTTATCTGAGCTTTAGATTTAACAGTTAGGTTCCCAAACCAACTAGTTATTCCAAAGCGCAGGACAGACTTAATGGTTGCTCTATAAAAGATCAACAAAATGCTTCTGCCAACTCCAAATATTCTGAGACGTCGCAAGAAACGAAGGCGCTGATGGATCCTCGAACAGACATTTGATACGTGCGTCTGCCAGTTTAAACCTGCTATCCATATAAATCCCCAAGTATTTGTGAGAGGAAACCTGCTTGATATTCTTGACCATTTATAGAGATTGGGCAATGATCTCCAAATGATTTAGGGTCAAACACCATTTCCTCAGCAGCGGGAGCCTTCCTCCATGTCGCCTGCAGAGCAGCGCCATCTCCAACTCTGTTGAGATTTATATGCTTTGTCAGTTTTGAATTTTGGACATACTTTGTTTTTGGTCATGTGTTGGATGTTTGGTAGAATGACACTTAATTGCACTTCCTTTCATGTGTGGATTGAAATGCAGAAAATTAAACTGTTGATGAATGGCTATGATGAAAGCATTCCTAGTTCGATTCAGCTATTTGTTTTTGATGACATTTTACTTCACTATTAGCCTTATTTCATACTTTCTACTCACAACTGCAGATCCATTAGATGTGTATTCTTGCAAATAGAGCCAATTAATTGTAAGTTAACGTAGTTGTAATCCAATATTATTTGAAAAGTCTATGTGATGTTTTTAATAAAATAAGTAGTGGTGATATGAATAAAAAGGGAAGTCTGTTCCTATCATTAGTGACTATTTGTGCAACAGCATCTGTGAATTCTTTGGTCGTTTCTCCACTTTTGTCTGCGGATTGACTCAAACACTTTGTAGCCTAAGAAAGAATGCAAATGAAGCATATATGATGCACTCAAAATACATCGAGAGCGAACGTAAGCCAGCATATTTTTAGAGAATCTTTGTTGTCTATGTAGCCATAATAGGTATTTGTTTTGTTTTGTGTGCCTCCCAAAAGGTTCAAAGTAAATTTTGCTCTGTCTTCTATTTTAATTGTCATCACTTCCAAACTTCTTTTTGTTGCTGCAATTTGACAGACATTGAGTTTGCACAGTTCTCTTAAAATGATCACAATTCACAGACGACGCTTTTTGAATGATGATGACTGCAAACAAACATCACCAAAATTACTCTCCAGTTAGGCAGTATGCGGAAAAAAATCGGCTTATTAACATTGGTAATGGAATGCATTGGACTGCCGTTGTGTTGATATCTGTGGTTAAAATTGATTTTTTTTTTCTTTTCACCATCACACTTTTTACCTTTGTGGAAAGACTTTCTAAAAGATTTCGTTCGTGCCCAATGAGAGCAAATGGGGTCCATACCAAGTTTTAAGGTTTCTTGGAAAGTGAATAATTCATTATGTTTCTCTCAAACTCTTGTACGGTTTTTGAAGACACAAGCCCAAGTCGATATAACTGGCCATCTTTTTCGTCATGCTGTCATCCATCAGGTCGCAGTAAAAAGAAGGTACAATGCCTGGATGAAGCATTATACCCTCTGGAAGAGACGGAAGCGTGTGCCTGTGAGGAGTACTTGTCCCAACCTTTCGGGAACTGGTCTGATTGCATCCTCCGCGAACCTTCCACTCCGGGATTGTTGCAAAGTTGGATGAGCCACCAAGAAGTGAAGGAGTGTGGTCAAGGTCTACGCTACAGAGCTGTAGCCTGCGTTGATCAAAAAGGACGCTTAGTCGAGCCTACGCTGTGTACAGACACCGGTAAGGGTATACTGTACATCTGAAAGTCCAAAATATAACTCATGTAATGGACAGTTTCCCTGAAAAAAACTCAGGGAAAGTTTCACATTAAAGCGCTTGGCACAGTTGTGCAGAAAAGCACTCATTAGTCTGATAATTGCTTCTTGGTCACAGCGAGCAAGTGTGGCGGAGCACAGGCCAATGTGGGAAATTATTCATGTGACCCGTAATGAAGCTGTCACCCAAGTGCAAGTCTGACCTCTTTCTCCCCCCCCCCCCCCCCTCTCTCTCCTGTCTGCTAACGTTCCATTCACAGGCTACATGGTGGAGGTGTGCCACATCCCGTGTCCCCTAGACTGTAAGCTCAGTGACTGGTCCGCGTGGTCAGCCTGCAGTTCATCTTGTGGCGGCGGGCTCAAGGTCAGATCCAAGTGGCTGAGGGAAAAGGCTTTTAACGGGGGTCGTCCATGCCCCAAACTGGATCTGAAGAACCAGGTAAGGTGAACACCACGGCAGACAAACCCATTGTGGGTGGTAATTGCGAACCACAATTACTTGTGTGAAAAAAATAAAATAAAATAATGCAGTTACTTTGTTCATTTTCAACTATTGTGAGTCATTTCGTTGTCAGTTGAATAATGCATTTTAAATTTTACGGAGGTGTGGCAATAATAGTTAACCCCTCACTCATCCACAATGTTCTGCACTCTTTTTTTTTTTATTGAATGCAAATGAGGGCAATCTGCACTTACAGTCCACTCATGTTCACCACCATTACACGTGTAATTTGCATGTATCCACTGGAAGTCAATTTGTCCTAATGGTCAAATGCATGACACGATGTTATTTGGAGATAAGCCCTGTTCGCATACAATATACTGTAGGGAAATTGGTTTGGTGCTGGAAAAAAGCTTCTGGATGCTCTGTGCACACACACACATATATTTGTTCTTGTTGTTGCCTTGTGCTGTCACATGAATACATGAATGAATATGACTCTTTACATCCTCACCTCTCCTTGAGATAAAAAAAACAACAACAACAACAAACAACAAAAACAGGCTCTTATCTACCATTGACCCGTCCCATTTGTTCATTTAAAAAAAAGCCAATGCAGCCCTTGGGCACACAAGTTTGCCCACCTTGGTTCTCTAGGCAGGTGTTACTTGTGGTTGTGAACTTCACATGTTTTAGTAGGTCACGGTTTAAAGGGGAGGTGTGTTTTATGATTGCTGCCATTACGCTTCAATGGTTTTGAAAGGACACTGTAGTTTGCGGAGGTCAGTATGGAGATGAGGTGCGACTCGCAAGAGGAGATTTGTGTACAGATGGTTAAGTACCCGCTAACAAGGTCTTTACTGCCCCGGTTGTAATGCCCTGAAATAACCCTGGCCACTTAAACTGGTGCCCGTTATTGCCAAGGCCCTCACAGATTTATCCCAGGGTTACAGCAGGGCTTGCTGTTTATGTTACCAAATGGTTCTCGTAAAGCAAGTTACATCTGTCACGGCTGTGGCTAAAAAGCTAATATACTGTAAGCTCTACTTTGGCTGAGTAAATTAGTCCCTTTTTCCTAATGTTGTACTCTGGACAGCAACATATTAAATGGCAAAATGTAATTAAAAATGAATAGATTCATCTGAAGCTGTTTCCTGACATTTGCTGTCCAGAATCCCTTCTTCCAACACATTCCAATGATCCTATGTGCATAAACAAATCCAATTTATTGCGTTTATTATATTTTGATTTTCATTTTTGTCAATGGCTAGTACTTTAACAAATACTAAACTGGCTACATTTAAATCATAAATGCCTCTTATCCTCCACAACTCCACTCCCTCATCTATGTAAACTGAACTGTGGACCGAAAATGGCTGAATTCCGACCAGCAAATGGTTCCCCTCCATGAGGGCTAAAGGAGACTGACTTGACAGAGATGAAATTTACACTTCATTCTATCATCCCGTGCTTGACTGAGCAAAAGTGATGGGGAGAAGCTCAATGTGTCACCTACACATTTAATGTACTTCCACATTTAATGTTCTGTTGTGTTGGTGGGTAGTGTATATCGGAGGGCTGGGGCTAGGGAGATAATATAGTTTGTTGATTAAGACCTTTGAATTTTAGTACCACTTTATAGTTGGAGTATGTAGAGTGAGTGTTTATACATTGACTAGGATATGATTCTGTACATTTCACAGTAGTTCTTTGAAAAATATATTTAGTAATCATTTACTACATGTTTGTGATGTGGTTACGACTGTAAATCTAAGTACTTTTAGCAGCACTCTGAACAAACACTAGTAACGGAAATGTAAAAATGTGTTTTTCAACACCATATAAAATGGCGTGTTAGGGTTTTGATTGCAGCAGGTCACACTGAACTGAAACGGAAGCTGAGGATATGTGAGCAATTTCGGGAGTCGGGTGCAAGCCACTCCTGAACCAATATGGAAATTATTGAACATAAACGGTGCACTTAATGCCACTAGTCCATTGGCAATGGGCATTTACCGGTCCGAGAGAAAGTTTGTCCAACTTTTTAACCTTTGGATTGAACTTGATTTTTTTTTTTTACATATTCATGGCTCCTATACAGTCTGGGGGAAAAAACAATGCACGTTTGGCAAAAGCGTGAGTGTGTGCATGTGCGGAGGTGCATGTGTACCATACAGTATAAGGCACTTTTAGTCATCTGAAAACAAATCTCCAATATGGTGAGTTGGTTTGATTTGTGACAGCAGTGTTTTTCTATGTCACGGTTCACCCTCTGAGCGCACATAGATTTTTAATTTGTTGTTTTTGTTTTTTCGTTTTTTAATTAAGGATTATGCATTGCTTAAAGGCAACTCAGAGTTCCAAATTTAGTGTAGTAGCATATTGTGCTGCAACGTGCCGGGCATGGCAAAATTAACAGCATGAAGAAAAGGATGCTTCAACGTATGGTAGTAGAGAAAAATTTATCACCCAATTTTCCTCACATGATTAATGAAGTGTCTACTGTCATTTTAATATTGTTTAATATTGATACCACAAGGGATAGACAATACGGGCCTTTGAGTAATGTTATACGTTCTGTTTGTATGTGTTGCTACACCGTATGTGTTAATGTGACAATTCTATGAAGGTTCATAAGGATTTACCGTCAAATCAATGCTAATTTATGTTCGCCTATTCATGACATTTCATATTCTCTATATGTTAGCACTGAGCTAGCAGAGGTTTTGTGGTTTGTTTGGCTCTCTGAGTGTATGAAGAGACAATGTTTAATTTTCTTTGCCTTTTTAATGTTATTTTTACACATCCACGACTCCGCTTGACAAGTATCAGTTGAAGAGTAGTTTCTGAAAACAATTGTTGTCATTAAAACAACTTAAGTGCCAGTCTGGTGGAGATAATTATCATATTAATCTCACTGCATCACCTGCTGTTGCGGTGCAGTATTGCTGCGCTAGTGCGCCGACATCATTTGTCGGGTCCTTTGTGTGGGGGTTGTTGAGTTTCTTTGTTCCCTATTCTGTTCTAATGTTGTCATCAACTGCTTGTATATTGTCCAAATTGGCTTGTAATCACGTCATATTGTTTTGCCGCATTAAATAAAAATGGGACATGGCTTTTTGTTCATTGAGTCTGATGACAGCCCCATACATCATGAAAGAGGCATTCGCAGCTGGGTCCAACCTTAAAGAATGACTTGTAATTTCAAGTTAAACGGCTGTTTCTTAAATGATCTGGTGTAAACAAGGTTTACTTCAGAGTAGATGTCAACTAAAATGGTGTTCATTGTATTTGCTACTCAATACACGTGCGAGATTTTGCTTTGGCCATGCTTGACCGGGATCGTAAGCTACGGGCTGGTGTGTGGTGTGATATATAGTCCCTGAAAAGCAAATATTGAACTCCTGAGTACATAAAACTGTAGCCAGCTGCTTTTTGGGGCGCCAGATATATTTTGACAAAATATCACTTGTAACGAGTCGTGAGTACACATCAAACCTATCTAAAACAGTTTGACCGATCTACAATTCTGGAAGTTTTTGATGAGCGGGCAATTTTTAATATATGTCCATAGGGTTCATGTGTGGAGCTGAAAGAGCCAAACAACAGGAAACTTTTGAGTATTTCGAGGATGTTAAGTGAACGTCAAGACGAAATCATTAAGAATGGTAAATTGTTTTGATCAAACATACAGTATGTGATCTACAGACAGACTTATTGCGTACTCTCCGCAAAGTCATCAACACATATCCCAGTATGTCCTGTGCGGAGATAGAATTCTTTCGGGAAAGCTTACAGCTTGCACACCGAATTGCTGTTTTGTAACATACATTTCTAAACGAGACTCATTTTGTTTGGAAGACGATTGAGGAATTGTTGCTATCCTATAGTTGTTCATCCATCCATCTATTTTCCGATCCGCTTTATCCTCACAAGGGTCGCAGGGGGTGCAGGAGCCTATCCCAGCTGTCTTCAGGCAGTAGGCAGGGGACACCCTGGACCGCTTGCCAGCCAATCGCAGATCCTGTAGTTGTGCTTGGCTACACTGGGTGGCCCAAATATCAAGGTGTTCATCCTTTATATTGACTGTGTCCAACTCTGAATTCTTGTTATTCAGGAAACCATCTGCGCCAAATGTTTTCACCAGTTTAAGAGTCACAGAGGAATAACTTTACCCTTCAAAATGGGGAGAATGCGACTGGCCCTTATGCTCACCCAATTGAACAAAGGTTTTATTGTTGACATTTTACATTTTGATTAGGGCACCCAAAGTGGGGTTTTGCCCCATTTTCATTTTTATTCTAGTGTGCTGTTCTGACCTTTAACACACATCATTATACACCTGATTATTGTATTGTAATTTACACAAAATTTGTTCTATAGCAAGTAATTCATTTGGGAGGTTTCCTAGAATGACCCCACATTAAATTCTTATCATATGTCATTATTTTTGCTTCAATTGTACTTTCATCTCCTGTAATTTGATCACTACACTGAACGGTTAAAAGAAAGCCGATACTTTGGTCTCTAGGTGTCCTCATTAAAAGCTCACGGTGAATCTGTATCACCGGTGCTAATCAGGGATTATTAATCAAGATAGGAATTATTCATTTGAGGTATGATAGTGGAGCAGCTCTGCTGTAACAGGAGATCTAATTGCAAAACTCTAATGATGTGAAAAGGATTGTTTGCTTCACGTTATGACTGGAAGCCATTCAGGGATGAGATGCTTGTGGAACGAAGTACTAATGCAATGCTGTCTTGTTCAACTGTGTCTTTGTAATAAGTAACAAATGAGAAAATTTGTTTTTTATGGCTAAATAATTATTTAATCATAAGATTGCCCTGCAGCATAAACGGAAATTTGAAGGTGGGAGTTTTCTTGTCGGTGGGTTTTGGATGTGACGTCAAACTATTAGTCAGTGGGCAAAGTCATGCATAAATGGTGGGATCATCCAAACCGGGCACGTTTTTTTATGCAACAGAAGTGTGAGAAAGCAACAATAGGTCCAGCAGCCCTCATCATCTCCACAGGAGAGAGCCTCCCAGACTTCTGATGAAACAGTTGGTTTACATGAACGAAAAATTTCAGCTCAGAAAGTCAACGAAGCTCCGCTGAGTACTTATCAGTCTTACTGCGGTCTCGATATGACTACTGTAAGTTGGTGGAACAAACTTGAGTAGGAATATGTTCACCTTGCGGGGCCTTGCTGTTTGCCAAAGTACTTAAACTGTTTAAAGAGGGCTTGCAAGTAGGCTATTGATGACAATATTGTGGCAAGAGTGAGCCAAGGTGGTGACTGATACAATCATAGGCCGGTTACAGAAAAGTAAAAGCAAAACATAAAATGTGCTGCTAATTTTGAAGAGCCCCTGTCTTAGTTCACCCTTCGAAAATCATCTGTATTGCTGGCAGCCAAATCTATCAAATAGAATCATGCCAAGCAGTAATACATTTTCCAAAGAACTGCTGTAATCCTCACTATATTTTGCCTTTATCAAGAAAGAAAGCACTGTGGGTGAGATTAAGAGGAATATGATGGGGGGGGGGGGGGGGTTCTGCTGTAAGGTATTGCCGACAGCAAAACCATATGAAGTACTCATGATTAGGGGCACAAAATATTAACATTGTAATATTGTTTTTTTTGTCAGGGTACAATGATGACACACCAGCACCAAATATCACTAATGACAACCACATATGTGATTCTATAATCTCCCCCATGTTTTGTCAAGACTGCAAAACAAAAAATAAAAATGTCAGTAGTTTTTTTCCATTGCTCGCACAGAGACCATTGCTTCACTTTTCCATCTCAAAAGGTGAGACATTGTGTGAAAAGCCATTTGTGACTAAAGCCTTAGTTACTGAGTAACAGTGCAGTCTATCGATGAGATGAAATCAGACATTGGCAGAGAGACTTGAAGGGCTGAGCATTCATCTTTCACACTTCTTTTGGCAAGTTTCCTTTGCTCACAAGGAAATGTCAGGATACGTTTACACAGTGTTCCCTGCGGCCACGATAGCATTGTTTGCCTTGCTTACCTAGTGCGCCTGAGAAATTTGGCGAGTTTAGTTCTCCGTATTCAAGTGTTGTTAGATTTCGGTATAAGTTTTGTCACGGGCGAGCAAGTTAAACGTGACTGACCCTGGGGCGGCTGGTCGGGGGGTTTAGGCAGGGACTTTCGGAGGCTCCAAAACGCAGTACGGTTGGGTCCGTGCACTCGGGTGGCCGTGTGTTCCCTCTAGACCTAGCATGCTCTGATAGGATCCTTCACATTTCTCCCATTTTAATCAAGGTCAGACACGGTTTTCACATTCTGTCAAGGCTTTCTGTGGAGAAAATGTGGACTCCAGGCAGCCCCAGAGTATGTTTGCTCCCATGGTATAAATTGAGAAAAATCGTCGTATTTTGGAGCAACGCTTAGCATTTATTCCCGGTGGTCACAGCAGCCTTGTTTAATCAGAGGCATTAGAAATGGAGGTGTTTGCTGGCTCAACAGTCACATTCAGTTATATGAGGGTGTGCACACTTGTGTAACCACATAATTCCAGTTGTTTATTTTTACTTCTCTTCTCAAAAATGTGAAAAACAATTAATTGAGTTGTACGTTTTGTCGGTCATAATCATGGTGAAAAACGTTTGAAACTACCTTTCTCTCACTTTTCTATATTACCGGTACCTGTCATTTTAGCGGGGGGTTAGATTTTTGAAATGTGCTTGATGTCTGGAACACCCGCTGAGCAGGGACCTTGGGTTTGAAAAATAGGCTGATATCCAAGATGGTCTGATTCATAAACATTTCCAGGAGAGACTGAATCACAATGATCTAAACGTGAGCTGATACACACACACACACACACACACACACAAAAAAAATCCAATTTAGGGACAAGCCATTTTTTGCTTTTTGGTCAATCCTGGATGAGCTGAAATTATTTGTCTTGGTTTGACTATTATATGTCGATGACCATCCATACATTTAGTTGAAGTCCATACAGGTGTCTTTTTTTGTTTTTGGAATGGGATTTAGAACCTTTATATTCTAAAAAGCAATTTACCCATGCCAGTGTTTTTCCAATATACCTGGTGTTGTTACTTTGGTAATCTCAAACTAATTCCTTTTAACAAGAATCCAAGATCAAACTCCCTGATCCGAAAGCTTTTTAATCCTTCGCACGCTTGCAGCTGCGAATTCATGAGTGAATCTAAAATATTTTGGCAACAAGATGATGATGTGTGTCTTTGAATACACAATTAGTTAAGTAAATACAAAACTACTTTTAAATTATTTTTTATTTTATTTTTCCAAAATGATTTACACAGTGGGCGGCCCGGTGATCCAGTGGTTAGTGTGTCAACCTCACAGTGCAGAGGTACCGGTTTTAATTTCAGCTCCAGCCTCCCTGTGTGGGTTTTCTCCGGGTACTCCGGTTTACTCCCACATTCCAAAGACAGCCTGATTGAACACTCTAAATTGTCCCGAGGTGTGAGCGCGGATTGTTGTTCGTCTCTGAGTGCCCTGCAGTTGGCTGGCAACTAGTTCAGGGTGTCCCCCGCCGACTGCCCGGATTCGGCCCGCGGGCCGTAGTTTGCACACCAGTGGGTTAGCATCTTTGTTGCTGATAAAACTAATAAAAGCCTCGACAACACAAGTTTAGTTTTTAATTGCCTTGTTTATATACAGTGCACAGTCATTCAAAAAAAACAAAACATATGTTCACGCATGCCGCCTTGTCACACCATCTTCACACAAATTAATTTCTCAGAGCTTAGCATTGTGCTCAACCATTGCCCAGCTGTTGGCAACCAACTGCAGCAGTTTAAAAGTCGTCTTTGCACCTTTGCAAATTATCCTAGATCGCTTGAGGCCTAGAAAATGAGCACTCAATCATCAATTAAAAACACTAAGCATGAGACAGTATCCAATATGTGTGAAGTCATTTTAGTCTTTTTTTTTTTAGAATATTTACAGTCTAAACAGTGTAACACCACCAAGGTGCCTTTTTTATGGTGTTTGCATTGAGCTGGTGAAAGAGGCACCAAACAAATATTGTGGGTGGGGGGGGAATGTTGTCCATGAGAGTTTGCAGGCTTGTTAGCTGCTTTGTGGCACCACATTGACCATACCTGCATTTTCCCCTTGTGCAATGGTATTCAAAAACCTCGGCAGATGGAGCAATGCTGTTTTTGTCATTTCCTTTGAGGAATCCTCCCAATTGCTACAGTTGAATGATTTGAAATGTAGTTTCACAAACCACGGTATATTGTTAAGAAACCTTCTCTAATGCTGTGCCGTTTTCAGAGAGACTATCTTTGATATTTCTTTTGCAAGGCAGGGGCAAACAAAAAGACAGTTGAAGGGCAACACAACTGTCGTGACAAATAGTTGGAGATGAGATCACTGGCCAGTGCAATTTCAGAGGGACGGTTCTTATTTTCCATAGCGTACTTTCCATTGCCCATTCATGTTAGTGTAGAATAAATGCAATATGTGAGTTGATTCTGTCCATATTAAAAGAGGATCGCATTGAGGACCAGGCAAACACATCACATTCTTGATTGCAGATTTAATCATGAATAGTCAAATATTTCACATTTGCTGCCTCTTATGGAAACACGTCATAAATAAACAGTGCAAATTAGGAAATCAAATCATTACAAACGCCTCTCTGAATGATAAATGCAAAATAAACATTTGTTCTTCTTGTCCACACATTTCTTTCCTTCAAGTTCAGATTACAAACAAGTTCAAATAGAAGATATACATTGTGCTGATTAGACATTCTACACTGCCGGCCAAACGTTGTAGAACACCTGATTCCCCCAGGCCCCCATAATTCAAATTCCTGCAGTTCAGTACTGCAGAAACAAAAGCACACGACCGATAAACAATTCAAGTTCCAGTTAAAGAAATCACGGGATCAAAGTATGATGTATTCTGGACCTTATGTAGATATATCACAGCATAACACACTTGTGTTCTCCAGTGAAAATCAGACATTGTTCATAAAGTCCTTCCGAATAATTATCTCTGGCAATTCACTACTTCTGTACAATTTCAAGCCATTCATTGGACTTGAACTGATTGACTTTTTTTTAAAGGGAAAAATGAGGGTAGTGTAAAATGGACCAATATTAGTGTCCTTTTAGTCAAATGTGACATCAGGAGAACTCGATGCACAATTCTACATCTCTGCAAGGTAGTAAACTAATGCTCCTATCATTGTTCTTCTCTTCCCTTCCCGACCTGGGGCTTGTCATGCACTGCTAATATGGACATCCACGCAGGCCCAGGTCAGTTCTATTCACTCTGTACTTAAACTCTGCTTTAGCTAATGAAGACAAACTGCATGCAAGATCTGTCCAACTCGCACATGCTCCTGTGACCCTGCGCTGTCTTTACTTCTGAGAAAGAACAATAGTTTCCTCAGAGAGTGCTGCTAGTCGGGTGGAAAGAATTTATGCGGCATCCATTTGCTTTTCCACTCGAGGGAATCAGGCTGATATTTCCAAAGAATTCTAGCGCTCTGATAAACTGAATAGCCGCTAAAGCATTTCAAAGGCAGCTTCGAGTGACTCGGGTTCTTTTTATCATCTTGCTTATCAGAAGAGTATGCGTCATTTCAATAGCACGTTAAGAGAAAATGCAGACCGAGACCCAACTCAGTATTTTTCCTCTTCCATCTGCGGCGAAAAATCATTGCAAATGTGTCTTGTCACATCTACTCGGGAAGATATTCTATAGGATTCTGCTCTGTCTGTGTATGTACTGTCTGTGTGGCTGACATGATTTCACACTAAATAAAAGGTAGTAGTCGCATTGCTGAAAGTCATTCTTTTCTTGGTGACACCGTGGATCGCTGTGCTGCCACAAAAGTGTTGGAGCAAGTGTGAGGAGACTATTTGCCAGTTTACCCAGCAGGGGCATCTGGGGGGACAGATGGGCGATGATGAGGGTGTATAATGGGCATCTGTGCAGCCTGGAGGGGAAGCAATGCTCAACAGTCATCCCCTCTCTGCTTTACACACACATACAAACACATGCACTCACACACACGCCTACTACAACTTGTCATGGCCTTTTCCACAAATTGTTCTCTGGAGTCGACCTTCCACCGCAGCCGACTATTACGCGCTTTGAGCGTAAACGTGTTTACAGGAGCATGGTGTTGGCTCTTCTGTCTGTTTCGTCACCGTTCCAGACTTGCTGTCTCAGTTGGCTGAAAAGGAATTGGCATAACATTAACCTTCACCTATGGTGTTTTTTTTCCCCTCATAATCATCCATTTAACACACCATGTGGCTCTCTCATTCTCTGAATTCATTCATGAGTGAGCTAAATGTTTTCCTACACAGGCGTAGGATGAGCTCACTCTGTCTTCCATTAAACGTTCATCTTCATTCAAGCCCTCTTTATGTAGCTTGAAACCTACCTAACCTTAACTCTGTGTGAAACTGTTGTTATGATTGACCTCGATGGAATAAAAAAAGCCTATAATTTTCTCTATCCAATTCCAGGAATTGCTCCTTTCCTAACTCTGTAGGTAGTGAAGGCGGTGGGGGTGTTTACATTGTATATTTTATATGCGTCCCCATCTTTATTTACACACACTGCTGCTTTCACTGCATAATGAGTGTTTGTCCTTGTGTGTGTCCAGGTAAATGAAGCTCTGCCATGCCACAGTGAATGCAACAAATACGAGTGGAGGATCGAGCCCTGGTCCATTTGCACCATCAACACGGTGGGCGACTCGCCATCCTGTGGGGAGGGAGTCCAAAGCCGCAAGATCAGGTCAGTCAGTGAGTGAGCGAGTGAGCCTTGGCAGAGTGTTGGAATGGCGACACCCACTAGGGGGATTTGTTGGGTTGGCTGGGGTCCTGGTGCTCGCAATGCCAAGAGAGAACATTCAGAGCAAACAGCTGCCTTCTAATGAGTGGCACTTAAAGTAGGCAAAGCAGTTCAGTGTTGATCCACTCTGAATGTATGCACAGATTTGATATAGTGGGCTATGCGAACTTAACAAGGCTTGATTTTTCAGGAAAATCCAATTATTCAGTTTCAGACATCCAAAAATTGTAAAACAAACAACCCCCCGCCCCCAAAATAAACATTTGTATTGCTTCTACTGAATGACTAGGGTGATGCTGATTTAAGAAATCACTCAAATTTATCCATGCACATTGTCAAGTCAAGTACAACATTATTGTCAAATGTGCTAGATGTGCAACATCCATGCATCCATCTTCTACCACTTATCCGGGGCCGGGTCGCGGGGGCAGCAGCCTCAGCAGAGAAGCCCAGACTTCCCTCTCCCCAGCTACTTCCTTCAGCTCTCCCCGAGGGATCCCGAGGCGTTCCCAGGCCAGCTGGGTGACATAGTCTCTCCAACGTGTCCTGGGTCGTCCTCGGAGTCTCCTCCCGGTGGGACATGCACACCTCACCAGGGAGGCGTTCAGGAGGCATCCGAATCAGATGCCCAAGCCACCTCATCTGGCTTCTCTCGATGTGGAGGAGAAGCGGCTTGACTCTGAGCCCCACTCGGATGACTGAGCTTCTCACCTTGCAACATACAACACAAGCTCTAGAAACAATCTAGCCAACATGCTTACATATTTTTACATGTACATTGACATACACCATGGTTAATACTAGCTGTAAGATTTTAAGTGCAAACTCCTTTTAAGAGTTTTTTTGTTGTTGTTTTTACAAATTGATATCTGAAAGTACGAAGTAAATCTGAGATGCGATGGGAAAAAAAATGACCTAGATAGGAGTACCCTGGAGACTGGTAACACAGCTGCATCTGCTGCTCCAACAGGTGTGTGAAGAAGGGAAAAAGTGGGGAGGTCAGCACTGTGGAGGACAGTCAGTGTGATCAAGAGGAAATGCCACCCAGAGCCCAGGTCTGCTTTTTGGCCTGCCACAACGACTGCGTCTTGTCACCCTGGGAATCTTGGAGCAACTGCCTGCCGGTAAGAAACACCATTTTTTATTGGATAGGTGATGCCATCATTTCTGTGAGTGAGTGAGTGAGTGAGTGAGTGAGTGAGTGAGTGAGTGAGTGAGTGAGTGAGTGAGTGAGTGAGTGAGTGAGTGAGTGAGTGAGTGAGTGAGTGAGTGAGTGAGTGAGTGAGTGAGTGAGTGAGTGAGAGAGGGAAAGAGAGAGAGACAATATTCATATAAATTTCTTGTTCCAGGCTAGCGCTCGTCATTTTTGTTTTCCGTCAGTACAAATGAAGCAATCAAGAGGCTAATTTGGAAAAAATATCTTTTCAGAAAGGTCTTTGATGTTATTTAATCACAAAACTCCAACCCCCTCAGGTTCTTCAAAGAGTCCCTGACTATAAAATTACAGTGAAATAGTCAGTATTATGCTTCGTGAATAAAAAGTAAGAGCAGGTGAGTGTAGAATTATTGAGTCTTGAGCTAAGCCTTTCGTCTTAATTTAGTGCTTGAATCTAATGTTTTAAAGTGAAGACATATCACATGGATTTGCGCAGTCACACTCAGATCGACTCACTTGATTGTGACCAACTTGGGCGATCATCGATGCTTTTCATGATGCTATCTCTCTTTCACTGTTTCACGCAGTTGACTTATGTTACAATCACTTTCAACCACAGAAGTAATATTAGCAGCAACTTCCGTGGTAAAATATGTCTTGCGCTTGTCGGTTTGAAGATAACGCCTTTTTTTCCAAATATTAGGTCTTGTTCGGTTTTGCGGGGTTGGGAAATGCAACATCCAACAATGTCATGATAGGCAGTCTGACATGGCTCTATTTTTGTCTAAAAGGCACTTTTCACCTTTTATGCGTGAACTTGTCGCATGCTTTCATACAGCTCTCACATTTGAGCTAAATTTTGACAAGTTTTGTTTATTTCTTTTTTTTTTAACAAAGTATCAAATTGACGGTCACACATTGCCTGTGGATTTGCGTGATATGGTAGCAAACCCAGTAGTAAAATAATTCCTGAAGTGATGTAGACCTAGAAAATGATCACACTGCCATTGAAAAGAGTTTTGACTTGTTTATCTAGACTCACGTTAGGTAAAGCTCCACATTACAAAGATGAACATGACATGAATCATGTTTAATCTTCATAGTCACTAATCTGGATCTTGTGCAAGCAACTCAAATCTAAGGACCGAAAATGAGTATTACCTGTTTTTAGGGCAAACCAGGGACATTCTTGCTGTGAGATAGCAGTGCTAACCACTACGTCCCCGCATCTGCTTTACATGTTATGATACAACATTTGTATTGAAAGTTCTGAATTACAGTTTTACTGACATCATGATCCAGTAAAATAATAGTGAACTGTACTTTGTCCTCCAAATAATGACTTGTACACACAATGAGTGTGCTATAGATGGAGCTTCTGTAATAGGGTAACTATGTGTAATCAAAATGAAAAGCTGAAAAACACATTTACATTCTAATTAGACATCAGGGAAATGTTTGCAACATAATATGCTATAGAATTAGATCACAGTCTCCTCTCTGGGTGTCTTGAATGAAATTAACATTTCAAGACATTGCATATTGCGCATAAAGGCACGTACCTATTGGTGCAAATTTGTACAGTATGATCTATTTAGCTGTGGAATATTATGCCACCATATAAACTTGGTGGAAGCCGGCCATTATAATCCTGACGTTTTGGTGATTGGACTTTTGACTCATTATTGACTGTTTTCCTTTTTGTTGTTGTTGGTGGTGGGGACTCATGGACTGCGGTTATCTGTTTTCCTGGCCCATTTCTTCCCCAGCTGTCGAGCGTGTTAGGTCTGGTGAAAAAAAAAAAAAATTCAAGCTCTTACTACTTATCATGTCATTTGTCATACAGTGGAGCTTTTTGTGAATGCCTGCCTCTTCCTATTTCCGTGATTTTGGGTGTTTGTGTTCAACGTCTGGGTCCAGCTGTCCAGGTCTTCAGTTCGTTCCTACATCACAATTTTACAGCAAGAGCCATTGATAGAAGTCTCTGTTGGCATTTTGTGTGACATTTTGTTTTTCAAAATTCAATTAACGAACGAGACATGTCGACCACTCGGGCAAAATTATTTTTCCATCAATGTGACATATTAGTGAAATATTACGTTCATTTTAATACCTCTTTTGTTATTTGGGCAATGGCTGATTATGAATCCCTATTTCAAGGAGAATGCTTTCATGCAAAATGAACAGTGGCTGCCCTGGACACTGGGCAGGACCCGCCTGACGCCGGTGTGTGTTATGCGCTGCACATATCTTAATTACATGACATCATCCACTTGCAATATCGAAAGCAGAAGCCCTAAGGCTTTGGAAGTGGTATTTTTCCGTTACTGTATCACACCTCAAATCAGCTTCAAAATAGATGGCGCAAATCATGATTGTATTTATTTATTTATTTATTTAAGTAAAGAGCATCTCCTGCCTTAGTGTAGGACCCATACAGGCACACTATTTCAAGCAAATGCCAACTTATACTGTTTGCGCAAGACAAAATCTTCCCATAATCCATTTCAATCATTAATTTAATACCAAAAAAATCATTAATTAATTCCAGTATAATCATTGATTCACAGCCGCGAACTGTGATATCAAACCCTGCGCTCGCTCTGAGGGAAGGTGTTAAATGGTTAACAAAAACAAAGGAATGTGGTTACATCATCTTCCCAAACCAAATTCAAAGGTCTAAGAGCCAAGAGTGATGCAATTTAAAAAAGTTCTGACTTGACTTTGTAATAGGTGGAAATTAATCTGCACACAAAAATAGTTTGAGGATGGATGACGGACTCTGGCACACAACATTGCAGCTATCGATTTTTAAGAAAACAGTCCTATTAAAATATATCAAACAGATATAGTTGTTTTTTTTTTTACTTGTTTTTGTCAAAAAGGCATACAGACTTTAATTCTTGTGGCGAAATAATTCCACAAGGCTCTAATGAAATCAAGAGGGGGTTGGGTTTTGGACTTTTTAGACAGTTGTGGCGTCTAAGAGAGTTCATAGATTTGTTCCTAACTTTCCAAACAAAAGTGACTTTCAAACGTTGATTTAAACCGACTGTTGGATTTTGCTATAGCTTCCCCTTACCAATGAACACATTGATGAAAAACTATAAACACAACACTTTTATTTTTCTTTGGGTTTTTTTCCATGATAGTGGCTTTTTCTATTAACACAAAAGGCCCTTTTCTCTGAAATATTGTTCACACATCTGTAAAAGCAGTGTGCTCTGTGTGTGTGTGTGGCCTTTTATTGCTGCCAGTCTAAGGCACTCCTGTGCAATAATCCTGCTGTTAGCACCTACAATGTTGCATTTATATGTTTCTTCTATAAAATAGGGTTCAAAGCTTATCCCTGCTCTGGTCCTTTTCTATCATTCTCAAAAAATAGTACCGCTATTCATTTTTATTTGAATACAAGACATGGAATTGAGCTAAGTGTAGATTGCACGCAGGTGGTAGTGTTAAGTATGGCAGCCAAATTGTGTGATACTCTATTTGGATCATTGCAGTGTATTCCGAAACTGCGTACGCATGGCTATTCTTTCAAAGCCTTAATCTGTCAACACAAAAAGCCAGATTGCAGGACACGGTGTTGTCATGTACAAATAGATTTGTGTGTTTCGGTGACAGTTGGTGTGAAAACTGCTCTTGATTAATGAGCCTCCCAGTGATGAGCCTCATTAGGAGCTGACATTGATTGAAGTGCATGTTCTGATGAATCGGGACCACCGGGGCGAATAAAGCTTTCATTCTTTTTCCCGCTACTCTCCCAAAGAGACCTGCCTAGCGGATCTGCCATATTCAGCATCTCATTTAGTCACTTCATTTATCGTTGAAAGATTTGCAGCGCTACTTTGAATTGGTTGCCATCATGCTAGCATGCGCTCTTGGCAGAGAAAAGTAAAGTTAAACATAAAATAGTGTTTAGTCAAAGAAGAGCAACAGTCATTGTTTTTGTACAATCCTACAGTTCTTTATCTAAATTGTGGACCAGGCACCGTCAAATTCAAGATACTTAAGGTGACTTAATCCAATATTTACACTCACTCACAAGTAAAACATGAGGTAGCTTGATTGAAACAGGGCTCTACAGAGGCCTCACTGTAAATACATCAGTTATATTTAAATTACAAAACTGATCATTAAGACACCGACATATTTATTTACAACATGCAAGGCCCATTGCACACAAAATGGACTGAAGTGGACCACTGTGGAAAAATAACAGTTGGCGACTCCTTGCCACACAGCATGCAGATGGCAACACACATCAACCAACAAAAAAAAAAAAACAACAACAACCCTACGTGGAGTTTTTTGAGGATCACCTATAATGTTGTATTAAGTTTTTATCGAGCCAAAAAAACACTCGCATGAATTTCAAAGAAGCAACAGATGACTACAAAGAGGAACCAGCAAGAGTAAAGCGATAGTGTGGATATTTTGAGACGCTGTTGGCAATGTTCGATTGCCCCATTCTCTCACCGCGCTTGTAATTTTGGCAAAAAGAGACTCTCGACCGTCTTGCGTACTCAGCCATGTCAGACTAAATACAACTTGGAGGAGTCCATTTGATTTATTACTGGAGTAAAAAGTTGGAATGTATTGGGAAAGCAGCTTGCTTTTAACTTTAAGAGCTGCTGTGTTGGCAGAGGTAGCCTGAAAGTTAAAAAGGAGTGGGGGGGGGGGGGGGGTTCTTGTTGGGTTTTTTTTTGCAGAAACTTTACCATAAACTCCCACTACAACTCGATCTTAACATCACCTGAAGCACTTACAGTATATTATATTTAGCACTTTCACCAACACGCCTGACGCATCAAATTTTCTGTCATTCAAACCCATTGACATTGTGAGTCAATTCGAATGTGTTTGCGAAATGATTGCTGCATACATCAAAGTTAGTGGTAGTGGTAGCACTGTGAACAAGTGCAAAAAGTGCAGCATTTCCATCTGACATGCTCAGTCCTGAAAATACAGAAAAACACAAAACTTAAGTCAGGTGCCATGTATTTGTATGTGTGTGTGTGTGTGTGTGTGTGTGTGTGTGTGTGTGTGTGTGTGTGTGTGTGTGTGTGTGTTTGTGCTTTCTTCTCTGCAAAAGCAGCAATGTGAACGAGGCTCAGAGAGAAACAGGAGCAGACAGATCCTCCGCCTACCTGCCGTGGGAAGCGCAGCCTGTCCAGAAATGATGCAGTCAGAAAGTTGTTCTCTCAACACCACCTGCTTCACTTACCAGTATCAAGTCTCAGGTAGGAATCATTTCTGAGTACTCTTGCTATGCAATTATTGCTGAGGGTGAACTTTCGATGAAAGAGAGCCAATGGATTAATTAGCGGAAGAGGAGATGTCTTTTGTCCTGACCATCTGCAATGTTACTGTAGCCACATTTACAGTTTTGTATGTGTCTTGTTCCACATCGTTAATGACATTGATTTAGTATAATTACACAACAGGCAAGAAATGAGACAAATCTTCATAAAGGTGCAGATTCCCCCTCCACACACCCCACTGCAAAATCATAATATAGCCCATTCTGTTTGTGTTGTCTATAAACAAGTTGCCTGCTGACTAACAAACAGATGGTGTAAGAAACACAAATATGATACTCTAGAACAGGGGTGGACAACTTAAATGCTGGACGGAGCCACAATTTTTCATCATCTCTCTTCCTAACCAGAAGTATGACAAAAAAAAATTAACTATGGACAAAATGCATGCATACTTACAAAATGGTGCTTTTCATTTTTGATAATACATTATTTTTCAATGTATCCATAAAAAGATCCATAATTTGAACCCAGTAACAAACAACAAAATAACCACATGCTGTATTTTTTTTTCCAGGGCAGAGAGCGCTCTTGCATAAAAGTGACCATTCAAGGGTGGCACAAAACTGTTGAACAGGAAACCATGGAACTCTTGTTGTATAATTTTGTCAACAGCAATCTATTTTTAAATATTATTTAGAACCTATGTTTGTTCTGCATACCATTTCAAATCCGCCAAAAAAAGCCGACTCGCATTATATTTTTAGGGCAGTGTACGACCCAGTGTAGGGGGAACTAAGATATGTCTGCCATGTAGTGCTGATTGATGATATTGCAACTTAAAGCTGCAGTCGACCCCTGTATGTTAACAGTTTGGCACCCGCTGATTCGCATATCCTCAGTTTATGTGTTCCTTTTTAGTTTCAATACTTTTTATTTTAGATTTTTACCATTTATTCCTGGATCCCCCACCACCCATTTATCATGGCAAATGGACATTGAATGAGTCAGAATGTTTTTGTTTTTTTTCAGAATTCTTTGGGCTTAGGAAATATATATACTGTGTATATATATATATATATATATATATACTTTTTTTTTAACCTATCCCTTCTCTACTAGTGTGTAGAATGTTTGATAATCTTAGGAGTTCAGTACTCTTATCCCTTCCAAATAGATTCTATATTTATCCTCTTTGTGACCATTGTAACAACTGAATTTAATATTCAAGAGGCTAATTCTAACTAAACAACTGCCGTGAGCTGACGGAGGCCTCTCTCTAATGACCGTTGTGTTGTATCCCAAAAGAGTGATGCCATTTGTGGCTGGGCATGACTCCAATATTGACGATAAATACTTTGGTTTGCAACCCAGCACTGAGGCTCAATCTGTTCTATCTTGCTTTGTGAGGCGAAACATCTTTGAGCAGAGTGGTTCCCAACTGTTGTCACCCTGGTAGTCGCATGTTCTCTAAAGAAGAGGCATTGTTTAAAAAAAAATGGCTTTGAAAATATGATACAGTACATGACAGTAACTATATGTGCTCACTCGTTCAAATCGTCTTTGCATGCTATTAAGACATGGAGGAACAAGACCACTGAATGTCAATTAAAATAGTATGATGAAATATCAAAATTAGGATAAAGATGACCCCAGAATTTTACTCAAAGTAAATCTTAGGAGTGAAAACTGACCTGAGATGCACTTTAAATATTTTACTGGTAAGAGCAGGGGCGGGAAGTTAATTTTGCAAGGGGCCACGTGAAAAACTGTAACACTTGAAGAGGGCCAAGTCAACATGGTCAGTTCAATTTTGTCTATCATTCAACCATCCATTTTCTAATCCGGTTATCATCACGAGGGGTCGCGGGTGTGCTGGAGCCTCTCCCAGTCATCATCGGGCAGTAGGCAGGGGACACCCTGAACCGGTTGACAGTCAATCGCAGGACACACAGAGACAAACAACCAGCCGCACTCACGGTCACGCTGAGGGACAATTCAGAGTGTGCCATTGACTTGCCATGCATGTTTTTGGGAAACCGAAGTGCCCGGAGAAAACCCACGAAGGCACGGGGAGAACATGCAAGCTCCACACAGGAAGCCAGAATCGAACCCTGCACCTCCTGTATTGTGAGGGTGACACGCTAACCAGTCCATCACTGTGCCAGCCTAACTTTGAATTATTTTTTTTTTATTTAGAAAAATCATGTTATCTTGGTTCAATAAATTGCTACATCTGCGTATATAGCTTGTATGTAGTTACAAATGTGAAATACACTTTTAAAAGAATGTAGACGGGATCCTTAAAATTCCATCTTTTGCATACATTTTAACAAGTTTTATGCACCATCCGCCAACTCAAATGAGCCGTTCATAATCAGGGATCCACAGTTTATGGTGGTGTTCCACTTCTGTCACTGCAATGTAGAAGTTAGACCGAATATGTGTAGCGACATGGCGCAGTCTGTCACTAATTTACAGTAACACACTACCGGTAAGTCATAATTACAGTAAATATTTGTTAAGAACACTTGATGAAGATAAAAGGATCCAAAATAAATGTTTAAATCAATGAATAAAGTGGACCGATTAATGTGTGTGCCGTCTGGTGAAGCGTGATCCCGTATTCCTACGCCACTTGCATGCCATTCGTCAACTTGACACATCATGTCGGGACCATTGTAAACCGAGGTTATGCGGAAATCTGTCGGCAACCCAATTCGGATTCCTGACCCAACACTTAAGAATCACTGGCCTAGACAACAAGAACAGTTCTGCTGCAATCGGCTCAAGAATACAGGTCAAGAATATTTAAAGCGTTTGGAACTGTTCAGCCTGCGTTGAGTATCAATGCTGAGACATTGTAGTCATACAGCACTGTTAAATCAATAAAGCTAAAGGTTGCCTTGGACATTTTTTTAGCAATACTGCACATGTACATGTTTATTTAAAGTGTGTGTGCATATATATTGCAGAATGGAGTACATGTCGACTGAGTGAAAATGCCATCTGTGGTGGAGGTGCCAGGCAACGGCTTCTCAACTGCATCCGCAGTGACGGTCAGATTGCGGACTTGCAAAAGTGTGAGCAGGTAATCATTAACTTCATCATACTATCGTTGTAATTGCGAGGTCGTTGTATATGTTGTATCATGCGTTGTTGGCTGGGATGCGTTTGGCCTATTTAAAAAAGAAGTGATCACAATTCTGAGGTTGGGGATTCAAATGCAGCCTGCAGACTCCCTATGCTTGTATAGTTTCTCTCAGAACTGCCACATTCCGAAAAAACAATGTTACGTTCATTGGAGACTCTGAAGTGTCCTGAGTTGTCAAAGGTTGTTTGTCTATTTCTGCCCTGTGATCGGCTGGTGTCCAGTCCAGGGTAACCACTTGCCCATCCATGACCTGCGGAAGGAAAAGCCCTATAGATAAACTTGGTCAACAATAAATGTTACTCAGAGGTGGCTTCACATGTCCCTATACGGATTTTTGGTGCTGATTTTAAAGAAAAAAAACTTATACTTTTTTGCAGTACTTTTTTTGGTAAAATTATTTTTAGATAGTTTTTGTTTTTAAGATCAACCTAAAAAAAGCTTGCCAAATGCAGATTTAAGTGTATTTAATTTGTCATGTTTAGCTCTGATGTTCTTTATTATTTTTATTACCAGCATAATAATAATAGTAATAATAGTTATTATTATTATGAAAACCACTATAGAAAGAGCAAGGGCAAATTTGGAATCACTGCATCACACCCCCCCACCAAAAAAAAAAACACATTCATCCAGAAAATATTTTTCTCATCTCTGATTTGTTGGATGGATGGGATCCTGGAATAAATATAACTGCCCACTGGGGACATTAGCATTCATCTCACATGATAAGTATGAGCAACAATTGTACCTCTGTCCCCTTTTTTTCAAACAGAATGTTCAGGCTTTCAATAATTTATATACATTGCGTCTAGCTATGTTTCATGAGGCAATTTCATCTCAAGCTAAATTATCTGCAACAGCCTGTGCTTTTCTCAAAGGTGTCTTTAAAATAAACTGTAAGCAGCTCTTGGTCCCAAATGCGCTGTTCATTTCTCATACATTGTGTAGGGGGGGAAAATGGCAGGATTTATGAACCTCAATGGGAAGTTTGCAATGTATATTTTACAAAAAGTGTGTTCAAATATGTAATTGACGCTTATTACGGCTGCTGTGCCCTTCTGTCGTACAGCTTGGAATGGTCAAGGACTGGAAGTTGGTGGAGAACTGTGTGGTCGACTGTCCGGTCAGCTGTGTCCTCTCTGATTGGTCGCCATGGGGAGAATGCTCGCATACCTGTGGCAACCAAGGTAAACAACCAAAATTAAAATAAAAAAAAACAACAACAAACACTTCACCCAAACCTTTGGGAATGGCAACCCAATGGACAGACAGTGCTGATCGCATTTGTAAGGCTTCATTATCTCCTCTACTCTGGTATCCTGCAGGATTCTGCATGAATAGATTTCAAAGTATTAAAGTATTAAAAATTAAGGTGTCGGGTCAACGAATTTTTCTAGACGGAGAGGGTGTTTTTGCAAGCTGACACCGCATTTTGCCATCAGTAACTGTCACCTCGAAATTTGGTTTCAGAGGTCATTGTGAGGTTGGTTTTGTCTCACCTGACCCATAACATTATAAGCACTTTAATAATTTAGTGTGATATATATATATATATATATATATATATATATATATATATATATATATATATATATATATCGGATTCATGCAGGGTGGTTTCAAAAATGCAATTAGGGACCACTAACCCGTGGCGTCATTTGAAAAAGATGTTTTATAAGCTCATGCATTATACAAAAGGTAAGAATTGTATCCTGGATCCATGCATCATTTGCCAGGGTTTCCGTAAACCAATCTGCAGGAGAGAAACCTTGTTATTCTTTTAATTGGAAAGACTCACCGGCATCTTCCTAAGTTCATTCATTTTAATTTGACATTGGTTGCTCTTGCCTCTTACCCACTCCGCTCCAAGAAGTTCCCAGCCAATCATGCTGCAGCGCAGGATATAAACTCAAACTCAGTCTCACAGTTCGGTCGCCGCTTCCGGCCAGTCTGTCAACCTCGACGAGGGATTAGTGTCATTTCTGTTTCAGGGTGTGATGATCACAATGCCAGCGGGGAGCATTTGTCTTTTCTGTTGTTCAGAGCTTGTGGCACTAGATACCACTTTGTGCGTGTGCATGTGTGCGTCTGTGCGTGTGTGCGTGTGTGTGTGTGTGTGTGTGTGTGTGTGTGTGTGTCTTCTCCCATGTCTTGACCGCACCACTGATGAAGGTCATGCTCAGTTACTGACTAACTAGCAAAGCCTCTCGGGCCCCTTCTTTCTTTTCAGCCATTTCCCAAACTTTTACGCTCACAAATTATTAATGAGTCCCTTGCACGAAACACTTGTGTTAGGAGACTGTTAGACATGAGCATTAATGATGAAACAGAGGAAAAGTGCTGTTGAACTAATTCCTCTTTGTCTCGAGCAAAATGTGTCATGAGGGAAAAGCGTGGGCACAGCTGCCTTCTTTCTTCTGAATATGCATTATATCAATTTTAGGCGGCAGTTTCACGGTGCTCATTCTGTCCGCTCTTTCCGCTTATTCACCAGACTTTTTAATTGTTTATCCGTTTGTCGTGTAACAGAAGTAGATTAAAGGAATGGTGTACTGTGATTGTAAAGTGTCCTTGAGTGTTTTGAAAGGCGCTTATAAATGAAATGTATTATTATTATGATTAGATAACAGTTTATAAACGTGCACTTGTGTTCTACAGGGAAGTCTGTGCGTACTCGGCGAATTTTGCAGGATGCTCATGAGGAAGGTCGGCCTTGTCCCAACCAGCTCATCCAGACAAAGCCATGTCCCATAAACCCTTGCTACATGTGGCTGCTCAGTGACTGGTCCCCCTGCACCATAGAGGTATGACTACATTTACTGGAACAGCATAAAAAATGTTTAGTTGGGTAAGCGTTCATGGCTCCTGTAATCTGTTTTCAGTTCAATTAGTCTGACTGTCAACTTCTTATTAGTTTTGTCAGATTGTACAGAGCAGCCAGGACAGAGATGTGGCTGCTCTGCCCCCGACTCCATTCCATAAAAGAATAACAGCACAATTAATCTATGTTCATACATAGCGGAATCCTTACTTATGTCTTCTCCTCTTCTTTCCATTTCATTCAAAATTGGGCACCTGATGATTTTAACTTTTGCTACCCACACACTCATAAAAAAACCACAGTATTTTAATTACATGGAGTTTGTTCATGTTTGTTCATCAATTTTGTAGTTTTGTTATGTACCGGTAAGTCGAATGCAAGATTTTCATTTAATCACATTCTATTTATATACATGTATGTATATGTGCACTTGTGTGTGACTGTGCAGGGTGCAGACTGTGGCGAGGGGCTTCGGAGAAGAAACCTATCATGTGTCATTCACAAGGGTGACTGGACTGAGTCTCCTCCCGTGCCAGTGGCGGAGGAATTTTGTGGCGATAAACTGAAGAAGGAAATCCAACAGGATGTGGCGCAGCCTTGCTTCGTTCCCTGTCAAGGTAAACATCTCCATTTAAATGTATCAACATAATTCACAAGAGCTCTCCAGGAGCACTCTCACTTTACAGTAATTATTTTTTGCCAGTATGAATTATGTATTACGCATTCATTTCACTCTCATAAGACCAATAATTATTTCCCTGCTTTACATGCCACATCATCAATACTTGTGCATTCATTTGCCGGAATGCATCATCTCCCCCAACTCATTGACATTTCAGCCGCTGCTGAAAACAGCTGCTTTCGCCAAGTCAATAAACTACCACAATAACTAATTAGCTATTCATCTTTAACTGGCCATGTCAGAAAGTCCCCTCTGGGTTCCAAATGCTTCAAATTGCTCACCAAACTACATCATCTACTGATGCAGTCACCATACCAAAATCACTTTCTTACCACACTTAAATTGGCACATCCCACCAAATATTGAATACATGCCACTCCTGATTCCTGTATTCACATGATGGCATACACACATCATGTTTTAAACTTGTCATTTTGCTAGCATTGCTCCACCTCAGGTGATCTGTTTTTCATTCTAATATGTACAAAGTACGTTATTTGTTGAATGCAAAGCTATAATCCAGTTCCAAAATTACTGTATTTGAATATCTTGTAATCCTTATGGTGTTGTTTTTGGAGTCGTTTCCATCGGCTGCGATTCACATTAAAAAAAAAAAAAAAAAGCCATTCAATTCTGCCGAGCAACAACTAACGGCTTTTTTATATATAACTACGTCGCTACTTTGCAAAGTGGAATTTTAAAAAAGCACAATAAAATAAATTTCAGAAGTTTCCCTTGTACTTAACCTAAGTACCGGTAGGTATCTGGTAGTAAGCTATGAGAGAAAAACACACTGTCACGTTCTGCCCGAAGCGATAACAGATCGCTTCGTGCAGAACAAGGAAGTAAAGGGTTGGATCCCCGGAAAGCAGACAACGAAAAAATCTTGTCAAACAAAAAGTGTCTTCAATGACAAAAAACAGAAAGAGCCCGACAGGAAAAACGGTAACAAAAAACGCTGATCAAATAAGGACCAGGAGTAACAAAGAAGGAAAAAACAACTGAAAACGCTCGCGGAAAACAAAAACACGAGGAGGGCCTGAATTGGCGAAAATACGATTAGTACAAATCTTAGAGTCTCAACGCGAATCACAAGAATATCGGCTGTAAGGCAAGAAGGCAACGAGTCAATAACAAATAGCGAAATAGAGCACGAGAGAATATGGCACGGCGTGGAATTCTCCGGCAGTGAATGAGCTGCCAGAGCCACTTTAAAAAGGCCTGATAATCACCCTGGAATTAAGAGCAGGTGTGCAGTAGGCAGAGGGAAAAAACCCGCCACCTGCTGGCAGGCACGGAACGTGACACACACCAATTATTTCATACAAAAAAAAGGGGGTGGGGGGGGGAGAAAATTAAAAAGGTGCAGCATTAAGTGACTTTCGATGATGAAAATGATATATTGCCTACATCAGGGCAAACTTTTTGGACAGAAGATCGACTTTTTGATCAACCAAGCTCCCGCGATCGACCCGTTACTGCACATGCACATGATGAGCAACAGCCTGACATGGAGGCATGCGATGCAATTTTGCAGCCTGTTAACTATCGTAGCTCACACGGATCCTTTTAAAGTGCTCCCCTCAGCCCTCTATATTCCTATGCTTTGCCCGTGCCCTCGGTGGATTGTACACGAAACGGACTCTGAATGAGAATAATGATAACGATTAAAGATATAGCGCAACAGCTCTGATCACAAGCTGCAATTACAGACTGCTGCACGCTAACAACTTCCGGTGACGCAGGTCACACGCCACCGGAGTTAAAGATTTACCTGCTTTTTTTACTATTTTTATTTTTTTAAATACTTTTTGTGAAAATGAGACTGATAGGATGATTAGAGTGCAGTCTACATTAAGACAAAAAATAAATTACTAGCATGCACAAAAACACACAATTGTTTTTCTCCTTTATACCACTCGCGATCCGCGATCTACCGGTCGATCGCGATTGGCTTACATGTCAAGTCAAGTCAAGTCAACAGTATTTATAGAGCACTTTCGAACAGCCATCGCTGCATACAAAGTGCTGTACATGGAGCGATTTAACATACACAATAAACAGTAAGACGAATCGGTAATAAAGGCGATGGAAAGCACCAAACAGTAAAATCAAGGACAAATCATGCTGAGTCGAACGCCAAAGAATACAAGTCAGTTTTGAGGAGGGCTTTAAAGATGGGCAGCGAGGAGGCTTGCTGAATGTTCAGTGGGAGGTCATTCCAGAGAGAGGGACCAGCAACAGAAAAGGCTCGATCCCCTCTGAGCCTCAGTTTAGTTCTTGGTTCTTCTCATAATGTCTGGTCCACAGACCTTAGGCGGATGTAGGGGCGGATGAGCTCAGAGAGGTAAGGTGGCGCGAGATTATTCAGAGATTTGAAAACAAAGAGGAGGATCTTGAAAATAACTCTAAAATGAATGGGGAGCCAGTGAAGGGATGCCAAAGTGGGAGTTATATGCTCCCTCTTACGAGTACCAGTCAAGAGGCGAGCAGCGGCATTCTGGACCAGCTGAAGGCGCTTAATGGTACATTACATACAAACAATACATGATACATTTTGCAAGATCAAAAATGAATTCAGAATAGCAAATAATTCATTCTTTTTCCCCCTGTATGCTATCGCTCAACTGCCTCCGAGATTGAGCTGTACTGTCCATTGGCAAGGTTATTTTTACACGATGGATGAAGGAAATCGGGACTTTCATCATTTATTCCAGTCTGCCAAAGTATATATGAGGTATATTTATGACAATCTTCTGGCGACCTAGAGACTCTTGTTTGCTCTGAAGACGCACCATCTTGCAACGCGCCTCTGATGTTTGCCTTAATTCCTCCTTACTCAACACACTGGTGCCGCAAGCGTCGGCTCAGGATCAGGGGCTTTTGATGTGATTGTGTGTACAGTTGGTGAGAATTCCTGCAGCCAGGGAAAAGCTGTTCTAATGGATGCAATGTGCAGTAAGTGTGTCACTGCTGTACACTTTGCCTTCTCCCATCGCACGTGTCTCCAACCAAATCCCTGTAAGAGAACTCCTTATACAGCAAATATGTACAGTATACAATAAATAAGATCAAATAAAGCCGATGCTGAATTTCTTCTCGTCACTCATCTGCCTAAACTGGCCATGTGGGGCTCACCTGTGAAATAAATCAGCTCACTGGTTTTCTGATGCCAGAGCCTCCTTCTGGGAGGTGTCTCTTTTTCAAGTAGCATACATTCTTTCGATACCGTGCTTGACCTTATTTAGTACACTGTGTAAAAAGAGTGACAGACAAATACACTGTTGTTGTTGACTGCATTCTGACAACATGAACGATGACTGAAAAGACTGAGCATGAAGGTGAGGCTTGAAATGAATTAAAAGCCCAAGTAAAATCCTGGATTATTAATACTTGATGGACATTATAGGTCTTGACAATATAGCTTGGGTAGTGGGCACTACTGCCACAAAAACTGGATAGATGTTTAGGATTTTATGATCAGCACAGCTTTTGAGTAGAAGATAAAGATTAAGGGGTGACTTTCACCCTCTCGTGTCTATTATGAAGGAGAGAAATGGCAACACTTTGTAAGTTTGTGGTGGGGTTTACATTGTTGTTGGAATATTATCGCCGTTGTTTTTAATGTTAGGTTAGAAACAACCACCTCCAAATTGTGGTTGAATTACCAAGATGTCTTTGTGGTGAACTCTGATGCTTGTCTCCAGCATTACCGAAAGAAGAGTATTACTCTTTATTTTGGTTATTTCAGTGTTTCAGTCAAAATGCTCAGTCAATATGGGGGATATCTGCTCTGAAAATGAATTAGTAAGAATGATCCAGAAAATATGAATGGTCCCTGTATACGTTTGGCCTGCTTTAACACCTTAGTGTGACTTGAGTATCATTCAAACATGACAGCCCGTCCAGTTCCATCACTTAATTTGAGATTACTCTCTTCTGATAGCTACTTTCAGCAGGATAACACTCCATGTCACAAGGGTCAAATAAGCTTAAACATGCTATTAGAGCTTCCCCATACCATCAAGAGCTTTTGTAGCAGCCCTTCTCTGATAAGAAAGCACTGGAACTGAGCCACAGGCTGACATTAGCTGTAAAATAAGTAGCAGTTTTTCATTCTCTCTCTTTGATTGCTCAAAAATCCCAAATGTGTGTAGAATCTGTGTGGGTGTTTCCTTCATGGGAGGGCGTGAAAACGTTGTTGATATATATTTTAGGTATTAATTTTTATCTGTTAAAACTGCAAAACAATTCAGACTGCACAAACATTAATCCATGTTCTTATTGTAAACGTACTTGGAGATGTGAGGCACCATGCAACATTTATATTTGAAATCCTGTTCTGTGCAATGTTCTGTGCAAACGGGACTAATATGTACTTACCATAATAGCATCATGTGTAATGTATTTTAAACCTACTCCATAAATTTCACCTCTTGTCTTGTGTGGACCTCAGTTGGCCATAAATTTAAAACACAGAAATCTGTAATCCTCATAGTCACAAATATGTGTGTGCGCTCGTGCATGTGCATGCACGCATGTGCATTTTTATAATATTGATTTATTTTATTACCTACGAAATGACCCTATCAAAGATTACAAGGCTTTTTTAAATTTTTTTAATTTGCTTGACCTTCAGGAAGCAAAGTGCTTATGTGCTATTTGTAGCGGGACAAAAAATATCAACCACTTCTCTGCTAAAAATGTCTCCCCAAATGAAATTACTTTGCCGCTCCCTCGCGAGACACATTTTACTACCGGCTATCGAGTTATAAGTTAATGTAATATATGATGGCGGTTGGTCTATTATCTCTGAATACCCACTGGCCTGTGAGTAATTTGTTTGTGCTTTGATATCTGTCACAGATGTGTAGTAGTCGTTTTTTTTTTGGGGGGGGGGGGTGGATAGAATGTACCAGACACTGTCATGGGAACACCAATAAAATGATCCCTGAAATAGTGCTTGCCAGCCAGCGTGTACGGGTGTGTGTGTGTGTGTGTGTGCGTGCGCGTGTGCATGCGCGTGCGTGCGTGCGTGCATGCGTGTATGCCTGTGCATGTTGAAAAATCATCGGATTGCATTACTGACTAAAAGATGGCCTTGCCAGTCATGTTTTGGAGTTTTTTTTGGTCTTTTTTCTGTCTTTAGGAGACTGCCATTTGGCAGAGTGGTCATCTTGGAGCTCTTGCCAATTGACTTGTGTGGAAGGTCGGAGTTTTGAAAGCACAGGGCGTCAATCCCGTTCCAGAGCGGTGATCATTCAAGTTCCTGAGAACCAGGACACCTGCCCACAGCAAGTCTTTCAAACGCAGCCATGCAAAGGTACTGGACAAACCTCCTATCGGATTGTTGTTATTATTTGTTAATGCGGCTGTTTTCAAGTTGAAATTGATTGAATGAGCTCACTTCATTCCAGTCCCTTCAAATTACCGTGTCGTTGCAAGACTTGGAAAAAAGAATGGAAAATGTTTGACAAAGTGGAAATGAATGTGTTGATGTGTGCATTTAAGGAGTGTGGCCTCCTCGGCGGCGACAGGAGATGCTCTCACTTAGTGTAAAGCGGTTAGTTCATTTTTAGCGTCTGCTCCATGCTCCTCGCAGGTGCTTTCATTTTCAGTGTTTCACTGCAACTTTTGTCTTCACCTGATCAGATTTTGTCTTTCATCACAATACAAACAAAACTAATTTATCATGACTGCTAAGCTGAGGCAATCGTAAGTCAAAGTATCACTGCACGGCAAATGGGCAAAACTTTGGACTCGACAATCTTTGGACAATCACGGGGCAGAAAAGACAGAAAAAACATTTACACGAAGAGACCAAAATCTCTTTAACTCAACCCACACTGCCTGGACGCAAGTGAGGCAAATGAACAACTACAGCGCCGGTGACTGATCTCCCTTTTGCTATTCATGCAGAGCAATTGAACATATATATATATATATTTTTAATTCACTGAGTGAACACCAAGCCGCAGCACAGAGTCAAAAGAAGCAGTGGGATAAGAAAAATACTTTGACAACAATTGGGTGAATCACAGAGCATTGACTCAGATACAAGTGTCGTCAATATATTTAACTGCCCACTGCACAGCTTGCAGATCACTGCTCGCTTCATGCTTTTTTTTTTTCATTCAGCGTGGAATGTGAAGAGAGCAGTGACAAATGATTTAGATATCTGCTAGAAACATGAGGAGGAATTTTACCGGCAGTGTGACTAAAACCTAAAGCATCCGGATGAAAGGCTATAACATTATACAATGACATTTTTGGTTTACGTGCATAGGAGGCGCCCTCACGGTGACTGTCATGCGCATCCGCACTACACCACTGGCTCGTTCTTGATTCCCGTGTTTCGCAATGCCTGACGACTAATACATACATGAGTATGTAAAACAATTGACCATCCCTTTGTAGAGTGCGTCATCACCCCGCAGTTTAGTTTCGCGTAATTATGATTTGTGGGTTTTACTTAACTAAAGCAAAAAGGTTAAACACTGTTACAGCATATCTAGATATGTCGTCATGATATTAATGATGCGTTTGCCATATTAATGTCAAATTGAAATAGTGTTCCTGGCCATTATTAAAAGGTCAGTATTCTAAGCCTCGAAAGGTCATAACTGCCCCGCCATGTATCCAATTTTAATGAAATATTAAAGATGACGCATCGGGTTACTGCCCGGCCCAGTGGACTGCACAGATACAGTCTACTGTATGCACATGTACTGTATTTTCTATGAGTTTAGTTTTGTGCACTTGTTTCAACCGCACACCTGTGTGTTGTTTTTGTGTTTCAGTAAATAGCGTTGCCCTTTCCCCCGTCTGTACCTGCATATTCAGAATAAACCACAGGGTTCTTATTCCCTCATTAATTAGCCACTTTTCAAACCATTTGTCGAAGTACTTGGCATTTAATTTAATGCCACATTCTTGTCTTGCTTAATTTGTCATATCTAAATAGTCTGATCTTTAATCCAGTTTTTTTTATTGATGCAAAAGTCAGATTGGAGTGCGACTTGAATGTTTCCAAGTTGTGTTCACTGGACTTTCCCTCCAGCAAAACTCTACTTCGGGGGGGGGGGGGGGGGGGGGGGTGGGGGGGAGTTGTCTCTAATTCAGTTCCAACCAATTCCAGCCATCCCATTTCCTGTAATCCTCACAAAGTGGTAAATGGTACCCCTTTTTCCTCCATCCACATGATGTCTTACCCTGTCTGGTAAAATGTCCATCGGAGCCTAACAACCGCGCTGGATGGTCGATACGAGCTGCTAATGAGCATCATCTGCCTCTCTGCTTTTGCTGCAGGAGGCCAGTGCTACAGTTACCAGTGGAGAACAGGAGGATGGAGCAATAATGAGAGAGCAGTGTGGTGTCAGCGCTCGGATGGTGTCATCGTCACAGGTGAACACTGTCATCTTACCGCCCCAGATAGGTCTTGAAGCCGTGAGGTCATAGAAATATGCAGAGCTGGACGTAAATGTGAATATCTTTGTACTATGTCTGTGTGGATGCAGCAGACACTTAAGTGTCCTCGTTCTGTTTTTAATGCACTTCTCGCTGGTGTGAACGGATGTGAGCTGTGCATCAATATGCATGATCGAGGTTTTATGCTACCAATGTTTTCCAGTGGGCAAGTGGAAAAGATGTGACATCTTTTACAATGTACAGTATCTCACAAAAAGCGAGAATACCCTCACACTTTGGTAAATAATTTATCGCATACTTTCATGGGAAAACATTGAAGAAATGACACTTTACTGCAATGTAAAGTAGTCAGGATACAGCTTATATGTAAATTCAAAATAACACCAGCCATTAATGTCTAACTCGATGGCGTCAAACGTGATGACGCCCCGAGGTGAGAATGTCCAAAGTGGGCAGAATAAGCAATTTTCCCTCTCTGGTGTCATGTGACTCGTTAGTCTTGATAGATATGAAGTGTGAACAAAGGACATATATTGTAAATTCGGTGTATCGCTTCCCTCATTCTGGTTGTGAGAAGTTCAGTCTGCCATTTAAAGACGAAGAACTAATATGAGGATTGAAAGAAGAAGCCATTGGTTATCAAACGTTTTCCACCAAATACTATCGGGGAAAAAAAAATTCAAATGCAACAGCGCAGTAGGCCATAATTGTTTACTAAAAATGAGACAGCTTTTACTCCTAATATAATAATAATAATAAGAAGAAGAATTTTTGTAGAACACTCTCAGTGAAAGTCTTGTACAACAAACAAACAAGTAATGCAACATTTCATTTGAGTTAAAAAAAAACCGAAGTCAATAAAACAGGAACCAAAATAAAGCACCAACAATGACATCCATGTAACATTCTTTAGTACGGTTGCAAAAAAGAAGTACATTCAAAAATTATTGTTTGCCATTGCAACAGTGTGCAGTTTGAAAACCAGCACGAAGGTCTGCAGTTATGGAAAATATGGTAAAACATTTTTTAAACACTTCTATTTAAATAATGGTGTGATCATACCTAAATAAATATTTAAATAGCAAACGCGTAATGCTCAAAAGCAAATGTTTTAAGTTAAAACTTATAGAACAGAATCGTACTTGGCCAGTGATTTTTTTGCTTACCACTAGAGGGAGCCCGAATACCACCAGTGGTACGTACAAACTCGGAAGGGACACAGGCCAAGGCAATAAAAAAAATATTGTCAACACCCTACCCCAAAGTGTTACTTCTTCGTTATTGTCCCATGAAAAAAATCAAACCACATATCGAACCAAAAAAATAAACAATCAGTGTACTCACATTTGTAAAATAACGTATGTGGGATTTTCAGCAAAATGCATTATTTAATCCTCGACAGCAAAATCCGACGCATGAACTTAAAAATACGAGCTGATAGTAGCAAATAATAGCCTCCGGTGCCGACATGTCGAACACATCTCACATGAGAAGACGAATTTTAGTACTGTGCTCTCGAATTTACCACCTTATCTGATGTGCATATTCTCAGTGCGGCCTTCATTGATTTCCCCTCTCACTCTGAGCATAAGTAATCAATAAACCAGAGGCTGAGCTGGGAGACTTTCAATCCATATAAATATAATCATGCATTTGTATGTGTGGGAAGAAAAGCAGGCGAAGAGAAACGGAACAAAGGTGCTGTGGGAATGGAGGCTTAGGGTGAGCTCCGTGTGCTGTAAATAGACGCTGAGTCTGATCTTATCGCTTTAAAGGAAATGTTTCTGGCAAATATGAGCCCAGGAGGAATAACCTTCCTTTGGAGAGGTACCCCAACACTCCTTTGATATTTTGACACATAATTTTCTAATGTTAATATTAAAATGTTCATAGATTGATCATGGACCCTGATAGGCAACTAAGCCACATTAATCAGTAGTGACACTACATTAATTCAGTGATCGATGAGTCCTGGCACTGAAGCGAACCCCCCCCCCCCCTTTTTTTTTCTTCTTCTTCATCATCAGGGGGGTGTTTCCCGCAGAAAATGCCGAGCATGATTCGGCACTGCCATCCGCCGTGCGCCAAGCCGTTCTCGCACTGCACGTCGGTAAGATCACGTGATACTGTCACCCATGTAGCTGTGATCAATTCTTGTGAAGTCTTGCCTCTTTCTTCCCGTTGCGGTGGTTTCAAATAAACTTTGAATGATGACAGCATGATTTCTTTAATTTTTTTTAAAGAACAGGCCATAAAGCATCATCATATTAATGCCGATAAATGCAGGCTGGATGCCAGGATGCGACGACGGAAGGTTGGGGAAGAGGGTTGGGCGCATACAAATGTTGTATGCGCCCAATTTACAAATCATAAAGCAATCAAGGAGACGGAACGAAAGTTTGAAGTTTTACTGCCCCTTGCAGTAGACTTTATGGAACTACAAGACATTGTCAAACACAAAAGAAAAGAACCGTACAGTTCTTTTGAAAATAAGTAGGGAGAAGGACCCCTCTAATGTCCATTCTTTTGTCCCCGCAAAACGTTTTTTTTTTCAGTTTTCATCGACTGTGACCATCGTATCCAATATACCAATATACAAAATGTCCAAAAAGTGCATATACACTCATCATATTTAATTAAATTTAATAGACTAATTGTGATGAATAATGTTTACTACACTTGCTATTGATAATAAACAATAAAACCTTATACAGCTAAAGTGGGGCGGCCCGGTGCTCCAGTAGTTAGCGCGTCGACCTCACAGTGCAGAGGTACCGGGTTCAATTCCAGCTCCGGCCTCCCTGTGTAGAGTTTGAATGTTCTCCTTGGGCCTGCGTGAGTTTTCTCCGGGTACTCCGGTTTCCTCCCACATTCCAAAAACATGCATGGCAGGCTGATCGAACACTCCAAATTGTCCCCGAGGCGCGAGTGTGAGCATGCATGGTTGTTCGTCTTTGTGTGCCCTGCGATTCGCTGGCAACTGATTCAGGCTGCCCCCCGCCTACTGGCCGGGATAGGCTCCAGCACCCCCAGCGACCCTTGTGAGGATAAGCAGATTGGAAAATGGATGGATGGATGTTTTACGCAAATACTGACGGTGTATAATGCCAGCCCTTTCTCTGCAGAGTGGTGTGTGTCGCTGCGAGAAGGGTTACACCGAAGTGATGACCACACACGGCTTCTTGGACTACTGTACTCGAACCCCTGGTGTAGACACCAATTTGAAAGCTGACGTGAAAACCAACTCGGGAAGATTAAAACCATCTCGGGCTCGAGACCGTCTCACAGAGTGGACCTTACGACCTGTTGGCCCAGGTACTGAAATGGAAATGATCAGTTCTGCTTTGACCCGAGTGCCCGAAATCATTACTTTTGACGTGTGGCTTTCGAGAGCTTAAATCGCTAAGTCAGGGGTGAAGTTTCCACCGGGCTCATCGTTATATGTGCTATAAAAATAGCTGAACCATTCGACTGCAGACGGATGTGTTTGTGCAGGCAGAACTTCATTTTTACTTTTGTTATAAATTATGAGTAAGTAGGATGTTTGAATGTTTTCTCATAAAGCATGAAAATACAAAAATATCTTAAAAGTTGATTTTCATTGCACAGATGGAAGAGTAAAGTTGTGGGTTTACGCCGTGACTGCCGTCGGATTCATCTTAGTACTCTTCATTATTGCATTCTCATTCCTGGTCTGGTATGTATCAATTTATTTACTTGATAGCTTCATCACGACGCACAATTTCTTCCCAAAACCTCTCGTTGCGTGTGGGGCCTCATACAACCCGTAGATGCAAAGTGCTGCGCAGCCACGAAAATTCCCAACCATCTGTTCTCCATTCTGTCAAGGATGACTTGCACACCTCACAACATTTCGCCACGAGTGTGCTGCCGCTATCACATCATGGAACTTGACGTAAAAGCTGATATCATGTCGGGCTGCCTTGAGGCAACAAATCAGACGCGCTGTCAGCTTGTCTTGTTTTTTGTATTTCAGCAAATCGGGCAAAATCGCAAAGACGACACCCCCGCCGCAGAAACCTTTGACGCTGGCCTATGATGGTGACATAGATATGTAACCACGTTGGGATTCTTCACACCGATGTTCTCCTCTGCCTCTCGGACAGACTCTTGACGTATACAGACGCCACAAGGTGGTATGAATGGATCAAGGTACTCCGGTCGAGCCGCGCAAAGAGTATTTGCTCTTAAACGACACACTTTCCCATGCTAAATTGCTCCTCGAAAGAAGAGCCAAGAAGCCAAACTCGCAACATGGACGCGGCGATGCAGGCTGAAATCATCAGAGCTTGCAAAAGCTGAAGCATTTTTTTTAAAAAAATGTTGTTTTATTCTCATCTATGTGTGTGTGCTGAAAATCACATGGACCAAATGGAGCTGTGGTTGTCTCTTAATGGACATATCCAAAATTCATGACATACAGAGGCTGAAAAAGGAACACTTTTCTCATTCTTGTTGGAAATTTGTAAAGGAAATGTCACAACTTTATTGTGTAAACAGCCTTTTTTCTGAGAATAAACACAAAAAAATGCTTTATGCACTACATTAGTGCTGATACACAATTCCTTTTCCTTTGAAATGACTTTTATAGTGTTTGAAATGTTTATGCAAGTCGTTGCTGTTGGATTGTACTTTTGTTGACGATGCCATATGTTGTGTCGATGTGGAAACCAAAAGGAGGCTTGCCTTGAGTTTAACAACGCGATGCACTCGTTTCTCTGTCCCAAAATATCATTCGATACTCAGAAACCAAGAAATGTGAACATTTCGACCATTTCAGTGAGACGATGCTGCTGAGTGACATACGAACTCACGTCGTACAACATACAAAACACACATGAATGTCAGAAAGAAAAAGAAGATGCATACACACAGTTTGGTCTGGAATTATACGGGCAATGGCATAATGATTATGCCTTTATACACCTTCGCCGTGGATAGTCAAGTTGTGCTGAAAGAGAAGACTTTCATTTGTATTTTGAGATTTTTCCAAACATATGGAGAATGTTTATTTCCCCAACCTCCAAAAAGTCGTTCTTTTGTTTTAGGGTCATTATTCAGTTGCACTAAGAAAAAGAAGAATGTGATTCCACATCAAAGTTTTTAAAATAATTGTTATGGAAATAATTTATTGTACATCTAGTGATTAAAAAAAAATAGAATAAATGAAAAAAAATAAATAATTGTGAAATGCTGATTCATAGGGTGGCTCTGTGGTCCAGTTGTTAGCGCGTCGACTTCACAGTGCAGAGGTCTTGGATTCAGTTCCCGCTCCAGGCTCCCTGTGTGGAGTTTGCATGTTCTCTCCGGGCCTGCGTGGGTTTTCTCCGTGTAGTCCGGTTTCCTCCCACGTTCCAAAAACATGCACGGCAGGCTGATTGAACGCTCTAAATTGTCCCTAGGTGTGAGTAGGTCCCTAGATGGCGGCCCCAACTTCGATATGCAGGAAACAACCGTGCCAGAGGAAAAACAACAAATCAGAGACAATAAGGCGTAACTGACGAGGTCTCGATCATTTCTCGTGCACTAGCGGGTGAACCCTCCAAGCCTCACCCCATTATATGACTCATGTACGAGTGTGAGGTAACACAAAATGACAAAAGTGTTTTCTTGAATTGCTAACTCCTCAATCAAATGGTAAATCCAATGATTTTTTTTTAAATTAATCTGTTCTTCAACCTTGTCACATCTTGATTGCTTTACATGAAACTCATCGAGTTAGTGTGTAAAGGCAAACTCATTAATACTCTTGTCATTGCCTAATTAAAATGGTGCATTCACATTTGATCGAATGCAAATGATTTCTTTTATCGGAAGAAGGTATCTTCTTTTGCCTCACACAGAGGGACGCGCTCACAGGTAAACACACAGAGGTGGCCCACATCAAGGAGAAAAACGGCTTCATGTAATTGACTGTTTTCTCCATCAAGTGACATGAACAATGATAGAAACCAAATATTTGAAAGCACAAATCAAGTGATTTATTTTCTGTATATCTTCTTTTATTCTTATATCCACCATTTGTGTATGCAAAGAAAACTACAAATAAATAAATAAACAAATAACACCAGACCGTCATCCCAATGGATCGTGCATTCAAGATAAACTCCTACATTTCCACATGCAACCCTTCGTGCATTATTCATGTGATGGAGTGAAGTATTCAGTAATCGGTAGCTGACAACAGTGTACGCTATCTTCTTCCCCTGTCTCCACAATCTGAATATTTGCTCTGGTGTTATCTGACCTCCTTCTGAATGTATTACCAGTAACTATCACCTGTGGTTGTTACTCGTTGTAGCAATTGTATTTCAGCAGCTGATTGTGTGCAGGTAAGCTTGATCTATCCTGAAACGGAAATGCTCAAAGTGGCCTTGAAAAAAAAAAGCTCTGTTGTTTTAAATAGTTGTGGAACAAGATGCAGTCCTATGTTTGATCAAACTGTGAACTAGGGATCATTTCTCAAGACCATGAACATATCGGGTTTGATGACATTTCAGTTTGGAATTTCTCTGCTTTCAAAAGATTACTGTAGATTGGCTGGTGCACCCCCCCCCTCCAAAAAGAAAAAAAACTCGTAGCCCCTTATTGTTTTTAAGTACCATGCTATTTGTGTTACTGTTGTGTGTAATTGGAGATCTGAACACTGATGCAAATAAATTGTGGAACCCTGTGAAACAAAGGACTTACGTTGTCTTTTCACTTGGGCTACACCTGCAATCTTATTATTCAGCCTTTTGACTCTCATGGCAAGGATACATGATGAAAAATGATCATTCTCACGGTGTTGTGCCGGATGCAAGGAGAACTGTGTTGAAATCTTTGGTCGTATCTAATTGACTCATTTAAGGCTGTCACTTTTGTTTAAGCGAAGGTTTAATTCAAATGCTTGTGTCACGGCCACCTGATATGAGGCAAAAGCTGTGGGCTAATCTCGTCAATTTAGATTCATTTAATTTCAGAGGCTCCGTGGGCATGTTTGAGGGCTTCCGTGACAATAGGGTGAACACTTTGACGAGAGCAGGGTGTCGATCTGTGAACGTGGCATTATGAATGCATTATGGACTGGCTTTGGAGACATTTGTCTGCAGCTACTCCAAACAAATGTTTTTTTTTTTTTAAATAAAATTGATTATACTGAGATTTACAATAATACCCATTTATATCCATTCGTTCTTGAAATTCCTCCCATAGTCATATACCAGTACTTAAGTGTTTTTTAAAATCCTTTAAAACGTGTAAAACATCAGTCAGATGTAACCCCATTTTTCTCAACAATTCTATGGATTTATATAAAATATGGTAGTTCGAAGTGTCGGCATGCCCTATTATCTCGAGACCACAACATTAGGCAGCCTTGTACTCTAATTTTAAAACAGGGAGTGTGTTCGTTTTACAGGCTTTTCCCCATATGACCTACTGTGTAGAAATATGGGGAAAAGCCTGTAAAACGAACACACTCCCTGTTTTAAAATTATAAAAAAAAAGCAATCAGAATAATCAACAGGTCGAAATATATAGAACCCACAAATCCAATATTCATCAAATTAAACACAATGAAATTCTACGACCTGGTTGACTACAAAATGACTCAATTAATGTATAAAGCACATAACAACCTCCTTTGTCAAAATATCCAGCAGCTTTTTGAAATTAGAGAGAGCTGGTATCATCTAAGGGGCACTAATCAATACAAAAAATCCAGAACAAGAACAAACATTAAGCAAAGGTGTGTATCAGTAATTGGTGTCAATCTATGGAATAAGCTTGAAACGGATCTGAAAATGAGTAAATTGTTGGAGGAGTTCAAAAACAAATTCAAAAGATTAGTGCAAAATAACTACATGAATCTGAATTAAAATAGATACATTTGATATACTTATAAAATATAGTAATATAACTGTTTGTTCTTGTTTTGGATTTTGATCAACTTAACAGTTGTATTCAAGGAATGCTAATTATAATGAATATCAGAAAATTGAAATACAAAAGAAGAAAGAATAACAATATATATACAAACCAGAAGGTGTAGAAATAGAATAGCATAGTATACACAAGGGTAAAAATATTTAATGATATGTAGTTTTTCATTTCTTTGTTTTGAAAAATGAACAATCAGTTACATAATAAGGGGTAGGACTAGATAAGTTATTTACTTCCTCCTACTCCTTCGAGCATATAACTGTGATGTGTTTTTTTCTCTTTTAACTATTTCTAATTTTCCTTTTATAATTTTGTTTGACCTTTGTCAACCTGTTATTGCGTGTACTATATATGCTCAATAAAATAAAAAAAACTAAACAAACAAAAAACAATTGGCCTTTGCCATTGACCCACCTGCCAGAGGACCACCATTGTGGAGCTTGATTTTGTATTTTGCGAACATGCTGATCAAACAAAGTCTTTTGCCATAGGATGAGTAATGGTGCCACAATTTACAAATACAGCTATGTTGAGAGTACAGTATATAAATTATTTTTAAACTTGGGGATAAAATGATGATGTTGTCTGAGACTGGAATATTGGATCAATAAATCACGGGCTACTCTGGGTCAAAAAGTCAATTTATTTAGTAATGACTCCTAACCCTAATGTGGGATTGGCAACAATGAACTTGGGTTGCTAATCAGCGGGTGTTTGCATATTTTTATCCAATCATGAGTGTTGACATGTAAGATGGTGCAAGCCCTCCTAATTAAGTGAAAAGATTTTGAAATCCAGGCTGGACTTCACAAATAAAAGGGAGGAAAAAGTGATGTAATACGGTTATGCTTTTGTGTCATAGTTAAGGGTCTTGTTGCTGACTACAGTAAAAGAGGAGAAAAAAAGTGTATTCAACATTGTTGAACAACAGACTAGACTAGGGAGGTTCAAAAAGAGCTTAATCCCGCTCTTCGACGCGGTCATTAAAAATACAGAGGCTGGCTCGAAAAGAACTCCCGTAGTTGCTGGAGTCTTCGAATTCCAATAGGGTCAATCTTTGCGAATGAATTCAAATCCTATCATATGGATGTGTGGCAGAGAGTAACTATCTATTTTGGGGTGCTCAGCGCAATTCCTGATTTGGCATTACAGTACGGTATAACAAGCGCCACAAATGTCATAATTGGCAAACCATTTTTGTGGAATAATACTTCTTCCTTCCCCAGTTTTGACCATGTACAAATATTTGTCTTCATATGTAATTGCTACAGCTCATTGGTGTATATCTACTTTATGTTTTCCTTTTAAACATGTCAGAGGAATGTATATGTATTAATGAACACTGGGATATATTATGGTCTTGTTGGTTTGCACGAGTAAACAAACAGTGAGTCGAGCAATATAGTATCCAATGCTACTCAGGCACCACAAGATTTCAAAGGTTTCAAATTTAAACAAAATAATTTTCATTCATTCATTCATTCATCTTCCGAGCCGCTTGATCCTCACTAGGGTCGCGGGAAAATAATTTTCAGAACCCACCAAATGTGAAATCAAACGGGCAAGTAAATCTTGAGTTATCTGCCTTTTTTTTTTTTATCTGCCCACTGTTGTTTTTTCAACGGAGCTATGGCGCCCCCTACCCGCAAAACCTGAAACGTGACAGGGTTACCGGAACATTTTTTTCCCCCAACTAGCTACAGTCCGTGCACATTCACCGCCTGGACTGCGCAAATCTGCACGCACAGCCCCAGAAAGTAAGTGCACTAATATTTGCCGTTTTTGAACACGATTGGTGCGTGGAAGTAAACAGAAATGTGCTATGCACAGTTGGTATGGCACTTGTATTTAACCTCCCGGTACGTTGTCCACGAGTGCTTTGCCTCGTCCTCTTTCTCGTTCTACATCCGCACATTGCATTTAAATAATTCTACGACTAATGCTTCAACACACGGGAAATGCACCACGAATCACCTGGATTAATCAAGCAATCTAAACGCGATCGCAGCGTGAATATTCGTTCGAAAGCAGGAAATGGTGACGTCATTCAGAAACCGTGAGTTTTGCATTACGGCGGGGGACAGCTGGGATAGGCTCCAGCACCCCCCGCGACCCTAGTGAGGATCAAGCGGTTAGGAAGATGAATGAATGAATGAATGAATTCTTAAATCCAGCGAAACATAACAATTATGTAATCATACAAACGTAATTCCAGAATAATTATTGTCAACGCTGCGTCGAAGGGAAAATATTGAGAAGTTTGCATACTAAAAAAATTACATAAAAACGGTTATAGAACCCAACCTATAACCGTATAGATATTGCACAATACGAACATCTAATACAATAACTATAAACAAAACAATAATCCAGCTAAAGATTGTCACTCTCAGATAGGTGATACTCAACATTAGTGCATACTGTTATTGTAGACCGTGCGTCAGTAGCCAGTATCACAATAATGTCCCCAAGTCGCCTTTACCTGTAGGGTTAGACCAGGGGCGCAGCTACAGCTTGTCTGACTCTGGTCACCCTGTGGCCACCTCCGTGGCCACCCCTATACATAGGGAAAAATGTGAAAATCTGTAAAAAAAATTCTAAACACGGATGCAGTATTGTTGTGTGGGCTGGCAAGATGAAAGCCTTTTCTTATGAAGGTAGACTGTCCTGCATTTTTTTCAAAACCCCGCCTTGTAAACTTCAGTGTGTAGACTTTTTGCATTCCCTGTATGTAGATTGTTATAAAGTATGTGGATATACTCTAATAATGGCAAAATGGTTACTGGAGTCTTGTAGGTGGAACGAATATTGTGCCGAGGTGTTTCTGATTGTGTTTTCTATTGTTTTGCCAGACGTCGTGTCATGGCATCTCCACTGAGGAGTCTCGTTTATGATGATAATCGGTACAACAAGGCCTTCCATCTTTTTCTGCAGCGCTCCTCTGAACATCAGTGTATGAAGGACTTTATACACAATGTCCTACCGGACGTTTTGGCCAGGTAATCCACCTCACACGCCTGTTTGCATTTGTAATAATACTGTACTGTCACAATTGGCCGAATGCTTCAATGGTGAAAGGCTTGACCAAGACCAATTGTACTCCATGTAACAATGGTCATAAAGTTTATTTTATGACATGGTTTGATTTGAGCAGATTAGCTCCATTGTCAAGAACATGGCTTTAACCTTTAAGATGAGGGAAGGTTGATTTCACACGTGGCACTTGTCTAAACCCATGTGCTTGATAGACAGTTGCTTTGTATTAGCAGAGAGAGAGAGATTTAAATTGTTCTTGAAATGTTAGTCTGTGATGAATGACGCAGAAGGATACTCTACGTGACAGAAATAATTAATCTTACCATTTATGATGAGTTCGTACATGCTTGGTGGGATACAAAAAGGGTCAAAGAGTATGCCCGATGTTTGGCAGGTCTGACAATGTCATTTTGTTCATTTATTCTGTTCTCCACAGCATTGGAAACGGCAAGCCCCATCTGAATGTTATTGGAGTTGGAAGTGGTGATGGTAAGAGACAGCTTTAAAAGCATAGCTTTATTACAGTCGGTCCCACCTCACATTTAATGACACACTATATAACTGAGTAACTTCTGCAGCGGTGGTATATTAAGATATTTTGTGATGTTTTCTTTAATCAATGTATTGCTTCTCAGTGAAAAAACTGCTTTGAGATGATTGCATGACTTGGTGACTTGCTTGCCTAAGCAATTCCAGAGATGGACTCTGGAGCCTGCTTTGACGACTTCAGAGATAAACTATTTAGCCTGCCTTGACGACTTCATAGTCTGCTTTGTTTGGATTGTCAAAACTTGATTGAGATCAATGCCACTTTATTACACAACAAACAGTGTGGCGTAGGGAGGGATGAGAATGGCCACTCGCCTCTCCCGATGCACACACTTTAGAGCAGGGGTGTCCAAACATTTTGCGAAGGGGGCCAGATTTTATGTGGTAAAATGTCGGGGGGCCGACCTTGGCTGACATTCTTTACATTGAACAGCAATATTGTTCAACAAATTTTAGTAAGCCAGTCTGTTTCACATTTCCATTTTTATTTTAATTTCAACAATCTTAAGAATTTCTTTTGGTTCATTTGAAACAGGAATTTGAAATATGACATATCAGTCAATATAAACACGGAGTGATGTCTTGAGTGATGCCCTCTAGTGTCTAAATGCTATTACTCATTTAGTGAATGCTATTACTCATTTAGCCACTAGAGGGAAGCAGTACTCTATGAAACATCACTCGCCAGTCTACGAGACCTCAGTCAATGCAACACGTGTTCCATTGCGCCCAACCTGCGGGCCAGACGGCACTGATTTTATGACGGGGGCCGAGGGCCGGATGAAATTCGACCGCGGGCCGGATTTGGCCCGCGGGCCGGACTTTGGACATGCCTGCTTTAGAGGATCAAAGGAGGGGAGTGATGCTCCTCAGCAGAGTCCGCTATGGGTTTCTGAACAAACGCCTAGCTCGTATTGAAGCTCACTCTGCTGAGGGTGTTGGCTCTCCACCCTACTGGCACACGGTAAGAGTTCTTTAGCTTCATACACCTTGTTTGAACTGTGTTATCATTTCTGTGTGGGACCAATAAAGTGCCTATTGTTGGTAGCCAGAAGTGTCTAGTCGTTATTTCTGAGTGCCTATCTCCGACGATCCTTTATAAAACTTGATATTCATTCAAATTGAGTATCAGAAGTGTTTCAAAACATTTTTGGCGTTGTCGGCAGGATCACTGGAGAATACATTCAGAAATGGCTTGTTTTGCTAGAAAAATGGCTTGTTGTTTTGTTAGAAAAACTGTGAAAGGAGAGGAAGTGTCTCCTAAGGAGGATTGCGTTTCCGGATGGGAAAGCAATGAGTTTAGGGAAATAGGGAAACTCCTTAGACGGTACGGGGGACGCCCCAAGCCGTGGATGGGAGCATTTCCTTCGGCTTCTCCACCGCTGATTAAGGATATACTCAGCAAGGTGGAGATAAAAGAGAAAGCCCCGCTAAAGGGGATTCGTGAGATGTTGTGGATTTGTGCTGAAGCTTGGAAAGAAAGCTCAAAGGCTTTGGATAAAGAATGTGCGTCAGAGTTATTAAAAGATAAAAAGATAACTGAATTAGAGGAAAAAATTAAAACGCTTGAATCAGACAGAGAAAAAGCGCAAGGAATGTTAGAAAAATCAGTTTCTTACATTTCTCAATTGGTACGAGAAAAAGGTAACAAAAAACCACGCCAAGCTCACCCGAAACAGGTCCGCTCTTTTACCATGGAGTTGCCCGAGAGTTGGGAACCAGAAGGGTGGAGCGGAGACTTGTGGGGAGATGGCGATGGAGAAATGACATACGGCGGCGAGATGAAACCTCAGCAGTTGTATCCAAATTTGAATCAAGTAAAAATACAACCCATCACCCGCAGGCGGGAAGAGGAACGGGTTGTTCCTCCTAAATTTTTAGGAAGAAACGGATGCAAATGGTGTGGTGATAGTGGATGGGGAAGGAAACCCCATTATGCGAGCAACTCCGCAGCCACAGCCCCCACCACGAATAACAGTAACAATGGAGGATTTTTCACAAGAAGAAATTGCTCATTTGACAACAAAATATAGACAAAAACAGGGAGAACCTACTGACGCCTGGATAAGGCGAATGTTTGAAGAAGGAGCAGATTCTGTAGGGCTTGATGCAGGGGACTATTTGCGCTTCGGTGGCCTTAACAATGACTCGCGCTTGAACACTGAATATCGAGCATTGGGCCGAGAATTGCGAGACGCAGACCGAATGACACTGTTTACCCTGTATGCAATGGCTGCGCAGGCGGTGTATCCCACTTGGCATGACTGGCCTGAGGTCAAAGGCCAATGGTCAACTATGCGTGATGCGATACATCGTATGGGAAGATTGTGCACTCGCGAAGCCATCTCACGGGCAGGCCATGCTTTTATTGATGACTCACCCATACCAAAAGTGGTGCGAGATGCAATGATTAGAGACGCCCCTTCTCATTATAGATCAGCAGTACTTACCATCTTGCTAGGAGCAGCTGAGAACAGTTTCAGTGATGTTAAAACGCGCCTAATGGAATTGGCTACTTTGGGAGACTGGGGAGACGCAACGCGCACTCCCCGACCTGAATCAAAGAATTATAGGTCAGAAAAAGAGGAGAAAAAGGCAAACTTAAAGTCATCTGAAGGGGGAGGGAACCGACGGGAAATGTGGAGGGCACTGATAGCAGCGGGAGTCCCGGCAGACGAAATCGACGGGCTACCCACAAGTGCCCTAGACGCGAAATGTAAACAACGCGGATTGAAAGTCAGTTGTTTGAGTATGGGAACCAACAAAAATGAAAAAAAATCAGACATTGCACAACTAGCGATTCTCTTAAAAGAGATGGTATCGCCGGGAGTGCGACCAACAGCCCATCCCCTTGAAACTTACAGAGAGGAAGAGGATGAGGAAGAAAGTACAGACTCAGATGAAGACCCTCGCATGGTGGGATGCCTCCACGTGGCGCGAGGGGGAACGCCGGGGGACTCGAGCCCCTGCTGCGGCTAAATACCTACCAGCTGACGGGGAAGGAGGAAGGACCTCACCGGAAGGAGAGACACCTGATGCTCGCCCCGTCGGAACGGAGGGAAGTGGGAGTAGCCGCCCCACAACCCTCCTTAAATAAAAGTCAGGCGAGGGCCCTTCTAGGACCCGCACGTGGCACGACGAGGGGGAAAAAAGGTTCCCCAGGGGGCGAGTTGGGGATGGTAAGAAGAAAGCGCAAGCAAGGCGGGATGGACCAAAGACATTTGGGAGGGTGGGTGAAAGACAGACTGGTGGGGATTCACCCCCATCCAGGCCCTGAAAGCAAGAGGGGAGTAAGGAGCAGAAACAATAAAAGAAGAGAGAAGAATGAAAGAAGGGGAGAGAGGAGGAGAGGAAGGGCGGGGCGGGAAGGGGGAAACAGAACTGAGACTCGGGACAAGAACGGTGAACGAGTGATAGTCACATGGAATGTGAGGAGATTGAGTGTGAGAGAAACATTTAGAAAGCGGTTGAGGAGAGTAGCAGAAAGAGTCAACAAAGAAAACTGGGAAGTAGTGCTGATGACGGAACTAAAGGCAGATGAAGCCGGGGTGGTGTGGTTGGGTGAGGAGGATGAACAGGTAGTGCTGGTTCATGGGAGTAAAGCCGGAGTGATGCTGAGGGGAACGGCATTAAGGACGTGGATAGAGGAAGGACAGCAGAAGTGGCTGGGAGAGAGAGTGGTGGCGGTGGTGCTGGGAGGGCTCCGGTTGGTATCGGTCTACCAACCGAGCTGGGGAACGGACGAACGAGAGATGGAGAGATGCAGACGAGATATGGGGAGCCAGGTGGGAATGGGAGGGAGGGAAAGACTGATAATTGGAGGAGACTTCAATGCGAGTGTGGGAGCGAATGTGAAGATAGGAGGAGTCTGTGGGGGGCATGGGTTGGGGAGGATGAATGAAGCCGGAAGGGATTTAATAGAATGGTGTCGGGAGCACGATCTGGCATACGTTAATAGCTATAGGAGGTTTAGAAGGAGGGGGACGTGGCGACACATGGCAAGCGGGAAATGGTATGAGTTGGATGGATTTCTTGTGAAAGGGAATGAGAGACATCGCATGGTGAAAAGGATGTGGACCATGAATGAGTATGAATTGTCAGACCATAGACCGGTGTGTATGAAGGTGAATGGGGAGTGGAAGAGATGGAGGACAGAAGAGAGGACCCAAAGGAGAACGGTGCAAGCGAAGTGGGAGATGTTGAAATTGGAGGAGAAGAAACTAGAATATGAGGAGAGGACAAGAGAGAAATTGGAGGAGTTGAACAAGGAAGGACGGGGAAAGGAGAGTGGGTGGACAGAGCTGGCGAACATAATGGTGGAAACAGCAGTGGAGGTATGTGGAAGGGAAAGAAGAGAAATATCCAATCCTTGGACGGTAGGGAGAGAGGAGGAGATAGAAGAGATGAAGAAGAGGATAGGGGAGAGGGTAGACAGAAGGAATAAGAAATTGGAGACACTGAATGCGAGGAGAAGGTTGAGAGTGAGGGGAGGAGGGAAAGGAGTGGAGGAGATGGAAGAAGAACTCACCAGGCTAAAAGCGGAAGTGAAGGAAACGCGAAAGGAATTGAAGAAGCTGCTGAGGAAACTGGAAAGACTGGTGGGAAGGAGTGATTGAGGACTGTCAGGAAGCATGTTCTAGAGGAAGGATTGGTGACATGTACAAATGTTTGAGGAAGTTGGGAAAAAGGGATAGACCGGCCGCTCGGAGCACGACGGTGACGACAGAGGAGTTCAGGGAACATTTTGAAAGTGTGTTGAGGGAGAGGTACGAGGAAGAACCAAGAGTGATAGAAGAGGCAGTTCAAGGGGCAGTAGATCTCAGAAACGATAGCAGAGCGAGTGAAGCAAACGAGACCATGAATGAGGTGCCAGAGAGGGAAGAAATCATGGAGGCTATGGGGGAGATACGAGAGTCAGCACCGGGAGAAGATGGGGTGAGAATAGGATTTATACGGAGCGCGTGTGAGGAAGTGAGAGAAAGAGTGATTAAGATAGTGAGGCAGATGTTTGAGCAGAGGGCGGACCGATGGGAGGGTAGTGTAAAAGTGGGACTTATGGTACCGATACATAAGAAAGGGGATAGGAATGACAGAAACAACTATAGAGGAGTGTGCCTGCTGAGTATGGGCAGCAGGGTGTTAGGGAGAATATTAGCGAAGCGACTGAGTTGGTGGGCCGAACACCTGGGGCTCCTTGACGAAAACCAAGCGGGCTTTAGGAAAGGGAGGTCCACAGCAGTTGTAACGCAAATGATGGTACGCATTCAGGAGGATGTAGAAGATTGTAAGAAGAGAGTGACTCAGGAAGGGGTAAGGGACATGAAGGATAACAACTGGCCATGTGCAAGACTGTTAGATTTAAAAAAGGCGTATACGAGAGTGAGCAAACCAGCGCTATGGATGTTTCTAGAAAGGTACGGGTTGAAAGGCAGATGTCTGGACACCATTATGGACTTGCATGAGACGCCAGAGTATAAGGTGAGGGCAAGGGAGGGAGTGAGTGGAGGATGGATGCCAGCGAGAGGGCTGAGGGAAGGGTGCTCAACATCACCGATCCTCTTTAACATCTACCATCAGGCGGTGATGAGGCAGGCACTAGCGGTGAGGAATCAAGGTAACAGGGAGGAAAAAATGGTGGTGTGGAGGTGGATACCAGGAGGGTCATTCGCAGGTGAACATGGCTGGGAGAGAGGGAGCTCGGAAACAAAGGAAGTGAGGGTATCGTGCGCCTTGTTTGCGGACGACACTACTATAGTGGGGACGAAAGGAGAGATAGACGAGAGTGTAAGGAGAGTGAAAAGGGTAATGGCCCAGTGGGAAGAGAGGAATAATGAGGAGAAGGAGGAGGTGCTGGAGTTTGGAACGCAAGAGGGGGAGGAGATCAGAGTGTTGGGAAGCTGGATTGGGACTCGGGCAGATGTGAGAAACAGGATCAAGAGGGCAGGAAAGCTATGGGGGAGTGTGAAGGGGTGGTTGAAGGGGACACGACTATCTAAGAGGTGGCAAGGGAGAGTAGTAGAGGCGTGTGTGGAGAGCAGCTTGCTATATGACTGTCAAGTAAGAACATGGATGAAGAAGGACGTGGGGAAACTTCAGAAGTGGATGGATAGGTGCTACAGGTATGTGTGGAGTGATAGGAACGGAGAACCACTGAGGCAAATGCAAGAAAGAGGAGTGAATATGTATGATGTAAGGAAAATGTTGGGAGTAAAATCCATCGAGTGGAAAGTCGAGAGGCGAGTGTTGCAGAGAATTGGACATGTGATGCGTATGGGAAATGAAAGACTAACAAAAGCTATGGTATTGGGATGGTGGGAGGAACTGGAAGGAAGAGGGAAGAGGATGGGGCGCAAAAGGAAAACGGTGTTGTACTGGAAGAGAGTGATGAGGAATGCAGGGATGGACTGGACGGAGGTAGAAAGATTGACGAACGACAGGGAAGGATGGAAGCGGAGAGTGAGAGAGCGAATGGATCACCTGTATGAATGGGAAAATCAGAAAGGTCACAGATATGAGGTGGGAAGGAACGAGGAAAGACTGGAAAGGAATGTGAGGAGGGTGAATGATGGGTTGGTATGTCGGTATGACGGGTGCGGAAAAGTATGCAGGAGTAGAGCTGGTCTAACCATGCACGAAAAACGCATACACCGCAGGAACGAGGAACAGGTGGAGTTTGAGTGCGAGAAGTGTGAGAGGAGGTTTGCGTCGAAAGGAAATAAAATGAGTCACCAAAGGAGTTGCACGGGAGGAGCGTATGAGGAGAAGGGAGAAAGGAGACAGTGTGGAGGGTGTGATAGGTGGGTGACGAAAGCAAACTATGCCAGACACGTGAGGGGGTGTGAAAGAGTCTGCAGAGAGTATGAGGGGGAGAGGGAAGGAGGGAGAGGGGAGGGAGCGGGCGTGGCGCGTGAAGGGAGGGCAGGGGAGGGGCGAAGGGCGAATGGGGAGGGGGGGCGCGGAGGGAGAAGGGTAGCTTGCGGGAGGTGTGGGAAGGAAATGTTGGCGGGGAACCTTGCGAGACACCAACGGGATTCGTGCCGGATGTGGGACCCGGGAGGGGGGGCAAGTCCCTGACGGGGGCCGATTGCCCAGGATCAGGATCAGATGAAGACATGCTGGTTGACGTAAGAGGCCCCAGCTATGTCGCAGCAGTAAAGAAAGGGCGGGCAAAGCCCGAAAGCAAGGGAAAGAATAAGGACAGGAAATCACGAACTTTTGATCTCCTCAGCTAGGATGAAGGCCAAACTCAGTCAACCAGCCAGAGTCAAATCGTCCACCGTTGGTCAGTAGGGGATATCCGACCCCACGTCCAACTTGAAATTTATTGGAACAATTCGGTACAAAAAGTAATGGCACTGGTTGACAGGAGCGCAGGCCTCATTGATTTATGGAAACCCTGACAAAATGAAGGGTGAAATAAGTCCTTTAAGGGGATTGGGAGGACAAGTGGTGAAAGGAAAAGCAGTTGTCCTCCCATTAAAAATCGGAAAGATGCCGATACAAAAATTTGAGGTCGTTGTGACACCTATCCCAGAGTGGATAGTTGGAATGAACATTCTGGCTGGAATGACTTTGCATTTGAAAATGGGAAAATTCCAATTCGGAACAGTAACAGAAACTGAGATACGAACGATTTTGGTAGGAAAGGTAAAAATGGCACCATTTCCCATACCTGAAGCCACAGAAAAAGTCTCCCTTAAACAATATCGAATTCCGGGGGGACAAGAAGAGATCACTGCTACCATCAAAGAATATTTGGAAGCAGGTGTGCTGAAGCCGGTGACCACAAAGTGGAACAACCCCTTGTGGCCGGTAAGGAAATCAGACAATACATGGCGAATGACCGTTGATTACCGACGATTAAACAAAATGACACCAGCCTTGACTTCTGCTGTACCAGATGCTGTCAGCATAATCGAAAGGGTGCAGCATCACAGTGGAACTTGGTATGGAGTGATTGATTTGGCTAACGCCTTCTTCACCATACCGATTCCTGAGAACAGAATGGAGCAGTTTGCTTTCACTCACATTCCTTTATTGGCATGGGTAATGAGCAATCCTACCACTCAGAGGATAGGAACAGCACAGGAAGCTAGCGTCATTAAATGGAAATGGTAAATTTCAGAGCGAGTGAAACTTTATTGAGACCAATACCACTTGATTACACAACAAACAGTGTGGCGTAGGGAGGGATGAGAATGGCCACTCACCTCTCCCGATGCACACACTTTAGAGGATAAAAGGAGGGGAGCGATGCTCCTCAGCAGAGTCCGCTGTGGGTCAAAGTACGAGACGCCCAGCTCGTATTGAAGCTCACTCTGCTGAGGGTGTTGGCTCTCCACCCTACTGGTACACGGTAAGAGTTCTTTAGCTTCATACAACTTGTTTGAACTGTGTTATCATTTCTGTGTGGGACCAATAAAGTGCCTATTGTTGGTAGCCAGAAGTGTCTTGTCGTTATTTCTGAGTGCCTATCTCCGACGATCCTTTATAAAACTTGATATTCATTCAAATTGAGTATCAGAAGTGTTTCAAAACAAGCGGTCACTTGAGGTGAGGACACATTCTTGTATCAGTAACTACACTGTTGTGTCCTTAATTGCCCTACCAGCAAGAAAAGAAAAAAGAGAGATCACTCCCAAGAGTTTGTATTTATCTGTTTTGTTGTCTTTAAAATCTCATTCACAGATAATGTGACCGCATCAAGTCACTGTTTTAATCCTCGGTGCTCACCACTGTGAAGTGGTGAAGTTGTGCTAACTTCCAAGTTATCAAGTGCTGCTGCTACTTTGTATTGCTGTCCAAGCCAATCCTATTCATTTACCTGAACTATTTACACCCAGCCCGTTGTGGTGATGTTGCACACTCGAATGGACAAATCAAAGTTGAGTGAACTGAAAATCATGTCACAGACCATTTTTCAGCCTCAAGCAGGATACACACATTGCGATTTTGAACATCGTACAGTTATACCTCGGTTTTGCGACAATAATCCGTTCCCGAGGGCTGTTCGAAAACCGAAACCATGCTCTTTAAAAAAAAAAATCTTTATAGAACACATCTGCTCTCAATGGAACTCTACACAAGTCTACCCGAGGATTTATATAGCGCTTTCACATTGTCACTTCCTCGTGTAAGGAAGACGAGAGGAGTCAGATGGCACATTCAAGTTCGCTCAGTTTGGTCGAGAACCGATTTTTGGTCATAATCTGAGGCCTAAAAAACTCCCTTTTTGGTCGAAAACCGATTTGGTCGTGAACACAGACGTTCGAAAACCAAGGTTTAACTGTAACTGATTTTTTTTTTAATCGTGTAGTTGTTTCTAGGTTGGCAAAACACAATGTACAATGCGCGTATGAATACCCGATTTGAAATATTGAACGTTTAATATTTTCATTTGTCTCCCTGCTGTTACTTACTTCCATCATTTTGTTATAAATTCTTCAATAGTTTTGTTTGTGTGGAAAAAGTACTTATACAGTAGGTCACAAGTTCTCAGATATGTTCTGTGTGTATGTGTTTGGAAATGAAGAATGTGCTGGTGCTTGTAGGTCGCATTGATCTCGAGATGTTCTCCGAGCTCCATCAGAAGCACCCTGAGGCGATGGTGGATTACGAGGTTGTAGAACCAAGCAGCCAGCAGCTTCATTGCTACAAAGGTAGCTGCGCTTTCCGCTAACCGTGTGTTGCTATTTAACTTTACACAGGCTTACAATGGAGCTCTGTTCTTACATTGGTGGGGTAACTCGAATTCATATGCAAATCGGAGCAGACAAAATTCTATCAATAGGATTTACAAAGGGGTGAAAAATGTCCTGTAGATTTCCATTCCCTATAAATGAAAGGTTTACATACCCCTTTTCAAATGTTTTTTGTGATATAAAAATAAAATAACAAAAGTGAAAAGTCAAAATATGTTTTTTCTTAATTGTACATTTTGCATTTGCTGGTGCAGTGTTGCTGTCGCAGAAGTCTGATTTGGATTACATCATATTTAAGTGGAACAAGATGACTGCCATCGAGTTTGAGGAGCAATGGAAGTTGAAGGAAATAACAAAGAAGATTGACTTCATTCACATGATTCAGGTGCGCGCCGCAGACAATCCAAAGCGCACTTCCATCATTTGGTATCTATTATTCCATTAGAAAATCAGTTTGTATGATGTGATGTCTTAATTAGGCATTCCATAAATCCAAATCTGAAGCTCATTGATCTGTGGTGCAATTGACAGATGCTCTACTATGTCAACAATGTCGAAGCCACCATCACATTCTTCCGGAGTCTCCTTGCCCCGAATGGGAAGCTTCTCATTATTCTTGTGTCTGGTAAGGGATCGTTTTTCTCATCTCTCTGCGTATTTCTACATTAATTTCTAATGTTAGGGTGGAAAATAGACGTAGCTATTCGTTGTAAATACGTGCTGACTTACACTGGAGATGGTTGAACTATGGGGTTTTGCTAGCTTTAAGCTACCGTATTTTCCGGACTATAAGTCACAGTTTTTTTCATAGTTTGGCCGGGGGTGCGATTTATACTCTGGAGCGACTTGTGTGAAATGATTAACACATGATTATGTCATTTCACATGTTATTTTCACATTAAACCACAAGAGGGCGCTCTCGGCATGTGTTGATAAATTCACGATGAGTCTGACTTAAGCGACGTAGAAGAGGAAACGGCGCATCGTCTACCTCCCGAGTTGGGGGAGTTGTTTAAAAGTGACACGGAGGATGAAGATTTCATTGGATTTAGTGATTTGGAGTGAAACTGATAGTTTGGTAAACTTGTTAGCATGTTCTTTACGCTAGAGTTATCTGAATAACTTTTAATCTGTTACGTCGTTACTGACATTACCAGGCATGTCTGTCATGTAACGTTGGTATACCGTACACTTATTCATGTTCTTATTTTAAATTGCCTTTCAAGATGACATGTATGCTTTGGTGTTGGATTTTATCAAATAAATTTCCCCCAAAAATGCGACTTATACTCCAGTGTGAATCATATATGTTTTTTCCTTCTTAATTATGCATTTTTTGCCTGGTACGATTTATAATCCACAGCGACGTATATAATCCAAAAAATACAGTATATGTATCCACTTTTTTGTTTGTAGTGAATTATGCTTGTAGAACTTTTTTGACTTCAATTACTGAAAACAGGGAGATTTTCACACTCCTCTCCCAGTCACGCCAATTTTTATTTTGAGTGTAGACTGCAAAACATTGTGTCAGACATCAAAAGGTGAATATGAGAGTAGAGATAGACATTGTCTAGTCTTCACTGTGGTCTTTTTTTCAGACGAGAGTGGTTGGGGAAAGTTGAAGCAGACCTTCAGGGGTCAGATCTGTGCCTGCGAAATAGCTCAATGTACGACCACAACAGACGTCAAAAGCATCCTGGACGCGGGGGGGGTGCAATACAAGAGCTACATGCTGCCTTCTCAAATGGATATCACCGAGTGTTTCACAGAGGGTGACGAGAGCGGAGATCTGCTGCTTGACTTCCTCACCGAGGTGGATCACTTCAGCCAAACGGCCTCGCCGCAACTCAAAGCGGATGTCCTGAAGTTACTGCGAGACCCAGCTTGTTCTCGGGAGGCAGACGGAAAAGTTGTCTTCAATAACAATCTGGAGGTTGTTGTTGTTGATTCACCCAGATAAAAGTGATTTGGAACTCAATACACACGTGTAAAGCAAGCAAAAATAATTTTTTTATTCCAGGTAGGTGAAGTGATTTGAGCTCTGAGCCACTTAAGTTCCTTTTCATCATGTTTAATATTAATTGTGCATAATTTTGTGCAGAAGATATAGAAATTGTAATCCTCTCTAAACTGTTTATCAGGTCATTTAGAGTGGAGCACAATCCATTCTGTCAATCTGTGATTTGTTCCACCTGAAATGAAACGTTCTCTTTAGGAATTGATGAAAATGGAACGTATATCTGAAACATTTATTTTGTGCATGCAATACTTTCTTTGCACCCCCACCCCCCTTCAATTGTTGCTGCTGTAAATTGCAAATTTCTCCGTTGTGGGACAAATAAAAGTTCTCTTATCTTATCCAATCCAGGGTCAAAGTGCTATCATATAACATTTGTCGACAACATTTTAAATAATTAATTTGAATCGCATTTACATATTCTTATCTGTCATACACATACAAAAATAGTCTAAAAAATAAATCACAATAAGTCATAACTTTTGAGTGATGCAGTGTTCCAGTATTATCAACACATTTACCCACCCCGCCCACTTTTTTTTTGTTGCCATTGCTAGTATGGCTCCCTCTTCTGCTGCATGCATGAAAGCCTTGGGTGATATGCAGATGCCTCAAAAATGTTGATCAAATTGCAAGTTGTATGACAACTGTCGCATTCATTGTGTTAAGCACGCCTGCCTTACAGTGCTGTGTTTCAGGGTTTGAATCGGCCTGTTCTCGTCATGTTGTGTCACTTGATAAAATGTCGACTCTCTGACTTTGATTAGTTGCACTGTTAAAACTTGTCATTCATTCATTCATTCGTCTTCCGAACCGCTCTATCCTCGCTAGGGGATAGCGGGCTAGACATGTGGGCCGAAGAGAATGATGCGCGCGAAGCCACGTCGTTTGGGCACTGATCGAATTAGAGGTGTATGTGAGTTATAAGGCTTGTCAATTTAAATGCTGGTGTAAGAGGCCCCCAGGTAAAACGAAGGACTGGCGGTTTTTGAATATTGATTGAGCTGATACGATCTGCTTGCGGTTCGATTCCTCTATGGGGACGTGTCATAACAGCATACGCATCTGTCAAAGTTTGATAAATTTGCGCCTGTACAGACCGCGTTTGGGAAATAGGTGCTGGACGGCTTGTGTGTGTAGAGAAAATCCCTCTGTGTGAAAAAGGGAAAACGTGGCAATGAGGCCTCTGGAATGCAAGGATTGGTATACCTGGGGAAAAAAGTATTTTGTGTGCACACTTAAGTTAAATTCTGCAGAAAATAAAGGGGAAAATATAAAGCGCTATTAGAAACGAAACGAAACGAAAGTTAAGTAAGACGTGCGTATTTGTCAGTGCATATCTGCACTGTTAAACAACAAACTGCATAGCCGCAGTTGGAAAACAGCAAAACGTGGAGTGGATTCTAATCCTGCTCTGTCTTCTTTGTGAGTGTCTGTCTTCTTTGTTTGTGAGTGTCTGTGCGTGCAGAGACGTGTGGGATCCCTGTGTGTGTGTGTGTGTGTGTGTGTGTGTGTGTGTGTGTGTGTGTGTGTGTGTGTGTGTGTGTGTGTGTGTGTGTGTGAGTGTACCCATGGGTGTGTGTAGGTGAGCGTGCGTGTGTGCGTGTGTGCGCGTGTGCGCGATCGTGAGTAAGTGTGTGTGTGCTCTTGAGTGCGAGTGAGTGAGCGTGCTTGTAGAAGAAACGAATGGAATGGATAGGATATTGTGCTTCTCGGTGCTCTGGGGCGCGTGCCCGCCTGCGGTGCCCACTCGGGGAGGGGAATCTGGCTTCGGGGGCGGGACAGGGACTGGCCAACCTGTACCTGCCCACCGTGTTTCAAGGCTAGGCACTCCCCGTGTGGGTGACGTGGGGGCGGGGCGTGGGGCCGGAGTTGTGCCCATTTTGGGGCCGACCTTGCTGGTCGCGAGAAAATGTGACAGGATGATGGGGGACGGCATGCTGAAGGAGCAAAAGAATGCATGACCAACTGTGGAGGTCCTGAGGTAACTGAAACCCAGGAGAATGAATGTGCCACAGCTGTCTAACAAGAAACAAGAAGCATGGGAATGCTACCTAACGACACTAATATAGATGTGCATGTATGCATCTCAAGAAAGAGTGTGGCCCCTCATAAATAACACGAGGGTCAGCTGGCGCCCCCGAGACCCTCTGGGAGCAATGAGAAATTGGAGTTGCAGAAAAGCCCGACTTGTTAATTTAAATTAAAGACAGAATGATAAAATTAAAAACCAATTATTGATATTGCTCTCTGGGGCTCTCCTCAATACTTCTGATTTTCTGTTTACATAAAAAAAAAACCTGAGAACAGGGATTGCATAGCAGACTGACTACAGACTGATCATCATAAACTTGTGAACAAGTGTTTTTCAAACAAGGTGTCATCTCCAACATAAGTTGAGTGCGGGTACAGAAATAGCGCGGACGGAATACACCGGATCGAATATCAATTGAGACAGCCGGTCTTAAGGGGTCCATCTGAGGTTGGCAAAATCGTATGTGCATTGTTTAATTGATATTGTTATCTGCAAAAAAAAAAAAATATATATATATATATAAACGTCTTAACAGAGGGGCACTTTAATCATTGTGTAGGCTCCACAGGCAGGTTTGTAAGCACAAACCTACAGGAAGGGGGATAACACATACTAGCCGTTTTACTGGCCCCCACCCGAATCCCTTGTGTGCCAAGCTTCCCCTGATCTGCCCAGGGTGGTTCATAAACAATTGGTAAAAGTAGAAAAATGTATGCAAATTAAACAGGATAATGAGAGCATGAGTGTTTGGGATGCGACCACTTTTGTAACTAAGGAGACTGAATTGACGAGGCAAATGTTGCTGGATTTGCCTAAAATTGACTATGACATACAGTTGTGGGCAATAGACTGGCTTAAGAGTAAGTATTTACCCAAAGAGATTATGGACCTATTAGAGGGAATAGCCTCTTGCAAATTGACTAGGTTGAATGATAGACTATCAGACGCACTGAGTTCCATTTATCCAACAACATTGGGTCCTTCACAACAATTGGTGTTTGAATTGCTATTTGAGGTACACCCAATGACTTATTTGGTTAATTGTATGTATGCTTGGGTGACTGTCACAGGACAGGACCCCAATAGTCATCCATTGAATCAGGCTTTGTTCAGGCAAGCAGTGCTGGGGGGTTGTCCGTCTGATGTGCAGAAAATGATGACTAACTCTCCCACTCTCCCCACTTCAGATGACGTGAATTGGCAAACTCATTTCCTGTATTATGTGCAACAATCTCGAATGAGAGCCGAGGAAGAGACTGAGAAAACATCCAAGCTACAGAACAACTTTTTGAATTCACAAGTACAAGAGGCTAAGAGAGCCTCCAGTAATGCATGCAAAAAAGAGAAACTTGGGAGATCTAATCAAATGTCAATCAGTGTCTCTCAACAGGCTCCACCACGGCTGATCACACCCACACCGCAGCTCCAAGCCACACCTCAACATTACGGCCTGCCCACAAGGCAGGGCCGAGACGCATGGCTGGGGGGAGGTCTGAGACGGGAAGGTAGGCGTGGACGAGGAAGTCACGGGAGCCAAGCTGACTGTTTCATTTGTGGTGATGTGAATCATTGGACAAGGAAATGCCCGCGCCGCCGGCACCCACCTGTTCATCGATCAGGCTATGATCAACAAGCTCTGACTCCTCCTCCGCAAAACCAACAACAATGACAGGATACGGCACCCCCACATGGACAATACCCATCTGCTCCATGGGTACCTGAATCCCCAACAATAGGGATCACTGCTGGCCTCACTGAAAGACTGTCATGAACTTGGACATGCTGGACCACACTTGCTCCCAATGCCTGCTGATGCAAGGCTGACTGTTGCTAAAGTCAGCCGATGACCCACCACTGAACTCTGTCTTCCAACAGTATCGGCTTTGGTCTCCTTAGACTTCCTCCATATGACCTTACCATCCGCTGATCGGTCCTTCCCACTGCACAATGCTTTTGACAATCTAGAGATTGAAATTTATCGCATGGCCTGGTTGGGTGAAACACAAGGCAATTTATTTAATGTTCCCTCCTCCTCAATTATTGTAGGTCCTGAAGGGTGTGGCAGCCAGAGTGGACCTGTCAGAGGATCTCATCGCATTGACTGGTATCTAGGCCTGACATGGCCGCGCCGCTCATACTTTTTTGCCGTCTACTCAAATATACAAAAATTCTCATTCGTACACCTTTTTTTGTGATCAATTTAGCTAAGGTTTTTCCATATACCACTTTCAGAATCGTATAGGGAATTTTCTCATTCTCTCACCTGGGAGTTAAATTTTACCACACTCGGTTGCCCCACGTATTCGATTTTGTCTTTTGGAATTTTTATTCAAGTGCTTAAACACCTAATCTACTCTTTCCGACATACGGATGGCGTTGTGCTTATTCGGTATAGTAATGCATCATCTAAGATTTGTTGTTTGGATGCCACGTGGTGGCTCCTTTGACGTTTGGCTTTTTGCGGTTTCAAACTATCGCATGTGAAAATTACAATGCGCACTGCCTTTATATTTTTGGGGAGACTGAACACATCAGAAGGTACAGCGATGCCGGTTTCTTTTGTGCAGCCTGGTCTAGCTGATTTACTTAGATGTTTCTGAAAAAGAAGGTTCTGTTTCTGTAGTTCTTTTTCAGAAAAGAGAGGGGAACGTGAACAACAGGGAAGTAAAAGACTAATTTTGATGAATTTTGACATACGTCAGCATGCAATTGGACCCAATTGAACAAAAACAGTCAGCATGCATCAGATATGCGGCAGCATGAGGCAAATGTTTACAATAAAAAAATTTTTAAAACTGCCACAGGAACATCGATTCAACATAGGGAAGAAAAAACAAAGAAACAAAAACTTAGAGAGGCTCTGCTAAAACCAAAAGAAGTAGTTATTAAATGCAGGACACATATTAGAAGGATTTTTCCCACATAAAAGCAGGAAATGACAAAGCAGACTAGATGACTAAAGAGACTGCAGAAGACGACTTGATCTTTAGTGATGGAGGTGGAATCAAAAATGGGAAATTGTATGTTTTCCAAACTAACAACCTTATTTCAGACCAAGAGAGGGTATCCCGGAGGAGAAGAACTAACCGGGTGGCCAGGGATGAGACTGGTTTGTATCGGCATGAAATTGATGGACGTCCAGTCCTGTCGGCAACTAAATTGAAGACTCCAATTCGGGAGGCATGGGTTTTTTCATCTGCAATTCAAGGTAAGCTCGAACCAACGTATCAGAGGCTTATATCAAAAACTCAGATGGTGATGACCTGAGTTTGTAACGATCAAAGCCGAAGTGGTGCCACAACCGGCCTCGGCCCAACTCGCTGAACTGGTGGGGTTAACAGAAGCATGCCTGCTCGCAGAAGGGAAAAGAGTGACAATCTACACAGATTCGGCATATGCGCATAGCGTGTGCCACCTGTTCGGTGCTGTGTGGAGGAATGGGGGGTTCAAGAAGACTGACGGTTCCCCCATCCAGCATCATGCGCAGATAATGAAGCTGCTGGTGGCCATGATGAAACCTAGAGAAATAGCCATTGCAAATTGTGCTGCCCACAAGTCCGATGCATCCAGAGTCACGCAGGGAAATCGAGTGGCGGACGAAGCAGCCAGGGCTGTCACGAAAGGCAGCCAGAAAGGGAAAGTTTTGTTGGTTACGCATGAGGTCGATCTCGAAGACAGGGTCACACTCAGAGATGTAATCTTAATGCAGGCGGCCGTTAACCCGATGGATAAACACCTTTGGGAGCAAAGGGGGGCGAGTCAAGACCCTACTGGACTGTGGAGAAATCACGAAGGTCTGGTAGTGGCGCTGCCGGATTTGCTGGGACTATTAATCCAAGAGACACATGGGTTGGCCCATGTGTCAAGGGGGGAGGTAAAGAGAAAAATAACCGCAGAATACGGGTTTTGGGCGCCATATTTGCTCGAACAAATCGACCAGGTAATTGGAAAATGTGCAATCTGTTTGGAAAACAATGTGAGAAGAGGGGTAGCCACCCCCACGGGTTATATCCCGACTCCTAATGGCCCCATGAGAAAACTAGTGGTGGATTTTGTCGACATGATACAACCTGTCGAAGGGAAAAGATATATGTTGGTGGTCGTAGACCGGTTTTCAAGATGGCCGGAGGCCTGTCCAACTAAACGGAAAGATGCTCAGTCTGTGGCCAAGTTTCTGTGCTGCGAAGTTATCAGCAGATGGGGTCTGCCGGATAGGATTTCTTCAGATAACGGGAGAGAGTTTGTGGATAAAACGGTCAAAATCATAATGCAAAAATTGGAATTAAACAGCGGCTCGGAGCAGTGTATCATCCACAAAGCCAAGGCATTTGTGAAAAAAAATGAACGGCGTCATAAAAAATCGAATTTCCAAAATTTGTCAACATACAGGCTTGAATTGGATAGCTGCCTTACCACTGGCACTGATGGTTTGCCGGTCGAGTGAACTGCGCGATTTACATTTGACCCCACATGAATTGGTAACCGGTAGACGGATGCCTTCGCCGTGTTTGCGTACCAGTGGGAAAGGCCCAAGCCTGTCAATTTTGGAGGACGAAATGAAAGCCTATGTCAAACATTTAACCAAGATACATAGGAATATCTCCACCTATGTTGTTGACAGGCAGAAACAAGAAGAAACACAAGAGAGACTCGAAGCAAATACTAAAGACACGGTTCAGCCAGGAGACAAGGTGTATGTGAAAGTGTTCCGCCGCAAGTGGTACAACGAAAGACGGCAGGAGCCATTTGAAGTTGTCCGCTGTACCGGAACAGCGGTGCAAGTGAAAGGGTCGCCAACCTGGTACCATCTGACACACTGCGTCAAGGTGCCCAAAGATGGAGAACCCCAAAGGGGGAGTCGCGGCTGCGAGAACTCCGAACAACTGCCAGAACAAGAGTCGCCCAGGGGCCCAGATCGGGAGGAAGACGGGCAAGGTCGAACTGTGGTGGATAACGTGTCTGCCGTATCTGTTCCTGAGGACATCGGGGGCGACACAGCCGACGATCGAGGAAGCCAACAGTTCGACAATGTCAATCTCGACAACGCGCCCTCCCCAGATACAGGTGACTCTCCCCAACACAGCGACACCGAGCCAACTACCACCGGAGATGGTGTCCCACAGGGACACGGTCACCCAACAGGACCCAGTGACGGACGCCCAGTCCGCCACAGAGTCCGGTCGCAGCGTTACATCGAGCAATGTTGAGGGAGTGTTGGGAAGTGCTGTCCTACTGCCATGTAGTTGCGCAAGGGCAGGAAGGTCCCTGTGCAGACACACAGCCAAATGGGAAGACAACACCGGTAACACCCTTGCCCTGGCCCAGCGAACATATGGGGACAATGTACTGTTACTAAATACATATAGGCGATTTGAGGTGTTAGGAGATTGCGCTCTATTTCTGACAAAAATTGGCATGAGTGATTTCGGAAACTATACGTGTACCTGTTTCAAAATGGGAGTGGGAAAGGCAGAACGCATGGGCGACCAAACTACGGTAGACAGTGTTACTTTCGTGACATTGACGGAGAAAAAAGAAATTGATGACGAACAACTAGACAGCCCAGCCACTGAGTATGTTAAGACGGAGTAGGCAGTCACAATCAAAATTGACATTGTATCCATGACAACGAGTGGCGACAACATTGAAACGCAGCTGGCCGCGTCGGGGACGCGCATGACAACGGCGGAGGCGGTAAAGCCGACGCCGGACGTTCCAGGACCTGTCCACGAAGCGTTTGCGGACTCGGACTGGTCCCCGGCGGAGGTGCGAACCAATTTGCATGCTATAGCAAGACGGGAAGCTGTTTGGAAGGCTTATGGGTTCGATGCTTTGGCATTACCGGGGGTTGATGAATGGGCAGGAAGAAACATGTGGTATCAACTGATGGTACATTCGATCAAGGCGTACCATTGGAGAATTAGCTTGGGAGAAAAATGGGGCCTTGGGATCTTTCCCTGGTATGGAGTGACATTTTTGGCCGATCACATTGATAATATTACGTATACCCTCCAGGGATTTGCGAATGAGACGATCAAGGGTTTCCGACAGTTATCACTTACCCAGAAGAGCCATCGGTTGACCCTGCTTAAACATGACATGGCTTTGGATTATATCTTGGCGAGGCAAGGGGGGTTGTGCATAGCCCTAAACTTGACAGATGACGCCTGCTACACTTTGATCCCTGATAACACCGACAACATTACCAGTATCATCGACGCGCTTAAAGTCATTCGAGATTCTTTTGGGCCGTCTGAGGGAGCTGGTTGGTCAGCAACCAGCTGGATACAGGATAGACTGGGACCTATAGGGACGGTAGTGGCGCAGGCGTTGGGGGCGCTCGGGATATCACTGTGTGGTGCTTTGTTTTTGCACTGTGATAATGACTGGCGCAAAGGCCATGATATTACGGTGGATAGGCGTGGTAATGCCAAGGGACCAGACCCAGATGCCGCTGCTCCCGATCGACCATAAGACTGAGCCGACTTACTCTGGTGAAATGATAGTGACTGACAGGTACTCGGATTAAACATAATAAAATGATAAGGGGAGTGCATGTGAGAGGAGAATTGATATCGGAAAAATACAAAAAAAAATAGAGCTGTACACGAAAATGAAAACCCAAAGTTAGGGGATGAAGGAGTGGGACCATCTGCGTAGCGCCACTTCCTTGGGTTTTTATTTTCCTGTTTGTGTGATGTGTTGCATGATCCTACTGGAATGTGATCCACCATATGTCGTTGTCCGGCCCGCGACCAGTTTACCATCGTTATTGTGCCAAAAGTTGCATGTGTTTTGCGTTGAGTGCCATTGTCATCACGCGATACTGGCAGGAGTTCTTATTCGTTCCAGAACCTCTGGATGCTGACCGGGGCCGTGCAAGGGACTCTATGGACAGTGACCTGGACATAAGGACTTTGTATGGACAGCAGGCCCTGGGCAGTGATACCCAGCACGTTCCATCGCTGAAGATTCGGGAAATTGACTCTGCCTCGGCACGCACTTACACATGAAGAAGGGGGGCGTCATTTCGGGGGCTTGTTTTGATAGCATGTTTTGATACCTCATTACTATATACCTCATTGTTTATTCCAATATTTTTACCTCATTTTGTTACCTGCTGGCCGGCTGATCATGTGACGGTACAATTTCACTGTTTGGTGAGCTCATACTGTTTTGTGGATTGTAATGTGCCACGGCTCCTTACACCTGGTTGACACCAGGTGAAGGGAACCACTGGGGATGGTAGAAAGGGCCTTCCTCTTTTTCCTTGTCATTAGACTGGCGAGGTTTTTTCTTGAGGAGGGGCCGGCAGCTTTTTGGGGCTTCTAACGGGCCACACCAAAGTCATTACTTCGCAATTTGTCACCGTTGTAAGGGTATTACCTAAGGGGGGTGGTATCGTCGTTGGAATTATGCGGACTTCAATTTTCTTTGCTTGTGGTACCTGAGAGGCCTCAGATTGTTGTCAGGGAGCAATTGGCTAACTAAATAGTTTGAGTTTTCCTAGTTAAAATAACCTTAAGTAGCATGCCTTGAGCGTGATTTAGGCTGAAGATTTTAGGCCAAATTGTAGACGTGAACATATATAAAATTTGATTGGGGAAAGATGTTTGGACCTTTACCGATGTTATCTTTTGTTAGACCGTTTCCGGGACTACTACTGTGTCCCGGAAGGGGGGAATGAAGTGTAATTTGGAATTCCCCCTCCACGGGTCATGTTTTTGAACAGCTGGTCCTCATAACCTTTGGTCTCCTCCGGCCACACCGGGTCAGATGACATGTTACTTTCTTTGTTTCGGGATTTGCATGAGAGGCGTACCTCCCCGCCTCTCATTATCATATTGTCTCTATATAATCTCGTGAATGTGTTTCTTCGGGGCGGCCTGATAAAATCTGAGACGCACTGGAGCCAGAATCGATTCCACTCTGACATTGGTAGAATAAAATTTTTTCCCAATCAGCCGTGGTCCCTGAAGTGCTCATTCGTCGGGAAACAGCCACCGATCACCGAGTGTTTTTTGAAGACCAGCGAAGCAGCAAACACCATATACCACATTTTCTTTATTAAAATATGATTTCCACCATTTTTGTTTTTTTACAGATTTGGCCTGTAGATGAAGATTGGCTGGTTTGAACGATGCTGTGACATAGCCATGCAAGCGTTGCAATTTTAGGACTTAAACTTGTTTTGAGCTCTTTAAACATGATGGATTGAAATATTTTCACACCAGTCAACGCCAGTCACTATCCTTCTTGTACTCAGATTGTCCTTGTTCCATTAAGGTTTGTTGTGCACTTCACTCTCATCTATTTTGAGATCATCCCCAAAATGTGCCCTTCGAACAAACTGTTTCTTTTTTGTGCCTTATTTGTAACTTGTGTTGTTTTCATTCAGAGAAAAACAGTATTTTGACTACCTCGCGACTCATCTTGGAAAGCAAGAAACTGTCCACTGTGTTTTTAGATGGTGTGACAAATGCACTTATTTACGCAACCTTTGCTTCATAGCCTGGAGGATTTTAAATGTACTGTTTCAGGCATTTTAGGCAAGAAGCTCGTTTGCATTTGTCAGGGTGCCATGGGTGTTCCAAGGGTGTGGAGGCAATCTGTTTTCCATCATAACCACCATAATCCTGTCTAAATATATCTTGATGTAGTGTGGTTAAAAAGTGATGTGTAGTGTTTTTGTAATATTTCTGCATGTTGACTGTGTTATTTAGCAAAATGGATAGCATGGCATTTTGCCGCCATTGCCTCACGTAACGCTTGCTAATGTTAACTTACCACGAATCAGCTAAACTGATTTTAATTTGTTTGTTACACTGTTGGGATATCACTGAAGTGTTTGGTGTGTCCCAAGGAGTTTTTAGGAAGAGCGGGTGTGACCACAAGGAAACAATGGGTTTGCTAATCGTATGGCTCACGATTATTTCGATGTGTCAGAGCAGAATTAGCTAACGTTATCTGAGGCAACCTGTTTTAATCTCGAGCATAATCGTTTCTCAATATATCTTGATGTAGTGGAGGAAAAATGGAATGCGTTGATAAAACAGAGCCCTATCTTAAATCAAGTTATAAACCAATATGATTAGTTAATGTTGTTTAATATGATACATTTTGTGTATTTTCTTTCAGGTTTGGTCAATGCATTGCAGTTAGTCTTTTGGTAAGTGCATAACAGTATTCATAATACATAACAACAACCCTCCACTCAAACACAGGCCATTGTTTTAATAGTATTCTCTCTTCTTTTACAGGTTTCTTGGTGTCTAATCAGTTTTGGTGAGTATAAAATATGATTTCCACCATTTTTGTTTTTTTACAGATTTGGCCTCTAGATGAAGATTGGCTGGTTTGAACGATGCTGTGACATAGCCATGCACTCGTAGCCCCTTATTGTTTTTAAGTACCATGCTATTTGTGTTACTGTTGTGTGTAATTGGAGATCTGAACACTGATGCAAATAAATCGTGGAACCCTGTGAAACAAAGGACTTACGTTGTCTTTTCACTTGGGCTACACCTGCAATCTTATTATTCAGCCTTTTGACTCTCATGGCAAGGATACATGATGAAAAATGATCATTCTCACGGTGTTGTGCCGGATGCAAGGAGAACTGTGTTGAAATCTTTGGTCGTATCTAATTGACTCATTTAAGGCTGTCGCTTTTGTTTAAGCGAAGGTTTAATTCAAATGCTTGTGTCACGGCCACCTGATATGAGGCAAAAGCTGCGGGCTAATCTCGTCAATTTAGATTCATTTAATTTCAGAGGCTCCGTGGGCATGTTTGAGGGCTTCCGTGACAATAGGGTGAACACTTTGACGACAGCAGGGTGTCGATCTGTGAACGTGGCATTATGAATGCATTATGGACTGGCTTTGGAGACATTTGTCTGCAGCTACTCCAAACAAATGTTGTTTTTTTTAAATAAAATTGATTATACTGAGATTTACAATAATACCCATTTATATCCATTCGTTCTTGAAATTCCTCCCATAGTCATATACCAGTACTTAAGTGTTTTTTTTAATCCTTTAAAACGTGAAAAACATCAGTCAGATGTAACCGCATTTTTCTCAACAATTCTATGGATTTATATAAAATATGGTAGTTCGAAGTGTCTGCATGCCCTATTATCTCGAGACCACAACATTAGGCAGCCTTGTACTCTAATTGGCCTTTGCCATTGACCCACCTGCCAGAGGACCACCATTGTGGAGCTTGATTTTGTATTTTGCGAACATGCTGATCAAACAAAGTCTTTTGCCATAGGATGAGTAATGGTGCCACAATTTACAAATACAGCTATGTTGAGAGTACAGTATATAAATTATTTTTAAACTTGGGGATAAAATGATGATGTTGTCTGAGACTGGAATATTGGATCAATAAATCACGGGCTACTCTGGGTCAAAAAGTCAATTTATTTAGTAATGACTCCTAACCCATCCATCCATCCATCCATCCATCCATCCATCCATCCATCCATCCATCCATCCATCCATCATCTACCGCTTATCCGGGGCCGGGTCGCGGGGGCAACAGCTTTAGCAGGGAAGCCCAGACTTCCCTCTCCCTAGCTACTTCTTCCAGCTCTCCCCGGGGGATCCCGAGTCGTTCCCAGGCAAGCTGGGTGACATAGTCTCTCCAGCGTGTCCTGGGTCTTCCTCGGGGTCTCCTCCCGGTGAGACATGACCGGAACACCTCACCGGGGAGGCGCTCAGGAGGCATCCGAATCAGATGCCCAAGCCACCTCATCTGGCTCCTCTCGATGTGGAGGAGAAGCGGCTCGACTCTGAGCCCCTCCCGGATGACTGAGCTTCTCACCTTATCTCTAAGGGAGAGCCCGGACACCCTGCGGAGAAAACCCATTTCAGCCGCTTGTATCCGGGATCTCGTTCTTTCGGTCACGACCCATAGCTCGTGACCATAGGTGAGGGTTGGGACGTAGATCGACCGGTAAATTGAGAGCTTCGCCCTTTGGCTCAGCTCCTTCTTCACCACGACAGACCGATACAACGTCCGCATCACAGCAGACGCTGCACCGATCCGCCTGTCGATCTCCCGCTCCCTCCTACCCCCACTCGTGAACAAGACCCCAAGATACTTGAACTCCTCCACTTGGGGTAAGATCTCCTCCCCGACCCGGAGGGGGCACTCCACCCTTTTCCGACTGAGGACCATGGTTTCAGATTTGGAGGTGCTGATTTTCATCCCAACCGCTTCACACTCGGCTGCGAAACGCTCCAGTGAGAGTTGGAGAGCCCCGTTTGAAGGAGCCAACAGCACCACATCATCTGCAAAAAGCAGGGATGTAATACTGAGGCCCCCAAAACGGACCCCCTCAACGCTTCGGCTGCGCCTAGAAATTCTGTCCATAAAGGTTATGAACAGAATCGGCGACAAAGGGCAGCCTTGGCGGAGTCCTACCCCACTGGAAACGGTTCCGACTTACTGCCGGCAATGCGAACCAAACTCTGACATCGGTGGTATAGTGACCGAACAGCCCGTATCAGGGGGTTCGGTACCCCATACCCACGAAGCACCCCCCACAGAACTCCCCGAGGGACACGGTCAAACGCCTTCTCCAAGTCCACAAAACACATGTAGACTGGTTGGGCGAATTCCCACATACCCTCAAGGACCCTGCTAAGGGTGTAGAGCTGGTCCACTGTTCCACGGCCGGGACGAAAACCACACTGCTCCTCCTCAATCTGAGGCTCGACTTCCTGACGGACCCTCCTCTCCAGCACCCCTGAATAGACCTTACCAGGGAGGCTGAGGAGTGTGATCCCTCTGTAGTTGGAACACACCCTCCGGTCCCCCTTTTTAAAAAGAGGGACGACCACCCCGGTCTGCCAATCCAGAGGCACTCTCCCTGTTGACCACGCGATGTTGCAGAGGCGTGTCAACCAGGACAGCCCCACAACATCCAGAGCCTTGAGGAACTCCGGGCGGATCTCATCCACCCCTGGGGCCTTGCCACCGAGGAGCTTTTTAACAACATCGGTGACTTCAACCACAGAGATAGGAGAGCCCACCTCAGAGTCCCCAGGCTCTGCTTCCTCCAAGGAAGGCGTGTTGGTGGAGTTGAGGAGGTCTTCGAAGTACCCTGCCCACCGGTTCACAACGTCCCGAGTCGAAGTCAGCAGCGCCCCATCCCCACTGTACACAGTGTTAGTGGTGCACTGCTTCCCCCTCCTGAGACGTCGGATGGTGGACCAGAATTTCCTCGAAGCCGTCCGGAAGTCGGCTTCCATGGCCTCACCGAACTCTTCCCACGCTCGGGTTTTTGCCTCGGCGACCACCGAAGCCGCGGTCCGCTTGGCCAGTCGATACCCGTCAGCTGCCTCTGGGGTCCCACAGGCCATAAAGGCTCGATAGGACTCCTTCTTCAGCTTGACGGCATCCCGTACTGCTGGTGTCCACCAGCGAGTACGGGGATTGCCGCCACGACAGGCACCAACCACCTTACGGCCACAACTCAGATTGGCCGCCTCAACATTAGAGGCACGGAACATGGTCCACTCGGGCTCAATGTCCCCCGCCTCCCCCGGAACATGGGAAAAGCTCTGTCGGAGGTGGGAGTTGAAACTCCTTCTGACAGGGGATTCCGCCAGACGCTCCCAACAAACCCTCACTATACGTTTGGGTCTGCCAGGACGGACCGGCATCTTCCCCCACCATCGGAGCCTACTCAGCACCAGGTGGTGATCAGTTGACAGCTCCGCCCCTCTCTTCACACGAGTGTCCAGAACATGCGGCCGCAAATCCGATGATACAACTACAAAGTCGATCATCGAACTGCGGCCTAGGGTGTCCTGGTGCCAAGTGCACATATGGACACCCTTATGTTTGAACAAGGTGTTCGTTATGGACAATCCGTGACGAGCACAGAAGTCCAATAACAAAACACCACTCGGGTTTTGATCGGGGGGGGCCGTTCCTCCCAATCACGCTCCTCCAGGTATCACTGTCATTGCCCACGTGAGCATTGAAGTCCCCCAGCAGAACAACGGAGTCCCCAGCAGGAGTACTCTCCAGCACACCCTCCAAGGACTCCAAAAAGGGTGGGTATGCTGAGCTGCTGTTTGGTGCATATGCACAAACAACAGTCAGGACCCGTCCACCCACCCGAAGGCGGAGGGAGGCAACCCTCTCGTCTACCGGTGTGAACCCCAATGTACAGGCACTGAGCCGGGGGGCAATGAGTATGCCCACACCTGCTCTGCGCCTCTCACCGTGAGCAACTCCAGAGTGGAAGAGAGTCCAACCCCTCTCGAGAGAACTGGTACGAGAACCCAGGCTGTGTGTGGAGGCAAGTCCGACTATATCCAGTCGGAAATTCTCTGCCTCACATACCAGCTCGGGCTCCTTCCCTGCCAGAGAGGTGACATTCCATGTCCCAAGAGCTAGCTTCTGCAGCCGAGGATCGGACCGCCAGGGTCCCCGCCTTTGGCTGCCGCCCAGCTCACATTGCACCCGACCCCTTTGGCCCCTCTCATGGGTGGTGAGCCCATGGGAAGGGGGACCCACGTTGCCTCTTCGGGCTGTACCCGGCCGGGCCCCATGGGTGTAAGCCCGGCCACCAGGCGCCTGCCAACGAGCCCCACCTCCAGGCCTGGCTCCAGAGGGGGGCCCCGGTGACCCGCGTCCGGGCAAGGGAAACTGAGATCCATTAATTTTACTCATCATAAGGGGTCTTTTGAGCCGTGCTTTGTCTGGCCCCTCACCTAGAACCTGTTTGCCATGGGTGACCCTGCCAGGGGCATAAAGCCCCAGACAACTTAGCTTCTAGGATCATTGGGACACACAAACCCCTCCACCACGGTAAGGTGACGACTCACGGAGGGGGACTCCTAACCCTAATGTGGGATTGGCAACAATGAACTTGGGTTGCTAATCAGCGGGTGTTTGCATATTTTTATCCAATCATGAGTGTTGACATGTAAGATGGTGCAAGCCCTCCTAATTAAGTGAAAAGATTTTGAAATCCAGGCTGGACTTCACAAATAAAAGGGAGGAAAAAGTGATGTAATACGGTTATGCTTTTGTGTCATAGTTAAGGGTCTTGTTGCTGACTACAGTAAAAGAGGAGAAAAAAAGTGTATTCAACATTGTTGAGCAACAGACTAGACTAGGGAGGTTCAAAAAGAGCTTTATCCCGCTCTTCGACGCGGTCATTAAAAATACAGAGGCTGGCTCGAAAAGAACTCCCGTAGTTGCTGGAGTCTTCAAATTCCAATAGGGTCAATCTTTGCGAATCTGACAAAAAAAACCTTTCCATAATTCAAGTCATGAATACAAATCCTATCATATGGATGTGTTGCCGAGAGTAACTATTTTGGGGTGCTCGGCGCAATTCCTGATTTGGCATTACAGTACGGTATAACAAGTGCCACAAATGTCATAATTGGCAAACCATTTTGTGGAATAATACTTCTTCCTTCCCCAGTTTTGACCATGTACAAATATTTGCCTTCATATGCAATTGCTACAGCTCATTGGTGTATATCTACTTTATGATGTTTTCCTTTTAAACATGTCAGAGGAATGTATATGTATTAATGAACACTGGGATATATTATGGTCTTGTTAGTTTGCACGAGTAAACAAACAGTGAGTCGAGCAATATAGTATCCAATGCTACTCAGGCACCACAAGATTTCAAAGGTTTCAAATTTAAACAAAATAATTTTCAGAACCCACCAAATGTGAAATCAAACGGGCAAGTAAATCTTGAGTTATCTGCCTATTTTTTTTTTTTAATCTGCCCACTGTTGTTTTTTCAACGGGCGCTATGGCGCCCCCTACCCGCAAAACCTGAAACGTGACAGGGTTACCGGAACATTGTTTCCCCCAACTAGCTACAGTCCGTGCACATTCACCGCCTGGACTGCGCAAATCTGCACGCACAGCCCCAGAAAGTAAGTGCACTAATATTTGCCGTTTTTGAACACAATTGGTGCGTGGAAGTAAACAGAAATGTGCTATGCATAGTTGGTATGGCACCTGTATTTAACCTCCCGGTACGTTGTCCACGAGTGCTTTGCCTCGTCCTCTTTCTCGTTCTACATCCGCACATTGCATTTAAATAATTCTACGACTAATGCTTCAACACACGGGAAATGCACCACGAATCACCTGGATTAATCAAGCAATCTAAACGCGATCGCAGCGTGAATATTCGTTCGAAAGCAGGAAATTGTGACGTCATTCAGAAACCGTGAGTTTTGCATTACAATTCTTAAATCCAGCGAAACATAACAATTATGTAATCATACAAACGTAATTCCAGAATAATTATTGTCAACGCTGCGTCGAAGGGAAAATATTGAGAAGTTTGCATACTAAAAAAATTACATAAAAACGGTTATATAACCCAACCTATAACCGTATAGATATTGCACAATACGAACATCTAATACAATAACTATAAACAAAACAATAATCCAGCTAAAGATTGTCACTCTCAGAGAGGTGATACTCAACATTAGTGCATACTGTTATTGTAGACCGTGCGTCAGTAGCCAGTATCACAATAATGTCCCCAAGTCGCCTTTACCTGTAGGGTTAGACCAGGGGCGCAGCTACAGATTGTCTGACTCTGGTCACCCTGTGGCCACCTCCGTGGCCACCCCTATACATAGGGAAAAATGTGAAAATCTGTAAAAAAAATAAAATAAAAAATTCTAAACACGGATGCAGTATTGTTGTGTGGGCTGGCAAAATGAAAGCCTTTTCTTATGAAGGTAGACTGTCCTGCATTTTTTTCAAAACCCCGCCTTGTAAACTTCAGTGTGTAGACTTTTTGCAGTCCCTGTATGTAGATTGTTATAAAGTATGTGGATATACTCTAATAATGGCAAAATGGTTACTGGAGTCTTGTAGGTGGAACGAATATTGTGCCGAGGTGTTTCTGATTGTGTTTTCTATTGTTTTGCCAGACCTCGTGTCATGGCATCTCCACTGAGGAGTCTCGTTTATGATGATAATCGGTACAACAAGGCCTTCCATCTTTTTCTGGAGCGCTCCTCTGAACATCAGTGTATGAAGGACTTTATACACAATGTCCTACCGGACGTTTTGGCCAGGTAATCCACCTCACACGCCTGTTTGCATTTGTAATAATACTGTACTGTCACAATTGGCCGAATGCTTCAATGGTGAAAGGCTTGACCAAGACCAATTGTACTCCATGTAACAATGGTCATAAAGTTTATTTTATGACATGGTTTGATTTTAGCAGATTAACTCCATTGTCAAGAACATGGCTTTAACCTTTAAGATGAGGGAAGGTTGATTTCACACGTGGCACTTGTCTAAACCCATGTGCTTGAGAGACAGTTGCTTTGTATTAGCAGAGAGAGAGAGATTTAAATTGTTCTTGAAATGTTAGTCTGTGATGAATGACGCAGAAGGATACTCTACGTGACAGAAATAATTAATCTTACCATTTATGATGAGTTCGTACATGCTTGGTGGGATACAAAAAGGGTCAAAGAGTATGCCCGATGTTTGGCAGGTCTGACAATGTCATTTTGTTCATTTATTCTGTTCTCCACAGCATTGGAAACGGCAAGCCCCATCTGAATGTTATTGGAGTTGGAAGTGGTGATGGTAAGAGACAGCTTTAAAAGCATAGCTTTTAAAGCTTTACAGTCGGTCCCACCTCACATTTAATGACACACTATATAACTGAGTAACTTCTGCAGCGGTCACTTGAGGTGAGGACACATTCTTGTATCAGTAACTACACTGTTGTGTCCTTAATTGCCCTACCAGCAAGAAAAGAAAAAGAGAGATCACTCCCAAGAGTTTGTATTTATCTGTTTTGTTGTCTTTAAAATCTCATTCACAGATAGTGTGACCGCATCAAGTCACTGTTTTAATCCTCGGTGCTCACCACTGTGAAGTGGTGAAGTTGTGCTAACTTCCAAGTTATCAAGTGCTGCTGCTACTTTGTATTGCTGTCCAAGCCAATCCTATTCATTTACCTGAACTATTTACACCCAGCCCGTTGTGGTGATGTTGCACACTCGAATGGACAAATCAAAGTTGAGTGAACTGAAAATCATGTCACAGACCATTTTTCAGCCTCAAGCAGGATACACACATTGCGATTTTGAACATCGTACAGTTATACCTCGGTTTTGCTACAATAATCCGTTCCCGAGGGCTGTTCGAAAACCGAAACCATGCTCTTTAAAAAAAAAGATCTTTATAGAACACATCTGCTCTCAATGGAACTCTACACAAGTCTACCCGAGGATTTATATAGCGCTTTCACATTGTCACTTCCTCGTGTAAGGAAGACGAGAGGAGTCAGATGGCACATTCAAGTTCGCTCAGTTTGGTCGAGAACCGATTTTTGGTCATAATCTGAGGCCTAAAAAACTCCCTTTTTGGTCGAAAACCGATTTGGTCGTGAACAGAGACGTTCGAAAACCAAGGTTTAACTGTAACTGATTTTTTTTTTAATCGTGTAGTTGTTTCTAGGTTGGCAAAACACAATGTACAATGCGCGTATGAATACCCGATTTGAAATATTGAACGTTTAATATTTTCATTTGTCTCCCTGGTGTTACTTACTTCCATCATTTTGTTATAAATTCTTCAATAGTTTTGTTTGTGTGGAAAAAGTACTTATACAGTAGGTCACAAGTTCTCACATATGTTCTGTGTATGTGTTTGGAAATGAAGAATGTGCTGGTGCTTGTAGGTCGCATTGATCTCGAGATGTTCTCCGAGCTCCATCAGAAGCACCCTGAGGCGATGGTGGATTACGAGGTTGTAGAACCAAGCAGTCAGCAGCTTCATTGCTACAAAGGTAGCTGCGCTTTCCGCTAACCGTGTGTTGCTATTTAACTTTACACAGGCTTACAATGGAGCTCTGTTCTTACATTGGTGGGGTAACTCGAATTCATATGCAAATCGGAGCAGACAAAATTCTATCAATAGGATTTACAAAGGGGTGAAAAATGTCCTGTAGATTTCCATTCCCTATAAAAGAAAGGTTTACATACCCCTTTTCAAATGTTTTTTGTGATATAAAAATAAAATAACAAAAGTGAAAAGTCAAAATATGTTTTTTCTTAATTGTACATTTTGCATTTGCTGGTGCAGTGTTGCTGTCGCAGAAGTCTGATTTGGATTACATCATATTTAAGTGGAACAAGATGACTGCCATCGAGTTTGAGGAGCAATGGAAGTTGAAGGAAATAACAAAGAAGATTGACTTCATTCACATGATTCAGGTGCGCGCCGCAGACAATCCAAAGCGCACTTCCATCATTTGGTATCTATTATTCCATTAGAAAATCAGTTTGTATGATGTGATGTCTTAATTAGGCATTCCATAAATCCAAATCTGAAGCTCATTGATCTGTGGTGCAATTGACAGATGCTCTACTATGTCAACAATGTCGAAGCCACCATCACATTCTTCCGGAGTCTCCTTGCCCCGAATGGGAAGCTTCTCATTATTCTTGTGTCTGGTAAGGGATCGTTTCTCTCATCTCTCTGCGTATTTCTACATTAATTTCTAATGTTAGGGTGGAAAATAGACGTAGCTATTCGTTGTAAATATGTGCTGACTTACACTGGAGATGGTTGAACTATGGGGTTTTGCTCGCTTTAAGCTACCGTATTTTCCGGACTATAAGTCACAGTTTTTTTCATAGTTTGGCCGGGGGTGCGATTTATACTCTGGAGCGACTTGTGTGAAATGATTAACACATGATTATGTCATTTCACATGTTATTTTCACATTAAACCACAAGAGGGCGCTCTCGGCCTGTGTTGATAAATTCACGATGAGTCTGACTTAAGCGACGTAGAAGAGGAAGCGGCGCATCGTCTACTTCCCGAGTTGGGGGAGTTGTTTAAAAGTGACACGGAAGATGAAGATTTCATTGGATTTAGTGATTTGGAGTGAAACTGATAGTTTGGTAAACTTGTTAGCATGTTCTTTACGCTAGAGTTATCTGAATAACTCTTAATCTGTTACGTCGTTACTGACATTACCAGGCATGTCTGTCATGTAACGTTGGCATACCGTACACTTATTCATGTTCTTATTTTAAATTTCCTTTCAAGATGACATGTATCTTTTTGGTGTTGGATTTTATCAAATAAATTTCCCCCAAAAATGCGACTTATACTCCAGTCTTCTTAATTATGCATTTTTTGGCTGGTACGATTTATAATCCGGAGCGACGTATATAATCCAAAAAATACAGTATATCAATCCAAATTATCTGAATAAAATCCAGGATGTCACTTTTTTGTTTGTAGTGAATTATGCTTGTAGAACTTTTTTGACTTCAATTACTGAAAACGGAGATTTTCACACTCCTCTCCCAGTCACGCCAATTTTTATTTTGAGTGTAGACTGCAAAACATTGTGTCAGACATCAAAAGGTGAATATGAGAGTAGAGATAGACATTGTCTAGTCTTCACTGTGGTCTTTTTTTCAGGCGAGAGTGGTTGGGGAAAGTTGTGGCAGACCTTCAGGGGTCAGATCTGTGCCTGCGAAATAGCTCAATGTACGACCACAACAGACGTCAAAAGCATCCTGGACGCGGGGGGGGTGCAATACAAGAGCTACATGCTGCCTTCTCAAATGGATATCACCGAGTGTTTCACAGAGGGTGACGAGAGCGGAGATCTGCTGCTTGACTTCCTCACCGAGGTGGATCACTTCAGCCAAACGGCCTCGCCGCAACTCAAAGCGGATGTCCTGAAGTTACTGCGAGACCCAGCTTGTTCTCGGGAGGCAGACGGAAAAGTTGTCTTCAATAACAATCTGGAGGTTGTTGTTGTTGATTCACCCAGATAAAAGTGAATTGGAACTCAATACACACGTGTAAAGCAAGCAAAAATAATTTTTTTATTCCAGGTAGGTGAAGTGATTTGAGCTCTGAGCCACTTAAGTTCCTTTTCATCATGTTTAATATTAATTGTGCATAATTTTGTGCAAAAGATATAGAAATTGTAATCCTCTCTAAACTGTTTATTAGGTCATTTAGAGTGGAGCACAATCCATTCTGTCAATCTGTGATTTGTTCCACCTGTAATGAAACGTTCTCTTTAGGAAATGATGCAAATGGAACGTATTTCTGAAACATTTATTTTGTGCATGCAATACTTTCTTTGGTCCCCCCCCCGCCTCAATTGTTGCTGCTGTAGATTGCAAATTTCTCCGTTGTGGGACAAAAAAAAGTTGTCTTATATTATCCAATCCAGGGTCAAAGTGCTATCATATAACATTTGTCGACAACATTTTAAATAATTAATTTGAATCGCATTTACATATTCTTATCTGTCATACACATACAAAAATAGTATAAAAAATAAATCACAATAAGTCATAACTTTTGAGTGATGCAGTGTTCCAGTATTATCAACACATTTACCCACCCCGCCCACTTTTTTTTGGTTGCCATTGCTAGTATGGCTCCCTCTTGTGCTGCATGCATGAAAGCCTTGGGTGATATGCAGATGCCTCAAAAATGTTGATCAAATTGCAAGTTGTATGACAACTGTCGCATTCATTGTGTTAAGCACGCCTGCCTTACAGTGCTGTGTTTCAGGATTTGAATCGGCCTGTTCTCGTCATGTTGTGTCACTTGATAAAATGTCGACTCTGACTTTGATTAGTTGCACTGTTAAAACTTGTCATTCATTCATTCATTCGTCTTCCGAACCGCTCTATCCTCGCTAGGGTAGCGGGGGGTGCTGGAGCCTATCCCAGCTGTCCTCGGGCAGTAGGCGGGGGACACCCTGAACCGGTTGTCAATGTTGATTAATTGTATTTCAATCTAGGCAAATAAATGCGATGACGACCTAGATTAACAGCAACCATTTTTACAAAGTGTTGCAAAATGTTTATTTAATTAAAGGTATTGAATAACGAAGTCTGTGTGTGACTGGCAACAAAACCTAATATCAGTAGGCAAAAGGAATACAGTACAGTATCACAGGTGACCACTAATTTTTGGGTTCTCCACTTTAAAGGATGCATCCTTTAAGTTCAATAATGTTATGTGCCTTTATACAGGCATTACATAGGGTGAACTGACTGCATTAGAGTACTCTGAGCTACTGGCACCATCTTGAGGGTGGTATGATTAAGTGAAACTTTGAAATATCACTTGGGGATCTTCCATTGTTTTTACAAAATACTCAAGTACAAGTATTTCTTGTTTCAGAATTTGACCTTGGGGTTTACACCTTGATGACAGAATTTCATTTACAAAAGCAACAATATAGATATATAAAAGTAAATATAAGTGTTACAACAACCAAAACCGGTGGTCGGCTACCCGCGGCCCAAGAGCTGCATGCGGCACTTTAGCGCCGCTCTAGTAGCTCCCTGGAGCTTTTTCAACAACGTTTGAAAATGGAAAAAGATGGGGGAGGGAAATATACGCATAAATATATTTATGCATATATTGTAATAGCAATTTATATATATATTTTTTATGTGGTTTCTGTAATAGGACAAACATGACAAAACATTTTTAACGTTTCTCAATGCTGTAAAACTGTGTAGAATAAAAAATTACATTTCAACATTTCTGTCAGCGAAGCTCTGCGTCATAACCTGCGAAACACGTACACCGTAAAAACGAACTTTTTCCTCTAGTAAATTATATCTACTAAATGTTAATATCTACATATAAGTATTTGGTTTTTATGACAACTTAAAATAATTGTGCAAATTTTACACAATGTTTTCCTACAATGAATAAACCGCAATGTAAGAGTAACATTTACTTGCAATTCACTCAGAATGTTTACACAATTAATAGAGATGACACATAAAACAAAAAAATTCGAACTATAATTTACTTAAATGGAATGAATGGAATCAGTTTGTGTGCGCATGCTCATTGACCAACACGCGACATGTGTTCGGACCCATTCTTCTTGTACTACAAATACTGCTACTGGTCACTCAAAAATGGTTCAATGATTTTGTTGTTTACGATGATAGTAATGCTGCGTGTTATACCGGAGCCATATTCCTTGTGTGTTCTATACACTTGGCCAATAAAGATGATTCTGCTTCTGATTCTGACAGCATTAGTTAACGTTACCTGAGGCAATCTGTTTTCCATCATAACCACCATAATCCTGTCTAAATATATCTTGATGTAGTGTGGTTAAAATGTGATGTGTAGTGTTTTTGAATATTTCTGCATGTTGAATGTGTTATTTAGCAAAATGGATAGCATGGCATTTTGCCGCCATTGCCTCACGTAACGCTTGCTAATGTTAACTTACCACGAATCAGCTAAACTGATTTTAATTTGTTTGTTACACTGTTGGGATATCACTGAAGTGTTTGGTGTGTCCCAAGGAGTTTTTAGGAAGAGCGGGTGTGACCACAAGGAAACAATGGGTTTGCTAATCGTATGGCTCACGATTATTTCGATGTGTCAGAGCAGAATTAGCTAACGTTATCTGAGGCAACCTGTTTTAATCTCGAGCATAATCGTTTCTCAATATATCTTGATGTAGTGGAGGAAAAATGGAATGCGTTGATAAAACAGAGCCCTATCTTAAATCGAGTTATAAACCAATATGATTAGTTAATGTTGTTTAATATGATACATTTTGTGTATTTTCTTTCAGGTTTGGTCAATGCATTGCAGTTAGTCTTTTGGTAAGTGCATAACAGTATTCATAATACATAACAACAACCCTCCACTCAAACACAGGCCATTGTTTTAATAGTATTCTCTCTTCTTTTACAGGTTTCATGGTGTCTAATCAGTTTTGGTGAGTATAAAATATGATTTCCACCATTTTTGTTTTTTTACAGATTTGGCCTCTAGATGATGATTGGCTGGTTTGAACGATGCTGTGACATAGCCATGCAAGCGTTGCAATTTTAGGACTTAAACTTGTTTTGAGCTCTTTAAACATGATGGATTGAAATATTTTCACACCAGTCAACGCCAGTCACTATCCTTCTTGTACTCAGATTGTCCTTGTTCCATTAAGGTTTGTTGTGCACTTCACTCTCATCTATTTTGAGATCATCCCCAAAATGTGCCCTTCGAACAAACTGTTTCTTTTTTGTGCCTTATTTGTAACTTGTGTTGTTTTCATTCAGAGAAAAACAGTATTTTGACTACCTCGCGACTCATCTTGGAAAGCAAGAAACTGTCCACTGTGTTTTTAGATGGTGTGACAAATGCACTTATTTACGCAACCTTTGCTTCATAGCCTGGAGGATTTTAAATGTACTGTTTCAGGCATTTTAGGCAAGAAGCTCGTTTGCATTTGTCAGGGTGCCATGGGTGTTCCAAGGGTGTGGAGGCAATCTGTTTTCCATCATAACCACCATAATCCTGTCTAAATATATCTTGATGTAGTGTGGTTAAAAAGTGATGTGTAGTGTTTTTGTAATATTTCTGCATGTTGACTGTGTTATTTAGCAAAATGGATAGCATGGCATTTTGCCGCCATTGCCTCACGTAACGCTTGCTAATGTTAACTTACCACGAATCAGCTAAACTGATTTTAATTTGTTTGTTACACTGTTGGGATATCACTGAAATGTTTGGTGTGTCCCAAGGAGTTTTTAGGAAGAGCGGGTGTGACCACAAGGAAACAATGGGTTTGCTAATCGTATGGCTCACGATTATTTCGATGTGTCTGAGCAGAATTAGCTAACGTTATCTGAGGCAACCTGTTTTAATCTCGAGCATAATCGTTTCTCAATATATCTTGATGTAGTGGAGGAAAAATGGAATGCGTTGATAAAACAGAGCCCTATCTTAAATCAAGTTATAAACCAATATGATTAGTTAATGTTGTTTAATATGATACATTTTGTGTATTTTCTTTCAGGTTTGGTCAAGAAGAAGAAGAAGAAGAAAAAAGAAGAAAAAAACCTTTATTAGTCTCACAATGGAGAAATTCCCAATTCACAGCAGCAAAGTTATGAAAGTAAGAAGTAGAACAACAAAATATAGGAGCTGCTGGAAAGGCAGCCACTCTCGCGGCGCCATTTTGAAGTCAAAATAACAAAAATAACACAAGACAACACATAGGACACAGACAGTCGTTCAATCTTCACCAATTTTCTGCATACACTTTGTTGTCTGAAGCAGTTCTAGATGAAAGAGGAGAGGATCAAAGTGTCCTTTCTCCAGTGGATCAGAGACGTCATGCTGAAAATGTGCACACGTCTGCTACAAGCTAAGTTTTGAAAGCAAACACAAAGCTGTAGCATCCATTGACGAAAAGAGATTAGTTCAATTCTCCTGTCCCACGTAATCCGCTTCAAAATCCAAGCCGCGACTCCCAGCTCCAAATCCGCATCGGCACTCCGCGCCAACGCTCCTTTCTTCTCAACGTCGGCTCCTCAAGACCTCCATCCATCCAGCTGCAGACCGTTCAACAGCACCGATCTCTCCGCTGAACAAAGCGGGGCTGTGAAAATTGCTGCCGATTACAGGCGCAAGACACAAGCGCCCCGGGACTGTCCAGCAACGACAGTCAAATGTCGCCGACATTCCTCCAGTCAAAAACAGTGCTGGTATACCCATGCTGCCGAGAAGGCGCAACCACCAAGCACAGAGTCTCCTCCTTGATGAATGTCATGGCCAAAAAATGCTGAAAAAGGTCCACATCAAGTCCACACGACGTAACAACAAACACAAAGTGACAAAAGAAACACAAGAACAACAAAAAAAGCAAGGCTCATGAGAGCACTTGCTGACGGCTGCCTACTCGGGCGCCATCTTGACTTCAAAGTCAATGCATTGCAGTTAGTCTTTTGGTAAGTGCATAACAGTATTCATAATACATAACAACAACCCTCCACTCAAACACAGGCCATTGTTTTAATAGTATTCTCTCTTCTTTTACAGGTTTCATGGTGTCTAATCAGTTTTGGTGAGTATAAAATATGATTTCCACCATTTTTGTTTTTTTACAGATTTGGCCTCTAGATGATGATTGGCTGGTTTGAACGATGCTGTGACATAGCCATGCAAGCGTTGCAATTTTAGGACTTAAACTTGTTTTGAGCTCTTTAAACATGATGGATTGAAATATTTTCACACCAGTCAACGCCAGTCACTATCCTTCTTGTACTCAGATTGTCCTTGTTCCATTAAGGTTTGTTGTGCACTTCACTCTCATCTATTTTGAGATCATCCCCAAAATGTGCCCTTCGAACAAACTGTTTCTTTTTTGTGCCTTATTTGTAACTTGTGTTGTTTTCATTCAGAGAAAAACAGTATTTTGACTACCTCGCGACTCATCTTGGAAAGCAAGAAACTGTCCACTGTGTTTTTAGATGGTGTGACAAATGCACTTATTTACGCAACCTTTGCTTCATAGCCTGGAGGATTTTAAATGTACTGTTTCAGGCATTTTAGGCAAGAAGCTCGTTTGCATTTGTCAGGGTGCCATGGGTGTTCCAAGGGTGTGGAGGCAATCTGTTTTCCATCATAACCACCATAATCCTGTCTAAATATATCTTGATGTAGTGTGGTTAAAAAGTGATGTGTAGTGTTTTTGTAATATTTCTGCATGTTGACTGTGTTATTTAGCAAAATGGATAGCATGGCATTTTGCCGCCATTGCCTCACGTAACGCTTACTAATGTTAACTTACCACGAATCAGCTAAACTGATTTTAATTTGTTTGTTACACTGTTGGGATATCACTGAAATGTTTGGTGTGTCCCAAGGAGTTTTTAGGAAGAGCGGGTGTGACCACAAGGAAACAATGGGTTTGCTAATCGTATGGCTCACGATTATTTCGATGTGTCTGAGCAGAATTAGCTAACGTTATCTGAGGCAACCTGTTTTAATCTCGAGCATAATCGTTTCTCAATATATCTTGATGTAGTGGAGGAAAAATGGAATGCGTTGATAAAACAGAGCCCTATCTTAAATCAAGTTATAAACCAATATGATTAGTTAATGTTGTTTAATATGATACATTTTGTGTATTTTCTTTCAGGTTTGGTCAAGAAGAAGAAGAAGAAGAAAAAAGAAGAAAAAAACCTTTATTAGTCTCACAATGGAGAAATTCCCAATTCACAGCAGCAAAGTTATGAAAGTAAGAAGTAGAACAACAAAATATAGGAGCTGCTGGAAAGGCAGCCACTCTCGCGGCGCCATTTTGAAGTCAAAATAACAAAAATAACACAAGACAACACATAGGACACAGACAGTCGTTCAATCTTCACCAATTTTCTGCATACACTTTGTTGTCTGAAGCAGTTCCAGATGAAAGAGGAGAGGATCAAAGTGTCCTTTCTCCAGTGGATCAGAGACGTCATGCTGAAAATGTGCACACGTCTGCTACAAGCTAAGTTTTGAAAGCAAACACAAAGCTGTAGCATCCATTGACGAAAAGAGATTAGTTCACTTCTCCTGTCCCACGTAATCCGCTTCAAAATCCAAGCCGCGACTCCCAGCTCCAAATCCGCATCGGCACTCCGCGCCAACGCTCCTTTCTTCTCAACGTCGGCTCCTCAAGACCTCCATCCATCCAGCCGCAGACCGTTCAACAGCACCGATCTCTCCGCTGAACAAAGCGGGGCTGTGAAAATTGCTGCCCATTACAGGCGCAAGACACAAGCGCCCCGGGACTGTCCAGCAACGACAGTCAAATGTCGCCGACATTCCTCCAGTCAAAAACAGTGCTGGTATACCCATGCTGCCGAGAAGGCGCAACCACCAAGCACAGAGTCTCCTCCTTGATGAATGTCATGGCCAAAAAATGCTGAAAAAGGTCCACATCAAGTCCACACGACGTAACAACAAACACAAAGTGACAAAAGAAACACAAGAACAACAAAAAAAGCAAGGCTCATGAGAGCACTTGCTGACGGCTGCCTACTCGGGCGCCATCTTGACTTCAAAGTCAATGCATTGCAGTTAGTCTTTTGGTAAGTGCATAACAGTATTCATAATACATAACAACAACCCTCCACTCAAACACAGGCCATTGTTTTAATAGTATTCTCTCTTCTTTTACAGGTTTCTTGGTGTCTAATCAGTTTTGGTGAGTATAAAATATGATTTCCACCATTTTTGTTTTTTTACAGATTTGGCCTCTAGATGAAGATTGGCTGGTTTGAACGATGCTGTGACATAGCCCTGCAAGCGTTGCAATTTTAGGACTTAAACTTGTTTTGAGCTCTTTAAACATGATGGATTGAAATATTTTCACACCAGTCAATGCCAGTCACTATCCTTCTTGTACTCAGATTGTCCTTGTTCCATTAAGGTTTGTTGTGCACTTCACTCTCATCTATTTTGAGACCATCCCCAAAGTGTGCCCTTCGAACAAACTGTTTCTTTTTCGTGCCTTATTTGTAACTTGTGTTGTTTTCATTCAGAGAAACAGTATTTTGACTACCTTGCAACTCATCTTGAAAAGCAAGAAACTGTGCAGTGTGTTTTAGATGGTGTGACAAATGCACTTAGTTACACAACCTTTGCTTCATAGCCTGGAGGATTTTTAAATGTACTGTTTCAGACATTTTAGGCAAGAAGCTCGTTTGCATTTGTCAGGGTGCCATGGGTGTTCCAAGGGTGTGTCAGACATGAATGAATTAATCTAATATTACTACTAAATAGGAAACATTCAACACCACATCTTCTCAGAAAGTAGGGGAGTTGGAATGCATGCATGCGCAGAGCCTATACCTTATGTTAAATGAACCGATGACTAGGACTTGTATTGAATATGGACATTACTATTACATTGGAATAGTCTGTGAACTGACCAGATGCATTGTATAATTTAATATGGAAAACATGCTTATTTGACACGAGTTTATGATTGAGTCTTAATTATTTAATGTATTGAACCCAATTGCAATTATTACATTGTAAATAACAATAGTGTGTAACTTAATAATTGAGTTGAGTAAGAGTTTCTTAATATTTCCCTCTATATAATCTTTAGTTTCTTGTAAATGTTACTATGATGAGTAGGACATACATGAATAATTTACTTAAAGTGAGTGCAAATATTTACGAGAATTATTTAAGTAAATGTTACTCGTCGTCTTTTTCAGTGTCTATTAGCAGGGCTGGATGTCAGCCAGGTGGCTGTTGTAAAAAACAAAAAAAACAACGTTTCAGGTACAATTTACCAAGGGTACTGGCAAAGAATGATAATCTGGAGAGCTGAAAGAAGCAATTTTAAATAGTACTCCTGAGCTACGATATCGTAGCTACGAGTACAAAAGTTAACAAATTTATAGTTGTGGGAGGTATTGCACAATGTATGTTTTCTTCACTGTGTAACTGTGTGCAACAAGTCTACATCTAACATCTGGTTTGACGGCATGTGTGTGTGTGTGTGTGTGTGTGTGTGTGTGTGTGTCCTCTGTCTTACAATTATGCACTATGTACACAGGAAGGGCATATGCATCGTGTAGTATTCAATGTACCCGCCTATGCATACTATTCAATGTGCCGTTCCCATTGTACTATTAACTTGGTTCCGGAAGCCTTATAAGTGTATCAATAGTTATACAACAACAAATCATGTTTATTTTTTGTTTTTATTTTTTCCAGGGTTCCGGTTAAACCTGATTGGCGTGTTTCGTGTGTATTTGTTTGACTGTTCTGCCTATCTGTAATCTCCTTTCAACCGTGAACATTAAAAGGGAATATATGATATAGTGACATATTTTATTTAATGTCGAAAACATGATTACGGAATCCTGCAACCCCTGTGAGGATAAGCAGATCCCAAAATGAATGCATGGATTGGATGGATGGATGATTATGAAAATGCTGGATTTTATTTTGAAATTGCTCATTTGAATCGCTCCAATATAATTAGCTTTCCCTGGAGTTGACTGACTTGACTGGTATTCAACACAGAGGAGCGTTAAGGTAAAGGAGTGATGAATGCAATAACATTTTCAATTACAAGATTGTTCTGATATTGTATGACCATGCTGTTATTTTAATAATTCAGAATTATGGAAGCAAGGACCAAGTCAACCATCTTTGAGGGCAGTGCTGCCCGAGTTTTTCAGTTCTATCTGCAAAATTCGGACGAGCACACAGCTGTTGTCCGTTTTCTCGAGGATCACCTCCCAGCTGAGTTCAAGAGGTAGCAAAACGTCATTTATTATGTGATGAAATGAACAGGTCAAACATTGATTCTACCAGATATCAATTATCCACACAACTACTGTTTAAAAAAAATATATCTCGAAGATCTTTGAATTTCAATAACTAAAATATATATTGTACATGAAAAAAACATTGTCTAAATGTATTTATTGCACCAAAATCGCTTGATGAGCAGTAAAATAATTTACTGAATTTTAAAACCTGACCACTGTACATTTGATTGATCAGTTGTTACAAAATCGTGTCATTCTCCTTGATACAATGTTCTGTAACTTGATACAGTATGATTTTTTTCTTTTTTTTTCTGTGTGTTGGTGCAGAATGGCAGCAGATAAAAACGAGCTGGCTGTTCTCGGTGTGGGAAGTGGTGGAGGTACAGTATATGACGAGTGAAATGCAGCAACAGTTCACTTTTTCCTGACTGTAAATGTGATGGCTGCGATTGGATGGCAACCAGTTAAGCATACGCGACGCCTCTCGCCCAGAGTCAGCTCAAGTTTAGCCCGGGAACCAAATGAGGACAAACTATCCAACCACAAATGACATTCAGAGATCTTCATGGCTTTGCAGACTATACAATTCTAACAGCATTTCACAGTGTCATTGCATTCTTATTTTATTGTCTTTTTTTTATCTATTCAATGAACAGAATCCATCTGGGATTCCAAATTATTCAGACTAGATGCTTCATAAATGTAACCTCAGTTACTTTTAATATGCTGTATGCAAGCTCACTTTAAGGAGCTTATTTCTTGACTGGGTGCAGGCGAAGTGGATGTCCAGATCCTGTCTCTCTTACAGTCCACCTTCTCCACTCTTCCCATCACTGCCGACATTGTCGAAGGAAGCGTTGAACTGCTTGCCAACTTCAAAGGTATGGGCAACACGACGTGAGGCTTTAGATGTAGGAAGTTGTCTATTTTTTTTTCGTGCACCTCGTCAATAATAATAATAATAATAATACATATCATTTATAAGCAGCTTCTTTTAAATAGTTTGAGTCCACCCAACATTTAAATGGAGCCACGATGTGTGTTTTGAATCCGACACTGAAAAATCGTTTTGTCCATATTTCCTTTTCCCGTGTCCAATCACCTGTTCAAATAAACAGTGATTTTTTTAATGATGGTTGGTTTCTTACTGTATTGCATTTCCAGCATTGGTAAGAAAGACTGAAAGCCTTCAGAAGATTCCATTCACTTGGCATGTTATGTCAAGTGAGGATTACATAAAGCAAATCAACGGCTTGAAGACATATGACTTCATTCACCTGATTCAGGTATTATCTATCAGTCTGTTCTCTTTCTATTCGTCTGTATCTATGTATTCATGATGGGAATTTGTCTTTTTTTTAATCAACTAATTTGCAGGGTTTTTTTCAATTACCAATTGATAGTTATCTTTAAAGGCAAAAATGGGAAGCTAATCAGTTCATTTATTACAAAATTTCAATGATGTTTGTTGCGTGCAGGATTTAGCAAAACAGAAATGTTTTTTTAGCGGCGTAGTTTTATTTGGAGCACTCAGAGAGTTTGGCATCCAACAGGAGGAAGCCGGAAATAGCCAATAAGGCAAAAGATTTTGCTCAAGAGATGTAGAGTATTTTACTTCTTGTAACATAAAAATAGTTTACGGTTCCTTCAGCCCACAATTTTTAGTACATTTTTCCTCGAACAATTTCACCACAATTATTACAGCATATCCCGACAGCAATTCAAATTTTAACTGTTGTTTTGTGAAGTGAATATTCCTCTCAATCCTTTGCTTTACAGATGATTTACTACGTTGATGACCTGACAGAAAGTATCAAATTCTATCACAGCATTCTCAAGAAGAACGGCAGCCTTGTGATTATAATAGAAAAAAGTAAGGCCCAGAGTCTCTCACGTGTCACCTCTTGTGGTTTTCATATTTATTTTAATTGTCAGTGTCATTGTCTCCAGTATCTCCGCCACACAGACAAAAAATACACAGGCTTCAAAATTAAAAAAAATTAAAAATTAAAAACCAGACATAATTTTAGCTCACAAGCAGATGAGTCAGCATAGATCAACTACATTCTTAATGTACAGCTGCTTGTTGCTTCGACAGAAAAATAAAAGGGTTAATTGAAAAATGCTTCTTCTGATGCTGTAACTTTGAATTTTAATTCAAATGACTATTGTGATACAGCCGGTCGTAGCTGGGACACCCTGTGGAGGACTTCAGAGGAGCTGGAAGACAATGAGACCCCTCGGTATCGCTCATCTGAAGATGTCCTGGCCTCCCTCAAGACTCTGGGTCTGAAATACGAAGAGTATTCCATCCCCAACACCTTTGACATCACTGAGTGCTTTGATCCAAACAGCACGATCGGACAGGGTCTGCTTTGTTACCTTACTTCAACACCTGATTTTTACAAGTCGTTCACGCCACAAATAAGATCTGACATACTGAAACTTATCAGGAGCAAGTGTAGCACTGAAAAAGATGGCAAGATACTTTTCGACAATTGTTTGAGTTGTGTATTTGTGCATGCTTGATTTTGTCCTCTGGAGTGATAGGCATCATTCATCAGCTAACTTAAAAAGAAAACTGGCCTATCGCCCCGAAAAAGTGTTGAGTTGAATGTAGCGCACTCTGTTAAACTGTATTTAAGTAAAAAAATAGCATTTTTTGTTTAACTAGGTACATTTAACATGTACAACTCAATTGAAAAAAATACTAATAAATTTAGAGAGGACATGGAAAGAAAGACATCTGAAATAAGGCCTGTGTGTGCTCTTCTAATTGGGAATGTATCCAGAATAACTAACCACTTCAAACTCATAGTTAAATGGGAGCCAGCGCACAACCTTTCTACATTTTTAGTGCCTCTGAATAACACTAATAGATTTCTGCTGTTCTAATAGGCTTTTCCTGACACTGTTTCTCTTTCTTGCATGAAATTAAAGAGTTGTTCAAACACTGATTGTTATTTTGAACTGTTCATAATTCCATAATAAGACATCTACTTTGGAAAGACTAAGCAGCCACTGCACAAGACACATGTCATAACATCAGTGGGCAGCTTCTTCAGGTGCAAAATCGTCAGTTTGTTTGCATCCAGAAGCAGGGGCATTCGGCAACAGATTCCAGACACCGCTGGTTTGAAAGACACTTTTTATGTCTGACTCTAAGACAGGGGATGAGGCTTGAGGCATCACCTTTTGTCTGCTTATAACAATGTCCTTCCATCTCTCCACACAAAAGATTGCCTCATTCAAGGGGAAGAGTGGCACTATAAACTGTTAGGCCACAAGATGAGTCAACGACTGCTTGCTGTGCAGGACGATCTATTGTTGACCAGGGAACACACCCTCTGAGGCATAAGTAAAGGCATGGATCAAAAACAGGCTCTTGAGGACCCCAGATATCGACCACATATGAACTGGATGCTTTAAAACAGGGGTACCCAGCCCTGACAGCACTTGGTAGCTCCTTCAGCCAGAGACTGTTACACCCGCGCTGCAATAAGGAGAGATACCGACGCTCGTTCCTACCGACTGCTGTCAGGCTGATGAATAAAAAATAACAATCATAATAATAATAATAATTAAATGATGTGAAGGAAAATTGTAAATAGTACTGCGATTTATCCATTGTGTTCATATTGTATTTAATTGAAAGATGTTTGTTGTTTTTTTTCTCTTTCTCCTTTCTTCTTTCTACATACATTCTTGCTGCTGGAGGCTGTAAATTTCCCCAGTGTGGGACGAATAAAGGATATCTTATCTTATCTTACCCAAACTTTTTTGACCTAAGATCTACTTTTCGATCAACCAACCTCCCGCAATCGACCGGTTACCGCGCAGGGGCACCTACGAACGTACTTGTAGGTACATGCCATGATGAACAACAGCCATAACTGCCCCTAGGATGAACAATCCAGAAAATGCAGACGAAACACATTCTGAATGGCAATAATAATAAAAATAAAAGATATAGCGCAACAGGTCTGATCGCAAGCTGCAATTGCAGCCGGCTAAGCGCTAACAAATTCTGGTGACGCAAGTCACACACCACCATAAGTTAAAGTTGATCTGCTGTATTTTATTTTGTTTTTAAATACTTTTTGCGAAAGTGACACTGATAGGATGATTATGGTGCAGTGTGCATTAACACAAAAAGTATATTACTAACATGCACAGAGATACCCGATTGTTTGTTTGTTTGTTTGTTTTCCTTTACACTCCTTGCCATCGACTTGGGGCCTGTCCGGAGCTACCGGTCGATCGCGATCGACGTGATGGGCACCCCTGCTTGTAAAAGAAACAGTACCTTTGACCAAAGCAACTGTTTTTCACCTGAATGCCAGCAGATGGCGGTGCATGTGCAAGAATGGCGCAAACTGCATCGGTGTGCTTTACAAGCTCCTCGCCAGAGGGCACAACGACTTAACTTTCACACAACAGACGCCTCATAGAGAAAAACACTAATGAGCATTAACGTTCACCAAAAACATGTTAAAATTGATGGCCGACTTTGAAAGGTAACATTTTGGTTATGATGTGACTCCACATCCACAAACAACACATGTCAAGCTCCTCAGGTTATGTCTCGGGCTATCTGGTAAATGTGTTCTGGCTGCTCATTTACCTCATTAGCTTTATTAGCTCAGTAATTGAAATTCATCAGAAATTCTTGTCCATGCACTACCCTCAACATCCCCCTCCCCCTTCTCCATCCCCTGCCGATGTCAGTGCGTTTTCAGCACCTGCTCAGGCTTCATTAAAGGCGGTCCTCACTGGGCCCTCACGCACCACCAAGAGACAGAGTATTAGTCACTGAGATAATCAACCTCAACACACCGACGCTAATTCTCTTCAAGAACTGTGCTACTTGGCGTCTTATCGCAGAAGATAAATACATTTTCACAGCTCATCTCAAACTATGACATGACATGGGCACCGTTTTGTTGTAATTGTCTCTATTATGATAATGGCGTGTGAAATCCATCCGTCCTAACCAAGCATGTCAGATGTAGCTCACGTGCCAACCCACTGATTTTGAGACACCTTTCAATGAAGTTCTTCATCCGAAAAGAAGCCAACCTGCTTCACTCCATCTGGCCGGCGACCACAGATGAACCTTTCGACTCTGGCTCAGGCTAATGAGCAAATCCCATCATTATATATGTATATATTATATATATATTTGTTTGTCTCTGTGTGCCTTGTGATTGGCTGGCAACCGATTCAGGGTGTCCCCCGCCTACTGCCCGGAGACAGCTGGGATAGGCTCCAGCACCCTCCGCGACCCTAGTGAGGATCAAGCGGTGAGGAAGATGAATATATATATATATACATATATGAGATTCTTGGCTATAAGAGCAACCATGGAAGCCATGAGATACATTACCCACCATGGAAAAGACGGTTGGAGGCTAAGATCAAGGCGGCTCGGAAAGATGTGAGTCAATTGACGGAGGCCCAGAGAGGTGTGATGAAAAGGCCGATACCCGAGAGGTACATCCAGATGACCATACCTGAAGCACTCGAAACTGCCAAACAAAGGCTCCAAGCCTTGTCCAGCCGCCTAAAGCGGTACACGAAAGAGAATGAGGCCAGACGAATAAACAGGCTGTTCGCAACACAACCTGCAAAAGTGTACCCTCAGTGGCAGGTCCTAACAACAGAGCTGACCCACCAAGACTGGAAACTGAAAGGTACTGGAGAGGCATATGGGAGAAGGAGGTTGCACATAACAGCAGGGCACAATGGCTGGTGACCCTGAGAGAAGAGCCGCCTCAGAAATTGAGCTACAATCAGTCACCTCCTCTACATGGATGACATAAAGCTGTATGCTAAGCGTGAAAGGGACATTGACTCCCTGATACATACAACCTGGATCTACAGCAGTGACATCGGGATGTCATTCGGGCTAGAGAAATGTAGTCGGATGGTGACTAAGAGAGGAAAGGTAGTCCGCACTGAAGGGGTCTCACTCCCTGAAGGAACAATAGCAGACATTGAGGACAGCTACAAGTACCTCGGTATACCACAAGCCAATGGCAACCTCGAACTGGCAACAAGGAAAGCAGCTACGGCCAAATACCTCCAGTGAGTGAGGCAAGTCCTAAGAAGCCAGCTCAATGGCAAGAATAAGACCCGGGCAATAAACAGCTATGCCCTGCCAGTGATCAAATACTCTGCAGGAATAATAAGGTGGCCAAAGGAAGAGATTCAGACCACGGACGTTAAGACCCGAAAGATCCTAACCATGCATGGAGGGTTCCATCCCAAATCGAGCACCCTGAGACTGTACGCAAGCCGAAAGGAAGGAGGCCGGGGACTCGTGAGTGTGAGAGCCACTGTCCAGGATAAAACATCCAAGCTCCATGAATACGTCAAGGAGAAGGCTCCAACGGATGACGTACTCAGAGAATGTCTCAGACAATCACAGACATCACAGAGGCACTCATCCTGGCTGCTCGGGAGAAGGCCCTGAGCACCAGAGCCATTGAGGCCCAGATATACCACACCAGACAAGACCCAAGGTGTGGTTGTGCAAAGAGGCACCTGAGATGATCCAACACATAACTGCAGGGTGTAAGATGCTGGCAGGGAAAGCCTACATGGAACACCATAACCAGGTGGCTGGCATAGTCTACCGAAACATCTGTGCATAGTATGGACTGGAAACCCCAAGGTCAAAATGGGAAACACCTCCGAAGGTGGTGGAGAATGAGCAAAGATCCTGTGGGACTTCCAGACTGACAAGATGGTAATGGCGAACCAACCAGATATCGTGATCACAGATAAAGGGCAGAGGAAAGCCGTTGTAGTGGATGGCCACTTTGGAGTTACGTCTTTCCTCTGATTGTCGTTATGACCGGGAAACCACAAAATGTTTAATCGTGTCAGTGCATTATTACTTGCAAACAACAAATTAATGGCGTACTAATCAGTTAAACTACAATTATTCAATTATTGTTCAAGTGAGTGTAAAGAGGGTAACAAAATTATTGCAAAAATCTCAGCGTTCTTCATTACACAGCCCTACGATTGGATGGCAACTGGTTCAAGTTGTACCCCGACTACTGTCCGATGAAGGCTGGGATAGGCTCCGGCACTCCTGCGCCCCTCGTGAAGATAAGCGGATTAGAAAATGGGTGGATGGATGGATTTATTACATGTGACAATTTGATATTTCAGTACAGATTTTAGCAAGGATCTTGCAAGTTCATGATTTGCTTTCACGGGCCACATAAAATGATGTAGGGAGCTGCATCTGGCCCGGGGGCCTTGAGTTTGACACCTGTGCTCTATAAAGATACGACTTTCGTTTTGATTGACAAAGTCTTGATGGCATTTCTGTTCTTCGAAATTAGGTCTCCAAAATGTGACGAAGGATGATACAATGCACACCCTGTACCATGTTGCAGGAAGCCGGAGCCTAGCCTAGCTGACTACGCTACACTCTGGATTAATTATCAGTCAGTCTCAAGGCACCTTTCGAGACGGACAACCATTTCCTCTCACATTCCAAACATATAACACCGTCACTGAGTGGAAACTGATTCCACTCTGGCTGTACTGAAGTGAAGTAAGTGTACTGCTATGCTATCAATGACTTAAAGCTTCTGTATGTACAAGTAGTCGTAGTAGTAGTTACACTTAAGCATTTACGTGCTAGCATTTCTTATTCTTGATGGAGCATTGGCAAACACAAAATGCACCGGTTTGACATGATGGTTTCTGTCAAACCAGTTTCAATCTATGAAAATCTATGAGAGGCGATCAACTGACATGATGACCTGATGTGAACGATGACCTAGGCGCCGGTACTTGCAGCCGTCCACGCCTTAAACATGACCGGTACATCCCTTGACATGAGGTAGAGAGCATTCCAATACCTTCTTTTAAAATGTTGTTTCTAACCGGAGTTAAATAACCTGCCAAGAAACTACAATAGTCTTGTTTGCTAGATCATCTGTGTCCCCATAAATCCTGTGTGAGCGTGGCACAAGTTTGAGGCATCCCTCAGTCGCTCTCTCTCTCTCTCTCTCTCTCTATTAAATATTTACTGTCAGGTGGTGCAAGGTGTATACCAGTATTTATTTGTTTATGTATGTATGTATGTATGTATGTATGTATGTATGTATGTATGTATGTATGTATGTATGTATGTATGTATGTATGTATGTATGTATGTATGTATGTATGTATGTATGTATTTATGTATTTATTTATTTATTTATTTATTTATTTGTTTATTTGTTTGTTTGTTTGTTTCGACCGCAAACTCCACCTTTAACCACCATAAATAACTCTCTGAACGAGTCACTGTTTATATCCTCTCATGCATTTTTATTTCGGTGGCCACCAAAAAATAAATGCTGAAGTTTTTTAGGTTGAAAATGTTTGTATCAAACGTCTCAAACTTTTTTCACCCCACTTGATTATTGTCTGCACATTTGTCATAAACTGCCTGGACTCCACTTATCTTGGAGGACAAACCCTTGATGGCATCTGAGTATTTTTCAGAGCTTGGATATTCAGCGCTTGGCCAAATTCCCTCTTTAGATGTTTATCTTCTTTAATATGGCTTCTCTCCTCGCCACACTGGCCAAGAGTCTTCTTCTATCAGCTATCATGTCAGAGGAGCTCTCTGAGACCGAGCAGCACGTAAAGTGGCCCTAAAATACATCAAACACCCTCTAATGGGCAGAGGCTGCTCCCAGGCCTTGAAATATAGCACTGATATCAGTCCTGTAAATGGCTGGCCTCTGTGACATATTTCATCCAGGAGAATTAGTCCTGTTTAGCAGCCGCTGTTATATAGCAGTTGTCCTCCGCGGAACTCGGTCTAGCACAATATGGCTGTTTGATTGACGACTTCTAAGAGTCCCTTCCTCCATTTATTTCAGTTGGATAACAGCACTAAATCGTGAATACAGTAAGGTGCAGGGCTGAATATTTCAGTCGGTGATTTGGCTTTTCTCTGTGCCTCTGGTTGAACTTGACTGCAGAGAAGTGATGGTGCACGCTTACCGGTTTAAATCAATCTAAGCCGATTAAGCACAAATCAGAAAAGGGTTGGAAAGTGGAGACTCCGCTCTAATCACGTTTTTGTTTGTCTCGTTAATCGAGTGGTTCAAAAGCCTTGTTGGTGCTATCCTGCATTGCTCCCGTGGGAATGAACGTAGACAAGTTGCTCTGATAAGCAGTTGAAGCAGAAGTATGGTGGGGGTCATGTACACTGACTGGCCGTTATATTAGGTACATTGAATACACCTTAAATGATGAATCATCAACAAACTTTTACCGAGCGCCACACTATTTTTGGATGAGTCAGATTAAACCTTTCCATAAGGAATGTTTTGAGCAAAATGTACAGCCCAGAAAATGTCGGTTTGACTTTATAGTGGGAAAAAAAACAGCATGCAAAAATAAAGATGTTAAATATGAAATAATAATTTAAAAATATTACATCATGAATATACAGAGCCAGTGCCATGGTGTCCCAAGAGGGTTACCACCCAAAAGGCTTCATTGACTGATTTTCTTTATCTTTATAAGGGCTGAAGTAAATGTTCAATTATTCTTAAGTGTTTATATTAGTTTTCTTGTTAGATAAGGGCTCACCAGCATATTTGCTACCCATGGCCGGCAGGGCACCACCTGTTTTAAAAATAGCTCCTAATTGGGGCAACATTGGGATCTCCTGAGCATTTTTTCAGAAAGGATCATTTGAAAATGTAAACAGTTGGAGAGATTGATTGAAATAAATTGTTGCGTTTTTATAATTGACGGTTTTCTACCTTGTTAAATAATTCTTTTATCAATTTTGAGATATCGTCATCATGTATCAGTGTCTTGATGAATTTCAATATTTAATAATAGCCTAAAGGTATCAAGAGTGGATCAAACTTGTAGCCCTTCACATTGAGCTCTCAATTTCGAAACAGTGGTGGCCCATGTGTTACATTGTACAGGTTTAGCTAATGTAGTCTCCATTTCGGCTTCTTGGTACTAACACTGTCAAACGTGTAAAACGGAACATCAAATGTGCCTGACATAGTGTGATCTAAGAATTAAGAAATAGTGCCATTCTAACAGTTTTCCGTGTTCTTATCTGGATGAATGAGAAGCTGTCAAATGTTCCGCTATGTCAACTGAGAGAACGCCAGAGGAGAAGATTCTCCTATGTTGTCAAGTTTACCTCCACTTGACCCCGTGTTTCAGTCTTGTTAAGATGCACACATTCAAAAAAAGCAAAATAAGAGAGGCATGGGGCATGTTGTTGTTCTCATAATTCACAGTTGTTGCGATTGCCATATCTTACTAATCAGCACAATATCAAATGACCATTTCATGCTGAAGAAAGTGGGGAAACCGATTTTTTCTTTTTTGGGGGGAACAATTTTGCGTTTTTTACCATCTATCCAATTTTTAATTTTAACATCAGCCTCTGAAAACCACAAACGAAAAGTTAACATTTAAACATTATGTGATGTTGTTGCAGTAAAAGAGCAGCAAATATATAGCGCATTCGAGCTTGACATTGTCCAAATGAAAAATGCCAAACATGGTCACTTTGTAGGTTTGACATATTGGCAAAGGATTTGAAAAACTCCATACCAAGTGAGCGCTACAGATGTTTATCCGCGGCGCGTTTTATTACTGAGGATGATTCTGTCTGTTCTGTTAGAGAGCAGCATTAAGAAGTGATCATAACGCTGAACAATCCTGCCACAAGTTAATACCCGCAGCGGGGATATTTGTACTTAATCCCTGTTATGAGAAAAGGAAAATAAGACCTTACAGTTCCCTGCAGCTCTGCTCTGACTTTATTATTCTTTAGTACTTTAATCTACATGTATCTTATCTTTTGCCTTTATTAAATGCTGGTTCTGTCTAATTCACTGGATCTTAAATATCCTCGGTCTCGTGGGCATCAGCTTGACTGCGCATCGGAAATGAAGAAGGAAACTTTGGAGCTCTATTTGAAGTGTTACTCTCGGGAGTGACCCCTCTGCCTTAATAGCTCACAATTAAATTCCCCTGTTCCTTTTCTTCTTCTTTTCTTCTTTTTTTTCTTACATTTTTATTTTTTATTTCAAACCTGGCTGAAGCAAGTCTAGTAAAATGTTTCCTCTGAGCCAACAATTTAAATGCATATTGGATTTGAAAACAAATGACAAAATGAGTTTCTTTTTCATTTTTCAATTGCAATTTGCAAATAGAAAGAATAGATCCGTTCAAATGTGTTTAATATAATAATCAGAATCATATTTATTGGCCAAGTATGTAGAACACAAAAGGAATTTGTCTCCGGTAGTACAGGCTACACTAGTATCATCAATAACAAGCAACTACGAGAAACAAGGACATGACAAAAAAGACATTCTGTAATGTAAGGGTACCTTTGCGGTAGTACCACCCAATGATAGCTGTGAGACAATGTGCAAAGTATCAAGCAGAGCTAAAGTGATCAGTGGTAGAATACAATACTATAACAGTTGTGCAGTGTTAAAGTGACCAGTCACAGTTTGTAGAGCAAGTTTAAGTGTAATTGTACAGAGGTCCTTGAGCGCTTTAAAGTGTCTGGTCCTGTGGAATAGAGATCAGTGGCAATAGTTCAAGTAAGTACAGAGCTGGAGCAACAATGATTATTGTGGTAATGCTGTTCCACAGGGGTGTACAAAATTGCAAAGAGCCACTATACAGGTAGATTTGGGTTACTGTTTAGGGAGTTAATGGCTAGAGGGAAGAAGCTTTTTGAATGTTGGATCGGTAGCGCTTGCCTGAGGGGAGTAGCTGGAAAAGGTGGTGGGCAGGGTGTGGGGGGTCCAGTAGGATTTTCCGTGCCCTCGTCTTGGTTCTTGTGGTGCGCAAGTCATCATGCGTGGATAGGGCGGTGCCAACGTTTTTTTTTCCGCAGTCCTAACTGTCAATTGCAGTTGGATTTTGTCCTTTTTTGTGGTGGCCCCAAACCAAACCATGATGGAAGAACACAGGATTGATTCGATAACTGCTGTGGAGAACTGTCTGAGCATCTCCTGTAGCAGGTCATGCTTCCTCAGCAGCCTCAGGAAGTACATCCTCTGCCTGGCCTTTTTCAATAAGAGCTTTCAGTTTCAGATACTTGACCTTATTTATCTCAGTGTGCTTCTGTGCTGCAGTTTGAAGAAAATCTTGATTGATTAACAGTTGCCACTCTACACCTTTCTTACACTGGTTGCCGGGCTCTGCCGATACTTGTGCCTCGCAAGATTCAATTGGAATTGCAAATCGATGCGAGTATTGATGGCTGTCAAATAAAACCCATTATGGAGAACAGAACTAATTCTTCATTTGGAATTGATTTCATTTTCAATGACCCATGCACGTTCAGTGGAGCACACAAGCACCACAGTGACGTTGCACCAGGGAGACGTTATTCATCACCTACAAAATGTCCCATCCTTGCACCCTAATAAAAAGCAGAGTAATGGCACTTCTGTGGGTGCTGTCACCTCAACACTGCTTCATAAAGGATGACACAATTATATTTTACCAGCTCACCAAAAGTGCTGACATGAAAATCCAATATACGAATGCGTTGGTATCTCTGAATCCCGACATTGGACGACATGCGTGAGGTTGCTTTGGGATATTCGTCAACAAATGTTCAAAAGTGACACGAAAGCTTTTCAATGAGGCGATTGCAATTTTATTTGAGATAGATACTGTCACTGGGGCAGTACCCCACCAGATCCACAGCATGGGGCTGTGATTTATATCGGTGTTTGTTTTATATGTGAAGCATATTTTACAAAGCGACTTATTTACGTGAAAAATATCAGAACCTTACCTTATGGATCCAGGTCATCCGTGACCCCAGTAACGGATAACTCGGGGAAAAAAAAGGAACAGCTAAATTATGCATAGCGTCTGCCTAAAAATGTTGACATTCGGCCAACAACAATTCCACGTGGCTCTTGAAGGAACTACAACAAACTGAATGTAAGGCTGTGGTGAAATAAAACCAGCAATTGGAATTTGTTGGACACACTCAAACCCGTCGGAGTTGTCCGCTGCTTGTTGTGGAAGTTGTTGTGCACATTCAAAAGGAACAGAAAGAAAAGCTGCTGCGTTGTATGAACATCACGGATGCGTGTGAATAAAATGATATTGTTGGGAAATATTAGAATTGGCGAGCCATTCAACTCAGGTACCGGGTCATTAGAATAGTTTGGAATACGTTTCAAGCAAAAAGTAGTCCTCCAAAGTACTGCTACCTTTATTTTATAATTCTTGGCTACTCTACTGGTGGGTTGGTAGTCAAGTGGTCATTAGCGCATCGACCTCACAGTGCAGAGGTCCTGGGTTCAATCCCGGCTCCGACCTTCCTTTGTGGAGTTCGCTTGTTCTCCTCGGGCCTGCGTGTTTTTTTTTTCTTCCAGGAACTCTGATTCCCTCCCACATTCCAAAAACATGCATGGCTGGTCAATGGATCACTCTAAAATGTCCCTAGGTGTGAGTGTGAGCGCAGATTGTTGTTCATCATTGTGTGCCCTGCGATTGGCTGGCAACAGGTTCAGGGTGTCACCTGCCTACTTCCCGCTGACAGCTGGGTCAGGCTCCAGCATCCCCCCGCGACCCTTGGATGGATGGCTACTCTCTACGCACACTCGCATGCAAAAGAAAATCTTTAATTCGGGTTCAGAAAGAGTTTTGTGGTATGACCCCTCTGAGAGTAATAGTTAGTGCATTGGTAGTGTCATGCTCCTTTACGTCATGTGTAACATTGTGTATTTTTTCTTAGCTTAAGTGCCGATGGTATAACCAGCCAAATGTGCACATTTCCATTCCCATATACAGACGCTTGCCTCGAAGCAAACAGCATTCTAATGCCGCATTAGCATCATTCGGTCAACTTGGGGCCTTTTTTTTTTTGGTCTCAAGTATGATGGATGATAGCATTAGAAGAGGACCTAAACCTGAAATCTTGCTTATTCGGAGACAGTCAACGTGACGGCGCAGACAGCCGAGCACCAATGTCCTGCTGCTTGTTGCTTTCCGCTAGCAGAATATGACAGCATCTTAGCGGACGGCGACGTGATTCTTTTTTCTTTTTTTTTTCGTTATTATTCCTTTGAGAGACACATCTGGCCTTGGATAATCTCTCCTTAGTCTTTTCCTGTGTAATACATGCAAAGCCCTGCCGCATGTAATTCCCCGGCTGTTCTTTTTTTCACCCTTGGCGAGGTCAAAGACATCACGTTAGTACAATGAAGTATATCAACATGTCGACATAGTTTTCATTGTTTTCAATGCGTCCCTCTCTACAAAATACACTTGAGACACTGCCGCCGTTGCATATTCGTTTCTGCAAAATTATGTCCAAATGTTTCTGGTGAGCAAAGGAGAAAAGCACTTTCTCCTTTTATTTTTGTCCCCCCTGCCCCAAGAATTAATTTACATTCTTGATGTCAAAGCAAGTAACGCGTTGAGTCCCGATGTCATAGTAATGGTTTGGGGAAGTAAATCAGGAGCAGATTGAGACTGAATAACATGCAATGTTAATGGTAATGGAATGTGGAGCCTGTAGCCGAAATGTGTCGCGCCTGACAAATATAATGTACCTGCAGTGCCTCACTTGTTTATTTATTAACAAAGGAATTGTCTGCTTCACTTTGCTATCACTGAGTCTTGACAGCTGCAGACTCCAGGTGATGCATGAGCCAATATGTGGACTGGGGAGAGCTCAACATCGCACATCAATATGAAAATCAGTTTCTGGCTGAAATAGCTCAGGGCAGTACATCCAGCTCCAAAAAGTGACTAATCTTTGGGTCATAAACCCTGCACAAGATGCCTGGGGTCTTTTTTCGAGAGACAGCATTCAGAAATGCCATCATTTTCCATTCCACGAGCCAAGGACCTCACTCCTTGCATTAGCAGATTTCTTTTAATAGTGTGTGAAATAGCAAGGTTGCCAGAAGAGCAAATAAAAGTGGGGAGGAAGAGGAGAAGTCTAAGGTGACCTTAGTCTCTGGAGCACCAGATTAAAAACTTCAAATGCTCTGCCAGAGGCTCTGCGAAAGAAACAAAAAGACCACAGGCACAATGTGACAGTGGATGAAGGTGGTTGCCAAATATCTTCTTATTACAGAAAGGGATTAGACATTTCATAAGGCACTGGTAGTCCCATTGGTGCGTATATTAGTTTGCATAAAATTGTCCAAATCTGTACTGTGTGCTTGCGCGTATGTGTTCATACTTTGGCTCAGTTTAAGTCTTTCCACTTAACACTTGTGAGGAACTCTTGTCAAATTGAACTTTATTTCTCTCTTCATCCCTCTCACTCTCTCCTTCTCCTTATTTCTACATGTACATGGAATTTAGGCTCCATGTATAACAAAAATGTGCTAAACATCCTCAGATAACATTTAGGACACATGATGGCCAAGGCGTTTTGGCATTTACTTGAAATGACTGACAGCACTTGGTAGCTCCTTCAGCCAGAGACTGTTACACCCGCCCTGCAAGAAGGAGAGATACCGACGCTCGTTCCTACCGACTGCTGTCAGGCTGATGAATAAAAAATAACAATCATAATAATAATAACAATTAAATGATGTGAAGGAGAATTGTAAATAGTACTGCGATTTATCCATTTTGTGTTCATATTGCATTTAATGGAAAGATGTTTGTTGTTTTTTTCTCTTTCTTCTTTCTTCTTTCTACATACATTCTTGCTGCTGGAGGCTGTACATTTCCCCAGTGTGGGACGAATAAAGGATATCTTATCTTATCTTAAAACCTTTTCTGAGAAACAATTATTACCTTTTGAATGAGGGCAAATGCCACTAATTGTGAATGGCCATATGAGCAAAAATTATTCATTCATTCATTCATCCATTTTCCGATCCGCTTTTCCTGATAAGGCTCGCGGGGGGTTCTGGAGCCTCTCCCAGCTGTCTTCGGGCAGTAGGCTGGGGACACCCTAAACCGGTTGCCAGCCAATCGCAGGGCACACCGAGACGAACAACAATCCGCGTTCACACTCACTCCTAGGGAATTTAGAGTGAGCCATTAACCTGTCACGCACGTTTTTGGAATGAGAGAGGAATCCGGAGTACCCGGACAGGCAGGCCAGGCAGGCCCAGGGAGAACATGCAAAGTCCAAACAGGGAGGCCAGAGCTGGAATTGAACCCGGTACCTCTGCACTGTGAGGTCGACGCGCGAACCACTCGGCCACCGGGCCGCTGTTGGAAAATTTATTGATGTTTCAAATGAAATTCAATGGAGTGTTTTTACCATTCATGATCAAATGATATGAAAAGGACCCTTACTGTATTTATTATGGTTAGCATTTTATTTTCAGGGGAGAGATTCTCGATTTTAATCTCAAATTCCAAAACATTGCATCTTAGGTGAATTGAATATGGCACCTCGGTGTAAATGTGAGTGGAAATGGACTTGCTTGTCTATACTTTATATGTCATGCGTCTGCTTGTACCTTATGTCTCACTGAGGCTGTCACTGACCCGTCAAGCAGTGTAGCACTTGAATGGATATTATTTCTTTATAAACATGTTTGTCGCATTCTGGGGTGGGGGGTTTTTTCTGCTCGTATAAGCATGTCGTCACATTGTTCATGATTGGTGAATAATCATTACACCCTCTCCAATGGCTTGATAATCACTCGGCTCACTTAATTACAGACTCTGCTTCCCAGAAAGAAAATAGCAAGGAAAAGATCTCACTCAAGAGGGAAGTGAGACAATGGCTCTCCAAATCCTTGAATGGATTTCTATCTCCAAAGCTCCTGGTGGAGACAATTTGAACTGTAGCATTGCCCGGTGCTGTAATTACTCTTCAATGACTTGAGTTGCAGTCCTTGACCTAGTTTAGATTTCTTATCAAAGACACCCATGCTCAAGAAAAAAAGATTACTTTTTAAACATTGGGAGGAGGGTAAGGCAGAAAAGATATGCTGTTGCAGAAATGCACAGAAATAAGTGGCCACAGCCCAGAGCCATTTGGAAAGCAATAGTCCATTCTATATGATGTGGCGTTGGGTTGGCATCGTCGCAGCCCTTAAATTCCCTTTCCTGAACCAGATGGCGACGGAATTGCACTTTCTCTTTTAATCCAAAGGTGTGGACTTCCATAGGCTTGGGGAAATCTTTTTGGGATTGCCATTTTGGATTTATTTGTACAGAGGAGAAATTCAGTCGCCCCGGGGGCGAGTTTGTCATAGATTCTCCTGAGTCCTCGTGTTGACTGTGTGAAAAATGCGATCAATCTTAAACTTCTGCAGTTAGGAGTACAAATACATACACTCTAGGGTAAACATGCATTCACCAGTCATTATGTGCACAGCTAATAATCCAGTGCAAGAGCTGGTAAATTCAGACTTTGCATTTGAGATATGAGCCATTTTTAAGACTTTTTTTTCGTTTGTTTTTTGGTTTGTTTGTTTTTTTGCTCGCGCTATGTGAACTCAACTCACTTTACAAAGAAGAGCTGCTCTAAATTGGAGTTTACTGTCAAACGAAACAAAACAGAATTGCAATGAATGAATTTAAAATGGAAGTCAAGTGAGAAACTGTCTTTGCAATATGTTCAATGTGCACCCAATAGTAGTCGAAACACAGTATTCTCATTAATATGACATTGGTGGAATTAGAATTAAGCAGATGAATGCACCAGTTTTCATCCATCTCAGGGAAGGGCCATTTTCACATTATGCTGCCCTCTGCTGTCCACTGGAATAGACGTCTAATACCCTTTGGGCTGACATTGTGAACAACCTGTTTTCTGGGTTTTATTGTGCAATGTTTGCAATGTGTAGTTTATAGAGATGTGCAACTGCAATACATCATACTTGTGAGTCTTTTTTATATGTATAAATGTGTAGTTACATTTCAACATGGTTAAAGTATAAAATAAATAAGATGCAATGTAATTAAAATTTAAATTCATGTACACAGTTGGGATTGGTCCGACTGTTTTATTTATTTATTTTTTGGTCCTTCTGCCATTATCCCAGAATAAAAGAAATGTCCTGTGGGTAACCAGTGCTCTTTCGAAATTGTGCATGCAACATCAAGCAATGCACTTAAAGGTTAATTGGAAAAATTATCTGTTGAGCAGAAAACAAATGGCGCCGGAGTCCCCCTGCTGGCAGACGAGTTAATCTATGGCAGGTCCCCTCGTCGCTCCACCTGCGATCCATCTCCGTCACTCTCCTGACAGTCCCTGCAGGCTCCTGAAAGGATATGCCTCATCGCACCACTGTGACTCGCCTGCTAATGAATACAGAGGAGCCCAGGACATCCAGACGCGCACAAAATGCTTGGGCCGCTTAGATGATTCTCTCGCCGGATGTTGGCTCAAATGAAGCAGAACATGGCCCCTAGACCAGGAGCCCAGACAGTGATGGGTCGGATGTTTGAAGATCATTCAATGAACCACAACAGACCCAATGGAGAAAGGTTTATTATGGTAAATGCAATAGGTGGGGGTTCAGTCTGTATGAGGTTTGTAGTACAAAGAAGAGGCCACAAATAATGACCCTCGAGCGAGTCAGCTGTCAGTCCCAAGGAACTCGGAAGCACATGTTTTCCCTTAAAACAGTGGTTATAGTTTTACCCAAGGTAATATTAACCCAACAACAACAAAAATTCCACATTTGTGAATGTGTTTTCACTTGTCTTTAAAGTAAAGCAAGGTGAATGCAGGAAAGGGTGTACTGTGTTTTTTGAAGGACAGTTCTGGCGGTGAACGGAGAAAGACCATGTTAAAAATGTGTTTTTGTTTGTTATTTAGCAACTGTCATTAAAAAGGACTTGCCGAAGACTAGTGAATGTACAGTAATTGCACGTTACACCGTCAAAATCATCAAACTCAAGATAGGGTTTGTTTTGCAAGGTTAATGTGGTCAACAGTGGATTTGCCAAAATGACCCGTTCCCATCCCAAACATTAGATTACTGGCTTAATTGTTCTCTCAAATTTGTATTTTACAATTTAATTTCTTCCCACTTATAGAATTTTGTTTGTAGGTCTGAGCCATTTTTGTATGGATCTCTTCTAACTTATCTATCCATTAATCATAAACTCATACAGGATCAAACACTTCATATACTTATCCTAACAATGACTTTGTCATTTGTATTTGATCTCTTAATTGTGTATTTGTTTCCACTGTATATTTGATTATGTCTGAAGGAGACAAAGATCAGGGCACTAGGGAGGAAATGAAAGAGCTCAGTGGTTCAGATGTTGTAAGACCTTTTAAAACAAACAGTTCATGACTTATTCCTAATAAATTGCATTGTTAATATTTTGGAGGTTCCGATCAGGGTTGTATGCTGCCGATTCCGTTCATCCACCGTTCTTCGGTGTGGCTGATGAGTTGCTATTATTTCTAAAGCTCATTACGAAACACAGGGAGTATAATTTGAGTGAAGAGAAAGCCATATGTTGGCAAGTAGCATCAGCGAAGTGAAAACTACAGGGAAGCTCTTCACCTGCAGGCATCATTGGTACACACTCGGTCACTCTCACAAAAACATTTGGTGCAAACGGTTATTATTACTATATGAATAAGGAGATAAATATTGATCAAGGTATCTTCTGGATACATTTCTGTTGCTTGTGTGTGTTCTGATCGGTTGTTATAAATCAGCATGTATTGTATTGTGTATTGTTATACATTTTTCATTTCGGCTGAACGATCTGAGTCTGACTCACAATGCACTCTAAAAACAGTTGAGTTATTTTATTAACTCCGTTTTTGGATTGGTTGTGTTGGGATTAAATCCTGGGTTATTTCCAAGAAACAAACAAAGAATTCAAAGAAAATACACGAAGGGAAACAGTGGACGTGTAGCCTGAAGATGGAGCTGTATTACCTGGAAGGAGGTTAATAGTAGTACTGTAGAAGTTGTGTTGTTGCTCAGTATACAGAGAGATCAATGCATTTGATGCATTTGAGATCAATAAAATTATAGAACATATTGATACTGATGCTTTCTATAATGTTATTTTGGTACGGGTGCCGGTACTGTACATCTATAACTCTGTAACTCAGACTTGCAAGCATGCTCCGATACTACCACACTGGTACTGCTTTACCAGGCGAACATATAACTTAAGGTTTACATGGATAACAACACTTGGTTAACCGGCTGCATGAATGACTAAAATGTCAAAAGTGCCTTGTGAGTGGCAGTATGCAATTTTCAAGGTTTTTGGGTTTTTTTTTTTCAAATAAAGTATCTTAATTGATAAGAATAAAACCCATTTCCATCACCCTTGCAGACATACTTGGTAACAGAAAGTACTGAAATGTAAGTACTAAAGTGGTATCAATCCCAAGAAAACTCTCAAATGTAATTGTAGAGTCAGAAAAGCTTCAGTTCAAGTCACTTTCTTTCCGTGAGGTACAATCTACACTAATGCATCCCATACAGCCCATAATTACCGGGCAGTAAGGTAACTCATGTAAACTTCAGAAACCAAAATGGTGCCACTTTGGAGAGCCTATCACAGTGGCAAGCTGTCGTACATTTTCTGTCAGTGTAACATTGCAGAAAATCAATGTCTGCATATAGGGCCTCAAATGCACTTAATCTATGCCATGTGCCATGTGTTTAGTGGCTTTTGATTATGGTGGTAACTCCTCCGAAGCATCGGCGGAATAAACAGTTAATAGAGCGTTGAGTTGGTCATAATGCAGTATGGCAGTATGTTTTATCAGTTTGGTCCATAATCATTGTCCTATGCGTGATAACAGCCACTTCATTTAGTTCCACGTTGAGTTTTGATAGGGCTCATTCACTGTGATCCTCAAATCACATCATATTATGCGGAACATGCGGACTTGTCTCGGGCGTGATGGCACTGGGGTGTGAAATCATGTCCCCCTTCATCAAAAGAGTTACGATCAGTCAAGATGGGCTCGTAACAAATAGCCAGCTTTGTGCTTTTATCAGCGATGCCGTGACCCTCAATACTGTGACCTCATCATTAATATGGGAAGGCCGGATGATAGATCAAACGCATGGTTCAGTGGAGCATCCCTGGGCCAGAGCTGGCCTTGAATCGTTCATCACACCATCCCCGTGGGGTCTTTACGACAGTCCAGGGAGAGAGAGAGGACGCTCTCGAGACTGTCAAATTTGTTTTACTGCTTTTGATAATGGACCTCTTCAAAGTTGATGTGAGCAAAGGAATTTCTGCGTCACAATGACATTCCCTCGTGTTAATACAAGTGGACTTTTCTTCAGTCACGGTCAGACTCGAGTCACATCGAAAATATTGATCAAACGGTCTGGGTTGTCGTGTCAAAATTATTAAAAGGAACAGTACAGCAAGTGACTCGACCAGTTACCTCACACCTCAGAAATGGTGATTAATTGGATTTTGGTTAGTTTCAGGTGATTTTAAAACACACCTGCCATTACCGTAGCACTGCAATAGTGTCCAGTACCATCCTGTGTTTGGGTGAGTTGACAATTTGAAAACCTAGTTGGACATTCGGTAATGTGGGGCATCGGTGCGCTCGTTAACTGACTATTACTAGTTTATTTATTTAGGTTAGTTGAAGGACACAAATGGTTTGGTTGATACAGTGTGGTCTGTGAACATGCTTCCTGGAAAATATGGCCTATGATACCCTAGAATTGTAAACATCACTAAGTACAATGTGCCTGTTTGAATTTTTGCTTTGAAATGTCATTATAATGGCTCAAATAAAGCACACATTCAGATTATGATGATGCAACAATAGCAGAGCAGAATTGTTAATCAGTCATTAGCCTTTCGATATCTCTCGGTCAGGAACCAATACAATACTGCATGTCAACTCTCTTTGGAAAGGTGTTATATAACAGTACAGGTATATATAACTGTTGCATTTAGTTTGAGGATAGTAAAACTAGCAACACGCACCCCGATCTGAAGGTGCGCCTCACAACTCCTGTAAAAACGCAGGCAGTCACTTAATGAGCCATTTTTGTACCAAGAGTGGTTTTGCCTCCATTCTAAGCGTGATATGATTAAGGAAATCACGCACAGATGAGTATAAGACTCAAATGTATCACACATTGGGAGCACGATACAATGGGAGCAGTGACAATGTGTCTTCCAGCAGCTTTTGTAATTATAGACACCAATCTCCAAGGGACAATTTCACTTTGCGGTCTTGCTTTTCCTTTTAGACTCATTACATACTCCCAATGTAATTCATGCACTATACACAAATGCGTCTCACAAGTCAAGTCAAGTCAACGGTATTTATAGAGCACTTTCAAACAGCCATCACTGCATACAAAGTGCTGTACATGGAGCGATTTAACATACACAATAAACAGTAAGACGAATCGGTAATAAAGGCGGTGGAAAGCACCAAACAGTAAAATCAAGGACAAATCATGCTGAGTCGAACGCCAAAGAATTCAAGTGGGTTTTGAGGAGGGCTTTAAAGATGGGCAGCGAGGAGGCTTGCCGAATGTTCAGTGGGAGGTCATTCCAGAGAGAGGGACCAGCAACAGAAAAGGCTCGATCCCCTCTGAGCCTCAGTTTAGTTCTTGGTACTTCTAACAAAGACTGGTCCACAGACCTGAGGCACCGGTCAGGTGTGTAGGGGCGGATGAGCTCAGAGTGGTAAGGTGGCGCGAGATTATTTAGAGATTTGAAAACAAAGAGGAGGATCTTGAAAATAACTCTAAAATGAATGGGGAGCCAATGAAGGGATGCCAGAGTAGGAGTTATATGCTCCCTCTTACGAGTACCAGTCAAGAGGCGAGCAGCGGCATTCTGGACCAGCTGAAGGCGCTTAATGGAGGACTGGCTGACTCCAAAGTACAGGGCATTACAGTAATCGAGTCGGGATGTGACAAAGGCATGGATTACTGTCTCAAAGTGTTCATGTGAGAGGAAAGGTTTTATTTTGGCCTTCACAGCACAACAGCCTTCGAGGGAGTGATAGTCCGAGCAAGCAGTGTGAGGCTGCGAGTGTGGCTGAAAGACATATTGACAATTGTCCAATTATGATATAGTTCGTATAAAGTGTTACATTTTAGAAATTAGTCATGGAATTATTTGAAAGAATGTTACTTATTTGCTCCACCAAGAAAATTGTCATTTGTGGGTGTTTGTTTTGTGGCTTTTGTGTGTGTGTGATTGCAAGTAATCTCTTCCATCTTTTGACAATTCTTTGAGCTGGTTACATCCAGATCACGGCTAGTGAATGATTTTACTTTCACAGATAACAAATGCTTTGGCCTTGGCGGCAGTTTTATGGTTCCCAATTCCTATTTGACATCCCCTTTCAGTGATATAACCTGTCAGTGGAAGCTTGATGTTGATGATGTCTACCAAAACAATACACCCGCAGTAAATAGAAACACAAATCAAAACTACAGCAAAAGCTGCTGCTAGCACGGGCAACTGTCTCTCTCTCTCTCTCTCTTCTCTCTCTCTCTCTCTCTCTCTCTCTCTCTCTCTCTCTCTCTCTCTCTCTCTCTCTCTCTCTCTCACACACACACACACAGAGCAAAGTTCACTCAAATTGCTCATTAGTGTGGACAATCTGTGCATTATTTCATTTGAGTCACGTGCATTCATATCATGTATTTACGCTGGTATAATAAATTTCAATCAACAACACTAGTCAAAAAATGTTTACTCCAAGTTGCCCATCTCTAGACCATCACATATAGTTTAAATATGCTACATGCACTGAAGAAAATGAAAAGAAAATGATTGCTGATAGTGAACAGTGAAATAAGGTATTGACTTATAAATTTTGGGTCAGACGAGTCACTCCAGACCAAGTGATGTTTCATATACCTTATGTATTGTTTATTTTGTGCCATCGGTGCTCAAGGTTGACAAACGTTGGTGTGACATGAAAATGAGGTGCGAACCCGACAGTGTTAACTTACTTCTAAATACAACTGATGGAGTATTTATTATTTTTCTCTCGACTGTGACATTGTGATTTATGATCGACAGATAACGTGTACGTCTCCTCAATTGGAATCTTCGCACCCGGTCAAAAGTGATTACCGAGGCATTTCAATCGAAGATTGTGTCTGACAATAATTCGAACTTTATGGGTAAAATGTAAATGTAACTTTTGATACTTCGTTGTGATTGGCCAGGAAAATGCGACTTCTGATTCCTGCTGGGTTTAAATCCCACAGTTTCTCAACTTTACATAATCATCTGAAGAAAAAAAAAAACAAATTTTTAGTATTTTAATGTCATTTAGCATTTTCAGCAACAAAATCCTTAATGCGCATGCCTGCAAATGCAACCTTTATTGAGTAATAATTATTCATTTGCCATTTTCCTAAAACATGCGTGTTAGGTTAATTGAAGACTCTAAATGGAACACGGGTGACATCGGATGAAGCCCGATGAAAACAAAAGCTATTGAAAATGGATGCATGAAGGGCATTTTCCAGCCACTCCCAGCTGCCTTTTTGGGAAGATGTAGCGATAACTGACAAATGAATTCTTTTTGACTCTATAAACATTGAGAGTGTTGTTGATATTGTGAATCGTGTTGTGTACACTTTAATTTCCAACCTGTAACCCGTGCGGTGCAAAGGTGCCATCTTCAGTAATCCCCACACTGAGCACTTTAATGAAATGTGTAATAACGTTTCGTGTTGTACTCTTGCGTGAGATAAGGTTGCCCAGTGGGGCTGACAAAGATAAATGGCAGCGCTCTCCTGTCACCCATCTGCACTTGAATACAAGACACAATGTCCTAAAAGATATTTCTTTTGTGAAACCTTCCTCGCCAGAGACGACACCATGTCTTCCGCAAAAATCGGTTGAATATTAAAAGTTACCGTGAACATTGATTTTATAGGGTGACATGAAATTTACTCCATCCAGACATTTCTCCCTTTAATTACTTTGTGGGGCCATTTTAAATGTCAGCCGGCATTACCGTCATCAGGCAACAGGGCTCAATGTCTCTCGCGGGTGCAGTTTGTCGCAGCAGACATAGCTCAGCTCCTACAGGTAGCAGCTGACATGACTATTAGTCTTTCATCAGCTACTTGCAGGTGTCACAGTCGCCGGTGCACACTTGTCAGAGCTGCTCTGCGTGTTGTTTGAGGTGATTCATCTTCTTGCCAGCATCATTAACTTCCTTGTGGAAGGAGCGACCGAGGAAGAATCCAAACAAGGCTCCACAAAATGTCCTCGCCTCGTCACCAGTGATATTCTCTCCTCCGTAATCAGATCGAAAGTTACACTTCTCCTAATATCTGATACTAACAAACAAACGTTTCCGGATTGTTGATGTTAGGTTTAACAAACAAATTGATAATAGCGTCAAACATCCCGGCCGCTCTTGTATTTAGTGTTTCCCCATTAAACTAATGAGTTTCGGTCTTTCTCCATTAATTAGCTAGTTCAAGCGCAGATATTTGCAAATCAAGTGTTTACTGATTGTTTGCTTTATTTAGCCTCCTACATTTAATCAGAGACGGGTAAAGATCTGTCAAATTAACCTCTTTTCCACTACATTACATCAAGCGCATTTAACCCAAATGAAGTCTTAGGTTTGCACAAGATAGCAGTGTACACTTCGCATAATGATGAATGAATACGAACTTGATGAAACCCTCATAAAGGTTCAAATGTATCATCAAATTTAGCTCATTAATGACACATACAATGGGCATTTCTTGCCTCATTACATTGCACATTACAGTTTACACTCAGGAGCTCATGAAGCCAGCACTTTTTTTTTAACCCTCTCTTTAAAAATTGTTGATTATGGTTAACTTTTTTTGGGATGGGTGAATTAAAAATGAATGAGATATGTCAGACATACATTATTGTTTTTTTTCAAGGAGAAAAAAAAAGACTTCACCCTGTGACCTCTTCTCCAAACGCTCGCTTCACTTTACAGGTACTTGATAACAAGTTATTATCCAATACAGCGGCTCTTTCAGAGCTACTGAAAAGTGGCAGAGTCGCCGTGCGCCGGGTTGTTATTAAGCTGCTGGGTGGACTCTTAAGGAACACCTTCGACAGTCCTTCAACCTTGAAGCATTTTATAAGAAAAGCGCACAGCTTCAAATTTAGTTTGACTTCAGATTTTCAGCTGGTAGCCACGGAGGAGGTAGAGATCATAATCCCATTCATGTAAGACCATTGTCTATTTTTCACATCTGTATTTCCCTATTCCCATCCAGTTTTTAGATGATGTGCTATTGGAATCTCATCGGAGGGCAAGGCACTGTCAAAACTAAAACACTTAACAGTGCCAATTGGTTTGTTCAGCAATAACGGAAATTAGACACAGTATGTGTGTGGTGGAGTGAAATGTTTGTTTCGTTGTTGTTAAGAACAACTCCCGAGAGAATTTTTGGCTCCATGTTCAATAATGCAGCTCATAGAGGATACATGGCCATTTGTTTAAGATCATTGTATACGTTGCAGGCAATTGAACCGGCAAAACTCCTTAGTGAACGTTCCACTTGATTAATAGGGTTAGAGGTGGCGGGCACTCGTGCTAATAGGAAAAATAGTGAATCCAGGCACAGTTTCATCTCTTGTGTCTCCACTTGATTAGTTTAACAGCTCCTTTGATCTTTTGCTGTGATTGAAGTGTTTAAGTGGAACGTGGCGGGGGGGAGGAGGGGGGCGAAGCCAGAGAGCAGGCGAGTAATGTGCCACCACATGCCTATGAGGCACAACGTCTTAATGTCAGGGGGAAATTAAAACACTTTTCCATTACCGGGGCCCTTGAATCTTAATTCATTTGTCCACATGCAATACAAAGTAGGTGACAAGGTCAGTAAATACCCACTGAATGAGATGTGAATGTTGACCTTTGAGAACAGGTTGAAATGAGTTGACTTGCGTGTGTGTGTGTGTGTGTGTGTGCGTGTGTGTGTGTGTGTGTGTGTGTGTGTGTGTGTGTAAATATTGTTTATACTGTATGTGAGAGATTCCATTTTTAGCAGTAGATCAAGTATTTTCAGAGGCGGTTTGCATTGATTATTTCGTTCACGGTACACCGTGTTATGTCTTGCTTATGTATCTGTTGGTGATATTTTAGTCAGTTGAGAATAGAAATTGAACGAAAAACAAGAGGTCCGAAAAAACATTTTAAAGAGACTTTCAGTGAAACTGAAGACAACCAACTCAACCAATACGTTAGCATCGGGTTTATCAGACTATAACAAATAAGTTCAAACAAAAGTGACATTATAATGGCAATACTTAAACAGGTTAAGCATTTACTCATTAAGTTTCCATGAATATGAGATATTTAGGGGAGTAAAATTCATTTCACCGTAATTTAAACAATTGGACAATACCCCAAAAACATTGATTTTATTGCTGTTGTTGTTTTGTTTGTTTTTGTTTGTAGCCTTTGTATGACATTGAGCAGTACAATCATATTGTAATTGGACTATGGTTGTTGAATACAGAATCTGACTAAAATCGAAAAAAAGTACACCTCTGATGCTTCAGTCCAGTGAGCATCAAAGGGTTAACTCTGAATTTGTGTTCTGCGGTTTGTGGCTTTTTGCAACACTTTTTCTAAATGAAGAACTCTTGTCATGCAAGGTCTACTTGTACAAGAGCCGCCATTGTTGCCATGCGCGCACGCACACACGCACGCACGCACGCACACACACACACTCACTCACTCACACACACACACACACACACACACACACACACACACACACACACACACACACACACACACACACACACACACACTCCTACACTGAGGCGTCAGTCATTCTTCTCTTCACAAATCTCAGCTGCCACTTCCAGCTGTGCCATTTTGCGAATCACCCATCAGCCATCGAATGTCAGGAGCTTTAGAAGTCATAAGCTTGAAGTATCTTTGGAACACACAAACAATTTGGTACCCGTAATGTTGTGTCAATACTGCCATGTACAAGACAGATGTGGTTATTATTTTGTCATTTCAACATTTCACATCAGTTGGAGAGCCTCACAGATTCGGCTGTCCAGTGCCCGAATGTCAACTAAATGAGCAGACAGGTGGAAAAGAGCAGCGAATTTGTTACTGCTGACAGAAAGCACTGATGGATTCAACAGCTGTGAACATCCACAAACCACCAGCGGGCAGATGGGAGTGCACAAATCTCAAAAGTCAGCATTAAGTTCCATAAACATCCCTTCCGTTGTCCCGCAAAAAAAAAAACGAACAAAAATTTGGCAATTTTAAGATCTTCAATAGATTGTATGACAGTCCATCATAGCCAAAATGGGCTCAAAGAATGACAGTATATGCATTAAAAAAGCACTGTTGGTGAAGGAAATCTGCTGCGTTTGCAGCGGGACTGTATTATAAGATATTTAAATGAGCATAAGCAAGTAATGACGAGCACTAATATACGGTAGCCATTCCACTCACACCACAAGCATGTATAATGGAAGATTTGCATAACTTGAATGGGTCTGTAGACAGCCGATGTAAGTGTGCAGAAAATAACCCGAAAGCTTCATCCTATATCTTTTCAGTTGTCTTCACCTTCATTGTTTGACATTTTTTTTCTCCCTGAATTCTGTGATTGTAAAGCTGACTCAATAAACAAAAAAATATATAGTCAAATAATAAAAATAGCTTTCCTGATGCATTGTCATGCCGGTCGCCCAGTTAGCACATCAGCCTTACAGTGCAGAGGTGCAGGGCTCTTGTCCTGTCCAGAGTTGCATTTGAGCTGGAGCCTATCCCAGCTGACTTCGGAAAAAAGGCAGACTACGCTCTGGACTGGTTGCCAGTCAATCACTGGACCGTTTTAGAGACAGGCACATGCTCACTGAATGGCAACTGAACCCACGCTGCAGACACAGAAATCAGGCAAGTGAACCACTAAATAGTGAGTTACTAATAAGAGTGTTATTAAAATAAATGTAATTTCACAATAAAAGAATGATTTTATGGTCCCATTTCAATGTCTCCAACATTTAAAATGTAATCAAAACATCCCCATATTTCACCTTGACCCACAATGAGAAGCATTCATCTTGTAATCATAACTGAATTTCTCATCATGTTCTTTCTTGCTTTTTTCTGTCTGCCTTAATGCAAGCTTAAATGAAGGGGAGATTATAAACCGGTTTTGTTAGAACTCCAATCACTCCAATTACATTTTCACCAAAGTGACTTTTCCCAGTCATCCGGCCGGGGATTTCTTTAGCCATCAATTAGAAATGTCACTTCTAATCTGAGTCAGCTTCCCAGACACTGGTCATTTCCCATTAGAGTCATTTTCCCCACAATCCTGTGGAGCGATAAACATCTCCGTGGCTCGATAGAGGAGACGTGGAGGAGACCGTAATTAAAGAGGTGCCATTTACTCTCAGTCAAGCCCTCTCAGAGATCTGAATCTGCAATTACCTTTTAGAAAATAGCATTGTCAGGACAAGAATCGCATTAATAATGGTCTGCATCTCTCTGGCACGGTACAGAATGCAATCATTTCCACTGAAGTTGCACTTTGATTGTTTATCGCTTAACTCGGGGGTTATCAGCCACTCGACTGGTCGTGAATGCACACAAGAAGCAAGCAATTGTGTGGGCTACTTGCTGTACAGGTAATCTTGTGTAAGGAGGCTAACCTAATACCATACTCGTAATCATTGTGATATCATGGATGGTAGTCTCCTTCTCTCCCTCTCTTTCGCATGCTGTCTCATTCACGCAACGAGTCAGCCCACTCATGCGTGACTTTCCAAATACTTTATCAAGTGCATAAGGACCATTTGCACAGAAGGCAATTAAAAGCTTTAGTGGTTCCTGCAGTCAAAGGGGTAGTTTGGAGGCCCCAGTCGGCACATGAGCCAGCACCTTATTGGAGAGGGCTGGATTTGTGCAACAAAATAGCTTCCATAATTTATACCAAATAGACTGGAGGTGGGGCGTGTGGGCCAAGACGAACGCATCTGCATTAATCAAAGTGAAATTACCCGGGACGTTGGCTAATTTGTAGAGGGCCGCCTCACACCTGCGCGGAAAAGTGGAGAGAAATGAGTGACTAAACACTGCTACAAATGTGCATGCTAAATGGCAATAACGAATGAAAGCGCCAACTGGATTTTATTCCTCATCCCAAGAAAATTGATGAAAAGGATGATGAAATCACAATCAACATTCATAAAAATTTGGCTGAGCCAGGAAGAGAGTAACTACACTTGGAACCTTATGTGTTTAAACTGTCACCATCGTACAAGCTTTATTACCCATGGAGATATTTTATACAACTCTTACCTGTTATAAATGTGAGGAAAAAAATGTTAAGTGCGTGTGTGTGTGTGTGTGTGTGTGTGTGTGTATATATATATTCATTCATTCATTCATCTTCCGTACCGCTTGATCCTCACTAGGGTCGCGGGGGGTGCTGGAGCCCATCCCAGCCGTCTCCGGGCAGTAGGCGGGGGACACCCTGAATCGGTTGCCAGCCAATCGCAGGGCACACATAGACGAACAACCATTCGCACTCACACTCACACCTAGGGACAATTTAGAGTGTTCAATCAGCCTGCCACGCATGTTTTTTTTTGGAATGTGGGAGGAAACCGGAGCACCCGGAGAAAACCCACGCAGGCCCGGGGAGAACATGCAAACTCCACACAGGGAGGCCGGAGCTGGAATCGAACCCGGTACCTCTGCACTGTGAAGCCGACGTGCTAACCACTGGACTACCGGGCCGCCTATATATATTTATTTATATATTATAAATATATAAGTAGTATAATATATATATTATATATTATATATTTTATTAATATATTTATATATATATATATATATATATAAAGTATAATATCTGCAACCAGAGTCCCTCTCATTTCTAATTTCTAAACACTAACGTCAGTACATGTATAAAAAGTCAACCAATGAAAACTAATAATACAACTTATAAAATCAGCCTTTGAAATCGTGAAAATTTAAACGTTGTCTCAACTTTAAGATGCAGTGGGCATGTCTAGTGTCCACTGAATATATAAAACCATGCCCGTTGTAAATGGATGCTACTTAATCAAACATTTTGTATTTCAACACATCCGTATGTTTGAGCCGTGAAACTATATCTGCTTGAAGCATATACTTGCTGAAATACCGTCTTGGCCCGAATATAAGACGGCCCTGATTATAAGACGACCCCCTCTTTTTCACGACTCAAGTTTGTAAAAAGACTTTTTGAACACCAAATTATTTTTATACATAAAATAATTACAATACATCTGAAACAAATGATCATAACAATATATTTGAGAGAAAAAGCATGTTATTTTTCATCGTTCAAATCTTATTATCTGAAGTTTTAAATATGTAAACTAAAGTGCAATCACATTCGTGAATGGCTTCTGATTTTTTAAATGTAAATGACATCATAACTTCTCCTCAGGTGCCGGTTAACCAGGCCGATCTTTGACCCACTTTTCTCCAGATTTTCGCTGTGTTTCTCCATTTTCTGTTATCTCTTCTATTATTTTCTTCTCTTTTCGCCGTTTTACATATACAAAACAAAAGAAGAAGACTAAAATGTAGTACAGTGTATCACTTTATAACCACAAATGAATATGACATAGTTTTCAGTCTTTGCTGGTTTTTAGCAAGTATCTTCAAACATAATTTAGAAACAAATCTCAGTATTCTCTTTACAGGGTCTTTAAAGGTCCCACAATAAAACTATTAAGTAAATGTGACTTCTTGAATTTATCACACATGCTTATGCACCGGCTTCTGATTATCAAGGAGTTTGGGGAAATTAGCCTGGCGCATGATAAGCGCGTCCTTAAAACGACCATATGCAAAAGAGGGATCGGGAGGATTATCTTCGAATCAATCCATAATGCAGTGATGGGTATAGGCCAAGATCACAATGTCATGATTTTTGTATTTATTTCCCATACTTTTGCAGCCCTTCACATGTTTTCCATTGCACCAACCACATGTGACCAATACTGTTAATGCCAGTGAACAGAGGAGATGTTGAGGGCTATAGTGACCTTCCCAGTCTGTGTGTTATACATGACTCTCACCAGCCACTATTTATTTCTTTTTAGCCCTCAGAAAGCCTGGCTGTCTTTATCGCTCCACGGGATCAGCAATTGCTCATGGACAGTCTCTCAGTAATTCATCCATGCTGGGTATCTCTTCAATGCGCCGCTATGTGCTTTGCAAATGCACTGTACAAGGAGAGAATACAAGAGAGAAAAGTGGTTGGGGAGGACTTGGTTGCATTTCAAGTAACTTCCCGTTCAAGCTTTAAACACTAAAGGCACGTCTGTTTGTGTCATTTGAGCATTATGGAAATGGGAATTGATACTTATCATTGTTTATCCTTTCATGTGCTGTTCTTCTTGCCAATTAACCACATATCTCCCTTTTATGTTTGTCGCCGTAGTAACCTTTACACCACAAAACAGGATCCACGTTAGTACGACAACAAGCTGAGTTCAAGAGTACAGTTTTAAGCTTTTGGTGACTCACAAATTATGTAGAGTGAAATTTAGAAAAACATTTGGAGCCCTTTCTGTTTTGAGCACGTCATAAGTGTCGTACCAAAGGCTTAATTGGATGAATTTCTCTCTTGACAAGCAAATGTAGCCCCAGGCAAAGATAACAGACTTCTAAACTCTCTTTTGTGCAGCGTGCAGATGAAAGGCCGCAGAAGACAGCAGCTTGTCAAAAAGCAGCAGCTCCCGGCAGGTGTGAAGCCGACCAGAAGAACGACAGGTTATCATCAGCCTGCTGCATGAGAAAATGAGTTGTGTTGCCGTCAAGTCCTGATGTCTCATTCTTACCTCTGTTTGCACTCCCCAACTCGCTTCAAATATGACAGACGCTTCGTTGTTTACAAATAGTTGAGGACAACACTGGGTGGCTTGCTCGTAGCAACGTCATTTTTGTAATTATTCAACAACTCATGTTAAGAAAAAAAAATGCACTTTGGGGTCACTATTTTTGTACCCAGCAAAGTGCAATCTAACTGTGCACATCGGTGGAGTTTTTTTTAGTTTTGGTATTTTTATAGACGGGCGCAGTAAGAAAATGGATGTTTGCATAGTTGTGGGAGCGAACACAGTTGCCATGATTTCTGGCCCATTGATGTGGGTCCTTTCAGTCACACACATGCTTTACATGTAGTGTAAATAAAACAACCTTTAAATTGTATTCTATTTTATAACATTTAATTGTGCACCATCCAATATTAAACAATTAAAAATATTACACCGTTATATTTATAATACGATATACGCAGTACAGAAAATGGATGGACTATTAATATTATGTCCAGATGTTTTAGTTTGCGTGATTGGTAACATTGACATTTTGCTGTTTGCTCGTGAGCAAGAATGTAAACATTGACGTCATTCTTTGTTCTTTATTATATAATAACGTTCAAGTGTGTAATGCCTAATTTCATCCTCAAACTCTTTAAAAGATAGACATTGATTAAATTGCTCTCTCGTTCTCCTAGCAAGCGGCATATTAATCATGGATCCAGTGTGTAATTCCACTCACTGCTCCGCGAGAGATGAGCGATGAAGAATGGCAATAATTGGCCATGGCCATGCTGGCAACAGAGCATCTGCTTCGTGCTGCACAATCAGCCCTGTCAGCATTGTAAAAAAAACTCAAAGATTGGTTGGAAGGGAAACAAGGGAATCACTTAGTTAAGTGGAACTAAGTTAAGGTTCATTTTGTTTGGCATTTCATTCGACAAATGCTCCTGTTCTCTTTTCACTGTTCATTTTGCAGCAAACAGTAATATTACAATTCAGCAGATACAGTATTTGGCTCATTGCACGTTTTGTTTGAATAGATTTGAATTGTCACACCACATTCAAACAGGGGCAGGGTTGACTGGAACACCAATCAATATGCATCTGTGTATGCTATTATGGTCTGTTTCAATTACATATATTTTTATGTTACCAGTAAGTATCCCCCCATCCCTAACAGAAAGTACTATTTATTTTGTATAGAAAACACAATTGTTGTCTGATGATAATGTGTCATCGCCATTTGATCTGGAAGAAAAAAAATTTGAATTACTCTTTCAGGGAATTGGCTTTTCGCTAAGCAGGTTGCACTGTGTCACTGTGGTTGGCACAACCGCCTCATAGTTAGAAGGTATTGACATCGAGTTATTGGGTAGCGGTACTTTGACTTTCTTCCACATTCCAAAAACACGTACGTGGGTGAAAATTGTCCATTTAGGTGCCAGCGTAAATCCATGACACTCTATGTCTGTATGTGGCTGCGACTGAAACAAACAGTCCAATCCTGTCTTTCACCCAAAATCAGTTGGTTTGAGTCTAAACTCTCTTAAAGGCAAGTGCATGTAAAATACATGTATGACATTTGTCAAGCTGAGGTGGCATTACACTGCTATAAAAAGTACCGGCAATAATAAAAATACACAAAATAAGTAATGGAAAATGACAACATGCCAACTCTACACAGGAAGGCCGGGGCCAGAATCAAACCTTGCACCTCTGCACTGTGAGGCCGAAGTGCTCACCAGTCTTGCACCGCGCCACCCCAACGTGTATTTACTGAGGTCCAAATTAAGATTTCCAGATCCTTACATGTATTGAATAAAGTATGTCACATCAGGTTACCAAGTTGTAAATGTCCTGTGAGAATAATATGGAGCAATACATTGCAATTTAATTTTTTATTTTTTTTTACATCTGCAATCCATTCACTTTTCATATTTGGCCATTACCATTTATTTTATTACTCAGATGTAAATCTGACTTAATTGGGAATCTTTTCATATGACTTCTTTGTTGAGTGTTATGACTTCATTTCCAAAACCCAGGAGAAGGAGTTACACAATGTGTCACAATCAATTTTGCTCTCCACCTCCCGATGACCAAGTTCTGATAAGGTCATTGGTGCTCATTTTGTCACAGTGGCCTTTTTCTCCTACCTTATAACTTCTGTCTCTATCTGTCTTCATCACTAAGGCCATTGAATTCTTGCCAGGAAGAACATTAACACTATTTGAAGGTCCTTTAATTATTCCAATCACCATTGTGGTCAGAGAGTAGTACGGAGCCCCTAAGGGGACATGGAAGGAAAAAAAAAACTTTGCGAGATCTCGCAAAGTAATGCGAGATCTTGCAAAGAAAGATTGCGAGATCTCGCAATCTTTATTTGCGAGATCTCGCAATCTTTTCATGCGCGTTGATCTACTTCCGGGTCAGCTTGGCGGATGTTGACTGTCGTGCGCGGCTAATTTGAGAGACTACACAACCTCGGAGGAGAGAATCACGTGCGCGACTCATTTGAGAGACAACACTACCTCGGGGCAGGAGAGAATCATGGAGGAGGACTTGGAACACTTCTTGCGATCAAGAAATGTCACTCAGGTGGACATTACGCGCATGAAAAGAGACAAGGTGGGCATACAGCCATACACTAACATAATAAGCGTAACAAGAGCAAAATGGACACTGGCTCCGACACGCTCACTTTCCCTACTGTTATTCTCTCTGGTATCAAATGTAAAAACAGCCACATGTAAGATGGAAAATCACGAGAACTTTATTTCTGGTCCAGATTTTAAAAGGTTGAAACATGCGTGAATTGCCCAGCTGTATCTCATAGATGCCACTTTGATATTAAAAGCATTCAAAATACGATCTTGAGCCTTCCAGCATTTTGCCTGCTGACATATGCAATAAAGTCTCCTTGCCCTTAAATTAAAGAGATTCAAATCCCTGATAAGCATCCCCACTATCTTCTTGTCTCGTGGTCTTATCTTCCAGCCTCTCGACTTCAAGACAGGTCAATGAATCATCCCTATGGTACCTGATAGGAGATTCCATATCAAAATGTGCAATATATATAACCAAGATCAAATTCTTTTTCATAGTTTTAGAGGAGTTTATCCTCATTACCGTACAAACAATCAAGGCGGACACACATGAATGTAGTGTGATTGGAGCATAGGAGAATTTATCACTCATTCTGCAGAACAGTGTCCATCCATCTGAAGGGGAATTAGTTATTACAGGCCTACAGGGAGCCATGATAGAGTCGTGTCTCCGTGAATGGCTTAACCCAAGCCTCTTTGTGTTTGCTATAGATGAGAAACATCAGAGGCCCACAGAAAGACAAAGCCAAGGCTGGTTGAAAATTAACTACAGTTGGGGGTTTCATCTAGCACACGGAGTAATGCATCATGAGTTTTCTTGAGACGGTTCATACAAAAGTGAACACACAATAGAGTAGAAGGATGACGAACCAACCTCTCTATACTCTGGTTCATTCAACTTGAGTCCTTAGTTCAATCTAAGATCAAGAAGACGACAGGTTCATGTGAGTAGACAAGAGGATCACGGAACACACCGTGTTCTCACATTTGGAGCCTTAATCACAGTGAGAAGACGGAGGTGACAAAGCACCATGAATGAACATTATAGGGTCTTAGGTCCTCTTTGTCCAAAGACTGAGATGGGGAAACATTACAAGTAGAAAACTGTGATGACAGATGTGAAGCCAACCCAAAAATAAAAGGGGTTGTTACATGACCATGATAGATAAGTGTGTTTGTAGATAGAATAAGAGGTATACCGTATAATACCTCTATGACATCACAAGTAAGAAGCATTATCTATGACTTTGTATTTTTGCTACAGTTCTTGTGTTAGACGCGAGCACGGGTGTCAAACTCATTTCACATTGTGGGCCACATACAGCCTCGGTAGATGTTAAGTGGCCGTATGTGGCAAGTAATTAAAAATTATACCATACTCTGCTAATAATAACCAAAATAATATGTCTTTCCTTTGTTTTGGTCTAAAGAAGCACAAGAACACTAGGAAAATGTTTACATTTAACGAACATATATTTTACAAAACATTTCATGAAGTACCTAAGATTTCCTGAGACAAATGTGCAATTTCTTTTTATCATTCACATATATGCATTGCAACTGATCCCACTGACTGCACAAAGGCACAAAACCTTAACAAGTAATTGGTATTGAAAAATATTGTAATGCACTTATAAGATTACACGAGATTTATAAAGAAATGAAATTTTAAACCATTTACACAAGCATATAAAATCTAAACCTGTCTAACACCTGCCTACACCTTACAAACTAAGTAGAGTGCTATAATATGTGTAAAGAATAAAGAATTCACATGTCCTTGCTAGCATCTGCTGTGTTGGGTCTGTCTCAGTGACAAACTGAGGCTGCTGTTATCTTCTTCTCTGATATTCCATGAATTGCACCTTATTACAAGTATTCATTCTGTGTCTTTTATGCTTTTTTTTTCATTTTTAAATTATCCTGCGGGCCGGATCAAACCTCCTCGCGGGTCGGGTTTGGCCCGCGGGCCGTGTGTTTGACACCACTGCACTAGTGTTTGTTAGAATGTAAAGGGGTACAAAGTCTTGCGGCCAGTATAAAATGCAGTGGTGGGCCGTGTTTTGGTTAGGCCGTCAGTGGGGACTTGCCTGAATGAATACACCTCTTCATACCACCACAATCATGTTGCAATTATAGAAACTATCAATAATACTTTGATGCAATCTAACAAGATGCAACTGTGCCACGGACTTCATATGGCTCAATTTAAAAAAAATCAATATTTATCTAATAACCTCACAAAAACATGAAACATTTAATTAAATACCTCACACTTGCCAGAGATGCTGATTATCGAATATATTGTATCGCTATTGTAAGTGATCGTTGAACTTGTCCTGCTCTGACCAACCAATCACAGGATGGAAAAACATTGACGTTATTGTGGACCGACCTGAGAAAAATTTGAGTCCGTTTGCTAATACTGCACAGTGGTGCCTCGAGATACGAGTGAGCCACGTTTTTTCAGAAACGAACGATTGACGATTTTGGGGGGGGTTTCTTTGTTTTGCTTTGACATGCAACGGAAAATTCAAGATTCAATTGTTCTATGGTGGCACAAGCAGGATTCACTTTTCTACAAGTAGCAGTTTAGCGGAGAGAGAAAAAATATTTTAAAAATGAAGCTTCAAGCTAGTTGATGCCACTCCCACTTAAAGTTTAGTGTCAAACTAAATGTCAAACAAAGAGGCTCACACAAGTATTTAAAAAAACACACAAAATGTAGACAGACAATATAGCAGTACTCACAGGGTTTGTACTTTATTTGATTGGCTTTTTAAATATATCTCTGGGGGGGAAAAACCCTATTAAAATTAATGCATTTTATTGAGTCAGTATTAACATTTTGTTTAACTCATTCACTGCCGTTGACAGGCAGCTAGTCTACAGCATACACCAATCTTATCGGACTCATTATTATTGACTCACTAACTCAAGACAGCTTTTATTGCGGAATTCTTTGTCAACATGGCATGCTTTATTTTGTGTGCTCACCTGTTTCCTTCGGTCCAGCAATTCAGAAGTGAGACAAAACAATTCAGAGTTATGTGCATTTATTGTGTCACATGTGGCATCTCTATTTAGATGCACATCTTATGTAAACATCAATCGAGAGGTTTTTTTTCCTCTCTTGAAGTATGTTCTTCTCTGTTGGCATAAACACTATCAAAAGCACTGGCATACATTTACAATTACATTAACCCATCTAAACCCTGTCTCGTGTCTTCATTTCATAGCTTGTCTCTTGGCTGTCCAGCTGCTTGCTACACACGGACTCAAGGTCTATTTTCAGGTTAAATATAGATTTGATTGTTTATTTTGTATGGTGTAGCTGGTGATGTATGATCCGGTTTGCGGAGTGCATTGATTTCAAATAGACAAATGAATGTAAGTGGAGTTCTCATTGAGGCTATTTATTTGTTATATGTTAATAGAATAGCGTAGTGATGTATGGTAGCCATCCATGCTCAGTTACTTCAAGAACACACTAGAAATGTAAGCAAAAAAAATAAATAATAACGTTGATCCAAATACCTAATTAAAAAAAGATTGTGTTCGTATCAGAATTTTGACAATACAAGATGCTATGTAATGTCGAGAACTTCTCGGAGGGTATGCGCATCTTTGTTGTCATGTTAGGGTTTGACGTGAAGCAAACCTTTGGTGACGACGTGGACAACGTGTGTTAAAAGAGGGAAAACCTGGAGAAAAAAAATCATAATCACCCCTTACATGCTCACCGAGGTATGGGACCGAACGAATGCTATGCTTTTGTTATAATAGTTTGTGCTGCTGTAGTGAACTCATTTTTTTGATACGTGGTTCGATGTAAAAAAAAAAAGTTTTTTTTGACACGGTAAAAGAATAACTCGTTAATTATATTTTTATGACAAATTAATTAAGATTGTTGATTAATAATCATAAATATAACTAAATAAAAATGTTACTCGAGTGTTGACATGTTTGGTAGCCTGTAAAATCGCGCGTGCGCAGTATAGACACCGCCTAGCCTGTTAAGCTAGCAATCAAATCAGCCAGACACAGTAAGCTAGCCCAGATATAAATTAGACAAAGAAACCTTGTGAAGAGTCTTACTCAAAAAGAGTCCAAAGTGACGGATGTTGACAGGAGCGCCTGTGACACTAAGCGACATACCTTACTCGATACATATGGAAGTATGAAATTGAAAGGTACGCCGTCACGATTAATTTTCCAACTTTTTTGGCAGTCGATGTACATGTTAGCTCGGGCTAGCTGCTAGTTAGCAGACGTTGTTTTGCCAGCAGCATATTGAACGGAAACGTGAGGGCTTACGTTAGCTCGCTCGACTAGCATTCTGTCAAAAAAGCTGCATAGGCCCTTTGTTTTACACTATGTCAAGAGAACCGGAGTCGATTTTGTACCCATTTCCTTTGTTGGTTTCCTACGCGACAGCGATATCGACGTACATGGTTACGTGTTGATGTGAAGGCAAATAGGTAGTTAATGTTTGTGTCAAGCTAGCCGATTGTTGTTAGCCGTGTTTGCGGTTGATAGCTAACGACAATGCAACATTACCTTTTGCTAGTGCGAACTGAAATGCTAGTTTGGATTAAGTCCCACCGCCTTAGTGAGTATGCTTGCTCATCTATATGTAGGTGTTGGAAGTAACTTTATTTGTTCGAAATAATGTCGTGTTTTATGAGCGTCATCGATATTAAATACGTGAGACAATATTGATTGAAAACGATGGGGACACCTGATGTAGAGTCACTTAAGTGATGTGAAATACAATTGAGCTGTTAACCATCTCGTGTACTTAAATATCTTATTGAGGTTGGATTGTTCTATGCAAGGAAAATATGTCTTCATTCATTTCATTCAAGCTAAGTTTCAGTTGCAGTTGCATTATTGTTGCTTGAATGGCAAAGCAACAAGATGCAATCTAAACTGCTTAAACTTATCCAAACCTATGCAGAATAGTGTGTACCCCCCTCCAATAGGTCCCGATTCATTAGCAATAAATACAAGTAGCCCTGTGATTGGCTGGCAACCGGTTCTGGGTGTCCCCCACCTACTGCTTGAAGACGCCCCCCCCCCCCCCCACCAACCGCAACCCTAGTGAGGATTAAGCGGTTCGGAACATGGATAGATGGATAAATGCAAGGAAATAACGCAGCAATTCATTATGTATGTTGTTCAAAGCCTGAACCAGGGGAGCTGTCTTTTTTTTAAAGACAACTCTTTTCACAACATTTATTTAGTTAGAAGATAATTTTTTCGAGTCATAAAACTATATACTAAACCAGGGGGGCCCCTTAGGTAGATCCTAATCTACCGGTAGATCTAAGACAGGTCCCAAGTAGATCCGAGGAGTGTCGAGAAGAAAAAAATCAAACAACGATTTGTGTGTCTTTGTTCATATTAGTAATATTTTTGTGTTAATATATACTGCACACTAATCATCTTATCAGTCTCATTTTCACACAAAAAAAAATAAAAAAAATAAAATAAAGCAGGTAAATCTTAAATTTGTGTGTGCGTGCGTGCGCGCGCCGGTAAGGGTAGATCCCGTGAGGTTAGTTGATTGAAAAGTAGATCTTTGATCCAAAAAGTTTGGGCACCCCTGTACTAAACTATATACAGGTAATCATGATGTTAAAGGTCTATCAAAGGCTATGTTCACTCTGCAGGGAATGATGATTAATTCAGATTTTTTAATTAAATCCGGTCTTTTTATACATTCTAAAAACAAATGTGACTTCTGATGTGGACGCAATGTGTCTGTTATGTGACACACATGCTCACAAAGCACAACGTTGACTGACATGCACCAAAAAAACGTCATGTGGCACCGTTTACAGAAGTAAATCTGGTCCTTTGTGTAGAGGCTCACCTTTTTATCATCTCATATCATCCGAGTAGGAATGCGGGAGCAGGTAGAAATATTTGTATATGAGGTGCTGCCTGTCCATCTTCTCGTTTTATGGAGTCGTCTACCAAAGGTGATTTCGTTTCATTGCCATGTGTAATGAATGAAACATCTGCATGGTTGAATTACAACTAGCAACACATATGTCAACTTTATGCTCTGTTTTACAATGGGATTCAACTAAGACAACACTGTTACTCAAAACACCTTTGTAGATTCACGGACGATTGTCAGTTATCTCTCTCATGAGCACTTCCTCTACTGCAGGGAGCGCATACTAGGCTTTCTTGAAATATAGGTCAGATGTGTGCGGTTGAGAGTTCATACTGCAGGCACATTGCATACATAATTGAATTGTGCCCACGTATGAAAGAGGCCCAGGTTGGAATTAGAAAAATCGGAATTGTACTGTTCACACTGCGTGAAATAAAAATAACATATGTCGCATTTGGGTTAAAAAAAAAAACAAGCTGCATGTGAACATAGCCTCACTATTTCTAATCACAGATGCAAAGTGAATTCCAAGTTGTCTGCTCTTTTTTCCATGTAGGTTGGAACATGAAGATGGGACCATGAAGTATCCTGTGAAAAACTAGATCCATAACACCTCTTATATACTTAAAACCGCAAAGAGGTGAGCCTTTAATTCACATTCTTATATTTGACTGCAGTGCACTGCTGTTGCTGCTACACTATGCAAAAAAGTATTTTTTTTTAATTGTTTTATTTTTTTATTTTCATAGACCACAAATTCTGAACAAAGTTTGGAGACACTTGTAAATGTGTATTTGCATTCACTGGTCTTTGTCCTATTTTTACCACTACTTTGGATTGTCTTCTGCTAACAAAGCCAGACAACCTGTTAGATCAGTGCTGGGAGAGCAATTAATGTATCACGGCAGTAACATTCACAAAGAATACACTTGGCAAACGATCCTTCCTTGGTCATCATATGCTCTGTTAACTTTGGTGTTAGACTTCATAGAGCAGGGCAGTCAATTTTCCAATGAGACCCATATGAGAAGATGGAACTGTGATCGAGAACCATGCCAACGAGCTCTTAATTGTGTTTCTGCCACAACAATGATTTATAAATAAGATTCAACAGGGTGACTTTAGTTATGTGCTTTTCAAGTTGTATATATTTTGGCAAGGGGGCGGGAGGTTGTACGATTTTGTTCAAAATGTTACATGGACTGTCTGAAGAAAGTAATTTGATGGATTATTTTGTCGCGTTTTTGAACATTCAAAACTTAATTTATGATTTGTGCTTATGTCCGTGCTTTTGAGAAAAGCATCATTTCCAAGAGGAAGCACTTTTCACATCATCTGTAAAGAAAATAACATTTAGATCATTTTTTGGGAAAGGAGATACAAATTTCAAAGGGCATTAAAACAACCTTGTCAAAATAGAGTAATATCAATGTTGTTAGGTTTTTGTGTAAGCAAAAGATTAAGCAGAAAAAAATTATTACAATTGGTAGTCAGATACAGTGCCCTCCATAATTATTGGCACCCCTGGTTGAGATGTGTTTTTTAGCTTCCAATTATTTTATTTTTTTTCTAAATAATATGGGACCTTAATGGAAAAAAAGAGAAAAATCCAACCTTCAATACAAGTGCATTTATTCAGTGGGGAAAAAATCCCACATAAAGAAATAATTATTTGACATCAAATCACCTGTTCCACAATTATTGGCACCCTTAACAATTCCCAGGAAATAAATATAATTGAAGCATTTCTGTCATTTCTACAGTAGTTTACAAAGTTTACCAGAGTATGTAGGAACATTTAATTAGTAATTCATCACTTCCTGTCTCCCTGGGGTATAAATATGACGTGACACCGAGGCCATTTCTCTTATCCACTCTTAAACATGGGAAAGACAAAGGAACACAGCATACAAGTGAGGCAGATGTGCGTCGACCTTCACAGGTCAGGCAGAGGCTACAAGAAGATTGCCACTCAACTGCAGCTGCCCATATCCACTGTGAGAGGAATAATTAAGAAGTTCAAAACAACTGGAACAGTGGTAAACAAGCCTGGACGAGGAGCCAAGTTTATTTTGCCACCACGCACAGTGAGGAGGATGGTAAGAGAAATCAAAAGATCTCCAAAGCTCACTGTTACAGAATTACAACAAATGGTAGCATCCTGGGGTCACAAAGTCTCCAAATCAACCATCAGGCGCTGTCTACACGCCAACAAGCTGTTTGGGAGGCATGCACGGAGAAAACCTTTCCTCACTCACAATCATAAACGCAAGCGTCTGGAGTTCGCCAAGCGGTATTGGGGCTTCAACTGGGACCGTGTGCTTTGGTCAGATGAGACCAAGATTGAGCTTTTTGGCAACAAACACTCTAAGTGGGTCTGGCGTACCACGAAAGATGCGCATGCTGAAAAGCACCTCATACCCACTGTGAAGTATGGGGGTGGGTCAGTGATGCTGTGGGGCTGTTTCGCTTCCAAAGGCCCTGGGAACCTTGTTAGGGTGCATGGCATCATGAATGCTTTGAAATACCAGGACATTTTAAATCAAAATCTGTTGCCCTCTGCCCGAAAGCTGAAGCTGGGTCGTCACTGGGTCTTTCAGCAAGACAATGACCCTAAACATATGGCCAAATCTACACAGAAATGGTTCACCAGACACAAAATCAAGCTCCTCCCATGGCCATCTCAGTCCCCTGACCTCAACCCCATTGAGAACCTGTGGGGTGAGCTGAAGAGGAGAGTACAGAGGAGAGGACCCAGGTCTCTGGATGATTTAGAGAGATTCTGCAAAGAGGAATGGCTGAAGATCCCTCTTTCTGTCTTTTCCCATCTTGTGAAACATTATAGGAGAAGATTAGGTGCTGTTTTGTTGGCAAAAGGGGGTTGTACAAAATATTAACACCAGGGGTGCTAATAATTGTGACACACATTATTTGATGTCAAATAATTATTTCTTTATGTGGGATTTTTTCCCCACTGAATAAATGCACTTGTATTGAAGGTTGGATTTTTCTCTTTTTTTCCATTAAGGTCCCATATTATTTAGAAAAAAAATAAAATAATTGGAAGCTAAAAAACACATCTCAACCAGGGGTGCCAATACTTATGGAGGGCACTGTATTTGTGACATTTTGTTTTGATGACATATTACCCTGCCCTTGTCAGAGGTTTAGCATTAGGGTGACTCTTCTTGACATTCTTTCTGTTGGAAAAAGCACCCCACGCCTTAAATTAGTTGGAATCCACGAGGGTTGGGCATTTTGAAGAATATCATTATTTTTTTTTTATTCCTTAGGTTGCGATTCAGTTATACAATGATTTTAATTCTTCAGTTTGAGATTTTATTCAATTCAATGTGAATTTAAATGCTCGATCGATTAAGAAGTAAAATAAACATTTAGGCGGTAATTTAGACAATTTTGAAGCATTTTAAGTCACAGTTTTTAGCAATGAGATATCGAAATACAAACATTTGCACAAAGTGTATTTTTGCATAGGGTGTACAAAAGTACAAAAGATGAAATTTGTTTGTGTATCATACTGAAGAAGTAAAACCCATTGTCACTTATTTACCGGTATTTCCTCTTGGAAATTGAGAAACTATTCTCACAAGAATGACTTATTTGTGCATATGTCGTATGAAAGTAAAAAACATGGCGATAGCTCTGGTTTTGAAAAAATAAAGTGCATGTAAACTTTACTCTCCAGGAATTGATAAGCAGGGTTCTACATTAACAGTGGCCCGATGGCGCTGAACCACTCTGCGACTGTGTTGGCCCACCTGAAGTTCACAGACGCTGCCCTGATCAGACAAGTCAAAAATGCAAAGAACTCAACATGTTCTTGCACTTATGTATTTAATATTGAATATCGTGAGTTTGATCAATCATTCATTTTTTTAATACCGAATGGCGAAAAATTTTTGCGGGTCAGGTTAAAACCTGAAGGGAATGGCTTCAATAAAATACAAAGTTCAGAAAATGTGAAATGCTAAATATTCAGTTTGATTTAATAGTGGGGCGGGGGGAAAAACGTGCCAAAAAAAGTAACACTGAAGTTATATTTCCGACGTGAAAGAGTGTAAAGGTGCTAAGTATGAAATCATCATTGAAACTTACCATTTTATATCATGAATGTGCAGGGCCATTGTTGGTTGTGGTGGAGCAACACAACTTGGCTCATCGCGACCCTGATAAGTGATAGGTAGAGGTCAGTCCCTCTGGAAGTCCAACCGTCACATGGAAGCGGCACTCTGTCTGCTGACTTCAACAACTCCAACACAGCTGTCTTCAACTCTGTGTACAGCTTTGGGACTGCAACCTCTGGCATGTACAGTATTTTCGTGTCGGTAATCCATACTGTGTGTGGGTCGAGTCCCTGTACAATCTTCTTAAATCGCTGCTTTTCCACGACAATGTACGTACGTCCCAATGTCCTTGTAGATCAATGCGGCTATTCAGAGGATTTGTTAAATCAATATTGAATCGGGATGCACTGATGAATCGATAATTGTTAGCAACCATCCATGAAAATGAAGTACAAGGCAGTCTCCTTACACTGAAAATACAGCTTTCAAACTCTTTAACACATCATCTTAGCGCGGAGAAAAAGGTCCACCTCAATAATCTCAGAAAACACTTAAAATTCAAAGTTTGTCCCCCCCCCTTCCCCCACAAAACATTTGGTTTTAGACAGCAGGTATGTGTTGCGTTGACTGAACCAGTAGAAACTTGTGAAAGATGGCAAGATGTGTCCGTAGATGTTGATAGTAGCCTGTGTTGCTACTTGTCCTGCATAAAAGTCTCACCAGCAGTGTGTTGGCATTATTCTTCTATTTACCACACTAACAACCAAGCTGCTCAATGTAGATGTCAAATAAGCAGCCAAATAAGTTTTCATTTTGCCCTTGCTAGTGCTTCAGAGACAAGAGGGCTACCTCCAAAGTGGTGATGTCACGGGTTCCCACACCGCCTCCTCCTGGGGAGATGTCAAGTGGACCTGTGGCAGAGAGCTGGTGTTACACAGAGGTTGGAGCAATCAACACTTCACTTCTGTTATCGCCACAGAAGCCATGTCATCACTTATCGATAGCTTGTAACGCCATCTCAGATCATGTCGCTGTGGAATCTGTTACACTAAACACACCTCATATTTCTTTATTTGGCGCCAAGGTCAAGGTCGTCAAATTTTCCTACATGTGGACCATAAACAACTTCAGCTTTTGCAGAGAAGAAATGGGGGAAGTGCTGAAGAGCTCAACTTTCTCCTCTGGCCCTAATGACAAGATGAAGTGGTCAGTGGCTCATTCTGATCAATTTCGTATATATATGTACTGTAATGAGATGAACGTCATGATCCGTGAAAGAAAAAGCTTTTAAATAAAACGTGGGTTTACTGCACATATTAAACAGTCAAATCAAAACACAACCGTCTTAACATTAGTTGTGTTGATGTGTCTCTAGAATCTTGCCATATATGAATCGGGCATTTTAAATGTTTAATAAAAGGTTAATAGGATAAAACAAACTGATGATGCAATTTCAGGAACAGACGAAAGAGTACATGAACTAATCCTACTCATGGAGGTGTCAAAAGCCGACTTTTTCATTGCTTGTGCAACTTTCACTGGAATTCAACCTGCCATATCCTCCATTGTCATCAGCATAACACAGGTTGACATTTATGCTGGTACATTATTTCCCTTCAATTTGGGCTGAAGTTCACCCTAGTTGCGTTGTAACAGTAGAAATGATTTTCTTAAAATCAGTGACACATAATAGTCTGGATATTGCACACAACACCAAATGCATCCTAAATAGTCAGCATGTCTTTATTACCTGCATGATAATTAGTCAGTTTGTCATAATCAGGAGGCTCATCCCTAAGCAGTTGTTTTTGACAAAAGTAGTTGGGAGCACTGTTTGAACTTTACTGATGGCTTTGGTTTTCCTCGACAGGTGTCTGCGAGTCAATCCAAAGGGACTTGATGATGAAAGCAAAGATTATCTGTCATTGTATTTACTTCTTGTTAGTTGTCCAAAAAGTGAAGTCAGAGCAAAATTCAAGTTTTCCTTGTTGAATGCTAAACGAGAGGAGACAAAAGCGATGGGTAAGCGCGCATGCCGAGGACATCATCACACGCATGTTCCACTGCAACTTGGAAACATTTGAAAGCCGCACTGTCTGAAAACAACATGCTTTCCTTTTTGTTGCAGAAAGCCAAAGAGCCTACAGGTTTGTCCAAGGCAAAGACTGGGGCTTTAAAAAGTTTATCAGGAGAGATTTCCTCCTGGATGAAGCCAATGGACTCCTGCCTGATGACAAGCTTACTCTTTTTTGTGAGGTAAATGTTCATCTTAAGCCGTTACAGCCACACTAATTGCACTGCAATTATGGAACGGGAAGCATCTTGCAGTGTGGTCACTGCTCGTGGTGGGAATCGGTATCCACCTCACCTTTCTATTACAATTCAGAGGGCATATTGCACACATACTGCTCAAAAAATAAAGGGAACACTAAAATAATAATAATAAATCCTTTGCTCTTTACATAGTTGAATGTGCTGACAACAATAATCGCACATATTTTCAATGGATATCAAATATATTAACCCATAGAGGTCCGGATTTGGAGTCACACTCAAAATGAAATTAGAAAAACACACGACAGTCTGATCCAACTTTGATGTAATGTCCTGAAAACAAGTCAAAACGAGTCTCAGTAGTGTGTATGGCTTCCATGTGCCTCTTTGACCTCTCGACAACGCCTGGGTATGGTCCTGATGAGGTTGCAGATGGTCTCCTGAGGGATCTCCTCCCAGACCTAGACTAAAGCATCCGCCAACTCCCGAACAGTTTGTGATGCAATGTGGCGTTGGTGGATGGAGTGAGACATCATGTCCCAAATGTGCTCAATTGGATTCAGGTCTGGGGAACGGGCTGGCCAGTCCACAGCATCAATGCCTTCGTCTTGCAGGAACTGTTGACACATTCCAGCCATGTCAGGGTCTAGCATCATCTGGCACCTGTCATGCTGGAGGATCTTGCAGGCAACAGATCATTCTCCATGGTGTCTCCAGACTCTGTCACATGTACTCGGTGTGAACCTGCTTTCAACTGTGAAGAGCACGGGGCACTAGTGGCGAATTTGCCACTCTTGGTATTCACTGGCAAATGACAATTGTCCTGCACGGTGTTGGGCTGTAAACACAACCACTGCCTGTGGACGTCGGGCCCTCATACCACCCTCATGAAGTCTGTTTCTGACCGTTTGAGCAGACACATGCACATTTGTGGCCTGCTGGAGGTCATTTTGCAGGGCTCCGGCAGTGCTGCTCCTGTTTCTCCTTGCACAAAGGCGGAGGTAGCCGTCTTGCTGCTGGGTTGTTGCCCTCCTACTATATCCTCCATGTCTCCTGATATACTGGCCTGTCTCCTGATAGCGCCTCCATGCTCTACACGACACTGACAGACACAGCAAACCTTTTTTTGCCACAGCTCGCATTGATGTGCCGTCGTGGATGAGTTGTAGACTCTGTCTCGCGCTACCACTAGAGTGAAAGCACTGCCAGCATTACAAAGCGACCAAAACAACAACCAGAAAGCTAAGAGACTGATGAGCGGTCTGTGGTCACCACCTGCGGAACCGCTCCTTTCTTGGGGGTGACTTGCCAACTGCCTATAATTTCCACCGGTTGTCTATTCCATTGGCACAACATGTGAAACTGATTGTCAATCAGCGTTGCTTCCTTTATGGACAATTTGATTTCACAGAAGTGTGATTGATTTGGAGTAGCATTGTGTTGTTTTAAGTGTTCCCTTTGTTTTTTGAGCAGTCATATAAATAGAATGGAACCTCAGTTGTCAAGATGAATCTGTTCAACAAAACTGCTGCTGCCAGAAAAAACACCTTTCGAAAATTACAGTTTCCATTGGTGACATTCTAAAAAAAAGTCTGCTTTATGTCGGAGTGCTGTTGAATTGCAGTATTCTGTGCCAAGGTGCTTGTTTGCTCTTCACAAGACGCATACGCGTATCTGCCTCCACTTATTTGGATGTTTGTTGTCTATGACTGTACTATAAATGTCGCTGGGCGATAATTCATTATCAATACGTATCGCGATAGACACTGATTTAAGATTAATTGAAAATATCTTCAATAAAATGTTTAGTGGAAAAACAAAAATCAGGGAGGAAACCCCAACTGGCATTCCGTGTACCGTCGGCGGAGGCTGCAATATAATGTTAGATTTAAGCTACAATTACAAGCACGTAAGAGGAAATTTATAGCACACTAGCAGTTTATACGTATTTACACACACAAACAGTATAGCAATACCGACCATTATGAATGACTTATGTCATGATACACTTTTCAGCCACATTGCTCAGCCCCAATGTGTTGTCTTCTGAGCAGGTCAGTGTTGTCCAAGATTCTGTGAACATTTCTGGCCAGTCCAACATGAACATGCTGAAGGTACCTGACTGTCAGCTGTCTGATGACCTGGGCAATCTGTGGGAGTGTTCACGCTTCACAGACTGCAGCCTGTATGTGGGAGGGCAAGAGTTCAAAGCCCACAAATCCATCCTGGCAGGTATGAAGGACTCCAGTTGTCCTAAACCATTTTATTCGAATGCGCCTGTTTTGAAGTAACCATCAGGGATTGTGGGTTTTAAGCTGTGTAATTGCAGTACCTTAACACAAAGCCGCTTCCTCCATGCAAATCCATGAGGGGAGGTATCTTGCGTTCCAAATGTCAGTCTGAGGGCATTCAACAATTGCCCATGACAGAGAAGTGCTGAAAATGGCCTTTGTGAGACATGTCATGCCTCTTCTGAATGGCCTCCCTCACAGAGCTGTAAGCACCTTGAAAGGCTACCAAGGGTCTGTACCGCCTGGCAGGTTTGAAGCAGCCTGCATCTGCAAAAGGTGCTAATCCACCTGACTACCCCGATTGACCCGAGTAACTGTGATGCAGGAGACCGAAAGCCTCGCTGACTATTCCAGCCTCTCTCTGTCCATTCGACATGGTGGCAACAGCTTCTTTGGTCAGATGAGGGGGGGGGGAAAGTGGACGACACAGCACTAACTCTGATTGAACACATTGACAAGTGCTGTTCACAGATAAAGTTTTTTTTTGAGTTTGACTGCTGTTATATTTATCACTCTTGGATCTGTTTTTTTCACAGCAAGGTCACCCGTCTTCAATGCGATGTTTGAGCATGAAATGGAAGAGAGTAAAAAGGTACAAAGTGACTCATTACTCTATTTCGAAGTTTATTTTTATGTTATCTTCTTTAAAAAACACAGTTTTCCTCTCTCCAGAATCGTGTCGATATCAGCGACGTGGACCCCGACGTCTTCAAGGAAATGATGGGCTTCATCTACACAGGGAAGGCCCCTAACCTGGAGAAGATGGCAGACAACCTGCTGGCAGCCGCAGACAAAGTGAGCACAAAAGCATTTTGCAAGGCAGAAACCGTCATGTCTGTGTTATTTTTATTCTATTTCATTTTGGTTTACTCTTGTTTATGAATCTCATTACCTGCAGTTTCCAACAAGAATAGTGGTGCGCGTGATTTCTCAAACCTTGCCCAGACACTACCACCTCATAAAATATTTAGTTCTTAATGTACCTCCTTCTTGACAACTTACAAGGGTCGCGGGCATTCTGGAGCCTATCCCAGCTGTCTTCAGGCAGCAGGTTGGGCACAAAGTGAACTGGTTGCCAGTTCGCACATGAAGATAAGTGTTGTGGCAACCCCTAACAGGACAAAAAAACAACAACAAAGAGTCATCTCCCATCGTTCTCCATTGGCCACCGTATGCAATTCTAAAGCTTCATGGTGGCCATATCTCCAATGTAGCACATTTGGACCATATGTACAGTATTGCTTTTTGATTTGTCATTAGTTGAGCTTCACGATTGGTGTTTATTTGTTGTTTGGACCACCACTGTGTGTGTATACGTCTCCCAATTGAAATATGTTGTTGATGCCGACCTCGTATTGAAGGGTTACATTCGCTCTGTGCTCACTGTCATTCACGGATCAGATTTGTATTCCGATTTTCACGCTTCTGTGATGCATTTAAGAATTGTAACACTTGAGGGAGGGGAAAAAAGAACAACAATCTCCAAGTTAAGCCTTCATGAGTTAAGATGTTTTAGACGATGGTATGTCAGGCTGTGTGAGGAGGCCTAAAATTCATCACCCCGGTAGAAATAAAATCTCTTTGATGTAAAGGTACACATCACAATATAATCACAAGTGTACACAGTATAATGGTAATATTTCTGAATGGGCAAGCAAAGATATTAAAAAAAATGCACATGTGGGAATGACTCCATATTCTCTTTGGCCAGATGTCTCGATACATTTGCCCAGGTTGTGCACTTGCAGGTTAGACCCCACCGCTTCTTTCCATGCCATTATTTTGGTCACTCTATCTTCTGCTGGCTTATGCTTGCGCAGCACCGGTGGCTAAGCGCTTACTCTCTTGTGTGCTTCCAGTACGCTCTGGAGCGTCTAAAAGTCATGTGTGAAGAGGCCCTGTGCAACAGCCTCTCAGTGGAGAATGTGGCCGACACCCTCATCCTCGCAGACTTGCACAGCGCCGAGCAGCTCAAAGCACAAGCCATAGATTTTATCAACAGGCAAGTATCTGTGGAAGAGGAAGGAGGAGGAGGAGGAGGAGGCGAGGAGCGGAGGTTAAAAACTCCCGTGATGAATTTCTGCTGCCATTTCTGTTTACCATCCCTGAATGCTTACCTTTTTATCTCCTTGCCATAGGTGCAGTGTCCTCAGACAGCTGGGCTGTAAAGATGGAAAGAACTGGAATAGCAAGTATGTAATTAGCTGATATGTGACACAAGATGAATAACACACTCTTATCTGGACCCCTCGCAGATGCATTAGAATTCATTGTTTTAGCCCTGGTGGACGGCACACTATTTGCCTTCTCACTTTGAGCCGTCGTATCATTGTGTCCAAGTTATTAATAGATTCATACCTTGAGAAACCCTGCAAATGGAGCCTTTTCTCCCATTGTGTATGGGCGGAACGCGGGCGCCAAGTTTGTCTTTCCAATTGGTATTCTTGGGTTGTCGCGGCATATATCTCAGGTGGTGAGAACCATGGGATTTCATCCAACCAATCGGGGAAGAAATAATCTGGATATCCTGCCGCCCATAAATTTAAAGATTGCTTTTTAATCCAGTATTGTAGCGACAACTCTCTGTTCTTTCAACCAGTCCAACAAGTCCACATACTGGAATAATTGTTGCATAAATTGTGCTGGTTTTATTCTAGAAAAATGATTGTTTTTTTTTAATTTAGTGTTTGTAAGTAAAAAAAGAGCAATTTTATATATATATATATATATATATATATATATATATTACACACATATATATATATATATGTACAATATATACATATATATGTGTATATTGTTATATTTTTAAATAATTGTTGGTGTTAAAATATATCATTTATTCAACATGATTTAATAATTTTGTTGAATCAGTTCCTAGTTCTTAAAATGTTCCATTGTATTTATTACCATCTCATTAAACGTCTATCTCCTTTAACGTACCTAATAAAACTATTAGCAAATGAACAACAATCATAATGAAATATAAATAATGACAAAGGAATAGTTACTTAATAAGAATATAGCCTGAATAATCACCAGGCTTTATTGTAGCAAATACCTTTTAGTTATGTATACGTTTGACTCTGTGAGCCACAAAAAGTGTTAATACTCTGACTTTCTATTCATTGCATTAATTGAACGGCCATTGTGTTAAATTTTTCGGTGTGCCCAGCATGGCCAGGGCAGTGTTAGACACAAACGTGTATGGTGATGTTTCACCTTCTTCCAGCTCAGCAATACGACACTAAATACTAGTTGTTTCCAGAGGATCAAGAATACGACAAAGTACCATTATGCCGTATGTCTACATGAGCTGCTGCGGCGTTTGTGTTCAACGTGTTGCTTAAAGGGTCACAGCACTGTAGCGTAGATGCTTTAGCGTCAGCAGACTAAAAGGCTAAGCTGGTTGTTTTAAATACGCGATGTGTAAATTGTCTTTATTTTATGTTTAGTTTGAAAGGAAACGTCAACTCAGAGTAACTTTAAAAAGCTCAAAGACCCTTTTTTTGAACTGGGGAAAAAACCAAATGTATATTCATTTCAATTCCCAGGCTGCTTATTTGCTTCAGCACGTCATTTCTGTTTATTGATTTTTAATGTCTGTGCATTAAGCTGATTGTGTTTGTGCTGGCAGCCACGCTACGGACATAATGGAGACTGCGGGCTGGAAGTCAATGATCCAGTCGCACCCTCACTTGGTGGCCGAGGCATTCCGCGCCCTGGCCTCGGCGCAGTGCCCACCCTTCGGCCCTCCCCGGAAGCGTCTAAAACAATCGTGACGTCTCGGTACTCGCTGGCTTTGCAGAGGAAAAGACTAGTTGTGAGGATGCCACCATTATTTTCCCAATTCCACCAAAACTGAACACACTTGAAGATAAGAGAAGAGTCAGCATGGATGTGGGGGAGGCTGGCACAATGGACTTGGTGGGGGTGGGGACAAAAGGAAAAGAAAAAAGACAGTCTTGCTTTGTTGCCCCAACTGTCTCGCGTTAAGGGTGGGTAGCAAGTCAAGCTGTCTGCTACTGTTTTTTTTTGTTTTGTTTTGTTTTGTTTTTTTTTGTCCATTTAATTCTTCAAAATGGCCTTAATATATCTGCCATTGCTCTGGGGTTACTCCAGAGTTCATTGTGTCTATTTTACTCTGTGCCTGCCTTGTCACAAAGACCAGGCCTCCTCCAGGTTGCACTAGTTCCCTTCAATAGTCGTTTTCATATGGAGTTCGATAGGAACATAACAAAAGGTTGAACTAAATGGGAAATATTATATATTTGTAATGTTTAGCCCGTTTTGTGACCAGACATTAAAGAGCATGAACACTTTCAGTGCAAGGTCAGTTCTTAACACTTTTTGAAATATGTGTATGCCCCATATTGATGGCACCATTTCTATGTAAATGACAGCTGAAGCATCCTCAGAAGACCATTGTACGGGACGTCTGTTGTGTTGCGTCTGTGTGGGGACTAAAAAAAAAAAAAAGTACATCATCTATTTAGGAAGACCCTGTGTCAATTTCAAGTCTTTGACCCTTATTACATGAAGCAATGGAAGTATTGGCATGTATTTAACCAGTCTCACATCGAAAAGACATATTCTGCTCATGTCTGTGAACCAGCTTCAATTCAATTGGAACATGAACACTTTAGTATTGCCAACCTGCAAATATATATTCTCAAGATATTGTGGTGTAGTCGAAAGTGGGAAATGATCATGTTATTGTTGAGCGTGTCCAAGAAGGTTTTTTTTGTTTGTTTTTTAAATGATGTGTTTTCTGACATTGGTGCAGAATTAAAAGAATTGATAATGCACAAAACAAACGGTCGGTCCTCTTTACATGCTTGGAGACGTGTTGGATGCTGCGCATCACTTTTGCCGGCGATGTCATTTGTTCAGAATGAGAGCTTGTCCTTTTTGTTTCGGTGCACTGTAGCGTGGACATGACATGAACACACCAGGAGCATTTGTACAACAAGAGGGCAGCATCATTTTGCGTTGTGTCAACATGTTTAAATGTATGGAAGCAGCGAGATGGAAATTGTCTGCACAAATGGCTGCAGTTAAAGCAAATAAAACATTTTCCAACATCCATGTCTTGTTTTTTTTTTCTTGTTTTTTTTTTTATTCAAAAACCATTTGAAATCAGAATCAGAATCATCTTTATTGGCCAAGTATGTAAACACACAAGGAATTTGTCTCCGGTATAACACGCTGCACTAGTATCGTAAACAACAAAATCATTGAACCTTAAATGAACCATTTTAGAGTAACCAGTAGTTTTGTAGTACCATTTTGTGGTGCAAGAAGAGTGACTATGTCAGTGACTGTTTAAGGAGTTAATGGCTAGAGGGAAGCTGTTTAAGGGTCTACTGGATTTGGTGCGCATGGATCTGTAGTGTCTGCCTGAGGGGAGTGGCTGAAAAAGGTGGTGGGCAGGGTGCGGGGGATCCAGGAGGATTTTCTGTGCCCTTGTCTTGATTCTTGCAGTGTGCAAGTCCTCAAGAGTGGGTAGGGCGGTGCCAACGATTTTTTCTGCCGTCCTAACTGTCCGTTGAAGTCGGATTTTGTCCTTTTTTGTGGCGGCCCCAAACCAAACCGTGATGGAAGAACACAGGATTGATTCGATGACTGCCGTGTAGAACTGTCGTAGCACCTCCTGTGGCAGGCCATGCTTCCTCAGCAGCCTCAGGAAGTGCATCCGCTGCCGTGCCCTTTTCAGGATGGAGATGGTGTTGACTTCCCACTTCATGTCCTGGGAGACTGTGATTCCCAGGAACTTGAAGGTCTCGACAGTTGACACAGGGCAGTTGGATAGTGTGAGGGGCAACTGAGGAGAAGAATGTTTCCTGAAGTCCACGATCATCTACAGCAGAGGTGTCCAAACTTTTTGCCAAGGGGGCCAGATTTTATGTGGTAAAATGTCGGGGGGCCGACCTTGGCTGACATTCTTTACATTGAACAACAATATTGTTCAACAAATTTTAGTAAGCCAGTCTGTTTCACATTTCCATTTTTATTTTAATTTCAACAATCTTAAGAATTTCTTTTGGTTCATTTGAAACAGGAATTTGAAATATGACATATCAGTCAATATAAACACGGAGTGATGTCTTGTTAACTCGTGAGTGATGCCCTCTAGTGTCTAAATGCTATTACTCATTTAGTGAATGCTATTACTCATTTAGCCACTAGAGGGAAGCAGTACTCTATGAAACATCACTCACCAGTCTACGAGACCTCAGTCAATGCAACACGTGTTCCATTGCGCCCAACCTGCGGGCCAGACGGCACTGATTTTATGACGGGGGCCGAGGGCCGGATGAAATTCGACCGCGGGCCGGATTTGGCCCGCGGGCCGGACTTTGGACATGCCTGATCTACAGTCTTGAGCGTGTTCAGCCCGAGGTTGTGTTGGCCGCACCAGAGCTCCAGCTGCTCCACTTTTTGGCGGTACGCAGACTCGTCGCCGTCTTTGATGAGACCGATGACCGTGGTGTCGTCTGCAAACTTTATGATTTTGACAGCTGGATCTGTTGAGGTGCAATCGTTTGTGTAGAGAGAGAAGAGCAGTGGCGAGAGGACACATCCCTGTGGGGCTCCAGTGCTGGTGGTGCGTATTGATTATGTTGTTGCTCCCAGTCCTACCTGTTGTGTCCGTCCCGTCAGGAAGCTGAGGATCCACTGGCAGATCGTAGGGGACACAACGAGGTGGAGTAGTTTGGGGATGAGGAGTTCCGGGATGATGGTGTTGAACGCAGAGCTGAAATCCACAAACAGAATCCTTGCGTAGGTCCCTGTGCTGTCGAGGTGCTTGAGGATGTAGTGCAGACCTATGTTGACTGCGTCTTCCACAGACCTGTTTGCCCGGGAGGCAAACTGGAGAGGGTCCAGCAGGGGTCCAGTGACGTTCTTTAGGTGGTTCAGCACAAGGCGTTCAAAGGACTTCATGACCACAGACGTCAGGACGACAGGCCTATAGTCGTTCAGTTCCAATGTTGCCGATTTCTTGGGAACTGGGATGATGGTAGACTGTTTGAAGCAGGATCGGACCTCACACAGCTCCAGGGATCTGTTGAAGATTTGTGTGAAGACCGGAGCCAGCTGGTCAGCGCAGACTTTCAGGCAGGAGGGGGACACTTTGTCGGGCCCCGGAGCTTTCTTGATCTTTTGCTGCTTGAAGAGCCGTCTCACGTCCTGTTAGTGGATCTGTAGTGGAGAAAAAGAGGGTGGGGGGTAGGTAGAGTGGTTTCTGGTAGAGGTGTGTGTGTGTGGGAAATGGGGGTGTCCTTTTCAAATCGGCAGAAAAACATGTTTAGTTCATTAGCAAGACCCTTATTGTTCACTGTTTGGGGGGGTGGCATTCTATAGTTAGTGATTGCTTTCAGGCCATTCCATACAGATGCAGAGTCGTTAGCAGAGAACTGGTTTTTCAGCCTCTCTGCATAGCTTCTCTTTGCGATGTTAATTTCCTTTGTCAATTGGTTTCGGGCATGTTTGTACAGTGCCCGATCTCCACTTCTAAATGCGAAAGGGATGTTTTCCTCTGCATAAATTGGAGCCGATGACTAGTAGTCTTCACATGTTACAGGCTTTAAATTACATAAATATCCATGAAAGAAGTTGAAAAAATATGTTATTAACTGTCCTTAATTTTCAGGGAAAGGTTCTAAAGTCAATAAAAATCCTTAAAAATTAACCTGTGGTGTTCATTTCATTTGTGTATGTCAGTACACATACGACCACGTATTGTAAGGCGTTTTTACCCGAAAATATGACCATGTATAGTAAGGCATTGTGGGCTGAAAAAAACACCATATATAGGAAGGCTTTTTTAGCCAAAAAAAAAGACCATGTTTAGTAAGGCGTTTTTAGCCGAAAACCCCCCCACCATGTATAGTCAGGCGTTTTTGGCCGAAAAAAATGGCCATGTTTAGTAAGGCATTTTGGGCCGAAAAAAAAAAACCGACCATGTATATAGTAAGGTGTTTTTACCCCAAAAAAACGACCATGTATAATAAGGTGTTTTTTGCTGAAATAAACGACCATGTATATATACTAAGGCGTTGTTAGCCCAGAAAAACGACCATGTATGGTAAGGTGTTTTTTGCTGAAATAAACGACCATGTATAGTAAGGCATTTTTGTCCAAAAAAAACGACCATGTATAGTAAGGCATTTTAGGCCAAAAAAAAGCGACCATGTATAGGAAGGCGTTTTTACCAGAAACGACCATATATGGTAAGGTGTTTTTTGGCTCGAAAAAAAAGACCATGTAAAGAAAGGCATTTTGGGCTGAAAAAAACGGCCATGTATACTAAGGCGTTGTTAGCCCAAAAACAACGACCATGTATGGTAAGGTGTTTTTTGCTGAAATAAACGACCATGTATAGTAAGGCATTTTTGTCCAAAAAAACCGACCATGTATAGTAAGGCGTTTCGGGCTGAAAAAAAACGACCACGTATAGTGAGGCGTTTTTGGCCTGAAAAAAACGACATAGTATAGTAAGGTGTTTTCGAGCCGAAAAAAACGACATAGTATAGTAAGGCGTTTTTGGCCCGAAAAAAACGACAGTATAGTAAGGCGTTTTTGGCCCGAAAAAAACGACATAGTGAAGTAAGGCGTTTTTGAGCCGAAAAAGAACCGACATAGTATAGTAAGGCGTTTTTGAGCCGAAAAAAACGACCTAGTGAAGTAAGGCGTTTTCGTGCCGAAAAAAACGACAGTATATTATAGTAAGGCGTTTTTGAGCCGAAAAAAACAAAGGCATTTTTATCCCAAAAAAACGACCATGTATAGTAAGGCGTTTCGGGCTGAAAAAAACAACCATGTATAGGAAGGCGTTTTTACCAGAAAAAAATTACCATGTATGGTAAGGTGTTTTTTGGGTCGAAAAAAAGGAACATGTAAAGAAAGGCATTTTGGGCTGAAAAAAACCGACCATATTTTGGGCGTTTTTGGCCGAAAAAAATGAGCATGTATAGTAAGGCATTTTGGGCCCAAAAAAAGGCCCATGTAGAGGAAAGCATTTTGCGATGAAAAAAAAGAACATGTATAGAAAGGCAAAAACAACCATGACAGTAAGGCGTTTTTGAGCCGAAAAAACGACATAGTGAAGTAAGGCGTTTTTGGCCCGAAAAAAACGACATAGTGAAGTAAGGCGTTTTTGAGTCGAAAAAAAACGACCATTTATAGTAAGGCGTTTTGGGTTGAAAAAAAACAACCATGTAGAGTAAGGCGTTTTAAACCAAAAGAAACGACCATTTATAGTAAGCATTTTTGGCCGAAAATAATGACCAAGTATAGTAAGGCGTTTTTAGACGTAAAAAATGACCATGTATAGTCAGGCGCTTTGGGTTGAAAAAAAAAAACGACCATGTATAGTAAGGCGTTTTTGGCCGGGAAAAACAAACAAAAAAAAAAAAACGACCATATATATAGTAAGGCGTTTTGGGCCGAAAAAAACAACCATGTTAGTAAGCCGTTTTTGCCCCCCCCCCCCCCCCAAAAAAAGATCATGTAAGGCGTTTTTAGCCCAAAAACACGGCCCTGTATTGTCAGGTGTTTTGGGCCAAAAAAAACAACCATGTTTAGTAAAGCGTTTTTAGCCCCCCAAAAAACGACCATGTATATTAAGGCTTTTATTGGCCGAAAAAAACGACCATGATTGTAAAGCATTTTTAGACGAAAAAAATGACCATGTATAGTCAGGCGCTTTGGGCTGGAAAAAAAAAATGACCATGTATAGTAAGGCGTTTTGGATCGGGAAAAAAAATGACCACGTATAGTAAGGCATTTGGGGCCGGAAAAATAAAACAAAACAAACGACCACATCTTATAATAAAAAATTAGTTGTAAAACTATGTTCTTAATTGTCCTTAATTTTTATAGAAAGCTTCTAAAATCAATAAAAATCCTTAAAAATTAACCTGTGGGTTTCATTTCATTTGTTTATCATTTTCCCCACGCTTCCAATTAATAGTTTTGTCGGAAAATGCACCTGCCGCCCTTCCCCTCAAACCCCGCTGTCGGGCTACATGCCTTCTCCGTTCAGTTCTGATGATGATAAAGTGATCACTTCGCGTCATTTCGGGCCAATTTGACAAACAGTATGTCAAATAAAGGGTGAACTGATTGCCCCTAAAAATAAAGATGTGCCCTTCCTTTGACAGCAATGAATTGAACACCTGCTCAGTGATATGTGGCTTTCTGTTCATTAAATCCACCGTGAATCCCCTGCTGAATGGAGAAATGTAATCAGGCCAACGTGAACTTGTTCCACATGATGTAAAAGCTAAAGTCTTCAAAGTGGAGGGCAACCTAGATGTGTCCACCTGCTGCCCCTGTAAAGTGCACGATCAAATCCTACTTCCCTTTTCATCATCCACAGGTGTGTTCTGACCCATATTTTAACAAGTTTGAATGTGTTTCGATTTCACTTTTATAATTGAATGAAGAACTTTTAGAGAACATTCTACTTTTTTGAGAGGCACTTGTGCCTCCATGAATTTAGTGTGCTTCTCTCAAATTCCAGCACTGTTGCAAGCACAATCCCTCCGAACTTTGGATGGTGAATGTTTACTTGTGCCCTCAGATATACAGTATGACATTGGAAAATTAGCCTTCATGTTGGGTGTGATGTTTAAGTGCGAGTGATAAAAGCGTGTGCTGATGGAAGGATGCGGTCCCTGTTGGTTAGGGCGACCTGGGATTATCTTGATGGCGGAGGAGAGGATACCTGGCCCTGATCAGATAAGAGTAATGGAAGCCAATGAAAAGAAGCCTGTCGCCCACGGCCCCAGCAGAATGGATGTGCTCCCTGAGGTGTACCTCTGGTATCACACGCCTGCGGACACAGATGTATTGGCTATTAGAAGCATCGCTAACATGTATTTGTGAAAACGGTGTTTAGTCTGCCGAGACGCCCTTGTGGGAATACAATTAATAAATAAATAACAATGCAGGCAACGAATGTGAACACAGAAAAACTCTGGTGAAGTTTAAATCAACTTTAATGCCATAAGTAGACAATGGAACCATTGGCTATTAAAGTAACCCCCTGCCCCCGCCTCCACCAAAAATTAACGTTTGTACTTCCAGTATACACAGCACAGGGCTCCTTTGGAACAAATTTAAAAAGAAAATAGGGGACAGTCTAAAATGCTTAAATGTAAAAATGCATCATGTCGAAAACAGTGATCAATCGTCACCCTAATTCATGCGCAGTTCTCTATTCATGCCTACTTCAACCTTTGAAAATATGAAAATGATTGCCTAAATATTTTGGATTTTATGGATGTTAAGCCTTTTCCCACTTGATAGGCACTCACAAAATAAACTTAAATGTTGCTTCATGAAGAAAACGCTTAACGCCCAGAAAATCTAAAATATCGATGCGATCGATCTAATTTTTGCAGAGTTTGATATGGGCATAAGTACAGATAAAATAATTTATTTTGGTGACGGTTGAACATATTTTTCTGACATTAAGCTACATGAGGTAAAGTTTAAAAAAAATCCCTACAATAATATCTTCTATACACTGCACTAGTCTAAAGAAGGTATTCTGATTAATATTGCATTTGTGGAATACGAATTGATCAGAAAAATCCACCTGTTTTTATCCATCTCAGGTGCCATTTTGCCTTTTACTGCCACTCGCCAAGGGCTGATGCTGCAGGCAAATCTTGTCCAAATCAGAAAACAGGTGAGCTGTGATGGTCATTATCTAAGCCCTTAGGCCAGGGGTGTCAAACTCATTTCACATTGTGGCCCACATACGGCCTCGGTAGATGTAAAGTGAGCCGGACCATTAAAATTTACCATATTCTGCTATGAATAACCAAAAAAAATAAATAAATTCCTTTGTTTTGGTCTAAAGAAGCACAAGAACATAAGGAAAATGTTTAAATTTAATAACCAGATCTTTTACAAAATATGTCATGAAGCTCCTTAGCATATAAACTCTAAATGTAATCCCTGCCTACACCTTACAAACTAAAGAATAAAGTATTTACATGTCCTTGATCGCGTCTGCTGTGTTGGGTCTTTCTCAGTGACAGACTGAGGCTGCTGTTGTCTTCTTCTCTGATCAAAACAATGTTGTCTTTTACTCTGATCAAAACAGTGTGTCCCCTTAGTGGATGCTTCATGAATTGCACCTTATTGAAAATATTCATTCTGTGTCTTTTGTGCATTTTGTCACTTTTAAATTATCCTGCGGGCCTGATCAAACCTCTTTGCGCGCCGCATGTTTGACACCCCTGCCTAAGGCTCTCTGATGTCATTTTTAGTCGATAGCAAGTAGAAGTTCAAAGGAAGATGGCCACCCCATGAGATGAATAAAAACGAGTATATTTTTTTAATGCTTAAATCATATTCCACAAACGCCATATAAATCAGAACACCATGCTTCGACTGGGGGGGGGGGGGGGGGCACAGAACATCAACAACAAAAATGTTCTGACTTCTACTTTAAGATTTTTACACTTGCATTAAGGTTTTTAGACTGTCCAAAAAGAAAAAAAGCAATCAGGAAGTCAAATACGGTAAGTACATTGGACATTTATCTACAAACACCAGAATTCAGAGGAACAGTCAGTCCACTTAGATGTGTACAGGATTTCTCTTTGAAACCAGTGATTTCAAGTCTGAATCTGTAGGGTTTCATTTTTCAACACTTTAATACACAGAATGTACACAGAAGGAGGAGGAACTCAAAAGACCAACTCCAAATGAGTTATTTTCATATGATACAAGTCCCTTCCTGCATTTGATCTTTTTACTGTATGCCTGATGGAGGGGGAAAAAAGACATGATATACAGACAAAACAAAATTGTACATGTGGCCTTCAACTGTCTTTTAACAGTCTAAGCACATGACACACTTCACGATAAGACAAGGTTTGATACAAAAAAAGTGTCAAGTCGATCTACTGTACAGCCTTGTGTGTGCGTGTATTTCCTTATTAAATGTCCATAGTGACACCCTCCTCGCCACCTTCATATTTTTTCGCCCACACATTTAAAGTTAATGATAGGAAGCCTGTTCTGAGAACGTGTCAAGCGTTGATAATTGTGTGTCACACTCACACTTCAATGCAGCACGATGCCTTCACGTTCATCCAGCAAACAGACTGCCTGTAGTGCACCGTAATGATGATGACGGTGAAGGATGAGCGCGCAACTACACATTTAGCAAGCAGGCATATGCTAATGATTAATGATTCCTCTGGACGCTTATTGTGAGTCGCGCTTAATATTAGCCTGAGACCATCAATAAACGCCTTGATAAGAGAGAAGGATAGCCCATTGGCTGTCAAGGGTGAGTCTATTATTCACAACTCTTTTGTGCTAAACAGCTGTCTCGAACTAATACGAATCTAAAATAATAAGACCTCGTGATAAATGTTACACGTTTCATTCCCGAAGTGTAGTTTGACAATGTTGGAAATGTGGCCCAACCCGCCTGTGGCCTCGCCTTTAACGTAACATCTGGACAACGTCCCAATTAGCTGCGCTTTACAAAGTGCCCTTCTCACGCAAATTCCTCTCAGTTACCCTATTGGAGTGGAGAATAGGAGAAGGCGAGGGGAAAACAGTTTTTAAAAAAATCAAAAGTACGAAAGGTTTTGTCTTTTTTCACAGAGACACTGAATGCGTGCAAACTAACGACCGTGAGAGCCAGACGCTCTTGCCAGTTGCTTTATAGCACTGCCGTCAGCGTCAGATGAAGTGAAGTGAAAACCAAGATGCATGAAAGCAGTCGAAATGGTATGCTATGTCAAATGTTAATGAATGTTCATACCGATACCCGTAAATGCGTTGAAAGAACAACTTTGGCAAATAAAACACATTGATTGCAATCTGGACAAAGACATTTAGTGATCGGCATCTCTGGTGAGTGGTTTAAACTTAAAATGTTTTTGACATGTTATCAAATATCGCTTCTGAACTGTTGCAGATGATTTAACTGGCAACAGATGTGTGCTAATATATTCTGTGTGGGGTTTTTTTTCTTTAATGATGCTTACTAAAAACGCATCGTGGTAGTGGCAGTAGTGCCCAGTGAAGGTATCAAATGCATGGCTCACCAATGGTTCAGCTCCACCCTAGACTACTGAATTGTACCCCAATAAAAGCTTGCTGTCAAATGTTACGGTATAAAAGCTGTCATTTTTACATACCACTCCTCCCCTCGAAAAAAAATAATAAATAAAATTGCTTTGAGACGAGGAAGGCAGCCAGTTCATGCTTTACCCTGCCTCTTACCCAAATTTAGCTGGGATAGGCGGTTCACCCGCAGCCGAGTGAGGAATCGAATACCAGAAATCTAAATTATTTGTTTTTATTCTGTATTCCTGTTTGTAACGATGATATCACTTTGTGAGTGATTTCTGTGAAAAATGCCATAAAAATGAAATGCTCTTAATGACTTATGATAAACACTGTATTCTACAGAAAATGGATGGATGGTGAAAATAGGGGCTTCAATTCACATGAGAGCATGTTGAGTTGTCTGAACAATTCATACGAGTTTTTGTAGTTGCACCTCTTTAGGAGTGTAGAGGAGGATGAAGAGCTCAGAGCAGGGGTGTCCAAACTATTGTCCGCCATCCAATTATCAATTAAAATAAAAATTTTTTTTAAATTGTAACATAGTAACAAGAAGCGTTCACCACTTACTAGCTAACAAGCTTCCATGGCTTCTCTCGGCTGGTGGCTACTCTTCTTCAGGAAGGAATTTTGCTTATAACACTATGCTAGTCTGTAAATTGTTGTAGATGAATTTTCAGGGTGGAAGCATAGCTAGCTATCTAACTGGATAGTGTTCGACTGTACTGAATAAAAAATAGTTAGGGACGTCTTTTCATCTATTAGCCTGCTTGCAGTGGAACTGTCTCCTTCCATGCAAGTTTTATTAAATTGTATCCCTCACCTCTCAACGGTCTTGTCATGGTCTCTTGTCTATTCAGGGTTCACATGTTTTCTGACGACACTAACTTGCAATTGATAACCACTGATGCGAACAACGGTATTCAAATTCTGATATAGTAGTCGTGGAGGGACTCTGCGCCATTTCTGTCCTACAAATCTTTGAATTTACAGGGTTTTCAACAGAAAGCTGAAGTGTAGAAGTTTTTAAAAAATAGGTATTTAATTGCCTGATAGATTGGTTTTAGCATGTTTGATAAATCAAAGTTGAAGATTTTCACAGGTGTGGCTACGCCCTTGCGTATTTGTGTGCGCGGCCCTCAGAGGAAAATGTTTGGACACCTCTGCCTTAGAGGCTGACAAAAGCATGATTTGAAGGTCAAACAAAAGATGCACACCCACACACATTCACCCATACACACACTATCCCGTGGAGGAATACGGCGTGTCACTGTGGTAGTTGTAGTCAGGGCAGACCTTCTGCACAAGTTTATAGTCTACGCTGTAGAAGGCGATATAGATGCATATGACCTTGAAGGGCTTGGAACAGAGCCAGGATACGTGACTCTGTGTCTGCTCCTGATAGCAAACCTTGGACGGGTCGAAGCTGCACAGAGCCGTTTTCTTGTTGCGGTCCGTCTTCTCATACTCAATGCGGCAGTTGAAGGACTTGGTGTCTTTGGTCTCCAACGTGGACTGCTGGGCTACCTCGAACTCCACCACCTTGGAGGGTGGCACCAGGCTCACCGACACATTGCCCAGGCCCGTGGAGTTGTGGCGGAAGTACACGCTGAAGGTGCCGTTGCCGTGGTCCACGATCTTGCCCGTGATCAGCAGGTTGAGCTTGACCGTTTTGATGTTGGAGTGGAAGTCACCCCACCCGAACATCTTTTTGAACTTGCCGGTCTTGACAATGGGCCTCCGTTTAGTTCTGGCTTGCGGATCCTGAACATCTGTCTGGTTAGATAACCAGTCCCAGAAGTCCTCCATGTTCTGGATGTAGGACATTTCCCTTATGTCGCTCTTGAACCCAGGGGAGGCCCTGGCGAACAAACGCAAGGGGTTGAGGATCCGAGGACTGGCGCCCATGGGATTCGAGAGTTTGTGTGTGCTGTCCCCCCACTCCATCAACTCCGTGGCTCCCCCGCGTACTTTGCTGCATGCGGCCTTTGGAGAAAACAAAACACACATAAGGGGCGCTAATGAACACTTATGCAAATGTCCATTCATTTGGTGTGAACCTAAACATTATCATAGAATGGCATATTGGTTATTTAAAACAACCAAAAATTGTTGGCTTTAGAATAGCCCAGTAGCTAACATATGCTAACATATTATGGAAAACAACATTGACATGTTAACGTTAGTATCGATAGTGGCGGTTTTAACAACACTTAATAACATGTATTATTTATCCTCATGAAAAGTGACTAATATTACAGTATCAGTGTACAGCGAGACAACTGACTTGTAGAAGTATATTCCTCATTTGTGTCTGAGCACCAACATTTTTCTGCCAGTCGTTAGAGCAACATTTATTTTGAATGTGTTCTGAAGATGCTTGAGGAAGCTATAGCTATGGCTCATATAATCATATCTTAATTTTTTTCAGTACAGTACTCACAACTAAGTGATACTGATTAACTAAGAAATGGCACCTATAGAACTGTTAAAAAACTACAACAACAAGGACAACAAATTCAACGCACTGAAAAGTGCTGATTTTGGTGGAATGAGGATTCCGCTCGACGCCAGCGAAAAGGCGCTAGTATACTGTTGTTTAAAAGCCGTATCGCACTGTAGGTTGAGATGTTGTAGTGTATATCATTACAGCTCTAATTATTTTCAGCACTCGGCCACCACAACTGTATCACAGCTGCTGTGATAAAGAGGACATTATCACTCCCTCTCGTATGATATTACTTTACTAAATGTATTGTAAGTATGTGTCAAGTAGCTAAGACAAGTAAAATCTTCAACATGCCACTCAGTCGGAAGCCAGAACTGAAATTCTCAGATGCTGCGCGCCCTGTGAACCTTGACATGTGACGTTGGCCAACAATAAAACAAGCCCTTCATCTAGTTAAGTACGTGCTAAGTGCTAATCCAGATGCAGCACTGAACTATGATCCTCCTTGTGCCTCAAAGCTGTTTAGCCTCAGGAGCGATTCCTGGTCCACTTCAGATAAAGCGTTAATAATTCACCGCAATAAGATTAGCTAGTTTTATTAGTAATTAGCGCCGGCTTTCCCCAGGCCCAGTTGCGGGGATCACTGCAAGAAGCAGATGTTGAAAGCATTGAGAGCAGCGGCTGTTTAAACTCTCACTGAGCTGCTGTGCGCTACTTCCAGAGTAATTACCATTTTGCTCTAAGCCTAAGTGAAGCACGTGTGTACTGAACTCTCAAACTAGGTCTGTCTGCTAGGAGTTGCATAAAAACCTTCCATTTCACATTATACAGTGCAGCATTTTAACTATACCTGATTGTTTGTCACTAAATGGGAAGTTAAGACATTACAAATATATCACTGATAAGATTTTTCAAGTACTTGGCTTGAGTATTTTTCCGACAACTTTTTTCCTTTTACGAAGTTATAAGTAATAGCTTTTTATTAACCCTTTCATTTTCATACACCAATAATGATAACATGATAAGCTGTCCATTGTAGTAACTCATAATGCGTGGTTACAACCATGAGCGAGTGAGCTCTAATTAGGTAACCAAATGCTCTCTTCCTCTCAGGTGAGTTTCGTATGAGGTTTATAATGCAAATGAAAGGAGAAGTTTAAGTATGATGAGCAATGAGGGAAATTGCAGTGGCAACACGGGGATGAGGAGAGGACATATCTACTTAAATGCGCCGAGACAGATGAAGCACGGAGAACCTGAAATCCTTCACTGATGTCTTAAGCTTCACGTTGCCGCTCTCTCACTGTCACTCTGCGACAACACACGCACTTGCGCGCACACATCTCTCTCATTTAGGCACAAGTGATGTCTTAGAAATTCAGCCATGAGAGAGAGGGGAGGAAAAAAAGAAGAAAAAAAATCACTTTTTTTTTTCAACAAAACAACGAAAATATGAGGCAAGGTCTTATGAAGGAGAATCTACAAAAAGCTTAATTAAGATTTCTTAATCTGTGCTACGGTGCTCGAGGCGTTTGAGGGCGACTTGAAATGAGACATTATAATGGTAATAAGTGCAGCCTCATGGAATTTGAGAACAGTAGAACTCATTTGAACAGCACAAGGCAAAGACGAGTGGTAAATATTGCCAATGTCTGCGACACACGCTCAAGCCTGACGACGCCTGGCACACTCATTTACTATAATCATGCATAATTAACACTCCTGAGTTAACTCCGAAGTGACGAACAAATAATTACACATCATACATCAACAATGCGATTGGGTGTCACCATAGAAAAGTGCAGCTGTGTTTATGAAGTTACACAAGAAGGCAGGAATTGTGCTATAATTAATACACGGCCAGCATCCTATACGTATAATTGCCTTATAATGTATATCTGCATCGCAAGTCAAGTACAACTTTATTGTCAAATCATCTTAGTTAGTGTGTAATCCTCTGCCTGCCTTTTGAGATTATGGCAAAATAGGGAGCATTTTTTTGTTGTACCACTTTGTATATACAGTAGTATGTTTTATTTGCATTGTATACAAAATGATGGGGCGGCCCGGTAGTCCAGTGGTTAGCACGTGGGCTTCACAGTGCAGAGGTACCGGGTTCGATTCCAGCTCCGACCTCCCTGTGTGGAGTTTGCATGTTCTCCCCGGGCCTGCGTGGGTTTTCTCCGGGTGCTCCGGTTTCCTCCCACATTCCAAAAATATGCATGGCAGGCTGATTGAACACTCTAAATTGTCCCTAGGTGTGAGTGTGAGTGCGAATGGTTGTTCGTCTCTGTGTGCCCTGCGATTGGCTGGCAACTGATTCAGGGTGTCCCCCGCCTACTGCCCGGAGACAGCTGGGATAGGCTCCAGCACCCCCCCGCGACCCTAGTGAGGATCAAGCGGTTAGGAAGATGAATGAATGAATGAATACAAAATGATCGGGGACCTGATCATTTTGTATACATTTGTAATGTAATGTAATGTAATGTTACTAAATGTAAACATCTATTAATATTATATATCATCTTAAAATTATCTCATGGCTTATACATGCACAGGAAAGCGTAGCTTATACATCACTCTCGTTAAGCATCCGATTTGTGAAAATGTGTTTTAACAGTGGATGCACAGAGATGCATTCGGGGTTGGTGCCAATGAAAGAAACGCACACTGAGCCTATTCGGGTGAGAATTATGTAGCACAAAAAAAGGGCACTGCAACATGAAAAATCCAGAGTTTGGATAGTTAAATATTATTCTCAGAAACTCCCCACATGATTCTTGCATTGCACCACTGAATAAAAACCCTGAAAGAACCGTCATGCAAAAATGTTATTCCCAGTGTGACTACTTTGTTTTTAGGTCAACAATTCGATTGGACTTTTTTGGAAGCTAAATCTTTTTCTTTTTCACATTCTATGAGAGATAGATGATTGAAAGATAAACAGCATTAACAAACTGGGTAACCAGCCTTGACATTCATTCACTGTCACAGTTGCACTTGAGAGATGATATGTTGATATGCATCTCTCCAAACAGTCCTAACAGACGACGTTTCCACATACAAATGCCAATCATGCACACACGGTGGCATTACACAACAGAAAAACCATATCTTAAAGCAGTCACCTGCCGCTCTGTGCGGCCGCACATACTGCACATGCCAGAAAATGACAACTGATCACAGATGTAATTGGCAAGACATTATTCGGTACGTGTGCTTTTGCTGTGAGGGTGATTTTAAGAAGACAGACTGCATGAACGTGTAGTTAGTTGCTAAAATCGACATGATTAACATGTTAATGCCTATTTCATCAAATCAGGTACGACATGTCAAAAGATTTTGTTGAAACTTGAATTCTGACCCGCGCCCTGCCGAATACGGAGGCTGGATCAGCCTCGACATTAATCTGCAATGAGCGCAACCGACTGGCTCTGCTTGTCCCGTGGGTAGGCGTATCTTTTAAGGCCTGACATAAAGGTAATTGCTACAGTGACCACAACTAGCCTCTAGAAGGTTATTAAGAAGCCAGTGACATCTGGATCTTCTGAAAAGATGCCGCTGAAATGCTTTTGAGGTGAGTAGCTGATGGCATGTTGCTCAGCGGTGATGGGCTGTGTGCCGCGGGCGAGGCTTCGGCCGCGTTGCGATGCCGATGGCGGAATCGCTTTCAAGTTAGCCCTGATTGACAAGGAAGGCTGCCACTCGTGATCTGAAAGAAGCTTTTCTCTTTTTTTTCAAGGGCAGTGTTAGGAGCTTGCAACTTCTTTATTTGCAAACCTGCCAAAACAATCCATTGTTGCTTTGTTTTTAGTTATCCGAATGCACATCGAGGGAAGATTGGTTTCAGGCGTTTGTGAAGATAAACAAAATGGGCAATTAACCTGCTCATCAGCGCAAAAAGTGTATTTCCAATCATGCACACGCTTTTTTTTTCTTCCCATAGATTTATCTGGGCAAACTGACCTGACTTTGGTGGTGGAATTCACTTCTCTGATAATTTTCTGCCTGAAGTTCCATTAGTGTGATGATATTCTACATACCAAAAACCACAACTTTTAAATTTGCGCTTGCCATAGCAAGATTGGGATGGACCATGACATACTCCATTTTTTTACAGCCAACATGACTAAGCCTTTGACAACAAAACCATCGCGAGGCCGGAATCCCCATTGCCGCATCCTTCCCAAGCCCTCTTCCTTCTCATTTTCAGGGGCAGATCATCTGTAATAATTCACGTCCAGAGCCAGTTTAAGGAGAGAAGTCCGAAGAGGTGCATAGGCAGCCCGCGCCAACATGCTGCTGAAGAAGAATAGATTGCTACTCTGATCACTGGAACGGCCTCACGCACCAAAGCAATCACTTTTAATCTGTTGCGTTCTGGACGATGCATTGCAGGGGCTTTGGTGCTGTGCTGGGTCACTTAAGATCACCCGCACCGGAGGGGCCATGCTCATCACACAATACCGCCATTAGGTGTGTGTGTGTGTGTGTGTGTGTGTGTGTGTGTGTATGTGTGTGTGTGTATATATTCAGGACATCTGTCTTTTTTCTGTCCGTTTAATACATTCCCTCCTGACATTCTGACTTTTTGTGGAAACGATAAAAAAAAATTATGACACTCGGTCAAAGGTTAGGATGCACAAAAATAACGTGCCTTTCAGATGTTTTTTTTTTCTTTCCATTTTTTGCAAAAACATGTTAAGTGGGAATAGAGCCAACACAAACGCAGTAAACGCACACCAACACCAGCAGCAACATCCTCTCAAAAGTCAGCGTTATAGTCATTCTCGGCACACAGCCTGTGAACGGGCCATGCGTCTGGCCATTGTGTCAGGTTTTGATGATCTCGGGTAACCTTGTGTAAGACGCTTCATCAACACTCTTCATTAAGCTAACTGGATCTGGATCACGGTCTAACTAAGGGTGTGGTAAAACACATAAGGGTTATTAAAATGTTGTGATTGGGGGTTTGCTGACATCAAATTGTATTTATTTTAATCTTTCATTGTCATTATCTTTTTCTGTCTTATTCAAGGCAGCTCGACTGAATGAGAGGGGCGGCACCCAAACACACTAACAATCAGCTGCCACTGTGTCCATTGTGGATCGTGTTCCTGCTCCATTCACTCACATGGAATCACGAGAAATAGAAGCCCCACCCCTAAAAAGGATTTTAATTGCATATAGATGCCGCAACATGGTGTCAATTTAGCAAATGAATCTCATCCCCTGCAATCAAAAAAATTATTTGGCACCGGGGCTTTGGCCGGAACAAAAAAAAGTGAATAGGTGAGTTTTCAGCTGATCCGTTGCCCCCCAAAATCTGCAAATCGGTACATTAGTGAATTGTGAATCCTGACTATAAGGGGTTTGGGGGGTACTGTTTACAGATATAGTATTGACCCCCAACTTAATAAAAAGTTCCATTTTAAATAACAAAAGACAGTCATAAGGTGACAGTGTTTACGGCAAAGCATGACAGCAGTGCGTCCACCATATTTGTGAAGTGAATTGAATCGAGAACCATCAGTGTTATTTGGGTCGGTAGACCGATGCAAATGTTTCTGGGAAATAGTGGAGAGAAAACAAAACATAGTGCTTAATTACCCATAACATATCAGGAGTAGAAGTTTGTTTATGCACATTAACAAGCTCAATTGACTCTCTATTAAAATATACTGCTGCATCTGGAGGGGCAATGCAAAGTCATGGCCATTAAATCAATGAATGGCCTCAGAACCTTTGTGTGTTTGTAGCTGACCCAATCGGTGACTATTAACATTCAGTACAGGAGAAGGCAAAGGAGAAAAAGAGTGGTGAATCAGTTCAAAGAGAAGTGATGTTAATGTTTTTGGTCACATCATCCCAGAATGTGATTAAAAAAAAAAAAAAAACATCACAGTGCCAGCAAACATAAAGAGCAACTGGGGATCATATTAAGTTTGGGGTGAGGTTGATCAGGTGGTGGAGAGGTCACCATTGAATGAATGATTGTTTTGAAAGGCGCTTATAAATATAAATGTATTATTATTATTATTTGATAATTTGCAAATATTTTTATTGTGTATGTTTATTTTCTGATCAGTAAATCATCACAGGTTTTAAAGCAAACATGGTGAAGTGGCATTTAGCTGTTATGCTGCACGCAAGTGGAATAAATTGGCAACATAATTGAAGTTAGCTCCAAATCTGAATTTTTTAAAATGCAGGTGAAAACAATGCTTCCCCCGTACCGCGCAGACCTTTGATTAGAATATTTTCGGCATTTAAAATCAATTTCACTTAACATAACTTTTACTGTGGCAGAACATTCTTACTTTGCCTTTAAATGCGTTTAAATATTTTTTAACGTGTTGTCAATGCACAATCTTAATAATTGAGTTGCCTTGTGTGTGAAATTTGCTTTTTAAAACCAACTTCCTTGCCTTTTCTAAATGTGAAGAGAAAGCAATACACAACAAAATCACAATGGCTATTTTTTTGGGCAGATTCATGAGGCAGGTGCTGAAGTCCGCATGAACAAATGCTGTTGATTTTTCAACACTGAGAGCCATCCCTCAAATGAAATAAAACGATGGGTGCGGCAGACGTCCGAGCTCACTTTTTCAAAAACACTTATTATAAAACACTGGATGGCTGTTCATTATTTCACCAAGCCGCTTGCATGGTACAATTTGCATGAATAATGGCATGAACCTCTGCTTTCGCCAGCATGGAGTCTGGCTTTTTTGCCACCACAACTTCTATCTTTCTTCTCTCCCCTGCTAGGATCGGGGAGCATTTTTAAATGAGAAAAAATGAGACAGCACCAACCAATTGAGTCAATTACATACCAGGAAACCTACAGCACTCACTCTCAGACTGATATGTTTTTTTTTCTTATTCGAGCAAGCACCAAACAGTACAGAGAGGAGCAATTTGGATTTCAGAGTAATCTTTTTGCTAAACATCACCCAGGTTGACGGCACATCACGCAAGACCTGAAATACTGTTGACATCAGTTAACAACATGTGACATAACTCATTAAGGTTGTTGTTTTTTTTTTGGTCGCTTCTACAGTTCAGTTATCGCAGTAGATGAATTATTTTGAGTTCTATGGTATGAATTTTTTTTATGGTTAATCCACCCATCCATTATCCGATAAAATAAATTTAAAAAAATGTAATGCCACAGATCAATAGAACTGCTTCAGTTACTTTCAAATGCTGGAAAACCCTATCAAAAAGGGGGGAAAAATCTTTATAATGTTAGTCCTGAAGCCTTAACTTAGGCAAAGAGCACAGACAAAGGGAGACAGGCACCATCTATCCATTTTCTGCACTGCTCGACAAGTTCACATTGAGACGAAGCTGAAGTCTATCCTCGCTGACTTTGGTTGAAAGGCAGACTACACCCCGCCCGTAAATCACTGGGTGAATGTGAATGGGGGCACAGAGAGGAAAGTGAGGCCACATCAGCAACACGTGAGCCAATACGTGGCCCGTGAGTTTATTCGTTCAAATCAATTCTGCAACTCACTCACTACTTGCTAAGAAAAAGTTAGCGCAACCATTATCTGCTGGACCCAATTGGGGTACTGCCCCCTTCGTCTCGAAAACTTAATGCCTGCTGGACATGACAATGACTACATTGTTGGCTTTTTTGGGGGGGTGTACTGGTATCGCATCTATTGTCTTGACAAATGAGAAAAGGAGAAATCAGACATGGAAATTTGAAATGCTATCTACAGCAGGGGTCACCAACTTAGTGGCCGCGGGGACCTGGTACTCGGCCAATTAATGATAAGAAAGAAAGAAAGAAAGAAAGAAAGAAAGAAAGAAAGAAAGAAAGAAAGAAAGAAAGAAAGAAAGAAAGAAAGAAAGGAAGGAAAAAAAAAGAAAACTGAATGAATAAAGCAACTTCTTTTTGTTCTCCCTTAATGCGTCCAGCAATAATGCTATGTAACGCAGGCAGAGGATCTGACTGATTAACATTACTGTGTCCCTTAGTTTTTGATCAACTTCACAATAAAGAGGAAAAACAACCAATTTTTGGTCATGTGTTAATTATGTCCAAAATAAATAAAAATAATCTTCCAATTTATTTTAAAAGAGCTAATGTTGGCATATTAAATAGGCCAGGCCCCAATAATAGCATCATTAAAGGTAATCTGAACAAAATATGGGACATGCACGTTTGAATGTTTTGATATTTTGAAGCAGACAGATGCCTAAAATATGTTGCTTTTATTTCTTTAATTTTTAGCCAGAGCGGTGAAATAGTGGTCAGCATACCCGCCTGATCGTACGGTATGGGGTCATCATCTGGAGTTCGCCCTCCCTGTAGTGAGTTTGCCTGTTCTTAATTTGTTTGTGTGGATTTTCTCCAGGTACGCTGGTTTCCTCACATATTCTAAAAACGTGCATAACAGTCTCGTTCTTTAGGTGTGAACAAGAGTGTTTTTTTATTATTATTATTTTTTAATAAGTACTTTGTGCTTGGTTGGCAACCAGTTTAGTGTGTACCCCACCTTTTTACCCCAAATCGTTCCAGTGCTAAGCGGAGTTTTTGCACATATTTTGAAAGACGACGGCAGCGAATGGAGATTCTTATGATCAACATGCCGCTATAAAACATTTTTCATTGGTTGTTTGACTAATCACTTTTGTTAGGACGTGATGTTAAAATGTCAAAAATCATCATAAAGTGGAGATCAGTGATTTTCATGACACAGTTATAATTATGACCCATTTTTAGTGCTGAATCAACTTTAAAAGCAACAGTAAACGGAGGTGCTATTTTATTTGTAGAAATGATGAAAAAAACTGTGATTAACTTTCTTTTAACATTGGTCTGGCTGCTAAAATGTTTAAATGACAGTTAAACCGTTGCTCAGACACTTTGGTAGTTTTTTTCCCCCTCCCTCCTCATGTTCTTCATTTCTTTGTCGACTTTTTCTTTCTCATTCTCGAGATTGTCTGTGCTTTGTTTTCAAAAGCAAGGTTATGCACCGCATGTTCTTTTCACAATCATTCCATTGAAACTGCCCTCACGTTGCACAGTCTGTTCATCTTCGAGTGTGTTTAAAAAATGTTTTAAAACGTTTACGGAAGTAGGCATGACAAACCCTTAAAGTCATTTCATGTGTAGCTGAATAAGCGTGACTTGCAGTCATACTGACTGACTTTGATCTCGTCATACAATTATCAGTCGGGTGGGGGGCCGAAAAAAACTGTGATGAAAGATTTATTCTTGTGAAAGCTCGCTTGCTTCAATTTCAATTATTACCTATGGGGAAAAACTGTTAAGAAATCCGAACAGAACCTTTGCAATGTCACAGAAAGAATCACCATGCAGGTTGCACAGATTTAGGAAGTCGACTTAGGCTGGTTACATAACAAATGCTCTTTTTTTTTTTTTGCGTGAAACAACACATGTACCTTAAAAATAACTACATGCGTATTTCTAAGTGAAGTCATAATCAACCCTTTCATGAATAGCGGTTACTAGAGTGGACAGCTTATCATGTGATCAGGTTGCAGAGTGCATGAAAGGGTTAATCAATAAGACATAATGGTGTTTTGTTATCGTCCCCAAGAATGAGGCAGTCACCCATTATGGAATTCAGGCAAATGTTCGGGCACCGTGGCTTACACAGCATGCCATAAAATTGGGGTTGGGGGAATCGAAAAACCTTCAATATAATAATGTGTACATTAAAAAAAAGGTGGTATCTCGTACCTCTTAAAACGGAAACGTTAACATCGATTAAAATGTAAAGCAACCGCCAATTAATGAGTATTAGCTGCGATAGATCATTTGTAGAGATTAAAGCAACTCAGCAGGTCTCGACATTGACTTAAGCTTCACTTTAAATTATTCATTATCTGGCTGGCGAACATTTTTCAATCAAAGCACTATACAGGTCTATTTTATGAGCATAGCAAAGAACATAGTAGGGTTTTCATTTTTATATTTTAAATCACAATTTTATTATATTTATATATATATATGTCTGGCATAGTCTACCGAAACATCTGTGCGGAGTATGGACTGGAAACCCCAAGGTCAAAATGGGAAACACCTCCGAAGGTGGTGGAGAATGACCGAGCGAAGATCCTGTGGGATTTCCAGATCCAGACTGACAAGATGGTAATGGCGAACCAACCAGATATCGTGATCATAGTTAAAGGGCAGAGGAAAGCCGTTGTAGTGGATGTCGCGGTCCCAAGTGATGGAAACATCAGAAAGAAAGAACACGGTAAACTCGAGAAATACCAAGGGCTCAGAGAGGAGCTGGAGAGAGCCTGGACGGTAAAGGTGACAGTCGTGCCTGTGGTGGTCGAAGCACTCGGGGCAGTGACCCCCAAACTAGATGAGTGGTTGCAACAGATCCCGGGAACAACATCGGACATCTCAGTCCAGAAATGTGCAGTGCTGGGAACAGCAAGGATACTGCGCAGAACCCTCAAGCTTCCTGGCCTCTGGTAGAGGACCCGAGCTGAATGAGGGACGGACACCACCCGAGGTGTGTGTATATGTGTGTGTATATGTGTGTGTGTGTATATATATATATATATATTTTTTGTAATCGGGGTACCTATTACCTTGCAGTTTAAAGACAACTGTGAATATAATGCAACTCAATTTCAGTTGTCAACATAAATCACATCACCTATCGGGACATGTTATCAAATCGTGATTCGGCGTAGGAAATAATACTGCATCGGCTGTTTAGAAAGTGTTCACGGCACTGTTAGCCAGAAGCCTTCGGGTAAGGCGGATACTGGTGTTATCTCAACACCTGCCACGTGTGACAGCAGCCGAGCCACAAACACTTGACGTTCTCGACAGGCGTTACCTTTCAACGCATCATCACTTTCATTTTAATCCCCTTACACGGTCAAAGCGCCAAGTCCTGCGCAAGCTCCTGACACCTGCAGCACATCTCACACCGTCTAATAGCGAGGATTCAAGGAGGTAATACCAACCTGAAACATATTACCGTCATCTGGACCACTTTGAAAACACATTTGACTTTGCACATCATCAGAGATCATCTTGTAGAAATACTTCACGAATACTGAAGACGTTTTATTCTAAAATGAAGCCAGTGATTCCTTTGCAGCTTGAATCAGTAACTCTTTTTTTTTTGGTTGGTGTTGCTTGTTTTAAATGTGTTCACTTCAGTTTGGTGTCTCATTCTCTCTAACTCTTTGCCAAACTGGATGTGGCTGTTATATTGCAAATACTTTCAGGGCAGATTCACCCACAGGGGCAGTAAGTGAAATTTGACGGCGCAATTGTTTCTGTCGTGATACAGATTGCGCCGCAGTTGATTTCGCGGAGGCCGTTGGCTTTTGAAGAAGAAACACGAGCAAGTAAGAACGCGGCTTCCTTTCTCCTCGCGGTGGCTCTGAAGACAAGCACATCACAAGCCATAAACACAGACGGAGGAGAGCCGACGGCTCTTGACGAGGCCTGCGAATGACAGGCTGCAAGAAAGACAGGCTGCAAGAAAGAAAGGCCTCAAAGGCGAGGGAAAAGCTAAAGAGAGAATAATTTAGAAAGGAGATTTATTGTACTTATTGTAAGGCTGTCACACCTGTCTTTTACGGAAAAGTTCCGCAGCTTTAATTAAAGAAGTCGATCATTTTTCAACACTTTGACATGTAGTGGGAAGGCCTGCTTTAGTCGAGTGTTAATTAGAACATTTGGATGTCAGCCTGTGGTGTCTTCTAGGCAAAAACGGAAGTGTTAAAAACCCATTTGTCTTGCTCAATTGGCATTTTGGTGAAAGAAAATTATGCGGGTTTGTTGTTTGAAATCCAAACAATTAGCGGAAACTTCTGTTGGCCGATTTTGATAATGTCGTGTGGGGAAAAGCTGCTCTCTGATTTTTATGAAGTAATGACATTTTTCCAGATTCAATATCTTTTTAGTGAACTCGCCTCATCATTGGAACCCAATTGTTTTGTTGAACAATTAATGGCGCATGTCGTACATACTGTGTACAGTGGATGACAGGATAGCATATTGAGCCAAGAGCCATAATTAACATTAGAAAAATCTAAACAAAATTGTCACAAAAAGTATCAACACTGAAATGATGATGTTGCTGTCTCAATTTACCCACAAAAATGACACAGGGGAGAGCGACAGGGCTGGAATACGAATAATGAAAAATCTGCAAATAATTGGCATCTACTATAATTACAGTGGGATTTTTTTTCTTTTTAAAATCTATTTCGAAAATGAGTGGACAAACCCCCAAATGTATGGAATCGGTGTAGATATACCGTATTAGCCCGAATATAAGACGGCCCTGATTATAAGACGACCCCCTCTTTTTCAAGATTCAAGTTTGAAAAAAGACTTTTTGAACACCAAATACATCTTTATAAAGAAAATAAGTATAGTACATCTTAAACAAATGATTATAACAATATATTTGAGAGAAAAAAACATCTAGAAGTTTACACCATAACTTCTCCTCAGCTGTCGGTTAACCTGGCCGATCTTCGACCCACTTTTCTCCAAATTGTCGCTACGTTTCTCCATTTTCTGTTGTCTCCTCTATTATTTTCTTCTATTTTCTTTCTTACCACTATTTTTTTATTTTTCTTCTTCGTGCTACCGCTATTTTTATTCTTTGTGACGGGGTTCGCTTTGGCCTGGGGAGTCAAGTTCAGCATTCGCTTCAATTATATCTGGCGCCATCTAGTGTCGTGGATGGGTAAAATGTCAAGAACCCGAATATAAGACGACCCCCACTTTTTCAGTCTTATTTCAATGCAAAAACAGTGTCTTATATTCGGGCCAAAACGGTATATAGTTACCCCTTTTGATTTCCTACACCATCAAAATTGAAATACTTAGTTAGAGATAGATAGATAGATAGATAGATAGATAGATAGATAGATAGATAGATAGATAGATAGATAGATAGATAGATAGATAGATAGATAGATAGATAGATAGATAGATAGATAGATAGATAGATAGATAGATAGATAGATAGATAGATAGATAGATAGATAGATAGATAGATAGATAGATAGATAGATAGATAGATAGATAGATAGATAGATAGATAGATAGATAGATAGATAGATAGATAGATAGATAGATAGACAGACAGACAGACAGACAGACAGACAGACAGACACACACACACACATACGGGGCGCTTGTGTTTTTTGCACCTGTAATGGGCAGCATTTTTCACAACCCCGTTTTGTTCAGTGGCTATGTCGGCGCTATTGGACAGTCGGCGTTGGTGCGGCTGAATAGATGGCTGCTAAAGTTGAGGTTGAGGAGAGAGGAGCCTTGGCGCAGAGCGCCGATGCGTATTTGAAACCGTGAGTCGCCGCTTGGAATTGAAATGGATTTCCATGGGACAGGAGAAGTGAACCAATCTCTTTTTTCATCAATGGATGCTACAGCTTCTTGTTGACTTTGAAACTTGCTTGTAGCTCACGTATGCACATTTTGAGCATGACGTCTCTGATCCACTGGTTAAAGGAAACTTTGATTCTCTCCTCTTTCATCTCAAACTGCTTCAAACAACAAAGCGTGTGATGGAAAAGTGGCTAGAACTGCATGACTGTCCGTGTATTATGTTATGTGTTGTGTTTATTATTTTACTTTATGTTAACTGTTTTGTTAAGCGCTTTGTTACAGCTGCCGCTGTTGTGAAAGTGCTATATAAATCAGCATGTATTGTAGTGAATTGTATTGTCTTTGAAAAAAAAATCCACAAAAAGGTGAATTTGCAATTGGCTGTATTCTGGTGGTAGGTGGATACAAAGGTGAATTGTACCTTCTGCCATGGAAAAGAAACATTTAATTGTCGCTGCCATAGAGAGATGAACTAAGATAGATTGGTAATGAATGGATAATAATTTTTGGACAAGTGAAATTGGATAATTTATCACAGCACCCCCTGATGATCTCGAGGGACAATTGTGGATGGAAATCTGAGTTGAGGCATTTCTATATGAAATGAATCAGGGTTGAAAATATAATTTCCTTAATTGCATCAAAAACATTTAGCGTAGCATGTTGTCTTTGTGGAAGGTCCAATGTCATGGCATTGGAAATAGTCCAGTTTGAGCATAATGTGGTGCTCTAACTTTTTGTACTTCTTCCTATTAGGACGGTTGTATTGAGAACATGATGCTTCAGTGTAGAGCTACCACACAACTCTGTGCATTTTTTTAAGTCGCGCCACCGTGAAATGCATTTAGTCGCTAGAATCCCTGCGACGATGTGCATCAGAGGGCACCGTAATGGTCCTGACCCTGCCTAGTAGTAATGGCAAGTAGTAATGGCAACGCTGTAAGATAGCTGAAGCTGGGATTTGAACGTGCTGTAGGCTGCCATAAAAATTCATAGCTGTGGACCAAGATCAGGAAACTCAACATCATATTAAACATAATGGATCCTGCAGCAGAGCAGAGAGTGTGAAGTACTCCGAAAGAAGGGCTCAGAGCATCACTTCGCCTTCTCAAGTTCACATCACCAAGACCAATCATGCCGCTCCTAATTATTTGACTCAAGTCTTTAATCGTCCATCCCACCGCCCCCGTGAACGTGTCAGTGCAAAGGGCAACCGTGTCACATCTATCAATCCCCTTTCAACTTCCTTCTCTTCATTTTAAGACCTTTATCATGAATTGATCGCCGCTCCACGCAATTACGCCTGATGATTGGAAAATAAATAGGTAGCGGGGCTCAAAACATGCAGTCGATACAAGCCGGGGCGGCTTTGAGGGTTTCAAGCTGCCGAGATGACAACCTTTGCTGGGGATGTGGGAGACAACAGTCAGGCTGCGGGGCTGTAAATGCCACAGACAATATTGTTTAGGAGGGATTATGCAGTCAAGCCCTGTGGCCAAAAGCTTGTGACCCCAATATGAGCAAAGATTGGCATCGGTGCCGCGCAAAGTTCCCAAATGATTCCTGGAAGGCGCCCGCATGCATGCACGCAAGCAAGGCCCTTTAATGCCACAAATCCATGCTTAATCACATCCACAGAGATTCCAATGGCCTGCTTGCCTTTTCCATCTCATATTCTGCTCCCTCTCTACGCGATTGCTGTGCTCAGCTTTCAAAAACGCAAAACTCGAGTTCCGCTTCATTTTTTTTTTTCCTCTGCCGCTTTCTTACAAACCAAATCCTGAGAGAGGTTGATGTGAAGACCCGGCAGAGCAGGGATGTGAAGGATATAAACACATTTCTTATTGTCCATCGGGATGGGAAGGGGTTGGCGGTGGGGTGGGGGCGGACGCCGGGGTAGGGCGGTGCGGTTTGTAAAAGAGACGAGGACCTTATCACAGCCTGGCAGCTCTGTAATTCGGCGCCATGATAAAATGGCGGCACGGAAAACCTTACAAGGCTGGCACAATCCAAAGACGGATTAGGTTTTTCTGACATAAGCTTCCTGAAAAACTAATCAATCAGCCCATGCGGTGTTATCACAAGCGTGAGATTAAAGAGCCGCTCCTAATACCCCGCACTGTACATTTTTATTACAGTTCTTAGTGTTAGCTGCTTTTAACTACACAATATATAAATAATATTATAAAAGCTAATTGAGCACGGGGATGGGGAAAGAGGTTATAGCGTCCTTAGAGAGGGACTTTGTGGAGCATTTATGTTTTGTTATGAAGAATGGGATCAAGCTGTTGTCCTTGCAGAGGGCGTTTTGACTTTGAACGGAGGGCTCATTGTCTCACTCCAAACTCCGCTTTACAACGATCAGGACGCCAAAAAAAAATAATAATTTAAAAAACGGACTGGAACAAAACTGCATCAGAGACTTTTTGGGGAGCGAAATAAACAACGGTGTAAAATTGGAGCCCGCTCCCGTGAGAAAGAACATGTAAGCCGTGAAATCAGCACACATCAAAGTTGGTGATGAACTCCAAGCGTGTCGCCGCAGAGACTCTTGCGAGTAAACAGCTCAGCTTTGTCTCCTGAATGTGTCACACGTCTGCGGAGACGGAACACGGATTTTCTTGGCCACGAAAAGTGATGCGTTGTTGTGACATGATATTACTAAAGAGCCGTAAGACGCAAAGGCCTAATGGAGTTCACCAATGTCAGCCTGGAGCAGCACTAAAGACGCCACGCCCTCTTGCCCGCATGCACTCGGTGCAGTAAAGGCGGGGCAGTCGGCGGCAAGACGGATGAGAGTCCGGCTTTCGTAGTATGTTGTATGTACATTGTTCTGCTGTCATTGCGCAGGGGGATAACTGCAGCAGATGTCACGGGGAAGAACGGATTTTTCCCCAGGATGGCGCTGACTCTCTTATTTGTCCCCGGGGGTTAAGCACAGATGTCGCGACCGGGGTTACCTTTTGACACGTTGACTAAGATTGTGAGTGTTTCAGTAAGGGAGGATGAGATCGAAAGTCTCTGTGTGTCACGGTGTACCATGGGGGTGGGATACACAAGCAACGCTGACATTTACAGACCTGAGTGCCACGCCCAAACGCATCCTTGCAGTGTCCTTTGATTATGAACTTCAGATTGGTGCATTTTCTTCGCGCTATTAAGTGGGAATTTCCTGAGAGGTTGAGGGGTGTATGATAAGGGCCAACGTGTCTGTCCCAGGCCAGACTGTATCCACTGAGGCATGTGAAGAGAGCCACTCCAGGGAAGCAGTCTGTCTCTTTCTCTTGAGGCAAGGCTTTTCAGAGACATACCGGCGGCTGATAACTACAACATGGTTGCGGCCAACATCTGCACACTAAAGGCAACGTTTCAAGAAGCCCTTGCCGAACACCCATTTGAGGAACTTCTTCAAACATGTGGCATTTTCTGTCCAGATGTGATCGCATCAACAGGCCCCGCAGACCAACACAATCCCGATAAAGCCTATAGGTACCTACATCAGCGGTTTCCAGGAGAAATATGAGATAAAAGACCTTTGTAAAATTTGGATATTTTCTGGGAGAGCTTATTAGTATTCCTGCAATCAAAAAAGGCGAGCTTTAGAAAATAAATCTCTAGTAAATGTGATTTGTTCACAGGACCTAATGGTGGTAACAGATAATCACAAGAGAGTTTAGGGTTTTTTTCCCCCTTTTGGGAAGAAGTAACAATTTGAGCTCGATTGCTTTTGTATTTGCACCTTTTATAGTCTGTGGTTTCTGAAGTCATAATTTTCAGGATGTTCATGACAGTCGTTGACGGCGATGCCAAGAATCAAAATACTCCAGTGACTACCAGATGCAAAAGGTAAAAACAACAATATATGATCAGACACTAAACACTACATTATAAACATTTTAAGGATTCATGCATATTCTTTGAAAATGTGAAAATATAGCATATGTACAGTATTTTGTTGAAAACTGATAATGCGTCACACTTACGAAAAAAATGTCTACATCTTCAAATTATGGTTTTGAATATGACATATGACAAACGTAAACACATCTGAAACAATGTGTATTCTAAAACTACTCTAAATATGCTTACAATTGAAATTTAAGAAATAACCCTTTTAGAGTTGTATTTAGATAAGTTAAATTATAACTAAATGACTGTTAAAATGCTTCTCATCATAGCCAACACATTTACCTCATCCTAAGTGAAGAGTTAAATGGGTGATACTGCAGATATGACGTAAATTGATGACAACAGAAAATATGCAAAAGTGATGCCTCGAAGGATAAAGTGCCAGATAAAACTTAAAAGCAGTGATTTGAGTCTCACCTGGTGGAGCAGAAGAGAAACGAGAAATATCTGCAGGGCTCCCATATTTGGTGACTTTTTTGGGCGGCGAGGATGTGTTTATTTAAGAAGAGCAATGTTTAAATCCTCTTGAAGATGTGAAGATTTGGGCCAGACGGGCATATATCGCTCAAACATCTCTGTGGTCAACTGGAGGAGGGGAAAAAAGTACACGTCTACCATTTAAAATGACAAAGCGAGCATTGAGATGAATATTAAAAAGTTAGACGTACCTTTTTGAATGTGATGGCTCACTTAAATTGGCAAAATTGTATCTCGCGTCACCTGCTTCAATCCACTTTGGTCAAAGTGTCCAAAATCCTGGCTTCTCTACAAACAAGAGCTACATTGCCCGGATCATTCAATTAGCACAATTCTCCAAACTCTACAACAAACCAACACCGAGTGGAAACGTTCCTTCCCCGCTAGTTAATCCCTACAAATGCTTGAATACAAGGCGGTTGTCAAATGAAGTATCCCACAGTGCGCGCGCCGTGCGCTCTCTCAACTAAACACGATCCACCGCGCGTCTCTTCACTCCACTCGCACGCAGGCACGCACGCGCTGCATCCACAGTATACGACACTCACACGCTTGGCACTCCTGCGACCACCTTTTTGTTAAGAGGGGGAACACGTCGCCTGAGATTTAACCCTATTGGGGGTTACACTCACAACCTACTCCTGTCTCGTCTTCATGTGTCCTTCATGAATAAGACAATGCATATCCCATAATGTTTCGTCTTGATTTGATGGCAGTATGTCAAACTGCTGCTTTCAGGCAACACTAATTAAATAAACACTTGGGTGTTATAAATGATTCAAAGGCACTCGAGTCTCGAGTTCTCATTGAGTGTCAACTGCCTTGCTCAAGAAGTGTGACTTGGCCACCTGACAAGAGTTGAGGGGGGGGGGGCAGCCAAAGGACTCTGACGCCACCATGTGGTCACTTGTAAATATTAAGGAATGCGGTACGGTATCACAGTTACCGGGAGTACAAATACATAGAGGTGGGCGTTCAGCTAAGACTGATCGAAGGTCCGTCAGTCCGTCACTGATAGGTGCTTGTTTTGCTGACGACTGAAGAATGCTGGGGAAAACAAAACAAATGACGGACTAAGCACTGATAGAAGTGGGTTTTCGTCTCAGTGTAATTGTTACGAACCAGGTCAAATCCCGACGGACCTCGGAATCCGTTTCTGACAGATGTCCTTTGTGCAGGTGATTGACAGAAACACACCCACCTGTCTTGTATGTTGGGAGGAGGGAAGGGGGGTGGGGTTCTTCGAGAGGACTGCAATGACAATATATGCGTGAGAATGAGTGCTCCCGTTTTCAAGACAAACTCTGCAGGGTCTGTGATGGCCGACTGATTGGTTAAGGAGGCCAAACCAGATGACGTCATTTCACTTTGCTATGACAACACACACAAAAAAAAGTTGTTTGAGGCTAATATTTTATGAGGGTGTATTTATTTAGATATGAACATTTATGGTTGTGGTTTTCTGTTAATTCTTGGTAAAATTATGACGTGTGTTTGATCGCGAGGCTGGATTGAAGTGGAATTGCTTACATTGACTATACATGGAAATATATATACATGGACTTTTTACAACTATTAAAAGCATTTGTCCCACCATTTTTTAAAAGTAGATTTACAAAATGTCAATTTACAAAATGTTCTATGCACCCCCAGTAGTATAAACATGGTATTCTGGTTTATATATTTGTGGAAAATAAATGTAGCTGAAAAATCCACCCGTTTTACCCAACAAAAGGGGCAGCCATTTTGCCTTGTACTGCCACTTGAGAGAGTCCGAATGGCTTGCTTGTGCACACATTTTCTGTATATTCATTCATCTTCCGTACCGCTTGATCCTCACTAGGGTCGCGGGGGGTGCTGGAGCCCATCCCAGCCGTCTCCGGGCAGTAGGCGGGGAACACCCTGAATCGGTTGCCAGCCAATCGCAGGGCACACATAGACGAACAACCATCCACGCTCACACTCACACCTAGGGACAATTTGGAGTGTTCAATCAGCCTGCCATGCATATTTTTGGAATGTGGGAGGAAACCGGAGCACCCGGAGAAAACCCACGCAGGCCCGGGGAGAACATGCAAACTCCACACAGGGAGGCCGGAGCTGGAATCGAACCCGGTACCTCTGCACTGTGAAGCCGACGTGCTAACCACTTTACTACCGGGCCGCCCAGCATTTTCTGTATAGATAGATTAAAAAAAAAAAATTATATATATATATATATATATATATATATATTTAGCTGGTTGTTTATTTTAAACAAAATCCCTTTCAGGTTTCATTTGTGTCACGTGGCTATATTTCCACAAAATCAAACAAAATAGATAACAGATTGTGTTCAGTTTCTATTATTCGTAAAAGATAGATTTAGCTTTGAAAATAAACAGAGATATTATTCATATACAGTATTTTATGAAGTATGTTACATTACAGATTTATTACAACACTTTATTTCACAAAAGACAAAACGAGAGACATTGTAATATTATCTATGCTCCCCATTTGGTGAGCCAGGTGATAACATGTGAGTTCACCTCCTCTAATACAGACTCCTCTGACCTTCCCACCACTTTCAGGCCATGACTTCCTCCACTCAGCCAGAAAACATCCACTTGAGCGCTCATCTTCTTTAATGTTCCCTCAAAAAGGACCTTGACAAAGAAAAAAAAAGAGAAGCAAAATCGTTATTATGATAAATGTCGACGATGCACCAAAAAGACAAATTTAGTCTCGGCACCCTATCACACATGTTGTCCTCTGTGCCTGAAACAAAGAGGACAGCCATGTTTTCAGGTAGCCTCCGGAGATCTTCACTGCGCTGTTGATGGGCATGAGTCTGTCCTGGGGGGTGTAGCGGAAAGGACAAACAGACGACACCCTGCACGGCACCTTCCGATTCATCACTTAGTTGCTTCGCCAAGGCGGCGGCAGCACGGCAACCCATTGACCTGCCTGGAGACAAACATTTTTCCTTAGGCATATGTGGCACATGGATTTATGGCATTAAACCTCCATTCACTTACACTATATTGCTGCTTACCTCCAAAGAACATGTTCTTTACGGTCCAGTTCGGCAATGATTTCAAGTAGCGCTGGTTGAAAAACAAATACAGTAGGACATTATAAATCTATCCATACCTTGTGATTTCTGAGCTAAAATACATGAACATACCCACACCGCACGATAAGCCTTCACTCTATACACCAAGTTGAGACCTTTGCATGTGAATCGGAGACACAGGAAGCCCTTTGAGGCCAAAGAGTGTGCCAGAGAAACAAGATGACTAAAGTTCATGTCTCCACCAGCTCCATGGGTCAGTATGACAGCTGTTTTAACTTTGTGCTCTGAGGACGTAGGAAAACACAATGTAGCCTCCAAACATTTGGCCCCAAATAGTACCTGCACATGTTCCTGAAAAACGCAAATGATTGATCAGACAACAGTAGAACAGCAAGTATACAAAGCAGTGGAAAAATAACAATAATTACGATTATTTTAGTTGTGTTGAGTGCTTGTTTAATGTGCATGACGGGCTAACAGTGCCTGACAAATCATCACCAAACTTTCATGGATTGGATTGGAATAGTAAATTCGGAGGCCAAGTGCTATAATTTACAAACAAAATGAAGCACCGAAGCTATTAGTACAAACGGTTTCTTGTTATTAATTATTCCATACAGATCTTCAATGTTGAATTTTGGTGGCACACACAATTTTTCACTTACCGTACATAAAAACAATGTTTTGCTTTCTCTTTTCTTTTGTTTGCTTTAATCGTTGATATTAAAATTTATTGTTAGCATTTCCTATTATTCAATAAGATATCTTTTCTCATGCATCATGCAGGTTTGTATTTTTAGGCCTATATAGTTCTTGCAATGGGTCTGCAGCGTTTCAAAAAACACAGCTGCTTAAAAATTAATCACTACTGGAAAAAAAACACAGCCAGAATATACTGTGGTAACAAAACATGCTACGGTTTAGCTTCTACTACAGTTTTAAAATTTGATCTGATGCACAGTTGGACCATGCTCCCTCGCATAGGTCAGCAGTCACTACATACTAAAGGAACGAAAGTAGCAGAAGGTCCTTCATCCTTGCCGTTGGGGGTTTCACATTTAAAAAAAATAGTTAAGCTAGACAAACTCGGAGAGTACCTCCAATACAGTATATAAGTCTTAAATTTGAGGGAGGTAGTGTGTCTGTCGCTCCTTTATTAGGATCGTAGTTTCTTGAGTCAGTTCGGTAAACATGACGTTGGCTGGCAGACTCTATTTATTTTGTTTTTACCTCGCAAAACGTATCCATCAACGGCAGGCAAATTCACCAACAACTTCTGGTTTTCAATGCGGAAGTGCGTTCTCCAAAATATCCAGCAGAGGGCGACATCTGCATTTGCCAAAAGTGAGCGAGCGGGTAAAGTCAATGAATAAGAACACCGTTGATATGCTCATTTGTTTCATGTGCAGGGTCCACAATGGTCACCAACAACAAAAACGAGAGCTATCCAATGGCAGCACAGTGGTTTACACATCAGTGGCACAGTTTCACTGTAAGTAAGAGTGAAACAACCCAGAGTAATGTCCGATTGTCTTGCCAACCTTCTTTTTTTTCTTCATTGGCCCTAATCCTCTTCCGTACGATTTAATGTCCGATTGTCTTGCCAACCTTCTTTTTTTTCTTCATTGGCCCTAATCCTCTTCCGTACGATTGCGGTAATTTCAGTAAAATCAAAATATTTATTTAAAAATGATATTTAATGATGATGTCATGATATTTACAGTATTGAAATTATGGTGCAAATGAAACATAATACATTCAATATTTGGCAATACAGTTTAAAAAAATCTGGCAGTCTTCTTGAAAGTCCATCAAAGTTCATCCTTCACCTGTAAAACAAAACAAAAAAAAATAGTACAAGAGTGGTCATTGGTAAATAAAAACATCTGTCTTAATATTCGTCCAGCCTTTATAAATCATAAAGGTTGCTTTAAAATGAGCACAAGGATGACATCACATTGTCCTTACCGGTGTCCGGTGGCAGGAACATGGAAAGAGTTCATCACCGGGATGTTCTACCAGCTCCATGCCCTCACGTATCTTTGGTTCAGTAACCTGGCGGTTAGCATATTCCTACAACAGAACAATCTCGATTAAACAGAGATATAGAAAGATATACGCAAGTGGCATAAGTACACCTTGTTTAAAATAAATAAATACATAAAAATCTTGGAATTACCCAAATACGACATGCATTTTTGCAAAGTACTTGTTTTTGTGAGAGGGGAATGATGATTTTTCTTTTTTTTTTTGTTAATTCCCTCATGTTGTAAATCATTTGAACTTCATACATTCAATTTTTCAAACAAGTCGAAATTTGACCTTGAAATTTAAGGGAAACATTGTGTATTCCTTTAAAAAAAACAGCACCAAAGAACAGGCGGTACATGAAGCAGCTTGATCTGATCCTGATCTGATGTCAGTACTTTTGGGGGTATAGTGTAGGTGACGACATGCAAAAGTGCAAAATGAAGTGGATAGTATCGTATTGCTGAAAGCGGTATTCATATTCACATCATTCATATTCAAGTATGGCTCACCAGTTATTTTTGAATTTGTAGTACTTCTAGTTCCCTGCAACAATTCTCTTTGTAATTAAATAACAATTAACTTCAAATCTGAGCAGATAAAAATTTAAACAGCCTCTGAACTAATTTTGTAAAAATTTTGTTGAGACTATATATTTCTGTTGGACTCCTAAAAAAAAAAAAGATTACCGTGAAAAGTTTGTAGTAATAACAAAATATTTTGTCTCCCATAAGTCGGTTGCGTACAAACTGTTGACCTGCCAGAGCAATTTTCTTGGCCTGAAAGACAGTAATCACAAGAGAATAAATAATTGCATGAACCATGGGAGCATATTTTTGAAAGCATGAATCTGATCCAGCAAATGAATAATAAAATCAACCTCTCTATCGTGGTCTTGAGCCCACTGGATCTTTTCCATCAGATCTCCGAGGTCCGCCCTGACCGGGATGTAGTGTTCCCACGGTATGAGCTCATTGTAGAAATGCTCGTAGTAGCCGGAATCCTGCTTCAACACCACGCTGTCTCCGGCCAGAAGGTAAGGCAATCGATATGCGGCCACAGTGCCATCAATGTTTATTTGGTACTTGTACTGAAGCCAAAACAAACCGACAAAACACCTGAACTGACTGTGTACACAGTACTTCCAGCAATTACAGTGTTTGATTTAAATCTGATATTTCTTTACTTAAGAGCACACCTTACTGTACAATGAAATTCCAATTTAACGTCAGGTAAATAGCAAAAATAAACCAATCACCTTGAAGAAGTCAAAAAAGGAGACGTGCTTGACAAGAGGGCCGTATAAGCTCTCATCGTGCTTGAAGAAGAAGAAGTTTGTGAAGGCAGCATCAATCATGTGGGGGTGGGCCCTGGACAGCTTGACTAGCTCCAGACGCTCTTGACGACTATCCCGCCCTCTCCAGAAGGCTGTGGCGTTCTTCTTGGCCCACGGTGGTCCTGTATTTGCCTGCACCGACATTATGTCCAGGCTCACTCTGTTCATTAGATATGAAAACATGCTATGTGTCAAATTTCAGTCTTCGCATACACAACATGTGACAAAAAGGTTCACATCAACATGTTCAGTGAATATCAAAATCAAAAGTGTACACACAACTGATCAAGGTTTTTGTGCGGAAAACAATGTCAAACCTTTTACATCATGGATTTAAACTATAATCTGTATGACTCAAATCAATTCAAAAAACATGTTTGTGAGAGAGGAAGTAAAAATGAAAAACTGAAATAAAGTGTGTGGTTGCACAAGTGTGCATACCTGCTTGCTACTGTGGATGTGGCTGTGTTCAGAATCAAACAAGAACACATTTGTAAATAGGTCAGCACACACCACACATTTGAAAAGAAAATGGCATTTGAACAGCGGAGTGTAGGCGTTTTATGTCGACTGTATCCATTTGAAAAATATGCAGCAAGATATGGATTCATTCCCAAATACCAACACGGGTACTTCAAACCTAATTCTAACAACTAATTTCATTGAATTGCTTGAGTGCTTACCTCCCCATGGTCTCAAGAACAGACTCAGTGAGATCATATGTAGGCATGACAATATCTCTGGTGTTGTTTGAGCCACACCAGGAGAAGATAGGATGAATGTTCTGAGGGGTTTTCCTTTTCTCGAGCGGCCAGTCACCCAGGTTAACAAAAAACTCCAAGTCAGGTAACTTTACCTAAACACACAACAATAGGTGTGTGTTAAATGTGAATGCGTGTATTTATGCGTGTGTTTCAAAAGACGTAGGCTGAATTTGCACTGCATGTTCAAGTGAAAAGATTTTGATTGTTGTGCTGAGAAAAGGCATAAATGGGGTATGTTATGGCAGCGTAAATAAATAAAAAAATCCATGAATTCGGTATCGGGGCGGCCCGGTAGTCCAGTGGTTAGCACGTCGGCTTCACAGTGCAGAGGTACCGGGTTCGATTCCAGCTCCGGCCTCCCTGTGTGGAGTTTGCATGTTCTCCCCGGGCCTGCGTGGGTTTTCTCCGGGTGCTCCGGTTTCCTCCCACATTCCAAAAATATGCACTCTAAATTGTCCCTAGGTGTGAGTGTGAGTGCGAATGGTTGTTTGTCTCTGTGTGCCCTGCGATTGGCTGGCAACCGATTCAGGGTGTCCCCCGCCTACTGCCCGGAGACGGCTGGGGTAGGCTCCAGCACCCCCCGCGACCCTAGTGAAGATCAAGCGGTTAGGAAGATGAATGAATGAATGAATGAATGAATTCGGTATCTTCAGATTGAGATCCGGCATTGACGTAAAAAAGGATGTGTAGTGCATTATCTACCATTGTGTAAATTTGTTGTTTCATGTCTTCTGTGAATGTAAAATTTGGCATTGGATATATGCCATTTGAAATGTACCTGAAAAAGACTACCCCCAACCGCCCCCCGCCCCTCCCCCCCCCAAAAAAACAACAACCCCATCTTATTTTAGCATTGAACCAAAACTGGGCACCTGGATCTGCGGTGTAAATCCAGCCTGAGCCGAATGCAACTTGCCTTTCTGGTAAGTGACAGGAGGATGGAATCCATAAAGATTCGGAAACCGACATGCTCACCAAGTGTTTGAACATAGACCTAATAATGAAAAAAAGTATGAACAATTCAGCAAAATCTTTTGAGTTTCATAATTTGACTACTTTCACCCAGCTTTACTTTACTCCTCTACACAATCAAAAAAAACTTTGAAGAGTGAAAGATTATATACTGTAACCTTGACCATATCTGTCCGACAATATGAAATACGAATTATAAGTTGCAAAAGGAGGATAAATTACTGGATGTAAGAGGGACCAACTAGTACAATAACCTGCTTGAATGCTCCACTGGTATTTTCAACAAAGTACCCTCTTTCACACACACGCGCACACACGCACGCGCACACACGCACACACACACACACACACACACACCACTTTGAGGAGCACTATGGGAATAAAAAGGGCTGTTAAAGCAGGAATCTGCTAGGTGATCAATTGTATTGATTAATTGAGGTTTTATTTGTCAAAATCACATTAAAAATGTTTTTTTCCTTACAAGTAGACGATCCAACAAAATGTGTACATAGATTTTGGAGGAAAAAAAATCAGGAGCTTTTATATGAAGACCCAGTCTTGTAATAGAGTGTATACCTTGTTATCTTTGATGGTGTAGTGGCAGAGGCTTTGTCGCTGCCCAAAGCGTTGCGGAATCTCCTGAGCGTTGCGATCTGGGTCGACACTGGCGAATTGGGACATGTCCTGCTCTATCTGGGGAAAGGAGTGAGGACAGTGCATATGGGAAAACCACACAGAGCCATCGAGCTGCGGACAGTCACAGCCCTCGTGGTACACTGGACCTGATGAGACAAGTAGAAAAAACATCAATATGGTCAATATTTGTATACTAAAATATTGTAACAATTATATCCTAGTTATACATGTATGACAGGGGTGCCCATTAGGTAGATCCTGATCTACCGGTAGATCTAAGACAGGTCCCGAGTAGATCTGAAGAGTGTCGAGGAGAAAAAAAAACAAACAACCATTTGTGTGTCTTTGTACATGTTCGTAACATATTTTTTTGTGTTCATGTACGCTGCACCCTAATCATCCTATCAGTCTCATTTTCACAAAATAAATATTTAAAAAAATAAAATAAAGCAGGTAAATCTTGAATTTACGGTGGCGCCTGATTACGTCACCGGAAGTTGTTAGCGCTCAGCAGTCTGCAATTGCAGCTTGTGATAAGAGCTGTTGCGCTCTTTTATCGTCATTCTTCTCATTCAGAATTTGCTTCGTGTACAATTCACAGAGGGCACGGGCAAAGAATAGGAATCTAGGAGGGCCCAGGTAAGCACTTTAAAACGGTACGTGTGAGCTATGATAGTTAACAGGCTGCAGAAGTGGGTCGCATGCCTCAGTTTCAGGCTGTTTCTCATCATGGCGTGTGTGTGTGTGTGTGTGTGTGTGTGTGTGTGTGTGTGTCTGTGTGTGTGTGCGCGCGCACGTCGGTAAGGGTAGATCCCGTGAGGTTAGTTGATCGAAAAGTAGATCTTCGATCCGAAAAGTTTGGGCACCCCTGATGTATGCTGTCTTTAGAATAAATAAAGGGTTATGATTGTGAAAATTTGACAAAGGAACAAATTAAAAACTCAATTCTAAAATATGCCGGAACCGATTCAACTTTACAGCTTCCAATGTGCTGTTACTTCACAATCCACCTCTGAGAATGTACGGAGACTCGGCCACATGTTGGTCCATGAGCAGAACATGGACGTGAAGGTCTGTGTAGCTTGCGTACATTCTGTAGCGAACCAGGAAAGACCCATCTTGACGATCCAGAACCTGAATCCAGATCCTGGTGAAATGCTCCAACGGAGACACGATCTTTACCTCAAAGGTTTTCTCCCCTGGCGAAGTTGTTAGACTGAGGGAAAGGGCAGAATATATGTCATTTCGCACAGGTGCTATGCACATATGTTAGCCCTGCTAAATATTTAGCAGGAGTAAAGTGACTTTAATGGTGACCACACTGACCTTTGCCCCAATAATGGCAGCGAAAGACAGTAACTGAGCTAAAGGAATTATTTCTCTTTCCCGTAAAGTGAATAACAAACAATACAGATATTAACGAATTAAATTCAACAGTGTCCAGTGTTATATTATATGAATGATATCATTCTGGTGTCTGGTGGAGGAGGACCAGTTATGGAGACAAGCGATTATTTCTCAGTTTACTTTGCAACGCTTCCACATGAGTACACTAAAACAATGAATTTACTGTTTGACTAATGCCTTTGTGACATTAACAGTCAAAGGTGGGCACTGATATGTTTGTAATTGCAGCACTTTGGTTCCCATTAGATGGCGCATGGGTGCCTGTGCTAAGAATAATAGCTCGAGAATAGCAATGTGTTTATGCTAATAGGTTCACAACATGACGTTTTGAAAATGATAAACTGTCATTTAAGACTTATATGTTAACCGGTACTCGTGTTGCTTCTTGATAGGCAACGTGTGTGCGTTAGAGACAGCAGAATAAATGGAACATGATGCCTTCCTGGGCCCGTGAGGTCTTTGGGATGACAGGTGTCACATTTTCCACCTGGGGGGGAAACAAGTTTCTAATCTGTCTACTCCCTCCTCGTTGAATGGCTCACACGTCAACAGCCGTGTTGCACGTTTTGACAAGATTTATAGCTTGACTCTTTTCTTTGCTGTCAAGCAAGATCTACGAGTGGCTTAAAATGCGGCACCTCTGTTCCCCTGGAATAACTTTCAAGAAGGAATTAAGTAGGTGGGAATAAGAAACACCGGAATGTGAGAACTTGGAGTGTGTATTTTAACCGAAGTGTTCCAATGGTGCAAATCGTTCAATACTTTACGAGGTAATTCAAGCGTGATTGAAGTTGGAACAGTCGCGGGCCTTTACGAGTCTTGCAATGGTACAACATAGATGTGACAGTGACAGCATCCCATGTATGTTACAGTGACTGTATGCTGTCTGTAAAACACAACAGATATTAATTCCCGTTACAACGCTTACCGTCACAGTTTACTGTGTTGTACTGTACTTACTTTCTTCCTGAGCGGTCCACTGCCTGGATGAAGAAAAAACGAGCTGGAAGGACAATGTTTGGATCTAGTCCGGGTCCCCAGACAAGAGTCTTTGCGGCGTTCGGAGCTGCCAACTCGGCCCCAGGAGTCGCCGAGTCGGCCCCAAGAGCCACCGAGTCGGCCACAACCCCCGAGAGTTCTGGTCGGAACACAGCCAAACACAAAAGAGACCACAAAAATAGTCGGAGCAACATGATAGTACAATGTCCATCATCCGCCATTGTTGATTGTTTATGTTCGTCTTCCAGCTGACTTAAATACCTCTAACTTGCCATTGTTTCACTAAAATCTCTGGTTACTGATATTTGGTTTAGAAACAGGGGTGCCGTTCCAGTGTCTCTTAGGTCCACTACCATTTGAAGTCCACTACTAGACTGTTGAATGTTTAGACGTGTCCACTAACATAGACGATTATTTGTTGTTAGTTGTTTTCGAGTGTTAGCTTCAACGTTAGCCGCTCACTGTACTCTTCGCGGCGAAGCTATAAATTATGCAAATGAGTCAGAGGAGGCAGGGGAGCGAATTCCGATTGGTCAGTACTCCGCCCACAGAGACGTTTGATTGCGCGTTAATCCGGAAGTCATGAAATGACGTATGCGCCAGCTGTAGGCAGATACTACGCAGAATAGTTGTGGCAGACTGGCAGTCACTATTTAGTCATTCGTATCACGGATCGGTCTCCTATCACTAGAGTTTGTGCGCTATTAAGCAACGAAGACTATTTTATAATGTTTGTAACCTATTGCGGCAAAGACACTTGATTGCCAGAAAAGTAAAAAAGAGCGCATCTGAATTGAAAAAGTGTTGGTTAGTGTTGCCAGTGTCATATCTCCCAAAACGTGTAGGAATGTTTTCGAAAAAAAAAAAGTTTGGTTGGGTCGTCTCACCACCAGAAAGAATGGCTACCCTGCTAGTAGGACTCAACTGTCCCATCAATTTCAATCGATATTAATGTCAAAAACAGCACATCATCTGTCAAAAAGAGCACACAATTTATCAGAGCTATAGAAAAGTAAAATAAATAGGTAGTCTTTCATTGATAATGTTAACTATGTCTGAATTTCTACCACGTCTATTTTTGAATCAACTCTCCTGTTAAAGTGTAAATGATGTGGGACTGCATTATCTATTCTTTATGATTGACACATCACACATTAAAATTAAAGCAATTCTAGGCTAAAATCATCCTTCAAGCTATTTTCCCAATCTCTTTAATCATGCTGCTAGACTTCCATACTCTGCCTCGGTCAAATAACATGGGTAGGTTAGTTTATTAATGTAGCATAAGAGAAACGTTGGGCTTTCAAAAGATGCTTGGCATGAAATTACAAATACTGCACGAGTGATCAATACAGCTCTCACTGATGTACATCAATCCATGTTTATTGTCAGTTTGCTTCTGCATCAACATATGTTCAGCTCTTTTCGTCAAGTAATCTCTATTACACTAGTATAATATTAAGAAGAAAAATTGGTAGAATCCATTTAAAGAAGACAAACTTTGCTGCCATAATCCAGAAAACTTGAGAATGTTTTTTCCCCCCAAGGGTATATTACTGTGTGAAGAACAACAACGTTTCAATGGTTTAGACAGAAACGGAGTACCAGCAGTGACAGGTACAACATATATAGAGAAAAATACCCCATCTGTATCACATTTTTGCTTGTATCACCCAACATTGAAAAGTACAGTTAATATATAAAAACAAAGAAAACAAAAACACCCTGTCAACTGAGGTCACTTTTTTTCTTGATACCTTTTTTAATTCCATTCAGACTGTGTCGAAAATAAACTTAATTGAAGGTACAGAGAACCATTTTTGACAAGTTCAATATGTCTCACTGAGTCAAAATAAATGTCAATCAGAAAATGTGCGTGTCTCATCTATTGAAGTGTATGGGTGAAAATAATGAGTTTCGGTAGCCTGACAAGCAGGTCTAAATATCTAACAATGCAAGGAGACATCACTGCGGTTATGTTTCACTGTACTTTGCATGTGTATGTTGGTGTACCGCGATGCAGGTGCGCGATCAACATAAACAAGGCGCAGTGATTAATTTGTGTCAATGCTTGTGTGCATAAAGGCCTGATGTGTAAGAGATTTTTTTTTCAGATCATTTTAAAATACAAAGACACAGGTACAAAAAAAATCCTCTTCACTCGATGTCGTTGGCCTCTGTCGCGTAGCATTGACATGTACAACACAATCACAATATGATACACCACCATGTATCATGAAACAATTGCTGTTTTTAACATACAAGGGCCTTCCATTTGAGAGGCCGTCACCATCAAATATAGGACTTTCGACAAGAGGATACCATAATCATCAAGAACAATATTGAATGAAATAAAGTAACACAGTTGCCTTTAGTTGAAATTGCTGCTGTTTTACACATGAACATCTTCACTGACTCACATCTGAATAGTACTGGAAAAATACTGTTTATTTATTTATTTTTTCTGAACCATTTACTGATAAACGACTCACAAGGAAGTTGGTTGAATGGATGATGAAGCCAACTCCTCTTTGCGCTGCCGTCACACAAACAGCAACAATCACTGTTATGAACACGCAGGTCCATTAGAATCCTGAAAATACACAAGTCACAACTTGTAACAACTGGATTGCAGAGATATGAGAGGGTGGCAGTTCCTTTTAATTGCTTTGGCAGAGACTGAGCGTATTGTATTGTCATGTTTATCAGTATTTTGTTTTTAACATGTGGCACTCATTCTTCCACATACACACATCATAATTTTCCACAAAACCAGCACATCTCGCAAAGAATGACCCACACAGCATAAAATCACAAGTGTTATTTGGAAAACAACATATTTTTGACCTCATTAAATGCCCTTTTAACATCCGTCAATATCTCGTCTGAGTGTAACCGGAGGCATATGACCACCACTACTCACTAGCTCTTTGTAACTTCACACAAATTGCACTCGTCTTCCTTATGGCACGTGAGTTTATATTAACATACGGTGTGTTGCCCAAGCCTTTGCATACATGTCAAATTATTCTTTTCTGAATCCTGAATTCTGAATGGTAGTTGGAGAGGGGAATATAGCCTCAACAATTCTTGTATTGGAAAGTCGCAGCAGCCCAAACGTAAACTTGATTAAACGGTGCGGTTCATAGCAAAATCCGTCTATGGTTGCACTATGATGCAGCCAAGAGTACCTGGTATCAACAAAGCTTTACTATTATATTTTAGTATGTGAAGAGAGAGCTAACTATGTGCATTTGAAGTGTGTCAAGAAATATTTGCAGAAAAAATGTCAAAAGGAAACCGAGGAAAGGGAAAAAGAACACAAGTTTTGGCTTATTAGCGATGCAGGTATACATTTCTGTTTTTTTATGTATAGATTTTTTTCGTCAATATTTCAAAAAATAGAATGTTTTTCATAGTTTCCGTAGTTGGCTATATTAATAAATAAAAAATAATAATTGAATCTCCTGTCAAAGTAGCATTAAAGTAAGCATGCTGCTTTTTAATATGGCAGTTTGATATTTTGATAGTCATTCCTTTTTTGTTTCATGCATGTCATGTTGATTCCTTAATGGTTGAGTATCTACACAGTGACTTCCAAGCATAGCCAGGACACACACACACACACACACACACACACTCACACACACACACACACACACCCACGCATTAGGTACGCGCGCACACATCCGGTCCTCTAAATGCTACCATTCTTTTTCTCCCCAACTTTTTTAGCAAATGATCAAATGAGGATCTCTCCTGTCCCCTTACTGTGTGACGATGTTGCACACTTGGCTCAGAAGCCATAAAGAGAAAGTCTTTCAGCCTGTCTTTTATTTGCTCTCATCCGCTGAGTTAAAATTCCTGCCCTTGGCACAGCGCCCTCAGAAATCCATCAGTCGGCCTCACTTGGCTCCCGTTAACTAGAACTGGTACCACTTCTTGTCCTTGCACTTTAACATGAGCTGTAATGAAATGTCACAACATGTCACCGTTGAGAACTTTTTAAAGTACGGTACATAATTTCACTCTTCTAAAGGTCTTGGCTTTACCTCATGAGCATGCTTGGAGAAACTTTCTGCACTGGTCATCATGAGGGCAGTTCTCTCTTCCAGCTCACCGAGTCTCTGTCCTCTTTCATCCAGAGCAATTCGGGCCCTGGCGATCTCACCCACTGCCCCACTAGCTGCCACCTTCATGCCCTCCACCCCTCCCTGACCAGGGATGTGTTGGGCCAAACTCCGAGATGCCTTACCCGCAGCTGCCTCACCAACTGTGGGCCAAATAAGATTCATTAGGGATACCATCATTTTCTGATCTGAGATATTTTACAAGAAAAATACAAGAGAAAAGACCAGAAATACACACAGAGCTCCTCCCTGTCGAATGTGTGAGCATTTCCCCCGAAGAAGCCCTTCAGGAAGCCTCTATTCTGGGCTTCTGGTGTTTCTGTTGGTGTAAACAGCTCTCCGAGCATTTCCTACAAGTGAAACAGTGCTGTTAGAGACACTACAGCAAGGTGGTAAAAATATACCTATGACCAGGCATCACATCTGCGGCATGTGTTGTCATTAAAATAAAAGATTTTACCTTTCACCTCCAAAAAAAGTGACAATGAGCACACATTCATCTCGTTATGATTGAACCCTATTCAATACTGTATATGATGCATCTTCATTTTACATCAATGTCTTTGAAAATATATACTATTAAAAATGTTACTCTTATTTAGTGTATGCAAAAGGCATACAGTACATTTTCCCATAACCTTTGCAAATGATAAAACACATGTAGATGACAATCATCCTACCTTGTTAACATTTCCCAGACAGACTATGGTAGATTATTATTTTTTTTGCCTTGAGATGGCAGTGTAGCACCATCACCTTAAAATAGGTTTTGCCACCTGTTTTCACTGCAGTACAAACTAGGCTGAAAAGTTGTACATCAATAATAATAAAACTATCCATTGTATCAAAGAAAAACCCTCACAGTCCGTGTGTAGTGAAAATAAATAGGTCTTGTAAATTTGGCATACGACAGAAAAGAGTTTTACTAACGACTCTGCCAAATTGTGAATGATGAAGAAAAAAAATCAAGAATAGAAAATGAGGCTTCAAAATCATGAAAAATTGAACATGTCTGCTCAATGCGCTGAAACCACATCCCACTCATCTGTCAACTGCCAATCAAATACCACTACAGCAACCTGACAAAGTGGACAAGTTCATTTTTTTACTTTTACTTCACCATCGGTGGACTAGGGCCTAGTCCACCGCTGGCTTTCAAGTGAGACTTTTTTTTATTTACAATTTCTCTTTCAAGCTATCTGTTGTGCCAGACAACCGCTCACGTGAACAAAAGTGCTTATATATTGAGTGAGGGGTGACGCATGGTGGGACCGAGGTGCGTCACTTGGCCCTGTTTTAGCCACGTCCATCTCCACTTTATAATTCTCACAATTGCTGATGACGTGCTAAACATCTTTAAAGATGTACAATGTATTTAGAAACAAATGTCTGAATTCCTTTTCAGGGCTTATTAAAATCAACTGGCCTCAACAATGACAAATGTTGAACTAGGCTATACTCATCTTACAGTATGAGATGCAAACGTGTTTGTCCATCACAAAAGCAGCGATATGGACCTATGAGAATCCACCGTATCTTGCTTTCTCTCTCTTTGTGCCGACAAGCAGCCTGAAAAGATGAGAAAATCTCTGAGCCAAGTCACTCTCACAACAAGGCTCAAGTATCTGTTTGCGTCAAGCCAGTAGCAGGCAGCCAATCATAGAAATTTGACATCACTCTGCCTCAGAGAGGCTTTACTGTCCGCCGCAATGCTTTTTTCAAACACCCTCAGGCTCACCGCTGCTCCAGTACGAAGCAATATCCCCAGAAGCTTGTTCTCTTTTGACCTGTATCATCTATCCTAAAACCAAAAGGCCATAGGTCATTCTGTTGTGTTGACATCATAAACTCACTAGCCACAATGGAAAGACCAGTAAAATATATCATAGTGTAAAGGGCTGTCAGATGTGTCAAGTCAAGTCAAGTCAAGTCAACAGTATTTATAGAGCACTTTCAAACAGCCATCGCTGCATACAAAGTGCTGTACATGGAGCGATTTAACATATACAATAAACAGTAAGACGAATCAGTAATAAGTAATAAGTAATAAGGCGGTAGAAAGCACCAAGCAGTAAAACCAATAGCAAATCTAAGTCATGCTGAGTGTTGTTGTGTACACGTTGTGTACACTACAACGTGACTTTATCTTTCTGTAGACACTGTTAGGCTCGTCAGAAGAAAAAAAAACAACCCCCCACCCCCGCCCCCAAAACAGAGGAGTTAATTTGTACATCAGCATACGTGAGGATGCCAATGAAGAAAGTAAAACTATTGTGATATGCATTTGCATCCACCGACCTGCAGATTGTCATACATTTCTTGACTGTATGTAATTCTCTGGATCTCTGTCGGGGAACTGAGATAAAGTGCCTGTCCCCCGTTAGTGAAGCAAAAGGTTCTCGCAATGCGCATGTCCGTCAGAGGCAGGTAATTAACATCCATCAGGGGTCTTAGACTGGGCAAACTGTAGGCAACAAAAACAATAGAAGGCAATTAGTAAGCAAGTAAATGGCTCCTGTCACTGTGGGGCTGAACAACAAAGAATAAACAGCACATTGAAAATAATGTTGCAATTCAAGTTATGTAAATCTATTCTGTTTGCTGGGAGTGCTTCCAAGAGCAGAACATCTGAATGCATTTTCAGCATTGCTCTTTAACTATTGTAATAGTGCTGGGTCATGCAGTCACAGCCGGTGAGAGATCAACTCATGTTGAGTTCCTGTCGTGCGAATGTAAATCAATGTCTTTTTCGAAGCGCCCTGTAACTGATTGGTCTCCGATAAGTAGTTATCTCACATGCAGGATAGTCTCACTCTTTTCTGGGATGCTGAACAAGACAAGCGGTCTGGAAATCAGATGACTGGATAATAGTATTTTTACAATTACACCACGACTTTATCATTGCAATGGATTCAAATTTGTTGAGAAGATGATATTTATGGCAGCACGGCAGCAAGTGTGAAGAGTTTGGCTATGGCTGATGAATAGTCCCGGGTGCACCACACATCTTGCACAAAGGAGCATAGTCCCCTGTGTGTTTAAGTTACGGCCGAGTGACAGCGTGACTGCTGACTCTTGCTGGTGGCTTGGAATTTCTGAAAGTGCCGCTCACAATAAGTGCGGTCATTGTAATGGACGCAATATTTAGCTTTTGACATAAGGAACCAAATTCAGGTCTAGAAAGTAAAAGCCAGTTTGGCTTTGGCCGCAGGTGCTTCTACTCAACCGAGTAAACGAGCTCCCCGGAAACTCGTTTTAGAATAATTTGTTTATATTTCATCTATGCCGATCATGAAATCTATTGAAGTCAAGCACCTGCACGTGTACTAGCTAACTCGCTCAACCAAGTCATCAAAATTGTTCTGGCCCAGAGCTGGGCCACATACACCACTTGCACTTGGCCCCTAAGTCACTAAATTGCTTTTAATCAAACTTCACCAAATCACACCTCTTTGGTGGTTCGGCACAAATTTCCACATTACGCATGCTGTTGGTGTCAGAAACTTTGACGAGAGAATTTCCGCACTTTGAAAGTGCGTGAGAAAAGCACGTGAATAAATGACTTAAACGCAAATGGGATAGGGAAAGGATCCTATTGAGGCAAAGAAAAGGAATCAATGGCTATTATTACGTTTACCTCAGGCAAGCAAAAAAAAATGATAACATTGTGATTGCCCTTTGGTTGCTAGTTACATTTGTTAATTAATATGAATACACAGAAACAACTGATTTATGAAGGGATCGGACACAGGCATAGGAAAATATATGAGGAGAAAATATGGATATAAAGTGCAGAGAAAAGGACAAGGGCAAACAGTTGTTTGTAAATATACCTCTGGCATGTTTTGGAGGTCATACCTGAGCGTCATGACATGTCCATTGGCACAGAAGCAGGCGAGGCACACACTGTTACACACCGACACCACGTCAGCCCGCAGAACGAAGGATGACTCTGTGATGTTGTGGACGAAGAGGCAAGACTGTGAGGGCATCAAGAACACTTTGGCCTGCCTCTCGGAGCACACGATAGCCAGATGTCCCTCTCCGCAGGTGTCCTGGGAGGATGAGGGTGAGTAGTGCACCAGCTTGCGCTTTCTTGGTCGGTCGGGGTCTTCTGGTGCATTGAGATCACGCCAAACCTCGTAGGGGTTTGGAATGAGTGCGCCCATGCAGTCCAAGAAGCCAAAGCGCAACACAGAACCCTTTAGCATCAGAACTGCCCCTAAGAGTGTTTAGCAGAGTCATCAGAGGGAAGGCAAAAAGCATCTTTATTGTAAGTACTGCATGTCTTTTGTACTGTAAAGCCTTTGAGATGATTATATTTTTATTTTGCTAAACAATATGACTACTGATTTCGAATGCCACTACGGTGAGCGCACGATTTGCATGGAGATCCTGTGTGAGTGGGATCATTGCGTTGGTGTGTTTTACCGTTTGACCAGCATTCAATAAAAAGCTGCAAAGTGCGTTGGTGACTGCACCGCAGTGAGTTTACTGTAAGAAAACAAAAAAATTTGATACACTGTCTTACATCCAAGACTACAAATGCCTTCTTGGCCATGACAGTCAGCAAACAATAACATCTGCCTCAGTGGTGGGAGACCAAATGTTGACAGTGCTGCAATGAAACCAGCTCAAACAAGACAGCCAAGAAAATGGAACACGCTCCCAAGCAGTAAAGTTTCGTTTGGTTGAGAGTGATAATTTTTTGATTGTATTTTCAACATTTGTTTTGTCTCAGTGTGGATAGCGAGAGAGGGGTTTGTACTAAATATGCATTTCTTGTGTGACAGCATGTGAACCAAAACATTGTGACTCATTGCTATTTTTGTTTTTAAATCCACCTCCAAGGCCAAAGTGAAGGGAAAAAGAATTGGTATGATTGTTAAGACAAAAATAGACTCCGATTATAGTAGCGGAGTAGCCTGGAGTACGATGACATTTCAGTTTGTGTGACATTATCAAGTAACCACAAAACAAGCCAGACTGAAAACACATCGTGTAGCCACGCGTAAGTTTGTGACCTTTTGTAAGAAGCTTTCTTCCACTTTGTTCAGTTATAAAATGTGTTTTTAAATCTCCTGTTGTGGATCTTTAACTTGGCAACTGAAAAAGGTTCCTGGGAAGACTTTTTGAGATGTCACAGAACCACAAGAGAGTGGACTTTGTCTGATTACGATTACTCTATGCCCCACACTGGCTGTGTTTGTCTATGATAATCAGGCGGATTTCTCTGAAAGCAAACCACTGGGACAAAAATAATGGGACCCAAACTTGCACAGTTTTTTTTTTTTTTTGGTCGCTTTGTTATGGTTTTGTTTGGTTTCAACTTGTAATGGTCTGGTCTTTTAGATCAATGACCAATTTAGATTTCTCATCTGGACTTACCACAGGGACCAATGGTGACCGGTTCCTCCATCCTTTCCTCCAGGTCCGTGGGGATGGACATTGGGATGAGTAGGATCACGCCAAGGCTGGTACCAACCCACAGACATGGAGTTGGCAAAGTGTCACTCTTTCGCCCGAAAGACTCCCCAAACTGCAGTGTGGTGATTGCCTCTTTGGTGTCACGATCAATGCTGGAGACACTGGAGCTACGCGAGCGGCTGAAGGAGTTTTCGCGGCTCTCTGCATCGACGGCAGCCATCAAAGAGACAAAAATAAAGACACGATGCAAGAGGGGAGAGGTACAAGATGATTAAAATGAGGGAAATGTAGTGAGAGAATGGCAGAGTAAATGGATGGAATAAAGACAGCAATAAACAAAGAGAAGAACAATACAAGTTGCCATAAAAAATACAAAGACAGGAAATTCCGAAGAACTGTTTAACAGAGCGAGAGAAAGTTATTAGGAGACAATTCGAAGATCTACTGTATAACAGTTTTCCGGCATTTTGCCACAAGAAATAATGAAATGTCATTCTTGACACACACACACACACACACACACACACACACACACACACACACACAAACATAATAAAACACACAGAAATTTAAAATTAATCAGTCGATGAATTCAGAAAATATATTTAAAAAAAAATATAAAACTTTGCTGCACCACGGCTTTTTGGAATGTGGCAAAGGCAGTGCGTTAAAAGTCACTGTCAATTGTCAAATTGGAAGATGAGATGGCAAAAAATATGAGATTAGCAATCACTTGGCTTCAAGCTTTAAACGTCAATGCAGAATAGTAAAGATGAATTGTCAACTAGTCGACCAATCAGTTCAATCCCAACCCCCCCGCCCCCCCACACACACACACCCACACAAACACATTCGTAGAGTTGAAAGATTTTCAGGTTAATTGTTAAAATGAAAGTGAAATGTTAACACTCGCAGGTACTAATAAATACAAATAAAAAAAGAATGATCACTCATACACAAAACAGAGAGCACAGGGTGAATCTTACTGAGCACAGACTATACATCCATCAGAAAAGTATTTCGGTATTACAGCACTAGTGAATTATTTAGAGCCAGGCAATGTGTGGTACAGCCTCGGTGAGTGAGTGCGGAGTTTATGTAACAACAGCTACAGATGGTGCAAAGCCTACTGGACGCATAAAGTACCAGAATTAAAATGATTTTGAGATATTTCTCAGCAGCTATCCTAGGTGATATGAGAATGTGTGCACAAGCTAAAAAAAGACTGTGGAAGGGGGTGTGGAGATTTACTGCACAGTGGCTGCTTGCCAACATGTACAGTATGCTGCAAAACACACTTAATGCTCGACAAGAAAGAAAGCACCACTACGTGCCCCCCATCCCAGGACAGGACACATTTGAAGACACATTGCAGATGCATCAGCCGTACTAACTGCACATACTGAAAGAAGGACTGACGATTTCATCAATAAGTAGTGGATGCGTGAGCAGCTGACGTCCCCTTACCTCTGTCACTCCAGCAGTAGGAAGTGGTGGTGTGGTGTTCGTCGTGAGAGTACATTGTGACTCCATGTAACTGCTGGAGCATTGCCCTCCTGGATGCAAAACCTAACCGATCCCCGACAACATGAAGCCCATAAGACAAAGCAGCCCACCCACCCCAACGCCCCCAACAAAACACACACACACGCAACGCACATACAAACAAGCGCAAACATCCAGGTAAGAAACACAAGACAAACAGATGCACGATTGTGCCAGAGAATGACAGAAAAGGAAAAGAAAGAAAAAATTGCAGCTGAGTTTGCAGAGACTTCTTGAAATATACACAGCCAACAGAGAGTGAGACTTACTGCTATAGTGGCATCACTCTAAACACCATTTCAGGACCATCTGCTCAGCTAAATGTTTCTGCACTTCTAATGTTATCTGATACATGCGTAGAGCTGTCGCAGGTGCATTCACCCTCGATACAGGACGGTCATATGACAACCACAGTTTTACATCAATCATATACTGTATATCTCATAAGTCCTCATGCAGAATCGTGCCGAAGAGCTTCTACCATTCAACTCATAATAGAAATTCAAGTCTAATTTTGATATCATGACATCACTGTTGTATATGAGCCAAAGACAAAACTTTTATTTCACAGTGAACATGGATTGTAATTGTCTGGGTTTGTCGTGTGTGTGTTGTTTTTACACTGTGCGACACAGCTGGTGGGGCACTGGCTAATAAAAGTCAGGCGCAGTGGTACCTTGACAGGACACAAGGACCCTTGAGTGGGCCCTTAAAGGGAGTTTGAGCTACTGTAGCTAAGTCAGTCTTGAGTTGATGATAAAGGAAGAGACAGCAATCTAAATATGTGAGACAGGGCTAAAAGGTGGTGCAAGTGCATTAACTAAGCTGAGCGACAGAATCACAGAGAGCCCCCTTGACAAAATAGGCTTTACATTATATATAGTTTGTTGCTGATTTAAGGGTCACATGTATCAATTGGATCGTTCTCAATTTCATTGAGTACTTACTGTCCTGCAAATCTTCCTAGATGAGTGTGTTGAGAGATGCAGAGAGAGAGAGAGAGAGAGAGAGAGAGAGAGAGAAACCCTAACCCTGCTTTCATATTTATATGATGCAGTCATGGATATGTGGGTGTACACCAAACGGTAGTTTGAAAGCTTCTTAAACACCTGGACAAATAGTCACTCAGTCACATCAACCCAATGCTATCATTTTTTCAAAGATATTTCAGTACCCGCCTCTAGTTCCACTAACATATACACTGTACAGCGAGTCCTTGGTAAGACAAGAGCAGCATCCATTGTTTGTTTTGTTTTTTAGGTTACGAACCACGCGTGGTGGACTTTCTTTATGACCCGTTTTCTATAAGTCTAATGGAGACGCTGTTCATCTGAAGTCAAAGGTATGGAATTGGCCGGTTGAGTGCCGCTTCCCCTGCCATTTCCCTGCTCTGTCATTTCACCTGGCATGTAGGCCTCATTAACATCAGCCTTCTCTCTACCACTGCATGTTGACCTTCAATTATTGCAGTGATCCTGCTGGCTCTTCACTGTGGTAAGGCAGCGTGACAGATAAACAACACAGCTAAATGTGGCAAATACTGTAGATGAGCACACGTGTAACGGCCTCATCTGAAAAGCATCTGTGCTTACATAACACACGGGGGAGGACAGGGTAGCGCTTAAATTTTGCATGTTGTTTTCTTCTAAGTACACACAATCAAGAGCGGTATACACTGAAGATTATGTTTATGTAAATCCGAAACAGATTATTCCTTAAACTGATATGTGCAAACAGACACTTATTTTTCTGGATCCTTCTTTTTTTTAGGTCATTGATGTATACTGTGAAACAATGAACTGCATTTATCCTGTTAAATAGCCGACTCTGAACCAGTGTCATTTTTTTCCAGAGCTGAGTGCACCTTTGGACATTGGCTTTCTACTGCTATCTTAACAAATGACCTCAAATAGTTCAAATCATTCCACTCTGGACGCTCTCACTTCTTTCAATTCAAATCTATCAAATTCCAATTTCTGTCACTTGTGGGGTTTCTCAAGGTTCTGTTCTAGGGTTGGGTTCTGTTCTTCATGTACGCCACTTCCTTTTCCTTGGCCGTAGTTTCTGTAAATTTAACATCCAACTTAATTGCCATACAGATGACACTCATCTCAACCACACCTCGTTCTATTTATAGGAAATCAGATTCTGGTTAGCACACAACAGGCGCAAACTGAACAGTGATAAAAGTGAATGCCTCATTCAATCCACCCAAACCAGGGCAGGCATTTTCCTTCACAGTCGGTCATTCCAGTTTTAAGTCAACAATGTCAATATCATCCTCAAAACCCTTTTCAAATCTCACAGTGAAAATATTACTTGATCTGTATACTTTTTGTATGCAAAATATTGCATTCTTGCATTGGCCAACCCCTGAACCGACTATTACACTTCTTTTCTCTTTGGTCAACTTGTCTAAAAGAATGCATGCCTCATCTCCTGGACCCCATCCATGAATCAATCAGCTCTTCTTTAGTAGCTTGAATGACTCCTGGTTATCTACAGTGTCCACTTCAAAAACACCTCACTATCAAACCTATTCACAACCTTATACCTTCACACTTCTTGGAACTTCTGCACATTCACATAAATGTTCACACTCTCAAATCTTCCTCTGCTATCTGCCACACAGTTCCTTCCATCCACCTGACCAGCCTTTCCGCTGCTCTGTTCTCAGCCTCTGAAAGCAGTTCCTCTTAACATATGTAACAACAACAGTCTTTCCGTTTCAAAATTCTTATCGCTGATCTCCATCTCCACCACCTGTAAAAGCCATGCCGTTCAAGAATTATCAGAAAGATAGATTTGGTTCCATGATATCATTACCTGGGACCTAACTTGAAGGGGATCTAACTAGAGGTGCTGTGCAGTGGAATTAATCATACAGAAAGAATACGTCAGGTGTCCTGGAGGTGGGTTTTGGTGTTCGTACAAATGTCTGCTCAAAGCCCAAGTGTTATATGTACTTAGTTTTCCTTTTGTCAGTAATTACTCAGGTAATTATTGAAATGTTCCAATCATTTTTACATTTGCTTTTTGTTTTCCACTGTCATGAAAGTGAAATAATGCAAGCTGCAAGGTCTGGAACACAAATAGGATAGACATGAGGGCGTACACGTGTACACATAGGCAAATAACCTGCTGGTTCACTTCATTCAAAGATTTGGCAGATCAAAGTCATTGTGTGACTACAACAAGGGAAGGGAAAATGTCAAAGTGCCAGGGTGCAAATCAAATCTGACATCCTTCTATTGAGCTCTTTTTTTTAAAATGTGTGCAAACTATAGGAGGCTTTTTGAAATGTGGCCAGGCATGCTGCAATTTTTATGGAATTCGTAGGTAAACTGAGAAGACTTTGAAAAAAAATGTCAGTGAGGTTTTATTTGAATGACTTGCAATTTCACACGTTTGGAAGGTGGTGACTTTTATGATTATTTTGAAATGAGTTTGACCATGTCTGTCGAGCTAAGTGTGTGTGTTGGTAAATACCGGTATATATTTTTTCCATCCACTTTTCTGCATTTGTGTTATTTTCCTGAATTGATACATTGTTTCCAACCACTGAAGTCATTCAGTCTTCTTGCATTATTAAGCACTGACTAACATGACTGAGCAGAGCAGCAAGAAAGTTTGATTACTTTTTGGAGCGACAAAGTCCACAATTGATTTCAAACTACATCAAATTTACCAAAAGTTTGCCGGTGGCTACATCTCGAGGATTAATTGTCTCACATTAGTGTTTGATAGATGAAAGCAAAAGAAGAAGAAGAAGGGAAAAAAATTCTATTGCACAAGTATTTCAAGCCTGTAAGTTGTTTGGTACAAGCGACACAATGCAAGGGTCATTTCTTGCATTCCTCCCATACTTGTTATTTTGGTTTATGATGCTAATGCAAGCTGCTAAGATTTATAGTGTGTGTTTCAGAAAGTCAGGAGGATATTATTTGCATTGTGTTTTTTTGTTTTTGGACAAAACTATACATCAAAGTTGTAAGCTATTTGCTACAGCATATTACAGTAACTTAAAGTATGTTGCTCCTTGCAAATTATGAAATCTCTAATAATATGCCGATGGATTCATAAAGTTTTCCTCTTCATTCATATCTATCTATATCTATATAGATATAGATAGATATAGATGTGTTTTTAATGCAACCTCAAGATAAGCAGGCTTGAAAAAGCATACTTTAAATTCAGTGCAACAAACTTGCATTAGCATGATTTTTTTTTTTAACCCACTCTGCCAGGGTGAGAGGATAGCATGCCCTTTTTGGAGGGAAGGGATGTTAAAGAGGTTAAAGGGTGGGAATTGGGAAGACAAGCACACACCTTCAGTGTGGGACACAGGCAAAGAGATCTCCATGCAAGCAGCAGACTGGGCCTTGCGGAATGGCGGTCGGCCAGGGCCTCTGCGAGCAAGCCGTGGCCCCTCGGGACCCATCGGGACGCGAGGCTTTCCCGCCGAGCAGGGCTGGGAGGTGGGGCTAGTGCAATGTCCATTGACATGATCTGTAACAACGGCAAAGCGTTAGGAAGGATATATGGTCACATTCCAAAATTAGTTTGCTACCTCAATATCCGTCTCAATAAGTCATATCGTGAAAGAAGATGAAACCGGATACCTAAGGTGCTGCATTTAAATGGGTGAAAAGGGCTCTCCATTCTATTGAGAGCTTTTTCTGTATGAGTGCAAGTCAATTGTGCATTCTCTTATTTCAAAACATGACTTATAGTGATGGATATTTAGTATATTTAACAACATGAGAGGAGCAAGCAGTGTTAAAAGGATATTTAGTCGGAAGAGAAAAGGGGAACAGATAGTTGGGGAGTGGAGTTAAGTTTGAGCAGGACAACACAAGGAAAATATATGGGCTAATTTTTACAACAAAACAGGCTTGTTTCGTGTCAATTTTGCTTTTAGTTTTGTAGTACTTTAAAAAAAAAATTTTGGGGGGGGTTATCAGTTCTGATCTGTAGGCCTAGCTATCGCCATAAAATTGCGTCTCAAATTATATCGTATGTGGTATTGACCTCCTTGTTACTTACTGGCAGCAGCTCCACACAGCTTCCCTGAGGGGCATGCAGACCTTAATTTATGTCCAGTGAAACTGCATGTAGTGCGTGCATGGCATGTGTGTGTGTGTGTGTTTGCGTGGATGTGTGGGCAAAATATTTTGTTTGGAGTCAATCCTCATTCCTCGCAGGATCTTTGTTGCTCACTGTCATTAAAATAAGATGACGGCACAAATGCAATTAACAGTTCAGTCTCTGAAACAATGTGACATCACTTCGCTAAATAAATGCATTAAAAAAATCGGCGTTTAAATTTGCCTCTGGGAAATGTCGTAAAGCTTGGCGGTAATTAATGGCAATGGCATGGCAATCTCATTGAGGTGATGGGGTGGGGGGATTCCTAGTCAATGTACCGGTAAGTATATGTATATTATTTACAGTTTTCCAGTGGATTGCTTAATCTGAATGTTCAGTTTCATTTCCAATGTCACATTGAGATAATTAAATGTTGCCATGAGATAGATGTTCATGGATGGAGGCAACTTTCCATAGCTGATGTTTTTTGGCGCACCAAAAATGAGTCACTAAATCAACAGCGCCTCTGCTGGCGGCAACCAAAAAGTGCACCTCATTTTGCTGCAATTGCTTCAAGACATATAAGCAATATTCAATGGACAGAATTTGTAAGAATAAATTGATTATAATGCCATCTCAAAGTTACTATCCTGTTAGTACGAGTATGCATTACTACTTGTGCTGTTGAGCTATTTATTTCATGTTGATTTATTTTTTTTAAAAAGGATGAAAAGCAACTGGGTGCCATCGAAATCTCTGTGCAACACTTGGACTCAGCACACCGATTGAAACCTGCAGGTAAGAGGGAGCCAACCAATTAAACTCCATCGTGTCTGCAGCTTGAAAAGTTAAGATTTCAAACAGAGATGCAAGACAGACTCATTTTGGCAATAACAATTGGCAAAACGTTCAACAGGAGACCCGATGGAGCGAACAAAGAACGACTTCCAGAGAATTCCAATGTAACACGGAATGACAAGAGAATTCCAATGTACAGACTTGACGCACATCGTTCACCCGCACGTACAAATTATGAAGAGATTTAATGTCACTCAAAATGTAATATACCACGGGAGTCACTCAAAATACAACCTACCACGGTTGTTATTCCCGTAAAAGATGGAGGACTGTTTACAATACATACTACACCGTGTCCAAAATTTGAACATGATGAACAACAGTTTTTTCCTTTGCTAATGACCTTACACATAACATGGAATTGGAGTCTCTTTTGATTTGGACTTTGAAATTTGGGTTACCACTTTTGCTATGGCTGCAAGAAAAACATAAGGTTATTACAGTGGAATATATAGGCACTTGTGTTGTTTGAGAACGTTTTTAGGAGAGACAGCATGTGGTATACTGCAGAGGCAGAGCAAAAGGGAACCCACAATGATGGAGATGCAGTTGGACATGTATAGCGAAAACGTTCAAGTTGCTGCGATGCTGTTAAAGAAGAAAATGATCCAGTTACAATGAGGGAGGCAGCACGTGATCCATTCACTGTCGAGCAATGCTGTCAATGGAGGAAAGATGCAATAAATAAGCGGATGGACCAGTCAAGATAATGTGATAGAAAGCTTCATGTCGAAATAAGAGTTATGGATTACAAGTTACCTACATAAACACTTGCAAAATGTAGAAGAAATGAAGATAGAAGATTAAAATCAAATCAGAGGACACCAATGGGAAGAAAATGGGCAAACACGTCAGGCCGTCTGGTTAAACAGGAGAGAGTGACAAGGAAACTGAAGTGAAAAGAAGAATAAAGCGACACAAAAGCCTAGGAAACACGAAACTAAAATAGAAACCAAATGATTCAAAGGAACACACGTGAGAACTGCTGGCTTTCGCCTACCGTACCAAGATTGGTCTTAAGATCTGTTGGCAGACTTAACTTTCTGCCGGGTCCCTTTACTGAAACAAAGGAATAGGAAACAAAGCACCGGTTAATCCCTTCAAAAATAAAACAGTACAAAATAAAACAACACAAAGATAGAACTGAACATAAGAAAATCTTAATCGCAGTCAAAGAAGGAAATCGAAACCAAATGCAAATCATTCAAATTAACCTGACCATGCAAAACGCTGCAGGTGCAGATTTGTAAATGCACGCTGCACTGGAGTTCCTCATCGGCATTCCCAGCAATGACTGTGAAATATGACATCTTATTTGGATTTATTGTTAGGCGTACTGGAACAAACCACTGGATCAGGTTTATTTACAGTACAGGCAGCATTAACTCTTGTCAGGCTGCAACAAAATGAAAAGAATGCATTCTACTGACGATTGTAGCTACTGCATTAAAGGGAATGTTTCATTGTCAGTCTTGGTTTGCTTAAAATCAGAATTCACAGCATGGGAATGCCTGAAAAGGAAGCCAAAATAAATTGATTTGACCAGAGATAAAAAATAAGAGACAGTGGGGGGACCAACAAAAGAACTTGTAAACCACATTTTGCAAGTATTCAGTATGTGGATAATTGTGCCATTTAAACATGAGACGACAGGGTGAGTTTTTCTTTTTTTTTTCGCGTCAAAAAAAAAGTTTTAGCGAATACAACTTGACCATGAATTCGTTTGAATCTGGCTGTCGCTCTTTCTTTATGCGGAACGTGGCCTCGTCGGGAGATCAGTATTGAAGATCATTTGACAGAAAAATATAAAGTATTTGCTTGAGCGCCGAGGATAAGCAGACCTCTAATTGAAATAACTCTTCTCACTTTTGAGCAGAAGGCTCTTTTGTGGTTTTCATAATAAAGCACCTTGACCAGATGCTGCAGCATTCAAAATACAGCAATACGGCTTGCATGACAGAATGGTGATGCAAAATATTTTGAAAAAAACCTAAAGCGCTGAGAGATGGTTGTTTACTGAGAAGATGAACATATTTAATCATCACCATAATGTTTTACAGTCGCAGTTGTTGTTACATGATCAATTCCGATCTACAACTCGCCTTTGGGTGTTGTTTGGGGGTCTTGTTACGCTATCAAACATTTGGAATTGCAATGCCTGATGAGTAACTTCCACTCACTTAACATTTCAAAAGATGTCAGACCATTTGGCCAACTGTACAGTATTTACCCACTGATTCATATTTATGTTATATTAAAAAAATTCAAATTAGCATCATGAATGTATGCTGGCTCCAAATAAACAAAGATCACTTTCATTAGCAACATATTGAGTACAAGAGACAAGTCAGACAGTGCTGAATGTGGAGCTCAAGAGAATATTATTGTATGAAATCTGATGTTGCATGTGCTAATAATGTAAGGCCATGTTGTGGCTCACTGGGCAGAGCGGAGATGAACACAATGAAGCGTGAGAGAAAAAGAGAAGTATCCAATGGAAATGCAAACCCTTTGTCTTCCCCTTGTCTACCTGCCGTGAAGGGTCCTATAGGTCAAAGTTTATACACATAAAGCAAACACGTCTATTCAGTGATGACAGGAGCAGTGAGAGTCACCTGCATGAAAGCATGGAGGACACTGACAATGTTAGAACAGCCTACTCTTAGAACGCATGGCCCCTTGGATGAAATGCTTTGCGGGCATTTAAATGATTGCCCTTGAGATCCAGCTCATGATTCATGCACTAGCATGCTCTTCGTCCTCACTAGTGACAATTGAACGCATTCGTAGAACAAATGGGGCGCGCAAGTGGAATTACTATTTTCCACGACTATATGACATTTCTGCCTCTCTAGTCGGACAGCTATGTTACTAGTGAGGCAAAAATCTGTTCTAGTTGACATCTGTGTACTACTAGCACTACTAGTGAAGTTCTAGATGTTAACTAGTATTACTAGTAACATACGGTTGTCAAACACACTACACCCATTTGGTGCCACTAGTAACATGCGGTTGTCAAACTAGTAGGCCAAGGTTGTCCTCCTACTAGCTATGACAAGAAGCATGCTAGTACTTGGATCCTTAAGATGGAATTCGAGGGAATGATCATAAATGCTCAATCGGCTTTATGGAAATAGCTTCACGGAAGGATGCGTTAGCATGACTATGGTATTCTTGGAGAACTACTATGTCTGACTATCAACTTTTTTTTTTTTTAACATTCACTATTTCTACACAGCCGTATGACAATTATGCATACTAGTAGGACAACTACATATTATTCGTGAGGCAAAAGTATTTCAAGTATTTTGATGCAACATGTGCAGAATGTTACTAGGGCATGCCACATACCTACTATATGCCAATATAAACTATTGTGCTCGTACTGTACTAGTAAGTGCAACACAGTAGTTTATAGTAGTCATTTATTTCATACTAGGAGGCCAAAAGTAGCCACTGCTCATGGAAAAAAAGCATTACTATTAAGAGACAGTTATGAATCATCTTACAGGTGAGAACAAAGCGCATACTAGTACATGAACCTTAAACTGGATATCAAGGACATTAATTATATGCTCAGATGGCTTTCCATCCATACCCTTGGTGTACTGTGGTGTATAGTGGCCTGATGGTGCAATTTTACTGTTTGAAAAAAAATATATGACATGAAATAAAATCCTGCATTGCATACATTATATCATTATTATTAGTAGTAGTATTTAACTCACATATTTCATGAAATCATGCTTGGCTATTTAAAAAAAAAACTAAATATTTTGCAGGTGTTATTGCCCACAGTGCCCTCAACCCACTTAGCATGCATGGCACAACACAGAACCAGACACCCGTCCGAAAAAAAAGTGGGGTCACTTGCCATTGTCCACTTCATTTCTGCAGAGTGCAAAAGCCACAAACAGATGTCTATGAGATGGATCTGTGACACAATCCCTCCTCTTACCATTGTCCAATAAGTAAAAGACTGGGCTGCAGTGGCTGGCTCTCAAACTGGCCACAGGCTCTGGCAGGACGCGTGGGTCATTGTGAAGGGAGGTTGGGTAATGAACTGGAATAGGAGATCCAACAGAACAAACAAGGCTTTTCAGAGCAAAAGGGAAAAAGACACATTATGGGTCAACTTGGGAAAAGAGAGACTTGCCAGTAACTGTAGAACACCAATGTGAGATGATTTATAATGAGACATGTTTATATGCTTATATATATATGTATACCTGACACAAGTTGATTCCTGGCATAAGGGGTGGGGGGGGGGGCACTCCAGTGATTTTTAACATAATAGAGTGTGGCCCTAGCAACATTAAAATATACGGTACCTGTCACATTCATTTCAAGAAAAGCTGTCTTGTTTTGTTCCTACATTGGCCACAATGGCACTGCATTGTCAAGACTTGAGCCAAATAAATGATCAACTGCACACAAAAATGTCTCCTTGTGAGAACTGAGTTGTCCATTTTACAGGGGAACCACAGATGTCAATCACCCAGCTGATGTACAATACGAATTAGTAATTCAATCAAAGCGTTTGCGATGTACACAGAACAAGCCTCAGAAATGTCACCAAACTGCAGTTTCAACCTCAGTTCTGTCAGCATTAAAATATTAACTCGATTTTGCATTTTTCTTTTGCTCTTTATGGCATTTTTCACAACATCGATACCAAAAGTGGAACCCGTTGGAACTGTGGGAGTTTAGCAACGTGTGGAAAAAAATACACAAGGCTCTAAATACAATAGTTTGCCACTTACAATCACAGACCAGCAATGTTCAAGCTTACGCCATGTTACTTCCTACCGGTTCATTTCCTAAATCTCAACATGAACAAGAATTATAGTGTTATACTAATTGTAAAAAAAAAACAAAACGAAATTGTTGTGAGAAAAGATTTTACGTGGCTTTGCCAAAACTGTTCTCAACAGAATAGAACCTCTCATGCAAAGCAATTGTATCTGTCATGTGCTGACAACGCAAAAGTCACAGAGGTGAAACAACGATGCACATCAATGTCGCCCACTCATACTTTACTCATGCTTTGTAAAAAGAAGCATTTGAACCCGCAGAGGTTTGACCCGCATGCTCCTTACACTCCAGTGAAGATTCGTGACTGCAACTGTTGGCTAAATTTGGAATTTGGTAAAGGTAGGTGGTTGTGGTGCAGAGGGAGTGATTCTCTAGAAGGGCTTTTTTTGTTTTCCATTTGTGAGAAAATCATTACCATAATGATTTACGTAACCACATTTATGCAAATGTGCATGCTCAAAAAATGAAATCCAATTACCACTGTAAAGTCAAATGCTTCATGCAACACATCATGAATAACTCAAAGACCTTGAAGCAATTTGAATGAGCTGAAATACTATACACAGTTCTCATAAATTAAAACAAGTTATCCTCTTTTCAGAAAGCCAATTGACCTGCAAGAAGCTGAACCAAGTCATGTCACCGACATTACCTCAGCACACTATCTTCCTCCCGTGACATGCACACATCTAAATATATCCTGCCGCGTAAAGCACAGCTCAGTGACATGTCAGATTATTAGCCCATCTCCTGACTGGGTCTGGCCTTGCTATATTACAGCTAAACATGGTGCAAACAATGGAACTAGCACAGAAAGATGACGCTAAAAATGAGGAGGTGGGGGTGGGGGCTGCTTTCAGGCAGGAGAAATGCAAATGAATGCGCCTAATGACAAAGAGGGGTAAAAAAAAATAGTGCATGGACTAGTCAGGACAAAGGAGAGTTGTGAGACGTGTGAAATAAACTAGCCTGCCTTCTCTAACCTGGAGGACAGAAGGAACAGCATAACAATAAAGCCACACATGGAGATGGACTGTAATGTTCAACAGGAGGTAAAAAGATCATCCTCACCCGTTTAGATAATACATTACATCCATCTCAGTTTGCATACCTCATATAACAAAACAAAATGACCTTTTTCACATCACAGTTCGAAAAGACTCCCCAGCAGTTCTATTTAATTTGCCTCATCGTGTTTGCTAGTCTTCTTAAGTGGCCCCATTGGTGTCCTGAAGTCAAATCAAAACAATAACAGACTGAATGAAAGAAGGGGAAACTAGAAATAGGATTTCCTTTGTTGGTTGTCATGTCTTAAAATATGAAATTGTTCATTTGTCCTTATTATAATGAACAAAACAAGCTTGCTGTATTAAAACCACAAATCAAGATCATTTTCATTGTCCACATAAAACAATATGGCACTTAGGAGAGCTTGATCGAACAATTACGAGTTGCATAAAAGCACGAAATTGTCAGCAAGAGGCTTAAAATGTTGTCATCAAGAATCATGCAATATTATTGCATTAATAATACTACCCCAGTTGTGATTGAACTGATACAGGGAGGCAAATATTGAAACAATTCCTCATCCAACCGAATTACTTTCAAATCAAAATAAATCTAATCGTTCATAGTTTGTGCTCTTCTTGGGAAGGGCACATCGACGTGCGTGCCATCCTCCAGACACGTGCGCGCGCACACTTGATAATATGTCCACCCCCACTGTTGCCATGACACTTGGAGCTTCAATTACACACCTCACTTTGCGCCTCAAATTGGTCAGGCACAAATCCCAAGCTTATTCATACTGCTTGAACTTGGCCACTCATGGCTTTCTCTCATCTTCTGTTCATGACAGCGGCCTCAAACCATTGTCTTCTGTCTGCCTGTCTGCCCAACACGCCTGGCCACCAACATAAGAGCATTTCTAATACATTTATCTATGATGTACAGCAGGACTGATGTCATACAAAGGCTTTCCAGCTGCCAAATTATCACTGATCATGTTGTATATCCGCGGGCAGAGCAGCAGTGAATTTGTCCATCTAAACCGAGAGTGACAAATCTATTGTGAGCTCACCAATAATTTATTGAGGAAATTAAAAAAAAAAAAACACTTTTAGATAGTTACGCATCTGTATACTCAGAAAATAACAGCCAACAGAGGTGTCGGGTTCAAGTTCAACTCCGGCCTTCATGTGTGGAGTTTGCATGTTCTCCTCGGGCCTGTGTGGGTTTTCTCCGGGTATTCCGGTTTCCTCCCACATTCCCAAAACATGCATGGCAGGTTAATGGAACACTCTAAATTGTCCCTTGGCCTGATCGTTAGTGTGAATGGTTGTTCGTCTATATGTGCCCTGCAATTGGCTGGCAACAAATTGAGGATGTATCCCGCCTACTGCCCGAATACACCTGGGATAGGCTCCGATACGCCCGCGACCCTTGTGAGGATAAGCAGATTAGAAAATGGATAGATGGATCAGAGTTCAACTTTTAATCCCTTTTCAATATGGCAGCAACAACAAGCTTTTATTTGCAGCACAGCAGAACGAACTATAACAGACCCACCGCACTGCATATCAAATAAAATAACCACATCACAATCACAACATAAATAAAACATGACTTTCCTTCCTTGTCCGGCAAACTGCTTGCATGACAAATGCATAATGAAATCACACGCAACACCGAACAAGCCCATTATAGACTTCACGATAAATCAAGTAACAACAGCCCTTTTTTTTTGGTTTACCAACCACCAGGTATGATTTGCAGCTCTTCTCAAATATGTTCAACTGCGTGTTAAGAAACATCATGGCGTGGAAAAAGGATCAAGTGACACCGGCCCGGTAAGAACATACCACACAGTTGCTGCTGGCTCTTGAAGATGATGGCATCCGCCGCTTGGCCTCATAGCAGCAAGTGATATATTTTAAAGAAGTATGATTGTGGTGCAAGTGTGTGATTGGTTACCTGAGGTGGGCGACTTGCTTCTCTCCGTGTCAACAGACTGCTGGTTGTCAGATAGTTCAGTAAGGCCTGCCACAGCCCATGGCAGTCAAGAGGAAGAGAACATAGTATACAGATGCTGTGTGTGATTATTTTGACATCGCTGCTTGAACAGATTCAACAGTTGTATCTTGCTCAGTGTCAGCCACTCGGACCCTTAAGGAATCTTTGGATCTTGATGATTATTGTTCAGATTTTGAACAACATCGGTTCAGGCCATGTCGTTACATGGAGCGGGTGTGCTAGTCGACATTTCGCATTTGTTAATTTTCAGGCACAGAGTGGCTGAATTCTGGTGTGCATTGGCATGTTGACACGGCAGTAACATAGTGTAAAGCAGGGCAAATCTCACATTGAAGTGACATACAGCAAAGTATAACATCCAAAATAATGCATGCAGTATTGTAATCTCAATGCATGCACCATGCACAAGGATTTACAAGAGATTGTATTTTTACTGTCACAAATTTGTTTTCCCGTGTCACCCAGAATGCTCGTTGAGATTTTGTATAAAGTGAGCACGTATTGTGTTCTCACTCTACTCACTGTCACTTTCAAAATCTGAGGTCATCAAATGGATCTCACAACATTCGTAACCGGACTGGACAAATAACAGACACCACGGAGTGGCTGTTTCTGCAATGTGGAAACCATTGGACATGGCTGGAACAGGCAGCTCGGGTTTACTGGCTCAATCAGTTCTGATATTTCATCATGAGGCCAGAGACACAGCCAGCTTCATTCCAAGCATCTCTTTGGTTTGTCTTGGTTATTCCCTTTCCAGTAACCCTGTTGTTTTAGCAAGCTTCTCTCTCTCTCTCACACACACACATACACACACACACACACACACGCACACATACACACACAAACACACGTCGCACACGGACACACATCCCGTATTAAGGTCCTGGTAGGCTTGACTTACTCTGGTAGGATGTACGGATCCTTTTCTTTGAATCGGAATAAAAGTTAGACAGGCCGCGCATGCAAAACTCTGTCAGGCAGGCCCGCATGCCCACACCAGCAGCCACAGAGTCACCATTAGGTCGGAGATGAAGGAGGGGGATGAGTGAAGAAACGGTAGGGAGAAAGTAGTGGGAAAATAAGGAGTGCGGGTGAGAGGTTTGTGAAGGTGTTCGTGTGTATAAGAATGAGAAAAGAAATTGGAGTTAATTTCGGATGGAGGGGGAATTCGAGAAATCAAGTGTGTGGAGGGGAAGAATGAAGGGGGGAAAAAGAGGGAAAGAGAAAAGAACACACGGTCTTAGAGTGTAAGAGAAGGTGAAATCAAAGAGCAGAAACACTAAGGTAATGTTCAAATGAAGTAAATAAATGTATAAATCAATTTTAAAGAGTACCATTAGCTACAAGCTGCATCAGAATGTTGCTGTTGGTGTATCACCTAACTTTTGTGCGGTCTCTTAAATGAAAACTTGCTAACAGAAAGAGTTGAAACGTGTCATTTTACTGGTGTCGGTTGGTCCTGTTGTTCAGCATTGTATTCTGTTAAATCTCGCACCACCTGCGGTGCGCGAAAAGGCCACGGTGGCGTGTTTTTTTTCCTTTCCAAATTGATTTTGTAAAGCTAAAACAGAGGGACCTTTATAAACCATAAAGGCGGTAGAAGCCAATAACAGCCCTTACGCAACAGCCAGTGAAAAGAGTTACCTCTCAAACTCAAAAGAAACCCTCCATCTACCTAGTCGGGACCTTTTTAAGCAAACACCAAATCCTTTTGAAACATGCTGGCTCCACTTGTGGGTATTATGTAACATAAAATCCGACCACTTTTCAAAGCAGCATGGGTATCCGATCTAAAACATTGAAGGGTGTTGTAGATAATGTATTCCGAGATAGAGTGAACATTTTGACAGATAATTAGTGTGGGGGGGACCAAAACAAAAAGAGTCTTTTGACAGTGAAGATCAGTTTCAAGGAGAAGGGAGGCGTAGGTCAGGCGGGACGACAAGAACTCTACAGGATGCCTTTTGACTTAAGGCCTCAGTTCAAGCAATGCTAAAATATAGACAGGACATAACGTAAAGGACAACATGCATAAGAATGCAGCTCAGTCTGACACACATTTCCTGTTAACATGCACTTCATATCAGAGTGCAGATGTGTGACAGGCAAATACATGTGAATGTATTGTTGTTGTTTTTTTGGTCTTTGTATTAAATTGTGCGAGAGAAAGCAAGGGAGAGCACAAAAAGGGGATCTTTTTTTCACGCAATGTTTCGTTGGATTAACTCGGATGATGATGATGATGGTCAATTTGTTGGTTCCTATATTTGGCAGAATGATCAAGATCAAGTACATTTTAGAGTTTTGGTTTGTTTGTTTTTAAAAAACATTCAGTGGAAGGTTTAAAAATACAATTTAATGAACAGCAGAGTTGCAATATCTGAATATGTGCCTGTACAATAGGGACACCTCATTCTTAAAAAACAAAACAAAAAAACATACCATATTGAAACATATGCTCCATTTTACTTTACTTGGTATATCATCATTCTACATTGTATAAAATTAATCCATACTAATTCATCATCAGTCCGAGAGAAACGCCTGCAAAACTGTCAGACTAAAGTTCTGAATAAAGAATGTTCCATCAGCATATGCAATTGTATTTTGATATCAAACAGATCAAATAGCTCAGTGGGATACATTTAAACATTCATATTCAGCAATCACATTTTGCATGTGAATGAATGTTGATGAATCTTTTTAAACATGTGTGAGCAGTCTACCTGGTCAAAACCATTTACGTTAAGAGGGAAGTTTTTAATGTTTCCTTTAGTGTTGATTGATTAAAATCTATAGGGGAATGGTATTGATTACTTAAGAAATCTAATTAAACCAACTGCCTTATTGATTAACCGTGAAAGGTACCCATGGATAGTCCAGTTTAAACATAGATCAGCCTCCAATTATGCAAGCAGCTCCAGAAAAGATAGAGGAGTGCATGTGCACAAAGAACAAGGAAGCCTCCATAATTAACTCTTGAAGTTTGAGAGGGTGTTCTCTGTGTGTTAGTTAACTACATGCACAGACAGATAAGTGTGTGTATGTGCTTATATGTTTGTGTTCACTACCTGAGGTGGACTGTCTGTTCCTGCGTGGGGAGCGGGTAAGGCGTTGATAGGGATCAGCGGCACCGTACAAATCCAGAGTGGACATGCACAGCAGGATGGTTTTCTGCAGGTAGTCGACCACCGCAAGGCCATTACAGTTCCCGAATGCCAAACTGGGGACACAAAAATACAGAGGGAAGGCAGATGCGTATATATGGGTTATTTACATGGATGATTTTCTCAACGATAACTTTTGAGCCGTCACATCCTATCCTAATTCCCAAGGCAGCGGTGCCTTGAGATACAACAGAGATCTGAAATCATCTTTTCCCATTGAAATGAATGGAAATCATATCAATCCGGTCCATACTCCCCCAAAACACCATCAAAAAATGTTCAATGTTATTCAATGAGTAAAATAGCATTTCGTACTATTATACTTTGTAAAAACATTAAATAATACTTACAGAATTAAATTCAATTTGAAGAAATAAATAGTTTGTGCATCATGATTAATTCATTGTGTCTCTTTCTGGTGTGCATTACTGATTGAGTCATTTACTTCTACTTTGTGTCTCAATACTCGTATATGATATGTCTCAATAGTCGTATGTCGTATAGGTCTCAATAGTCGTAGTATGAGTCATTTTTTGCAAAGGGTAAAGAATACACTGTATTTCTATGATTACCGTTTTTGTTATACATCGGTTCTTTATAGCAATATAATGTGACCAAGAAGATGATATTCGTGAGTCCATCTATGGCAGTTTGCAATGTTAGCATTAACTAAGCAGATTAACGGCCAAGCTATGCGGCTGTTTCAAAAGCACATGTAATTCTATTTGTTTTGTTTATGGTTGTGATTGATTGGTGGGGGGCGGGGGGGGGGGCAATATAGTGAGAATGTCTGCCTCACAGTCAAGAGGCCAAGGGTTCAAATCTCATCTTAGGCCCTCCTCTGTGGAGTTTGAATGGATTCACTATGCCTGCATGGGATTGTGTTTTTTTTTTTTTTTAAGTAGTGCGGCTCCCTACCGCGTTGCAAAAACGTGTTTCTTAGGCCCAAAGGTAGCTGAGATAGGCTTCCACTTACCCACAACCCAACTGAAGAGAAGTGCTACAGAAATTTGATAGATGGATGTCTGAACAGCTCAGTATTTGAGCTACATTTTTTCATCTGCATATATTTTGACATTACATTTTAAATTACTTCATAATATCGCATTGCTGTTTGTCATCTTGACAATGTAAAAAAAAAAATACAGTAACTACAGTACAGTAACTTATCTAGATTACAGTGTTGATACAAAATTGTCTTTCGTAAGATTGTATTTCGAGTCCCGAATTCTTGAGGTCCTGGATAACAAAAAGATTTTGGCCAGGGTTAAATGCCTGAAAAAAAAACAGGTTATGTAGAGAAGGGGTGAGTACACGAGCCACTTTCCTCTCTTTATTTCAACAAATGAATAAATCACTTAAAATGCATTTTGACATTTTTGTCAGGTTCAGAAATGAACCAAATAATATTTTCGATCTCAGAAATACAGGCTCAGACAAATTGTAATAACCCAAAATATTTATTTTACAGAAAAAGCGTACCGACAAATTACAAACAAAAATCACTGGACAAAACGAGGCAGGAAAAACATGGCACAATCTAAAAGCGCTCGTAAAAGGCAAGGTCCAAGGAAAAACACAAAAAATACACAAATGAAAGTCCAATTATGCGAAACAAACGATCCAAAACACAAAACAAGAAATAATAAAATACAAAGAACTATGAAAAATGAGAGTGACTATGAATGACAAAGAGGTCAAGAAAAGCCCATTATGGACTTGAGGCACAACAGCAAGCAAGGTCAATAATCTGAACAAGATTTAGCAACTTGGCAGTACTTTTATACTTGGCAAGGCTTGATTGGGAAATGCAAAATAGGTGCGCCTGCGGAAGGGAAATGCCCTTCATTCCAGCTGGAATTTTTAACACAAGCAAAACAAACAGAACATGACAATTTGATCATGAACAAAAATAGGTTTAGCGTTTTCAATACTTATTTCCACATCAGATTTTATCGTGGCTTCAAAAAGGAGTCAAATTATTCCTACTGCGATTCCACATCAACAAATAAATAAGCAAGGTAAACAGTGGTAAGAGGACTATTACACACGGAAGACTTATTTCTATAACATTAGCTTTTATTTAGTTATAATTCACTAAGTAATTTTAAACAAAACATTCAGACCTTTGTGTTACGACACATTCTGTACATATTAACATCACACTTATGAAAAATAATCGTGTTGGGACCTTTAGCACAGTTAGCAGCCTACCTAAGGTGCTCAATCACATGCCGTTAGCAGCGAGCAGTTAATTAGCCTCGTGCACCGTGCGTGTTAGACGTCGACGTTATCGAGGTCGTTAACACAGGTAATAAGATATTTACTCTACAATCACAATCATGTTCATACAGTCTTTAACTTGGTAAGCATTTGATTTGAAGGACTTTCTAAGCATTACTAACCTGAAAAAAAAAGGTACAGTAATCCCTCGTTTATCGAGGTTAATGGGGACCAAAACCACCTGCGATAAACGAAAATCCGCAAAGTAGCGACCAATTAACATATACAGGTAAAAAATAAAAATGAAAAATTTCAGTCTGCAAAAAGTCTGCAAACAGTCCGTGAGAAGCTGCAAAACAACAGCGAGTCACATAGAGCAACATATACAGTACAGTACTCCATGTATATGAAGGTTATTATTTTTATTTTTTTATGAATATGTTTGAAAAAATCTGTGATGCACCGAATCCGCGATAAACGAACCGTGAAATAGCGAGGGATCACTGTACTGTGTAATGAAAACACAACCACACTTTTTTGATCCCAAATTTCCTCTGAAGGCAAGGGGAGTGAGCTCCCTCAGGAACCTGGACGCAAAAACACCCAGAAAACAATGAATCTGTTCTTTTGTTTCCTCAAAAAGATTTAGAAAAGTAACTATCTACATTTGCTCAAAAATATTCTACTGTCAACAAAATATTTGTGACCACATATTTTTAAGTGTCACAATTGGGGACAAATTCAGACATGCAGACGGTGGGTAGGATTGTTCAATCTTGGAAAATCTGTGCTCTGAGTGCTATTCTAGTTCAACTTGATTTCCCAAAAGCTCCATAGCCAATTGCTATTCCTCTGCTCGAGAACCAATTCAGAATTAAAGTGATGGATCAACACTGATGGCCCCAAATACATGGAAAGCCTGTCTACGAAATGTGTTTTTTTTTTGTTGTTGTTATGGCCATTCACCCCTATTAACATTTTAAATTTCAAATGTTATTGCTCTATTTCGTTGCTCCCCTGTTCCCTTTTCCCCATGACCCTCGTCTCCAAACTGCACAAGCTTTCTGCTTTCTTTCTTCAAAAGAAGCAGAGAAATGAGAAAGTGATGGACATCCCTAAAAAGTCAATAAGCACAGGTTTGAGAAAAAATTATATTTAGAGCGGAACATCCAGATCTGGAATGAGAGCGCAACACCTTGCTGTTTATTTTTCAGCATGGTGAAAATATAAACATCACACCATATGACAGGTGTGCTTGTGGCAGAATTCCTGACAAACACGTAATAATTGTGTTCCCAAATTCCTTGTTCGAGGCTACAACCACCAGAACAATTGGCTAAGTGACATTATATAATGAGGTTCAATGCACTATTGACATCCTGCGGCTCACCCTGCAGACATACCTCTCGTGACTGGGAAGGAGACAAATATTATATAGCATCACAAAACGAGTCTGAATGCTGGATGAATCCGTAAGCTGGCATTCAGTCACTTAAAGCAGTTCTCGGCTCTATACTTTGCTTTTAGTTGGTGTGAAATACATTCCGATTTCTCACAGGAATGTCTTCACAAAGTGTCACAGTTATACCCGGACAAGTTTAAACAGAAAAACTTGACTCAGGGAAAGTTGTTGGTGCAGCAGATGGGAGCGGATCTCTCAGAGCGAACGGCGGGCAGTTGCTCCGGGATCAGACTCAAAGTCCCTCGTGTTCCTCGTCGGTCTTTTAAATACAAAATACAAAGAAAGACACTGCCCCCAATATTTGCATACCACGCCCCCAGTCCGGCCCCTCGATCGGAGATGTGATTAACTTTTGTCAAGCTTTAAACCACAGATACTTTCACACCGTCTCCCATGAATAAACAAGTCGCAGACGACAAATGGTCGCCTGGTCCGCGATCAGTTCCCAGAAAGTCTTTTGATGTTCTAAAACACTTCTTTCCTAAACTGTTTACATCCAAACTGTAAGACGACTGCAGGTCGACTTCAAAAAGCGCTCGGCCCTGTCGCCCTTGCCCACAGACATTTTGGGGGGCGCTAAATACACAACACGTCTAGACAGGCCCAAATTAAAAATGGAACTTTAAACATGGTCTCATTCCGTTCATAGATTCCTCTAACACAAAGAAAGGCAAAGAGACCACAGAAATGCAGAATGTTTTGTTCTACAACCACAGACGTTTGGTGTCCTTGCTTGTGCAGAAAAGTAGTCAACATGTTTTCTTTTTCAAGTGCTTTGCATTCTTCTTCTTATTATGATAAACTGGTTTATTTTTAAAGGAAAATGCTTGCAAGCCAGCAATTCATTTTCACATTCATACCTACAGTGTGGACATGAACCTTTTTAGTATGTACAAGGAATCCGGATAAGACAGAGGAGACCCAAACAAAGATGGCAGAACAACAAACTCCACAAAGGAAGGGTGGACCAGTGAATTGAACCCAGAACCTTCGAATTGTGAGACAAACATTATATCCGCAACAGCACTATGCTGTGCATAAGACAAATCAAAATGTGTTATTTCAGGGCACTGAAATGAACATCGAGGACCGGGCTCTTGAGACACCCAACCAAATGCAAGCAATCGGCTTATTAACCCTTTCAGGGACAGCGGTTGCTCCAGTGGACAGCTTATCATGTTATCAGGTTACAGGGTGCATGAAAGGGGTTACAGGTAATTGATCAACAGTCAATAGAAGGACAATAACCACGCTCAACTGATTGATTTGTAAAGAATCATCAAAAAAAGAACAAATATATATACAATTTCACTGCCAATCGAAACTTCGGACATAGCTTTTAATTCAAATGCAGGCAAAAGTGTGTCGAAACCTTTCAAATCGGAGTGCACTATAAATTCAAGCTGATTTTGCATTCTTTCCTAACCAGGTAGACAAGGTTCTTTGGATCTTTTCGAACATGACAATGACTCACCATAAATTGAAAATAAATCATTCCATTTGCACTCAAGGACTGTGAGTCAGGGGACATTTTCTCAGGATGACATACTTTGTAGAAAATTGAACTGAAGTAAAATGAATAGAACCGTTGGTGGGAGGGAAGCAGACCCTTCAATTACGAGATAATTTCCTAATTACCCTGTAGGTTCGGCACAATGGCCTCTGAATATGACAGCGGAAGTCATACAAATAAGAGAAAGGAAAAAAAGAGCACTACGGTAAAGTGCATGCCCAAGTCTATAAAGTGCCTGCTTGGCACATAAACAGAACCAATGAGCACTAACACAGCTGGTTCGTTCCAGTGATTCGTCCTGTAAACTGCTCCAGTTTTCCACCAGCTGTTTTGCTTTACAAATAGCAGTAAACTATGGAAGCTCCATATAGTAGCAATCCTCACTCGTGTAAGATAGCCCGAAATGTAAAGTGGTACACTAAAAACACTCTGCTCTGACTTCCATCTGACAGTAGTGTACTTTATAATGGCCGTTTACCTCAGAAAACCACCACTTTCCCTTAAGGTTCCTGACAAAAATACAGAGGGAGACTCACAGGCCATAGGCGGAGTTTATGTCCAGGCTTGATATTTGCTGTGGAGGTTCTCCGTCCATCCAAGGCAGCTGGATCACTAGCTCTGCCTGGTAGCCAGGAGGTACCCGCACCGCCCGATCCTTTACCCTAAAAAAACAGCAAACAAATTTGAAAGCAATTACATAATAAGGCTTCACAAGTGATGTTTTGTCACGGGCATCATTGTTGAACCATGAACATTACTGTGCAGGAACATAACAGTCTTTCCAGCCATGTCATATTGTCCTTAGCATCTAGTCATCTAATTCCAATTCAGTGCCTGTAGGACATTTTACCATAAGGTCACACAATATTCATCGACCTTATATATCCTTCCCACCCACAGGTTCTGCAGGACTAATTTGGATGCCTTTGATGAAAATCAGAAATCACTTACTTAAGGCAGGGGGTATAGTCTTTGAAAGACTCGGGTGTTCCGCCGCCGGGGCTTGCTGGGTGTTGGTGGTGGGGCTGAGGAGAGTGGGAGCCTGAGTGGGGCTCTGAGAAGCAGGGATTGTTTTCATTTTCCGATGGAGAGATGACATCCTCTGGATCACATTGCAGTCGCACCTCGAGAGACTGGGGAGGAGACTAATATTATTATCTTGCAATATGAGAAGACTTCTTTTTTGAACACATTAATGGGAAGCAGGTTGGAACAGGTTCACAGTCAGGACATCCAAGTTTGAATCTCCTTGTGAGGTGGACCACCTACTTGGAGACGCTGCTATATGTCACTGGTTTTGAGGATTACCCACCTCTGTGAACACATCTTCCTGCAGCGTTGCATCTTATTAAATGGACTCTTACATTATTCTAACATCGTATTGCACCATATTGTGTTAAACATTGCCCACTCGGCCTCCATTATAGCCAGGCCATCATTCAACGGGGATTCCTGCATCTGCAACACCTTCTCAACATTTCAACTTTTTCTCCTGGTGTTTTTTTTTGTTTGTTTTTGTTTTTCTTTGCCTTCCTGGGGTTCAAGAACAGGGGATGTCATTAATATGTGTCAACTGTAGGAATTTGAGACTTTTATGTGATTAAAGGATACATAAATGGATTTAACTTGACTTGACATGTGTGATGTTCACATGTACTCACTTTTGATTGGCTTTGCTGCGCTCCGTATAAATGTGTTGGATTAATTCATCACTCAACTCTAAACTGTCCCTAGGCATGAATGTGAATGTTGTATGTCTACATGTGCTCTGTAATAGAGAGATGACCAATCCTCATCAACATAAATTCACAATTGAATCAAAAAATCCTTAAATTCAAATGAGGTCAGACTGGCTGGCAGTCCATCAAAACATGAAATGCAAATTATTTGAGTTTTGATATGGAGTACAAACAATCCTTAGAAGGACTGAAAGTTTCCAGCTGTGACAAGGGCACGGACTGATCTGACTCACCACAATCTGAGTGTTGGCATCATATTTGCTGAAGCGGTAGAGGATGATGTGTGCCGAGATCCCAACGACACAAAAGATGCGACTTTGGGGGCACCAGCTGACCATCTGCACCGCAAAGGGGTCATCGTCCACCAGTTCTGCAGCACGACCCTCATTTTGTTTTGGCTTTTCAAACACCTTGGAGGTCTTCAGCTTGTATAACATCTGTAGTGTAACTGATTGGAAAAAGATTTATTTGTGGAGAAAACACATTCACAACAAAATGCAACACCTGTGTGCACTGTGTGATGAAAAGCAGCATCTATAATTGCCAAGAAGAGTTTTCCCCAGGCTGACAGTTTCATCTGGAACAACATATTAAGTTCTATGACTTATCAAACTGCTCCAGACTGCTGATAGTTGCTGGTGAAAAATAAACCATTTTGCAGTATTTTCTACATTTTATTCTTTTTTTGAATGCCATGCAAGGACATACGCATCAACAGATTTACCTTTGGGTCACCTTTATTATGTGTGTATGATGTAGTAGTTATGTACTGTATGTCTTCAGTGGAAAAATGAAATGGTACACTGCCACAAAAGTGTATAATTTATACCAAAAAAAAGAAATTGATCTCATATCAATTTACTTACTCATTGTGCAACCTGGGTCTGTTTAGTTGACCACAAAGCTGTGATTGTGTCATATGGCAAAAGGTGGATACACAGAATAATTCTACTTTCTGACCTCAAGTGGAAGAACTTTTAATTGTTTTGTCTGTCACTATAGGTTGCTGTCATCGAAACATGAACATGTATGTTATGTATAGCCAGTGTTGTTCCTGCGTTCAAAATTGTTTGGCGCCCGCCTCCAGCTAATTTTGTGCCGCTCCCAGCCAGGCAGATTGACAAAGTAAAGCTTCAGCTGTGCTGATTGAGCGATTGATGTCTCCCCGCGGCAGCTACATATTTTAAATGCAGTTGCAGCATTGCACCACCATGGAGGCGCTATATCAACAGCAGTTCACAGGAAATACCTTATGCAACTACCAAAGAAGAAAAAGATGGAATCATTTTGTTTTTTGTTGTATTGTTGATGCCAAACGCACTGCGCCCCAAAACAGTAGGCAATGCTGCCTCCCTTTTAAGGCAGCCATGAACCAAGTACAGGCTGGAGACATTAAAAACCTATGAGGTGATGGCCATTCATAAGGCAGCAGAAGAGCAGGAGAAGTGTATTGAAGATGGTTGTACCTAAAAACACTCAACGAGGCAAGATACAAAAACTATTTTTTTGTTTGTTTGTTTGTTTATTTATTTATTTTTTAACAGAGCACATTGCAGTATACATGCACATTGTGGCGCATGGTCAAGATGGTACAACCTCTGCCTCAATTTGAGCCAGGAAAACCCCTGATAGTACGTAAATAATCATTTCAAACCAATTAAGTGAAGTAAAATTATCTCCCACAGTTGTAAATCACTGGTCTAATCTATGTGCAGTACACACAAATGTTTTTGTTTGTTTGTTTTATTGAGCATATAGACAGCTGGGATAGGCTCCAGCACCCCCCAGCGACCCTAGTGAGGATCAAGCGGTACGGAAGATGAAAGAATGAATGAATATAGTACACACAATAACAGGTTGACAAAGGTCAAACAAAATTATAAAAGGAAAATTAGAAATAGTTAAAAGAGAAAAAAACACATCACAGTTATATGCTCAAAGGAGTAGGAAGAAGTAAATAACTTATCTAGTCCTACCCCTTATTATGTAACTGAATTGTTCATTTTTCAAAACAAAGAAATGAAAAACTTGTTGGTTACCTATTGTGTCTGAAAATCACAATTTTTAAAAAAAAGTATTATTTCAAACCTGAGAATCTCATAATGTGATATTCATAAACACACCGGATGTCAAACTATCCTATAGAGTGGACTTACTTGCAGATGCATCCCAAAATTTGATTGATCCATCTGCATGTCTGGACAAAGAAGCACAATGACAATAAATGTATGGAATAATTAAATAATGTTTCACTCACTAAGAAAGATCCGTAATTATACACCTAGCAGGTTCTCTAACTCTTCCGCATTCTTGCTGCAATAGTATGGCTGGACAAACCTTACCTGCATGCCAATTTCTTTTTTTGTGTGTGTATGTTGTTGTTGCAAGCTTAAACATACTGAATTAAAGACCCTGTGTGTCATTTTCTTGCAGTATTTAAAAAAAAAAAAACATTATCTACCATGTGACAAAAGACACCACCAAAAAACAGAACACTAAAAGATGAGGTACAACGTGACTGCAGGAGTCATGCAGCAGCAGAGACCAGCTTGCGTGTTTGCTTCAGAATGCTTTAACATCTCTGCCAACCTCTCGGAGTGCGGCATAGCCCCACTCTGCGCTCTGCTCATTATGCTGGACTTGGCAGAGTCTCAAATCTAAAATTATGAGGCCCACAAAACAGCTAATGCAAAACACTATCATCTTGCCCTCACATGGATTAGGTGAACCCTTCAATGAAGAAAACAAAATTTTCACATTTTCCTTAGTTGGGCGAGCAAAGGATATCAATTGGAATGTTATATGAACTGAGGACAAACAAACAAACAAAACAAAAGCATGTAAATGGTCAGCACTTAATTTGATGCAACTGGGCCAGAAATAAATTGTTACACTTCTCAGAAGTGCGCAAAAAACACAATAAGATGGTGTGGAAAAATTATTTGATTGTTTTATTTTTTTAGGGGCGGCCCGGTAGTCCAGTGGTTAGCACGTTGGCTTCACAGTGCAGAGGTACCGGGTTCGATTCCAGCTCCGGCCTCCCTGTGTGGAGTTTGCATGTTCTCCCCGGGCCTGCGTGGGTTTTCTCCGGGTGCTCCGGTTTCCTCCCACATTCCAAAAATATGCATGGCAGGCTGATTGAACACTCTAAAAATTGTCCCTAGGTGTGAGTGTGAGCGTGGATGGTTGTTCGTCTATGTGTGCCCTGCGATTGGCTGGCAACCGATTCAGGGTGTCCCCCGCCTACTGCCTGGAGATGGCTGGGATGGGCTCCAGCACCCCCCGCGACCCTTGTGAGGATCAAGCGGTACGGAAGGTGAATGGATGAATGAATGAATGTTTTATTTTTTTCAGGGGCAGCCATGTACAGATTAATGGACTTTCCATTCATTTCAATTGGAAAAGATGATTTGAGATATGAGTGTTCCAAGCTACAATCATAATCACGGAATACATTAAGCTCGTATCACATGGCACCACAATAAATACAATAATTAGGACTCACCCAGTAATGATGACCTCTGGGTAGGTGTGAGAGCCTAACGTCCACATTCCCCCACTAACTGGCCATTCCTGGTATGGTAACAAACAAATGTTGATTTGTGTTAAAAGCACTTGACATCTTCGTGATCCGCTTAATGCAGAACGTCACATGACAAAATCTGCAAAAAAAATTATAGCGAGTTTCCTGTGTATGCCGTCACGTTTAAAGTTGCTGCAAGTGCTTTGCGTATGTAGTGGGTCACTTGCGGCAAGGATGGTGTGACGTCCAACTATGATCATGGAATTTAAAGAACTTTGCAAGATTATGCTGGAAAAAAAGGAATTTCCTGTTTAGAAAATGTTATTCAAACCAAACCTTTTGACTGTAGCCGGTTTTCTTGTGTTTGGCTCCTATGGAGTAAAGGACAGGGATGATGTCCGGAGGGCAGTCTGCAAAATAAGCTGTGCATGTAACTGGAGACTCATGGATGTCCATGGGGTAAGGGTTCTCAAAGACGGGGAAGCTGTGGAAATCATAAAGAGAAAAGACATTAATGTCTTCATTCTCCTTTGTTCTGTCGTTATTGGACTCGTTATTTCTCTAATTAGTCTTGTCCCTCAGAGGGTTCCGGGTGATATCGCCGCTTCTTCAGAGACAACAAATAAGGATGTCACTTCATAATATTCCACTCTGTTCGACAACGACTTATATTCTGCCAAAATACGGTACATACTTGCTCTGCGTCAGATCCACCACTATTAAATCCTTTTCTAAAAGCACCACCACTGCATAAGGATCCTGCACCTCTGTAAAATATAAAATCAGAGGAAATACTGTCCAGCTCTTGTATTCATTGTCATGTCTCCTTCGTAAAAATGAATTCTAGAAAAAAAACCATTTCAACCTTGACAGTTCTCCCGTAACTTTTGTTTGTGCTTACCGTTATTGTAAGGAGTCTCACAAAGCGTCATGAACTCGACAATAGGATAGTCCATCTCGAGCACTGTAATTGCCTTGCCGTGCATGATGGTTAACGTAGGCCGTCGTCCAGCCTTGTCGTATGAAAGCCCTCCGGAGAAGATGACAAAAGGCTCGCTGTCGCGGAGAAAACAACAAGTCTAAAGACTTTTCCTTGGTCGACAAGAATCCTCAACTCCTCAATGCAGCTATTGGACAGATTTTACTGAATGTTTCAAGTTGGTCATAGCTCATATCAAGATCATCTTTGCATTACTTTAGGATCATTGTGCTGAGTTGAGTAAAAAACAAAACAAAACACACACCTGTTCCTTGAGGTCTTATAATCCACTTTCAGTATGGGTTTACACGATTCCTTCCTCCCATCTTTCTGTATTTTACCTAAGACACAAGAAAACAGCAAAGTAATACCCACTTGCATAAAAAAAAGTTTACCGAACACGAAATCCAGTAGTTTTCATGTTTTCTGCACACACACACTCACCAGCAAGATTCAGATCCACAGGGTTGACAAAATCTGGCACACACTTGTCGAAAAACATTTGGGACCCATTTTAAATTGTGAAGCAATTGCAAAATGCGTCTCCTCTAAAAATGCGCTAATAACCTCTTAACAATGGTTCTTAACCTTGTTCAAGGTACCAAACCCAACTAGTTCATATGCACGATCACCGAACCTTTCTTTAGTGAAAAATAAAAATGTTTTTTGTTTTTTGACAAATTCAAAACATTAAAAAAACATTTATTAACAACAGGAACAAGTAAATACACACTTTTTAATTTGTATGGTAGAGACTCTGTCGAACCCCTGAGTCCGATTCACCGACTCCCGAGGGTTCGATCGAACCCAGGTTAAGGACCACTGCTTCGTTACATTGTAATTCCTGTCCTAAAAACATGGCCCAATAATTGTTACATAACAAGTCTGAGAGTGCCTGCATATATTTAAATAGGAAAAATCTAGATCATAACAAGACTGCTTTTTGGAAGTGTGTCAAGCAGCAGACAACCAAATGGGGCACATTCTACTGAATTGTTAAGACCCGCAAAGTACAGCAAGTGGCGAAGCAGCAGATTTATTTCATGGAGTCAGCAGGAAGCAAGTTGGGAATGAGGTGGCAGGCACACGTTTGGTTCAGTTCACAGTGGGATGCGCAAGCGTAACAACAACACAAGTTAGTGTGTGTGTGTGAGAGAGAGAGAGAGAGAGAGAGAGAGAGAGAGAGAGAGAGAGATATGGGGGGCAGTGGTGTACAGGATGTCAGTTGCACAAAAAAAAAAAAGACAAGGTCTATATAAAGCTACGCTGCCAAACCAACCCAGCTGTGTTGACAGCTGACATGCAGTGTCTAGTCAGAATTATTTATTTACTATTAGAGGGTGGCAGACTGTTTTGAGCCCCAAAACATGATTACTGTTTGTTTTGGTTTTATTACCATTTGCTAAGAAGATTTTTATTGGCTCGGGTTCCGCTTTGTACCTTGCCCTCCACTTTGATTGTGTGGGTATTTATTTATTTTCTCAAAAGGTAATAAATACCATTACATTGAGTGAAAACTACAACACAAATCCAAGTCAGGTTATCTTGTTGAATTATTTGTCCAGGCATAGCTCATACCTCTGCTCAAGAGTGCAGTCAGTTGCACCTCTATAAAATAACATTCGGGTATAATTTGTCTAGTTTTGCCCTCCTGGAGAACAAGCTAGAAGAAATTTGACGTCTTGACAGCGATTAAGATCAGAGATTGACAGTCATTCACAAATAAATGATGTGGTCACAGCTGACAACTACGGGCTGCATAATCCCGCGTAAGCGTCCTGTTTTTATGAATCGTGCATTTTTTTTTCCTACTCAGATCCCTGTCCTCTCCATGGTCACTTTCACACAATGACAAATCAACACTGTATATGCACTACAGAATTAGAATGTTTATTGTGATTCCCAAACACATTAGTACGTGAGACTTCATCAGGTGTGCCATGAGAAATTATCCCATAATTGGGGTGATAGTTATTACTTATTTACAACAAATAATATATCTTTGGGGAAATCAATTGCAAATCAAGTGAGATGGGATCCTCATTTTATCAGTGTTTGTGTCATTTCTGTGCTGGATAATTCTTCGTATCTTAAAAATATGCCTTGGCTCAGTTCAGGTTGGGGAAACACTGCACTGAATAAAATATCACACATTGTATAGTGTCAGCAAAATGATTGGTCATTGTTTTTTATTTTTATTTTTTTCCAAGGATGAAATGCTGCTATAGTCCGTCTCTAAATAAAAAACAAAGCAACAGCTCATAGCTAGTTTTTGATTCTCACCATGTGGGAATGTGACCTGGATGGGCTTGGAGGTGTTTCTGAGGTTCCACAGGGTCAGGCTGCCATCTGAGTGACTGCACATGAACTGCTTTCCTTCATGATGCCAGCTGACCGAATGGATGGCCTGCAACAAAGGTTGTAAAATGAATCATATTTTCAACATAAAAGAAACAAATGTTGGCAATTTTATACTACATAATACATCAGTATTGTATTATAAAAAAAAAATCCTCATCTCACCCCTCGGGTGGTGTCCGTCCCTCATTCAGCTCGGGTCCTCTACCAGAGGCCAGGAAGCTTGAGGGTTCTGCGCAGTATCCTTGCTGTTCCCAGCACTGCACATTTCTGGACTGAGATGTCCGATGTTGTTCCCGGGATCTGTTGCAACCACTCATCTAGTTTGGGGGTCACTGCCCCGAGTGCTCCGACCACCACAGGCACGACTGTCACCTTCACCTTCCAGGCTCTCTCCAGCTCCTCTCTGAGCCCTTGGTATTTCTCGAGTTTCTCATGTTCCTTCTTCCTGATGTTTCCATCACTTGGGACCGCTACATCCACTACAACGGCTTTCCTCTGCCCTTTATCTATTATCACGATATCTGGTTGGTTCGCCATTACCATCTTGTCAGTCTGGATCTGGAAGTCCCACAGGATCTTCGCTCTGTCATTCTCCACCACCTTCGGAGGTGTTTCCCATTTTGACCTTGGGGTTTCCAGTCCATACTCCGCACAGATGTTTCGGTAGACTTTGCCAGCCACCTGGTTATGGCGTTCCATGTAGGCTTTCCCTGCCAGCAGCTTACACCCTGCAGTTATGTGTTGGATCGTCTCAGGTGCCTCTTTGCACAACCTACACCTTGGGTCTTGTCTGGTGTGGTATATCTGGGCCTCGATGGCTCTGGTGCTCAAGGCCTGCTCCTGAGCAGCCAGGATGAGTGCCTCTGTGCTGTCCTTCAGGCCAGCCCTCTCTAGCCACTGATAGGACTTCTTGAGATCACCCACTTCAGTTATGGTCCGGTGGTACATCCCGTGTAGGGGCTTGTCCTCCCATGATGGTCCCTCTTCCAGCGCCTCATCTTCTGTTCCCCATTGAGACATTCTCTGAGTACGTCATCCGTTGGAGCCTTCTCCTTGATGTATTCATGGAGCTTGGATGTTTCATCCTGGACAGTGGCTCTCACACTCACTAGTCCCCGGCCTCCATCCTTTCGGCTTGCGTACAGTCTCAGGGTGCTGGATTTGGGATGGAACCCACCATGCATGGTTAGGAGCTTTCGAGTCTTAACATCCGTGGTCTGAATCTCTTCCTTTGGCCACCTTATTATTCCTGCAGGGTATCTGATCACTGGCAGGGCATAGCTGTTTATTGCCCGGGTCTTATTCTTGCCATTGAGCTGGCTTCTTAGGACTTGCCTCACTCGCTGGAGGTATTTGGCCATAGCCGCTTTCCTTGTTGCCAGTTCGAGGTTGCCATTGGCTTGTGGTATACCAAGGTACTTGTAGCTGTCCTCAATGTCTGCTATTGTTCCTTCAGGGAGTGAGACCCCTTCAGTGCGGACTACCTTTCCTCTCTTAGTCACCATCCGACTACATTTCTCAAGCCCGAATGACATCCCGATGTCGCTGCTGTAGATCCTGGTTGTGTGGATCAGGGAATCTATGTCCCTTTCGCTCTTAGCATACAGCTTTATGCCATCCATGTAGAGGAGGTGACTGATTGTAGCTCCATTTCTGAGGCGGTATCCATAGCCTGTCTTGGTGATTACTTGGCTTAGGGGGTTCAGTCCTATGCAGAACAGCAGTGGGGATAGTGCATCACCTTGGTATATGCCACATTTGATGGACACTTGGGTAAGTGGCTTGCCATTGGCTTCAAGTGTGGTTTTCCACATCCTCATCGAGTTCGCAACGAAGGCTCTTAGGGTCCTGTTCACCTTATACAACTCCAAGCATTCAGTGATCCATGTATGTGGCATCGAGTCATAGGCTTTCCTGTAATCAATCCAAGCTGTGCACAGGTTGGTACGTCGGGACCTGCAGTCTTGTGCGACTGTTCTGTCAACCAGGAGCTGATGTTTGGCTCCTCTGGTATCTCTACCAATGCCCTTCTGTGCTTCGTTCATGTATTGATCCATGTGTCCACTTATCTTAGCCGCAATGATGCCTGACATGAGCTTCCATGTTGTGGAGAGACAGGTTATTGGCCGATAGTTGGATGGGGCTGCACCCTTTGAGGGATCCTTCATGATCAGGATGGTTCGACCTTCGGTTAGCCATTCTGGGTGAGTCCCATTCCTCAGCAGCTGGTTCATTTGTACTGCTAGGCGCTCATGGAGTGCTGTGAGTTTCTTTAGCCAGTAGGTGTGGACCATGTCCGGGCCTGGTGCTGTCCAGTTCTTCATATCTGAGACTCTTTCCTGTATGTCTGCCACTGTTATGGTAACCGGGTTCTGTTCAGGGAGGTTGCTGTGCTCCTCTCTCAGGGTCACCAGCCATTGTGCACTGCTGTTATGTGCAACCTCCTTCTCCCATATGCCTTTCCAGTACCTTTCAGTTTCCAGTCTTGGTGGGTCAGCTCTGTTGTTAGGACCCTGCCACTGAGCGTACACTTTCGCAGGTTGTGTTGCGAACAGCCTGTTTATTCGTCTGGCCTCATTCTCTTTCGTGTACCGCTTTAGGCGACTGGACAAGGCTTGGAGCCTTTGTTTGGCAGTTTCGAGTGCTTCAGGTATGGTCATCTGGATATACCTCTCGGGTATCGGCCTTTTCATCACACCTCTCTGGGCCTCCGTTAATTGACTCACATCTTTCCGGGCCGCCTTGATCTTAGCCTCCAACCGTCTTTTCCATGGTGGGTAATGTATCTCATGGCTTCCATGGTTGCTCTTATAGCCCAGAGTCTCCAGGATCACTGATGCTGAAGCATATATCAGCTCATTGGTTTCTGTGATCGTTACGGTAGGGATCGCCCTCAGTGCTGCATTCACACTTTCTATGAGACTTTCAGATGGTACTTCACATAGCCGTTGTAATCGGTTTCTAGGTTGCCCAGCTTTCATTCTCGCCATGATCTTAGCTTTCAGGTCAGTTGCTGCCTCGCTCAGCATTTCATTCATTGGGCCTGGCCACCCAATCTCATCATCTGCATTCATTGGGGGTTGCCTCCCAATCTCTTGTATGACCTCCTCCTCTGATCTGGCAGCCTGGGGCCCTTCACCATGGAACCTGCGTTGTACCTCATCAATCTCAAGTTGTGACAGCAGTTGCCGTTTGTGGATGTTGGAACACTGAGCTACTAGTTGTTTCGCGGTCAACCGTGACTGTGGGTTTCGAAGTAACCATTTAGCCCACATTCTCTGCATGTAACCCCTCTGACTAGGGTTGCTTGAGTAGTAGCATTCCAACAGAGCCATGTTATCGCATCTCGCTTTGTTCCAGTAGCCCATTTTTCATCAAGGTGCTCTGGTTCCCCGGCACCTGACGCAGACCTTGTTTGGCCGGGCGACGTCTGAGCCGGCATGTCATTCGTTTTATTGTCTCTCATCATTGTATGAGGTAGGCATTAGCGTGAAGGATCTTGCCCAAGGACCCACACTGGATGGTGTTATGTGCTCATTTTTGCCCCAAGCGGGATTCGAACCACCGTCTCCCGTATGCCAAACCGATGCCTTACCAACTGAGCTATCCAGCCGCTATATATATATATATATATATATATATATATATATATATATATATAGAGAGAGAGAGAGAGAGAGAGAGAGAGAGAGAGAGAGAGAGAGAGAGAGAGAGAGAGAGAGAGAGAGAGAGAGAGAGAGAGGAGTAACTGCAATGATTAAAATGACAATATTATGGTACAAGGACTATTTTTTACCAAGTTAACTTGCACTTATATTGGTATGCATTGAAAAAGTAACGCCCCCATCCCCATAATCAGTTTGTGCTAGTACTTCTAAAACACGTAAATTGCAGCTCCTCTATGCTGATTTTCTGTAGGTCAGCAGTATGGGAGCATTTCGGCTACCCTGTTGAGAACAGAGATGGAAATCGCTAAGTCAGCAAGACTGAGAATATTTATAAGTGCTGAAAAAAAGTTTCCCCACCAGCGAACATGTTAATCCACCTCCAAAGAAATAATCACAAAATTCACGTTTGCGGGGAACAGAAGTGAACACAGGGACAGTTTTCCTTTGCAAATAGCTGCAGGGGATACCTGATGTTTGCCGATTGAATAATTTGAATCGTGCATCCAACCATAGCTCAGAAATGGAGAAACGATTCGTATCTTAATTTTGATGTATCATTAAAGCTAATTTATCTATCTGTAAACTGCGCACATCCGTATCTCATTGTTTATTGTTCATTTCTAAAAATAGACACCCTACTGTATGAAATCAAATGAGGAAATCTTCCCAAGAATTCATATTGTATTAAATCTTTGCTTATTTCTGAGTGCTTTTTAAACCAATGATTTCAGTATTTGCAGACTGTATGAACGTACCTCATCATAGTAGATTCTGAAATCGACCTTTTTGGCCCTAAGGTCCCACTGAACTATTGTCCCGCTCTCAAACCCAACAAGAAGCTAGAAAGGGTGAAAGATGATCAATTAGCCACATAACGACAACAGTATTCATTTATTGACCGTCTTAATGCATATGTAGTCAGTGCAACCGTTATTTTCAAAACCTCTTTTCTCCATAGCTCAGGCCACATTGCATATTCTTGGAAGATTTCTGCTGATGTCAAGTAATAGAAGTCAATTTGCGCTGTGAAAGCAATAATGTAATTCCCCTTTTTTTCCCACAGTTCCACTTTCTGCCCGAGCTATTATTACAGTACCAAGAAACAGACATCTGAATTAAAGAAGAAAAACCGACTACAATACACTAACACGTGCTTCTTACAAGTCAGTGAAGCAAAAACTACCCTCATTTGTAAGTGTAAAATTGACAACACTGTCATAGATTTTTGTTTGCCATTGTATCATACTCACTACATTCTGCATTGTGATTTCTATGGCAAAAAAAAAGCAAAACACAGCTCCGAGTCTGCGTGAGTACTTTTGAGCGCACGTACTATAGCTAACGTCGTAGGTTAAAAATAGGGACGCAGGACCCACATCCAACGCTGGATGAAAGTTGCGCAGAGCTGACAAAATTCCAGCAGCCTAGATGGAAGCGTTTTTTTAGGAGGGTAGCTCTAAAGAAAGAGGCGGAACGTGTTCATCCTACTGAGAGGAAAGACGAGTGACATCTCACACTGGAAGATCAAGAAGATGAGGGAAGGTGGGAAAGAAAAAGGAGGACGCCTTGAAGAAATTGTGCAGTCAGCAGACGTCTGAGCTCTTTTAGTGCAGTTCCTATACGGTAACGTTAGTCATATGTAAATCGCCAAGCGAGGGGTAACCCATAATGTCATCTTCAAATTCAAAATGTAAGAATCTTCAAATCTACATGAAATTAGCAACTACAGCACGTTATTTCAAGTCTTTAATACGAATCACGCTGTTCAAAGCTGGTATGTGATTATATTCTTCGATAATTTCGGGGGGTTTTGGCAGCTGAAAAACCATTTATATTTCCATCAAAAATAAGTACTGAAATATCGCGGGTTTATCAGGGTGAGTAATCAAATGCCTGACTTAATATGCAACAGTTGATTGCCTGTAATTTTTTGATTAGAAAAACACATCCAAGAGGTCTTTATAGTAATTCAAAAATCAGTATTAGAGCCCATTTTCAGAGAGCATTATGCAGAATTAAAATGAAAAAAATGAGCTTGTGACATGATTGTGTTTTCTCAAATTGGATTTATCACCTTGGAATAATTTCTGTGGTGCATTATACACACTTGAAGATGAGTCATTAAATTCACTCAGATGCTTGAGCGCACACAAAGCAGAAATCTTTTCTCAATCTGTTCAAACGTTCTGTTAGAATCACTCTCGTCACATAAAGACGACAGTGCTTTGCAAAAATCACAGGTGCCTGCATCGCGGCTTCAAATACAAAACGATTCTATTTCCCTTGAATGCGGCATGCATGCAACACTTCGCCGGATGTCACTCAGAGCAACAAGAGGCGGCAGCTGTGAGCGTGTCTTGTTTTTATGTCTTCGCAGCTTGTCACGTTAGATTTTTTTCCAGTGGCTATGAAAACTATTGCGACAATCAATGCGCTTGTCAATGACCTCTTGCAGCTTTCGCCACCTGACACTTTTGGTACTGATTTGTCTTTGGGCTTGACTCTAAAACAACAAAACTCAAAAGATATTGTCTTAAGCCTCCCGAGAACAATGTGTGAGTGGACGTGTGCGTGTGCGTGCATGTGAGATGGCAGGGGAAAAGTATTACCGCGTTATCGTTAGATCAGTTGAGATCTGTCACATATAACGTCAAAATAAAGGTGTTACTTCATTTTATTTTCCGCCTCACCTTGCCTTCATCCTTTGGGCTGTCACTCAAATGAACTACAGGTCCTGGATGTGTTTTCGTTGATCTGAAAAGAGAACAAGAAAAAGAGCGACAGTGAAAAGAGGCACGCTAAAGGTTGCATATGCAATGATGGATTTCTGTTATATTCCATTTTGAGCTTTTGTTAAAGAAAAATATATTCTCACTCGTTCTTCAATCACGCGGGTTGAATATTTATGAGACATGTACAGATGGCCTGACTAATCAAAGCTCCTTCCCAAACCTCAACCAAGTTTCTTGGCCTGAAAATGCCACAAGATGATGTGAAAGCAAAATCTCAATCTTAACCTAAGCACAAAAATAGCAAAACGGTGAGCAAAAATAGCAAAGAATACCCTGGAAAACTCACAAATCAGTGAATCTAAAAATGCACAACTGCAAATGTGTCAGGGTGCACTGTAGATAATCAATATACAGTGGCGCCTTAAGATTCAAGCTTAATTCATTCCTTGACCAAGTTCGTAACTCAAAAACACTTATCTCACCTTCCCCATTTTAATGAATGAAAATCACATTAATCCGTTCTAGTCTCCCTCCAGAAAAAAATTTTAACGTGCTTTTCATGAGAAAAATAGCACTCTATAAGATTATATATTGTGTTTGTACAAAAGTACAAAGACATACAATGCATCATGATGAATTCCTTTCAGCTACGTTGTGTGTGATATTGCCAGTCGGGGGCAGTATAATGCAGTCATGCAGACACCAATACGGAAGAATTTCACCACTAGTATAAGTGATTCAGCAAGATGCAGTAATATTCAATGAGCCACTGCAGCTTATGTTTAATTATCCGCTGCTTAAAACGGCACATAAATGCTATTCATTAGCTGATCTATGGGACTTCCCATCATTTGTTAGCAGTAAGCTAGCTGAACTAGGCCTGTTTAGGCACGCCAGCTTACCTCTCTGAGCTCATCCGCCCCTACACACCTGCCCGGCGCCTCAGGTCTGTGGACCAGACATTATTAGAAGAACCAAGAACTAAACTCAGGCTCAGAGGGGATCGAGCCTTTTCTGTTGCTGGTCCCTCTCTCTGGAATGACATCCCACTGAACATTCGGTAAGCCTCCTCGCTGCCCATCTTCAAAGCCCTCCTCAAGACTCACTTGTATTCTTTGGCATTCGACTCAGCATGACTTAGATTTGTTCTTGGTTTTACTATTTGGTGCTTTCTACCGCCTTTATTACCGATTTGTCTTACTGTTTATTGTGCATGTTAAATTGCACCATGTACAGCACTTTGTATGCAGCGATGGCGGTTTGAAAGTGCTCTATAAATACAGTTGATTTGACTTGACTTGACGTTTGCTGTTGATAGGTCATAATACACAGAGGCACAACGATCTCATTGCTATGGTAGTTGAAACAACATATGTGTTATTATTTGAGAACTGCATAATCCCCAGACAATGGAGTTTGACGGTGAGAAAATATTTACACCACAGGGACAGCTTTCACTCTTTGAAGGCCAGTGTGCAAATTGGATTGCCGTGTCCTGAATGCATTTCCTTATCTATTTATTTAATCAACAAAGCAAAATCCATGTAGAGAGATGAGAATCTATAACTGTTCTCAACACTTTTATTAACTGTAGGAATTGCACCAGTCGCGACCTCGTAAAATAATGGCTGTAGAGTACATGCCAAAACACAATAATAATCAGCCTATATGGAAGAATTTACTGCAGTTGAATTGTACTGTGCTGGTTACAAATTTTGCTGTTCTGAAAGTGTTGAATGATTGATGCACCATAGCATCGCAGTCTACGCTTGTCCAACAAATCCACCTCGGTGCTACCTATGCGTCGATTGTCATTGAGTATGTGACACAGACTTTTACAATCTGTTTTGAACCCTGCAGCATTGTTAGTGCCGCCCGTGAAGTCTTCTGCAGTTCTCTCAGGGAAACTTAATCAATAAATGACAACCGATAAAAAAAAGCAGCACATGTTTGTATTGATATTCTGAGGTAAATGTTACATCCCGGTTGGTGGACTCATTGAGTTCTTCCCTGAGCACGTTTGGGAATTTTTTTAATCCATATTCAATTCAAACAATAGGACCGCAGTGCTATATTAATATGGATTTTTAATTACATTAACAATTGATGCATCTTAGAGGCTTTGTCCTGCAAGGGAGGCAGGAATGTAGAGAATCAATCAAACGTATTACATATTTCAGAATGTAACTGCATTGTGAATAATGCTTGAATCGACACGACCTTCATTCACAGATTCTTTCTGAGAACCCACAGATGTTTTTCTTTTTAAACAATATCTTCTCTATTGACTCCCAAATGTAAACTTGGCATCTGAGACCTTTTCTGTGAGAGTCTTCACACACACACACACACACACACACACACACACACACACACACACACAGTGTTATGACTGTTGACTGTAGTTTGGGATGTCACAAGAGAACAAGATGGCTCGGCGTGGAAGTGGCGAGTGACTGACATGGTAGCAAGGCGCTTGTCAGCGTAACACCAGAGAGTGTGACGTGGGTGGGTGACATTTGGGGGGAAAAAAGTGTTATCAGACGCATGAAAGCCAATGTGGTTGCAATTGATGTTGATATAAGATGCCAATCTACATTGGCTGCAACAAAAACGACATTTTGACAAATCTGCAAGACGTTTGTTCAGCTTGAAACCTCTTGTCGTTACTTTTCATGACTATTATTGCAGTATCGTCTTCAAAGCATGCTTTCTCGGCTCATGCTTGCGTGATGTCAATCATTAAAAACTAAGATTAGTTTTAGACTTTTGTGTGTAATACATACAATACATGGTTGTTAGGTACTCCCTGACATTTGGGTTCTAAAATGTCAATACTTCCTCATTTTACTCTACAAGACATTTGTGATAAATGTCTCACTGAGCGTGAGGCCACGGTGACTCTGACCTACAAGTGATTTCCGGAATATCTCTACAATGAATGCCTAATTGAGTAAAACATTTTTTTTTCCGTTGATGACTACACTGGCCAAGTACATCAGCAACATCACATGATTATCCCTTCATCTGGACATGCTATGTTCCACATAGCCGGTAAATGTATCTTCCACCGGTGACATCAGCGACATCTGATTCAGAGATTTCATGACTCACAATTCGATGGCTTTGTTCCACATGATGACGTATCCAGACAAAATGAAGGACTCGATGTTGACGATGTGTGTGTTCCCGCGCTCTGTCCCCACGTAAAGCCATTTACTCTGAAAGGGAAGGTGGCAAAATGTGATCCTGGAGAACAAGAAAGAAAATGAGGAGAAAAGAGGTTAGATAGAATATGCATAAATGTGTGCGTGTGTGTGTTTGTGTGTGTGTGTGTGTGTGTGTGTGTGTGTTTTTACAATTTGACTTGAATCAGCCACTAGTGGCTTTGCATAAGTGGCACACATTTGCAGTCTAGATGCCGAAGCGTGAAACACCTCCTTCCAATTAAGTTATTCCACAATTGACGATTTAAAAATAAAAAAAACTCAAGACATTGGTAACACAGATCTCTTCTTCACATTGCCAAACTCTGACCCTGTCGTCATGGTAACAAGAGCACAACTTGATATTTGCATGAGCCAGAACCCCCCCCCCCCCCTGCTAATTTTTGAATTAGAGTGTAACAAGCCACAAGTTAACACGTATGTGAACTGTGAATTGATTTTAAATTGTGGGGGGCGGGGGGGGGGGGTATTGCAAAGTCTGTCTCCTTCAATGTCATCCAAAGAACAATATGAGCTGGTGTACACTGAATTATTGTACTTTTGCTGGGAGATAATAAATGTGATATTGCAATGTTTTTTTTTTTACAGCAGTCACTAAGTTGTATACTCTTTACTGCTCACAACAGTGTGAGGGCTGTGGGATACCATGGGGTGGGGGACTTGCCATAATAGGCTGTGATGTATTATAGTCATTATTGCAGAGTCAACAAAATGTCTTTCTTCTAAACTGCTGTTCCATTCTTTTGGTCACATTCAGATGTCATTTGTTGGGCGCTTTCTACAGTAAATGTGGCTGTTTTGTTATCACTGGTGACGCGTAGTGTATATGAACAGTCACCAACAACAGAATAAACATGTCCACTAAATGGGAGATGTCAAAACTTCTGCTGACTGAAATCGAGAAAAGTAGTGATGCGGAATTTAAAACTAAACAGCAGTATGCACGTCATATCACAACCGTATCAACATTAATGAAATGAGGTTTAAGAATTGCCCCTATTCAAGGCAGCCACGCCAGGACTCATTCACTGAATTCATGTGCTAACTCATCCTGAAATTTTCATTTAATACTCTGCGTCTTTTTCTCCTCAGTATCGGCATACTGAGGAGACATGCCTATCCGAAGGGTATCCTTGCCACTCAGCTGTTTTTACGACCAAGTACGCTTCTTTCTAATAAGAAAATTCCAAACCTGAATAGATAGTTATTTTCCAAGAGTGATTAGGCACCATTGATGGAAAAGAAACCTGAATGCTTTTCATTTAATTAATGCCCTGCATCACATAAAGTATTCTCCCTGTTATGCAGCATAACTTGAAGTATAAAATCAAGTTGGCGGAGCAACCATAATCACAGCATGGCACTGTCACACCTAGTTTTCCATTGGAACTGCCTTACCATATGCATTTTTTTAAATTGATTTCCAGATCCATATCTACTCCATGCAACAACAAGCGGCTGTGTAAACGTATGACATCACCACGAAAAAGGCCTGTCCAAAGGGGCTGCACATGCATATGCAAATTTTCCCTCCATAGCAAGCAAAGTCAGTTAAAGTCCTGCTTTTGGATGTCTCTCAAATATTATCCGGAGTGATTAATTTGTGGCGAGGTGTTCTGGCCACAGTAAAAGTTTCGGGCCATTGTAAAAATCATTCACGTTAAACCTGTTCAATATTCATAATCCTTGCATGTGGTCAACACCGAGTTGGTCTAAGCCATAGACTCCGTAATTGTGACGTGAAACAGAGTGGTAGCTAATCTGGAAGCTCCCTGAAGCATGGACACAAATAGGGGAAAGAAATGGTCATGTCGAATTAGTCATCCACCATAGCAAAAGTGACAAGTCCAAGACTTGTGACTGCAATGTTGTTACGATAAATAAGCTAAGAGTTTACTTTTTTGATTTCTTCTTCTACTACGAGACTTTCTTCGCCTTTGTCTTTTTCGGCATGCAGTCATGATGCACTGCCGCAGCAGCACTCAGGCTGTCTCTCATCACAGACTCTTGCTTTTGGGGAGACTTGCAATTAGCAGTGTGATTGTGGTTGTGCGTGGCTTACAAAATTGGTCAGCAGAAAGAAGGGGAAAAAAAGCCCTTGACGTGTAGGGTCTTTCACCTTTTAAAAATCAATAAAGATGTAAAAAAAAAAAAACCAACAACAACAATCAGTATGTGTGTGTTCCTCTTAAGTCGTCCAGCAGGAGCCATGACTCGCTATCTGACCACTGTGTGGTCATCTGAGAAGTCGACCGCTGAAGCACTGCACGCAACACAACTGCTTGATAAAATACATGAATGTGTCATCATTAGGCACACACACACACAAAAAGATGTTCTTTCAGTTGCGCACAGAAGCGTATCCAAGGTTTCAATAACGTCCAATTATATAATGATGTGAAATTACTTGGGAGTGACAGCCACGAGAAAGTGAGTGACAGCGATCACAATACAATTGTCTCCACCGTCTCCAGTGATTCATGCATTATTCGGAGGGGAGACTCAGAGTGAGGGCGTTCGCTTCTGTAGGTTGAGCCTGGAGACACAGTGTTAAATAGTAAGTTACCACCTTTGAAAGATGACTCACGATGCTCCTTTTTTTTTTTTGTCTTTGAGCATGATTCACTGCTCGACTGCTGCAAAGGCCTCCTACCACATTGCACCCAAAAGGCAGGTATAGAATGTTGTTTCAGAGATCAAAACGCAATTGCAAACCTCCTCTGTGTGCTTGTGTGGGAATGTGCAAAGCGCAGATTGGATGTGTAGCTAAGATTTCAGAATAAACCATCTTATTCAGAGGATTTTTAACAATGACTCGTGAAAACATCACGTTCCTATTAAAAAATATACATATTACGCGGCTCCTGATGCACAAGTCTCGAGACACACATCTTTATTGCTTTACATTTTTCTTTTTTTGGAGGGAAGGTGCGAGGGGCCAGGGGGGGATCTTCAGAAATTGGGGGGCATGGAGAGGTGGCACAGTTGAGGGGCACCATATTTGAATCTTGGCCCTCCTGCGTGGCGTTTGGTTATTCGCCCTGTGCTTGTATGCGATAAGAAATTTCATCTATGCTGCATGTCATACGTAAGTATATTTGACAAAGATGACCTTGACCTTGACCTTGACCTCGATATCCCCAGGTTGGCCAGCTTTCTCCCACATTCCCAAAACATGCATATTTTTTCAATTGTCTGTAGATGTAAATGCGAGTGGGAATGCTTGTTCGTCTACACATGTGTGCCTGTGGTGTAATACACAGAACTGTGTTACATAACGGATACAAAAAAGGTAACTGTATACTGCGACAGATACAGGAAAAAAAACACGTAATCAGATTATGTCTGTGCGTTGTAAGGATTGGATTATTTTGCAGGAATACAATGTTGATACATTTTATTATTGTCATACCTTATACCGGCAAGAGGGAGAGAAAACGGGTAGAACGGTGCTTCAAAGACCAGAGGCTCTTTGAAAACAGTTGAAGAACCTACTGCCTCATTTCATCCAGTCATTTCGTTTTCTTGTAACCCCATTCAGCTCTCACTGTGCTTCTCGTTGGCACTCTCTGGTCAAGGTTGATGCATGTTCATCCACTAAGCTATTTTCTTTACTTTTGCCAAGTGCTTGCTCTTAGTGCAGTGTGGAGAAGTAGCCATTCATCATCTGTGCCACTATTGCATTCTTTGGTTTTGCGGAGAGTCAGAGACTATCACTGCTGACATCGGATGGGAGGTGGGGTCACCCTGGACAGCTCATTAGTCCTTCACAGGTTACCTCGCCTCTCGTCCAATGTCAGCGAGGACAGGCTTCACGTGGCTCAACACAAGATAAGTCGGCGGGGACAATGGGTAAATGGATGCTTGAACACCTTGTTAGAGTTTAGCTTTAGAAATCACATTCGAGTTTATATAATTCGAACTTCATTCAGTTGGAAAATAACCATGTTGATTCAACAGTCTTCTTGAGTTGCTGTTCAGCAAAATAAATAAGTCAAGCAATCAATCTTCAGTTTGAACAAGCAGGAGTCGTGTTGTGAAATGTGTTTGAGGCGGAGAGGATTGCTCCATTGTCAAACACCTGAGGCATCTGAGCCATTATTTTTCTGCTTTTCCTCCGGAGTTTACTTTTTCTTAGCACTGACCCTGTTTTCAAATTCAATATTTCTACATAAAACCATTGTTTACCATTAAAGTTTGTTGATGTTAAATGTGAAGTTGCTGCTTCTAAGCATCCCAAAGAGAGATATCTTGTGTGTGTGGGAGGGGGGGAGGGGTGACTTTCAACAGAATTGTTATTGAATTATTATGTGAAATTTGATCCATTTTAAAGTAAGTGCGAGTTATGTTCCATCCATCATCCATTTGTCCTACTTAGGGTTGCGGGTTAGCTGGAGCCTATCACAACTTGTGTGTCTAAGGAGAGGTGCTCACCTTTCTCTGTTGAACTTGAGTGAATGCAGGATAGCCGGTCGCCTCTGACGAAGATTCCACAAGTGTAACGTGTCATCTGCGCAGGCTGTGACTAATGCACCCTGTTAGTAAGGCAATTTAAAAAAACACAAATTCAAAACTTGAGCAAATAATCAAGTCAAGAATTCTGGAATATAATTTCTTTCAGTACCTTTTCACACTTGCTGTGTCAGTAAAAAAACAAACAAACAAACAACCCCCCCCCCCACAAGACTTAAAAAGTTGAAAGTTTAAAGTTTAAACAAAGTGAAACATTGACTCGCACTGTATGATTAGAGAAGGGGGAATAAGCATAGTAGAGCCTTAAGATATTTCATTAATATCTTTTCTGTAACCAAATTTGTGTAAGAAATCACCTTTCACCATTGAAATAAATGGAAGCACCATTAATGCATTGCAGCCTCCCTCAAAAACACAACACATGTATTTGTAATCTGTTTTTACTAAGAAAATTAGCTCTCTGTAATTGTACTTTATAAAATCACAAAGTAATGACTTGATTCAATGGAACGTAAAGACTTGAACTGTGTTTCATGATTAATTCACTGCGGCTCCTTCTGGTGTGTTTGTGACTCGACCACTGCAATGCAGATACATGTTGAAAAGTTTCACTTGACTATTTTATGTCACTCAGATAATCTGCAGTAATATTAGTCCTTGTTTTCCAGTGGATAAAGAAAATTTGCCTGAACGTATTGTTATACTGTCTGTCTACATGTGTTGCTTCACATTTATGGTCAAATATATATGTTTCTTATTTCTTGTGCTGTGAGAAAAATAAAGGTTTTATTATCTTATCTTAAAGCATTCACATACAGCCAAATAGATGTTATTTGTTAGCCCATCTATAGCATTTCCCATTATGTGTTACCAGACTCAAAGGCAAAGTTATTTGGTTGTTTTCAATACACAACGTGTACTTATCTTTGTTTTATATTTAGTTGGACAATAAACACCAACTCAGTGGTATGAAACAGACTGAAGCCTCTTTTTTCGCTCACAAGTCCAAACAAAAGAATTGCTAAATGACGGCTCGTATCTTGAAAAACTCGCAAGTCAGGTCACTAGTTGTATCTAAGGTGACAATACATCCATCCATCCGTTATTTTTTTTATATCACACTTGTTCAGGGTTGCAGGACAACAGAAACCAAAGATGTTATCAAAAACTAGAGCAAAAACGAATAATAATAATTTGTAAAACGTAACTTGCTCAACCCTTGTTCAAGGCATAACAGATTGTATTTACAGTGAAACTCCCACGGCGAACCTCTTCGAACGCTTTTAAGACTGGAGCCCAAGGAAGAATTAGTATTAGATTAAAAATGTAATCTCGGTATTAAAAAGTGTAAAGCAGCTTTTTCCTCTTATTAATTTTGGTTTTATATTATCAGCTCGCTGGCCACAGGCCACCGCATTCGTCACATGAATCATCTACATAATCTTCAACTCATTAAAAAAAAAAAAAAGAGAGATGCTTTTATTTTAGTGGAGCGGCATCCAGTAAATTTAAGAAAAACTTTTTTTCCCTCTTTTAGTAGATTTAATGATTTTTGGATATGTGTTTTAGGAGAAGGTAAAGGTAAAGAAAGTAAATGACACTAATCAGGAATAGATTACACAACAAATGGCAAACAAATTACAATTGGATATATTTTAGGTCCAATCACACACTAACCAGCAAGTTAGCAATATGGAATATTCTCAAGAAAGGTTTAAAAAAAAAAGTCAAACGTGATTTGCTGTCATGTCCAGTGAAGGACTTTTTTTTTGTACCGGTATTGGATTTGGTGTTAGCTCTGCAAGGATTTATCTCCTGTTGCTCTCACGAGCGCTTCTCCTTGCTTTCGACTCTGCTCTTGTTCTCTAACTTTTAACTATTATTTGTATCTGTTTGACTTTCTTGTGGCGTTTCGAATAAAATAACAGTTGTTCTGCAATATACTTTTTTGCCCAAATAAAACGTGCTTTCCAGGGAACCATTCTGCACTCGTGCCAGATCGTCTGTGTGCCACATATTGTTTTGTACATCATCATCCAAGCTGTGATTTGAATAAAAGAAGCGGCTGTTGAGAAAAATGAGGGTGTGAGCCAAACACATTTACATTTATCGATGAGAACAAGATGAATGAAAACAAGACGCAGATTTATTGATAAATTACGAAATCAGTTTCTCTGATAATCCGAAGGCCTTGTGTAGCTTCATCCAAGTGATACAAGTGTTCGTGACCCAAAGTCCTGTTACAAACATGCAAATGAAACTGACCTGTGGTGACCGCAGGTACAACAAACATGTTATGAATTATGAATTGGACACAACCCTCATTATTCCTCAATGAACTGCAGTCTATTTAATTACCGGTAAGCCTTTTATGAAAAGCGTTTTGTGTTATTATTTGAGATATCTTTTGAAACATATGTTGTTAACAGTGCGGTAAACGAGAAAGTAAATAACGTACACCTGATTACACCGCGCATTCATTTGACTAGCAGCCTTTCTCTTTTCACTGTATTATTCATTCGGCAAAATAATACATTCAAAGCAGCCAAACAAACAACATAATTAGTCTAATAATATCCTGCACAACACACTCTCTGATCATAATTGCTATTCTGCCTAATGATTCAGCTCATGGACGAGAGAGAGCCGCGGCGGCGCGAGAGTTGAATTCATTTATGGATGATTGACAACCTGTTTGTGTGACGCAGTGAAGGTTCGTACTGCTATTCGACAGTGCCTTTTAAAAGTGGCCAATTTGCGCTAATCGATGAAGTCAATCTATCAAACTGAATGTCAAGAGGAAACTCTGAGAAAGCAAAGCATGAGCAGGGCAGCCGCAGCCCACACACTTGAATGCAAGAGCGGGGCATTGACAAACATCAACGATGAGGTGAACACCTGAGTTAATCATATGGCCAACAATAATTCTATTGATCTCATCTTAAAGCTAACCACATTTGGATAACTGCTCCTGACAGTCTTGTTTTATTTTATTCGAACAACAATATTTTTACACGTCTTTATAAAACACAATTGAATAACTGTGTACATTAATAAACATGACCCAATTAAGCAAATGGTGACTAGTTTTATACAATTTCATGTACAAATAAATATTCAGACGCGTTTATATACAGATTGGACAAAAGTATTGATACACCCATTCATTATCCGACCAAGATATATTTTTTTAGGAATAGTTTGACCTCATCGTCCAAATGTAATTGAAACTCCACCCAAATCATCCAGAAATAATAGACAGGTGTCTTGATGCTTTGACAAAGTAGTTCTCTTACCTCATTGATAAGGAACTGAAGTTGAAGAATGGCTGCACCGCTCTCGTGCTGACAAAAGCAGTCAACCCCGGGCCGTCCCAATCTGATGACATCACACAGTCAAGGAATTATAGGAATATTCAGAAAAGGCAATATTACACATGTTTCAATGCACATTTACCATAAAAAAGCTGGTTTTACAGCATGTGTGCTCAGGTATCTTAAAACAGAGTGAAACAAAATGCCAAATAAACCTTGAATCAGGAGAAAACATTGGTGTACAATTGTCAAGGTCTGGGGGGCATATGTGCCTTGTCCTATATTTTAGGAGGCCCAAAGTTAAATACAACTGAACAGTAGAGCATGTAGGTTCTCATAAATTGTGTTAATTGTTTTTCCTCTGAGGCCTATTGATGTGAAATTCCACCAACGGGAACTCTAACGAGGCGTGTCGTCGAGGTCAATTGCCATTAACGTGAATGGGTGACAAAAAGCAGGAGATAACAGCATTGAATCTGTTTTGGCTGAGATAACTGTGTGTTATAACAATGTTAAAGCTCCTAGAACTTGGCGGACACGCTGAAATGTGACTCAAGCAGCTTGTGATTGATCAAAGCGTTGCTCGCATTAAATCTACTTCAAAGAGTGTCAGAAAAGAGAGAAATGATTGCTGAAGTTATTTACATTTAGAAGTAGAAACGATGACGTAATGTATGCACGCACACACACACACACACACACGCACACACAAATACTACTACTACTGCTAAATCGCGTACAATTAGTCTGTAAAGTTCATCAAATATAAATTTGTTACGTTCAATACAATTACATTATGTTGCCATCAAAATTTTCTGTTGCTGTTGGTATTTTATTGAAGAAATGGACTGTTCGGATGTTTGGATGTCACGACAACAACAACAACAACAAAAAAGATTTTAAAACAAGTTTAACTACAATTTGGTTTGCAATGTGAGAATCATGTTCTTTGATTTCTCCAGTGCCTTCAACACCATCCAGCCCAATTTGCTGGGAGGCAAACTGCAGAACGCCGCAGTGGACCACCATCTCACAGCATGGATCATAGATTACCTCACAAATCGGCCGCAGTACGTGAGATTGCAGAGCTGTGAGTCGGACCGGCTTTTCTGCAGCACTGGAGCGCCGCAGGGGACTGTTCTGGCTCCATTCCTGTTCATCCTCTACACCTCGGACTTCAGACATGACACTCCAAACTGCCACCTTCAGAAGTTCTCCGATGACTCTGCGATTGTTGGCCTCATTACAGAAGGGGATGATCGGGAGTACAGGGGACTGACAAAGGACTTTGTGGACTGGTGCCAGCAGAATCTCCTCCAGATCAACCCGAGGAAAACTAAGGAGTTGGTTGTGGATTTCTGCAGGAAAAAGTCCTCACCAGCACCGATGAACATCCAGGGTATGGACATAGAGAGGGTGACCTCCTACAAGTACCTTGGTGTTCTTCTCAACGACAAACTGGACTGGTCCACAAACACGGACACCCTGATTAGGAAAGGACAGAGCCGACTCTTCCTACTCAGGAAACTGAGGTCTTTTGGGGTTCAGGGGTCACTCCTTAAGACGTTCTATAACTCGGTGGTGGCCTCGGCCATCTATTATGGCATTGTCTGCTGGTCAGGCAGCATCTCGGCCCGGGACAGAAAGAGACTGGAGCGACTGGTCAGGAAGGCCAGTTCTGTCCTGGGTTGCTCCCTTGACACTCTGGAGGAGGTGGGCAACAGAAGGATGCTAGCTAAGCTAAAAGCTATGATGGCCAGTCCCTCCCACCCCCTCCAGCCCGCCCTGACAGCACTTGGTAGCTCCTTCAGCCAGAGACTGTTACACCCGCGCTGCAAGAAGGAGAGATACCGACGCTCGTTCCTACCGACTGCTGTCAGGCTGATGAATAAAAAATAACAATCATAGTGGTAATGATAATTGAATGATGTGAAGGTAAATTGAAAATAGTACTGCAATTTATCCATTTGTGTTCATGTTGTATTTAATTGAAAGATGTTTGTTGTTGTTTTTTTTCTCTTCTTCTTTCTACATACATTCTTGCTGCTGGAGGCTGTAAATTTCCCCATTGTGGGACAAATAAAGGATATCTTATCTTATCTTATAATAACAAGTTTCACAGCCCTGAATAAGTATCTCTGATGGTTCGTTTTCTTTAGCAGTGGTAGCAACACCGAAAGCTACATCTTGCATGTTTTGCATGTGTCTAAAGGACGACTGGAGAAGGTTATAAATGCACATTGATGTTTGATGATTCCTCCTCTCCTCCCACCTCAGGGCACTCGCGTTAGCGGTGAAGAATCCGTGCAAGCAAGGCCACGAAGGAACAATACCAGTACCATACAGTCCCCGCTGGCTGTCTCTCTGATTCATGTCAACAGTGTTCAGTTTGCAAAGCTCATTCAAATAAATTTCACGTGTTCATGCTCTGAAAAAAAGGGGGTTCTGATATGTTGATAAGGAGGAGGGACTGAACAGAAATCAAAATGTCGATCAGTGTCAACATGTTTGGTTATAAACATTCACTGCTTTGCATTAAAATGATCCTGCCAGGGATTTATCAGATTTGTGACTCCAACAAACATTAACAGTATTATTACTATTGTACGGGCTAAGCTGCACGTAACATTGCTGATGATACGATTATAGCCAAAATAATACCTTTTTTGCGGTAATCTGCAGAGTAACCTGCAACCCTTCTTGAGTTCTTAACCCTGTATTGTATTTACCCATGTGAATTGTATTATGTCAGTGCCGCAGAGTATGGCGTCCTCCACAATACAAATATTCAACGTAGGTTTGACTTTGGCACTTGATTCGAAGTAATGACTGAAAAAGGCGAGGTCAAACCTACGCAGCCATGCACTTGTTTCCAATCATTCCTTAATTAAAAAACAACAACAAAAAACAAATACCAACTCCACCAAGGATTAACTATTAAGATGTCTATTGAAATTTGTAATTAGGGCTGGGCAATAATTAAATATCAATATATGTACTGCGATAGACAAGTGATCAATATCAATAGAAATATGAATCTTCTGGATCCTTATTTTGAAGAGTAAAAAATGTATATTATACAATATATTTCAATATCAAATGAGATAAAATACTTCCTGATACACTTCAACCATAATGCCCAGTCCTACTTGCAATCTGTTAAAAATGTTGAGCTGTGTATTTATTTCTTTGTCTGACCACACTGTCCGTTTCTGCAATCCATGCATGCACTCTGATGAGGAAAAGGCAAACAATGGCAATGCACATAACCTTTTATGTGCATTGAGAGCCGGACATAAAAGCAAAATATAAGGACTTCTTTTCTGCTAAAGCTGCTACTGCAACACAAATACCCAATAATAATAATAATAATAATAATAATAATACAACTAAGCAGGACAAATCTTAACGTGTGATACTGTACAGAGAAGAGGACATTTCAGTGGGGCTGATACGTAAAAAAAAAAAAAACAACTTAATGAACTTAAAAAAAAACACTAAATAAATACCATCCTAAATAACTGAAAAAAGAAGACAAAAGTGAGGAACAAAACGTTTTGGTTTGTGCGTGCGTGCACGTTATAAGGCTATGTTACAGTTTATGCAGAATGATTTGAGATTTAAATGATGTCTGGGACAGATTGGACAAAACCATCTGGACTCAGACAAAAAAAAAAGAAAATAAATTCATCTACAAACACCAAATAAAAAATTTCCCTCGCCTGTGGACTTAGCAGTGTGGACTTTTTGTTTTAAATGAAAATGTTGTACTCATAAATCACAAAATTGTGATTGAGAAGAATGAGAAACACAAACTGATTAAAACACATAAATGCTTTGCTGTCTGACTCTATAGTTATAAGTTACTGATTAGTGGTCCGTTAAAAAAAAAGTGTTGAAAATAAAATACATATGCAGGTTTTACATGCTACAGCATAAGCATGACTTTTGCAGATGGAGGGATGGCTGGTTTGCCTTTCCTTCTTCCTCCAAGGTGAAACTGCTGCTCTCCACCTCACTTGGCGTGAAGTTGAACCACAGCATCATGCAAACAGCTCAGGGCAAAGTGATTGTGTAACATTTATGAGCTGCAATCACATATCCGTTCTATTATTTTAACAACAAAATGTGTAAAGCTGTAATGAATAGCTTCAGTAAATAATCAAGGGCCGTTGCAAGCTATGGAACAGAGGTTTTAACCCGTTTGTGTAACAACACTGGGAGGGAGGATGGAAAAAAAAAAAAGAAGGATCAAAAAGCACATTTAGAGAAACATCCTGATGCTTTGACAGCGGGGAAGGAAAAAAACAAAACAAAAGGTCCCACGATTTAAAATGCAGCTTCATCAAGGCTAAACAATCCAAATTTGCATGAGGACACCTTGATAAATACCAACATCCTGCATTTGCCTGAATTCTGGTGAATTATTCACCGGGGAAATGAGGAAACATTTGTAAGTTTGTGTCAAGACTATTAAGTACACAAGGATTTTTATCTCAATGATTTTGAGGGAAACTCTGTCTTTAGGGCTCAGCTCAACTGCTTCAAAGTTTGGTCAATGGTTCAATTCTCATCTCCTGACTTGAATTTGAATTTCAATATTCTCCCTGTGCATGCGTGGCTTTTCTCAATGTACTTCAGCTTCATCCCTCATTCCCAAAACCTACAGGGTTGCTAAAAAGTTCAGGGGAAACATTCGCCGGTCCTCTAATGCTCATATTATTTTCAGTTTTACTATTTTATGGATTCCAGAAAGATCAACACGTGGCTGAAAAATGTTTTTCTGATGCAGAAGATTTGTCTGACACTGTCTTAGCCACACGCACGTAGGAGCGCAATATAACCTCAACAATGTATTGTTTTCTTTCATTGTGTGACTGCGCAAATGTGCAAGAGTGCAGATAGATAAGGCAGACCAAGCAAGGAGAAAAGGTCACGGAGACACGTCAACATGTAATTTAAGTGTGAGCCAAAGCTAGCCTATCATTGTTTCATTAAAGAATGAAATGTCCATAGGGGTGAATGTAAATGGCTTTTTGTGGACTTGTACTTTGTATATGTGCCCTGCTATTGCCGAGGACCAGTCTAAAGTCAGCTGGGATGACACTTTTGATCCCCTTTTGAACTATAACTTCAGTAGCTAGATCTATAGTAGTGTAGAGGTGCACTTCGGTGCGGACAGCATGGATTTAATTCCCACTCAGTGACGGTGTTAACATGAGTGTGAATGGTTGTCCGTCTCTATATGTGCCTTGTGACTGAATGGCGATACAAATTTTCGCGCCAAGGGAGTGTGATGCTAGGAGCTGGAAATGTAAGAAAAGACTCCAGGAGAGGAAGTATGTTGAACAGAATGCCTTCGAGAAAACCTGCTAGCTGGGTTGGAGCTCAGCCTCGGGCGTGAAAGGCAAGCAAAGATGTTTTTGTGCTGCATGGGTTGCCTCAGCTCAGAGGCATAAGTTGCACTCACGCTTATTGCAAAAGAAGGGGCAACTTAACAGAGAGCGTTGAGAGAAGGAAGAGTCAAATAAGCGGCAACACTTCAGCTTAACCTTGAGAGAGTCGTGAAGATAAAGCAGAATATTTTTTGGGTTGTTGTTTATGTTGGTTAAGATTCTTGTTAACGCCTGTGTGGCAGAGTTAAGACTGGCTGAGCTCAGCGTGACCTCCTGACATTCCTTTTTTGTAAAAAATACAACTAAATTCTGAGGAGAGCATGTTCGATAGATTAATATTACCGGTATTTGCAACGGGAACTCGGAAGCTTTCTTTACGATGAATCACTCAGTAGCGTGTTGTCTATGGACTGGCTAGAATGACCATCACTGATTTCAGTCACTTAAAGGCAGTGCGCTGTACGTGTGTGATTTAACTGCCTAAATGGGAGTGGACGGAAACAGATTTAAATCATCAGTCTGTGACAGTGTGCCTCACTCTCCCCTTGGCAGACCACTCTGAGCGCACATCACATTCAAATTCACATCACACTCGGGGCCACATCAAAACAACCGAGACACTGTCAGAACACAACGCTGATGTGAAGGTGAACCGCCTACATCCATACACAAGATAAACGCAGCGTTGCTGCCACATAACTACATAGGGATTGACTGCAGACATGCCACGGATAAATAATTTATTTCGGTTGAATTACGGTCAACTCTCCCGTGAAAACAAAACGATTGACATCAAAATAAATGCCAAATTCTCTCCAGCGTATTTCAAACATGGAACTGTTGTTAACCCTCTAATGCCTGGCCCATCAAGGAATAACCAGAAAAATCCGATTTTTGGGAACTGAGATGTTCATTAACCCTTATAACAAAATCCACAAAAATATGTTTGCCATATCATGTTGTTTTAGATATTTGTTGTATCACATTTATAAGCATTATGCATATTACATTTGAAAATGATAATTTGGGGAAAATCATATTTTAAACCTGCAGTATCAAATTTGATGATTGAATGTAATATCAAGAATGAGTTACATAATGAAAATCCACGTATCAAATATGATACAAATGGCATTATAGGGTGAACATTGTCAAAAAGCATCTCTTCTAATTGGCAGTGTAATGACGAACTTGTCTTGGAACAGAGTCATCATTTTTTAATTTGTCACGTTTGTTTCACAAAGGTCTGCAAGCTGCAAGTGTCATTTCATCATGAGGTCATGTTATTGGTCCGACGACGTAATATCAACAACATGCAATATTATGACTTAGCTGGCTGGACGTATGGCAAACAGAGAGACCAAGAAGCAAATAATGAGGTTCCGTAAATTAGATTTTCCTCCAGTGAGTGAGCCAGAAGCAAAGAGGCAACTCCCCGTGACCTGAATTGAATTATTGGGTGACATAGTTTGTCCCTGTTTGTTCAAAATGTTTACACAGGCCTATGGCCCTGCCAGAAAGAAAACCATCCTTAATTGTAGAGTCAATTAGTCACCACTGTTATTACAGTAAACAAACAAGTCTTTCATTTTCAAATATGCAGGTGCAGGAGAGCAGGAAAGGAAGGGAAGGAATATTTGACATCGACCTTTTTAATTATCAAACTCATGAAAACATTCATCTATAACCAGGTTGTCAAGTACTTGAAGTCAAGTTAACGTGCTCTTACCTTCGTATTTGCAACCTCATAAACACGAACAGAGCCTTTCTATCCTGATTAGCACAGTTGATTACACAGTAACATTGATTTTTGTACCAGTCGAATATTTAAACAACGGCACAAAGCCAATGTTCTGCCTTTGTGTCCAAGCCATCTGGCCACTCAGTTATATTCTGTGCATCTGCTTTATTCTGAGTGCCTGTCAATGAGTCATTCTTTCCCTCCAACAAGGCCTCTGCTCTGCGCTGTCACCCAACAATTTCCTGCCATCACGGCATTACTCACTTCATCACTATGCGATTCCAAGGGTCAGCTTCTGTATTTGTAACTTTGCTTGAAAAAAAAAACAACAGCCAAATGTCTGTACATTCTCAGTCATTCTGGGCATGCCGATCTTGCAAGTGTAGAAGTTGTTGCGACTTTAATCAAAAGGTCCTCTGTTTTGATTCGATAAGCAAACAACACACAAATATTCTGATCCACTGTAATAAACTCCTTGAGTGAATTATTTTTGAACACACATTTGCAGTACAGCCAGTATCTGCAATGCATAATCATCTGCTGCAATCAGTGTTGAGTGGGTATCACAGGTGGCCCATTTGAACACACGGTACACACGGTTCATTTTACATGTTCTTCCCGTGCCACTGTGAGTTTTCCCTGGGTACTCCGTTTTCCTCCCACATTCCAAAATAATACATGGCAAGTTAAAGGAACACTCTAAATTGTCCCGAGGAGTGAGTGTGAGAGTGAACGGTTGTTTGTCTATGTGCACCCTGCAATTGGCTGGCAGCCACTTCGCGATGTACCCCACCTACTGCCCGATGATGGATGGCATAGGCTCCAGCACGCTTGCAACCCTTGTGAGGATACGCGGATTAGAAAATGGATGGATGGATGGATGGATGGATGGATGGATGATCTCAGGGCTGGCTGAGGCAGCCACAAGAAGGAGTCATCCCACATCACATGACAAAAATCCTTTCAACTCTGTGTCGTTTCGGTTCACTGCCAATTGGTCCTGGGCTCTGTCAAAGCACTTTTCCATTTGTGCAATCCCAATTTTGAACACAGTGTAACGCAGGTTGGGCACATCCACCAAATTGCAATGCACTCAAGATGAGTTAAATCCATCAAAATATGGCTTTCATGTGGTTGTTGGCCTCCCCAGAATATCCGGCACAATCAATTTATTTCCTGTCAATCAATGAATGTTAAGCCCTTTATGTCTTGAGAAATAAAATAATCATGTCATTTTGTTTGTCAGATTGACCCAGTGTAAAGTTGTTTCTTTTACAAAGTCGTGAGGGTGGTGCATTAATTAGTGTACGTATTGGGATTGTTTTCCCCAATTTCTGGCACTAATGGATAATGAGTCCGATTGTCCTTAAAACATTCCTGCTGTTCCCAACAAGGAAAGTACTATAACTCTTCGTTTTGACTGTGATTTTCTGACTTTAAAACATATTTTGTGGGTACCCTTCAAACCGCCCCCCCACCCACACAAATCTTGTGTATATCCAACTTGTATGGATATAGAATGTTATTAGTTCTCTATTGCTTTCTTGCAGTTTAGAGGACTGACATTTCAAGTGATGAAAGCATGCACATTCTCAAAAATCACACGACAGCGGTTTGATAGAAGATTGAGCCCACCATTAGCTCTCTAATTGACCCTAGATCCAATTCCCCTTGTATCTCTAGCCATCCATGTTAAAAAGCTCATTTTCATCCTGTAAGATAAGCAATTATATCCACCCCCACCATTTTTTTCTTATCTTCTTTGCTTGAGCATATACATACATGTGTGTGTGTGTGTGTGTGTGTGTGTGTGAGTGTGTGTGCGTGTGCATGTGTGTGTGTGTGTATTGAAGTGTATAATAATTACTTGTTGCTTGTTTAATAATAGTGGTAAAGCAAATGAGGTAAGGTCGGTAATTTAAATAGGACTATCATCTCACAGCAGAGTGGATGTAAAATAAAAAGTAGAGGATGTAAAAGTGAGTATGAGTGAGCACATGAGTGATCACTTATATTTGTGTGGCAGGTTGCTTTTTGGATTACATTTGAGTGTTGAAGGTAGACAAAGCTGGTTGACAAAATAGCGTATTTTTAAGATAAGATAAGATATCCTTTATTCGTCCCACATGGGGAAATTTACAGCCTCCAGCAGCAAGAATGTATGTAGAAAGAAGAAAGGAGAAAGAGAAAAAAAAAACAACAAACATCTTTCAATTAAATACAATATGAACACAAATGGATAAAAATTATTATTATTTTGTTACAAATGTTGCTTCTAAACACACAATCATTGTGACTGTTGTAAAGGTTATGGCTAAACATGCTATCATTCCAGACAACATAATAAGTGACCACGATCATCTCCCTTCCACTGTTTTCTCACTCTCGCCAACGCTCAGCCATTAAGCGCCATTTATAACAATAGACTCAACATGAATTATTAAATCAATGGAAGAGCGTTTCCAGCACCCCATGCAAGGCAAGTGATATTTCGTGCACTTCCTAAATCCAACATTTGTAAGATTTTAACACCGAAAATGAATCCATGCTTGTTTATCCAGCCATTGGTGCAGGGCAAGAAAAACAACAACTCAAATTCACATTTCCACCTATGAACAATTAAGAGAGTTCAATGAACCTGATATGTATGTTTTTGCAGTGTGAGAGGAAGTCATAGTATCCCGCCAAGCAATAATTATAAGCAACAAAATTATCAACAGTTACTGTACTTCCCAAAAAAACAGCAATTGTACAAATTCACTTAGAGACCTCGTTCAAGGCAGAAAAATCCTAAAGTTTCAAACCAACAGCCAAAAACCTTACAGGGCTTACAGAACAATTCTCTTCACTTCATTGACTGGTACTGGTGGGTCATTACCCCCATTTAACTACAATGCAATTGCAGTGTAAATGCCAAGAGTGAAACTAGTATTCTGCGCCTTTATCCAGATTTGCATGAAAATGGTCTATCGTGGAAATGTTCTTTATCTCTTTTAATCAATATTACTACTTTGATTCCTCTCCTTAACTTTTGCATCTGGGGGCAAGAATCCCTTTCTCATGTGATGCTATTAAACATTAGTACAGGAAGCTAAAATTGCTACTGACTTGTAACATGAACTCATATATATATATATATATATATATATATATATATATATATATATCCATAGCCTGTCTTGGAGTTTCGGACTTGAGAAATGTAGTCGGATGGTGACTAAGAGAGGAAAGGTAGTCCGCACTGACGGGGTCTCACTCCCTGAAGGAACAATAGCAGACATTGAGGACAGCGACAAGTACCTCGGGCAATAAACAGTTGTGCCCTGCCAGTAATCAGATACCCTGCAGGAATAATAAGTGGCCAAAGGAAGAGATTCAGACCACGGACCTTAAGACCCGAAAGCTCCTAACCATGCATGGAGGGTTCCATCCAAAGTCCAGCACTCTGAGACTGTACGCAAGCCGAAACACTGAGTGTGAGAGCCACTGTCCAGGATGAAACATCCAAGTTCCATGAATACATCAAGGAGAAGGCTCCAACACATGACGTACTCAGAGAATGTCTCAGACAGTGGGGAACAGAAGATTATGAAGCGCTGGAAGAGGGGCCATCATGGGAGGACAAGCCCCTACACGGGATGTACCACCAGACCATAACTGAAGTGGCCGATCTCAAGAAGTCCTATCAGTGGCTAGAGAGGGCTGGCCTGAAGGACAGCACAGAGGCACTCATCCTGGCTGCTCAGGAGCAGGCCTTGAGCACCAGAGCCATCGAGGCCCAGATATACCACACCAGACAAGACCCAAGGCAAAGAGGCACCTGAGACGATCCAACACATAACTGCAGGGTGTAAGATGCTGGCAGGGAAAGTCTACATGGAACACCATAACCAGGTGGCTGGCATAGTCTACCGAAACATCTGTGCATAGTATGGACTGGAAACCCCAAGGTCAAAATGGGAAACACCTCTGAAGGTGGTGGAGAATGAGCAAAGATCCTGTGGGACTTCCAGATCCAGACTGACAAGATGGAAATGGCGAACCAACTAAATATCGTGATCATAGATAAAGGGCAGAGGAAAGCCGTTGTAGTGGATGTAGCGGTCCCAAGTGATGGAAACATCAGAAAGAATGAACACGAGAAACTCGAGAAATACCAAGGGCTCAGAGAGGAGCTGGAGAGAGCCTGGAAGGTAAAGGTGACAGTTGTGCCTGTGGTGGTCGGAGCACTCGGGGCAGTGACCCCCAAACTAGATGAGTGGTTGCAACAGATCTCGGGAACAACATCGGACATCTCAGTCCAGAAATGTGCAGTGCTGGGAACAGCAAGGATACTGCGCAGAACCCTCAAGCTTCCTGGCCTCTGGTAGAGGACCCGAGCTGAATGAGGGACGGACACCACCCGAGGGGGGGGGGGGGGGTGAGACGATGAATTATTTTTTTAATATACATATAATGTTATGTTTTGTGTTTATTATTTTATTTTATGTTAACGGTCTTTAAAGTGCTCTGTTACAGCTGCAGCTGTTGTGAAAGCGCGATATAAAGCATCTTAACGCAGAGGCCTCCTCCTCCTTGTCTTCCCTTTCCGCCCTGTCATTTCTCTTTGCCCAGCTGTCATGTCGCAGGCTCACAACTGTCCCTCCAGCAGTCCACGCCTTGGGTCGCCCGGTCACAAGGAAAGGAGATGGCGTGTCAGTAGGACCTGGGTGGGACATTACACTCTCATATATACAGTGTTCTGAGCATCCCCATAGGGAACCTGAGGAAGAGGCAGCAAACAATTATTGATGCTGCAGTTGTTACGCTGCTGGTCCTGCTGGGGTAGATGATGAACAGACGTTGTGTTCTGCTGCTAAGAGAAAATTGAGGCGGGGAGGGGAGGAGAGGGTGAAGGTAGAAAAATACATTGAAAAGCTAAAAAGAGACATGGGATGTTGTCTGAACATTTGTGAGAAAGTGAATTCTAGCGTGGGAGAATAAAAGGTGTATAAAGATGTGGCTGATGAAAAGCCATTAAAACGAGTCTTCATAATGCGATAATCTCAGCCAAATGAGGCAATGTGATCTCCTTTGTGCCATCTCACTATCGTGTCATCTCTTCCCTTGAAATTCCACCGTTTGGCTGTGAAGCGAAACAGAGATTGCGGCTGGATGTGAGCCCTTGAGTGACTTAGCATTTGTATTGACATGCTGCACACATCTCGTGCTCTCATGAGGGCCCTTGCTGATTCTCTTTCTCCATAGCTACACTTTCTGTTTTGCCGTTTTTCGCCTTGCTCCCCCAACCGCCTTTAACTCCTCTTGATTTCAGCCTGCATTTATTACATTCATGCTTCCTCCGTCCTCCATAGCCTTACTCTCCCTGTCTTACCATGTTACCATCATTCTATTTCTTTCTGCCAAGCAGCAAAATGGGGGAGACTTGACACTAATAGCAATCATTTCTAAATGACTAATAGAAGTCCATTTACTGAGCAAAATTGTTGCTCGAAAAGAAGTTATTTCATTTCATTAAATGTGTTGATACTAAAAGTGGAATATTATTGAAAGCAGAGTGTATCAGAGGTTGGGCCAGTTGCCTTATTACAAAAAGGTTCTAGGTTTGTATTTCGGTTTGATTTCTCCCTTTGGCTGTCTCACTATGCTGACAGTAAAAACCATTTCGGTGGAGGAAAGTGACGGTGTCATGTGACTAATTACTGCATTTTGCAAAATCGCCATATTTCCTACCCTTGCCCTCTTAGACAAATAAACAGCTCTCCTAAAATGGCTGCCCCCTCCCCATGCCCCCTCGAGTAAAAAAACAAAATAAAATAACACCAGGTAGCTGTAATTATGCTTGTCCACAAAATGGTACATTGGGGTTCGGTATGCGCCACTTCTCTACAGGCTACATTGGGTGTCTAAGCTTGGCACTGATAGATGCACAAGCTGCGCATATAGAGTGACATTACAGCAGCAGGACAGCGTGTCTGTGGGTTCCATAAACAAGAACAGTGTGACACAGGAGAGTGCTCTGTGAAGCCAGTGTCATCTGCACGACCCATTCTGCAAATTACTTTAAAGTGGAAAAAGTGCATAGGAAGAAGTGCAAAAAAAATTAATCTCACACTTTTCCAGACTGTCAAAGAAACCCAATTCTTGACACTATGCATGTGGAAAGTAGTGGATGGTGGGACTGGCAAAATTCTGTGTTTTCTGGTCTGCCAACACCCATCGTTGACCGAGGAGTTCATCAGAGCATAATTCGCAGTCCCCTAAATATGTGGATGTCACTGTCCTGAAAGTACCTCCACATACAGACCGTGCCAACATTGCTCCTACCCAGACAGTATAAATCAGGCTAGTGATGGGGTTTTGGTGTGTAGAGTATCTATAAAGTTTACACAGTTAGCGGTGCGTACCAAATATGCAGCGCTGTGAAATAGTATTCCTTCCTAATTTATGTGTTCTTTGGATATTTATCACATCCAAAAGTTTCATTATACTAATTTTAATATCACACACAGACACCCCAAGGAAATACAATTTTGCAGTTTCTAAATGCCTAGTAGCCTTCTGGCTTCAATTTTACATCTACCGTGTTTAACAGCTGCATCCGACATGTATGTTCTATTTTTAGAGTAGAATGTAGAGTGTGATATAAGTGTGTAACATTTAATGCGTTGCTATTTCTATTATACCCCAGAGCCGTTTGTTTCACTGCACTCTTAATATTTATAGTTATGTTACTGTGTCAGTCTATTTCTTCTATAATTACATGTTCCACTGTTTATATCCTGCGATATGCTGATATGATATGCTGAGAACAGGCCTCAGGCAGAACGCTGATGTCTTGCACTTTGCTGTCTAAAGATTTGCTACTTTGGTTACACATGTAGATACTTTTTGATCTATGTATATAGTTGGGATACTTGTGATGTATTGCTAACAGAAAGACGCCCAATTGATTGCCATTGTTTCTGCAACAACGACAATACTGTAAAGTCTCTCGTATTCTCCATAGTCTTGTTCGGGGTCACGGGTTATGTAAAGTGCTGTTATCAGCTGTAGCGCTAATGCCATAAGCTCTCCAAAACCATTCATTTTCCTGAAATCTGACATTGATTTGAGAAAAGGTAGGCACAGACAGATCAAACCCCACCCCCAGGCGCCCTCGCCCAGCACAGTCTGAACTTGTTCAGCTTCATCATAAACATTTCTCTCGACAACTTACTTCCTTATTTTATAAAGTGACCCTTTGGTACTACGCAAATGTACCTTATCATTATCATTACTACTACTGCTCCTACAGTTGGCAAGTAGAGAGCTGTAAATGGTATCAGGAGATATTCAATCAGGAGCAAATGAGTCTGCGGCAGGACTGATCATGCCTCGCCTGTGACAGTGTGTGCCGATGCATAATGAGCACAAGTTTGGACGCAGCATTTGTGGTTCCAAAAATTATGCAAATGCAAGTGCGGTGTGTGCAAACACATCTCGCACACTTTTGCGTCTGATTATGGTCTTGGATGCGCTCCGTAGTAACGAAGCTACTGAGCGCAGCAACATAGTGATTATGTTTGCAGGCCGACGACTGACACAGTGAGACACTGCTGAATGCTTAATTGATCTCTGTGCACTTGTATTGTTTGTTTAATTGGAGCCGCAAAGCTGTCCTGTCACATGCGTCTGTACGCTTGTGTGGCAAAATATTGACTGTTGGGAGTCGGCTGACCCATTGTGAGGCATTCAATCAATTAGCATGAATCATATGCTAAGTACTGGCTTGCTGGTAACTGATTGACTGTGAGGATGCGATAATGTTTTTAATGTAATAAGTAGATGCTGCTTATCAAGATTGGCTAAATTAGGCCATTTCGAGAATGTTATTGCGGTAGTGTCTTGAGTTGATTTGCATCAATTACTGTCTAAATGTTATCTATTTGCAGAGTGGCGATATGGCACTCTTAGCAAATTACGGTACAGTCAGAGTACAGTATTAGTTAACTCAACTGCTAGATTATTAGGAAAACGCACCTTCCCATCAATCTGCACAATTAAGGCCACACACGAAAATAAAATTACTACACAATAAGACAAGTCCAATTCACGATTAATAAAAGTATAGATAGATGGAAAGCTAATCATATTGTTTGAAACATTTCTATTAATGCAGGTATCATCCAACATTGAAGTGAAGTTAATATATTTCAGACGACAGTTGTGTATGCAGCAACTCACAGTGCTACATAAATGGCGTCTATTGACCGAACAACAAACGATTCTGAGCTTGATTGCATGCTCAAGGATTGTTGAACACGTTATTCATGTGGAGCTGCGAGCGATTGCATGTTGCCCTTTGAAATACGTTATCTAAGCTACAAAGTTAGATAACACCCGCATTGATAGACGTAGCATGTACACTTACCAATCTATTGAAGGAACATGTTTTTGTGATATACCACAATACATAACGGGGGATAGCTTTGCATTCAAATTAAATGAATTGCATTTGTTTTTAGGGTGAGTTTAGACTATGCAAGCATTGAATACAGGATATAATAGGATTGAATGGAATATAATGGAATGGTCGAACAAGCCCAGACTGTGCTCTGACAGTGACACAGAAAAGGGATGATTTTGTTCAATTTTGTCTGCCATCTCCCTTTTGTTATGCTCAAAACCAATGCCATATTCCAGGAAAAACTCACCCAAGGTTATTTTATTTTAGTGTGTGAAATAATGGCATTAGAACGACTTTCAATCGCAGTGCAATGTTAATTAATGGGAAGTAGTGCTTTTGGCACAGGATAGAGACCCAGCTGGCCTGCGTATAGTGAAAATCCGCATATAATCAACACCCATTTGGATGTAAAGAAAAAAAATCAATAAATGAATCCTCCAAATTTTGTAAAAAAAAATGCTGACAAACAATCTTTCTGCGTTTTCTATAAAGCCAGAGAGTAAATAGGGTTAAAAAAAAACAACCAAGCACCGCACCCCAAAAAAACAAATCTATCTATCTATCAAACGGATCAAATCTTTTTTTAATACGTTTTATCTATCTAAATTTACAGTATAAAACCCATCTATTTCATTGGTGTCCATTCAGTAAATGGTGAACTACCAGTATCGAAGGGAGTGTCGGCTGATCTCACGCTTAGGTCAGTCACTGCCAGTCCTTCCCTTGGTCATTTTATAAGTAGCATGCATGGTGAAAAAGTGAGGGCACTGCTTGTCTAATCTTTAAAATGTATAAAATCTATTTCAGCCATTGTAACTATTTAAAAGCATTCTGTGTGTCAGAGGTGATTCTTTTCAAGACCTGATATCTTTGCTCTGGGCTCCATTATGATGGTGTCTGTCTGGTTTACAAGACCAGATCATTTCCTTTTCATGCCATAATGATACCACTGATTGTCGTTATTTCCCATGATGCATTGCAGTTTTTTTGGCCTCTGCCATGATGACTGAGTCTGATCACGTTTGTGTCCTTTTTAGCATGAATAGTGGGCTGGAGGATAATGGGAAGCATTTCACCGATTTCTGTTTATTTTGCTACTTTTTCTTGGCATCGTATATCTCCTGTTATTTCCCCTCCATCTATGTTTTACTTACGTACTCTGCCCTACTGACCTTGGTCCCCGACTTCCTGTGTTTAATGGGACTTGGATTGTGTCCACTTTTCTGGAAAAATAATGCCCACCTCTTTTTTTGCTTGCCTCCTTATCAGCCTTTGATCGTGCAGTGTAGCTCGGCTCTGCCTGCTTGTGGTTTGAATATGAAATCTACGTTTTATGACACCAGTCCTGCAAATGTTCTGCATTCCGTATATATGTGCCCTGTGGCTAGCAAGTTTTTATTGCAGTTCCCTGTCTTGGTGAATTAGATGACCCGTGGTAGGCAATACAACTGTAAAGCAATTACTTTAAATTATTCTCATCCTTTTCATCCCAATACCCCAGTATCCTCCTTACTATCATTATTTGCTCCTTGGGAGCGAGGTCGTGTAATGAAAGGTCAGATGACTATTTATAGCGCTGCTGAAAATAATCTCAGAAACAGAAAGTGTTTTTTTTTTAATTGGAATTCATACTACTGAATATATAGCAAAAAAAGTGACAAAGTTAAACATGCTTGTGATGAATGCATTTTGTTAATTTTATTAGGCATCAGTGCTCCACATGAATTTCATACGGTGTAACATTCTCCCACATACACAGCAACAGCATGGCTTTTAAACATGAAATATCACACAAACACTTACGGAGTCGCATCCTGTGAAGTTTGCAGTAACCTTCAGCTGTAAAGCGCCAGAACAGCACGAAAAGGGTTCTGTGTAACCTTTGATATCCTACAATAGCAGAAGGATGCTTTGTGTTCCGAAAGGACAAAGTGCACAAAGTGCAAGCAAATGACATCAATGTGCTACAGAAGACGCATGAGTCTATTTTTGTGCTGCTGTGGGGCGCAAAGATGTTTGCAAGGTGCAGCACCATTCAATGCTTGGAATGTTACTGTGCCGTCTTTAAAAATGACTTCACTCTCCATATTACTGACTGGTGGAAATAACGGGTTCTCTAACATATGTATTTAGTAGTATGCTTTTATTGTTTTTTTCTGTACTGTGTTTTTGCTGCTTTTGAAGATGTGATTGATACGAAGCTTATGTATTGTATTGGGCATAGTGTGTCCAAGTGTGCGTAAGTCTGTGTTCTCATTGCCGGCAAAGGTGAACACCACCTCTTGTCCAAAGTCGAATGAGATCTTCTGCAGCCCCAACCAGCCACCAATGCACATATTGCACGTTGAGTTTATGATGAAATGACCCGAAATAAAATATATGCCCTTGCTCATCAATCACTTCATTACGTTAATAATGTGTTGTCCAGTTGGACCATCAGAACGTGACAGCAACAAGAGCAGGAGGTGAACACGGAGTGTGGAGGGTACAAAAACTATATAATTAGGCTGACATTGCTCATTTGTTATCGGCCTTGACTCAGATTAAGCAAATTCAGACTTGATCTGTTTGCAGATATCCGCTTTTGGTTTTGCGAAACACACCAAGTAAAATTAAGCCTGGCTTGCATTGCATTATAGTGCAACCTTCAACATTTAACAGTAACCTTTAAACGTAACGCTTTGTTCATACAAACAAAAAGAAATGGACACATGAATGTAAATGAAACCTCATGTCCTGTTTGTGAAATTATGTTTTGTCTTGGTTTTTCTTCTCTATCAAAGCTCCACTGACTTTGAATAATGTCTAATCCAAAGGGATTTAAGTAGGGGGTGTTGAAGGTCAAACTGACACTTGTGCTTTACTGCTCTGCAAATTAGCATTGACTTGTATTCATTTATTATCACCCCAGCATGCTGAGTACTTGTTGAGACGGTACATTGCCATGGAAATTTCCATACATACAAATGTTACCAGTGAACGTTAAAAAATAACGTGGACCTTAGGGGCAAAACAGTTTCTAAGCACAATTTGTAGCACAGCGTTGTTGGTAATTAGATGCAGGTGCCGTGAATCTCAGCAAGGTGTCACAAAGTGGGGGAGCGTGCAGTGTCGTACATCATATCGCAATAATTCATCCCGTCTATCTTCTAAACAACAGACCTTTGCCGAAGGGCCTTTCCAGTGCCAGCTGCCTCTCTTGTTAATTTGATTCCTCACCTCAGCGCCCGGGCCGGGAGCATACAACCGTCCAGGCGCTGTTGTCCAGACATCTGCTGGCCATGACAAAGAGGGCTTTCTGAAATTATTTGCCTGGTTTTCATGCATTCATTTCAGTTCCTGTTGGTTTGCCAAATGCGCTCCAGATGATGGAAAATGATTCATGTTAGAGCTCATTATTGCAGCTGAGGAGGCCTGATGAGAGGAGTTAGACATGGTAAATGATGCACGAGCGAGGCAGGTAATGAATGCAAACACTTATGGAGCTATTAGAAAATAAATATGCAGAATTGTTCAGAAGTGAAAATGCAAATAAGTCTCTTGTTTTCTATCAAATGGCAAAAAACACTCTTGATTACATGTAATCATTTTCCATTCATGAGGCCTTTAAGTGCCTATATCGTGTTTTTTTTCTCACAGTATATTTACTACAATGTCCGTGTATGTGGGAAAGGAGAGCCAGAGTCATCCTTGCCCTTTTCAGACATTTACTGAATGCCAGGAGAGGAGTCAAACAGTGAGCATACTAATGCAGAAACTGCTATCCATTACAGCTCTTGTAGATGTCACAAGCCACTCCGCCAGCCCCCCGCCCCCTGCTTTATCCATTTCTTATTTGCGTGTAGGCCTCACACAGTACATGTACAGTATCTTATTCTCCAAAGGCCAAAGAGAAAGAGAAGCACGTATATTCCTTTAATCACGTGCAGGTATAAGCCCTCTTCCAATATAAGACCTTATTCATATCAGCAGAGCACATGCTGCTATTGCATCAAAAAGACACGACTTCTTAGACTTAATACCAAATCTATTTTTCTTCAGTATCTCCCCAGTGCCAGACAGAGGGTGTAGAGATGAGAACGCGTGGCAATTGCTGCTATTTTCCCCGTCTTTGTCTTCTCGTGTTTGGGTGAAACAGTTGCTTACGATTTTATTTATTGGGTCACTGAAAGATGATGGGAGACGCACTGGAAAATGATGGGGAAATTAAACTCGAGAGCTGGATTAGAAGACACTACAGTGCTGTGTACATGCGAGATGTTGAAATGAAACAGTTAGAGAGGCGATACGATGGGGACCAAGGGTGAGTGAACTCCAAATGTTGATGCATGATGCATGCATGAATCGAGGAACTATGCTCAAAGTGTGTGCCAATTCACTCTAAATGGAAATTGGTTGTTGAATGAATGCAGTGGACTTGATCAATGAAGGTGTCTACTCAGGAGGGAATACAGCAACATCTGAATATTTCCATCCATATTTCAAAAACGATTCAGGTTTTTTTTTTGACTGTGGAAGTTGTTGATGTGCGGTGTTAGTTTAGGCAGCAATATCAGTGGCACTTATAGAAGAGCATTGATTTGTACCAAGATATGCAACCAGGTACCATGTGATCTGGTACACACTACTCAATATTACTAACATCTTAACTTTTGGCAGAAATAGCAAATTCCATTTCATTAAGCTCCTCCATTCACTTCCACATAGTTCCTTGCCTGGAAGATGGTGGTAAAGCACTACACAAAGTTACTCAACTCACTTCAACATAGTTTCTTGGCACTAAAATGCCACAAGACGATGCCAAAGCAAACAGCATGTTATTTGTAGGTAATCTGGAAATGCCCGTGAGCTCAGGACTCCCTGTACCGCATGCCGAAAACTGCTTTGAATGAGTCCATTTATTTCATGCAAATTGGTCTCCGTGATATCATTTACAATGTTACTGTATAGTATTTAATTGGAAAATGTTAGTCAGATTCTGAATTATTCTAGAGTCAAGGTATCGCCTGTATAGGTTGAAATGTGTATGACACAATGAGTATTATTTTCATTGTTGTCTACATGCATGTATTTAAGGCAGTGTACATTTCAAAAATCAATTTTGAGTGGCAGTGCGGTTTCATGGGTCTCAGCAGAGTCTTGAACATCTTGAAGAAATGCAAAGCAAAATTATGACCTATTCCATCAGCACAGCCATTTGCATCAAAATGAGCTATTAGTAGCACTGCATTCACCGCTGTCTGAAGAGAAAATTTTAAAATATTTTAGACATCCTGAGCCGGAAAGTCACAAATCAATTTTAAAACATGTTGTTGGGATAGTCTCTGAAAAGATTTTGATAGTATGAGAGGATTTCAGTAAATTGTGATAGTGTGCCCATTGTTTATGTGAGAGATAATCCGGAATTATTTCCTTGACGCCCCTTCATCGTTTCTTTCCTTTCACCTTCCTTCCATCTTTGTTTCTTTTGACGTGGTTATTTCTAGTTGTTGTTTCTGAGGTGAAGAGTGGCCCTTTTTTAATCTCTGCAGGCAACCACATAGAGGCTTTAACATACAGACAATGTCACAAGCTTAATGTTGCATCTATATGTTTAACAGCCATGTACGCATGCCAAATGCGTCACATTCAGGCTCAAGTGTGCAGAGGCGGTTGCACACCCTTGAAGAGGATGCATGCCTTCTCGTGCAAGCAGGTGTTTGGGTAGGTGTACGTGCGTGAACACGAGGATGAACACAGGGATGCCTGAGAGAAGATGAGAAGAGATCGAGGATGGGATGAGAGATAGCTTTTTGGCAGCGGTGCAGAATTGAGCTGATTTATCTTCCCACGATGTGACTCACTGTTTATGAGGCATAAACTTCAGATTTTAAAGGACTTAATCAAAGACGCAGAGGAAGAGATGGTGAGAGAATGGGGAAAGGAGTGCATTGAGGATGCAGTCAGGGACAAACGGATGAACTGTTTGAATTTTAGATGAAATGGAATTAAATGGCCACTGCATTATGTTTTGCTGTAGCTTGCTAAAAATTGAGTCAAGAACCGCACTGTACATTTCACCATAACAACGTTTGGACTTCTAATGTTGAGGTTCTATGGCTACGTATAGTATTAGGGTCACCCAAAAATATATTTCAAGAAGTAAGTCAATCGGGCAGCATAGTGGTCAAATGGTTTGCACGTCAGCATGGCAGGTTGATTGGGCACTCCAAATTGTCCCTGGATGTGATTGTGAGCGTGATTGTTTGGTTTTGTGTGTGTGTGTGTTTGTGTGTGTGCCCTGCAATTGGTTTCCAACCAGTTCAGGGTACTACTGCGCAAAGATGGCTGGAAGGGGCTCCAACATATCCACTCCCCTTGTTAGGATAAGCCGATTAGAAAATGGATGGATGGATGATCTAAGGGCTGGCTCAGGCAGTCACAAGAAGGAGTCATGCCATATCACCTGTGACAAAAATCCTTTCAACTCTGGGTCATTTCTGTACATTGCCTGTTGGTGCAGGCTTTTGCCAGAGCACTTTTGTGCTTATGCACTGATTAGAAAGTGGATGAATGGATGGATTGATGAATGAAGTCAACTTGCAAGAATAGAATAATTTTTTTTCAGACAGCATGTAGGAATAGTGATTCAGACGTTGGGAGCTTGAAACAAGGAAGACCAAAAAGCAAACTATTATCAGTAACATACAGGTTAAAAAAAAAAATTAAAAGAAAAGAGACGTGGATAGAAGGCTCATACAAAATGGTGACCTTGAATAAGGAAAAGCTGGGAAGATGAATCTGAAATATTGGTTGCATAAATGTATATTAAAATGAAAAGAATGAAATGTTGAAGGTGTCAAATTTCTCAAAGGAGTCAATGGGTTTGGAACATCACTGCCATCGTCAGTACAAACTATTTAAAGTGATTGCGCCAACATTATGACAGAATTACAGAAACTGTCACTGCCTCTTTTGTTAAACTTGATTGATGATTATCAAAATCAGCATTGTTTTAATCTCAATGTCTCCCCAAGTTGGCAGTAGCAAACTAGTTGTGGTTGGACGAAATTTATGCTTCTAGGCATGGAAACATTCTTCTTTTTAGTTTTAAAATGGCTTAACTTAACTAGAATCCTGCAACATATTGTGGCCAAAAGTAGAATTCCGTGGTTATTATGCCTTTTGGCACTGTAAATTATTGTGATGAAAGCAAGTTGCATGCTAAAGAAGCGATGGGTTACACCTTAGTTGCTGTGGCTACTACTACTATTATTAATAAATTAATGTGCAGGTGTAAAGAGATAGACAAACACTTTCCTCATAACATTTTTTGTCACGATGGTGCAAATACAAATTTTTACAACATGATCATAGCTAGGTAGTGCCTTCGGCTTATTCAATGCATCTCTCCGCCTTTGGTCAAATCATATGATACCAGCGACATCTGTTCTCTCCAAAGTTTGCGTTGGGTAGTAGTACACAAGTGGACATTCGGCGCAATGAAGATTTTCATTGTCCACGCAGCATAGGAGATAATTTGCAAGTATTTTAGAGCGTATATCATACGACCTTGTTGCACATGGTTGCTTGTCGAAGGTATGCGTGGGAGGACTGCAATGTTTGGGTACATGCCTGAAGAAATCGTGTTGAGCCAAGTAATAACGTGTCACTATTGGAAACGTGTAAGGTAAATACATGGCAAGGACTGCATTCGTTCTCGTATGGTTAATTACTTAATTCTAGATGAGATCCCAATTGATTAGAACATTACATATTTGCTTGTGCATCATTGATCATCCGATTTACAAAACGATCATGCTTTTCAGGAGATATTATTTTTATAAAATCTATGAGTAAAATATTACCCAGTGTGTGCCAACTTGCAACACACCAACTCTTCAGGCATTTTAAGGCCCTCCTGAGTCAGTGAGAAGACGGATTTTAAATGAAATCCAATAGACACAAATGTTCTCCAATTTACACTCTTTACGATCTTCCTTGCTGATGTTGTTCATCCTCAAATTTCCCCTCATTTTTTCTTCTTCATTTTCTCAGTTTGCCATAGCCTTAATTAGCTGTTTTATCTCTCCCGCCTAACCTCCCTCCCATCCTTTTATCTGCCTTTTTTCAGTCACCTTCATTCGATTATGTTTATGATTGCCATTGCTATATTCCACCCTCACCATAATTCTCACCCCCTCTCATTTGTATTTATCCACACATTGTCTCTCTGTTGATAGGGAGGCATTGAGGCAGGCAAACAGGCAGGCAGGGCGATGGGTCATAATGATGGTGGTGGCTTCTATAAAAAGCCTGCAGGCAGGTGAATCAATATCTCCTGGTGAATCAATATCTCCTGTTGTCAAACGGCACCTTATCTGGACAAAGTGACAGCACAGTGACCGCACAGTTTTTGGAGCATTGCATTGGTGGGCTTCTCCAATCTGCTTCTTGAGTGGCAATGCATGTACCCTGGAAGGCTTGGCTACAGCAAGCTCTTTTGTTAGCCTCACGGATTCTGTGGAGCAGAAAATCTTGCCGGACTTGTCACTGCAGTACTTGACAAACAGCTCAGCGTTGCCATTTAAAAGGCCGCAACAAAAACACCCATGCGCAAAATATTTCTCAGAGCCTTGTGAATACAATGCGAAGCTTTCTGTATTTACTCATATAGAGAAGGTTACATGTGCATGCCAAGATGAAATTGATGTGGCAAGATAACCAAGACGCATGCCTCTAGTTCCGCGGTGTTTCCCTTTGAATAGGAATGAAAAGCAAAAGTAGCTGTCTGCTTGATGTTGGCTTAGGTGAGTGTTTCAAGGTCAAGAGTTCACACGAAGGTCGGACGTCATGTTCCAACAGAGTTGTTAAAACATCTTTTAAAAATTATACTGGTTCTGAGACTTAGTTATCATCAGGCATACGACACCAGTCTTCCTTTGAGTAATGTTAATCCGATGGTTTGTTTTGTTTATTGAACATAAAACATACGGTAATAATTTGACAGAAAATAAAGTAAATAAAATGGTAAAAAGGAAAGCGAAATCAGTCATCATTCAACACAGTTATTATGTTCAAGGGAGTAGGAAGAAGTAAAAATCGTATCTAGTCCTACCCCGTGTTATGTGTTTATATCTAATAAATCATTTTTATATCAATCAGAAAAGAAAGAAAGTAAGATGTGGGCTCAGAAGTGGCCTGTTTGAAACCCAAACAATCAAGAGTCAAACAAGATGCTATTTTACAATGGAAAGAAATATAGTGGACATTCCTTGAAAATTGCTTGTGCCCCACGTCTTGACAAAAGTCAGCTCGGATAGGATGCAGCTCACCTGTGAATAAGGGCTAGTGGCATAGAAAATGGACGGACATTATATTGGCCAATTAGTTAGAGGAAATAAGTTGTTTCCACTGCCTCATCGTGAGCTCCTCACTCGCTAAAGCGATAACTGTCATTGGCTCTTGTATCGACTTGTGCAGTTATGTTGCAGGTTTGCTGTTTATTTCCATACAAAAACAAAACAAAACAGACATTGGCTGTTTTGTCCTTTTTCATGAGGCAGAGTGCACCTGTGTCGTCGTTCTACAAATTGGAACCCCTTGCTAATTACATTTCTACCAACAGGTCATTTGTTTTTGTTGGCTCTTTAGAGCGAGAAATTATTCACGAAGAACACCATCTCATTGTTTCATCTCGTGAATTATAGGTGGCATTTCAAAAGAGAAGAATATAAGAGCGGAGAAAATGCCATCAGCAGTAATTGTGTCTCTGTTAACGCTACCACAGGAAACTCGCTGACCCGCAACATTTACAATCAGCTCGCACTGTCTGCCATCCATCGTTGTTCAAAAGGGGCTGCTCTTTATCTCTTGAAATGAGCCTGCAGTTCTGTAGGTTTATCCTGACTCTTTCTGCCTGTATGAAAACATTTCAAGTGCAGACAAGCCAAGTTCTATCGGAGTAATTTGATTTCCTCAGAACATCCTATCTGCAGGTTAATTACTCACTGAACTGCTCATTTGGATACAGCCAAGATTGCACACCATCCAGATGGTGTGTAATTGCCTGTAGACAAAGGCGATGGCGACAACAGCTCACACCACGAGCATCCTACATGTGTATGTAGGTATCACTCACTCGTTCTCTTTCTCTCTCTCCCTCTCTGTGGACAATACATCCTGATTTAAAGCAGTGGTTCACAATCTTTTCTGCGCTACATATATGGTAGGTAGATTACACTGGAACAAGCTCACAAAATGACAAAATGTATTGCAGATTTGTATTTCTTTTTTTATGAGTTTTACAGTCTACTCCAGGTCTGGGCAATAAATTGAAATGTAATCGCATTTTTAATGTTGGTTCCTCTCGAAAACATTATAATCGAAGAAAAACAATTAGCGTGCCGAACAGCACGTTATATTTTCAAGCGCTGGAGTTTGTGAAAGTACCCTGAATTTACTATTTGAATACTGAATTTAGTTTTTCAAATTAAGTCTATAAAGGAGAAGAATAAAAGAATGTGAACAAACAGTGAACAATAAGGGTCTTGCTAATGAACTAAACATGTTTTCTGCCGATTTGAAAAGGACACCCCCCATTTCCCCCCCCCCCCCACACACACACACACACACACACACCTCTACCAGAAACCACTCTACCTACCCCCTCGCCCCCACCCTCTTTTTCTCCACTACAGATCCACGAACAGGACGTGAGACGGCTCTTCAAGCAGCAAAAGATCAAGAAAGCTCCGGGGCCCGACAAAGTGTCCCCCTCCTGCCTGAAAGTCTGCGCTGACCAGCTGGCTCCGGTCTTCACACAAATCTTCAACAGATCCCTGGAGCTGTGTGAGGTCCCATCCTGCTTCAAACAGTCTACCATCATCCCAGTTCCCAAGAAATCGGCAACATTGGAACTGAACGACTATAGGCCTGTCGCCCTGACGTCTGTGGTCATGAAGTCCTTTGAACGCCTTGTGCTGAACCACCTAAAGAACGTCACTGGACCCCTGCTGGACCCTCTCCAGTTTGCCTACCGGGCAAGCAGGTCTGTGGAAGACGCAGTCAACATAGGTCTGCACTACATCCTCAAGCACCTCGACAGCACAGGGACCTACGCAAGGATTCTGTTTGTGGATTTCAGCTCTGCGTTCAACACCATCATCCCGGAACTCCTCACCCCCAAACTACTCCACCTCGGTGTGTCCCCTACGATCTGCCAGTGGATCCTCAGCTTCCTGACGGGACGGACACAACAGATGAGACTGGGAGCAACAACATCATCAATACGCACCACCAGCACTGGAGCCCCACAGGGATGTGTCCTCTCGCCACTGCTCTTCTCTCTCTACACAAACGATTGCACCTCAACAGATCCAGCTGTCAAAATCATAAAGTTTGCAGACGACACCACGGTCATCGGTCTCATCAAAGACGGCGACGAGTCTGCGTACCGCCAACAAGTGGAGCAGCTGGAGCTCTGGTGCGGCCGACACAACCTCGGGCTGAACACGCTCAAGACTGTAGAGATGATCGTGGACTTCAGGAAACATTCTTCTCCTCAGTTGCCCCTCACACTATCCAACTGCCCTGTGTCAACCGTCGAGACCTTCAAGTTCCTGGGAATCACAGTCTCCCAGGACATGAAGTGGGAAGTCAACACCATCTCCATCCTGAAAAGGGCCCGGCAGCGGATGTACTTCCTGAGGCTGCTGAGGAAGCATGGCCTGCCACAGGAGGTGCTACGACAGTTCTACACGGCAGTCATCGAATCAATCCTGTGTTCTTCCATCACGGTTTGGTTTGGTTTGGGACAAAATCCGACTTCAACGGACAGTTAGGACGGCAGAAAAAATCGTTGGCACCGCCCTACCCACTCTTGAGGACTTGCACACTGCAAGAATCAAGACAAGGGCACGGAAAATCCTCCTGGATACCCTGCACCCTGCCCACCACCTTTTTCAGCCACTCCCCTCAGGCAGACGCTACAGATCCATGCGCACCAAATCCAGTAGACACTTAAACAGCTTCTTCCCTCTAGCCATTAACTCCTTAAACAGTCACTGACAGTCACTCTTCTTGCACCACAAAATGGTACTACAAAACTACTGGTTACTCTAAAATGGTTCATTTAAGGTTCAATGATTTTGTTGTTTACGATGATACTAGTGCAGCGTGTTATACCGGAGACAAATTCCTTGTGTGTTCTACATACTTGGCCAATAAAGATGATTCTGATTCTGATTCTGAATTCCACTCATTGTATATTTAAGCACAAGACGTGCTTTGTTTTACAAACAAGGCCAGCCTAATGCTTAAATCGATGTTAAATCTAATTGACATGCTAACGAGAAATTAGCATTGACTTCCAGGAGCAATAATCCTTCAAATGATGAGATGTGTGCACTCCATTCACCCACGGCATCATACTGCCCTTAAAAGACCAAAACGCACCCAGCAGGAACAGCTGATATTTATTTGTATTTAATATTCTTTATTGACACCATTTTTGTCTATTACAGTTTTACTTTTTTACAAATGATTTTCTGGACATTCTATCAAGTAATTATTAAAGGTGAGTTTTCAAGGATTCAAGGAATTTTTGTTGTCGTATCAACACACATTTTCACATGATCATAAGCACAAACCGATACCTGAAGCCACGGTCAGCCCAATGCGTCACAAGACTTGTGAAAATAAAAATACCGGTTAGAACAATTCAAACAAATTAGATAACATTGAGAAACTAGTACTTTCTGTTAATTGAAATCCAGATGATCTTGATTTAATATACTCCCAAATTTCATGACTAAGCATGAAATTTGGGCCTGTTTAGATGAGTACAAAGTATTTGTATAAGTGTCCCTTGTAGTGGAAAAGCCTTAAATTGTTATGCCTGTCACTGTTATATAAACAAACAACCAAAGCTGCATTATTTGTCATAAATGAATGATAATTTTCAAACCAAAAAGTGACATTGGAAAATTTCCAATGGAACACCTGATGATTTCTCATAGCACATTGTGCCGCAGCACAGCTGTTGGAAATCCTTGCACTCGAGTTGCGTCTATTTATAGTATCTCACACGGTTCCAGTGGGATGCATAATTTCTGCAACGTCAGTACACGCATGAACATTTAATGTCCCATACAATGTTTTGTACTAGAAAGATATGTTGCTTTATGTCACACCGAGTTCAACTTAAGAGTGTCCCTGGGCGCAGACATCCACAATCCTGCTTTGGATCAGTGAATTGAATTTGTGTTTGGCAAAGTGTCCACTGCATGTGATCGACAGACTAATTGACAACTAAATCAGTGCTGCCTTTCACAAGTGAAAACACAACCAATTATTTTATTCTCATATTCTCATATTCAAAACAGATTCCCCCTGGTAACCCGAAGCCGCATTCCATGGCGGAAGGAGGCGGGGTGAGCACTGGCTCATTTGCATGACACATTACCACGCAAACCCTGAACCTTTCTGCTTTCAAGAGCCGTAAAAAGAGGATGAAAAGTCAATTGCAATATTTGATCCTTGATGTTATCTGACCAAAGCGAGACATCCGGGCCTGGGAACTACGTGTGTGTGTGTGTGTCTTTAAGTGCGTGCATTAAAATATCTTCATCAGAGCAGGATGCCACATTGGCCAATTACAGTGCTGCATCTGGCCTCGTACACATTAATGGGTGTGTGTGTGTATGTGTGTGTGTGTGTGGGAGGGGGGGGGGATAATAAATACATCTTCTGATCTCCTGTAAAGGCCTCTTTGCTATTCTGTAGATGTTCAAACACAGAAGGAAAACTACAATAACCTGGTGAATTAGCCTGCATTTTTGCAATTTGTACATTGCAATGTGTTTCAAACCCGATTAATGTACAAAGTACATAACCTCCTTTGCCAAAACATCCAGAAGCCTTTTGAAGTTAGAGAAAGTTGATATAATTGAAGGGGTACTAACCAATACAAAAAAATCCAAAACAAGAACAAACGTCAAGCAAAGGAGTGTATCAGTAATAGGTGTCAATCTGTGGAATAATTTCGAAACAGACCTGAAAATTAGTAAATCGCTTGTCGAGTTCAAAAACAAATTCAAAGGATTAGTACAGAAAAACTACACAAATCAGAGTTAAGCTGATAAATTTGATATCCCTATAATATATAGTAATACATCAGAATTACATTGATCAACTTATTACTTTTTTAAATGTATTAATGAAATGTAGTATTTATTATGAATATGAGAAAATTGATTTAAAAAATATGCAAAAGTGAGAATGTATATACAAACCAAGAGCTTTATAGATACACATAAGGCTAAAAGCATTGATATGTTGATTTTTCCTTTATTTTTGTATTGAAAAAGGATCAACTCATATGTTGCTACATAAAAAGGGGTAGGATTAGATACGTTTCTTACTTCTTCCTACTCCTTTCAACATAGAATTGTGATGATGACTGTTTTTTTTCTTTTCCTTTTAACAATTTTTGTTTGCCTTCACTTTTGTCAATTTGTTGTGTTTTATATGCTCAATAAATAAACAAACAAACAAACAAACCAATGCTGAACTGATTTTAGCCAGAAAATTAACACTAAATGAGCCGCATTAGTGCTAAAAAGACACTACCAGACAGCAACAATACATAAAAAAATACACCAGCGATCCGGGTCCATTCTCGTCTCAAAAGTGTTATTTGCATGATCAACATATTCTGCGAAAGAAGAGTTCATCATACCTGAAAGAAATAAATGACTATTATCAGCAGTGGTAGAGATGCTGTGATTTTATTTGGGCTTACATAAGTACCTAAATACACATGGCAAGCCAAATGTGAACGCTTGTTGTCGAGATCCAGCCAATTTCCAATGAGAAAAATGTTGAAAAATGACCCAAAACAATCATTTGTGAGGAAGAAGCTTGGAACGGGATGGTCATGATTCAAAATTGCAACTAATAACTTCTGTAGAGGTCCTCTTGACCAAGGCACTGAAGTCCCCCCCCCTGAAATTCAGCTCATTGTGTGTGCCCCCTCAATCAAACATCTCACCCTTCCAGCCTGCATGTGTGGGCTCCGCTTCTCCGTGGCGCGCCACAAAAATATACAACGGAGTGAAAATTGAATTTCCCCTTGAAGGATCATTGATTATTATCAGGACAAAACCAAATGGATTCTTCCTCAGCCCATGGGGCATGTCTCCACAAGGTTTTGTGATGCGAAACAAGTCCTGTTCATGTCCTTGGCCGAGGTAACGATAAAGGATATTTTGGTGGTAAAACAAAGAACAAAACGCAAATTCTCAGAGGTGGCGCTTGCTATCGCCCTTCTTGGTTTTGCTCAGATATGATCTCACAGTTGGGGGGAAAAAATGAACAGATATAAGGATGGACTATGTTGCTTTGCCACTGTTTTCTTCAAATGTTTGTATACATACTGTTGGCTGGCATGTCTCCGTGGTGAGGTGAGGGTGAGCAGGTGAAAGGATACATCCGAACACCACCTGATCTGGAGCCGATGGCCAGGATCTTCTGCACAGGGTCAAAGGCCAAAGCAGTGGGCTGGTAAGGGAATCCATGGCGCACTGTCTGCAAGACAAACACACAAAATAATGTTTGTTTCTGCCTGCTTTTGTGACCTTGTATTGTTCCGTTTTCATCTGAAGTGGTGCTTTTTAAAAATAAAAGTTCATTTTGTAACATCGGTGACATTTACTTCAATGAAAAACGATGAATGAATGCCTCCGAGCTGTATGCCATCGTCAGTAATAGCCGACAAAGTGTTTTTACAGACACAGCATGTCTGAAAGCATGATTACAAAACCTGCAGGACGAAAATGTGTGTACCACAAGATTACTTTAAGTTCTAGGAACTCCGTCTTTTTATATCAAAGGACTAGCTGGTTCGCCGCCCTCCGGGCGGCTCATCAGCTACTTCCTGCGGAAGGCTGGTAAGGTGGTGGTTCACCGCCCTCCGGGCGGCTCATCAGCTAGTTCCTGCGGAAGGCTGGTAAGGTGGGCCTTCGGCCCACAAAAGTGTTGTTGCCTGGTTCAACTTTTTGTTCATCTTCATTGCTTATCGCGAAAATAAAGAGATGTTTAGCTCTACTAAATAACTAACAATTTTATTGCAATGCTTGTGGGTAGACAACATTTTTTCGCTAAGATGCCCGCGTGATCGTAGTGAGCCACTGCCTGAGCGGCGCAGTGGCGGCGCGCAGTGGCGGCGCGGTGAAGTAGGTACGTTTTGAAAAGGGACAGACGGAAGGACAGACCGCGTGCGGGACGATGCGCAATATATATATAGAAGATATCGCATGAACATAATTTCATCTACAGACTTCCAAAGTTGAAATACAGTGGCTTGCAAAAGTATTCGGCTCCCTTGAACTTGTTGACCTTTTGCCACCTTTCAGGTTTCAAACAAAGATATAAAATCATCACCAAGTGGGAAACAATCATGAAGTGAGACGAAATTCATACTTTTAAACTTTTTTTTTTTTTTAGAAAGTAAAAACTGAAAAGTCGGGCATGCGATAATACTGTATTCAGATCATTTACTGTCCGTGCGGCCAACCGACTCCAGATGTTCCCTGATCATTTTGGAATGATCCAATGTTGACCTGAATGATTGAATGAATAGAGTCCACCCGTGTGTTATCGAATCTCATTATAAATGCAACTGCTCTGCAATGGTCTTAGAGGTCTGTTAAAAGAATATTGAGAAAAAACAGCATCATTAAAACCAAGGAACACACCAGGCTGGTCAGGAACACAGTTGAGGAGCAGCAGGAGGATACGAAAAGATTTAACAAGCTTGAAACGTCTTGCAAAGCATGTACATATTGAAATGAAAAGCATATCACACAACTGCAGACCTACCAAGACCTGGCCATCCCTCCAAACTAGGGGTGCTAGTTTCAAATGATCAGCACATCAGCAAGGTCTGAAAAGCCTGATAACAATCCTGGTCATTTGAATCAGGTGTCTTGGAAGTGGGAGACAAATAAAACATGGTGGGATAGAGGATCTTGAGGACCGGACTTGGGCACCACTGCTCTAAACTTTTAGCCCAAACAAAGAGAGTACTGATCAGAGTTGTAACCCCACGATCAGTCTGGATTAAATGCAGAGACGCACAACTAAGGTGGCGAAATCGGTACATTGGTCAACTATATTAGTCACACACTGCACAAATCTGTTATTTATGGAAGAGTGGCAAGAAGAAAGCCATTTCTCTAAGACGACCATAAAAAGTGTAATTTGAAATTTGCCAAGACACAACAAAGATGTGGAAAAAGGAGCTCTGGCCAGATGTAACCAAAATTGAACTTTTGGGCCAAAATGCAAAAAAGTTATGTAAAGCGTAAAAGCAATGTTGGACATCACACGGGTTACATCATCCCATCGGTGACAGCAGTCCCGTGATTTGGGGTTTCTTTTCTTCAGCAGGGATAGGGAATACAGTTCCAGATGGTGGGATGATGGATGGAGCCAAATATGGAGCAATTTTGGAAGAAGCCTGTTTGCGTCTGGAAATGAATAACTGAAAAAGTTGCATCGCCGCATTTTTCACCCAATTTGTGTTATCTTTTTTTTACCCAAGTATAGATTGATTGGAGAGCAAATTGTCCATTGTTGGAATTGTGAGGGGGAATGGTTGTTTATCTCAATGTGAATTGTAATTGGCTGGCGACAACTCCAGCTTGCACCCTCGCTTCTTGCTCAAATTTGGCAGGAAAATGCTTTCAGCTCACCTGCGAAGTGATGAGCTGAAGCTACAGAAAATTGATGGATGGGAACGGATTCTTTTGCTCATTGTGAAACGTGGAAATACCGAGACTTTTCAATTATATTCACATCATCAAACACTGGTGAGAAAACAAAACTTATTTTACAAACAAGTATTCGCAAGGGAGTTCTGTAATTCCACAAGGGTCTCTCACGGGCACACTACTGATTGCGTATGCACATATTTGTAGACAACATTGACAATGAAGTCAAAAGATGATGAGCTGAATTCTTGATTGAATTGCAAATTCAAAAACAAGATTATAAGGTCAGCTACGGTCTCTTCTAAAGACTGCAGTTCAAGATATAACCCGAAACGAAAGGATAGATGGTTAAAAATGCATCCTTGACAACCAACCGCAGAATTGACAAGGTAAAAGACAACTTCCCGACCCCTTTCTCTGAATTTGTTTTCCTGCACGCAGCCGTCTTGCATTAGACTGTTCCCACTTTTGCCTTTATGACCGTAATCTACTCCGCTCGGATGTGGAGGCATGGACATTACCAGTGTGGAAGTGGTGTACAAAGTGCAAAGTGAGGCAGAACAATTATAATTTGACCGATGCTAAAAACAGATTTGTATTTTTTTTTTAATCCAGTGAACATAAGTGGAAGTTGTTTGTTTGCATAGAGCTGCCGGAGTTGTGTAACCCCTCTATCTGCTCTACCTCCTCTCCTGGGCCTTTGAGCTTTAATTAAGCATGCACTGGCATGAATTTGGAAAGATAATATGAGTGTCTGTGAGAAACACGATGAATTTACTCAGTGCGGATCCAAATAGAGGAAAAATGAGAAACAACACAAAGAGCACTACGAGGACCGTTTACGCCAGCGTGAACTCAATTTTTTTGTGGTCTGATTGGAACAGTAAATTCCCATACAAAAGGAAACAGTGCTTGCGACACTCCACATGGGCAAAATAAATGTCTTTGCGTACAGCCTTCCGTTTTGACAATGCTTATTCTATGACAGGTGCAGATGAGCTGGAGCCAATCCCAACTCACTGGCCATGAGGTGGGGTGCACCTTGGACTGATCGGCAGCCAATTGCAAGACACAGAGACAAACAACAATTCACACCCATGATAACATGGCGGGGACACCCTGAATCGGTTGCCAGCCAATCACAAGGCACACAGAGACGAACAACCATCCACGCCCACAATCACACGTAGGGACACACACACAATATATATTTAAAAAAAAGAGGAAGCCAGAGCATGTAGAACATAAACTCCAAACCAAAGCCACAATTTGAACCCTGAACCTCAAAACTCTGCTAACCAACAGTCCATCATCCTGCCACGTACAATCAGTGAGACTGTATTAATGCCACTATTTTTCTGTATGTAATTCTTTAGAATTAATTATTGTAACTATCACAAAAACAATTAGAGTGGAATCGGGTCAGGGTGCACCGTAAAGTTGTGGACTATTTTTTCTTCCCCCACAGTTGTCAGTTTGGGTCACTTTCGGCCATGTTGCTCTGTGTGCAGCGGGCCTAAAGCCGCGCCGTCATTTATGTGGCTATGCATAACTTGTGAAACCTCAGCGAATGTTGCCAGATTTGGCCTCAGTAAGCATCAAAGTACTGCAGATATCAATGCCACATTTTCATCGCATTTTAGGATTGCTGTGCCACCAAGATCATTTGTATTGGTCTTTTAGCCCAGTGAAGGCATTTTTCTTCCTGTGCAAATTCTGAAGGCATGTTGAGATATTTCTGTAACTATTCTATTATTAGGCAAGTTCACTGTTGCAGGTTCAGAGCTGGAATGAGATAGGATAGATGCGTCATTCGTTGAGCATGTTGTCAAGAATCTCTCATCCTGTCTGTTCCTCACTGAAGTGTTCGTATTCAAAACAAAGAGCCGTGTGCGCGCGCACACAAACACACACACACCAACACTCATCCTCTGGGAGTTTCCACCAGACCCTGTCAGGTGCTTTGACCTCACTCGAGTGCACTGTTGCTGGGATACAAACGAACCACCCCCACATATACATACAAAGTGCAAGAGAGCCGAGAAGTGGTTGAGAAGTGCATTTACTCTGATGATTCCGAGAGCAGCTCATACATATTGCAAGGTCGCCAATGTTCATCAGGCTGTTTTTAGTCACTGTCTTTCAGTGAATCAGTATTTGTCAAGAGAGTTTGATCCTTCCATCTTCCATCTATTCATGCGCATGCACCAGGGGCCATGTTCTTTTGCCTCGGAAAAACACTTGCCGGCTGCCGTTTAATAAATATTCAATGCATGTTCAAACTCAGGTTGCTACCCATTATATACACCGGTATATTGATTATGCCCATTTCTGCCACACCCACAGTGGGAAAACAAAACCTAAAAGGAGTCCCTTAATGTAAAGTGATGCACGTATGGTAGCCAAGACATGCATTTGGAAATGCCGCTGCCGTTCACCGGCAGCAAAGTACCGGTGTAAATGCAGCCAGAGGCTGCATTACATCAACTCATCTCCGCATCTGGATTCTGCCTCCCTTTTCCATCATTCTCCTGTGTTGGTTGCTCATCTTTACGCCCACACAACCTTTAAGCACACGCGGCTGATGTTCTATTCGATAGCCCGTCATGTAAATCCTAAACGCCACGGAGTTAAACCACCTCGCATCACCCACCATTCTCTCTATCGCTCTCCAAACAGTGTTGAGCTGCAGAGATGGTCTAGACCTCTGTTTCTATAAATAGAAAGCAGTGCCCATGTCTCCTACTGCCAGCCGGTTGTACACTGAGCGACTCGAGCTACAAACATTGAGTGACATCATCACACCGGCCTCATTTCTTAGGTATAAACATGACGCTTGTGTGCATTTATCGACAACAAACATGCAGCATTTTCAAGTTACGGTATTGAGATATTTTCGCAACTGCAAACCATTAAATATGTGGGTGAAGCCCATACACTATGAAAATTGTTTATTTTAAAATCCCCATGCCCTGACCAAAAGTCCTACAAGAAAAAAAGGCATATCTGAAATTTGAACGTTTTCAAGGCGTTATAATCGATCAAAAGGATCAGAGTAGACCTTCGTTGGAAAATAGTGTTAGAATTTATAAGGGGTGTGCTATGATAATTCCAGAATGGCGCCCGCTTACACTGATTAAACTGCACTGATTAAATGAAAATAGTATAAAATGTTATTGTTGGTTATATTTTACAACATATGTTTTTACTATTACATTATCCATAATAAAAATGTACCGGTATTCTTTACACATACCTGCAATCAAATGTTTTCTTCGATAGATAGATTGATAGATAGACGATTACAGAGGAAAAGGAGGAAATCTGATTTTGGATTACATTTCAGACTTTTTTTTTTTTAACACGCTAGATGCATCAATTTGCAGAGACTAATCCAGCCACATCATCTAGAGAATGAGATGGCTGAGCTGCAGCTATGCCCCCCCCCCCCAAAAAACACGTATTGTGTTGCTGAAAGCATTACATTCAGCGCTGATGCTGAAGCATTTCCTCCCGCGCAGCACATGAATTCGCATACTCGTGAGGAAAAGCTCAGTTAAATTTGCAGCATGATAGCTCAGAGGCTGAAAACTAAAAACCCAGAAGCATCTCTCCATGCTGACTTGAATGGCAAGTATTGGATTAGTAAATTATACACATTGTCGACAATGGGAAAAGACATATATCTATTGTATTTCAGCCATTATTTTAGCCATTTATTAAATGGCTAAAATTATCACATATGTATATTATATAATTCAAAATTATTTTGAAATGCATTTGTAAAAATAAAGCAGCTTCCCTTCTCGCATCAACGTACAGCAATTTGTTTGTGCACCAGGTCATTCGTAACTTTCGATTCCACAATAAATACACACATTTTATGTGCTCACGGTTAGTCTGGGAATGTTCCCTTCCTGCTTTTGCATAAATGATGAATACCCTCTTCCACAGATACAACTGGGTACACAGTCTGGCAGTATTTTAGCAAGCAAACCTTTCAAGTCGAGGAAAAAGTTTTAGTGTATGTTTCCTCAGATAAAGGAGTGAGTTCAATTGCCAATGGAAGCAGCAATTTTAAGAATGGCGAGGGAGGAGGAGGAGATTGTTATGATTATATATTGCCATTGGATGATGCATTTTAACTTCTGAACAAAGTAAATTAAAGGCTTCACATACAGTTCTAATAAACATAGACTGTCCAGAAAGAAATCTTAATTTGCATGCACACATTCTAAAATCCAGCCAGTTTATCCTAACGAGGGTCACGGGATTGCTAGAGCCTATCCCAGCTGTCTTCGGGTAAAAGGCGGGGGACACCCTGAACCGGTTGCCAGTCAATTGCAGGGCGCACATAGACAAATAACAATTCACACCTATAATCACACCGAGGACCAATTAAGAGTGTTCCATTTACCTGTCATGCATGTTTTTGGAATGTGGGAGGAAAGCGGAGTACCCAGAGAAAAACCACGCAGGCACGGGGAGAACATGCAAACTCCACATAGGAGGCCCAGGGCCTGGAATCGAACCCTGCGCCTTTGTTGTGAGGTGAACGTGCTAACCAGTCGACCATGATGCCACCTACATTGTTAAAATATGTCATCATTTCCCATCCATCCATATTCAACCCCCATTTGGACTAGCAGCGAGAGAAAGCCTTCTCCCAGCCGATTTCAAGCTAAAGGCAGACAACACACTGGACCGGTCGCCAGTCATTCACAGGGAATATATAGAGAATGAATGAGAACTTCAGGCAAGGTAGAAAAGCGCGATATAAGTGACAGCCCGTTTAGCATGTAACCAATATTTTGTTTGTTTTGAAATGTGTACTGATCCAATTGAGTAAGCGGTGCCATAATCAATCCACCATATGCTTTGTATGAAGAAGAAAAAATACATTGCTTGTACTTGTGAATAAATCTCAAGTGTGAAAGAAACTGTTTTTAAGCAAGCCGTGTTTTGAATGATGCTTTGGTAAGTGTCCATTAGTGAGGATCATGTTCTCCCTCTCATGCTATTGAAGCAAAGAGATTTTCATCTCTGTTCCACTTCCGTCCACACTTTCTAGAAAGCTCTTTACATTCATTGTTGTATCATCGACAGTATGCAAAACAATGTTCAGCCTGCACCATCACCATGAAGTTACATGGATGGTATCACTGTCTAAAATTGTTAATCAAATAAAGTGTGTGTATGTGTGTGTGTGTGTATTATCTTGTTTCCCATTAAAATCGACTGACAAACAATACATTGATGGCTTCATACATTTTTTTTGCCTTTTAATAAAAAAAAAGAAGTCCAATCGAACAAAATGTACAAATTACCTGCACTAAATATTGATTAATGTAAACATGAATATAAAAACTGCCACCTTTATTAAATATAGGTGAGGATTAATCAACGAATGTGCATATTCAAAATGGGATTACCATTTTGAATATGCATATGACATGTTTGTCAATTCATCATCCAAGTAAATGAATCACGACATTGAGGGCTGATTAAAGCTATGTGGACATGTCCTTGGACGAGAATGACGCCATGGTTACAGAAACCAGAGTGCATTCCATCTGGCGGTGCCTGAAAGTGATTTTTTTCTTTTTTTTTTTTTTAATCGCTTGAACAAAGCATCCACAACAAACCGGGCTCATCATTTTGGTGAGATACAAAACCTCATATCCAACAATTTGCAGTCACGAGAAGCTACACGTCACAAAAATGACTTTGTATGAATGTGGTGCTTAATCAAGCATGGCGAGAGAAGAGACACCCTTAACAGGCTTGATCTGTTGAAGAGAGTGCACTGGAGTGCAATGAGAGGCTGTTTGAAAAGCTCAGCTGATTCTATTTGCACAACATGAGGTAAGGCAAGCAGCCTACGGACTTAGTGGACAGAGAATTTTGGAAGCCCACACAAAATCGGGAAGAAGCTAATTCATTTTTGAACACAAACACACACACATTCATACACACACGCACATTGCCAGTGACTCTCCATCATGTTTGTTTGCTTTTATCCAGCCCTCATGAAGAGAGTGTTGTTTGAAACAATTCGGGTGTTGCATCTGCAGAACTTGTTTGAACCTAAAATGTAATACATGGCACAACTATCCTCAGTGCATTGTAGTCTCCAAAACGCATCTTGACGGAGAGTCCGATAAAATGCCTTACAAGTACAGAATCTCCTACAAAAACTGAAAGGGCACGATTCAAGCTGGACTTTGACTAAATTGCCATCAATTGAAACTAAATGCTGCAAATGCGAGATAAACATATTTGACTCGAAAAATGTGTTAACATTGCGACAGTTTATTGACATTATGCCACAAAGAAATAACAGTATTGTCAATAAAAGACAGTCAAGGCAAACACAAATACGTGGAAAAGTGTACTGAATAACAAACTCCCAAACCAAAGAGTTTGACTAAAGAAAAGAAAATATGAAGTGTCTACACGTGTATTTGCAATTACAATATGTACGATACGCAAACAATCCAGACAAGGGTTGTTCTCAGAAATCATGGTCCAAGAGTGTTACATATGAACCCCAAACCAAAATATATGCTTAAAATCAGAACTTGGTGCGGTCTGTTATGAATAACGAGAGATAGTTCACTCAACCGTCTGATTGCAGGAGATTGTTGAATGTTATAATGTATTCCGTGTTCCGGTGGTTACATGGACACCAAACACTGAGTCCTCACCTACCAAATCAGGGGTGTCCAAACTCGGTTTTCAAGGGCCGATGTCCTGCCGGTTATCCCTTGCTCCCTGCTGCAACACACCTGATTGAAAGGCTCGACAGAGAGCTCTGAAGTAGCAAGATAACAACCCTGATCATTTGAGTGAGGCGTTGTAGCGGTGAGAGATGGGGAAACTAGCCCTTGAGGACCAATTTTGGACACCTCTGTACCAAATTATTTGAAAATAAATTATTTTTTACGCATGAACAGCTTTGCTACCTTCATACAAAGAGGTTTAGTTGAAAAATTGGCTTTGTGATCAATAGATCTCAAAAGTTTCCGTTCCTAAACCATGTATGGACGCTTCAGGATGCAAACCTGTTTTGCTTCCCTTGTGTGCATACGGCTGTTGCAAATTGCAAAATGGGATTGTGTTTCTTCAACATCACCGTATCAATTCAGATTAAAAACACGGTAGATGATTTATTGAAAGCTTCAATTGCAGGAACATACTGTAAATATTTTGAAAACTACCCCTGTCTGAATGGTGAACAGAAGGAAAAAATGGCATTGCTTTCAAGGATCACAGCTAATACAGTACCATCAACTCATCAACTGTTCGCTTTGCAAAATACAAAAAGCCCGAAGCTAAAGTACATGCCTTTCAAATGCTGCTGACTCACACTTGTGAATACACACAAAATAAATAAATAAATAAATAGCGTGTCCACCTGCCATGAAAAGATGTACCCATCTATTTTACTGTATGATCACTTCTAGTAAAACTGGACAGCACACTCAGCAGGTAAACTAATCGGTCATCGCGTACTAAAAGGTTTGTCGAACATGTCGTATTTTTAAGTGAAACGACTTAAAACGTACAGTTTTAGTTTCGAAAGTAGTTCCAGTCGCTAATGTTACTTTTGAACCTGTCAAATTAGGTGATTGGTCTTAAAGGGAAACAAATATTGACTCTCAAACTGGGGCCACCAACTGCAGCCTGTGACGAACCACCATTTTTCAGAACAACTTAGAAACATCCAGATAACATTTCATCAACTCGAAGCTTGCATAATACTGAACTTTTACACACTATATCGTGTCTAAACGTTTTTTAAAAATTAACCACAGCAGCGTTGGCTGGTTTCAGTTCAAGAGCCCATGAAGTAGAAAAGTAATAATCCGATTCTCTGAAGAAAGGTCTTCCATTCCTGACACACAGCAGCTGTCAAGGTGCTTGTAAACTGTGTCCCGCCTTAAAAAATCTTTCTGCTGTAAAAGTTCTGAGCCCGATGAAGTCACTTTTTTTACTGCAGCTTTGACAACAGACTGTCTTCGCTCTGTTGTCCCTGGCTGGTTCGTTTATATTATGGAGCGTGAAAGTAGGTGATGTGTGGCTGCAATGGTGATGACAGATGGTATTCTACTTCCAGTAATTGCAACCCACATTTTCCATTCATTTCCTCTTGTGCTTGTCCTCATTAGGGTCATGGGTGAGCTGGAGCCTACCCCAGCTGACTTTGGAAAATAGGGAGGCTCCACTTTCCACTGCGTTGGAATAAATGTTAACCTAACACACTGGTCACCAGCCAGCCACAGGGGGCATCCTGACAAACAACCATTTGCACAATTTAAAGTCTTCATTGAGCTAACCTGCATGATTCTGAAACATGGGAGGAAGGCGGAAAGAAAAATTCTCACAAGCACATGAAAACAACACACATGAGGGCCTCAGACTTTTCGGCCCTCAGACAATATTTGAAGCCAGAACCTTTCAACTGGAAGACATACAGTATGTGCTAACCACCACACATGTAAATCAACTACAATGGGATATTTGATCTGAATCACCTCTATATCAGAATGTAAAGCATTAACGCACATTTGCACCATTTAATTTCAACCGAATATTATCATGGTCTGTTTATAAACAACCGTAAGCACAATTTTTGAGCATCTTTTTTGAGTGTTTGCTATGTGCAACAAGTGCCAGGTTATATTTCCTTTATCCTGCCAGGAACGTTCTCTCTTGCCGTGCCAAGAGATCCATTTTTGAGAGAGTGATTGCGGGAGTTGACTTAAGGGAATTAGGGTCTGTTGCTGAGACTGCACATGCTGGCATCACTCAAGATTCCTTTTGCGCCAAACGCCGATGACCCTGCCTGATTGAGGCAGCTCTTGGTGGCCAAGCTGCTTTTGCCTTTGCCGCAGAGCTCCATGCTCCAAGTGAATGTGAAACATTGATTCTCTGTCATAGTTTTGTTGAGCTTTTTTTCTGCCAGATTTCCTTTTTTGCCTGACCTCGCCTCCTTCTTACTCGAGAAACCCCTTGAGGCCTCTGACACATGGTAAAATGAGACTAGTTGGAAGTCCATCAGACTGACTCATCACACTCATTGAGAGTCTGCAGTGTTGCTGGGAACACAGCGAGGTGATGTCAGACAAAGGATTTAATGATCACCGAAGGGGAACGGAGCAGCCTCAACCTGTCAAGCATTTATTTCCGTCAACTAAAGGACGCCAATTCTGGACCAAACCGAATAATGTTTTTGGATTCTAGAAATGCAGGCTCAAACAAAGTGCGACAACATATTATTATTATTATTGTTATTATTATTTGCAGAAAAGTGGTGCGCTTTTAGTAGAACAAACAGAAATCACTGGTCACAAGGAGCCAGGAGAAAAAAAAATGAATTAATAAAAGCTCTTGCAAAAGACAAGGTACGAGGGAACCACCAAGAATAAATAAACAAAATGTCAAGGAGGCAAAGAGCAAAAGCAATAAGAAAAAATTTAAATACTTAAGACTTCAAGATTCTATGAATAAAGAGAGCAACAATGGAGAGTATCGAGAGGCCGAGGAAACATTTGAAGCACTCCAGTGAGCAAGGCCAATAATCCGACAAGAGGACTAGCCAGCTTGGCAGTCCTAAAATACTTGGCAGACTTGATTTGTAAATGCTTGAGGGACTCACCCTTCACTCCAGCTGGGGCTGAAAACAGAACACACTTTCGAACTGACACTTTAGGGTACAACAACAAAACAAAACTTTCCCACAACACTGCAGTGAACGTCTACAATTGCCATGAGCAAAAGAAACACTTCTAAAAGTTTCAAGATATTATGCTTAAATGTCCATATCATAAAGGAAATCATATTTTCAATGATTCCATCTGGCATATAAAATACATAGTAACCCATCCAAAAAGAGCCAAACTGTTACGGTTTAAAGCTCCTTGGTATAACTCCAGATGTTGAACGCACAATGTTACCTAAATTGAATCTGATTGCAATCAAATTAATCCTCAGCAGATGAGTAGCTGAAAAAAAATACATTTAAAAAGTAATTATATTTTCGTGTAAAATATGTCCTGTTTGATTTCCCTAACTGACATTGGAACGATTTTTACCATTCATTGTGAATTTGCTGGTATGAAGAGTCATCGCAAAGCTCATTCGGACACAAATCTGTTAAGGATATTATAAACGGAAATGGCCTGAAGGTGTCCCATGGGTGGACATTTTAACAAGCTCTAGATCCTACAATATTAAGTAGTTTGCACTCAAACGCGTGTGATGATGAGTGAGTGTCAAGTGGCCTCTTTTTTGTGTGTGTGGAGGGTGGTGGGGGGTAAAGTTATTTTTTAACATTCCTTCAGGCTCTTGACATATGTGCCAAAACCGAGACTATAAAGTATGTGCAAAGCATGGAAAATAAGACTTTGCTCTTTTTGTATGAATACATTTGAAAAAAATGCTACTTAAACAATTATGTCAATGCAACCAATTTATTGTTTCTTCTACAGACTCAGCTATCTACCGAGACACCAAAAAATGGGTCTTCCCTTCAGATAGCCCAGTGGCATGGCCACTTAAGAGCGCCTCATAGTTGGCCATAAGTGTGTATGCATGTCACGCAGTGGGTGTATAGACCACAGGGCTTCAGGCTGGTCCTGTCGATTTCAAATGCCTTGTTCTTGCCATGTGAAAAAGCCCCGCAACAAGCCAGTGGGATATATTCCACCCATTGGGGGACTTTTAGTGGATACACAGTAGTGTATTTTCACAGCTCAAACTTGTAATTGCCATATTGGCCCGAATATAAGACGGCCTTGGTTATAAGACGACCCCCTCTTTTTCAAGACTCAAATATGAAAAAAAGACTTTTTTGAACACCAAATTAATTTTTATACAGAAAATAATTACAGTACATCTGAAACAAATGATTCTAACAATATATTTGAGAGAAAAAGCATGTTATTTTGCCCCATTCAAATATTAATATCTGACCATTTAAATATGTAAAGTAAAGTGCAATCACATTCGTAAATTAATGGTTTCTGGTTTTTGAAATGTAAATTACTAACTTCTCCTCAGCTGCCGGTTAACCTGGCCGATCTTCGACCCACTTTTCGCCTGATTGTCGCTATGTTTCTCCATTTTCTGTTTTATTTTCTTCTCTTTTCTTTCTTGCCGCTATTTTTTATTTTTCTTCGTGCTACCACTATTTTATTTTTATTCTTCGTGACGGGGGTTCACTTTGGCCTGGGGAGTCATGTTCAGCATTCGCTTCAATGATATCTGGTGCCATCTAGTGTCGCGAATGGGTATAAAGTCTAGACCCCGAATATAAGACAACCCCCACTTTTTCAGTCTTATATTCGGGCCAATACGGTATGTTTAGGCATAAGAAAGATTTTAGACTCAGCAGCATCGCCTTTTCCAGTGCTAAGTCTTGGCAATTTTTGGAAGTCATTCAAATTTGACTGGGCTCTGAACAGCGTCACTGGTTTGTAAAACGCAGTTTATTTATTTTCACTTTTCTGGGATTTTAATGCTCATTTGTGCTAGGCAGCTTTGTTTCACGATCCTGGAAAGCCTCCAAAAATTGACAGGTTCTTCTGGTTTTCCACTGGGCAATGAGTATGCTGCTCTGAAAACATATCATCTTGCTGAGATAGCTAGCCGGCTAGCTAAACGTAGCCATAATATCAGAAAACTCATTCAGGAGCTGTTTTACATCACACCATAAAACTGTTTGCAGACTTTTGAAGCAGTCTCCGACAACAGATTTTTATTTTTTTGTACTGTTCTCTCGTCTCGTCGGCAGATATTTGGAGCACACGTTGTTCCCTTTTGGTCCTGTTTGCACTCACTGTGTGCTGACATTGCAGCACATTTCTCACCATACTTGCTTGTGTCAACGCGTCCAAGTGTAGCGTAAGCAAAGGAAAGCTTAATGCTTTTGGTCTTGCGTGAGCGATGTGCTGCTTTTATTTTCAGAGCATATTGTTTGTGCTCTATATCTCCGCGTTTCACCACTGTGTAACCTGGATGCTGCAACAGTAGTGTTCATGTTTCATGGAAATGTCACACAGTATAGCCTATTGTGGGAAGATATTAGTGGATCAATTTAGGAATGCTGTTGGTCAAGAGCCAAACCAAGAGCGCTATTTCTAAGAGGTATTGTTTTGATAGTCGTTTGCTGGTTGGTGTGTTTGTTATGGCAGGATTCTAAAGGAATTACACTGTCAATTGCCAGATTGTGGAGCTGTGGCCCATATGCCGAGAATGAACCATTTAAGTTTAATGCATTCGTTTATTTCTATACTTAAATTCAGAATCAGCAACGGTACAATCCCTTCAGTTTATATTATCTTGTTCAAATATCCTTTGTTCAAAGGTTTTAACATCACCACCAATACTCTTAATTAGCATATCTATGGCGTTTTGCATTGTTTGTCAGAATTAAGGAGCTTAAGACAAATATGTGGTTGTTACAACTACAGAATAAGGAATTTTCTTTGGTTTATGTTAAGTTTGACAGTAAACCTAAGTGAGTGTAGTACTAAATTGAATGAAGCATTTTTCAGAAAAAGAAAAAAAAACAATTACCAAACCGCTGCTTATTGTGAAGTTAATTGAGTTCACTGTCCTTATACAGCGCTCATATCACTTTTATTTTTTACTCCAATCCTGGCAAATAACCAAGAACAAAAGCGTGTGACTGATTCTCAGCTCATATTCTCTCAGCCTCTTCTTAGAAATGAGAGGAAAGATTCAATGAGCCGTTGAGCGACCTGCTACCTTAAATTTCTCCCTTGATTTCATTCAGTCTGAGGGAGCGTTCAATAAAAGCTTCTACCAGCACTTCACCCACCACAATTTCCACTGCAGCCTGCTTTGAAATTAAAACATGTGAAAGGCAATCCAAACAAAGGAGTTAGGGCAACTTCCCGCACTTAAACGGTGAGGACACAAGTCATGACTTTGAGAAGTTAGCCAGGAACCCCCCACTCCCCCACACACATACATATACACACACACAAACATATATATATATATATATATATATATATATACTAGCTGGTTCGCCGCCCTCCGGGCGGCTCATCAGTTAGTTCCTGCGGAAGGCTGGTGAGGTGGTGGTTCGCCGCCCTCCGGGCGGCTCATCAGCTAGTTCCTGCGGAAGGCTGGTAAGGTGGGCCTTCGGCCCACAAAAGTGTTGTTGCTTGGTTCAACTTTTTGTTCATCTTCATTGCTTATCGCGAAAATAAAGAGATGTTTAGCTCTACTAAATAACTAACAATTTCATTGTAATGCTTGTGGGTAGACAACATTTTTTCGCTAAGATGCCCGCGCGATCGTAGTGAGCCACTGCCTGAGCGGCGCAGTGGCGGCGCGGTGAAGTAGTTATGTTTTGAAAAGGGACAGACGGAAGGACAGACCGCGTGCGGGATGACGCGCAATATATATATATATATATATATATATATATATATATATATATATACACACATATATAGATAGACATATAGATATGGATAGACAGACAGACAGACAGACAGACAGACAGACAGACAGACAGACAGACAGACAGACAGACAGACAGACAGACAGACAGACAGACAGACAGACAGACAGACAGACAGACAGACAGACAGACAGACAGACAGACAGACAGACAGACAGACAGACAGACAGACAGACAGACAGACAGACAGACAGACAGACAGACAGACAGACAGACAGACAGACAGACAGACAGACAGACAGACAGACAGACAGACAGACAGACAGACAGACAGACAGACAGACAGACAGATAGATAGATAGATAGATAGATAGATAGATAGATAGATAGATAGATAGATAGATAGATAGATAGATAGATAGATAGATAGATAGATAGATAGATAGATAGATAGATAGATAGATAGATAGATAGATAGATAGATAGATAGATAGATAGATAGATAGATAGATAGATAGATAAAACTCAAACAGAGCCTGCATATAAAGGCAGTGATATCAGGATGCATCTTCGCTTTCTTCTTCTTCATATTCTTTTCTATTTCGATTGACTTGAAGCCAAGTTTCATGTGTAGGGGGATGGTAGAAAAAAATACAAGACTGATACGACACGAGTCAGACTTACAACCTGTCCATCAACCTTTGAACTCTGTCTGGAGTGAGAAATGGATGGAGGCAAAGGAGTGATTGTGTGTAACTCACCTTTACACACACACACACACACACACGCACACACACACATCTGAACACACAGTGCTGAGTTGGAATTTGATGCACTTCAATCAATTTTGTGTATTTAATATCAAGAGTGCATTAAAGCACTCAGCGAGAAGGTGCAGCTTCCGGCATGGGACTCAACAATCCTGCCGCTCGTTTTCCAGCACTTTCTTCTCCCTGTCTGCCTGTGAGCCAGCTTTGTGAGTGTGCTCTGCAGCATCCTTTTCTTGTGAATCAACCGCCGCCTCCTCGTCCTCCAATCCCTTTGTAGAAATAAAAGACAAACTCCCACCTCTCCCTCCACTCTGGAAATACTGCACTGCAAACAACTCACATTCTCTTAGGTTCTTAATGAATTATTCACACGGCTCGCCAAAATTCACCCTTTTCTTTCAAGCGCAAGGAATAATCACTGCAGTCAGCCCAGAAATGCATCGTGCTATAAATACACCTACCGTATAACCCCAGAAACACACTAACACGCACATCAGCATCAGCACCGGGCCCCCACCCCCGAGTGAAAAGCACATCAACTATGAGGACATACTGCAGGGTCCCTCTTGTGTGCACTTTGTATGCAAGGGAGGGACACCAGTTATGTCATCGCCTCCACACCATTTATGTGTCCTTGCTGATGCAACATGAAGGCTGCTCTTCATCGACGTGCTCTCTGGGTGTTTGGGTCACATGAGCGGGCTATACACATACTGGTGGAAGCTTCCCAAAACTGCAGCCACATGTAAGCTTTGCCAGATATGATCCCATGTGCAAGAATGACAAATGGACTTGTCAGAGGGGGCATTAAAATGAAAAGACGGCAAAATGAGGTCACAAGTCCTCCTCTGTTGCATTATGGGGAACTTTCACCCAAGCACTAGATGAAAAATGACACCACAGGATGCCTTATGGGTGTTCCATTGTCAACACGGCGTGTGTGAACGTAAATAAAGTGGGTGGGGAGGACACAAGCACGGCGAGGCTGGAGCAAAGCTTGGTCATGCAAGCACCCACCTTACACAGCTGAAAGTTTTCCGACACCAGCGTCTCCTGCACGTCGATCTCTTTGGGGGTAGGCGCTGTGGTGGGGGTCCCGGCGGCGCTGCCACACGACGGAGATCCAATCGTCCCGCCACTTGGAGAGGAGGTGGTCAACCCGTCCAACACCTTCCGAAACTTCTTCATTTCTGATGTCTTGGTTTTACACTAATGTGGGGAAAGAGTATGAAATGAGGCTTTCTGCAGATGCCCGATGAGAAGGTCTGCTCCTGCAGATATGTCAGGCTCCTCCTCTGTCTTTAAGTGAAATTTAAAAAGTCACACAGGCACCTCATCCTGGCTGTTGAATGCGTCTGGACCACTCACCGCCTCACAGCCGCTGCCGTCGTTGTTGTTGCAGATGTGTCTCGCCTATAGCCCAAACTTCACACCGCTTCTTTAGATCCTAAAGTAGGATCCACGCGGCATGGAGGAACATCCCACACATCAGTAACAGTCACGGAGACGCGCAGCCATGCTCCGATGTGAGTGGAGGACAAAAAGAACTCAGTGCAGGCAGGATCCACTTCTTTAGGGAGGGGGAAAAACTGACACTTCAAACAGTGTAGGAGCAGCACGAGTCCACACAATCCACAGTAAGACAGAGACAAATGCTTGGATGTGTGGATGGATGCAATTTCTAGTCGCTTCAGCCCAGACACAAGCAGTGAGACTGGAGCTGTCCACGGTGCTGAAAACATTCGACAAGCTAGGCACCGCCCCCTTCTCGCTTTGCCTCTGTCTTGCTCTCTCTCTCTCTCTTTCTCTCTCTCCGGCCTTTTTCCACTCCTCAATCGCTAAAGGAAATTGCAATAGAAAAACCTCGGTTGCTGCTTTGTTTGCGAAGGGGGAATGCATTGATAGAATTACTAAATATTCTTGGCGAAAAAAAGGCTTCCATCTGTTTATTGCCTCTCTCACTTGAAGTTTACTGTCAAACTAAACATCAAACAAAGACGATTAAACACTGTGTTTTTCAGCCATATGGCTTCGCCTTTCGTCCACTAACTTAAGGCTAATGCTAACATAGGCAATGGTTAGCATCTGTGTAGTTGTGCTGGAACCCATTCATTTCAACAAAGAAAGATCATTTGAGATGTTTTGAGTCAGAAGGACAGTCAAGGAACGAATTTGTGGTATCTATTAGTTCGCACCCATGATTAAAGTGAATATGCCTGCTAATGTAATTTCATTTAAATAGAGCAATAAAATTCTCAGCTAAACTTATTTTATCAATTTGGTTAATTTATCAGTCTGTTCACTAGGTGTGTTCTGTCATTTGTGTAATAAATCTGCATACTTTTTATTATTGTTACAGGGAGCACTCTAGTTACAATAGTCCCAACCTATACAATGAAGGAACTGCTCGGTTTATATTCTATATATTACTTCTACTCTTTTTTTATGGCCAGATGGATGTACAGTGCTTGCATAATCCTGATACAGAAATTCCGGCCGATTAAGTACTGCCACGGATAGCGAAGAACTGCAAGTGACTCCTCTCACCATAAAAATGTTAAATTGCTTGTAGATGCCACAAGATGGTGTGATAGCATTACTTTTCAATAAGACAGATTTGACCACTCTGGTGGTCCTTGCCTAAATAGGATCTCCCTACCCTCAATTCAACATAGTTCTTTCACACCAAGTTTCCAAAAGATGACGCCAAAGTAATACTTTTCTGTTAGATATGGCTTTGGCACCATAGTGTGTCATTTCAAAAGGAACATTAAAACTGTATATGTACTGTACTGCTACAGTAATTGGCGTTCTGGTCCAGTCTGTATCACAAAAGCTTGATTATGTGAAATAAAATTGTGGTGCCCACTTTAAAAAATGTTGCATAGTGTACAATTCGATTGAATAGCATTGAAAGGGCCCTTTCTGTCAACGTCCATGTGACAACATCTAAAAAAAAGATTTGCATATTCAGTTCAGTGGTTGTACTCCAGGTCTGCTGATCTCCACTGGCGTTTAAGCATTTTTTTAAACGTTATTTAATATTTTATAGTGTACCGGCAAGACAAGGCCTTTAATCGGAATGTGAGTGGTGCACAGCTATTAACACATCACATTGATGCAAGGGTCTTTAGGCTACAAGAACATGCCAAAAGTCTCCTCAGATGAAGAGCTTCTCTGAAGATTACCCTTAGGGGCACTTGCACACTTACACATTTGTAGTGCTGTGTTTTCATATTGTTCAAGTTAGCATGCGATTGAGTCTAGCTCATTCATTGCATGTATGATGCAGTTTTTATTATATTTTGGGGTTGTTGTTGGTTTTTCTTTTTTTTTTTTTGATGGGTGGGTTATGGAGTAGGAAATACAAAAAGAATACTGACAGACATCGGATGATGTATGTGAGTAAACCTCAGTAAATTTCCCCTGTGGGTCGATCAGTCCTATAATTGCGGTAGCTGAGACAATCAGCACGGTCAAGCTGGTTTGAGACCATTCTTAAATATTTTAACAGACAGTCATTAAAGGTATCAAAGAAAACCACATGAGTGATTTTTTGCACATACTCATCCATTAACGAGGCCACAAACATACATTATATGGGCAGACCCTCTTTTCTTTTCAGTGTAAGTGACTGTGGATTGTTTTTCAACCCCTTCAGGACATTGAAGTTCCCTTTCTAGTTCAAAACATAATCCGGAACAATCAGGTGAGAAAATAACACATCTCAGTGCCTGTTTTATATTTTGTTGTTGTAAGTGACAGTGCCTGCATAAAAGGTAATGACAAGACTGATATGGAATGTGACAGAGATGGCAACGCAGTACTTTTTGGCAGCATCCCTGCATGACGCAAGACCAACCTAAAAGGTCAAAATGAATTCCATGTATAAATATGTAAAACGCAGTGTGCAAATTTAAACATTTGTCACATTTATGAGATACAGCTGGGTATAAAATGTCAAGAATCCGATTTATAAGTGCAGAGGAAGAATAAAACTATTCAAATGAAATCAGGTATCATAATTACTTCATTTGAATGCTCAGGACGAGTGATATTACGTAAGCTTTTACATCACCAGTCTCTGCCCTCTGGCAATGTTAGATGTGTTTTCATTCTGAGCATGGCACACATGCCCCGTGTGACCTACTCCGCAATCTGATTCGGATATGATGATAAAAAGTCAACACTGACAAGATCACATTGACGCAAAAGCCATCTCAAGCAGAGCTCGCAACGGTTATTTTGTTGTCCTTTCTTTTGGAACCTTCCAATGATACATTGTAGGGAAAGTAGGGCATGAAAAATGTGTCTACTATTGTGTAAGAAAGAGAAAGACATTAACACCCTTGCTCGGTCTAAAGACTTGGATGTTGAACGCTCGAACTAAAAGAGGTTTTGTTTTGACAGGTACAATGTAGGTCAGATAGTCTATTGAAAAATTTCGCACTCAGAAGTACAATGAAGGCATATCCAGACAGTCGACATTTTTCCTTCTTTCTTCATGAAAACTAGCGTCCAGTGCAGCGGTAATGCCCAACGTGTTTGACAGAAGAAACCATCCATTTTCTAACTGGCTCTTCCTCGCAGGTGTGCTGGAGCCTATCCCAGCTCTCTTTGGGCATTTAGGTGGGGTAAACCCTGAACTGGTTGCCAGCCCATCGCAGGGCACACATAGATGAACATGCATTCTCGCTCACACTCACACCTGGGGAAAATTTAGAATGTTCCATTAAACCCACGAAGAAAACACACGGGGAGAGCATGCAAACTCTACACAGAAAGGCCGGAACCAGAATCGAACCCTGCACTACTGCAATGTGAGACAGGCGTGCTAACCAGTCAACTACCATGTAGGCCTACAGAAGAAGACACGGTTTGATTTTTGACAATTTTGAAGCCTCATTTTGCAGGTTTGCCGATTTTTTTATATATATTCTCTACAGTGTGTCAAATGTGAGAAAACATTTATTTTCACTTTGGAGGGACTTTAAGGTAAATGACTACAGACAGTGTCATGGAATTGTCATGAAATATTCATATATGATTAGCAATTCAGATGATTGCTGATGAGTAAGGTAGAACTCGTACGCGCCAAACTATAATCACAAGGGCATATTTTGCGCAATAAAAATTGTTGTCGACAGATGTTTAGGGTGCCTCTTTTCGTATATTTAGATGTCAGAAAACGAGAATGGGTAGATTCTTCTCTTTTGAATGTTTGTCTTTGTTAAAAGCCTCTTCTTGAGTTTGGGAGTGGCTGCATATACTAAATTGGCCCATTAAATTTTTGATGGGGGGCAGGGATGACCTTTGGTTTACATGTGGACCACAAGCTGGGTTTTTTAAATGATTGATATCTTAGCCCGCATGCAGCATTTTCATGCTTTTAGTTTGCAATTTTATCAAGTTGGTTCATACAGTTTTGTAGTCTATGAGCTCAGAAAAATTGCTGCATTTAGGAAGGTATTCAGAAATCATAGGCAAATTCAAACACCAATCATGTACAAGTTCAGTGCGACCACCAATCATTACTGACCAGCAGATGAAAACAAGAGATCTTTCTAATTTGTTCTCTTTCATTCTCATTTGAAAGCCTGGGTGCCTAGATAGACGGTGCTCTTTGAATCAAAACCTAATAGGAAGCAAGAGCTGAATTGTCTTTCATCAAAGCTGACCTCCCTTTAGAGCAAAGGTACAGTACAGAAGTGAGTGCATTTCTCCTAACGAATGCTTAACAGCCAGTAGGACATCTTATGTTGGATTTTCTCAGCCGGGACAGTGCCTTCAATTGCCAAGGCTGCCCTATGTCATCGATTCTGTTCATAACCTTTACGGACAGAATTTCTACACGTAGTCGAGGATGATGTGGTACTGATGGCTTCTTGAAGCCGTGATCCAGAACTCTCAATGGAGCAGTTCGCAGCCAAGTGTGAAAATCAGTACTTCTAAATCTGAGGCCCTGGTGCTCAGTCGGAAAAGGGTGGAGTGCCCTCTCCAGGTCGGGGATGAGGACCTGCCCCTAGTGGAGAAGTTTAAGTATCTCCGTGGCTTGTTCACAAGTGAGGGTTGAATGGAGCGGGAAATCGGCAGAATGCCTCTGTCTCGGTCTGTTGAGGTGAATCTTTCAATTTACCATTCGATCTACACTCCTACTCTCACTTATAAGCATGTGGGTCATGGCCGAAAGAACAAAGATTCCCAATAAAAGCATCTGAAATGGGTTTTCCCCGCAATGTGTCCGGGCTCTCCCTTAGAGATAGGGTGAGAAGCTCGGTCATCCGTGAGGGACTCAGAGTCAAGCTGCACATTGAGAGGAGCCAGATGAGGTGGCTCGGGCACCTGATTAGGATGCCTTCTGGATGCCTCCCCTGGTGAGGTGTTTGTCCCACTGGCAGGAAGCCCCCAGGCCGACCCAGGGCATGCTTGGAGGGACCATGTCTCCCGGCTGGCCTCAAAACGCCTTGGGAACCCTCCAGAAGAATTGGAAAATGTGGCTGGGGGAAAGAAAGTGTGGGCTTCCCTGCTAAAGCTGCTACCTCCGCAACCTGACCCCGGATAAGCGGTAGAAAATGATATGTTACGGTCTGGTATTTATTTCACTTTAGAGAGACTTTAAGTTCCAAAAATCCAATTGTTGTGTGTGTTTGCTTTCAATGTAGTGTTACCGTATTTTCCGCACTAAAGGGCGCACCTAAAAGCCTTCCATTTTCTTAAAAGCTCACAGCGCGCCTTAAAATCCGATGCGCCTTGTGTCTGGTCATTACGGTAATATGTCAACCCCAAAATGGAGAAATGCTTACAACGCAGAGTTCAAATTTAAGGCGATCGGTTTCGTAGTTGAACACGGAAATGGAGCAACGGCAAGAGAGTCCATTGTTAACGAGTCAATGTTGTAACTTGCTGTTGGTTAAGTGAACGGTGTCGCTGCTTTATTAAATAAGATTTACTGACATCTGATTGTCGCTATATAAAACAGGGTGTAGTGTAGTGTTCTGTTGGCATTTCCTTGAGCGTAGCTCCATTTAGTGGCTGCATTGTAGATTGCGTCTTATAACGTGGTGTGTCCAATATATTTAAACAATTACAAAATAGGCCATTCATTGAAGATGCGTGTTATAATCCGGTGCGCCTTTTAGTGTGTAAAATCCAGTATTATTCCACAATTCCTTAAGAACAAGTTTAAAAAGAGGACGACTGCAATTAAAGCTAGCAAAAAAATACGCTGTTCTTCACATAGATGTTACCGTAATTTCACATCGGGAAGTTGCTTGTTTAGCAAAAAAAAAAATGTAGATGTCAAAAGGAAACAACACTTCTTCACTGCTGTAATCATCAGATAATTAGTAAACCACCAACAGCACATAATTTGCACAAAGAACATCATATGGTTGCAGAGCTAAAGGCAACTGCTCCTGTTGCTTTTAGTTTCTCGTCGCACAATGTTTGCAGTGAAGCTCACAGCGCTCAGTGACAACTCACTCTTTCTGAAAAAGTATTCAAACAGCTACAAATCGTATATGATGACAGTATATTCTGGCTCGAATAAAATTATCCATCCATCCGTCCATTTTCTAATCCGCATATCCTCACAAGGGTCACAGACAAACTGGAGCCTATCCCGGCTGTCTTCGGGCAGCAGGTGGGGGACACCCTGAAACGGTTGTCAGCCAATCGCAGTCAAATGAAATTATTAAAATTTAAATACAACTTTGACTTTTCAGGTTGTGGCGGATTCCAATGCCCAAGGTAATCAGCACATTCACGAGACAATGATGCTTGATAAAACATTTCAGTTTTGTTTTGGGCAGAAATCTATTGAAGTTGAAGTATTTGGCGTCATCCATAATGGCCCTTAGGTTCTCATGAATGCGTTGAATATTAGGCTGTCAAGTCAAATGTCTGAGGCCTATTTGTCTCTTGGAACAAGAAAATTGGTTTCTGGGTGTTGAATCACTGGTGAGAGCATATGTGAAAGGCTGACAGTCCCTGTACAAAATGATGACATCGAATAGTTTGGTGAGAATCAAACGGATGGACGAATAATAAAATGACTTTGGCATCTCCAAGTGCTCTATTCACATCCACTTTCGGGAAAGTCGCTTCAGAAAATGAAGTTCCATTTTGATGGTAACAGAATTTTTCTTCCCTTTTAAATATCGAGGTCTTGGAACACATTGCATACTAGTGTGGAGGCCGAACAGTCGTACAATAATCATCTAAACACTGCGGAAGAATGCAAAATTGAAAGAGTTCTTGGTCTTTGACCAACGCCTCTACAAATGATCAGTAATGGCATTTGAATACGCACATTTTGTGTAATGTCGTAAACGAACAGTAGGGATGGACGATATATATATTCCTCAAAATTATGGCCAAAGTTGCTTTCACGATGTGTAATTTTACATTATCATGTATTGAACACTCTATATTGTCCATAGGCGTGAACGTGAATGGTTTGTCTATTTGTGCCTTGCGATGGGCTGGCGATCATTTCATAGTGTACCCCGCCAACTGCCCGAAGACAGCTCGGATAGGCTACTCTCTCAACTGTGGGCCAATACACAAATGAACAGGTTCATTGACTGGCTGCAAATTAAGAGGAAGGGATGAAATCCTCATTCGGTGAATCCGCGTGCGTAGATGGCAGAGAAAGTGATTTCAATCTGCCAATCACCGTGCAGGATTCAGTCAAATGATTCCGTGGCAGCAGCCAAGGGAGTGTCCCGTCACAGCGAGTACCGGTAATTAAATCGCTAGAGCTTCAGTCCGCATCAAGACAAAGTCGTCAAAAATAAGAATGGGCGGGTGGGGATAAATAAATAAAACCTCTAACCTTTAGCTAAATGCAGCTGAGCTCACTGACCAAATGTTTGTATTTGAGGGGTAATAACGTCGTCACTGGGTGGAGTGACGACTGGTATTGATTCATGCTCAACAACCCAGATAATGACTACAAGGAAAGCTTGAGCGGTACAGGATTTTAAGTGAGCAGAGAATGGAAATGAGTGACTCACACATTAATGAATAGTCCCTTTCCCCCCAGGGCCTGAAAGTTTAATTACCGGTATGCCAGGAGACTTTTGCTGGGTGGCATAGAAACAAATGCTGGCATGAGGAGTCGGTGACGTCAACACCCAAACCCGTGGGACTTCTCCCACAGGGCCTGGTGGTGGGTGGAGGAGGTGGTGTGAAGCCAGCATGAAAGCAGAAAATGAAAGGAAATCAACTTCATGATCGAGATACTTATTCATCGCAAATTAGACACGATATGAAAGCTATTAGGTCGTTTCTGCATTTGATGGCCAGGTAGCCGCTTGCAAGACCAGAAAACGATTTGACTTCGTTAACCAAGAGCAATAGGTTGAATTTCTGTTTCGCTTTAAAAAAATAAAATGATGCGATGTGATGTGCAAAACAATTGTAAATAGCACAGCCACTGTAACATTTATTTTGTGAATGCAAACACTTTGTTTTTCTTCTTTCTTCTTTCTACCCACACTCTTGCTGCTTTAGACTGTAAATTTCCCCAGTGTGGGACAAATAAAGGATATCTTATGAGGTGTCCGGTTCTCCTCCTACTTTCTGTCCTATCTATCTATCATGTGTAATTGTCACTGCACACCAAGTGGGATGGCGATTGAAGTGGATCATCTAACACTGTGGTTCTTAAGTTGGTTTCGATCGAACCCTAGGTGGTTCGGTGAATCGGTCTCAGGGGTTCGACAGAGCTTCTGCCATGGAGGTTAAGACACACCCGACTCAACATGTCAATTAGTTATGATACGCTTGGCCATCACTGGCTGGTTCATTATTTTTCAGTTTTTAATAAATGTGTTTTTTGTATGTCTTGAATTTGTAAAAAAATAAAAATAAAAATAAATAATCAGATTTTTACTTTCACTAATGAAGGGTTCGGTGAGTGTGCATATGAATTGGTTGGGCTCGGTACCTCGAACAAGGTTAAAGAACCACTGATCTAATTATATTTGCCGACTCTTCACTGTACACGTTTTTCCAACATTGTTTTTGTTCATTACTTTTCTTCAAGCAATGCATAAATGACTTTGCGACCGACGGACACTCTCCATACTTGGCAATGTTTGGAACCCGGGAAAGGTTTTTGTTCGATTTGATAACAACCCGAACCTGGCAACTCATATTTTGAGTCACAGCGAAAACAGTGAAAACTAGTGGCAGAACCCCACACATGAAGCGACGGTTCAGGCGGTTTCGGCGGTGTTACTTTGTCGTGTGCCGGGCCTAAAGTTTAGATACCATCAAGCTACATTCCAGAGTTTCACGGTCCCCCCCCAAAATTGTCTGTAAAAAGCCATGTCTTGCCAAAACAACTTCCAAAATGTATTCAACAAGTTCCTTTTGTGACATCCGACTAGTGTTATTATCACAGCACGTTTATCAGTTGAAGTAGCGACGTCTGTCAAGGATGCAAGACATGAGGTCGTAAACACACTGTGAGGTATGAACGACATTAGTTGTTCAAAAGCTCAGAAAAATATGAAGAGGGATTTAAAGTTAAGTTCAGAAGACTGAACAACAATTTGGTAGATTGAACAGTCGGACGAATAAAGAGAAGACAGCCTTGGTAAAACACAAGGCTGGACTGGAAACCAACACATCGTCTGAGAGGCCAAAGTGGTCGCTTCTCACCATGAATTTTGAGACGGAAATGACTCGTATACCTAATTAGTCTTAAGTTAAGTTAAGTTAAGTTGAGTTAGAAAACCTTTATTAGTCTGGCTAATGGAGAAATTCTCAATTCACAGCAGCAAAGTTATGAAAGGAAGAAGTAGAACCAAAAAATATAGGAGCTGCTGGAAAGGCAGCCACTCTCGCGGCGCCATTTTGAAGTCAAAATAACAAAAATAACACAACAAACACATAGGACTCAGACAGTCGTGCAACAAAGAACACAATTGAAAGTAACTTCAAAGTTTCCAATATTGACGATGGCTTTCAACTCAACTTAATAGCAGTCACTAAAAATGAATGATTATTTTCTGGTTTGGGGAGCAGTAGAGCTGTCCCTAGCAGCATTCAGACGTTAATCGGCCATGAAAATAGGTGAACACTCTTGACAGTTTCCAAAGGGGATGAGAAATGATCAGAGGTCCGAGAAGGTCAAGTCACTGATCGATAGTTCGCTCAAATCAAGTCTCCAGAGTGAGCGCCGGAGGAACAGCGGTTGCAAAGCCGTCACGTCATTGGAGGTAATTGATAACGGGAATTTTCTTGAAGGGAACACATGCATTTATTGGCAGTATGTATTTCAAATGTTTTAATCGCAGCTTTGTCATTATTCTCCAGCCTTACTGATGAAAGGATGCCCGCTAACACGAATGGATTTAAATTCTCAGCAGACAACTCATCTGTGATCATTTCAAACGGGTGCCAAGCACATTTAGTTGGGAATTCCAATTGTATCAGTGAGTAAGGAGGAGCAAATCATAAATGAATGCTTCAAAATCAGCAATCAGAGTTCATTTATGGCCAAGTGCCTACATCTAATAAGTGGGCATCTGATCTGGAGGAAATAAATAAATGATTTCTCAGGGTGGCATCTAGCCTTAGAGGAAAACCAGTGGTGCGGTGATTAGAGATCCATTTTTTTTCCCACCTCCAAGTATGACAGTAAAATGTGGTTCCGTTTCATTTCACTGCACCTGAATAGTCAAGTCTTGAAGAGTGCGATTGTGTCATGACAGATGACATGGTGACAATAGAAGAGCACCGTGAAAATACACTTCGCAAAGAGGATGATGAACGCAGGTGGATGGACGAAATCATTCGAGAGCTATCAGATTGCTAGGAGGGTCGGGAAAGCAACTAGCAAGCTGCGCGGCAGACAGCTCGATCATCAGGCGCTTCATCGTCAGGCTTTGTTTAGATGAAGAGTGACAGCGACACCCCGATCAATCAATCCTGATGTAATCTTCCCTGGGCAACCGTTTTCAATCCATTCGCTCATACATGGCCACAAAACAAACACCTGCCACCCTTGTCCTCTGCATGTCAGCGTTAATCCATTCTATGATCATTTATAACAAAGATAATGAAGATAAGACCAAAGAAAAATCGAGACCAGAGGAATCCATTATCACCTCATCGCAATATTTCAGGGTTTACACCTGCTTTATGGCTAACATGTTGAATTCCATTCAGCGGCTGTATAAGCCCCAACACATCTTTCTCTACCGTGCGTGCCTCGCCAGATCAATGGCACAGCGTGCGATTAGGTTTTTAATTGCACTGCGCCCGAAGGGTGGGGGTTGTTTTAATGAGGCCGAATCCCGTTTTCTTCCTGACCTTTGAGGCTCTGCCCTACAGGTGTCCATCCTCTGACTTAAAAGAGATATATGGGCGAGTAGGGTTTCCCTTTAGAGGTGCCCGACCTCAGCAAGTCCCTCTGCAGAGCTTGACATTTTAACCTGGAGAAGGCAAAGAAGTGGATCAGTCAATCACCTGGAATGAATCCAACTGAACATTCATTTTAGGTGCCCAAGAAAAAAACTGAAGGGGCAATGTCCCAAGAACAAGCGGGAATTGAAGATGGTTGCAGCAGAGGGCTGAGTGTTCAATCAGCCCACCATGCATGTTTTTGGAATGTGGGAGGAAACCGGAGTACCCGAAGAAAACCAACACAGGCACGGGAAGAACATGCAAATTTCAAACAGGAACGCTGGAGCCAGAATATAACCCCGCACCTTTGCACTGTGAGGCCAACCTACTCACCAGTCGACCACCAGGCCGCCCTACAAATATACAAATGGTTGTTCACCTGATTTGAATGTAAATGAATAGAAAGTCTGCACTTAGGCACATCTTTTTGGTTTCGTTTTAAATCCACTGTGGTTGTGTTCATTGCCAAAAAGATAAGAATTGTGTCAATGTCCCAAATATTCATGGCATGATTGCATGTAATATTGGGTGCACATGCTCAATGCCATTCCAGTGTTTTAACACCATTGTATAACCTCAGGCACCACTCAAAGAAGGCCTACTGTGACTATAATCAGAGGGTGACTTGGACTTGTTTTACATTTTGTTTCATAATAGTGAGGATATTTAAAAAGATCGTAATTTTCCACACTAAAAGGCGCACTGGATTATCAGGCGCACCTTCAATGAATTTTGTCATTTTTTTCATACATTGGGAACACCACATTATAACCCGCAATCTACAATGTATCCACAAGATGGAGCTACGCTCAAGAAAACAAACAGAACGATCAGATGTCAGTAAAACCTATTTACTAAATCAGTGACACAGTTCACTTAACCAACAGCAAGTTATAACATTGAATCGTTAACTGTGAACTCTCTTGTCGCTGCTCTTATTTCCGAGTTCAACTGCATAACCGATCGCTTTAAGTTTGAACTCTGCGTTGTCAGCATGTCTCGAGCAATGAGCCATTTTGGGTTCGAAATATTACCGTAATGAGCATACACAAGGCGGATCGGATTTTAAGGCACACTGTGAGCTTTTAAGAAAATGGAAGGCTTTTAGGTGCGCCTTTTAGTGCAGAAAATACGGTACTTTATATCTTCCACTCATGCAGGCTGTGGCACTGTAGCCTTGCAGTGCCCTCTTCACAGTAACCCTGGTCTATCCTAAAGAAAAGGGCAGCAAGAAGCATGTGTCCCTTATACGCTACTGTTTTAATATAGGGTTTAGCGGACATTTTTTTACATTTTTTTTTTATGCGAGTCCTGTAAAATTCTAAAGAAATATTTCAAAAGAAAAAAAACAGTACAGGTTAGCTGCAAGGGAAAAAAATGTATTTCAGACTGAAATGTCACAACACATTGCTCTTTTTGTTGAGCAATAGCTTGAAGCTTTCAATATGGGTTGCCTCTTCACAGACCCACCAGATAGCATTGATGATAACTGAGACAGATATTTGTCTTAAATTTCTTCTGGGAAAAACAAAAAGACAGCTTTGTTCTCAACAGCTGTTGAAGAAAGACATATTGGCACAAAATGCAGGTAGCTAGCTTGCAAGATGTCGAAAATACTTGGGAATGAACACCTCACACGGAGTGACCTCTGAGGACACACTGGCAAAGCTCGTGTGTCCACTTTGTTCATTGAAAGAACATTGATAGTGAATGGAATAACTTGGGAAGCAGCATCTTGGTAAGTGTGTCAAGGCCCCGACTATAAAGGGGCAGCACGGTGAAGGCAAATGTATTAGAAGAGAAAAAAAAACAAAAGAATAAGTGTAAGAATTCAAAAGTACATGTCTTGGAAGAGTTTCTGCCCCATTTCAATGTAGGCCTCTTTTTCCTGCGCAGACATCTGCTCTACCAGCTCTGGCCTCTGGCTCACCTCTCCATAAGAGAAGGGCCGGCCTCCCACCATCACTGTCGGCTCATCTCCCACCTCCTCAAAGTCATCATCGTCCTCTTCCTCCTCCGCAGCTCGTCGAGGTGCAGCAGCAGCTACGTGAGGGGGAGGAGCAGAGGGCATCTCTTCGTCGGACTCACTGGTGTCGCTCTCCGAGTCGCTGGCATTGGCCGAGGCAGACACCAGCCCCCTGGTGGCGGCGTTTGCTCCGCCTCCACCGGGTCCTGCCACGGCTCGCTTCTCATGGATGAGCAGGGCCCGCATCACCTCCTCGTTTTCGTCGGACTGGCCAGCTCTAGGATGACTTGCTCCATCTTGGATCCCGGTCGCAATGTCTCCCCCTGTGAAATGAAAATAATTTGAAAAATAACTCATGGCTTTTAATTTCTTACGCTAACCTGCAACTAAGATGGAAATTAATAGTTAACGATTGTTCAACCGAAACTTTGAAAGAAACTCATATACATTTCCACAAGCACGGGAATATTAATAAGCAAATCAGAAAATCAACCAACCAAGCGCCTGAATATTTCAAATCAAGCAATTATGGTTCAAAAGAAATCTGGCCAGGCCTGATTGCTACATGCCCTTGGTGGTTGAACAATAGCTAGGATACCTCAGTGAAGGGCACAGACAGAAAGAAATAGCCTGCTTTGACCACACATAAACTGCCATGGCAACCAAAAGAAGAAAATGCGATTTTTAGGCTATTGTGGAAATGTCAGGGCGAATTTGGTTTATTTGACAGTACATTCAATCATGACAGATTTGAAATAGAATAACATATAAAACTGTACTGTGTTAGCAACCAGGCACAACCACAAAGAGTGAAAATGTAGGAGTACATGACACCCTCATGAAAAGGTTTATGACTGTCCATAGATAGCACAAGATGGCACAAAGAACCGGTACTTTTGTATTCTACTGGAATGACCTGTCTAATTGAAGCTCATTTCCTCACTTTAACATTGTTCCCATGCTACCACAAGATGGTGCCAAAACAATACTTTTATATTTGACATGACTTGGTGTAACGACGGACACGGAAAAAATCTGCTAACGTGAATTTATAGATTGAGAGCAAACCGCAAATATGCAGGGAACATTGCACACCAATTACTTGAACCGCCTCAGAATGACAAAAAAATTAAATGACAAACAAGGAAAAACACTTACGATTCTTCAGTATGTCCGTCTCGCTGTAAGCACCTTGCACTGTGCTCTGGGTCAACCAGACGGGTCTGTCCTTCGATGCTGTGCCCTCGCTCGCTTGCTTCTGTGGGTCATCCTGATCCTCCATATTGATGACAACATTTTGGGTGTAAAGGTCAGCGTAGACTGAGCCTTTGTTGGACCAGGCTTCCCGGTGGGGGCCACTTGCAGCGTTTGCAGCAGCCGCCGCATTGCGCTCCCGACTGGAAAATAGATCCGCATTACAGTATTGGCATTCTGCTGCTACGATTAGTGAAGTCAAATTGATGAGCACCGGAGGGTCCTCATCGTGACTGAGGTGGAGGACACTGACCTCTGCTTGAGGGCAGGGATCTCTGTGGGTTCGGGCTCCAGCAGATCATGAGACAAGTTCACATCCTCGGTCTCACGCAGCAGCACATAGATGGGCTCGATCTGTTCATTAAATCGTGCCACCAGTGTCCTAGCATCAGGGCACACGGATTCATCCTCTTCTACCTCTGTCTGACAGAATGTGCAACGGAACGTACCTGTGTGAAAGACAGCCGTGCAGATAAATAGTGATGGTTGACTACAAACAACAAGCCCCTCCACCTCAAGTGGGATCATTTTTTTCACAGGTAACATTCTCTTGTCAAAAGTCATTTGTGATCTCGAGCATCCCATATTTGACTCCTGTACAGTACTGACCGATACTTGCGTAAAGGGAACTACACAATGCAGAAAGGGTTACATTTGATGGCGGGTTACACTCTGTTGCCCTGCTATGAAGCACAGGACAAAACTGCATGGAGCTTAAAAGCACTGTTGTGTGCAAACCATAACGGAAAGGCTTAAAAAACAAAAACCTACCTTCATCATAGCATAATCCAAACACATTTCCAAATGTGTTTCATTTTATACATCTGGACAAATGGCGAGCTGGATGATCAACATGTTTGCAAGACATTTCCGCTTTAAAGACACTGCAGACTGTCCTCCCATTAACCCCAAGGTAAGCCTTGTAGTTTACTCCACTATGCATCTCTTTTCCTCAAGGGAGGGTGCAGTGACGGCTGCACTGTGCGGCTGAGGGGTTTGGGACCTTGTGTACACATCCTCCGCTTCCTGTAATGGGCCATCTGCTTCCCGTGCTGATTTCACTGCCAATAATGGGAACTGTTCCAGCATTAGCACAAGCCCCGTCTCTTTTTTGGGTGTTGTCATTTGTGTAAAACACGCACACAAAATCCATCCCGACCATAACCAATTGCAACTGTTTACATGGTTGCCTTACATGAAAGAACATCTGCCTTTCAGCCAGCAAGAACATCAATGGGAGACAATAAATTCCAAGAAAGAATTCATCTGGATAAGACTCTTGGCTGATTTTCTCATTAACATTCTTTGAAGGTTGTCGCGCTTGACATAAAATAATAAATGCGCCAACAATAAAATGGCTTCAGTATCGACAATATTATCAATTCATTATTGATGTTTGTCACATCACTTTGTAAAATTGATTGAGGTGGATGACGAACTTCCATTCAACGCTCCAGTCGGCCTCTGATTGGTTCTCTTCTCGCTTTGACCCATGCGTTTCATTTTCTGAGTGGTTCTTTTCTCCTAAACGCGTATGATTCCTTGTTCTGAGTGGATTTAATCACTTTGATTATTCATCATTCATTCTAAAATCGTTATCGTATCAATGAATGACTTCTATTCTTGTTTTCATTTCGATTTAGTCTGAAAAAAAATGTGTGACAAAATAAATGACAACAATTTTTCGTCAACGAAATTAACACTGGCGGTAATTATACACGTAAGCAGCCGTGCTTTGCAGTCAGTACTGTCTTAATTCATTCAACACATTTGAATTCTTCCAACAACAAAAATAATTATTCTGTCTGGACCATACTTTCAAAATGTTTTGTGCAAATTAGTTCTGTAGTTTTTGTCAAAGACACTCACGGAAAAAAAAGATGACCAAAAAAAAGTTACCTATTTGAGGGGAGTAACAATAATAGTTTACCTGTCATGGGGTCAAACAGCTGATTGGCTTCTAGATCAGTGAAAGTGGAGAAGCAACAGGGACATCGGAATGAGGCCCGGTTGGTGGAGTCGCGTTCATCCGTCTCTATACGCCGTCTCATGTGATCCAGTTTGTACTTGACCACGTTCACAAGAACCCTGTCATGTCAGATTGGAGATTAAAGTCAATTGTTGTTCTATAATTAAAATAAAGTTAACCAACCACACAAAACATCTCATTGCTGTGCTTGCAAACAAGGGTTTCATTACAACTTGAATATTGGTACAATTTTTTGTACCAATTTTTCACTGATATTCTGCCTATAAACAGACTTTTTCTTTGTGAGCGAAATAATTCTGCAGGGATCAAATCGTTATTTTCCACACTCGACTGACCAGACACTAGAAATGGTGCAGAGCAAGGTTGGGCAACTATAGTACCGGTAAGTCTATAGTTGCCTTTGATTATTTAAAAATAAAAAACCTAAAAATCCTTTTAAAAATGTTTTCCACATTGTTTTCGGAACAAAAAAACAACAACCCCCCCCCCCCGCATCCCCACATAGAAAATCTGCAAATATGCGAATCCATAGGTGCCGAACCCCAAGTGTGCAGGGTCAACTTTGTTTTAAGTTGTCATACCACCAGACGACAGACATGGCTTTGTTGCATCAGGCCAAATATTTTCTTTGCATATTTGGAATGACATACAGGACGTAGTACTTCAAAAATATTAACATCTTGAGTGAGTAGATTTGTTTTTAATGAATACTGCAGATGAGTTGATTTGCTGTTCAGCAGTTTTGTGCCATTTTTGAATGGCAATTTCTATGCATGGAAAAAAACGGCAGGGTGTGGGGGCTCAGAGTATGTGATTATTTTATTGTATACAAAGGGTTTGACCCTTTGCTGTATGATTAGTGTCGTGGATCTTTTTTTACATGCCCTAAGAGCCGCATTATGCATGTGTGTATATACATCGTGTGTGTGTGTGTGTATGTATATATATATATATATATATATATATATATATATATATATATATATATATATATATATATAGGGGGGGGGGGAATATATGTTGTCGTTATTCAAAATGGCTTTTTTATCTTTTTTTTTTTTATAGATCTGCTTCGCAAATGTGAGGTCTTGTGTGGGCCCCTCAGTCACTTGATGAAAAATTGTGTACCCCTCGAGCATTATGTTGGGCATCCCTGGTGAAGATTATTACAGTAGTGCCATGCCTTGAAATATTAATAAATTGTTGTCCTCCTAAATACAGCCAAGGAAAAGAGCCAATAAAGGAAGGCAAGATAAACTGCGAATCACCTGTAATTGATGAAATAGTAGTTGTGTCGAGTTGCCTTGCCATCCGGGGCAGTCTCCACTCTCATTCGACACTTGACGAACTTGTCAGCTTTCAGCGTGTTGAGTACAGAGCGCAGTTGTTTCCGGTCAAACTTGAGCAGCTCCAGCATGTCTTCCTCGCGGACGCATGGGTTGCGAATGAGCACATCCAGGGCCAAGGCATGCTCCACCCCGTAGAAACCCCTCACCACCATCTTGGCGAGACGCTTCAATGCGGCGGGTACCTCGGTCAGGAGTTCTGGTTCTATCATCTTGTACTGTGGGGGAAGGTGGTCCAAATGATTTGTTGCGGAAATTACCTTTCTATTCTTCATTTGATGCCGTAATGCTTTTTTTCTCAAATAAATGTTAGCCTTAGTAATATCTTACAACGTATGCTTATCAGTATATGCATCCTCATTAGAACTAATCACCCAAATCATTTACAATACCCAGACTGTGTTGTCTATTATGAGGAGCCATTATTCTGATAGTAGTAACTTTAACCCTCCTGTTGTCCTCAGGTCAAAATGACCCCTCACTGTGTTAAAAACGCCCCCAAAAAACCCTAAATGATATTTTTTTAACTTTAAATTTTATGACTTTTCCGAGATTGGCCCCAACTGCAGAAAAATTGAAATGTTTTTATTCACATTTCCATGGAAGCTGTACCAAAAAAAGTACAAAGGTGGTCTTCGGGTCAAAATGACCCATGAGGCAAATAGGGTTGAAATCAAGGTCACAAAGTTATTTACACACCATAGAATGTTTCACTGTTTTAGTTGTGTCTCAGATCAATTAGTAGAACACGTGAACAAGACAGTAGCAGACATAAACAAGACAAGATAGGTGGCGTTCTCGAAGATGGCAGAACACTTTTTTGTGGATTTCAAGGGGTTATAAAGGTGCTACAGATGGCAGGACTCCGAATTATTTCTGTGCTGACGCCATGAGTGTGCTTTTTTTTCTGCTGTCCAGCAAGACAACTGAATCAGAAGAGGAAGTGTATCAGAAGAAGATGGGGAGGAATACAACCCAGAGTATGATGAATCATCTTCAGAACAAGAAGAAATCCCTGAAGCTGAAAGAGAGGCTTTCCTTTCAAAAAATGGCAAAATAACATGGTCCTCAGCAGCATATAACCAACAAGGCAGGCATGCAGAACAAAACGTACAGGAGCTCCTGAGAAACCTGATGACCCACCTTCCAAAGCCACTTCCCCAGCGAGGGTAAGAAAGAAGAAATCCCAGTTCTACCCTCAAAAGAAGGACTGTATAACACATACCGTGTGCTATAGGTGAAGAAAATATATCTGCAAAGGCTGTGCACTTGCATACTACGCTACAAATGTGCTAATTAGTTGAATGGGTTATCTTATTTTTCATATTTTTGTCTTGTATTGTCCTAAATAGTTTACTGGAGGAAATAAAAGAAAGAATCTTTCGCCATTGGAATGAATACAAATGCATCCATAACTCATTTTCGCACATTTTTTCCTTTTCTTAAGCTATAGAAATCCAAGTGAAGAGGGAGAAATATATCACACATAATGTGAAGGACAAGTTGTTTCTTCAAGTAATATGACATTTGGTGTTTAAAATTCAATTTAGCTGCTTATTTGGGTGGTTTAAAATGATGGGTCATTTTGACCCGGAGGACACAGGGTGTGTACATGAAATGAGGACAACTGGAGGGTTAAATTAATGCAAGAGTTCGAGTTCTTCTTTCATTTGTTACAAACTATGTACCGGTGCAAATGTATTAGATAAACACACTATTTAGGTAATTTACATTCAGACGATAAGGGAAATTAAACGATGTTAAAATAGCAGCCAAGTGGAAAACATGCTGATAGTTTGCTCATGAGTTCAACTTACGTGCTTCTCCGTTATACGCAGAAGGGACACAATATCCGTCCTCTACCCCCTTTCTCTCTTCAGGGAAAACACATCTTTCGGGAAAAAACACGGGAAACACTAGGTTTTAAATTGATCGACGGGGAAGTTTGCTAGCATGGTTCCTGGCTGAATTTTAGCAGCTACTCCGGAAAGAAAACGCAAAACTGGAGCACGACAATTTTTCGCAAATTTCCACTGGCTGATTGGGGCACGTGTAACCAATAAGAATGTACAATGTTGAGACGATGGTTCGTACATGACCAATAGTATTGAAGTAAATTAAACGAGGGCGGGACTTACGATGTTTTCTTCCGGGACGGCACTGTCTGCTACTCCTGTCACGTCATGGCTTCACTTGACAGAGTAAAGGTGCTAGTTTTAGGCGACTCCGGTAAGTACGTCATGTTTGAATAACATAGTCTTTAAGACAATGTACTTATACATCTTACCATGCCTTTCTTCAAAGTAAACTGTGGAGCGGCAATTTATAAACTTCCATAGCTTTGCATGATGTAGCCTTGTCATACTGGTTTGTTTATATACAAGGCAAGTGAGGCTGGAGGCTTAACGTGTTTAATTCGAACATTCCAAACCTTGGATGCGTATTAGATTTTTGTCCCCCATGTTGTGGTTAACACTATATTTTCTATTAACTTAAATCATGATACAAACTACAACTTGGCTCAATATAAGTGTTGTTAATATTCAAGGTGTTATTACATTCCATTCAAATTCTCAGTGTTTTACTTGCTGCTCTGTCTGTCCATAGGTGTAGGAAAATCCTCCTTAGTACATCTTTTGTGCCAGAATCAGGTTTTAGGAAATCCATCATGGACTGTCGGATGCTCGGTAGATGTACGGGTAAGTGAACATTTAATTATATAACAAATAATGCTGGTAGCTTTTGTAATCGTCCATTGTGCATTGTATATGTTTTTCCAGGTGCAAGACTATAAAGAGGGAACCCCAGAGGAGAAGACGTACTACATTGAACTATGGGATGTTGGGGGCTCTGTCGGCAGTGCCAGCAGTATCAAAAGCACACGAGCTGTGTTTTACAATTCAGTCAACGGTAGAGTTGCGTCCCTCCGACTACAGTATTTGTTGGCCACATAGAGCTTACCTGTCCTTTATTAATTTCATCAATCTTATCTTTTCAGGAATTATTTTGGTGCACGATCTGACAAATAAGAAATCTTCTCAGAATCTCTATCGTTGGTCACTGGAAGCTTTAAACAAGGATTCATCTCCAACTGGGGTCATTGTCTCGAATGGGTATGTTTTTTTTTGTTCAGTATCAACCTTGGGTGATGTATAATTTTAATCGTCTGTGAGTAGAGAGTGATACTGCATTCTCTATTTCTTGCAGTGACTATGACCGTGAGCAGTTTGCAGAGAACCCAGTGCCGTTGCTTCTCATCGGCACTAAGTTCGACCAGATTCCTGAGAATAAGCGTAGTGAAGTTCTCACAAGGACGGCCTTCTTGTCTGAAGACTTCAACGCGGAGGAGATCAATCTCGTATGTCAACCTTCTTTTTTTTCTTTTATTACTAAAACTGTTTTTAGAGCCGCAATAGCTCGCTGCTGAGTTTACATATTGACAACTCAAGAGCTATGGTGACCTCTAGTGGTTTGTGCATGGTAAATGTTCAGAATCCATCGACAGATCCCTTGTGTTCGTAGATCAACCAAATCCACCATCTCAAAGGGTTTGTGTATGAAAAATGTGATTTGTTTCTACAGGACTGCACTAATCTAAGATACTTGGCCGCAGGCACGTCCAATGCAGTGAAGCTTAGCAGATTCTTTGACAAGGTAAAATGGACTGAGACACACACAGCACTTGTTGACGTGGACTAAAACGTATTATTCAATCTTCATCAATTGATCAGCTAAACTAGAACATTGGTCCTAAATATATATATTATATATATATATATATATATATATATATATATATATATATATATATATATATATATATATATATATATATATATATATATATATATTATATTAGAGCTGTCAGTTTAGTGCGTTTTTATTGGCATTCATTTAAATGAATTTTAACGGGATTCAACATTTTCTCGCGAGATTAACGCGGCACACGTCACAAGCGGATGTTACGTTGCTCTATAAATACACCAGAAACAAAACAACAAGCGCGCTGCAGAAGTCCACGCCCATGTCTGTTTTGCCAGCCACGGCAGTGCGAGACACCGAAAACAGATACTAGAGTTTATGAATGGAAAGTTTACATTTAAAAAGTCACCATATTGCTCCACTGACAAGGCCAAAGTTATCTTTTCTTCTCTCTCTCTCTCTCTCTGTATCATACAGGTATACGATGTATGCCACTGACGCGATTGTTACTTGTTTGGAACTATTTTGTGTGGAAGGTTACAGTGTGCTGTGTCCATATAAATGGAGCGGATGGAGCTTCTCTGTGTTCGTCTGACAGTGACAGTGCGCTACAGTGGTAGCAACCGAGCGAAAGTAAAATGTCTCCATTGTTGTCATCGAACCAAGTGTAGTCATTCGAAATGAGGTCTACACAAAACCGTAGAGAGACTTCCGCGCAAGAAGGACCAACACAATCAACATAGCCTGTGTTAGAGGGAGTGAACCCCCCACCCCCTTTCAAAATGGTTTGCTCCTGCAGCACGGGGGGGGGGGGGGGGAAGTGTTGTGCTTGTTTGTACGGCCGGCAGTTTCGAATACAGCGGCACATAATGAACACTGGTGTCCGGTGTCTCGTTATTCTTCAACAAACATACAGAAACAGACTGCTGTGTTGAAACAAACTTGAGAAAAATGAAGTATACAACCATGGTTTAAATCCACTATAGGCTGAGTACTAGTGTACCGTATTTTCACGACTATTCGACGCATCGTACTAATGGCCGCAGTCTCATTAATGCGTGACATTTCTGTATTTTACACATACACAGGACGCATCGTACGAATAGCCGCAGTTTTACAGTGGTAAAACATACGCCAGCTTAAACATACGGCATGCATGCGTGCACTCTAACACGTTAGCTTGAAGCATACGGTAGCATGCCAAGACATACAGATAAGATAAAAACACGTTTTTAAAAAGGCAACGAAAGCAGAACTGAGTTTGGGTGTATTTTATTTAGCCATCGTACAATGTTCTCACGTTTTCGATCAATCATCACCCAGAAATCCATCAAAGTCCTCATCCTCTGTATCAGAAGCAGAGGACTGCACATCTCAGTTGTCATTGAATGCATCACATGCTAGTGTGAGTTGCTACGCATTGCCGAGCGGAAAGGAGTAGCATCAGCAAAGTCAACATTTCTCGCGTGTGAAGCTTTCCCACATTTGAAAGTAAAGAACAGAGCGAAACATGGTGGCAGCGCGTGTGTGTGTAGAAAGAATTGAACAATTGTGCAAGTACCGTAATCCATCAAAAACGCCGCGTTCCCTCTCGTTGTTGCGTATTGTGGCGTAACTCGCCCAGCGCTGCCTCTCACTCTTTGTAAAGTTGTGTTTGCCATCGATCATTGTTCCCATGCTGTTCGCAACTTTACTTTGAACGCCCGGTTGATGCCAATGTCCAGCGGTTGGAGTTCTTTAGTCAAGCCTCCGGGAATAACAGCAAGCTCAGAGTTCATTTGCTTGACTTGATTTTTCACCGCTGCTGTGAGATGGTCACGCATGCCAAAAGCATAACCGGTGGCTTTAAGTTTTAACTGAGCTTCGTAGGCATGTCTCTTTGTCGAATTTATTTTCAGGGGTTCTTAGAAACCAAAACCGGAGTTGTTTTGCAACAATGCACATTGCCACACGCTATACAAGTGTTGGTACTGGCTTGAGGCGTCCACTTACACGCCCACCCTTCACCATTGGCGGACTAGCTTGTCTGTCCTCTCTCTCCCTCTCTCCCTTCTCCATATATGTATATATACACGCCCACCCTTCCCTGATTGACCGACTTCTTTCACAGTCACTTCCGCCTTTTCTCTATATAAACAGCGTGTCAGCTGTCAGTCAGATTTTGGAACTCAGCGCATATAAAGGACGCTCCGCACCATAAGGCGTCCTGTCCATTTTGGAGAAAATTTAAGACTTTTAATGGCGCCTTATAGTCGTGAAAATACGGTACCTTAGATGTGCACTTTGTTATATTGCTCTGTTTTGATTTCATAAAAAAAGCTGTTAAAGCAGCTGTTGTGTGACAAAATATTTTTTCACCGTTATTGATGGACAGTAATATTGTGTGAGAGATTGTGTGAATAACTGCACCAAGTGAAAAATGTTCATGTAAAATTGAAAATCGAAATTGTTATTTCAGTAAATATTTGCATTTGGCACATAGAAAATTGATTCATGATTCCATGTTGACGAGAGCATTAAAATGGGGAAAAAATAGGACAAAAATGTAAAAGGAAATTCAGAAACGATAAAAAATGTGTGAGTAATCATGATTAATTTTTTAGTTCATTTGAGTTAATTATGACAGTTGCATTTTTAATTAGATTAAATATTTTAATCGTTTGACAGCTCTAATATATATATATTATATATATTTTAGTATATTTTAGATGTTTTAATCGCAAATGATGTCAGAAACCCGCTCCATTTAAAACGTGATGACTTTATATGCTGTATTTCCAAACAGGTGATTGAAAAAAGATACTTCACAAGAGATCCAAGTCAGGTGAGTTGTGCCTTTATTTCTGTTTGCTTAAAAAAAGTTGTTCCGCGATTATGCAAATATTGTTCAGCATCGCAAAAATGTCCTTCTCATGTCTTTAAGTATAAATGCATGTTATGTGTCTCTGCAGATGACAGGCTTCACAGACCGAAAGCGCTTCAACTTCAAGAGTTTGCACTATGACTAAATGCGGTGTGCGGTCTGACTTTTACAAATGTGGATTTCCTCCAGACTTGTCTTGCAATTGCCGTCAAATGCATTTTCACTTTTGTTTATTCTTTGTACATTTCTTCATTTACAATGTAACCATTCGTTTTTAATTAAAGTCTTGTGTAAACCAGTCAAACATGCATACTGTCTTGTGATCAATGCTAAAGCTATTGAAAATGTCGTGTTCAATAACCCAAGTCAACCCAGAGACTATTTTTGTTCATAGAATTTAAAAGAAATGTCCTTGAATGGCACATTTAGTTTGATGATTTAAAATCATTTTAAATGTATAATGACAATCCTACAAATAAGCATAGTACAGCCAATTTTTAAATTCAAACATTTTGTCAGGAAATAATTGTTACAGTTGAAGACTATGCTAAACACACTTTCCTCTTCTCAGAATCATTGATTGTAGATAAATCACCCATTTCCAAATTTTGAAAAACTATTAAAATATTCTTACAACAATTGTAGTTCATATTTTGATGGAGACAATCTGAGGATATCCATCCATCCATCATCTGATCCGCTTTATCTTCACAAGGCTCGCGGGGGGTGCTGAAGACTTTCCCAGCTACCTTCGGGCAGTAGTCGGGGGACACCGTGAAACGCTTACCAGCCAATTGCAGGACAAACTGGGACGAACAACCATCCGTACGCACTCACACACCTCAGGACAATTTAGAGTGTTCAATCAGCCTGCCATGCATGTTTTTGGAATGTGGGAGGAAACCAGAGTACCCGGAGAAAACCCACACAGGCACGGGGAGAACAAGTAAACTGCAAACAGGAAGGCCGGAGCCGCAATTGAATCCTGCGCCTCTGCACTTTGAGGCCAACATGCTTACCACTCATTCACCGGGCGGCCCGTGCTTCTGAGAATATTAATTATGGAATGTGCCAGGAAAATGAATATTATAAGGCTTTTAACACTAATGTTTCCCTTGACAAAAGGAAGCTAAAGGAAGAAGAATCGGCAAAGCAGACATCTATATTAGGCCACACAGCTAACAAAGCACACTCAAGTCATGTCCATTTATCTTTATGCAGTATTGAATACAGGTGACGCAGACAATCATAGGAGTTGTGTGCACTCCTTCTGAATGAACAGTACCTGCTCTGCTTCTTTTCTAAGAACTAAGAGCAGTTACGTCCGCATGCAATCTAATCAGCATTGATCAAGTGAACAAATATTGCGGTGGGCTCATGCTGCAACATTCCTCCGCATCACTTTCTTAATCCAGGTGAGAAAGGGGTGGATTTTAGTGAAGACATGCGGATACTTGCGATAACTGCAGTCATCCCGGTAAACAAAGGATGTTATTCCTTGAAGCTCGTCGTTGCAGATTATTGGTCCTCCAGAATCCCCCTTGAAAACGGATTAGAAATATGCTTTGTTGGTGATTAAACAGTATACAGTGGTGCATGAGCCTAGGTTGTAGTTTATAATTGACGTCTGCATTACCCAACAAACCCCTCCTTTCTTTTCAGGCCTGGTGCACATCATGCGATCAGAGTGAAAGTAGTACTGCCAAACATTTTTGCATTCAAAGGGGAATTGTGTCTTCTCGGTGGTCTCCTTCAGTACATCCGAAGTAGTACCCGGCTGTTTTTTTCCACCTACAGTTTGGCCCCAGCCAGCCACAATACATTTTGTATTGGTTTGCAACGTCGTCTTCCCCTTGGGCACTTCAATCAGTTGGACATACTTGTTGAGTTTGGCATTAGGTTGCAACTGAAAAAGGGCAGAGTTGAGAGTATGACAAGTTGTGGGACAAAATCTCAGAATGTTGTCGTCTTCGAGCTGCAGTTTTTAGCTCTTTTAGCCCAGCTTCTTTGCATTTGAATGCTTTAGGCCAGTGGCTGTCCATTTTTTTACACCACCTAAAAAATGCTTTACTCTTATTCATTTTGAGTTTGACACCTTGACCTATAACATGAGTTAAATAAAAATTGTACTTAAATGAGTTTAACAATTGTTGTTAAACTGAAGTTTAGCAATTGTTCAACAAAAGTTTAACAATCTAGCAGCGCCAAAAGATTAAATGCAGCTGTATTGTATTTAAAAATAATGTCACTGTAAATGTAATCGCCAGAATTTGAATATTTGATTCAGTGAATCTTTTCAGTACCACTAGTGAGAGCCCTCACATCACATATTCACATAGTGCATAGCACTGCTTTTGATGCGATTTAAATGATGTTTCACATTTTAACATGACTTGTTTGTTTTTACCTTAAGTAGCATTACGTCGTTGCCGTCGTGTTGAGTGTAATTTGGATGAGGATGGAACTTGTCCACGTCAATCCGTTGCTGGCTTTTCTCACGCTTTCTTATGTTGTGTGCCCCGAGTATGACTGTCATTGACTCATTGCTGACAATCAAAGAAACAAAAAAAAACAAAAAAACATTGAGAATAAACAGGATGAAAGTTGTCGGTTTTCTTTTCATGCTTGCCTTGTTTCAGTATAGTTTCGGAATGCTCTTAGCTTCCTACCACAAACCAAAGTAAAACAAGTGAATGTGTGGAGAAATATCAAAATCAAACCCCATATTTCACTTTATATTTGGATGTGGGAAAACAATGCCTGGCTGAAGACATTCCAGAATAGATGAAGTGGTACCAGTGTACAAACTCACAAGCAGTGGGCCGCAGTCAAAACAAAGTCTTTGCGAATTAGCACTCCGCCACATACGTAGGCTCCGTGGGAATGCAGTGATGCCATGTAGGGTCTGGAATGAGGCAGTGAAACCTCACCGCCCACTATGCTGCTCCCCGTTGCCGCTGATGTGGAAAAAAAAGAGGATGAAACCGATATTTTTTTTCTTCATGTATTTGTACTTCATTAAATTTAACTTCATGACTATGTACATACAGTACGTTAATTTAATCTTACCTGAAAACCAGGAGAACAACCGAAGGACAAATATGATGCAGTAAACATTCATCACGATTGCTGTGCAGGTGGAACACTGACTCATTAAACTCATTTCCAAAGAGAGACCCCCTAAGTCATGAACCCCCCAGCCCCACCCACCCATAAAGCAAAATAACGGGAGGTGCTTACACAGTGTGAGATGATGCCATTTTTTTTCGCTTTCCTGCACAACTAAGATTTAACTCATGTCAATAGTTGCTTAAAATGCATTTTCATTACCTTTCCAAGAAACGATGCATTAAAAACACAGACACCTTGATGCTTCACTTTCAAAAAGCTTGTAAGTTCATGTATTTATTTCATTTTTAAGACTTAAAATGTTTCAGTGTATAATCATATTTTAGTTTATGTGACAAGCTAATTTAAGTCCAGGGTCTAATTTGCAGTTTGCCTTCTTCTCATTTACCTAATAGCCAGTTATGGTCACAAGATTCACTTTGCGAGACATCTCAAAGCTACATTAACATGCATGTCCTGTAAATGGAATTAATTTTTGAATTCATGTTAACATTACAGATTAGATTTGTGAAGTCGACATCTTTATCAAACCAGTTGAGCCATTTTCCATAGTTCTACTTCTTATTTATAAAGTACAAAAGAGTGATGGAAGTTGGTCATTAGCTCCAACAAGAGAGTGACTTTATTTACTGTCTTTTGTTTTTTTTTCCAAGTGTCACACTTTCAGTTGAGGAATTGAGACCATCATTGATTTTTATGATCAGTCTCTTCTACAGCTGATAATAGAAGCTGTTCAGTAAAAGAAATGGATACAAAAGCAGATTAAGCTTCACCCTTTCGTCAAAAATTGCAACTGTCCATTCTTTAGAGATCATCTTAAAATGTTGTAGATCCACACGCACCATTAAAATTATTCCAGACTTAACATTAAACTTAGTGTTTACTCTACTTTCCTTTTCACCATAACCTTTCTGCAAAGCTTGCGGGTGCAGAACAAGCAGCATTTTAGAGCCATCCAAAGTGCAGTTAAAACCACAATCAACAGGAAGCCAATGACATCCAGGCTGTGATATTGAAACCAGTTCAAATTGTGTGCTGCTACACGTAGATGGGCAGCTCCTTTGTGTCTCATTACAAACTCGGTCCAGAAAACTGCCAGGTCCAAAGGTTGAATGGGGTGGTCCCGGTGTATCGCAGACAACTTCACCATCTTGTCTTTATAACTGCACAAGAGGAAATTACACATCAGCTCATAGTCAATTCGTATTGTAATGATGAATATATATATAGCAGTGTTGGAGACTTGGGAAAAATTAGGAATGGAAAACTGCATTCACCACTGTATTACAGTAAGCAATGTTTGGATGTCTTTCATCCCAACATACACACTGAGCGATCTGACGAAACATGACTGTGCTCATTTAGTTCGGCAACAGAGACTCTCCATGATTCGCTTTTCAGCCACATATGTACATATGAAACTCGTATTCATATGAAACAGTTATTTCTATTTTTTTGCGGGGCAGTCTATTACAAATGCAACGTTCCAGCGCCGTTCACACGCAAGTATGACTGTAGAGTCAGTGTGCACTGGGGTTAACGGATGCACAGCGGCACATCAAAGCTCGAAAGCCTTAGCTGGACTAGAATTTGTTGACAGTCAAATTGAACCCAGATCTATATATATATATATATATATATATATATATATATACATATATATAAAACTATACTGTTCAGAATTGCCTACAACACATAACTCTTCCATTTCCTATGTTTTTATGATTTTATGTCCCGTTTTTATATAACATCTCGTTTACAAATTTTTACATTGTATTTTCTTATTGTTTGTACAGTATCCTTGGGTGGCATGAAAGGCGCTTTTAAATAAAATGCATTATTATTATTATTATTACTATGCAATGATACCTTCAACAATATGTCATTAATTCCTTATTGTATATGTATGTAAATTCATATACAATATTATTTATACACAGTATATGGAGTGTGTGTTTTCAATTTTGGTTAAACTGCACATTGTACAGCTTTTTTTGCACCATGTTGACATGACAAGTACTTTTGCGAACACATCTCCACACGTCAGAGTGTCTGGTGGACACACACAGCCACTAAAAGTTGGGTTACTCATACACATTAGAGAGTCGCCTCACCTTTTGTTGTTAATAATGTTATTCAGAGTGACCAGCAGTTTGTCTGTGGTCAGGTCGTAGAAGGTGAGCTTCTCCGCAATGCCACGCGACACCATGCGTAGAACGTTGTCCGGCTGGTCCGCAAACAGTGGAAACATGAGCATGGGAACGGCATTGCAGATGCCTTCATAGACACCATGGCTGCCTCCATGAGTGAGGAACAATTTTGCCTTGGGGTGAGCTGAGGAGTAAATGGGAAGCAAAACGGTTTGAGTTCAAGGATAAGAGCTAATCAATCATATCATTTTAGAGCAATCAATTGATCTGTATTTATTTAGTAATTTTCATACCAATATGGATTTTAAATGGCTTTTTACAATGGCAAAATAGCCACAAAACAGCCTGAGTGGTAATGATATCAGAGTGGCTGAGAAATACATTGATGCGAAAAGAAGGGGAAGGTATTGTGACTTGAATAAAGGAGCCATAAAAACATGCAAAGGGAAAAAATAAAAAGAGGCACCAAATTGCCAATCTTAGTGGATATGTACTGTCCCATCAAACTTTTTGTTGCAATTTTCAAAGAATACATTATTTATCCTCCATGAAGAAAGACGAACATTAAGGCCATCTGCATGTACAGTATTGTATTTCCGTATGTCTGGATTATACTGCCCCCAGGTGCCAAGGATGCAGACACCAGAAGAGCAAGAGCAACACAATGTTGATAAGTAGATGGCGCCGCGAGATTGGCTGCCTTTACAGCAGCTCCGATACCTTCTGTTCTTCTACTTCTTCCTTTCATATTTTTGCTGCTGTAAATTGGGAATTTCTCCATTGTGAGATGAATAAAGTTTTTCTTATTCTTAATGTCCATTGAATTTAAGAATCAAAAGAAAGGCAAAAAATAAATTTCTTTATATTCTATTTAATTATGTCACTGCTGTGTATATAGATAGATAGATATTATTCATTCATTCATCTTCCGAACCGATTGATCCTCACTAGGGTCGCGGGGGGTGCTGGAGCCTATCCCAGCTGTCTCCGGACAGTAGGTGGGGGACACCCTGAATCAGTTGCCAGCCAATCACAGGGCACACAGAGACGAACAACCATCCACGCTCACACCTAGGGACAATTTAGAGTGTTCAATCAGCCTGCCACGCATGTTTTTGAAATGTGGGAGGAAACCGGAGTACCCGGAGAAAACCCACGCAGGCTCGGGGAGAACATGTATATATATATATATATATATATATATATATATATATATATATTTTTTTTTTTTTTTTAAATATAAAGTACAATTTTGGAGGATGGTCATTTCTAATCCACCTCATAGCTCAAGGCGCCATTGTAGTATAATGGACTCAACCAGAAAGAAACCGATGATTAATAGCTATTAGAACCATATCAAATATGTAGACTGTTAAGTTCAACATACAGTACTTTAAAAACACATGCTGAAAAAATGGGGTATTGCAGGCCGCTCGTCAAGTGCAGATGATGAAGAAAGATGTAAAGATGAATTAGAAATAAAAACTAAGGGTGAACATTAAAGTGTCACTTGAAAAAAATGATTTCAATCTTGGGGTCATGAAATTAGATTTTATTTGTTTAATTTAACTTTACTTCAATCTACTAGTTTACTTTTACATTACATTAGATAAGTTAAATTAACTATGAAAGTCTGCATAATTTTGGCCATAAAACCACACCTACCTAAAAGATCATTCTGAGGTAGCCACTTCATCAATTTGACATTTTGGGGTACATTTTTTAGTTCAACTCCAGTGTATCTCCACAAAACCTGAAACACACACACACACTTCACTGCATGAAAAAAAAAGGATCATTATGTAGTATGTAGTGTGAAATTGTAATTTATAATGTGAAAATGTAATTTATTGTGTAATTGGTGCCATTACCCTCTGTGGAATCTGCCGAAAAGCATCAAGGAATTGTTGTGCTTTTTCCTCCGGCATAGCAGACACCATGGAGCCCAAAGTAAAGACGATAAAGCCATGCTTCCCAGAACCTTCCACAAACTCCTCCAAATCCTGCCGGGACCAAACAAGGCATTATTGTCAGCACACTGGACGTACAACAAATGTGTTTTCCAAACATGCTGCAATATTTCGGGTTCAATATCAACTTCAGTAGTCAGCAGTACTGTTTCGACACTGCGGATTCTATTCGGTGTATAGCCACTTGGAATCCCTGCCACACTGGGCATAGTTCAGATGTGTACTTTTCACACAAATTGCAAGACAGCTGGGAAAAAAACATTTTTAACAGCATTTTATTTGATAAACATTCAATCAAGATTATAGAAGTAATCCCTTTATCCCCAATAATCCTTACTGTAGGTTTTCAAATGGTGAGCTGTGATTTGATTAACTACTCAAAGAGTTGGGATTAAGTGTTGTGGTTGGGCTCAGGCACTGGTCAAAGAACAGTTTTCCTGATCTTTATAAAAGGTGCATGTAACTTTATACTTGTTTCATTTTTCATAAAATTGTGAAAGTAAAGTGAAGTGAATTTAAAGTGACTAACTGCTTATATTGACAGTTTACATTAGGTTTCCAAAGTAATGGCTCAAGGGCCATTTATGGCCCGCTGTCCATTTTTAAGTGGCTGGCAACATAAAAAAAAATGATACTTGTTAATAATGAATTTGCCTTAGATAATGTAGAGCTTTTGTAAAAAAAAATGCAAAGATGCAAATTAACCATTTACAACTAAACTAGTAAGATTTATCTTCATAACGCTGTGATGAGTAAAGATTATTAATTATTTCGAGCAAAATTTGCTTCCTGCACTTTTTGATCTGTGTCAAGGTTCCAAATTGTGAAATGAGCACAGGAATGATTGCCAAGTAATTGCTTTAAAAATGGTCATCCTACCACAGATTGCTCCTGTTCTGGTTTCTGAATATAGAGATGGAATTCAGCTGCTGTTTAGTGCAGTGCAGATATTTTCTTATGGGGTTAGAGGGCCTGTGACCACCCAAAATCTTGTAAAAATCAGAAACTATTTACCTTATAGAAAACTTTAAAATACAACACAGTCAACAGAAAGTTGCAAAGCAAAATGACAATCTCCCTAACAGTCCTTATGTTAGATTTGTGATTGGATGTGAGGGTCAGGGGCTGGGACTGCAGCATAGATGGAACTTTGGAACATTTGGCGGTGCAGACAAATACCATTTGTCCAACCACTTGTCTTCTTTTCATCTTCTAAAGAGACAATTGTACTATGCAGAAAAAAAAAATCAAGGACACCGTGTACTAGTCGATGCCTACACCACAGATATTGAGAATTAAATGTATTGATGTGTGCAGATTGCTACGGACTTGCTAGTCAAACTCGACTGTAAGAAGTTTTGCTGTGACTCATCAAAGGACGTGAAGCTGACATGATTGATGGCAAGTGCTTTGGCCCCGTGAGGACGAATTTTAAGTCTGAGTGGTTAAAGAGCCAGTTACATTCCTAATCTAGGGTAGTTTACATCACATTTGCCAGCACAACTGATTCTGATCTCTCAGGGCAGAATAGATTGACATGGCTGAAATTTGATTGGACCAAAAAAAAAAAAAACCTAACACAGATTGTTACAACACAAGACAAGTATTACAATTTTAGATTTTAAATGTATGTCAGTGATTTTGATTGCATTTCGCTCCCAAAGAGAGACTTGGCTGGTACGAACTGGCCACCACCAAAGGTCTAAGCCTGATGTTGTAAAGACGAAGCACGTGCCGTTGTATCCATAAATTCCCTTGAGTGACTCCAGATGTGACACGACGATGGCTTAAGGAGTTTGAATACTCACTGCAGGCAGAGGTCGCCGCTTTACGCAGTTGATGCCACCAATGAAAACCATGTTGGGCATCACGGGTTTGGGCCAGTCAAATACAAAGTTCGATCTCATGAGCCAAATATCTCCGTGGCTCAACAGATCCTTGTAGGTCATGCTTTCCTCCACATACTCGCTGACCAGCTCATCAAATTTGGCATACATGACACGACACAAATAGATCTCCACCAGACCCATTATGTTGTTTTCCACCCTCTGTGGGAAGGTCATGACGTCTGTGTTCCCGGTGAAGAATTTGGGAACATAAGACAAAGGAACGGGGCACTGGTTAGCCTTCAAATCCATTTCACACGGAAGTACATGCAAGAAGTAAACGACTGGAATTCCAAGGACACGAGACAGGATGGGGCCGCAAGGGAGGAAAGGGTCCGTCAGTACCACATCGTAGCCTTCAGCCCTCAGTTGACTCAGCACAGGCTGCTGGTTGAGAAGACTTCGACAGCCTTTTGCCTGGAATGACGTAAAGTTCACCAAAAGCTCCACGTTGAAAAACAAATCAGTGAATGTCGGCGCGTTGACAAAGACGCTCTCCTGGAGCTGCGTAAACGAGCTGTCCAGCTGGGCTTTGCTGTAGGGCACTTTGTAGACCAGAGTCCTATAGCCCTCTGAGCTGTTCATCAGCAGACTGTTTTCAGGCACCAAAACCACCATTTCGTGTCCTCTGTGCATCAACTCCTTGACCAAGATCTTCATGCTCAGCCAGTGACTCCCATCCACGGGAATAACCAGCACTTTCCCCCCCTCGGCAGATCCCAGAAAGGAGCAACTGAGCGCAGCCAGCAGCCCCAGTGCAGAAAACCACAGCCCGACACTCCTCATCCTGCTCTCACTTTAAGCTCAAGTAACAAAACAAAAAAAGGAATGCAAGACGAAGTGGTAACTTTTTCCAGTTGAAGTGTGTATATGTGTGTGTATGTGTGTGCGAGTGAGCATTCAGTCCTGGGAGCTGTTTTATCAGGCATCTACCGGTAAGTAGTATGACGTAATCAAAGCGAGATGGCAGGGTATAAGATTACACCAGTTAATCATTTGCTGTCGTGCCCTTATTTTAATTTTTGTTTTTGTGTGCGTTTTTTTTAAATACACGCGTTTCAAGTTCTACTTTACTCATTTATAACTGGGTGTACTATGAAATTTTGCACGTTTACTTTGCAGCTTGCAGGGAGGAAGCAACGCATGCACTCTGTCAAACATTTAAACAGGCAAATACGTTCATCTTTCTTTTGTGACATTTTTGTATCATTCATGCATCGAGTGTGTTTTATTTGCCTCTCAATAGTCAGTAGTTGGCTGAAGATTTGCAAGTCATGAGGGCTTTGCTTTCAGCTTATACAATCGATTTGTGCAAAGCAGTGCAAAGTTTACTTTGAGCATGCCTTTCCTCTGCCCCCGCCCCCAAAACAATTGGGCTTGGCAGCCCTTCTGGCCGCATCGCTTACTTTTTCCTCACTCGCCATTGGCATTTCCCTCTTATCTTTATGGGGGCATTTGTCACGTCACCTTTTGACACAGACACAACTTGAGACATTTGAACTTCAAATTGCACTTCTAAGGCAACTTCAAGAGGAAAAAGTATTTAAACAAACGAAAAATGTCAAATGTAACAGTAAAGTTTTATGTTATGTAGGTTTTTTTGTATTATTATTTTGTTAAATGTTCTGTAAAACGCTTTGTTACACTTGCAGCTGTTGTAAAAGTGCTAGATCAAGAAAAATGGATTGTATTTATGATGTAACATCATAAAATACATACCGAAAATATTATCGAATATGTTGAATGATTGTCTAAATCCGTCTGTCAATGTGTGATTGGTGCTTTAACACGGGATGTGCACAAACCTCAGTCAACAGCCGAACATTTTTGATCAACCAACTTCCAGCGATCGACCCGTTACCGTACATGCGCAGGCACTTACAAACGCATGCCATGATGAGCAACTGCCATAACGGCCCCTAAGATGAATGAAACCGAAACATAAAGCAGACACTCAAGTTTGTGAAAGGAAATCACTGCCTACCTTCGTTGAGACCGGACGCCGAGGCGTGGTAACTCTTATAGCTCATGTGTACCGTTTTCAAATGCTTCACTCGGCCCTCTAGATTGCCATTCTTTGCCATTGTGAGACAAATAAAAGGTTTTCTTATCTTAAACTCTGAATGATTACAATAAAAGAGAGCGCAATCGCTCTGATCGCGAGCTGTAATTGCAGACTGCTGAGCGCGAACAACTTCCAGTAATTAGATCACGCGCCACCAACCTGCGTTCTTATTTTATTTTTTAAATACTTTTTGTGAACGTGAGTCTGATTGGATGCTCAGGATCCAGTGTGCACAAACACAAACATATATCATATTAATAACACGTACACAGACACACACTTATTTATTTGTTTGTTTTTTAAGCCTCTATACCCGAGGTGAGCAAACTACGGCCCGCGGGCCAAATCCGGCCCGTTGGTCTTTTTAATCCGGCCCGCCGAAGGTTGGTACACAATTAAGGTTCGATGTCAACGACTGCATTCATTTCATTTGGACTTGTAATGACAGGCATTTCAACGCCAGGTGGCGCAGTTACTTGAAGTTGCAGAGCATAGGGAGGAAGTGGGGGACGATACAGAAGCCCGCAGTAGCGCCAAGTCAAGCAAATCCCGTTCGATACGACGGAATAATGTACTCTTAAAGTCTGAAAAACGTGCCAAAAAATGCAAAATACTGCTTTTTAAATAAAGAAATCCAATTAATATTACGTCTTATTTAGTTCACCCTTTTGATCCGGCCCTCCATAATGTTTTCTGGTTCTCATGTGGCCCTATGCAAAAAATAATTGCCCACCGCTGCTCTATACGATCGGCTTGGGACCAGTCCGCGAGCTACCAGTCGATCGCAATCGACGTATTGGGCACCCCCGACCTACAGTATGTTAGCTTGCTTGCTAGGTACAGTGTTTTATTGCAGGGAGAGAAAAAAAAAACTCACAGCCCTTCGTTTCTGCTTGGAATTTCGTTTTTTTTTTCTCTCACAAGTCAGCTTATTCCAGTCCTCCCACCCCTTTGAAATGATGGCTACATCATTCATATCCTTGAATGACTTGCATCCTCAAACACAAACTGTTGAGTTGCAATCTGTTTGCATTTAGTCACGCGCGCGCACACACACTCACACACAAACACGCGTGCAAATATAGTTGCATAAAAGGAGTGTGCGTGACTGTGGCTTGTCACTTTTGAACATGCCTTCACCATTCCACACGCACCCTTGCACGCACACTTCCTAAAAGCATTGTTTAGTCGCGTGAGAAAACATCAAAAAAGAGGAAGCCAACTTTCGAGGGTAGGATAACATCAGACAATGTCATTTGTGGAATTCTCAACGTGCCGCGGCGTGCTTAGGGAATTAACAGTAACAGAAACAAGGAATTACATTCACTGTGGCCTTGTTTATAAGTAGCCATGAGAAAGTAACTTAATGTTTTTTTCAGTGGTGAGGCACTGACAAGGGCGGCACGTTGCCGACTGGTGAACACATCTGCCACACAGTGCAGAGTTCCAAGATTCGATTCGAGTCCCAGCCTTCAAGTGTTTAGTTTGCATGTTCTCTAGTGATCTTTTTTGAGAGCCGGTTCTTTTGGCTCAGCTCATTAAAAAGAGCCGGCTCTTTAGGCTCCCAAATGGCTCCTCAGTTGTTGTTTTTTTTGTTGCTTAAATTAATTTACTACCAAAAATAAAATGTGTAAAATGAATGACTATTGTAAAAAACATACAGTATATCAACTATTTATTATTTAGATGGCTTTATTTATATTCTTCTGAACATACTCAACACGGAGTACAACACGGAGTCCTACAAAAAAATAAATTACAAAGTGCAAAAACAAAGACCCATCTCAAAACAAGGTCAACAAAAAGTTCCAATCTCTGATTTCTATATTTATAAGCTTTTAACTATTTACGGTAAAACAACATAAGTAAGCTTTGATTACCACACAAATTAAAATTTGATATTGGATATTTTAACCTTGCACAGTCTTCACGCTGCCTTTGAACTATCAATTAAGTTGAAATGAGTCCAAATGTCACTGCATTTCCTATCCATTTTCTCACCTTTCCACAGTGTTTTTTTTTTTCTCTGTAGCGCTATCGAGCTCTCTCTCGGCTCCCTGTCTCTCGTGTTCGTGTGCTGCCCTCAGTGTGCCGTTGTGTTTCTCTTACTCCTCCCTATTTTCTTCACTGCAGTGTGTGCGTGTGTGTGTTTGGGTGCGCGTGTGTGTGTGTGTAACACTCCCCCCCCCCCTTCTACCACGGATCTTGACCAATCACGTGCGGCTTTAACCGAAGAGGGGGGGGGGGGGGATATGAGAAAAAAAAAGTCGGCTCCTATTAGCAGCCGGCTCCCGTGGTTCACGGCTGGCTCTAAGAGCCGGTTCGTTCGCGAACGACACATCACTAATGTTCTCCCCGTGTCTGCGTGGGTTTTCCCCGGATCCTCCTGCATGCCCAAAACATGCAGAGTGGGTTCATTAAACACTTGAAATTGAGTTGAGATAAGTTTGTACTGCAATTGTAAATGGTTCCTTGTCTGTGTGTGCCCTGCGACTGGCTGGCAAACAGTTTAAAGCAAAACCCTAAAAATGTCCCCCCCCAAAAATCCTGCATATCTATTTTTAGTTTAAAAACAAACAAAAAATGGTACGGATAACAAGGCTGTCGTCAACAGCTGGTTTTAGGCATGCAGCTATTACATATTACAATGCCGGATAGCGTTTAGGCTATATCATTTAGCTGTGCTTAGTTTATTTCATGCTGCTGGCGTTCCACCATTGTGGAAGTGTGTGTTTTCTTCACACGCAGCATTGATTTCGCAACGTAAAAATGGCACATGTGTCCCGGCTACCTGACGTCATTTGACTCCGTTAATAAATAAATAAATGAATAAATAAATTGTGGGGGGTGCCATCATCTTTATTTTAGTGTTTGACGCCCCCTGCTGTACAAAAGACCGAACCCGGATTTATAATGCGAGTTCATAAAAATCTGATTGCTTCATAACATCTATTTTCAGAACAGCTTATCCTGATTTGGGTCATGTGCTAGACGCAGGGGTGCCCAAACTTTTTGGATCGAAGATCTACTTTTTGATCAACTAACCTCACGGGATCTACCCTTACCGGCGCGCGCACACACACAAATTTAAGATTTACCTGCTTTATTTTATTTTTTAAATATATTTTTTTTAGTGAAAATGAGACTGATTAGTGTGCAGTGTCTATTAACACAAAAAATATATTACTAACATGTACAAAGACACACAAATGGTTGTTTTTTTTCTTCTCGACACTCCTCGGATCTACTTGGGACCTGTCTTAGATCTACCGGTAGATCAGGATCTACCTAATGGGCACCCCTGTGCTAGAGCCTATCCCAACATCATTATAAACATCGTCATGATAATAACAGTTACATAAACAATCATGGCTTTAAAGATTCTCGGCGGTAGTTCAAATGTATGTGGGTGGTGGTCTTTTCCTGCTTAATACAATAAATGTAAGAAAATACTGCTCCAAATTCCAAGATACAAACATATTGTAACAGATATCGGATTTATTACTATTACTTTTTTTAAATCCATTCTTCTGGGCATTCTAAATTGGGGTCACCAAAATGATGTCCGCGGGGACCATGGCAAAGATTTAAGAGATAAAGTCTTTATTTTTATCCGTCGATGTAAGTTTATTCGAGCACATTTATTTCATAAATGTGAGTGAAAATGGTAGCCATTCACATTTATCGGTACTCAAGAAGTTAGTAAATATGACTAAAAGTAAGCCTTGTACAATAGTTTCACATTGTGAAGGGGCAGTCGCTTATCAGCTCATCACGTGATTCAATTTCGATGTTGTGGCGAATGACCTCCCACAATAGATCAACTAGTGAAGGCAGAAGTTTTCCAATTTAACGCCTGGTTGTTGCTAAAAGTGACCACACGAGGGCGCCATTTGCCCCTGAAAGAGAGCTGCTCATTAATGCAAGACAAACAGCAGCAAGACAGCTAAAAGCCTAAATTTTAACGCAGTGAAGACATTAGTATTAATATTACAATAGATTAATTTCTGCATACATTATTGATAACTATGTACAGCTTACGATAGCCAGTAAACCCTAAAAACAGGTTAGCACTACGGTAGCCAAATATTTATTCCAAAAGGGCAATGTTTGATTTTTAAATGAACATAAAGACTATGACACTATGTCAAATAGGATAGTACAGTATTTGCAAAGGTTTTTTTGACCGTCATACTAATAGTAAAAAGCAAACAGCAGCGCTATTGTTAGGACCAAAGCCTTTATTTGTGTGTCACCAAACAGTTTGTCGTCGTGGGCCAAAACATGTGCTGTAATAAGAGAGTGTTTGTCTTTGTCATTACCAATTGATGCCGTAGCAGCTCATGCACTGACTTCACTTGTATGAGCAATATAAATCAGCAACAATGACGGCCTGTGTCCCCCATCGTCAGTGTGAGCTCTAAAGTCTTATTCAGCAACTTGCAGTGACCGGCCTATTCATTAGGTACCACTTGCAACATCCAATAAGATCCAGGAAATGTAAATATATGGAAAGGTTCATATATTTAAAGCACTCGTTATGGATAAACATGTCATATTAAAACAGATTATATTTATTTATGTTCAATACAACTGAATTGCATTTAGGCAGTTCTTCACACAAGTTTCAGATGTATACCAGTACTGTACTTGCAAAACATGCTTCCAATTGTTGCTCTTTTTAGGCGTGACTGAGTGATGCAATTGATTGGTTAATTCCATTTTGCTGACACACCAGTCTCAATTATATTTGAAACATATCTTGCATGAAAACAAATAAGAGGCAAGTAGCTAATCAAGGTAAACATATTTGAAGTTCACTGTAATCCAACAGCACTGCTTTGAAACCACAATTGACCCATTTTGGTGTCACTAAATCAGAAAGCTATCAGGTGAAAACAGCACAGGACAGCCCATACATTTACACAAAGCTGGAAGCGTACTTGCAGTCTGATAGCAAGTGTCAATAAGGGACAAAGAAATACAAGCTAAGCGGTTTAACTCCACTCCCACTTTTCCCTCACTCTAAAAGGTTACATGAGGACGTATAGCGGACTGTAGATTATTGACCCAGTTAGCTGCCAGCAGACCTTCGCCGATAGCATTCAGCCAGTGTGTACATTTTCCAGCGTAGCTCCAGATTAATGATGTGCCAGAGACACAAAGTCAACAAGAAATGCTTGACTCAGGGCCTATAAGGTTCTGAAAGAAATGACAGGCCCTCTTCTGTGTTGACGATATGTATGACATGTTAGAAACTCAAATAATTTTAAATGAATGGAAATGCCATTAATTTGTTCGAGTCAACCCGCAAGAAACAGCAAAATTTCAGTTTTCTCTTTTTTTTCATGAAGTCAAACTCTACCATTTTATACTTTATACAAACTTACAGTAAATTTGTACTCTATAAAAACTTACAGTAATAACAAATAGAAATAACCACATTTTTGGCACATCATAATTAATTCATTGCATCCATTCTCGTACGCGCAGTTCAGCCATTGGTTGCAATTTTATAGCCACGCAGTCATAAATAAATTGCGCTTGTCGCAGTCATTTTTCACAGGGAGACTATTTTGTGACTATTGTTATATTGTCTGTCTACATGTGTTTAGTGCACAGTTTGTGTTTGAATATCCGTTGCTAAGAGAAGATAAAAATGTTTGTTGCATTAATATGTTCTATGTGGCTCCACTAGTCCAAACATGTTTTTCTGTTTTATATGGTGTTGTTGGAAAATGTTTCTGCAGCAAAATCCACGTTTTTATCCATCTCTGGCAGCAGCCATTTTGCCACTTGCTATCTGAAAACGACATCAGTTGCCCAGGGCTCAGGTAACAACCAATGACAGCTCACCTTGTCACATGACCAATCTCAGAAAATAATCCAACCCTCAGAAAACGACTAACCTTATTGAACACAAGATGCAATAGAAAGTGGCTGGATTGACGTGGTCTTGCTATACCAGAGGCTGCACTCATCAAGAACAACATATTACCTTTTATGGATTTTCTTTGAAAAAAAAAAACTCACAGGAAGACTCATATTTCCTGTGCATACAAATTGATTTGTTTTGCTGACAAAGATGAGAGAACTTCCATCCATTCATCAATTTTCCGATCCGCTTATCCTAACAAGGGTCGCAGGGGGTGCTGGAGCCTATCCTACATTTTAGCAAGATCTTGAATACTACTTACGGTGCTTTCACTACCTGTTCCCACGCCATATTCTCATGCTTGTGGTGTCACGTATCATTCCCACAGGACTCATGAACACGAGCTGACACAAACGCACACACCCTGGGCTCATATAAGCCACTGGAATAGACCCCTGTGTGTGTGTGTGTGTGTGTGTGTGTGTGTGTGTGTGTGTGTGTGTGTGTGTGTGTGTGTGTGTGTGTGTGTGTGTGTGTGCGCGTGTGTGTGTGTGTGTGTGTGTGTGTGAGAGAGACTGTCATCTGAATGACAGTATGCAGACACATAAGCTTTTTGTATGCCTGGGTTAAAAACCAAAGTAATTAAACATTAAACGTAAAATGGGCGTTGCCTCAAATGACCCCTTGAAGAACAAAGTATGCTGGAAAGCCACATCAGTCGGTAAACTATAGAGTAGGGATCAGCAAAATAGTACCGGCGGTCACAAGATTGCTCCCGTGGACCACATTAGTCGCCTGGGGGGCCTGTTCTAAAAATAAGTCACCAGTGTTGGGACATTGTGATTGGCAGGTTAATGGAAGTTTAAATTGTCCCCAGCTGTGAATGGTTGTTCATCTCTGTGTGCCCTGCGATTGGCTGGCAATCAGTTCAAGGTGAACCCGACCTGCTGCTTGAAGAAGAGCTCGGATAGGCTCCAGCCCGCCCACGACTCTCTTGAGAAGTGGATCAGCTGATTGATATTATGAAAACCTGATTCGCTTGAGAAACAAAATTCAAAGTCTATTTCTATTTCTGATTAAAGAATTTTGGAAAAATGTGTTGAGCAGAACTATTATTACGACAATTAGGAGTCTTAGTATCTTATCTTTATATTTACTTCTGCAGTGTTGTGTAATCCAAAGTTTACATCACTTTGCGCATTTGGAGGTCTGCGGCCAAACAGTTTTTTGTGGTGGAAAGCCTGATCGGAGCTGGGAATTGTAGCAAGTCAACAGTGAAGGGACCAAAATATATCCTCCTGTTCACATTTATCTTGTCACAAGATTTTTCCTGCCTTGAGCTTTACATACATGAAACCATGTTTTGTTTTCTTTTGCACATCATATTGTATACTCAGGTGAGATGTTTTTAATTTTACGGCAGCATGCTGTCACTAAATAAATCAGTCTTCCTGAATTGCTTTGACCCACTTTACTCGGCTATGGGCTGCTGCCATCATCTGTGATCAGCAATCCAAGGCACACACGCACACAAATATACACACAGCAGCTGAGCTACTGTACAAAGTTGTTGTCAGCATTTTACCATCAAAATAGTAAGGCGTGTTTTTTATGTTGGCTTCCTGTAAAAGAAAATTGTGCCTTTTAAATGATTTCGGGGGACTATTTTGAGTCACGCCTGTGTCAACATGGAGAGGTTGTTTTCCAGCAGCCATCAAAACATTTTTACGGAAATCCAAAAAGTTTTGGATTTCAATGTACGGAAGAAGATTAGGGCCAATGAAGAAAAAAAACAAGGTTGGCTTTTTTAAAGTCAGAATTCTGATATAAAAGTGAGAATCTTGCCAACCTTGTTTTTTTTTTCTTCATTGGCCCTAATCCTCTTCTGTACATTGAAAGCCAAAACTTTTTGGGAGACTAATTTGGCGAATATTGTCGTCAGAGTGCATCACGAATGGCTTTTAAGGTTACAGCCAGTGACTTATTAGAAGGCCTAGCGGCCACATAGGGAGTTTAAATATTGAAAAGATCACATAAATGACAGTACCATTACATATATTTTGGTTACCAATAATTGTATTTTATTGATCCCAGAGAAGCAGTGGTTATTTTATCCAATTATTTATAAAACCTTACAACGAGCAGCGTAACAAAAACAGACTTGAATCGAAAAATAGGTTTGGATTTAATCGAACTGAATCGTGACACGAATGAATGGCTCGGGCCTCAATTTAGCTTTGAAACCAGCCAATGACACCATCAAAAGATTATGCAGTACATCGGGTTGATGTTGCTCGTGATTTGTTGTTTCTTTGAATTTCTTTCCTTGAATAGTTTGCGATTTAGAGGGCTTGGAATCCAATCATAATCTCAAATAGAATCGCTCCATTTAGAAATTGTACCTCTCTCTCGAGATTCGTATCAAATAATCTTTAATTGGGGAGCTGCACACCCCTACTTAAGATACGTATAAAGGTTTGAAAAAAAAAAAAACACACCAAAGGAAAATAAGAGAAAATAAAAATCTGTTCAACCTAATGTTACCCGAAAGGTAATACTAATAGTTAGATTTTGTTGCATAGATTGTATCTGCAGTATTCAAAGGCCACTTCCACATCAAGATCAGGTCAGTCGTGCGTTAAAACACCAAATGTAATATTCTCTTTGTATCCTACCCCTGATGCTATCTCTCTTCTGATTGATTAGATTTTCAAGCACGTGGCGCTGCGCCATTCACTTTGTGACGATAAGAACAACGGTTGAAATTGTGCTGACTTTTGTTCACTTTGTAAATTTTCTCTGAGTGGTTTGCTGGCTTCCAGATGTACTGCACAGTAAGTGTGTCTTCTCACGTGCCATCACACGCATTTAGTGTACACGTGTGTTCCCTAGGTTTTCATGCCCGTTGACATTGTGTCTCTTTTGTCTGTTGCCCTTTTCTTCCTCGAATGGCTGCAGCATAAAAAGCAACGGTTAGCTACTAAACTAGCATGCTGGTTTTGCCCAAAGATTTTATCCATTTTCAACATTTTCATCTGCCGTAAATGGTGTGAACCAGAAGGAAACTTGAAGAGGAGCGAGTGACTCATGGGAAATCGGTAAAATGGCACCCCGTGAACAAAAGAAAATAAAATAAGCATACCTGGAAAAAGACACCAAGTCTCAGTGGTTGTGTCGTCTGGCTTCAGCATTACCCTCTTAGTTCCACTGAAAAGCACATACAAACACAGCCATTTTTGCAGTTCTTCGACCATCGTACATGATCTGTAGTTTCCATATACCTTTCTTCCCCCCCCAACATCAGAAATTTTTAAAAAGTATTTTTTCCCCCCCGTTTGTTTTGGCTGAATATTGAGAAAGCGTCACGCTTTGAAAAATAAAGAAATGATCCACGATTTCTGAATATCCACCATGCCAGAGTTGGGTCCCATTTGGCCATAAGGCAGGATCCAAGGCAGCCCTCCAAAAGACGTGAAGACAATGACTTGTCGCTATTTAGATTTTTTTTTTTTTAGTCACATTTGGTTATGTCGAAGGATTGCAAGAGATTCAACCTCTGCACAGGTATGTAGCCATAGTAGTCTTAGTAGCCATGGTTCTAATCGTTTTGAACTGATTGTTTGGCTCCACTTCCTGCCAAAACGAAGTCCAAAAGCAGGTTCCCGTCCATCGACCTTCATTTTCCTGGTCCAATGAGCCGATCCATAGTGCAGGGACGTTACCTAGAGTCATTTCTTTAACAAAACACGGGTTCAATACTCCACCTCTTCAATGTCACCAATTCAAACTAGATCTCAGTATTTTGCCAGATGGTAATTTCATGCCTGCTCCCATGGTTTATCCTTTGCAGAGAACAAGAAGCAATGTGAAACATTCTCTCCCAGCCTTCCTTGCATGTGATGTGTTGCCCTCGTTCAGACGTGCCACACAAATTGGCATACAGTGTGTCCAGTTGCTCCTCCAGTGTGTGCGAAAGAAGCTCCTGATAGTCTTGTGTAGTAATTTGCACAGCAGTCAGCAACTCCACGAGCGTGTTGACTCAATAGGTGAGTTGTAGTTTTATCAATTTGCATATTTGTATTTAGGACTCGTCCATCAGTTTCAGCATCGTCGATGGCGTTAAAATGTATGCTTAGCTTGCTGGTGCTTTGCAGGAGATAATCCATTAGTCTGTGGGATGCGTCGCATGGTTTCGACAAGTTTTTCCAATAGCATCGTATTTTCTTCCATGGACGTCAGTTGTTCTTTCAGCTGATTTAACTTGGAATTGTTCCAGCACCAGCCAATCAAGATACAAATGAGTATTAAAACAAATCCCAGGGCAAAGTAGAAACCTTGCGCTGGGACGCACCACTTGATTTTGCATTTGGAGGCCTCTTCGTTGCCAGGAGTGTCATACAATACGCTGACAAAAAGAGAAAAGGGAATTGGAAACACGCCATACAAGAGCACAGCTCGAAAAGACCCTGGGAAGTGAATTTAGACATTTGCTTCTAAATATGTTTGAAATTTTTGAAGACAAAACATACGCAATGGAAGTACATTTGGGGGCACAAAGGGATGTCCGAAATTGTTTGCAAGATAATTTGGTTTGAAAATGGCCCCGATATCCTTTTGCAAGCTATCTTTGTTGGTCAAAGACATCTGGCAAACACGACTGGATTTCTCATTTAAATCAAGTATCTTGTTGGCCAACAAGCCAACGAGCGGGTGGGCAGTGTGAAGAGCTCACCTCATTTCCAAGCTCTCGGCACTCAGACGTTTGGGGTCTCCAGTGCTGAAACAAAGACACCACGGATGAATCAGTAGCAGCAGCATACAAATAGGACCACATTAGCATTCAAATATGTCCACATTCTGTACAGTCATTCCTGTAGGTAACGTGCAGTGAGGTTCATGACTGGTGAGGCAATGACTCCTCTGGAGTCAGACATAAAAATATTAAATCATAATAGGAGAGCAACCCGTATATGTTCTATTTTGATCGGAAACATTTGTTCTTAAATCTTTTAATTGAGATAAGATAAGAAAAGAAAACCTTTCTTTGTCTCTGCATCTATTCAGCCATATGGATGGATGGATGCAGTGGATGGATGGAAGCAGTAACTTTTTTTTTGTATCACGTATCCTGAATACGTGATGCCAGTACATGTGTTCTGTTCCTCCCCAAGCCAAGTTGAGATGTGCATGTGATCTTCGATCGTGTTGACTGCAACATGACAACCATTGTTCACCATTCACAGGTCATATTCTATGGAGCAGGGGTCATTTGTACCATCTTATTATTGGAATATCTTGGGATGATGATGGTGAAACTATTCCACTGAAAATAAAACCCAGCATAATTTGGTACTTGAGTGCTCAGTTTTTGCTGGCCATGTAACTACCATACCCAAATGAAACAAGAATGGAAAAGCCAACAGGTGGGTGGGCAGTGTGAAGAGCTCACCTCATTTCCTTGCCCTCAGCACTCAGACGGTTGGGGTCTTCGACACTGAAACAAAGACGGCACGGATGAGTCGGCAGCAGGAGCAGGACACGAATAGGCCCACATTTATATTACAGTATGTTGGAAGATTGGAGGGGCGGCCCGGTAGTCCAGTGGTTAGCACGTCGGCTTCACAGTGCAGAGGTACCGGGTTCGATTCCAGCTCCGGCCTCCCTGTGTGGAGTTTGCATGTTCTCCCCGGGCCTGCGTGGGTTTTCTCCGGGTGCTCCGGTTTCCTCCCACATTCCAAAAACATGCATGGCAGGCTGATTGACCGCTCTAAATTGTCCCTTGGTGTGAGTGTGAGCTTGGATGGTTGTCTATGTCTATGTGTGCCCTGCGATTGGCTGGCAACTGATCCAGGGTGTCCCCCGCCTAGTGCCCGAAGACGGCTGGGATAGGCTCCAGCACCCCCCGCGACCCTAGTGAGGATCAAGCGGTATGGAAGATGGATGGATGGATGGATGGAAGATTGGAAAAGTGTGGGTGAGCAGTGTGAAGAGCTCACCTCATTTCCATGCCCTCGGCACTTAGACGCTTGGGATCTTTGACGCTGAAACAAAGACGGCATGGTTGAGTTGGCAGCATAAACAGACCACATTTACATTCCAATATGTAGAAAGATGGGAAAATTGGAAAAGTGTTTGCCCAGTGTGAAGAGCTCACCTCATTTCCATGCCCTCAGCACTCAGATGCTTGGGGTCTTCAATGCTGTAACAAAGACGGTGAGGTTGAGTCGGTAGCAGGAGCAGCACATATACGTTCCAATATTTTGGAACCTTGGAAAAGCTAATGGGTGGGTGAGCAGTGTGAAGAGCTCACCTCATTTTCATGCCCTTGGCACTCGGATGGGTGGGGTCTTCGACATTGAAACTAAGGTGGCACAGATGAGTTGGCAGCAGGAGCAGCACACAAATAAGACCACATATACATTCCGATATATTGCAATATTTTGGAAGTTTGGAAAAGCTAACAGGTGGGCAGTGTGAGGAGCTCACCTCATTTCCAAGCCCTCACCACTCGGACGGTTGGGGTCTTCGACGCTGAAACAAAGACGGCACGGATGAGTCCGCAGCAGGATCAACATACAAATAGGACCACATATACATTCCAATATTTTGGAAGCGTGGAAAAACTAACAAGTAGGCAGTGTGAGGAGCTCACCTCATTTCCATGCCCTCAGCACTCGGACGGTTGGTGTCTTCAACGCTGAAACGAAGACAGCACGGATGAGTCGCACACAATTAGGATCACATATACATTCCAATATTTTGGAAGCTTGAAAAAGCCAACGGGTTGTTGAGCAGTGTGAAGAGCTCACCTCATTTTTATGGCCTCGGCACTTGGACCGGTGGGGTATTCGACACTAAAACAAAGACGGCACGGATGAGTCGGCAACCGGAGCAACACACAAATAAGACCACATATACATTCCAATGTATTCCAATATTTTGGAAGTTTGGAAAAGCTAACAGGTGGGCAGTGTGAGGAGCTCACATCATTTCCACACCCTGGGCACTCGGACGGTTGGTGTCTTCAACGCTGAAACGAAGACAGCACGGATGAGTCGCACACAATTAGGATCACATATACATTCCAATATTTTGGAAGCTTGAAAAAGCCAACGGGTTGTTGAGCAGTGTGAAGAGCTCACCTCATTTTTATGGCCTCGGCACTTGGACCGGTGGGGTATTCGACACTAAAACAAAGACGGCACGGATGAGTCGGCAACCGGAGCAACACACAAATAAGACCACATATACATTCCAATGTATTCCAATATTTTGGAAGTTTGGAAAAGCTAACAGGTGGGCAGTGTGAGGAGCTCACATCATTTCCACACCCTGGGCACTCGGACGGTTGGGGTCTTCGACGCTGAAACAAAGACAGCACGGATGAGTCGCACACAATTAGGATCACATATACATTCCAATATTTTGGAAGCTTGAAAAAGCCAACAGGTTGTTGAGCAGTGTGAAGAGCTCACCTCATTTTTATGGCCTCGGCACTTGGACCGGTGGGGTATTCGACACTAAAACAAAGACGGCACGGATGAGTCGGCAACCGGAGCAACACACAAATAAGACCACATATACATTCCAATGTATTCCAATATTTTGGAAGTTTGGAAAAGCTAACAGGTGGGCAGTGTGAGGAGCTCACATCATTTCCACACCCTGGACACTCGGACGGTTGGGGTCTTCGACGCTGAAACAAAGACGGCACGGATGAGTCCGCAGCAGGATCAACATACAAATAGGACCACATATACATTGCAATACATTCCAATATTTTGGAAGTTCGGAAAAGCTAACAGGTGGGCAGTGTGAGGGGCTCACCTCATTTCCACACCCTCGGCACTCGGACGGTTGGGGTCTTCGACGCTGAAGCAAAGACGGCACGGATGAGTCCGCAGCAGGATCAACATACAAATAGGACCACATATACATTCCAATACATTCCAATATTTTGGAAGTTTGGAAAAGCTAACAGGTGGGCAGTGTGAGGAGCTCACCTCATTTCCACACCCTCAGCACTCGGAAGGTTGGGGTCTTCGACGCTGAAACAAAGACGGCACGGATGAGTCCGCAGCAGGATCAACATATAAATAGGACCACATATACATTCCAATATTTTGGAAGCGTGGAAAAACTAACAAGTAGGCAGTGTGAGGAGCTCACCTCATTTCCATGCCCTCGGCACCGAGAGGCTTGTGGTCTTCAACACTGAAACGAACATGGCATGGATGAATCAGTAGCAGCAGTAGCACGCAAATAGGACCACAATTACATTCCTACATGCACATACTATATATAGTACTTTGGTGTTTATCATGCCTTCTTTAATAAGGCTTTGAGACAGCACCTTCAACGGGGTTGTGGGCGCTTACATGCTCCTACACACCTGGAACACAATCCTTCAACAGCAGCGGTAGGTTGGAGGATAGCCTTGGTTGGGCCGTGGAACATTGTTTTAAAGGTTTCCCAACAACAACAGCTGTTTTTAGACATGTCACACAAGGAATCGGTGACAGCTTTGAAAAAGGCTGGAGTGACAGTCAAAACTGTCAGAAAGGTTAGAGAATTCTCTTTTTATGGGAAAAACTAAAATTTCTGTAAGAAAATTTTAAACTTTTAAAACTCACATAGACATTACTGTCCAGTCTCTCCCATGTGCCGGGAGAGATCAGGTGTGCCTCAGGAAACTATAAATTTCATCTCAATGGCCTTAAAATGATTTGGTGAGGCCAAATGATCAATCTTGGAATAATAATGTGGATGCCATAAAATTTTGTGACAGGGAATATGACTTTGTTTTTCTTTTTTCACTAATGGCAGGGGGAAAAATATTTTTGGTGACTATTTAGGCCTACAATGCAATTGGATTTTCATGTTGGGTAACCGCAAGGTGGTTAGCACGTCCACCTCACAATGCAGAGGTGAAGGGTTCAATTCCGGCTCCAGCCTTCCTGTGTGGAGTTTGCATGTTCTCCTCATCCCTGCGTGGGTTTTCTCCGGGTACTCCAGTTTTCCTCCTGGGAGGTTAATAAAATATCCTAAATTGCCTTTGTGTGATTGTGAGTCTGAGTGCCTGAAGACAGCTGGGATAGGCTCCAGCACCCCCACGACCCTTATGAAGCTAAACAGATTAGAAAATAGCTAGCTTTCATGCTACATAGCGAGCTAGCTAGATAAATAGATCCATCCATCCATCTGCGGGTGTGCTGGTGACTATCCCAGCTGATACACGCTGAACTGGTTGCCAGTTCAAGGCCATTCAACAATCACCTGTAAAGAAAGGGCTGAGTGAACCATCTTTATTTATTTATTTTCACTATTCGCAGTCCCTGTTCCCCCTGGGTCTACTGTCGGCTATATGGATAGGCCGACTTCCCAACGTAGGCAGAGTATTCCAGCTGAAAATTTGGAAAAGCTAATGTGGGTTGGCAGTGTGAGGAGCTCACTTCATTTCCATGCCCTCGGCACTCGGATGGTTGGGGTCTTCGACACTGAAAACGAAAATGGCACGTATGAGTCGGCACCATGAGCACCACACGAACAGGACCACATTTACATTCAAATATGTTGGAAGACTGGCAAATTGTGTGTGGCCAGGGTGAAGAGCTCACCTCATTTCCATGCCTTTGGCACTCAGATGATTGGGGTCTTCGACTCTGAAACGAACATGGCACGGATGAAACGGCAGCAGTTTTATTCCGATATCTCCACATTAGATGTAGCGCAATGGCGTTCGTCTTGTCTTTTTTAATAAGGAGGCTTGGAGACGGCACCTTCGAGAGGGACGAGGGGGCTTACATGCGCCTACACACCTGGGACACCCTCCTTCAATAGTGGCAGTGGGTTGGAGTGCAGCCTTGGTCGGGGAACCTTATTTTAAAGGTTTCCCGACCACATGAGCCGTTTTGAGACACATCACACAAGGAAGTGGTGAAAGCTCTGACAAAACTGGTATGACACCCAAAATTACCAGAAAGGTAAGAGAATTCTCTTAATTGGAAAAAAAAATACTGTCTGAAAAAAGTAACACAGTACAGTACACATAACTATCCTGCCGTAGTTCCCGTGTGCTGAAAGAGATCAGGTGCCCCTCCGGAGACTATCCAATCAATATCCCCTAAATAGCCCCAAAATTATTATACGTATACGTTTTTCGCTTTAAACTAATGGCAGGAATAAAACTTTTCTCGTTTCTAGTGAGTATTTCATCTTTCAATGCGAATGGATTTTCATGTTTGGCAAGATGGTGGTACTTTGAGCGTGAAGTCTGTATTTTGGTGCTGCTAAGGTTTAAAGAGAAGGGTTGATCAACAGCATTCTAACTCAGAAACAAGTCAATCAGCGATCAACCAATCTTTAATACCGTTCACATTTCATTATATTATTCTTATTAGGCTTTACAATGATGAATTGGGGTTTTCTTACGTGTCCTGCGCAGCCTCTGTCATTGCAGTCGGGGCTGGTGTGTCAGCCACTTCCTTCCCATCAACATTTTCTGGCTCTTCGGTCTGAATGTCCATCGTGAGAACAAAAATTAAACAACCAAAAAGGAAAAGAAGAAAAAAACGCACGTCGCCCCCAAAGCCCGGTGCGCTATGACGTCATCTCTCCAACTCCTTTGTATTGCGTGTCAGCTGTCTTATCAGAGGAACCGCACCAGCACCTGAAAATGGTTGAAATAATGACGTTTGTCGAGGATTCCAATAATTCTATGTTTATTTGAAATGATAATGCGCAAGTGGCCAACACGGTTGGCATTGTGGGAAGCAAAGCAACTTTGACATGCTCGCGGAGTTCTTCTGACGAGGCAGCTGAAACACAGTGAAAAGGCGTCGGGCAAATGACGTCACGCCACCGAGCTAGGCCTCGCTTATATTATTACAATTATTATCATTAACGGTTGTTCTCAGTATGGACAATCAGATCGAAGAGACAGAATATGTCGTTGATGGGAACAAAGTGAAGCCCCTTTGGTGTCAGTGTTTTTGAAATAACATGACCAAAACCCGAAAAGCACCATGGAATTGTTCACAACAGAATGGCGTTTCTCATTGATTTAATAAAAATGTAAATATCTTGGTATCTGTCTGGTGTCTCAATGCGTCCTTGCAAACGGCTATTTACAAGTAGCCTACCGATAGCAATGAGCCAGCATTTAGTACATTTAACAAATAAATATATCTCACTGATCTAAACGTATTAGTTGATTATCAGTCAAATGGTTGTGTTCTCCAAATCATGGTTTCATTACATAAGTCACCATTTAGACAAGAGTCTGTTCAATTGTCAAAATTAGTCAGGAACCTAATACCATGAACGCCATATATGAATTACTTGGAACATTTGATGAATGTCAATTCAATGGAGCTACGACCGGTGTACTCTCCTCTATTCTACCCGATTGAGGATTTTTTTTAAATGCAGTTAACTTGTGGCTGTCAGATTCTTACAATACAGGCTGCATATCATCTCACCGATATGGAGGTAGTGCCCAACTAAACTCCCATGAGTTTTTTTCATGCATGCAGGGGACACAACGGAAAATAGGTGACTCATTTATTCCTGTACTGTATTTGTTCTGGATCACACCTAAATTCCACAGAATGACTTGAGTTGCACTCTATAGTGTGTGCCTACTATTCCATGTACCAATCCATCCATCCATCCATTATCTAATCCGCTTCTCCTCACACAGGTCTCAGGCGTGCTGCCTATCCCGGCTGTCTTTAGGCAGTAGGCGGGGTACACCCTGAATTGGTTTCCAGCTAATTGCAGGGTACACAAAGACAAACAACCACTCACACTCATACTCACACCTAGGGACAATTTAGAGTACCTACAGAAAACCTACACACGCATGAGGGGGGCCATGCAAACTCCACACCGGAAGGCCAGAGCCAGAATCAAATCCTGCACCTCTGCACTGTGAGGCCGACGTGCTAACTAGTCGCCCAACATGCCGCCCTTCCATGTACCATGTCATAAAAATGACTTGCTTTTATCTATGTGGAACAAATCATTGAAATGTTGATCCCCCTCCTCCACCCCCAACCCCCTAAAAATAATACTGGATGTTCAATTTTGTGAAGCCTCCATGTGGGTTGCGTCAAGGGAGCTTTTTAGACATTTGTTGCATTATACATTTATTCAACTTTCATTAATTCATTCATTCATTCATTCATCTTCCGAGCCGCTTGATCCTCACTAGGGTCGCGGGGGGTGCTGGAGCCTATCCCAGCTGTCTTCGGGCAGTAGGCGGGGGACACCCTGAATCGGTTGCCAGCCAATCGCAGGGCACACAGAGACGAACAACCATCCACGCTCACACTCACACCTAGGGACAATTTAGAGTGTTCAATCGGCCTGCCACGCATGTTTTTGGAATGTGGGAGGAAACCGGAGCACCCGGAGAAAACCCACGCAGGCCCGGGGAGAACATGCAAACTCCACACAGGGAGGCCGGCGCTGGAATCGAACCCCGTACCTCTGCACTGTGAAGCCCACGTGCTAACCACTGGACTACCGGGCCGCCTCTTTCATTAATTGCTATTTTGAAACATACTCAAACATATAATGGGGCGTTGAACATTGGATTCAAAGAGTCCGCATAGCTAAAGAGGGTGGGGAGGAACGGGAAAATTGAGCATCATCTCGGTCTGACAGCTCAAAGGGGAGACATTAAGCTTTTATGGGTGTGATTTTGGGAGTTTCGTCTTTTTTTTATGTGTGCGTAGATAAGTATGTGTGTGTGTGTGTGTGCGTGCGTGTGTGTGTGCGTGTGTGTGTGTGTGTGTGTGTGTTTGTGTGTGTGTGTGTGTGCTCTCCCCGATGAAGTTTCTAATATCACTAATGTCGGCAATAATTCCTCATTAGTGACTCAGCCACGAAACAGAACACTGCCCTTGAGTCATTGTGTCATTCCTCAGTATTTTGTAACTCACACAATGAATGACTGACCTTAAATTACTCTACTTCAGGGTTGGATTGACGCTTGTCATCAAATGCAAGGTTTGGCTTGAGGTGAATTGCCAACCGGGTGATTGTGAGTGCTTTTTTAAGCAAACTCTTTTATCATTGAAATAGCCCATTCCCTGATTCATTTTGACATTTTAATGGTGCATCCCGATGAAAAAGGTTGCAAAATACATATTCAGAATCGATACCTTCAAAGCGTGGAATGGATATTTTTTTTGACGTAAATTGAAAAATGTACCGGTAATGAACTGCATTGGTATGGATACATTCAAACCAATATTAAGACGCCCTTTATGCAGGAAATATATTTCAAATAAACATCACGAAAGCTTTTCATGCACTTTCACATGTCATGGAACACTCAGTCTTTCAGCCTGTATAATGCTTCTTAGTTTAATAAACTTTTTGGGGGGGGGGCGGGTGTTGAAAGACTGACAACCATGTTCTACTCAGTGGTGCAAAAACAGCACTTAACTGGTTTCTACAACTGTATTTCAGTTTTCCTGATTTTTTGGCACCGCTAAAACATCCAGCATGAGTCTCCTCTCCCCTCACTATATAATTAATGAGCGCCTTTGTTCGCTTCACTTATCCAGCACAATTGTAATGTGCACTTAGCTACGCCTAAACCTCAAACATAAATCTTCCACGCTCCTCTACAGCGGCTGCTTTAGAGCGGCATTATTTTTCCTCCATCCAATTTGATGTCAATCCCATAATTTTGTAATCTTATAGAGAGGCTTGGGTATTTCTTTCAAACAAACGTGCATTGCTTTATTTTTAGATACTTTACAAAGAGCAACAGCAATGAGTTGAAGACACAGCTTGTCGCAGCTTTGTCACTTTGAAGCCTTTGCGAGCATTTGGGTGACGAGACTGCTCTGATTTTCGAAACCCTTGTTTGCCGACAAAATGTCAAGTAAACCTGTCAGGCCGGAGTGCGTGTACGTGTGTGTGCTACTGTACAATCACGCATGAAACTGTCTGGATGTGCCCTTAGTGCAGCATCAAGGCCAAGTGTGAGCAAACGTGTCTGGCCATGACAGGAAAAGAAGCACACTTGTTTGGGACGTAATGACTTTCAACCGGTTGAACCCACTTCTATGTTTTCAAGCAGAGGACACTTTGTTCATGTCATGGCCCTCACATGCAGACGTCAAATATATCCTTCCGTCCTCGTCCTTTGCATGCTGGTCACTGTTTCCCTGAATTCATCTGTCGCGTTTCAGGTTTATTTTGCTGACTTTAATGGCTCTTTAGGAAGATGTTTTTGCTCGCCATCAAGTATTTGCGCTAGACTGTGCGAGGTTGTATATAAACAAGCTAGAATTTAGGTTAAGTATTCTCCAGTATACTGAGCATAAAGTTAAAAGTGGGTAAAATATGAAGATGCTAGTAATAATGGCCTTTCACAAGCACGGTATCCCTGGCATTTGTCTCGTAAAAGTCAGCAAGAGCCTCTGGTTCACACCTGCTATAGGCAACCCTGTCTGCATGCCATCTTGTTGACATTTTGCAAAATTATTGCCCAGAAGAGTTGTAAACTCCTTCTGCAACCATTACTTGGCCACAGCAAAGACATGTACAGTACATTGGAGCAGTGTTACGATGTCAACATTGTGTAATCTACATGTTGAAATTTGAAGCAGTGTTTGAACAGATGGGTGGTTCAAACCGCACACCTCGACTGCATATTTGACATCTAAAACTGTGTTTTTTCTTACATTCTGAACATACCAATCATAGCATTACAGAGCCAGGAATCATTTTTATAAATATGTACTATTTCACTTTACCAATAAAGCAGCACCACTTGGAAGCATGTAGCAACTATTATACAAGAATTTGAATTAATGGAAAGACTAGAAAGGTGATTCGTTTAAATGACAACACAGCAAGCTAGAGTGGTTAGCAGGCCTGCCGCAGGATTCTGGAGTTCAGGATTCAAATCTGAGCACCAGCATTCCTATGTGGAGCTTGCATGTTCTCCCAAAATTCCCCAATACAAGGATGTGTAGATTTTTTGGGGCTTTAAGTGCCTTCTGATTGGTTGGTGACTGATTTTCACTCCCACTTTCATGACATGCAGAGTATGTTTTTAATTCAAATGTACACCAGTCATTGTGTCACAATATACACCATTCACTGTGACGCACTGAGCTTGTCTCTCCATTGTTTGATCTCCTAAGTAACGTTGATGCAGTTACTAGGCAACTAGAGTGAGTGTCTCTGAGCAGCTCGTTAAACCGAGTATGTGACATAAGTCGTGTGTAACTGCTTCAGAAACAATATGGAACTTAATTGGAATCGTAGTTTGTTAGTATCAGTTGTGGAAATTGAAAAAATGTTTACATTTTGAAGTGCGTGCGTCGCGGGAAGGCCGTATCCCGGAACCTCAACTGTAAGGCAGACATGCTTACACTAATCTACTGGGCATGCTAGTTTAACCTTCTGAACATGACCATGTGTAACTTAAAACTCATCACTTGCATAGTTTGATGTCTGTGGATGTGAGGGCAAAGGTGCAAAAAGAGATCTATATACGCCTTGCGCTTCACAGATAAGTCTTTGACCCTTACATACAATTGTGTCATATTTAAAAGGACAAAATGTTTGCTCTTCACTCAGAATCTCCTTACCTTCTCAAAAATTCGATAGGATACATAATACAGTATTGAAAAGTAACTAAACTCAATTAGCACAACTTTACTCGCACTGTTAATTATGGTCACTAAACCAATTGGACAAACCTGATACTGTGCACACTATTTTTGGGTCAACTAATATATATCGTTAAAAACACTTTTATAATTATATTATATATTAACATTGTTTTCAATGTTGTTTTCCAAATTAAATTCAATACCACTCAAAAGTGGAACTTTGTTGGAAAGTTACCAAAGTGACTGTTTGACTTCCGTAACACATTCCGCAGTAAAATATAATGATATTTCCCCCCCAAAATACACTCGAATTATAGAGATGGCAATTAATGTTGCAAATATTTAAAGATTGTATTCCAAAACGCGTGACTGAAATGCAGGGTATATCCTCATGTAAAGCCACTCTGGTATTAATAACACTTATTCTGAAAGCAAAATATGTTCGTTTTTCCGGTTGCATCCCGGCAGGCATTTCACTTGCTACCGCTGGAAGCTAGTGTTATCATCCAATATATTCCGGATTACCTCATATTTTTAAATAACACCGGTTTGTCGCCAGGGGAGGTTTACATTTACAGACCTTACGGAAGATGGTGGCCAAACAGAGGATCCGAATGGCGAACGAGAAACACAGCAAGAACATCACGCAGAGAGGAAATGTGGCCAAGACGCTGGTGAGCCCATTTAACTGTCAGCGTGATGACATTAGCCGGAATAGGTGATGTCCTGGTCCTGCATCGTCGTTATCTTTCAGATGGTTTAGGAGTATGAGACAAAAGCCACGTTCATCGTCCATGTCGGAAGTCCTCATATTAGTTCTATGTCACGAATCATGTTTCCAAGAATGAAATTAATATTTACTCCTCCTCCCCTCCAAACCCTGATTTGGATGCAGGATGAAGGAAAACAAGGATGCCAACACTTACTAGAGATTGGATTGTAATCATCCTCTGAACAAATATTTTATTTTGATCAATGTCCACCTTTAAAGGGGATTGATCAAGATTTAAATCAATCATTTCGATCACCTAATTTCAACCCAAATAGAGTAGCACTGTTGAATGTGTGCTATTAATTTATTTAAAGTAGCTTTTTTTATTTACCATACCTTATTAGAAACAATCAAACCGAAATGTTCCCAAACATGGGAAATTTGACTTTTTTAGAGCAGGTTCCATTGCAACAATGGACAAGGTTCAAACAAAAAAATTGCAGGTGCACACACGGAAAGTGTAACAACAGCCCAAAATACACAAAATGTGAGATGACCGGTGGCCGCCATTGCATTTTTCAGCCGCTTTATACCGGAGTCTATGCTGTATTTGCAATACCCGCCAAACCATCGAACCACTTTCCTGAAGCAGTCACGTGGTGTAGGTGGTCAGCAAGTCATCACAAGGTCATAATTTCTTAACCTGGATATAAAGGCATTTACACTTGGGGCTGAGTTCACTTCTATCGGCAACTGATTCCGTTTGCCTGCAGCATAACAGCTAAATGCTGCTTCACCATGTTTGCTTTGAAACCTGTGCTCCACTAATAGTAGTTATACTAGTGTGCAGATATTAACTAGCACACAGTTTTGCCTCACTGTTAACATGCAGTTGTTCTACAAGTATGGCAAAGTCATCCCTACGAGTGTGCAGAAACATCAGACAGTGGTGGTAATAGCCATTACTAGTCAGACATCATGTGCCACAGTCGTTTACTAGTGAGGACAAAGCGCGTGCTATTATATGGACTTCGGTTGGATATGAAGAATGTGATTAAAAAAAAATTCAAAATGGCTTTCTATAAACTCAAACAGATCATTAAGGACTAAAACGAGTAATTACCTCTTTGCAATCGTATTTTTCTAAGAGGTCTTACTATTGCCTCGACTGTGCTAATTATCGTGGTGTGTGTGTACATGTGTGTGCGTTTCCCATAGCGACCACAGGAGGAAAAGTATCCAGTGGGCCCCTGGTTGCTCGCCCTCTTTGTATTTGTTGTGTGTGGATCAGGTATGTATGACGTACAGCTTACAGCTCACAGTGATGGTGAGAACAGTTTTGAAAAGATTTCTCTGTATTTCATTTTTTTTATGTCACAAAAAGATTTGGACAACGGTGTATAGACTTTTTTTTATCCACTGTATGTTTCCAGATACAGTATATTACCAAGGGAGATTTCTTGTAGTATTCATGAGTTGTAAGATTATTTACTGGTTGTCCTCTCAGCCATATTTCAGATCATCCAAAGTATCCGTATGGGAATGTGATCCAGAGACAGCACCTTGACTTGCTTCAAGCACCTACTGAGCCTGGCCAGGGTACACACCTGATTTAACCTTAAAAAAAAGGGCCCAGAGACAGCCATCAGGCCTCAGAGAGAGTGCAAAGCTGCCCCCGTACATTTACTGCCACCACCGCCCGTCATTCGCATTTGCAGTGTTGGAGTCTGTGGTGCTGACAGCTTTTCTATGGACAGTCTAAAACCACGCCGACTGTGTCTTGTTAACGCACTTGGCTCTTAACTGTGAGAATGTGTGCACATGTTTGTGTGAGACTGTTTATGCACATGAGTGTGTCCAGAGATTCCTGCTGACGATGTGCCATACTTGCCTATTGCAGTATTCATCTGTCTTGTGTTCTAAGAAGGCTCTTTTTACTCTATTAAATGGTGAGCATTTAGCAAGCGCCTTATTTTGTGTTTCTTTGTGACATCCCCTTGTTGTTTAAGAGCTGAACTCATTGATCACCTGATAAAATAACCTTGGATGCATCGAGTTGGAGAAAAAAAATTTAACATGAAGAGTGTTGACTGGGCTGTGTTACTCATCAACAGGATGCCAAGCGATATGGTGACATACTGGACGGCCACACCACCGGTCTGCAACATCTAGAAGTCTGTTAGCCTCTAAGCTAGCCAACATTTAGTGTACGTAATGAACTCTCTCTTGCGTTGTGTGGCACAGAACCAGGTGGTGGGAAATTGGATGGCCCCATCGCCATGACATGAGCCGGCATTCGAGCTAGCAATTAGTTCTCATTATATTGAGTGAGCTGGCTCGCGGGCCAGTGGTGGAGCCAACCCAAGTGTCACAGTGACCCCGTTTTGCCACAGCCCAAACAGTCCAGACAATTGAGAAGGTTCAATATCTGAACAATTCAGAACTAAATTGTTGTTTTCACACCCTTTCAACACTTCACCATGAAAGACTTTACATGGTATTGACTATATTCGCTGAAAAAACAGGCACTTAAGCAATGTTACAAAACTGTAAATAGAACTATAAAACACTAACAGAAGGTAAATGATGGTAGCCTACGTAGTGTGTTCATTACAAATGTAATACAGTATTGATAATTTCCCTGTTTTCTTCTAGGCAAGCAATTACATTTTAGTAGCTATTGCTCTTTATTTTAAAATGTTCTTTAGTTGACACAAAGCAGATTTTTGGGGAGATCTTAGAGACTAATCATGAGTCCACGTGTGCCGGGCTTCTCCAAGAGCTGCACAGCTTCCAGCAGTGTAACCTGTCACTGTCACACTTGCTGGGTTGACCTTCCTCCCCAACAACCCACCACAAAGAAGCAGGGATACAAAACACCGGGACACTTATTCAGGATTTTAATGAAAGTTGTGAGTGCAGCTTTCAAGTGCAATTGCGGTAATGGTATGTTACAACTTCTCATCCAGTCTTGCAGAAACATGCACAAAACATCATGAACATACAACCGATACAGAGAATGTAATGGAAAACCATCAAGAAGTTGTAGTTTGTTTTTTTTTCTAATGTTGAGAAATTTATATACTGTTCATCCAGAAGTATTTCACTGTCCAAAAACAAAACACTAAAGTATAAAAAAAGTGCAATATATCAGAAAAGAAAGAAGTTTTACAGTAAGAATGAATGTCGCAGTGGCGGTTATAGATAACATTGTTGGCTGCACCTTGTCAGTTTAAATAACCAAACTCGTTCGATCCTGAAAATACACGCTTTTAAAAATAGACAACAGCCCAGGCAAGGTAAGCATGTTGCTGCTCACGTCATGTGACCAAGATACTGATGCATTTGCTGTTTTCTCTTCCTCTCATTATTTTACATGTTTTACTTACACTATACAGAAATATACATCTTTTTCCTGCCAAACAATGTTTTGCGTCCAGGCCACTGCAGAGCTAAGAAATGTGAAAAGAAATACTGAGAATGTAAGAAAACATCTTGTTTGTTCCACCAAAGCCAAGTAACACTCTCCATGCAGCTGTTATTTAGAAGGGCTTCCCCCCTCACCCCATTCCAGATGGGGACTTGGTCTTGAAATTTGCTCACATTCGTTATTTGTCATTCTGGGAAGGCCTTTTCTTTCAATGTAACATCAGCTTCTAGGCATGAGAAACACATTTATTTACAACACATGACAAGGAAAAAAAAAAAATCAAAAAAACAAACAAAAAAAGACCCTTTCATTCTTCTACTACCTGTAACATTAGTTCAATTGACATCGCCTAAGAGCCACACACAGGCACAGTGATCTTTTCAGCATCTGTGTTGAAGTATGTGGTTTTGCTTATTGTTGAAAAGACATTCTAGCTGATATGTCCACGTTTTTCTTTATTTGTTTTTGGCAAATTTTTAATGAGTTGCAGGATTGTCGCCTTGTGCAGCACTTGTCCCACTGGATGCATCCTTCTCAGGGATAAATATGTGCAAATTCTTGGATCAACAGCATCAACTCATCCTCCTACTCGTCCTTGTCACCTGCTCACTTGTGTTAGCAGAAGTAGTGTTGAGTAGTCTGTGTGCGCCGGGCTACGCTGAGGGGCCGGAGGTGTGCGAGACGGATTGAGCGAGGGTACAAGCAGGACCTGGGGTGGCGACCGTCGTGGAGGCGGCGGGCGGGGAGGCAGTTTGGACCTGCGCCTGGAACTGAGCCATCTGCTCCGGACTGGCCAGCGTCTTGAGCAGGGTGTTCTCCTGCTCTAGTTGGGAGTTGCGGTCGATGAGCTCCTTGATCTGCTCCTTCAGGACTTCCACCTCCTCACGCACGGCATACATCAGGTGACTCTTCACCAGGTCCTGACACATACAAAGTCAGATGTGTCATGACACTGTTCCACTTTCAGCTTAGTCTGACGCACATATTAAGAGACCTACTTGGAACGATGAAACCGATCAAGCCTTCAAAACCTTGCCAGACTTGATACTTGCCAACAATCAAAGCCAATTTATTTACGGAATTCTAATTGCTGAAAAATGATTGACTCTGGGAAACACCCTGGCTGTCACATCGCCTACAGTAAAAAATTAATGTAGGCCCAGTACAAATTTTGCAGCCCAGTGTGCATTTTTGGTTTTGGACTGAAAAACAAAGTGATATGAGGAGCTAGATTCGGCTTGGCCAGTTAGCGGAGTTTGTGTATCTAGATATGAGGTGGGACCTACAAAAGCTTGTGTTCTTTATTTACATTTGTTTAACTGTTTTGGTCATTAAAAGTACATCTGCCAATCCATCCTTGCCCGCATGTGAGGGTATTACAATGCCTTAATTGCCCCCGGCCCCCTTTGATTCCAGTGTCAGTGAGTGAGTATTAGAAGCTCACCCGCAGCAAAATTGGTGGCTCACAACACAAAGTGGACAGAAAGAAAGGGGAGGGGGGAAATACCACAGCAGCTCATCACCTGGAGAATTTATACTGTACATTGGGTCATTCGTTTGTAAAGTTACCACTGTATGTCTTTGTCATTTAAAGTGATGTTGAAAGAAATGGTCTTGAAAACTTTTCAGTTGTTACTAATACAACACATAAGACACAGACGGTCATGCAATCTTAACCACTTTTTCTGCATACACTTTGTTGTTTGAAGCAGTTATAGATGAAAGGAGATATCAAAGTGTCCTTTCACCAGTGGATCAAAGACGTCATGCTTAAAATGTGAACTTTTTTCACATTAATAATCAATGCTACTTGCGAACACAAGATGATGTTTCATATGTATTTTCTAAAATTTCTTTCGTTACATTTCTTAAGATAATTTTATAATATGGAGCCCATACAGGCGAATTGCCAGGATCATACTGCGCAAATGTGAGGTCTTTAACTTTATCATGTAGTTCTTGAAAAAGCTAAGTAAACTTTCTTTGCATTTATATACACACAGACACATAAACACCATCTAAATAAAACTTCAAATACTGAAAGTGGACGATGAATTTTACACACTTAAATGTGGCATTACTCCACTATAAAAGATTTCACATGCGATTACGTGTTAGCCCTGGCCATTGTGAAAATTCAGCCAATGAGTGCTCTGGATATTTTTACCCGCACTGTGTATTTCACCTTGCCTAGCAACAGAGCTGTGAGTAACGACAACAACGGAACAGTAAAGTTACGCTGCATTTTGTAAAATAAATTACAGTAATCTGCAAATTCCCACACCTGATACTAAACCGTGAAACAACGTTCAGTCCAACTCTAACGCCGTGGTTCACGGAGTGCTATTGTACTTTGCGACCGTATGCAGTTCAAAGCTAAACCGAGGAACATGATAAAAGCTCCAGGGCCTTTTCATTGTGTTGGCACGGTATATGTATATATATTTTAGTCGACTCTATTTAGGATACAAATGCTCTTCAAACATGTTTTAGGCATGTGAAACGGCCACTCGTTTTCCAAGTGGCCTACTCACGGCGACAAAAGGGTATTTATCATTCATGCTCTTTCAAGTGGAGAACCGGTAATAAAACTCACCATCGCCTGTTCGATCTTGTTGTCGATGGCCACAACACTGGCTCCCGACGAGCTGTAAAGAAAGAAAGAAAATAAATATGAAATCTCGGGTTATGAAGGCATTACAGAGATACACGACCAATATTAACATTTATCATCCGTGTCCTATGAGGCCATCCCCCCCGCAAGTTGAGGATCCACGGCGGCAGCAGGTGAGGCGAAGCAGCTTAAAACAACGTTTAACAGTTAGCCAAATACAGCTCGTAGTTTACCTGCTATCGAGCTTGACGTGCGAGCTCTCTGCGCTTAATAACGACGACAGGAACGAGATGGAGACATTTCGGAGCTGGCAGACGCCGAGATCCATCGCCACGGTGTAGCAAGGCGTATTCATGGCGCTTTGTGCGTTACAGGAGCTCGAGTTGAGGAAAACGCGAGTCCGACGTGCCCCGATACGGACACAGAGCGACCAGCTCCCCGAGACACATTCACGCGAGGCGTTCAGATTGAGGACCGGACAACACTCACGCACGACTCAAGCTTGGTTCAGCACACAACACGACGTCCGCAGCTCAGAACAAACTCGCGTGATGTGCCCCGTGACGTAACTGGGAGCACTGGTCCCAGATTGGACGAGATACTACTCATTTGCCTAATATATTCAGAAACGCCCCCACCTGCCGCTCAGCTGACACATATTTGCATAGAATATTCGAGTAACACAAGATGAGGTGGATGAAACCGGGAAGAACCGGATGAGACTGAAAGAAAAAAAAAGGGGGGGGGGATTCGTCGCGCTGAAAAGCAACCAGAGGCAATCTTTTCGACTGTCCGGTGACAAAAGATGCACCCAGCTAATAGTTAGCAGGTTTCATCACAATATATCATCCTCTATTTTTGGAATCGACATTAAAAATATATGTACTGCATATTTCTCACAGTTTAAGACTAAATTGAACACAATCAGGTATTTTGATGGCAATTTCTCATTTAAGTGGCATCAATAGGGATGACAGTCGATGCTTAAAAAATCCAAGTAACGCTATTTGCATTGGCATGCATTGCCTCCACGTGGGATTGTATAGCACTGCACAAGAAGTGATATCAATCAATGGCACACCTGCATTATTTGACTGCTGTTTTATTGAATATGGCTAAATGTTGCTCAGATATAGACGGAACAAAAATGTCAAATGTGGATCTGAAGTGGTGATTGATAAATACTTCATGATGAACAATATTTGGCTGGATAATCTCGTGTCAACAAAATTCAATTATGATCCCTCAATTTGCAATCTGTATGCACACATGTTGGCATGCAAGGAGCCAGGAAGCTGACTTATATTTTCTCTAACAACTAAATTACAATTTTTAAATTGTCTGCCACAAAACTTAAACCTGACCCTCCAGTTCCAAAGCGCTGCCCCATGATTCTGAAAAGGCGGTGCAAACAAGTAACCTGGTGTGCACTGTTAATGTCAGTTTAGTCGACCAAGAGTGCATAATAATCATGACCAATTGTATTGCGTGTTGTACATTGTAAACCAATGCATGCTCAGCCCAGATGGGTGTGCAAATGTCTTGACAAAAAAACGCAAATAATATTTGGCCAGAGTTCCATCCAAACAAAGGTAGATAATCTTTTGGTAGCCCATTAAAATGCCACAGATTCTTCTTTCTCTGACACTTCCTACATGCTACCACTGCCTCTCACAAAACTGTACCTTGAAAGGTGACTGTCTGATATCCCCCTCCAACCCCCCAAAAAACTAATGGATACTTTTAACATTCTGACAACTGCTCACACCAAGCCCTCCACATGCAATGAACCACATCTTCAAATAATTCTTGGCTCCGGTCTCTACAATGATTCAAAATTCAATTATTAATTCATAGGCTAAAACCACAGCAGGAGTGATATTTCAACACAAGAAAAAAAGCTCAAGTTGCCTGTAAATGATGTGCCAGAGGATGATTTACAAGTAGAGATGATGATGGCATTATTTATAGTTGACCTACTATGTTAATTTTTTATACAACACACATGCCAATCACTCTACCTGCCCAAAGTACCTGGTGCCATCCAAGTTGTGCGATACAAGCCCAGAGCAAATGTTGGGATTCACATGTATGTTATAGTGCAGAGAAGACATACAATTGCCATGCTGGTGTATTAGGCACCCGTGAAGTTTAAATTTAGCCACTGAGTGATTGTTTTGATGCCTTCAACCAAGATCCAATTCTAGGAGCGTACTTAAGATAACCAGCTTATCAAGACTCTCTAAGACACTGAGCTCTTCCGCATTTTTTTTTGAATGATCGAGAGGGAAAGCCAATTATACAAATCCAAATAGACTATGCGAGTTGAACTCTTCTGGAAGAAAAGCAGTGAAGCTCCCCATAAGAAAAATGCACCTCAACCAGCCAGTGACGTGAGACACGTGAGACACTTCTAAATATGCTTTAAAATTAAAAGATTAAAATCCACACATACATGTGGGTTTCTTTTATTTTCATAACCAATTATGACATGTTAGTAGATTTAGATTACAATTATTTGCAAGAATCCAAACAGTCAGTGTGAGTTGGATGAATAAGCACAACTGACAACTGATAACATGGATTTTTTGGGTGGGAGATAAGAATGGCCTGTTTTCCATCTAGGTCAATCTAAAATCTTGTTGCTTCGCAAAGATGTAGCCTACACTGGGAAACAAATATCCTCTGCAGGAAGCACATTTTAAAACATTTCCCGCTGATTAGAACCCTTATGCTGTGCATGTCTATCATTTCGAGTCCAGGACCTGAAATATGATTACAAAGCATTGTTGCATGTACCTGTAAGTCACGCTTTAAAGACAAATGCATACATTTCATCTCTACGTGTACATTAAAGCAGGTGTACCCAATGAAAAGGCATAATACTGATAGTCAGTAAAACCACCTTTAGTCTCTCTTGAAAAAAAATCCAGCACAACGCTGTAAAGATTTACATGTACTTAATTTCAAGAGTCATAAGACCATCATAAAGGGGAGAAAGAACTGATTGAATGTAACCTGTCTTCCTGTACTGTGGTGACTAGGCGACTACAAGTGAAACCAGATGGAGTAACATGAGGGCAGCACAGTGGTTAACACAATCTCCCCCCCCCCCCCAAAAAAAAAGCTAAATATGGCAAGCCTGGCTTTGACAAAAAGGAGTTAAATTATTCACACCGTCATAAAATATCAGAGCTGGTAGAAATGTTTTTCTGAACACCCTGCAGACACATCACAAAGTAAGCACTGCAAATTGGTGTGCATTAAGAACATCTTTCAACATTCATACAAGCGTTGGAAGCATGAATGAATGAATCGAAAGTTCACAGAGCGCCACACACAATACGGCCTTGGAGCCTTTTGTGTTCACCTCTTGTGGTGATTGGCCAGGCAGCACTACTGTAGTCCTCCTTTAGTTTACCTTTTGAGATGCTGCTCCAGCTCCCAGAACAAAAGCTTCATTGCCATCTCGTCATGGCCCTGAACACGGACACCGTGCACTCTCATGGGGTCTTCGGTCTGGAGGAACATTTAGAATCCAAAGTGGAAGAGTGTGTCCCCGATCCCCTTTGTTTACCTAAAAATCCTTGTGCCCGGTAAAATTTGGCGGCGGGGTCCAAACGAGCTCCCTTACAGATGTATTAGTGGGAACAACTGCACAGGCACTACAAAATAGAAGACGAGGTTGACACAAGTTCCTATGTGTGTTCTCCCCATTTCCCTCCGTCATCTATTTGTGTTTGAATGGCTGTGGGTGAATTACCAGACAGAAGCTGAGTGAGTAGTGACGCGTGATCATGTGACACAGCGAGTTACATAAACTATCAACAGAGATTAGCATGTGGCCCAATGATTTCCCTGCTCCTCCACCACAGAGCCTCCTCCTCGAGAGTGTACAGTAAAATATGTAATCCCGTCACTTCGGACTTCCCAGATGTCGACAATATAACATTTCCATTTCTCTCTTCCATTTTCTGTGTTGCTTATCTTAACTACTTCAATTAATTAAGAAGTATTTTTTAGAATGAGTGATGAAAATGGAGGACAGAGAGAAAAAAAAAGCACGGGGAGAACATGCAACCTCCGCTTAGCATGGCAGGAGCCTGGTTTTGAAACCCCAACCTCAGACTTCTACAAATCAATATAACAATAAATAAAGACATAGATACATACATAAAGATATTTTAGTCAAATTTGTAAAAGCACTTTTATGGAAAAACGTTTGGTCTAGCCTGTATTCCAGTCCTCTATTTGACAAGGGAGAGAAAGTGCGTGTGCCTCAGGGTCTTATCTTGTCATCTCTCATTGAAAGGCTTCCTAAAGATGGCCCAAAACCTTGCCAGACAGAAACCATAACATAGACCCTCAGAGCCAACCATGGCGGAGAGACAGCCGGCCAAGAAATAACAGGTATGGGAAAAGCACAATGCTGGGGATTTTCCTTATCCTAACAGACTTCATCTGTCTGGATGAATCAGCATCACATGACTTTTGGGAGGGCCAGACCGTTACTTCAACTAAGCAACCTCATGCGTGACCACAAGCGACAAAAACTTCAAATAGTCGACGTTTTGACTAAGGCAGATGTCACAGCCTTACTGTCTGTGTTTATATAATGAGGAATTAAAAAAAACAAACAAACAAAAAAAAACACAGTTTCAGTCATGTTGACTTTGCGTTGTTATGCTCCTAATCGGAAATGGGTTTATGTCAAGTAGCCTCACCGACTCATCCTGTCCTGTATTACAACACTATCAGTGTTACAGACCAAATATTCCATATGTTGTTACCACCATGAATTATTACATTTTCACTGCCTGTTGCATTATTTTCTCTACTCCATTCCACCTGCACTCGGCTTTCCTCCTCATTAATGGCTGATTTTCCCCTGCCATATCTACAATGCTTTTTAGCCGTAATGCCGGTGTGCTCCAAGTTACTGAAGTGACCTAAACTTTACATCAAGATACTAGAAATTGCTGTGTCCATTTCTCAAAGTGACTGAAGTTTCTCCACATAATGTTAGCTTTTAATAAGGAAAAAGGGGTGGTCGACTGGTTAGCACGTCAGCCAGCACGTCGGCCTCACAGTGCAGATGTGCAGGATTCGATTAGGCTCTGGCCTTCTCATGTGGAGTTTGCATGTTCTCCCTGTGCCTGCGTGGGTTTTCTGCGGGTAGTCCGGTTTCCTCCCACATTCCAAAAACATGCATGGCAGGTTAACGGCACACTAAATTGTCCTTAGATGATTGTGAGAACGAATGGTTGTTTGTCTATGTGTACCCTGCGATTGGCTGGTAACCAGTGCAGGGTGTACCCCGCCTCCTGCCTGAAGACAGCTGGGATAGGCTCCAGCATGCCCTTGTGAGGATAAGCGGATTATAAAATGAATGCATGAAGAAGGAGAAAACAAAAAAATGCGGCAATGAATCGAAGACGCGGCCAAATGAATGAGACCTTGCTCTCCATTCAGTGTGAATGGGAACTGGTTGCACAAGGCAAGACAAATAAAATATTGAAGTGTGAGAAAAGGTTTTTTTGCAGGTGGCATGCAAAGCTCGCCACTTGCCGATTTGATGACCGGTGGGTGGCTCTGGAACGTTTGTGTAAAACTAAGAAATGGGCGAGGACAATTGAGTAATGCTGCCTTGCTTTAAAAAAAAAAAAAAAAAAAAAAAAACGCCTAGATTTGTCAGCCAATCAGATGACTGGGACACCACGGCCCCAGTCGCCCTAGAGTTTAGAATCACCGCAAAAAAGTGAAACGAAAAGGTGTCGATTTACAGGGCCCAGCAAGGCCATTCCAGTGCGGATCTGGTACAAAGGAAAAGTGGCTCAAGACAAAACTCAAAGATCTCAGTAATGAAGTTTCAAAAGGTTTGCAACATTTGAATCTCGCCATTTTAATTTTTTTAACTAGCACTTCTTTATTAAACCAATTCTACTTGAAAGTATTAACAAAGCAAAAATAAATAATTTTTGGTATCTATTATTTTAGTCACATTTTCAATTTATTTTTACTATTTTTATTTTTTATTAGTTTTGCGTAAATAATGGCAAGCAATATCGGTGGCTGGTAAATGTTAATGTTTGAATGATAATAAAAAGGCCTTGCATGACCCAGCAATGGAGGTGGAAAAAAGGAGGCCTATTGAACTGTAAAGGCTTTTGGCTGGGCTATAGTTTGATAGTTTAGTGTGTGCACAGACTTTACCAGTAAGGCCTGGCAGTGGCTTTCCATAGTCAAACCCTGACTATGGAGAATGACAGAGCAACTGAGTGAGCCAGCCATAGAGCTGGCTCGGAATGATGAGTAGCCACTTTAGCCTCCAAGAGTGATGGATTCTATGGGAGCATTTCGGCTGACAGCAGCACGCCATTAGTTGTCATTACGTACCTGGCAAGGGGTGGCAGAGAAGGAGGAAGCGATATTCAGCGAGACTGTGCTAGAACGGTCGTGACCTATCACCTGATCATTCATATTCACATGCAGATTTATATGTGGAAGGAACAACACAAGAGAGACTTTGGTACTTGTGGTTGTTCTGAGCCTATTCCATGAGAGTACCGTACACGATAATTATTTCAATGATATGTACAATCGTAAATGATGTATTTTCACAAATGTTTCTGAATGGATTAGAAGTAAAGACATTAAAAAGCAGAGGCACGGGTCTGAGGAGATTAGTGCAGGAGGGCCACTTGCTTCTGCTGACAGCAGCAATGAGACATGAGAACGGAGAACACACCACAACAGATCCACATTGCATAAGAGCAGCCAAGTTATGTGGAGTGAAAACTGGCATTATAAGGATTATCAGCCAAAGAAAACACAGCACATCAAGTTCACACTGAACGAAACAATGCCAGGTCCAGCAACAAGAAGACCATTTCTCAGCAGCATCACCTCAATAGCATTTGCCCACTTAAAGGTCAACTGTGAAGTAATTTTAGAAAATCCCAAACAAAATATTTTATGTCCCAAGTAATGAAAGAAAATACATAAAATAAAGCATGAACAAATATTTTCTATTTCGTAAAGTTGACAAAGGAATCATTTTCCCAAAGTGAGATCCTGACTAGCGCAAACTCCAGAAGTGTGACATTACTTTAAAAGAACAATAGTGGGGCTCACGATGGGAAGTGTATAAAGCTAGTCAGATATCGATTCGGAAAGCGACAGTTCAAATGTATCTGCCAGAAACGTATTTGCTTTGCGTTGACAAAACTGTAACGTCCCATTTTTCTGGTCCATTTACATTCCCTATTCTTTTCTTTTCTGAAATAGAACAGTGGATCGCCACACAGCGCCGAGGCATTTTGCCTAATAACACGATCACGATGTCAAGGAGTAGTTCATGGGACAACCAACAATGCATTAAAATGGCTGACTGGTGACTTGGCATTCTATAAATGGCGCCACTCACCGGAGATTGCCAAACAAAAGTATTTTCATTGTGAAGCGCATTGCTTTGGGTGTAACTGTGAACCTGGGCGTGTTGGGTTTTAAAAATAACTAAATAAATGACCCGAAAATATCCTTGAAATAGTTTTGGCCCTCAGTATTACTCAAAAGATGGCTGGCCAAGTTTACTTGACACCCGACCTTTAACTCATTCAGCCAATTCTAGACCCCATTTTTTTTTTTTTTTTTGGTTAAAGTCTTGGAAAAATTGGAGAAAAAAAATTAAGTATATGGGGTTGAACGTGTGAAGTGTGAAAAGACAAATATGTCTTTGGGAGTGAATGAGTTAAGTACCAATCTTTTTTATTTTTATTCCAACGGCCACCACATAATATCGAAAGGAGCAGTTAAAGACCCATGCCATGTTGTGATTTTCCTGGAGTTTCTAAATCAGGGTTTCTACACTTGAGATCTGAAAATTCTCTTTTTTTCCCCAAACCGTAATTTCCAGAGTTCTCTCTATGCAAGAAAAATGTGACATTTAAGTTAAATTAAGTGAATTATTCAGATTTTCTATACGCCAATGTGTTGTCAAATAATTTCCAGAAGAAATGCATCGTTAATATTTTGGAAATTATGATCAGTCGTCAGAGAATCTACACCTAACCATGATGAGTAACTGTATTTCAATGATTATACAAAATCAAACACGTATACGTCAGGATTGCTGCCCGACGAGGAGTAAACCGTCAGGGATTAAGGAACAACGTGGAGGTGTGAGCAAAGTGCCGCTGAGAACATCCACTAATCCCTGATATCTCAAAGGGCATTAACCCGTTGATACTTATATGTTCACTTGTCAACAAAAATAATACGAGTGTTACGAAAAATGATTGGAACCAGAAAATTGGTTTTAAAAGAGACCAAATCGACAGTACATTTTAAAATGTTTCGCACCACAACTATCGATATACATATGGAATCACCTTTCATTGGAGATGGACAACCATAGGAAACAATTATGGAAATTGCACATTTTAATACTTTTTCTAATCAAAATAAAACTGACTTTTTCTCCTTGCAAAGTCTGACGGGTTTGACTACACGGTATTTTCCGCACTATAAGGCGCACCCAAAAGCATTCAATTTTCTCATTAAGCCGACAGTGTGCTTTATAATCCAATGAGCCTTATATATGGATAAATATTCTGATTTATTGGACGTAGTATTCAAAATGATCTGTAAAGCGCTTTGTTACAGCTGCAGCGGTTGTGAAAACTCAATATAAATGAAGCTGTATTGTATTGTATATCCTTTAGCGCCACATACAACGAAAAAAACAAACAAACCCTGTTGCATTATACAAAATCTTTTTCTCTGCTCTTGCCTCGCGACGAAATTCACTATAACGAAGTCTAATCCAACAGCGACCACTACTGCTTCGTTCGGAAACGGCAACAGCAAACACCACACTGGTTTACACATGCGCAGTAGTCCAGGAAGTATTTGTTATTGTTAGTTTCAGACGCCGAAAGAACGTTGCATTGCTAAAATTGCTACAAAACTGACCTGTGTATGGTATGTATAGTAAGTGTATGCTCCATAAAATAGATTCCGTTTTCATACTTTTCCAGAGTGGGAAATTTATTAAATCGGGTTGCATATTTTTTCCATTACTTTCCATTTTTAAAAACCATGTAAATGAAACCTGAAGTCTGCATGACGATGGGCTTGTGAAATGGACAACAGTGCATCTTTATGATTTTTTTATTTTTATTTTCTGAGTTTCTTTTGTGTGCCTCAAAGCAAGCTCGAAGTGAAGACAACATTCAGCTCGAAGTGGATTAACTAAATAGGACTCCTCCGTCAGGGCCTGAATCTGTGACGGCAGCAGAGCTATAAGCACAGCTTAGTTGTATCGCAACAAGAAGCATGGCTTGGGCAGTCATCTTAACCCTTGGGTCCTTCAAATGAAAAAAAACCCCTAAATTACGCATTTTACAATTTTTGTAATGATGTATTTTGTGTTATACAAACATTCTTATTTTTTTTTTCAAACACTCAAAATGTTCAGAGACATCTGTGCTATCCATACATGTATAGTTTTTATTAGTTCTTTGGGATTTTCTATTCTTTATTTTTCGCAAAAGGAAAAAAAAAAATTGTGTCCGGAGGTCCCAACCAAGCCCTACTAACAATCCCGACCGGACGTGTTCATGTAAAATGCATTGGTTTGAAGCCTCCTGCAAAAAGGCAAACTCATTTGCGATCCTCTGGCGCCACGTAAAAGTTGCACAATTGGAATGATCTCAACCCAACAATGTGGCATGCATACGTCTGTCTAAGCGAAAACAAAGCGATTGACGTAAAAATCGCATGAAATGCATGTTTACACATTAGGTTTATGATGCATTCAAAAATATGAATTATAATGGATCTCTATGGTGCAAAATATGTAAATTGTGAAGATTATGGAATCAAAACCTTTTTAATTATTGCTGCAATGCCTGAGAATTATCAGCTGGTGACGTCATGAAATTCAGGCCATTTTAGAACCCCCCCATACGTTTCAGCTCTCTTGTGTTTTTCCGAATGCCTTTGCCTTTGATTCAGACATAATTTTACATTTATCGCAAGCGGTGGACTACGAGGGTTTTAATGATTACAGTATTTGCAAATAACAACAAAAGTTGCTCAGTTTGAACATTAAATGTATTCAATTAAATGTAAGTTGAACATGATTTGCAAATCATTTTATTAGTGTTTAATTTAACACAAGGTCCCAACGTCTTTGGAATTGGGTTTGTCCATAATATCTTTATAATTAATTTGAGTGTATCATCTTCACAATACTGTTCAGAGATTTTGGGAAACACCTAACTTTGTTTCAACTATTGTGCAGACTTCAAAAAGTAAATAATATACACTATTGATTATCTAGATTACACCAACAATTTATTTTTTATAGCCCAGAACCATAAAATTACACGATACGGCTGACTTTAAAACTGCACAACTAATGTACAGAGCAAAAAATAATCACCTGTGTCACGTACAAAAAAATAAAATAAAAAACACTGAAAGGGAAGGGGGTTATAATTCAAGGGGTGTATTAATTCTAAAACGTGAAGTGTGTGCACAACATTTAAGAGTTTTGCCTTACAGTTCATGGGATTATTAAGGGATTAACTAAAGCAAAGGAGAAACAGTGGCATCGGAGTACAAAAAAATTTTAAGTAAAAATGCGAGAGGGGCCTTATTAATTCGGCAGTAATTAAATATATCAGCAGTAGTATCTAAAATTGGATTAACCATTCCACAGAAAAAAATCATTAACACTGTAGTTTAACATCTAGAAATAAAAGTCCTACTTATTCCAGTTGTTCTGATAATTAAAAGGTGAAACAAACTCCTGACTCAATCACAGGTCAAAAGACAAGCTTACACATGTTAGAGTGTGTCATCTGCACACACTCACATTGCGCTTTCTCCTTTGGTACATGCTGCTGGTGAGCAGCGCCACCTTGTGTCCAATGTGAAAACAACAGATCATCATCAATTCAAGTGCTTCGTTTTAGAAAAAAATGTAGTGGACATATTTGATGATTAAGTGAATATACATTTCAATTTAAAATATTACAGTCATATGGATTCATTTCAACTCCATCCACTTTCTTCCACTTATTTTATTTCAATTACACAAACGGGCCTCTAAAAACCACAGAATTTAGATTCAACCTTCAATTCTTGTGGTACCATGTCACAGTTTATCGCTTCCAGCCATGGAACAATTGATAGAAAAGCTTTGTCACGCTATCTCAATTAGTCTGAATGATAAACTATCCAGCAATTCCTAAACGAGTGTGCTCCTTCCAAAACAAAAAACAAACAAACAAAAAAGGTTAGTCTGGAGCTCTGTACCTTTATCTATTTTTCTATACTGTACTATTGTGTACTCTAATGCTCTCACTACTTCGTGTTTTAGGTCTGACTGTTGTAGTTTTTGGCTGTTATGGTTATTATTTGCAGATTTTTCACCGTACAGTATACTTTTTTGAAACATGAACTTGCCACTGCACGGATGAAAACTCGTCTGCGGCTACATATTAACATGTTAATGGTCGGTAACGTATAAAGTCCCTCGGTTTGAATGAAGGCAGCAAAAAAGAAAGCAAAAACAGAAAGCAAGTCTGCAGTAATTTTATAGATCCTGTTTCAATGGGAACACCTTAAACAGACTTCTGTTTTGCAGCTTCGCTTCATGACCGGAGCATCAGGTTGGTAAGTATGCTGACAGGGCATTTCAAGTTTGGGACACTTGTCTCACCTTTAAAATTTCAAACGGCACAATTAGCTTGGTTTGAGAAGAACGTTGAGAGCGTCATGACCAAAAGGAGGCAGTGTTGCCTTCTTTACAAGTTGAAAGTGCACCAAAACGACTCAGTGGCACTTCAAGTGGTGCTGTACCTTTTGCTGAATTCAAGGCCTATAGGAGCGCATGCGTGTGAGTGGATAAGTATTTAAACAAAAACGAATTATTTAGAGTGAAAGCAAATCTGAGAATCAGTCTCCTATACTTACCCACTTAGATGTCACACAAGTGATACAATGCCTACAGCACATCAGACATTAAATGGTGCAACAAAGAGAAGCAGCTGGCGAGACTGCTGAAGATTAAGGTGGGAGGGGGGGATTAAGAGAGACTTCAACTCCCACCAACCCCCTCCCGCCGCCTTCCATATTCAGCAACACAGTGCATTGAAGAGGGGATTATCTCACACAAAGCAAGATTGGAGGACTTTGAAACCATGTTTACTGCCCAGAAGGTCTGCAACAGACACCATGAATTTAAAAAAACAACCAGCCGCATAAACAGCCAGCTTTGCAGTTCTTAAACAGATTGCATGTTGCGTCATGTGCTTACTAATACATGTGGGAGCTGTATTGAAACCAAAATGAAAGGAGCGTAAAGTGGCTCAATGTTCATACATAAACCCAAGTTACCCCCCCCCCCCGCCCCCCCCGGGGATAAAGAGTGTCATTTCTGAAACTATCTGGACAGTGTTGTGACCACAGGAATACCAGGCATGATTCAGCACATTGCCGGCGTGATTTGCGGCATGACACTGGCAGACCACGACAACCGAAAAAGAGTCTACCATGATTTTATCGTGCTGGGAGTTGGGAGTTCAATGATCAATCAAACTGTGACCGGCATTCAAAATATAATTAAAACGTTTAGCCTCTGTGAAATATTTGCGTGGGAAACCAGCATTGGTATTGGCAGGGAGAGCTCACTGCATCAAAACAAACGCGCGTGATAACCGATTGAGCATTTTACTATGAGAATCTCTTGACAAGCAGTGCTAACCTGACACAAAGGCATGTGGGACGGAGCCAAAAGAACCTGGTTGGAAAGGGCAAATAATAGGAAAAAAATAATGGACAAACATCCAATCTGTGGCATACTGCTTATTAGGTCGATTGTGAGGAAACAATTGTTGGTGAAGCTTTTCTTGAGACAGTTGATTGCGTTGAGTGCACTGCTTTGCTGCAACCAGCAGCCCTGTTTCGTTTGTAGTCTAAACAACGTGAAGTCAGGTCTGCTAAGTTTAACCTACATCAACAGGGGAGGGCAGCATTACAATCTTCTCAACACAGAAGTAATTTTGTAAATGGAATTGGGAGATTCTTCCATTCCAGAAAAAAAAGAACATTGATTCACTCTTCAGTTTCACCAGAGTCAAATCCTTTTTTCTTTGTTCCTGCAATTAATCAGTGAAAAATGGACTGGTAAAGCCAAAGTGTTGAGTATGTCAAAAAGCCATAACATTATGATAATTTGAGAGATCTAATGAGATTCAATGTGTAAGAGCCATCAGAACATCTGCCAAAAGAGAAATCTAGAGACAATAGTCCGCCGTTTTGACAGACCCTGTCATAAGGGCATTGCTGTGTTTAATATTGTGGTCAAACTAGTGCACAACCGCACTACATCATAACAACAATTGTTTTAGTCTTGGTTACCTTGTAATGGGAATTTAGCTAAATGAGAATCTCAAAATGATAACATCTAGAAGTATCAATCAAAGTTGAACAATATTTTTGTTAAGGATCACCTCAAATTCAGCTTTTGTCTGCTTTTTTTTGACAAGCAGTCAAAATGAAACTCCGTTGCCATGTCTGTGCAGAGGTTGCATGGGAGAGCATTTTTCTGCTAAATGAATGGCTTAAAATACGAGCCATTATCATCCATTACGAGTCATTAGTACCGCCGTTGCACTCTAACTAAAACAATACTGTTTATTGATGGATGAACAAACCATCAGATGAAAGGAGGCAAAAACTACAAGGAAACACACAAAAAAGATAATTTAAATAGATTTCTTCAAATGGGTTGAGAGCTTTTTTTTCTTAAATGCTAGTTTGCTCCATTTTGGAACGTTGGTCTCTCGTGACGGATTTTGGTTAGGATGGACAGCGCAATGTCAGACTAAAGATGGAATTCAGGGTGGGAATGCAATGACAATCCTGTCTGAGATCAGACACCAAAAAATAAAAAAAAATAACCCAGCATCTGCAAAAGCTTTTAACCTCCATTGTTACGAGGGCCCACTGCAACTGCACAGGATTTCCTTGTTCATCCTACCGTTGACACTGGAGGCGGGCTTTAATAGATCGCAAACATAAACACTAAAACGGCACGTCGCTGCTCTGTTGTTGATTTCTGGCGTTCTCTAGGTTGGCCTGTGTAGTGAGAATGGAGGGAGGGGGGACACCACTGTAAAACAAAAAACAAATGTTGTTTACCTTTGGGGATTCTCTCGTCACGTCAAACTGGACCAAATTTAAAATTTGAAGAGAGGAAAAACACCACCCGTAAATACTTGTACATTTGCAAGTTTCAGAATATTGCATATACTCAAAACAATATAAAAACAGCATAGGGCTTAGACGCACACAGTACATTTGTGTCCTGCCCTTGAAAAAGAAGTCTCAAAAGAAATGACTATACCACATTAGGATTTTGGAAGCGCAAACTTAAATGCGTAACCCACAACAAAAGAATCCACTAAGCAAGAGAATGGGAGGATTTAACCGAGCTGCCCCGGCAATGCTCAGTCTAGTTCCATCTGGTCGTGTGTGCTGTGTAGTCATGGTCTCAATCAGCTTCAATAGGCCTGACTAAGTTGTGTTGGGTCAGATTGGGTCACTTCCTCTGGGTGTGAATTGTGGGGATCACACTGAGCTCAACACAATGAGCAACAGGTCCAGTATGCACTGGCTGCCTGCGACGCCAGGGACAAGATTATACTGCTTTTCAACCGCCTGGTACAAGATCAGCAAAACAAGACTCTTTTTGGACAGCGTGCCGCTCAGTACTAAAACATCACTTGCAAATCTTTTCACTTGTAAAGAGTATTTTTTATTTCCACAAACACTGGCACGGTATACCGGTACAATTAAAATGTCCCAATCAACACACTCCGCCCCTGAAAAATGAAACACTGCCATATATTTTTAGTGCTGATACTGTCAGATAGCAAACATCTCGTTTCAAGCCGTTTATTAGTCCCACCTGTAAAATATGTACAGTATGAAATGAAGTATAATCACGTTCAGTGAGTACACAACTACCAGGCTCAACCCACGCAGGGATCACAAGGCAAAAGATCGCTTCGCGTTTGGTGAGCGAGCTATAATGATTAATCTAATTATTGATTACTAATTCAGTGTCAAAAGAGCAACACACAATGCTACCGTACAACAGAGCATAAAAATTAAAAAAGCATACTGTATCTAAGAATTTTACTTTAAAATCCTCCACCGCCCAAATGTTTGGGATGAAAATAGTACAAATTTAAAGATCCAGGTTTTGTCATCCACTGTTTTTACGGTTTTGCTGTTATTATTACATATTTGCAAGTGCTTTATGACGGCACGTCAGGATTTTGGTACCATGGAAAGGCTAATAAACACATAACCTGCGTGCAGGGAGCATGGTGGTCTCTCCGGTGTTAAACTTAACACCCCTTTCCCACCTTTCCACTATATTCGCTCAAACAGCCCACGTTTCTGCTTCTCGCACGCCTCTGACACGACATCGTGAACCGGGAAACAGGCAAGTCAAATTGAAGCTCCCATACTGTGTCAGTACAGAACAGTGACAAAACATCTGACAGCAGCGTGAAAGGAGCTAGCGTTGAACTACACTCTGTCTCAGGCAGTACATTTACAGGCATGCACATTAATTTTAAAAAAATGGACTTTTCCAATGGCACATTGGAAGAAACCAGACATGCATCCAACCACCTTAATTTACTGTGTTCGACTTTTTAAAAGTTGGATGAATGCAACCAGGCTATTTGAAACCAAATTCTCCTCGCATGTATAAACCTTCATCAATCAAATATCAGACCCGCTTTTCTGCACATGCTCATCCTCGTTGCTGACGCACAGAGTTCGACAGAGGTGAGATGATGCCGATCTGATGTGAACAAATATGCAAACGGTTTTACATTTGCTTGATTAAAAGGCCAAGAAACAGCATAACATAATAAATTCAACAAAGAAATGGGATAGGCACAGCTGCCGATTGACATGGCCTGTAAAAAGAGACGACAATGTGCTTTGGATCTTTGCTGTGTCGTGATCTGTAGTAGTTCCAACCACCGCCCCCCGCCACCCCCCCATTTGCTGTACAGAGGTAGAGGTCACAGTCTACCAATCAGCTGACAGTGATGTGTCTAGCACCACTTCTGTATCACTCCAACCTTGAAAATAATGAATGGCATGCACTCACATTGCAGACCAACCACAGAGTGAAAAGTTTTGAACCCCGGTGACTACAAGTTGCAAACCATAAACAAAAGCACACCCTCTCATCAAGAGAATTACGGGTAGGATTGTACCTAAGGTTTCCTTTAGAATCAATAAGTCTATTGATTATGTTTTAATTGAATCAATGAACTGGAGTAAAAAAAACAATTTGAAGACAGGAGGACATTATTTCATATTGAGAGCAAATAATCTGCACACACAAACTAATTATGATTCAGCTTACAGGGTTGGGCCATAAAACTTAAAAATGTCCCCCAACTTATGGGTTTCCAAAGCAGAGGTTTAGAAATGTCTTCTTTGGATTAAACACAAAGATAATCATACTTCTGTCATAAAGGGCTACATCAATCTGAGAATATTTATTGTTAAGGATTCAATGAATTTCAGCAATTTTTAGTTCAACAAGGTCTCCAAACAATTTGCTGATTTTTGAAATATTTCAGATTATAATTGATTAGTTGTCAATTAATCGCTGAATTGTTGCACCTCTAATTATGAGTGGAATGATTTTTCATCACATCACCAACTTGACTTCTCCCTTTGGTCACCATTGAACCATAACCACACCATTAAATCATCAGCAGTCCAGTCAGCCCACACAAAGCAACCATCATGACTATTGGGCGTACAGCAAATGCATAAATCTCAACAAATCCTCTCACATACTCATACAATCAATGCAATCTCAAATTTTAAAAGTCACACCATAATTAAGATTTGACTTCTTATCACAGGATCCCTGAGTCCCTAATTTATTATCATTGGATCCCCGACTCCCCAATAAAGTCTGCAAATAATGTTGACAGTAGCAACAACATATTGTGCATGTACTGAATTTACTGTCCCACAGACCTCCTCACCACAGGAAACTGCTACAAGTGTTTTCCTGCCAGATGAAGATCATCATGATGATCAGAGGGACTGACTCCTTTACAATGAGCAGACTGAAACCTCGATTGCTGCGTGCCAAGAGTGGCTGTAGATTTGGCTGTAAGCTTTCGGGTAATGGGGAAACCATTACAACAAATAAAATGATCATTTACAAGCTCTGGCTATGAAACCAAGAACGACAAACCATAATTTAAACAAAATAATAATAATCAAATTTGTTTCTTGGTAAATGGCCACGTTTGCGTGAAGGCCCCCCCACCCCCTAAAAAAATCATTTAATCATAAAAGATCTTGCCACACCACTTTAGTCAATTAAATTTGACAGACTATTAAGTAACCAGACATGCAACAGCGCTTAACAATTTGAACATTTTTGGTTAAAGGCAGGAGAACTTGCATGTTTATACAAGACCATTGCTGACCAAACTCGATTAAGTAAGCAAAAATTACTAACAGATTTCTGTCCGGGCAGTGAAAGTTTCTCCCAATGTCTCCTGTACAATCAGCGCACACTGTGAACACTTTGCCTTCATTATTTAACAACAGAACAACATGTACCCAGTCAGTAGCCTCAAAACTTCACTCCCACCAAGTTAAAATCACACTGCTCTCAGCACTTTGGAGAGAAACATAAAATCTTCTCAATATAGGGGTCGATCAGTTCATCTGAAAATGACAGAACACCCTTTTTGCTTAGGTAGTAAAAAAACGTGTAGTTAGTTGAACATACAATACAATACAATACATGCTGATTTATATAGCGCTTTCACAACAGCGGCAGCTGTAACAAAGCGCTTTACAAAACAGTTAACATAAAGTTTAAAATAATAAACACAACACATAACATAAAACACGGACAGCCGTGCAGTCCTACATGAACGAAATGATGATTTTGCAAGTTAATCAAAAGGTATAACTACAACTTTAACACTCCAGACCCCCATACTGGTCATGTTACTACCTAAAATAGAGACAATGTGCCTATTGTAGTCCATTAGCGGCGAGACAAAAAAAAAGCTAGTTGTGTGGAGAAACAACGGTTTGTTTTTGTCATGCATTAATTTGCTCCATCAGTGGCCTCATAAAACATATGCAAATTACTCAAACAAAAGAGACATGTCATATATTCCCCATTATCAATGTCTATGGGAAACTGCAATTTAAACTTCTCATTGCTTAGCCATGGTTATCTTTTAGCATGACAACAGCATTCATAGTTCAAATATATCAGATTATGTCTACTTGCATTGTTTGCCAGGTTGAGGTATTAGTGGTTCACTTTAACCCATGTTCACCACCGACATTGGTTATGAATGGCAGCATCTGTCTTCTGAACAAAATACTAAAAACAGAAGTTGAGTCGTGATCACAATTCCGGAAGGCAATTTTCTCAATTGTAACCAGAGCTTTACTTTGCCCCAAATTCTGGTCATCATTTGTGACAATAATCCATCTGATCCCCAAAGATTTCACATTCCTCAGAGTTAGACGTCATGTGATAACATTAGCCAACCTTCAGGGTCCATTAAATCACACAAGGGAAATCTGGCTAATATGCTCCAAGCCATCCAATGGCAATGTAATTCACATTTTTGAATTTGGGTGAAAAGAAAAAAAAATAAAATTTGAGTGTTTTACTATAGATTACATCTGTTTTTCATCAGAAAATATTTAAATCTGGCATATGATTCATTCATTCATTCATTCATCTTCCGAGCCGCTTGATCCTCACTAGGGTCTGGCATATGATATACAACAGAATTATGTTAGGACTGAAGAAGAGGGACAGCAGATGCGGGTAAAGAGTGAGTGTGACAAGAGTGAGCGCTTAATGAAATCAATAAGCTTTTACTGAAGGTTTAATCCGTGAACGAGTCAGTCTCTTCCCTCAAAAGGTCACCCACAGATAGAATTTGCAAAAGCCTTTGCTTGAAAACCTGCTTTTCTATTTGCTGCATGACAACACAAGGAGACCCAACAGAAGTCATGCTCTCTAACGTGGCCTGTCAGGATTCAAGTGGGCATGCTAAGAAAGAACGTCAAGTCAACTTGATAAAGACAAGATGCGTCACAGCCATTTGAGCCCTACATTATGTCAAGAGGACAAGATCAGATTGTAGGAGCCTGGTCACTGTCTACTAATTGACTAACTAATAAGGCTCTTCCTCCATCACAGCTGGGACAATGATGACAGGGAGCATTAGAACCCCTGCAGCTCTGCACTCAAATGCTGAGCGGGTCAACAAACAACCTTCAATTAACAGTGTTCAAGGCAAATGATGGGAGCAGAAAAGAAAGAAAGTCTCTTACCCGTCCTCCTCTCCTTCCAGATTTTTTAGGCCAGCTGATGCAGTTAAGGCACTGGCGATGGCAGCGTTGCCTTCAGCTTCTTGACCCTGGCCAGCGTTGGATCCGGATCCCGGGTGCCCTCCGGAAACTTTCGGAAATCCCAGCAGAGCCGACTGGTGCTGAAGGAGGAGTCGCTGGGCATCCTGCAGCTGAGTGGTCGTGAAAGTGGGCAGACTAGCATAGAGGGCACTAGCCTGGGCAGCATGGGCCAGGGCCTGGGCACTGCTGAGGTCTTGGAGCTGGGGAACACCCTGTGGGAGCATTCTATTGTTCCCGACACCGAGAACTTGTGGCAGGGCATGGGGGTCGGGGTTAGATGGAGGCACGCTCGGTGCGGACACCTGGCTCTGAATCGTAGTGGGCAACTGGGTGCAAAGACCAATGTTTTGGACTTGTGTTGGGAGGGACTGTGGTTTCTGCTGCTGGCAATCCAGGTGGGCAGCATGGCTCGCAGGCTGTTGACCTGCAGCGCCAACATGAAAGGCCGCATTGGAGGTAGTAGCCTGGAGAGATGCGGGCTGCTGGGGTTGACTTTGGAGGATGACCTGGGACTGCTGGAGGCCCCCCATCATCTGACACGCTCCATTAGCTTGCCCTGAAGAACTTAGTCCGGCTTGGTTCAATAGATGCTGCGATGCGGGAGCTTGGGGAGTACCTTGATGTGACTGGCTGTACTCGGGGGGTCTCATCTGTACTGAGGCAGCAGATGGATGCTGGGGGAGTGAGGCGTAGCCAAGCTGATGCTGCTGAACCCCCACAGGGCTCTGTGTGGAGCCTGGGGGTTGATTCGCAACTGCCTGGGCGTAGGTAAGATGTTCTTGGGGTACAGCCGAAATCGGCATTCCACTGTTGATCGGGTGGCCTTGCACAGGTACAGGCGGAATCATGTTTGAGGGAGTCGAGGAAACAATGTTAGTCTTGATGTGGGAATGGGTGACGTCTTGTGTGTTTATAAGAGGTTGTGATTGAGACACGCCCACGCCGACTAAGCCACTGGAAGGGACTGCTTGGAAACCCTGAGTAGGGGAGGCGTAATCCTGTGCATGTTGGGTAATCGGGGGTCCCCCAGTCTCACCACCACAAACACTTTCTATATAATGGCTCACTGTGCTCATGGTGCTACTCACAGAGCTACCACTTGTGCTTTCCCGCTCTGAGCACCCAGAAAAGTTCTCAGAGACAAATTGGCGCGTGCTGCCAGCATCAGATGCGGATGAGCAGGAGGCGGAGGTTGGGGTGTCCTTGTCATAAAATTCAGTGCACATCCATCTGCCCTTCTTGAAGGGCTCAGAACTTGAGTCCAACTTCACCACCCTGAAGCGAGAACTGGTGGGAGCGACCACTGGTACAGGAATAGTTGAGACAGCAACAGGGGTGCTCACTGACTGCAGCGCAGCAGAACCAGCTCTTCCCTGGATCCCACTCAAGAGACACGTCCCCCCAGAGGCACTGGCAACAGTAACAACAGAAGTGGTTCTAGTCGTCAAGGAGATGTTAGAGTTGAGAGTTTGTTGTTGCTGAATCATGGTGTTATTGGCATTACTCATGAGGTTGCCTCCAGATGCAGCAGAACCAGCTCCACCACCCGCACCACCGCTTTTCACATTGAGAGGAAACCCTACGGAGCTGTTGCTCGCACTCGTGCTTATTCCCCCCTTCACAGGCACATTGGCAGAGCTCAACATATTCACATTACTAACACTGCTGGTCTGGGGATTAACTATACTAACTGCAGCGCCTGTAGCGGAGCTGTGCATTCCAGGAGCGGATCCCAAGCCCACCATCCCCACAGGCTGGGAAACAATGTTTGCAGGGGCAGCCTCTTGAGAGACCCCAACATTAGAAGGCATTTTCTGAATTACAGAGGCATGGGTAGATGAGGCACCTACTGACCCAGAAGGCAGTGGGTAGCCCTGGGCATGGTTCTGATGATGAGGATGACGGTGCACAGTCCCATTAACCATACAACCACCCTGCTGTGGTGCTTGATTCAGAGCATGGGGGTGTGAAGGCTGGTTTGGTGACAGCAGCCCCGGAGTTTCAGCCTCATGAAAATTATTCAGGGTCTCCTCAGAAGAGCTTCTCTCCGCTCCAACTACATCATTAGCTCGTGAAAGGGACACATCCATGATTTCTGAGGACGACAGATCCTCCGTGTGGGACTCATCCAGGTCATCGTAGCTCTCAGTGTCCTCTGCAATACTGTTGTTGGTACTCACAGATATCTGCGCAGGAGTCACGCTTGTGATCTGGAAACCACTCTTCTTTTTCATCTGAGCCCCAACAGATTGTGTGGCCTGGGAATGTATATTTAGGCTGTGGGAAGGAGGATGGTGGGGACCTGGGGAGGACGAGCCTGCAGGAGTTTGGCACTGAATCAACAGGGAGGGCTGATATTCTTCAGCAGCCGTGCCATGACTGTTGGTGACCACCGGTGTTGACAGCGAGGAGCCGCTCCCGCTGCTTGTGTTGCTACCCCTTCTGTGAAAGACAGCCGGCTGCGCCATCTTTCTAACACTGCCAGAGTCTCCAGTGGGGTCCGGATGATGCATTTTAAGAAAATCCGGGGGGTAATTGGTCTCTGACAGTATGTAACAAAGTTGAAGCACGTTAACGCCGCCGTTTTGACGAAACTACGATGAACGGACAACAAGACCAGAAAAAAAGAGAAAAAAGATAATAGTTAATCTTTCTTAAATGTCTAATAAAACTGTACTTCTGGTTACAGACACTCTCTCGCGATTAAATGTTAGACTGTCACACGAAGCTGGTGGCCGCTTTACGTGTAGCTAACGAGCTAGCGTCAGCTGATTCCAGCAGTAATTCACCGGCGTTTTCTGTTTGCTGATTTAGTTAATCACGAGCAATCATATTGTGTACTACAAACACCAGGCGTGTTAAACAAGGGCGACAGACGAGCAACCAAGCGAATTTATAGCAACCGCTACTCGCCTGGCAGAGAAGTAACGTCGGCTAGCTAGCTTCAAGTATCCATCACCGCTGAGCTAAACACGAGCTAAACACTCAAGACGTTATCTGATCTCCTCTCTCAAAGAAAACTACCAATGAAGCGACCTTTTATCCGTGGCACCGTGACGTAAGTCCCCATAGATCACTAAACGGTGGCGTAAAAGGGTTTAATCCATCCCATTGAATTTCCACGATGTGGCTCTTGGTTTTGCTGTATCACCGGTCCTTCCCAACAGTATCGTTGTTCAGTTTGAGTGTAGCCTCCCCTGCACCGCAGCTGTGGCTCGCTCTGTGCCGGGACCCGGGCTGGAGGGAGGAGAGGAGAGGAGAGAAGAGGAGAGGAAGGGCTGGCCGGGAGCAGGAGTGCTGCGCAATATGGCGCCCGAGCGTGGTCTTCACCACCATTGTATACAAAGATACTGTCTTGATCGCTGAATCATACGTTGACGTTACCGCCATAGTGGATGTGACAAAGGGGGAGACAACAGTGAAGATGCTGCTTGGAGACGTAGCAGCCATTACACAAAAGGTACAGGTAGATCTCATGATTGCACACAGACTTTGATTCTAAGTGGCTGTTAGAATATCATTTTGCGAATAGGACCTGCTCACTTTGTGGCCAATAATACTTTGAAGTCCTGGTGTCAGACAACAAAGTTTTTATGGATAAGCAAATTAGACTGAACTAAATCATTTGATTGATGCAAACGTATCTTATGCTGTATCAGGGCAGGGGATTATTTTTTGACACAATCCCGAAATCAGTTGAACGTCAACAAAGTAATCTTTATTGATAAAAACCAATCCATCACAAATATATTTCAGGATGTTTTTATTCTAGACAGAGATTTAACATCACAGTTGTAGACATGAATGGAATCCATCCAAACATCTACTGCGCTTATCCTGTTCACGGTCACGGAGAGTAAAGGACTACATCCTCGACTGGTCAAGAGACAACCATTCACACTCAACATTCGCACAAGTCATAAGTGAGAAGTGAACCCACACAGCCTGCATGGCATGCAGGCAAATATGCCACTTCACCAGGGCTCACTAAGATGGTGCCCACAGGGACCGCATGAGTATCCCACAGGTCTCTTCTAAAAATAGGTCACCAGCGATAGAACATTATATTGTTGTTGTTTTTCAAACATGTTGTCTAAGTGATCATTTGAAAATGGATCAATGAAATGAAAACACTGGCAGAGATTTAAAGACGCCTACAATCTAAAATGGTGTATATTGGTGTGTATCTCTTTTGTAATTCTTGTGAGACTTCTTTAACATGATGGGTGTCTTCACTTAAATGTCCATTTCCATCCATTTTCCGAACTGCTCGATCCTCACGAGGGTCGCGGGGGGTGCTGGAGCCTATCCCAGCCGTCTTCGGGCAGTAGGCGGGGGACACCCTGAATCAATTGCCAGCCAATCGCAGGGCACACAGAGACGAACAACCATCCACACCCACACTCACACCTAGAGACAATTTAGAGCGTCCAATCAGCCTGCCATGCATGTTTTTGGAAGGTGGGAGGAAACAGGAGCACCCGGAGAAAACCCACGCAAGCCTGGGGAGAACATGCAAACTCCACACAGGGAGGCCGGAGCTAGAATCGAACTGTGAAGCCGATGTGCTAACCACTGGACTACCGGGCCGCCGCTCACTTAAATGTATAGACTGTAATTAATAATAAAAACAAAAAAATCATAATGATATTTTGAGCAAATTAGTCATTTCAAACATGTGTCTAAAACTAGTAGCGCTTTGCATTATCAGTACCCAAGAAGTAGCTCTCCCTTACAAAATGGTTGTTGACCCTGCACTTCACCTGTGGCCACCGATGAAATCATTACGAAAATACGTTCAGTGGTTGGGCACTTATCTCTATCCTAAACAATAAGTAAACATTTCAAGTCAACAGATTAAAAATCAAATACATTCATTTAATGCTTAACTGTTCCCCAAATAATATAGAATCAGCGGCACTAACTTTGTGTACTTTTGGCACTTTATGACGATCATTTTATTCAAGCTGCCACATTCATTATGACGGATGCGTTGACGCATAGCAGCAATTAGCCAGCCCGCTCAATGTTGTGTCTACGCCTGTAGGTCTTTGGGCTCCACAACCAGACATAAAGCAGTCTGGGAGCGTCTGATGTCGAAGTTGGCGAAACTTGCCGAGCACGTTCGTCATTCACCATTCGTCATGTATAATGCTGTCTTTATTGCCTTTCAAATTGTTTACAATCAGACTTTGATCATGTTAATTGTGTAATATTCTTACCTATTACTACCATGGAAAATTTGAATCTGAATTCCCGCTTTACAATGATAGGGGTTGATCACACTGGTCAACTGTAAAATTTAATCAGAGATGGCTCTAGAGTCCCTAAACATTAGTTCGATGCTGATTTAAGATGCACTTCCCTTTTTTCCAAAACACATCAGGTTTTTGAGATGTTTTCAATTTTTTGTTTAGGCTCGACTGTTTCGCTTGCCCCCTCACGGTGCAGTGGTCCGGAGTTTGAACTCGAATTAGATTCCGGTCTCCCTATGTGCAGTTTGCATGTTCTACCCGTGACTGCGTGGGTTTTCTCTGGGTATTCCGGTTACCTCCCGCATTCCAAAAACATGCACTGTAGGTTGTTTGAAGGCTCTAAATAGTGTGATTGTGAATGCGAATGTTTGTTTGTCTTTGTGTGCTCTGTGATTGGCAAGCAACTAGCTCAGAGTGTACCACGCCTGAAGACAGCTGGGATAGGCTCCATCACGCCTGTAAACCTCGTGAGGATCACCAGATCGGAAAAAGGATGAAGCAAGGATATAAATGCTTGTGCTTTTACCATGAATTGAAATTCACACTACTGAAAAAGATTTCACCTGTTGCTGATTCTAACCCCTTAACAAATATTATGAAATATATTACTATGTTGCATGTTATATGTTGTTATTATTTTTATAAAAACCCGGTGTGCTATAAAAAAGACCAAGCAGATTCTAAATCAGAACAAGCAGTTCGCCTAGAAAATGGTATTTGTATCTCTGATTTTACAATACAATACAATGCTGATTTATATAGCGCTTTCACAACAGCGGCAGCTGTAACAAAGCGCTTTACAAAACAGTTAACATAAAGTAAAATAATAAACACAACACATAACTATTTTAAATAATAGCAGCAATTTATTGACCAGTGTCATATTATGATCCATCAATTCTCAGCGAAAAAAAAAATATATATATACACACTGGATTTTTAATGCAGTAATTAAGTATTGTTTAAATTTTTAAAGTGTTTCATTGCACAAAATGTTTCCGAAAAGAACTGTACACAGTTCAATATAAGTGCAATATAAAATAAAGAATTAGCATTATATTTGTAGAATAAATATAATAAATAATAAATAGCAATAGCATAGAAAACACAGCGTAAGGTGGCTGTGCTATTTACAATGGTTATAGGTTACTTCCTGTTTGTTGTCTTTTAAAGATGCCGCACCACTAATATCTTTGTAAAATGTTTGGAATTGTTTACTTTGATCAATGAGCGCTTGAAGGAAAATAACCACTACACTCGTCTGCCTGGTCTACTGTGGAGCGACTACATTGATGTCACAATGCTGTTTTTGAAACAAAGGTATGCCGAGCTTTGCTAGATCTCTCTGTAGACACCCGTGTCAACCACACTGGAATGTTATTCCACACACAGGTACAGTATTGTCCTTTGGTTGGTTTGGGGCCTCTCCCTCTCATGTTTATGCATACAAGAGGGAGGTAGAGAGGCGCAGAGAAAATGTATACATATGTTGCCTCCAAGAGGTCAATGAACCCTACAATTGAAATAGAAGTCGATAACCATTTCCACTTTCATCTTCTCCATTCTTTAAGCATGTGCCTGTGACAAATGTTTTTTTGAAAGTCTGGATTGACAAAAAAAAAAAAAGTAGTAGTACAATGCGCCTAAGATTGAGTAGATAGGCTTGTGAAAGCATAACTATGAAAACGCTTAGTGGCATTTTCAAGTAATATTAGGATGAAGAAAGATTAACAGCATTGTGATGTTAATCAGGAGTTTGGATCATTGCTTTTATTTCCTATGTTTATAAAATACAGTCATTCCAATTACCGTAATGATTCCTACCCCTTGGACAGGCAGGCGAGATTGAAGAGTGAAAGGGAAACTTGAGCCCAGCCATGGTTTAATAATGAAGGAGAAAATCATAAATGACTTAAGCTCTCAACATCAACGTTTTAAGAGTGACCTTCGTTGCACTGGTTGAAAAAAAATGCTATCTTGGGAAGGCAGCTTGTCAAAATGCGTTTTCTATCTTTGGTTTTTCCATGCCCTGTGTGTCATAAAAAATCAATTTCAAGCAACACATTCCACGATCAAGAGAGAGAAAATAACTAATTCATTGATACAATAATTGAACCTTTGAAAACAATATTCGGTTCCAGCCAATTTGGTGATCAAACATTTTCTCCTGGATTATTTATGATTATGCACTCACAATAATGAATGCCTCGGTCTGAACGATACCACAATGGTAAATGCCAGCAGAAATACTGTACCTTTGCTTACAGCACCTCCCCCAGGTCAGTTATGTACAAGACTACAGTGGTCAAATACTTATTAATCTTGGAACTATTATTGAGAGAGGGAACGTCATTTGAGCGTTTCTAGTTGAGGCAGATAAACTGAAATCACATTTTAAAATCAAAAGAAATGTTAGTTTGGTCAAAATGTAGGCAAAGTGACAAGGGAGAGATGAGAAATCGCCGTTATTGCTAAATTGGTTTATATCGTGTAGAGATTTTCTAGCAATGCAAATATATGAATTATAACTACAATGATGATAATAATAATAATAACCATAATAATAATATCATCATAATAATGTGGTGGATGCAGGTAATGTAATTTTATAAGCAACAATTCATTCCACTTTCTGATGTCTGTCCCGATCTGATTGATGAACATTATTGATCCTCATGTAACTATTTTGAAAATGGCCATCTGACTAGTTTCCTCTTGGTTTTGGCCCTGAATGTGGAGATAGGATTTGATCTCTGTTGAGTGCTGGGGTGGATCTAGTCTAGTGGGATACAGGGCTGAGGCCACAGCAAAATCTAGAGAATCCTAAACCATTTTAACAGAAAGCTGTTGAGTAGCAGTCCCCCCCCCCCACCCCGCAAAATATTACTACAAATAATAAACAATAAATATAACATTGCCTGGGCAGCCGGTGATCCAGTGGTTAGCGCATCGACCTCAAAGTGCAGAGGTGCAGGGTTCAATTCCAGCTCCGGCCTTCGTGTGGAGTTTGCATGTTCTCCCTGCTGTGCCTGCGTGGGTTTTCTCCGGGTACTCCGGTTTCCTGCCACATTCCAAAAACATGCATGATAGGCTGACTGAACACTCTAAATTGTCCCTAGGTGTGAGTGCTAGCATGGATATTTGTTCATTTCTCTGTACCCTGCTATTGGCTGGCAACCGGTTCATAAAATGTATGCATATAATTGCTTGCTTTATTAATTTCAGTGTAGGCTATTTAATAAATTAAAGTCAAAGGATTTCAAAATCCTTTTCTCAGTTGAATTTATAATACAATAGAATCATCTGGATTTGGACATGTTTTTTTTAAAGTAGATATATTGTATACTGAAAAAAATCATTTTTATTTCATACAACCACTTGATACAGTAAAATTGAGCAAATTCAACACATCTTTTTTCAGCATATGCAGCCATTTGATGATGTAATTTGGACACCCCTGGTCCAACTCATCTTGCACATGTCTTCATGATTCATTCATCTTCCGAACCGCTTGATCCTCACTAGGGTAGCGGGGGATGCTGGAGCCTACCCCAGCTGTTTCCGGGCAGTAGGCGGGGGACACCCTCAATCGGTTGCCAGCCAATCGCAGGGTACACACAGATGAACAACCATCCACGCTCACACTCACACCCCGCGACAATTTAGAGTCTTTGGAATGTGGGAGAAAACCCACACAGGCCCGGGGAGAACATGCAAACTCCACACAGGGAGGCTGGAACTGGAATCGAACACGCTACCTCTGCACTGTGAAGCCAACGTGCTAACCACTGGACTACCGGGCCGCCCTGTCTTCATGATGGAACAGAAATTTCCATGTCCCCAAACGTTTCCCAGAAAATGGAACCAAAGTACTGTATATTATTCCCCAAAATAGCTCAATATGATTTTAAAAAATCAGATAATTCAAGGACATTGGTTGAGTAGCTAATTTATGCATATGGATGGGATTGATGAGAAGTGAGTGCAATATTATTTTGTTGCAGTGTGGCATACGAAGAAGGACAATAAGCTCGGTTTTTAAGGCCACGATGCCAGGCAACAAGGAATATTTTACATGGTAGCATGTAATTTTATGAAATGCAAGGCAACAGGTCTAAAACACCCTTTCTGAATCATCCTGCAAAATCTTGGCAGCTATCCTTGTACTCCCACTCTAAAGGCTACCTGCCGAATTGTTGCAGCTATGGCAACAGACCCTCTACTCTTAGTAGAAATCCGTGCCATTAGAATCTTGATTCATATTACATAAATGTTAAAGAATGTCAGGCTCTGGGCTAATGATCCATGCAGTGAGTCGAATGCTTGAACAGGTTATGAAAATATTATGGTAATGATTGTAGGATGAAGTGTTGGCAGCTCTTCTTTCATTCTAGGGCTATGGCTCTGAAATATAGCTTCACTTTTTGTGAAATAAAACCCTTCCTGGAAGTGGAAATGGGTGCCAAGTTAATTTTATTTGCGATGAAAAAGGACTTATCAATCTTTTGTGGGAGCACGCCCTTGACATTTTCATTTTGCAAAATGTAGGCTATCCATTTGGCACGAACGAATAGTCTTGTTTTTTTTTCTTGTATGACATTATACAGTACTTTCATCCATAAACAAACAAGCACATGGAGGACAGGGAAAGGACCAATGGCGCCGAGAGTCGAACACAGAAAGTCTCAAAACATTTTTTTGTCTACCCGACATTGTACAAATAACATATTGTATAGGTTTAAGACAGTGTTTGTCTGGTGCCTCAAGTACACGGTTCAGCAAAATGATCTGACACATTTGTAGGTTGAATAAAATGCCAATAAAATAAAGAAACAAAAATGTGTTTTTATTTTCAAAAAGTACATATAATGCAATTTTTTTGTATATGGGGTGCATACTTCTTCGAAGCAGATAACGTTACAGTGACTGTGAACTCTGATCAATATTGGGAGATGCTAGAGACTTCTATCAGACCATAAATGAATATCTTCTAGACAACTTTCATGAACGCCTTCAATAGTGTGTGGACAATAATGGATCCCCTTTTGACTGATTTAATTTTTAAAACAATGAAACAGAATGGCAGTATATGTAGTTTTCAAAAATAAAAGCACTATTTTTTTTGTTTATTTACTTTATTTGCCTTTAATTTAACCTACAAACGTGTCAGATCATTTTGCCTGACCCTGCATATAGTATGCTATAGTTACCGGTACGTCAGGAGTAAATTCACTGGAGTAAATTAACCTTAATTCACTGTTTTCACACTCGACAGTTTTTGGGTGAAATTTCACGCTGAACCTAAATGCACTGCAGTTTAACCTTTATAAATGAGCATTAATTTGACCTTTGGCAAATCTTGAATTTACATGGTCGACTGTTCAATTTTTCACACTCAGTTCTTTTTGTACAATTTACTGTTCTTTCACAGGGAACTCCACATTTGCAACAGGTGTTTGATCGAAGAATAGACCAAATATATTGTCAAGTACGTCAACTTATATGCCATTCTGTGGCGTTCACAATCTCCTGTCTCTGCTGCAACTTGCTGATAGTGATTACACTGACTTGGAAGTTCAGTGGCCAAGATTTTGAAATAATGGTGCACAAACAAGACCAAAGTGCAGGATTGCTACTAATCCACAAGGTGATGCCAAATTTCTGTTATAGAAATGCTGTAGACTTGGCCAGGAGTACTGTCTCCAGATATTTTTAACGCAAAACAAATAAAACAGTGGCGGCACCGTGACTCATGTAGTTTAGCGTGTCCTCACACTTGAGGAGTTCTAGGATTAAATCTCAACTCAAGCCTTCATACGTGTATTCTCAATCTAAAATCATCATATTTTAATGCTACATTTTATTTCCTGCATATAGTGACACTAAGGAGATAGAGACCAAGTAGTAAGCGTCCCATTAAGTCACTGGTATGTACGTCTGTTCTTTGACGTTTTGTAGTAGTGTTTGCGTCTTTTTTTCATCTTTTATGATTCGGAATTATGTAAGAATTTAATTTTTTTTTCAAGTCAATGATCAAATATGAACAAATAGTTTAAAATTAAGTTGAGCTGATACATTCATCTATTGTAGTATTTTTTGTATCTGTTGTTTTGAGGGGAGTTGTTTGAAATTATTCAGCATTATATTTATTTAGAAATTATTCATTTTACTGTTGTATATGTTAGTTGCTCCATGTACAGCACTTTGTATGCAGCGATGGCTGTCTCAAAGTGCTCTAGAAATACAGAAGAGTTGAGTTGCGTATTCTTCTTTTTCTTTTTCTTTCTTCTTATCATCATCATTATCGATTTTGCCCTTTATTTTGAAAGAGACAACCTTATATCTTCATTTGGTAGTTCCGGTCAGAAAAGATCTGCGCAAATAAATTGAAGTTCGAACGCACCTGTGTGGTGTAATTTTCCTAAACCGAATTGTTCACATTACACCGCAAATATGTCCGAAAAGGGGGAAGTTAATCTCACTGGAGCTAAACAAAGTAAAGGCGTGTGGCTTGTCAAGGTTTGTTCACCTGCAAGTTATTAAAATAGCAAAAAGTTCTCTTCTTCAGATACGCAACTATTATTAGAATGCAATTAGCAAATTACCGACACCTTATATTTATGTAAGATAAAATAAAAGTAGCTGCACAATTAATGTATTGGTAGGCATCTTTTCGAATGATAAAAACTGACTTTTTTGTTGTTTTTGGGGTGGGGGTCGTCTGTCTTTCTCCTAGGTTCCAAAGTATTTAGCGCAACAGTGGGACAAAGCAACAGAGAAGGGAGAAGTGGGGAAGCTTACTATTGGAAAGTATGTATGGTTTAGTCGAGTCATTTAATTTGTTTTGATTATTATCGCTTTCCATTAATTGTTGTTTGTTATTTCTTGTCGCCCTTATAGAAAGCAAGGCAAAACTCAGGTGAGGCATATCCAATGAAAGCACTGGGCTCAAGTTCATTTTTTCAATGTTCACACATTATTAAAACAAAATACGACTTTATTGTCATTAACATGATTTTTTAAAAAAAATATTTATTTATTTTGTACCAATTTGAGTGGGTTTAGGCCAAACCCCTTGGCACAAAAAGCAAATACCTGACTGCAAAGACAAGGAGGTGCTTTCGGAAATTGAACTCATTCAATGGCATCCATTTTCCTCAAATTGTGAGAGCCGGCCATTTCTGAACATTTTGACTAATTTTTGAAGGCCTACACAAAATTGACTTCTCCAACTATAAACACATTGGAACCTGCCAAAACAAAGTGTGAACACTCTTCTCTCAAAAAGTACATTGACAGTTTACCATCCTTTAGTAAGTTTCTTGAAAATACTTGTTTCCAGGAAAAATTTTGAGAACAAAGATTATTTTATATCGAGCAGAATTTTCACTTGGATATTTTTATTTTTTGTATTTGTATTTGTGATACCTCAAATATCTAAACAATACTTTCCTACTACGTATTTACATGTTTTGGCACTCAATGATTGAGTTTCTACAAACGTATTTTTACCTTTTGGCATTGACTTAATTTGTCGCACTCCTCCCTGAGAGTGCAGTACGTCTTTTTAAGAGAGAGTCTGCTTCTTTGAATTCACAAATAACAGCTTTGAATGTTTTCCTGCCTGACACTCTGTCTCCCTGGTCATTGTTGCACTCCGAATATGTCAACAGCATGTTCCAACAACGCTCTCATTTTCCAATGGTCCAGAGGGTAGCACAGGGTGCTCGAAGTATATTTCTTATGAGGCACATCAGCACAAATGTTTTCTCACTATTGCCTGATTCTGTAGTTGCCGCTGTTGTGAAAGCTCTATATACAGTAAATCAGCATGTATTGTATTGCACTGTATTTAAACCCCCCCTAGCCCCTCTCAAATGCTTTCTAATCAACTGTAATGTATGTGTTGCAGCTGCATTTTGTTCATGCTCGATAATTTGATCTATTTTACGTATGGATGACATATTTTGTTGTTTTGGTCAGGTTTGTTTCAGTCTGAATGAAGAGCTGACAACTATCGGTGCTGGTGGGGAGAGTGAGTCTCCTCTGCAGGTCCCCAGAGAGCATCCCTTCACCATGAACTCACTGGGTGGACAGACCATGGCTGTCTTCAGCCAGGGTGATAAAGGTCAGATTTGGGTTTGAGAGCAGGTGTTACTTAAATGTTAAATTGTAGGAAAATGTGTATTTTGACCATTGTGATTATCTATATTGAATTAGTTGTTTTTCACTTATACATTGGCGATATAAAGTACAGTAATCCCTCATTTATCACGGTTCATGGGGACCAAAACCACCCGCGATAAACGAAAATCCGCGAAGTAGCGACCAATAAATATATTAATGGAGTACATTACTGTATATGTTGCTCTATGTGACTCGCAGTTGTTTTGCAGCCTCTTGCGGACCATTTGCCAACTTTTTGTGGACTTAAAAAAAAATTATGAATATGTTTGAAAAAATCTGTGATACACTGAAGCCGCGATAAACGAACCGCGAAATATGGAGGGATCACTGTATACACAATCTCAAATCTTAATTTACAAAAAATGTTGATTGTAGTTGGCTAGCTAAAACAGCTTATACTTGTATAGTCAGTCAGCTGATATTTCCCTGTAAAATCCCTGATAAAACTGGGGGGGTATTGTGATTTACACTTGTCGGCTGTTTGTTGGCAGACTTATTGTGCCATATTTGTGGTTTTATTGTTCTTGTTTTGATTGTAAAGTGTCCTTGAGTGTTTTGAAAGGCGGTTATAAATGAAATGTATTATTATAGAACTGAGAGATTTGTAGGAATTTGCATCAGATCATAAAAGTAGCTGCGACTCAAAATACAGTTTTAAAAACACCTTCATCTGGAAATTTGCACTTTTTATGAGCCAATGTTTTTGCCAATTTACCAAGTAACACTAAAACACATTTTATTAGTGTTACTTTACAAATCTGTCTCCCAATAATGTTTTTACAGATTGCAAAAAACAACACACATAACTTAAAACACTGTCTGACATTATCGAAAAAAATGTCGGAATTTGTAGCTGACTCATGAATTTGGGGTAGCAATGACAAAAATAAACCTATAATGTATTGATTTATTTTTTGGAAACTTATATGGAGCATTGTTGAACGCCGATGAAAATATTTGACACTGAATAATGAAGAACACATCGCAAGCATGAAACTACCCATGTCATTAAGTTTCATATAGTAATTAAATTACCGGTAGGCCACACTACCAGGTCAAACAATAGAACTGAAACCTTGCTTGTAAAGGTTTTCATCTGTTGGAGTGGGGTTGTGGATTCATGACTTTGTAAACATCCAAGCAGATTCCATTTATTTAAACTGAGTGAAAGTGGATTACATTTCTATAATTTCCTCATTTAGCAGCAGAACAGATGGGAGGGAGGGGGAGAGTTACAGACAAACACAGGCGCTTATAAATTCAATTATGTTCTGTCCTCTGCTAGAGGACACAGCAAGAAGTACACTAACACAGGCATTAAAAGCAACGTAAGACTTTTTTTGCTCAGGAATGAGGTTCTCTTCCATTAAACTGCCACCAAAATCTGAAACACTGAATATTGCACCCATCCATCATGTTCAAGTTCAAGTCAACTTTATTGTCAAATGTGCTCTACGTGCAACATACAGCACAGATGAAATTGCTTTCCTCTCAACCAGTGCAAACAAACGAGAAAACGAGAGAGAGAGAGAGAGAGAGAGAGAGAGAGAGAGAGAGACTGCTGCAGGTGCCCGTGCCACCATCAACAGAACATAAATGACAAAATAATACAGTACAACACAACACGTAAGACATGTGATCCGCTTATCCTCACGGCGGTCGCGGGGTGTGCTGGAGTCTATGCCAGCTGTCTTCTGGCAGTAGGCGGGGTACACCCTGAACTGGTTGCCAGCCAATCACAGGGCTCACATAGACAAACACCATATTGTGCTCACAAAAGTAAAAAAGTAATGCCTTTCATTGAGAAAGCTTGTGGTATAAATAGTCAGTGTTGAAAGAAACCTCAAAACAGAAACCGGGAACCATCTCGGCCGGCTGGTTTTGACATGGAGGGACGGAGGGTAGATAAAGAGAAATTGGGTTGAGCAGCCAGGGGAGGGACACTAGACATTGGGCACACCAACAACCATATCAACATTAATCTCCCCCACATCACACACCATGATGTGTGATGTGTGATGACCGCTTCGCTCCCAACACTCAAGTCCCCTGCCTCACCACCGCTGATTATCAGCAGATAAATGTGAAGGCACAACTCCTGAGTAGCAAGAGAAAAACAAAGCAAAACAGGTTAGTAAGGTACTACACGGATGGGAATGAGCTGAGAAGGAGAGAAAAAGAAGCTCAGTGCTTCATGGGTCCCACGCTATTAACACCCAGAAGTAAGTCTTGACATCCAGACATGAAGTACAAAGCCAACATTTATTAGACTGAATGATCGGAAAGCATACACTTTAACAATATAACACACGCAAAACAGACAGTGGGGAGCTCATGTGAATTTCTCTACGTGATTGCCTTCATTCCTCTTCAGTCATATTTCTGCCCAACTTGCTGAATGTTCCCTCTAAACTGCTGAAAATTGAATTAAAGCTTTCAGCAGGAAGCACCCTGTGCCAGAAGATTGAGGCCTTCAGCGCCCCCAAGCACTTTACATGCACCCACATCGTACATTAATACCACCTACATATGATAATGGCTCCCTGTTCCTGTTTTGCAAGTTTTTTTTTTTCAGCACTGAGTAATTTCCATGTAGATGTTGATAAACACATTAAAAAACATTGTGCGGTCGATTAAAAACAAAAAAAACATTGCCTCCTGTGAAACAATTTTTATATAACTGTGACCCTGCATTGTGTCAAAAGCTGCCCCTTGAAGTGGCCACAGGATTGTGAAAATACAGTGGGAAATAAATTTGGATTATTTGCTCTGAGATGTAGTGTTTTATTGTTTATTCGCCACTGCTTAGCTTACAACATCACTTGCCCGAAGTAAGGTGTGCAGGATGTCACTGCTCTCCCACTCAACGTTACAAGTCTCTCCTGATCACTTTCTCACACACATACGCACGCCTGTTACACCGTGCACCTTACTCATGTGTATCTTTGTGGACACATAGAACATTTTGTTTCAAGTCCTGATTTAATAATAATAAATAATAACACATTTCATTTATAAGAGCCTTTGAAGACACTCAAGGACACTTTAGAACCAAAACAAGAAGAATAACATTTGCTCCAATTTCCATTTGAATGTTTATAATGTCAATACCCAAGTACCCATGCTATACTGTATCTGAAGAAGCTGTCTCGCTTCATGTGAATGTTGTTGTTTTTTCATTGTCTACTTCTTAATGATATTTGTTTTGCTGTTGAGGCGCAAAATTACAATACATACTGATTTATATAGCGCTTTCACAACAGTGGCAGCTGTAACAAAACGCTTAACAAAACAGTTAACATAAAGTAAAATAATAAACAACACATAACAAAAAGTAAAATAATAAACACAACACATAACATAAAACACGGACAGTCATGCAGTTCTAACCACTTTTCCATCACACGAGCACTCTTATCATTTGCCATTTCAATTTTGCTCGTGAGATCAGTCTATATACAGTCTATATACAGACTGCTCTGCCTCGCGCAATTTTTGGTCATTGTTTTCTGGTTTTACACGTTCATGATCAGGCAATAGGGATTTCGCTTTTCAGTCCGAGCTCAAATTTAAATATACACAAGTTGTACCCGAGTATTGAAGTTGCACAATCGTATATATTTCTGGAATGGATAATGAATCAAATGCCGCTGTGTGGCATGACGTGAATCCCTTCCAACTCTGTTTGCAACACTGTCATCCCCCATTTTTCCCTCACATGCACATAAGCACCAATCCGGCAAGTGTAATATTTTAGCTCCGTCGCCATGACAACAACCTGAGGTGGACGCACATTTATTTAAAGGCTGTAATTGGCTTGGTCATTCAATGCATGTTCTATCACGCTGTGTGTGTGTGTGTGTGTGTGTGTGTGTGTGTGTGTGTGTGTGTGTGTGTGTGTGTGTGTGTGTGTGTGCGCGCACGTGCGCATATACAGGTATATCAAACTTATGACATAATTTAGTTTCCATTCACCAAGGATTCCAGGAAATGTTTCAATGTAATACTGTACTGACATTTTAAAGCATTCCTGCAATAGTTCATGGTTTGAACTCTTGCATTTTCCCTGAAAATTTTGTTCACATGCCAAATTGTCCGACCATTTGGTTTGTCTGTAGTTTTGAAACACCGGTGTAAGCATATGTGTGAAATGTTGAGCAAGTGGTCAGCAAGTGTTGCAATATTTGCCGGCTTAAATGGTGACTTGTTACCTACGTCTTACCTGCTGCTTTTGAAGGCTTTCATATTGAAACCGAACAAATGGTAGTTTTATCCCCTTATTCCCAGTTTGAACGCAATTCCCGTTCTCCCCAAGGCTATAAGATTCAGTCGACCTCATGTGTTTCCCCAATAATCCCCACATTTCACACCGCATGCCGCCGCCTTTGTAATGCAAGTATGCAGTCAGGCAACAATGGTGAGAGTTCGCTCATGACAACCATCAGTGACAGACAAACGCATGAATCTGACTTGGCTTTTGTACTTTTTGTACCAAAATGAACTTCATTATTTCCCCTCTCTCCCTCGTGTTTTGTTCTGGCAAGACGCAGGTATTGATCAAGAAGTTGCTAAGCAACAGGCTCAGTTGCCACAGAAGTATGCAGAGACCAGAAAGCCGGCTGTAAAGCAATGCTGTGACTTAAGGCTACAAGTAACCTGTTATAATGGGGCAGAATGTTGAAGCCTTTGGAAGCTCCGATCTCGTTGTCCTATTGTTCTTACAGGCTATTTAGATATTTAGGTGTACTGTATTTCACATTTTGGGAGATTTTGTTAATGCTCCAGTGAAACCAAAGTTGAACATTTTTGGCCATAATTCCAAAAGGTATATTTGGCGAAAGCGCAACACTGCTCATCAACAAAAGAAAAAGACAAGAGATGCACACTATTGGCACCGTGATGCTTTTGGGCAATTTGGGTGCCGCTCCGTGTTTCATGACAGTTCTAGACCCCCAATGACTGCCATGAAATGGTTACTATTGTCTGTTACTTTTGCAAGAGGTCGAATGTGCAGTTCTGAAATTTGTCATATTTTCCTCTTTTGGTTACTACAGCAAGGACTGAAGCAGTCTTTTGAAGCTTATTACCGGTAATCTCATTGCACCAAGCATACTGCATAGAGGAGCAAAAACACCACTTTTTGACAAAAGCGTTCTTGCTCTTTAGAATTACATTAAAGATTGTAGCTGGTGTCCAACGTCATTAAAATCTGAATCTCTTTTTATAATGCGAGTCCTTGGATATATTGCAGTCTTATCTTTGGATTTCCCCGCAAAGTGTGGCTAATAAATTACTGTTCAGTCGGCGCTGTCAGACATAATTGTATTTTCACTTCATGAAGCAGCACCTGAATAGCATGAATTGTAGCCAAATGGCCCCATAAATCTACACGCAGGTAGGCACTTAAGTGTTGCCTTTCATTGCTGTTGTGCCGGACTGTAAATCTTGCGGTATTGCAATGTCACTTGGTTGCTCATTGCTGACATCAGGGAGTACCATACTGATATTGGAAGGGGGGGGGGAATTACCATTGATGAACAGGTACATGTACAGTATTTTTAGGCTTTCAAGTTCAGCCTTCAGGCGCATTCTTGCCACCCAAGTAAGGTTCTTCTTTTGCATGATCACATGGTCATTGTCTTCATGAATTTGTCTGGAAATTGACCGCGATTTGCTTATTAGCCTTGAGTATAATTCAGACATTACGCTACAGTGGCAGAGGAAGCTGCTTCGTGTGATGATAAGGTCTCTTCAAATTTTCGTCTTTCCAAGAATCTGCGGTCTTATGCACATTTCATTTCCATATTTAAAATCATTGCAGTCCATCTGGAGGATACTTTGGAATTCATATTGATCCGTTTTCAGAGCCCAGCTTGCAATTTTAGTTGTCTTCAAGCTCGGTTTGTTCATACATGAACTGTCACCATCGGACCAAAATTGTTTGTCTTCAATGTTGACAGCTTTGAAATTTTATGGAATTGATGAAATGTTAGTTCAGAGATTCACGGTTAATACATGCACTAATGAAAAATAATCTTCAAATGAATACCTCTCTTAAGTGATGGTTTTTAAATTGAGCATTCTGAGCTGTGTAACGTTCGATTCATTGTAATGACATCTCACATACTGTATGTCAACAATGGCTGCAGGCTTTTCCACAGTATAATTAGTTGTTTTAAATGCATTTTCAAACCAAGTATTACAGTATATTTCCATTGGTATGTGGATGCAATTTTTTTTTCTCCCGTGTTGCTTCACAGTCGTGTGAACGAGGGGGTTGAGCTTACTGAAAATGAGTTACTTTTATTCTTCGCCATGTTTTATTTTGTTTTGTTTCTTTCTGTCCAACGTGAGCATAGGATTGTGACTCAACCAGCGTTGAAGTGGCCAAATTTAATATGCATTATTTACACACAAGAGTTTTGCCTCCCACCTGCTCTGCTCCCAGCCACTCACACAGGCGTCCTGTGACGAGAAAATAACAAAAAAAAGTTACCAAATGTGTGACATTGTTGCCTGTAGATATTGGCTGGGTTGTTTTTATTTTTTAGAAAATGCTTTGTTTTAGTTTAGTTTTATTATTCATTTTTTAAATCATTTAAAAAAAATGCAGGATATGGAATACTTATCATTTACAAGCTAGAAAGAAAAGATCACTAAGTAGTGCGTAATAAAGTAAACTACAATTCTGAAATGACTTATTGACCTTCCTTCGGAGACGCAGCAAAACCGAAATAAATACTTGTAAAATGAACCCCGGAAGCTTATGTATATTACCGGTAATTGACAAAGACTAAAACAAAGGACATTTTCGCCACATTTATAGTTTTAGTTTGTTTTATAAACCTGAGATGTAGTTTCTGTTAGTTTTAGTTTTGTCTTTAATCTTTTATCTTTTTTGGCTTTTATTTTGTTTGTTTAATGACTGTGTTTTTTTTTTAACTTCAGTTTTAGTTTTGTTTTCTTTGACTATAATAACTTTGGTGCACACCCCCCAAAAATTTGTACAGTACTAAATCGCAAACCACTGTTGCATTGCATCACATTGTGTTATATCTATATATAAATCATCTTTTCATTTCTTTACAATCTCAGGCTTTTAAAATTCAAGGTTCCCAGACACATTCCAGTGAATTGGTTATTGTATCATTGAAAGAATAGAATACTTGCCCCCGTAGCCGCAATGACTAACACTAGCTGCTTTCATACCGTACACCAGAAGCATAACAGTAAAACTGTAATTCAGCGCCACAGTGATGATTGCTTTCAAAACAACTGGATGTGGAATGACAGTCTCAGGCGTTGAATTTCACCATTGTCGCGACTTGTGATGTTATGCCTCTGACACCGCGTCAGATGCTGGAAACGCCTGGTTTGACTTCAACCTCACCATCCTGCATCGGTCCCCAGGATAACAATATGAGGAAAGAAAAGCTCCACTCTAAAACATTTGACATTTCGTCGCTTGGCTGATTGTGCCCACTCGTCAAATTAGTCCTGCCCTAGCATTTTCCCACCACCGTAAAAAGTGACTCATAAACTAAATGTAACCCATTGTAGCATACACCCTTTATTAGGAACATGCACTTTTCAATTCAAAATATAAGCCAGTCGTGAGTAGTGACCATGTCTTTTTGTGTGAGTGTGAAAAATACTTCAGCAGGGTAATCACTGAGTTGTGTAGGAGGATTTTAACACAATTTGTTCAATCTAGTCCTAGCCTTGTCATTAGTCAGGTTTTCTGTGGAGAGTTTCTGTCTTCTAGTCAGTAATAGTCTAAACCAGGCCTGATGGAGATTGACAGTTCAATACCCCATGATGCTCAACCATCCTCAATTGAGCTATTGAAACTGCAACAGGCTGTATGAATCATTCTGCATACAGTGCTTTATTCAGAGGTTGAGCGTAAGAGAGCAGCTTCCAGTTAGTCATAGTTCAGGCAAAAAAAAAAAAGGTGGGGGACTTCAATTATATTTGTGTATGATTAAGAAAACAATGAATAATTGATAAAAGTGAAATAAGTGTAATGATAAATAATTGTGCCAACTGTTTGAATTAAATATTATTGGCAGTAAAAGTCACAATTTGGATGTGAATGTGTGCTTTTTTTGTTTTTGTACCCGTTATTGCCGTCCAAGACAAATGCAAGCCACACTGCAGTCAATGGCTAGATGATTTATTAATTGTTTACACTGTGCGATGGAACATACATTGAGGCATGTTTGCAATGGCACTCATTTAATTGCTTTGGTGAAATGTCCACTTCGGCTTGTTGTCGTAGCAACGGTGAGCTTGAGAGAGAGGGCGAGAGAGATGTTGAAAAGAAATAAACATTGAAAAGAAATAAAATAATGGAATAAAGTGGAGGAGGGCGGGAAAGTATCTAGTATTCTGATTTGATTCAATAGATTTTCAGCGGGCTGATTGCGTTTTTCCCCCCCATTTGCAAGCATAATACGGACTGTACATCTCACAACTGTGAAATTGGCGGAAGTCTCCTGAGCCTCCTGACAATTTGATTCAATTACTGATGAATGGATGCATTATTGTATTTATTTTTCTCCCTTAACAACCATCCATTCTTTGTGCTTCTGATCTGAATGTGGAATGTCCTTGGCATCCTCACTTTCTTCCCCTTTATTACTTTATCCCTGCTCCCCCCCCCCCCCCCCCCCCCATGCCACGGATTCTGTTTCTGGACCTTTAGGATAAGAATCTGAGGTATGTTCGTCATTTTCTAGCTGAGAGGACCGAGGCCTGTTAACATAGACGGACGGGGCGGGGGGTGTTTGAGAGAATGATGATGGAAATGTTGGAATGGAGTTTGCCCAGCAACGGGTGAAAAGCCCGAGTTTATTTGTTCGCCGAGATTATTTATCTGGTTTTGTCTCACTCACTTCATCCAAAGCTGCCTTTTGATGATGCAAGAATCACGTGATCTTGCAATTAGTACGTGTAGGAGAAACTACCATTAAAAATGCATGACGCTCAATTTGCTATTAGAGTGAGTTGTTGCTGAAATCAGAGCAGTCCAGCTTCACCAAGATTTTCTGAAAGAATGTCCATGTTTAATCAACCAACAAAAATATCTCTGTGGAAGTTTTGCATTTGAACTTGAAATGAGTTACTGTGTACCACAAGTCAAGATGCCCAAGGTTGATGTGGCTGCGTGACTCACGGAGGGAGTTGGCTGCAGTTGGTTTCGGTCTCCACAGATGGTGCAAGTCGGGCTCGTCACCGTATGACGGACAGGTGGAAGGCCTGTTAGTTGGTTTACATCATATCAGATCAAGGGTGAGAATCGTGTATCTTGTGATACGATACTATAGAGATATTTTGCCAATGCTAACAGTACAGACATGATGTGATGATACGTTGGGGTGCAAAATGGAGAAGGCAAAAAAAAAATGTTATATGTTGATATTCAATTTATCATTGAATGTCAATAGCTAAAGAAATATACCATGACCTGTAGTCTTTTTTTCATTTTGGAAACAAACCACATTAATAAGTATCATTCATTCATTCATCTTCCGAGCCACTTGGTCCTCACTAGGGTCGCGGGGGTGCTGGAGCCTATCCCAGCTGTCTTCGGGCAGTAGGCGGGGGACACCCTGAATCGGTTGCCAGCCAATCGCAGGGCACACAGAAACGAACAACTAATAATAAGTATCGGTAGCAAATTAAAATAAATAAATACATAAATAAATAAATAAATAAAAACATTCTGCTTAACCTTTCTCATGTCTAAGCTGCAAAAGGGAGAACACCATATTCTTACATTTTGGACCACAGACCTATTTTCCTAAACTGAAATGGATCATTTTTAAAGCCTTTTTGATATTCCTTTTATTCTTTTCTGTATTAGAGACCTTGAGGAAGACATCTTCCTCCTCCAACTTTTAATGATGTGGGACATGATATTCACTGTGTTGTGACATTTTCAGGCAGTTTGAGATTAGCACAGTGGGTGTAATCTGGCAAATAAAACTGCCAGATTACATCCACTAGCCAGTCACAATGTGACCACAGTCTCGAGGCATATCAATAACAAATGATCTGTGCAATAATCTGCGCTTCAGCAGCCCATATCATAGGAAGAGAAGGGCCTACTCAAACTATGCGTTTGCACTGCACTTGCACTGCATAGTACATGGGGTGATTGTGTGCCATTTTCATGTTAATAGTACACTATAGTGAAATGCAATCTGATAAAAAGTGTTCCTCCTTCAGGGAAGAGGATGATTGGCCTATTTTCTGAATACCAGATCTTCTCTCCCCAAGGGCTGCTCCACGTTGAGTTGTGCTATCATGGCAGCAAGCTGGCCTGTCTTTTTAAAAGCAGTTAATGTGTTCTCGAGCATGGTTTCGGGAGCGTCGTAATACAGACAGTATGCTCTTCGTGTGTACTGCATATTGTTTTCAGCGGGGTGCAATGTTCGATGACGCCTTTTCTCCACTACACTGTGACAAAATGCAGTAGCCTAAAAAAAAAGATGAAGGCAAATCTATTTCAAGATGAATGGGAAAGACGTCATTGGAACAAAGCAAAGTTCTGGATATTGTTTTTTGCCTACTGTAGCGTCAAGTTACATTTTGGGTATATTTTTTAATTTTGTGAAGATCTACTTGATTCTTGTGAATAAAACTGGAGATTCATTGAAAAAAGGAAAATGTCTTGGCTCCTTTGGTGTTGTTAGTACAGCACCAGAGTACTTTCTTTGTGGTTGACAGTGACTTGCTTTATGACAATTTCTTATACCTTGCAGTGCTTTTGCCCATTTAAAGCAGCCTCATTTAAGTCTTACTGTTTCTGTGATTGGAAAGATACAAACATTTCTCACTCTGCCATCAAGGGTTTCAATTTAATTTTATTCATAAAATAATCACAAAGTCATGATTGATGCACTGACGACACAGAGGCTCACAGCACCAACACGACATTTCTTGAGTGCACAAATGTGTCATGCTCGAGTCAAAGCCCTTACAACAGTCACAGGTGTTTGCGCTAAAAATCAGCTTAATGCAAAGGGAAAGAGAAACGGATGCTGGTTCATATTAGGGCGTCAACCTCTGTGCATAATGAGCTATTCAACGAAGTACACGCGTTGTAACACACACACTGTCGTAAAAGCGCGGTTGCACAATGGTGCACGTCACGGTTACTTTTGAGGGCTGCAGCTATTGCAAAAGCAGCAGAAGCAGTCATTGTGCAATGAAGCCACTAGTGAAGCTACTCGTTGTTGAGAATATCCCTTTTTTTTTTCAATTTGATGTCAAAGCGGTTACTGTGCCGTCTTCACTGCACTTGTGGGGACTGATGTAAAGTCAAATTAGCATCGGAGAATTAAATGCAATTGGACTGACTGGCAGAAAAAACATTTGAAATCAAAATAGCATTCCTGCAGATGATGCCGCTCAAATTATTCTGGCCGATCAAATGCTTTGATTGTGGGCCAACGTTGTGCGATGAATTGTGAAGATACGGTACAAACATCAAGTGAAAGCACACTCTTCTTTTTCCACTAATAACGAATCACAGCTCAACATGTTTTACGAGACCTTTATGTCAAAATCAAATGTTGGAGGGGTGGTGGTGTAATCAGGCACTGCTTCTTCTTCTTTCTTTTTTTTTCTACCCCTCTGGGTGTCACACCTCTCTTCTTTCTTCCAAACTCCCTCTCAGCCTATTTGACAAAATGCAGGGCTTCAGCTGCCACGACAGAGCCTTTGCTGCTGTCCAGGCTGGTGACCAACCTGAAGCCAGATCTCAAGGCTAGCATCACGGTCTCGAGTTTCAGGCAGTCAAGCGTGCACAAGAACGTGCTGTCCTCCTTCAGCACGAGCCGCGAGCCCGGCTCTGACTTGATGAAATGTCTGAACTGGATCACGTTGGAAGACACCTCAAATTCTTCCGGAAACCCATCCAGGCGACTCTTTGAGATCTGCACCAGCCGGCCTTTGACCTTTTCGATGAAGGTGTGATCGCTGCAGTACACCTTGAGGCCTTGTGACCTGTCGTGGCTATCTGTCATCTCCAAAAAGGCAGGCTCCCTCTGGGCAGCCCGGTGACTTTCCCACTCAGCCACTGCTTCGACAAGTTCAACCAGACGGTAAAAATCGGCCTCTCTTCGGAGGAGCCCCGCCTCCCGGAAGTCGTCGGGTAGCTGGAGCTCTCCGGTTCGTAGGTAGTTGAGCACATGCCGGAAAACTGGACCGTCTCTGTCAATGAAGGGGTTTCCCATGGAATCCATGTGCTGGACGGGCTTCTTACCATTGGCCAGCTCTTCCAGAAAGGTACCCTGGTGCTTAGCGAGGGTGCTCCGGTGAGCGGTGTACAGGAAGCCCCCGACGTTGATCGTGATCGTGCCTGACGTGGGCTTCTTGAAGCTCTTGCTGGGCTGCAGCAGGTCTGGGTTGATGTGTCTCAGTTCACTTTCCATTCTTCTGAGATTCCATTCCATTCTCACCTTGCCTCTCCAGCTTGGACCCCAGCCTCCTCAGAGCTGGCGGGTATGCATGTGTGCGAGCCGCGCTATTTGGATCGGTGGTCCTCTTTTTCTTTTTGAGATGTGAGAAAGAGTCTCTGACACTGTGATCTGTCTTCGGCTCGTGTGTCGTGATAGCGGCTATGTTTAAAAGTGTGGAACGGTGGGCGGCTGAGTCCTGTCAGGCAGAGGAGCTCCTGTGGACTGATGGTTCGAAAAAGAGAAAGGGTCTCTATACTGGTCTCCCTCCCTCCCTCTCTTTCTCACACTCTCTCTCTCTCTCTGTCTCCCTCCCCTTGAGTGGGTGGGCAGACAGTATCTCTCTCTCTCATGCACGCAGACAAAAAATGAGTATGGGAGTAAATAGCAGAGGGGTATGAACTCCAGTCTGTTTTTTTTTCACTCACAACAGGAACAGAATCAAGTTCTGGCCATTAGTGTGCACACATACACACACTTACACGTTCGCATCCTCTCATGACTGAAATTAGGACTGTGTGTATATAAAAGACTAGCTGGTTCGCCGCCCTGCGGGCGGCTCATCAGCTAGTTCCTGCGGAAGGCTGGTAAGGTGGGCCTTTGGCCCACAAAAGTGTTGTTGCTTGGTTCAACTTTTTGTTCATCTTCATTGCTTATCGTGAAAATAAAGAGATGTTTAGCTCTACTAAATAACTAACAATTTCATTGCAATGCTTGTGGGTAGACAACATTTTTTCGCTAAGATGCCCGCGCGATCGTAGTGAGCCACTGCCTGAGCGGCGCAGTGGCGGTGCACAGCGGCACGGTTAAGTAGGTACGTTTTGAAAAGGGACAGACGGAAGGACAGACCGCGTGCGGGACGACGCGCAATATATATATATATATAGATATTACAGACTTGTTTTTCCTCTGCCTTTGTTATGCCACTTTATTCACCGCTAACTGCAAAGCAACAACGTGTTATGTTAATACAGTAGGTATATTTTATCTTGGGCACCCTATCACTCAAGGCTTCTTTTCTTTGGCAGGCACGTGATTGTTTGGACAGTATTTCTTGGGCCGATGGTGGCGGAGGAACATTAACGTGAATTGAGGGCCACCCTCTTTGGATCTCCACAATTTGCAGCATCAAATGTTAATCCGTAAATGTAACTCTTCAATTTATGTCATGTGATCCCCTGAATGACGGGTACTCTCGTGTGACAGGTGATCCAAAATTAATAATGACATTCCATGTTCAAAACCTGAATCATTTTCACAGGTGGGGTTGTATGTAGTCTTTGTCTACCATGTACAAGGAAATACTGATTTTTGTCATACTGTATTTATTTAATATTTTCTTCTTGTCAGGACATTGATTTCCCAGTCGGTAAAAACGAAATGCCGAATAAGTACAAATGTCTTTGCAAACCATCAGTGAGGCCTTATTGACGATGATCGTAAATATTTGAATACATTGAGTGAAGATATGATTCACGTGTGTGCGTGTGCGTGTGTGTGTGTGTGTGTGTGCGCGCGTGCGCGTCTGTCCGTCTCTGCAGTGGTTTTCACATCATAAACAACTTGTGGAGTTATCAACTACACTACGTCAGAATTGCAAACGAGCCAAATTTAACTGGGTGGACTTGCTTTCTGCATTTTCATTAAGCTGGCCTGTGGAGCATGCTCATTATTTGGGAGGGGAGAAAAAAAACCACACGTCAGACTGTGTTTGCACAGCAGTTGGAGCTGACTGAATTACATTTCCCAAAATGCTGCTGCTGCAAAAAAAGGGATGGTTCTTCCCTCTTTAAGGTGCTGAATAATTCATTAAGGAGCAGTAAGAGCTCTTGCTGAAACATGGAGTCACTTGACTGCTGTGAAGCTGGCATGGCAACCACTTAAAATAGGGTCCTCTTTGAGCTCAGAGCTGTCAGTCTCGTCTTTTATCCTTGCAGAAGCCTTTCTTTGGCACAGAGCCTGCATGTGTAGATCATATAATTGACCCAAATAACCAAGTGTTCGGAAGGTGAATTTAAATGATGAAATGCATCAAAAGTATCTTCTTTTTTTTTTCCAGTGATTGACTTGTCTGCACCCAGCTACGATCAGCACGGCCAACCGTACGGCTTGTTCCTCACATCAAAATGCAATAATTCTCCCAGAGCCTAAATTCAATTGAAGTGAATTATTTGGCATAAGAGGTGATTTATGTTCATTCTGATAAAAATAGACATTATTTACAAGTTGAAATGCTGATAGTTCGTGTGTGTAGAAAATCATTGTAATAATGATTCGTCAGTGGTTTAGATTGATTGCATTTAAAACGTGTATGGATATTTTATAGGATGTACTGTAACATTTCATATAGCTTTTATAATATTGAAGATCACATTGTGGTTTTATTAGTTACTTCAGTATTTGAATGCCTATTCGACGGAAGCAGCTGTGGTAATGCGATCAGGCAGCATGGTCTCGAGCCACACAGGTTTTCCATTTATTTTATTTTTTGCACCACCTATTTAATTGCCAGTAAACTGAACCAAATCAAGAGGAGTGTATGGACATTCATTTCCTCGACGAAGTTGTGGACAGTGCAGAAAGTGAGCCAAATCCTGATTATACATACACTTTCCACCTTTTACCTTCTCAAACATATTGGGGAACTTACAATGCGATGGTAACTTTTCTGAATAAGGGGCCACATTTTGTATTGTACTTCGTCCTGTCCAAAAGACGAGCTTACGGCGAACAAAATTATATGCATGGTACTGATTGGAATCATTGCATTTCCTTAATGAGGCAGCCTCCGGTCTGCACAGATCAGCTTCTAATAATAGAAAATTATATTTGGAGAGCCAATCAGCAAGTTGCACACTTGGATGCAGTTTGCTTCTTCGTTATCATTAACAGGCGAGGCTTTATCAGCTGTGTGTGGGTGTATGTGTGCATTTGCTGGCGTCAGGCGGAAGCCTCGCATCTCCAAAAACATCGCTTTTTAGGGGGAAAAAAAGCAACATGTTTGTTGGGCCTCAAAGTGAACTAGCCATTTTCTACACTTTGTATTGGTCACTAATTTGTGAAAATAACAGACCCTCGTTGGGACTGACCAATGGTATCAAAATTGGACATAGGAGGTTTCCATACGACAGTGATGATTTGTAACATGTTTTCACGTTGTGATTTTGTTTTTTGTTTTTTGTGTGAATGAATAACGATTGTTGCTTCATTCACAAATTTCACATTTTGTATTGTTTATGCATTTCATCTTCTGTTTTTTTTTTCATCTTTTCCTCTACGTTGTGGTGAAAGTCAGTACGAGCTGTCAGGAACAAAAACAGCAACTAAATAATACACTCATCAATTTGCATTCTAACAAGTCCAGCGCATCTGCCGTCCAGCATGGCCGCGGCTATTTAAAGCAACCGCATTAAGTCTTCTCATGTACATGGAGATTTGTCCCTGTAGATTACATAGATAATGGTGAGTTGACAGGGCCTAACCTGAGTACAGGGAGGAAAAAAACGACAATGTAATGGTCAAGCACAGTAGAAAATGTGCCTCCAGAGTTAAATGGCGACGGCACGGAAGTAATCTATTTTGATTGCTATTGTATTGACCGCGTGTCTTTTGGGCTTTGTACAGATGTTCGGAAAACTAATTGCTACGTAGCTCATACTGCTAGCATTGCCTCAGACTGTAATAAGGCTCCACACGGCAATTAACGACTGAAAGAAAAAACCCCAGATGCTTTAGGGCAGCAGTATTTGGACATGCATCAATGTAGAAAGCTAGGAGACATCTAGCCTGTGTATTTATCAGATCATCTTGTGTAAGCTAGATAAAGAGAGCAAGGTTAGAGACTGGTGGCGGATGGAGGCTTGGTGGGCGGCTTGCTGTTTGTTGTGTGAAACATTAGGGAGGTCAGAGCTGCAAACAGATGGAGGTGTGAGCCGAGTGTGAGGGGGTGTACGGGTAACCTCTCCCTCGCATCCTTCTCTCTGTCTTCACTCCTCTCATCCTCTATTCATCTATACCAGTGGTCACCAACATGGTGCCCGCGGGCACCAGGTAGCCCGTGAAGACCACTTGAGTAGCCCGCCAGTGCCTGGACATTGTGATTTGCTAGTAGAAATTATGATTTAAAAATGCAAACATTGGCAGTACTGTGAGACATTTCGAAACACGATCAAAGTCTGACAATTTAAATCATCAAGTATTAAAAATAACACATCCTCATATTATTGAAGGTATTTTGGACAAATATGTTATTTCAGACGTGTATCAATTTGGTAGCCCTTCACACAATCGGTACACATGAAGTTGCTCTCACCCTCAAAAATGTTGGTGACACCTGATCTATACCCTTAAAGAATGTGTAAAGGGTCTCTCTTCATCTTCTCCCTAAATACATCTCTCAAATCATACAAAAAGTCAAGAACCGCTGCCGTGTGAGCCATAAAGCGTGCAACAAGACTTTTGGCAAATATCCAATAATTAACCATATTTTGCTTTTTAAACTTATAGTGGGGGGGGGGGGTCCTTCAGAAGAGGCAATTGGTGTAAATGACCTGCTATGGCTGCATTTTGTGGCTGCATTGTTGCTGAACATGGTGTAGTTTGCAGCAGGCATCTCGTTGTGCAGCTATGGGGTCCTCAGAAAGATCGCGGCAGTTAGGTTTTGTTTTTATGATTGTTTTCATTTGCACAGTAATTTTAGGATTCTTTTCTGCTACAGAAAAGCAAATGATGGGTTCACTTTTTGAAAATTGGCGTTTTGCAGGAATGTTGGTAAAAATATGTGCAAAACAACTTCACTGATTTTCCTATTAGCTGCTGTTAACATTTGATCGTGTTGGCCAAAGCACAGATTTATCACTGGAGATTTTCATCGTGAAACATGCATGCTGGACTCTTTGTAAATGTCAAGAGTTTCCTCCCCCACACCGGAGCCTTGAGATCCCTCTCGACGTGGCTTTTCCACCGACCAAACATTTTCATGTGTGTTGTATATGGGTGTCGTTTTAGTTTCCGTTTGCTGGCATGTGTTTCATCCAATCATTACCTTTTAATTGCCTGTAAGCAGATCAAGATCCTTTCTTCCCTGACTTCTACTTCAACCCAAGTTGTTAATGGCCTCAATATTCAGAACCCACCGACTGTAATTTGATTGAACCTCATGCGACACATGAAGGTGGACAGCATGTGGTGGTTGCTATGGTGACCGCGGCGATTGCACCTGCACTAAATGATTCAAGGCTGTTTTAAATCAAATGACACTGTTTGTAAGCCACAATCAGCTTTCAGCCGACAAGCGTGAACTCGGCGAAAGTGCACTGAACATATGTATGCATGCTCATCATTATAAACTGAGTCACTACAACAGCAAGCTGCAGCCATTTTTTTTAAAGTAACCATCTGTTTTGGGTTTTTTTTGTTTTTTTGTTGTGCGCAAGTAGGTAGGTCACGGAGTATTTGGACACATTGACAAATGGTTACCTGTGGGCTTTGTAGAAGAGTAGTATTGGTTCCTGTACTTTAAAGCCCATAGTTTACCTTATACCTGGGCAGCATTCATGTCGGTGGTCTGTATTATCTGGGTGATGTTTTGCATTCTGCTGCTTTGTTCACAACACGTTTTGGGCAATTAAAATTAGAGCTTGGACTGGCACCCAAACTCCCCAGTCCCCAACCGTTTTGACTTTCTTTCGGCGATTGGCCAGTACTTTTGGTGCATCGCGGCCGATGGCCAGAATGCAGTCTGAATAACCGAATGGCACATTTGAACAATACTCTGGTTTTCAAAACAGAGTGAAGCAGTGCATGCTGAGACCAGTTTTTCTGAACGCAACCATGAGTAGGGAACGGGGACCCCCTCGACGTTAATCCAAGCCCCACGCTTCTTGGTCTCGGTTTTTGTCAAATAAATTTGCCCTCAAAATGTACTCCAAAAAAATTTTGTTCTTTTTTTCTTCTTCAGGATCCATTTTTTTTTGGCTTGTGTGACTTTATACCCAGGTCACTCCACACTACTTTTGAGTGAAGGCAACCGTATTGAAGAATTTGTGTTGCCTGAGGGAGATGTTGGGGCAATCTGTCTCCTTTATTGATTGGACGTTCATCCATTTCACCTTCCCTCCCTGAATAATGAGCATCAGAGGCCTTCGCAATAAGATCAATAGCTTTACTCAGTCGACAACGCAGTCTGTACCACTGTCGAATAGTAAGCTTCTTTAAACTCAATCTAAATGTATTTAGCAAATAAATTGAATCTTACAAAAAACAATTAATCTTAATGTCGCTAATCTTTGGATGAAAAGTAAGGACTAACTTAATTGGTCACACACTGGAAATTGTGACTTATGGCAGCATGAATGAAAAATTCCCAAATGCAATATGACCATGGAAAATGGACGAAATCTGCACATTCAATGTCAAAGAGAAGAACGGAAATTTAATTTGTTTATATGTCCTTTGATAAAGTGTATGTATTGAAAACGACTAAAATCTTTGAATTCCAAACACCGCATCATTTAAATGTTTACTCATCATGCCATTTATTTCAACATCTGACTATAAGACCATAATTTAGAATGTATGATAATTGAGCTAATTAAATGTTGAGTACATAATCCACATAATTTATTACTGACACATGTACATTCAGGCCTGTCAGGATTGCCTTTTGTCAGTTAATTCTTAATGAAGCAAAAATATTCTCCACTAATAAAATCAGAATTATTATTATCTTAACACAGTGTGCCATTATCAGCCGCAAACACAAAAAGAACAGTTGCAAAGGCTGGTAGCAGTTGGCGTGTTCTGACAGGGGATCCTGCTGTGCCACTATCGCCACCGAATGTCGTCACTCCGAGTAGACGTCATGCTTCACACTTTTTTTTGGGGCCTCGCTTGCCCACACATTTGAAATGCGGAGACGAGGTGAAGTTGGCGCGCATCCCTGCACAGTCAACTCATTCGCACGTCAGAGGATTCTCCGTCTCCTCCACGGGTCATCTGGACCTCCTACAGCCCTTTGAGCATCTCACTCAACCGAGTGTAAAATGTTGCCGCTTCTCCCAAATGGTGCATGTCCACATACAAACAATGATGAATGGAAAAACAAGAGCGTCTAAATCGCCAAGCAGTTGGCATTAGTACAACAACAAGGTTTATTCCGAAGACGATATATCGGTTCCTCGTGACTTAATCATCTCTTGACATTGAACATGTTTCGTTCTGAGTTTTGACCAAGACGCGTACTTTTCACCACCTTGTTGTTTCTGTTGTCAAATGGAAAAACAAAAATGGATAACAGCGATAAAATGGTCATTTTATTTGGAAACGAATCAGGGACTTGACACTGCTCAAATGGGTCAACAGTAAGCCTGTCCTGAGTAATCCCAGTTAGAAATGAAATTGAATGGGCACACACTGAACTGAATTCGCAGCTCCAGTGTTCAACATGTTGCTGCCGAATGTAGCAGCACATGAAGATGACTCGTAGGAGGTGGGGTCAGAGTGTGGCAGCTGTGGGTCTTTTAAGAGCATGTTATCACTCGTGTAGATGTAATAGCCCTTTTTTTTTTGACACGGTACCATATTTTGGATGAAAATGTGCAAGCAATATCCTGTAATTGCATCGTCCTAATTTGTATGCCCACTTACCTCACCACAGCACTCGAGTGCGCATGCTGTAACAATTGCTTTGTTGCCCCACGGTAATGCTTGTCTTGTGATGGACGCACTTGCCGATGTTCCCAAATCAATCCTAACGGGAAATGACAAAGAATCAATGCCTAATATGCTCCCGCAAAGGTCACATCGTTTTTCCATAACGACACAAATCTTCATTCTCGTAGATGAGCTCAGTCTGGAGGGGATGGTGGTGCACAGAGCTGAATGCAGACCCGTCGTCACTGACAACTACATGAAGCTTAAGAGGTGAGTGGTCTGCGAAATGCACAACTCATGTGGACAAACAAATATGGCGAAAGACAAAAACAAATGATATCACATGTCGGAGTCTTGAGTTCGTTGCGGTGATCTCCCATGTATGATATTGGCACTTATACATGCCACGACACAGGAAAGCGGCAGCACGGTGTATGCTTTTTTTTGTGCATCCTTGTGTGTCCATCCACCTGTTTAAAAAAAAATAATATACCACTTACTGAAATTGGTCTGTTTTTCATTGGAAACTCCTATTCAGGGCAGATTAGTGGTTGTAATCATTATGACAAACTATCACCGGTAGATGCAGCAATACACCCGGACTGTGGTTTTATTGTTCTTATTCCTGATTGAAAAGTGTTTTGAAAGGTGCTCATCAATGTATTATTATATTATTATTACAATACAGTCCGTTCGGTTAGCTGTTTCGGACTATTTCTGTGTCCTCCGTTAGTTAACAATGAAACTGACAAAGTGCGTTGCAAGAGCACGCTTGCTGAGAGCAATGGTCGTGATTGGTTAAGGGGGCGGGGGGGACTCGTATGTTCAAATAACGCACTGATCATTTTGCTTTGGATGCTAGACAGACGTTACAGATGGCCACATTTTGGTACACAGTGATCTGTCCAACAAAGGTCCCTCCATTAAGGCAAATGAGGAACAAGAACGACGTGCCACATGTCATGATTTAGCTTGGTTTATCTTAACTGGAGATCAATATGTAAATATATACTTGCTTAGTGTAGTTTTAAACATGAAGCGGTGTGGCTCTATTAGTTATACAGTGGTGATAAAAGGACAATACAATACATCTTATATAGCGCTGTCACAACAGGTTCAGCTGTTGTGAAAGTGCTTTACAGAACAGTTAACATCCATCCATCCATTTTCCAAGCCGCTTACCCGCTCAGGGGTCGCGGGGTGTGCTGGAGCCTATCCCAACTGTCTTCAGGCAGTAGGCGGGGGACACCCTGAACCGGTTGCCAGCCAATCGCAGGGCACACATAGACAAACAACGATCTGCGCTCACACTCACACCAAGGGACAATTTAGAGTGTTCAAGAAGCCTGCCATGCATGTTTTTGGAATGTGGTGGGAAACCGGAGTACCCGTAGAACACCCACACAGGCTTGGGGAGAATAGCAAACTCCACACAGGGAGGCCGGAGCTGGAATTGAACCAGCCTCTGCACTGTGAGGTCGACGTTACTTGCTGCTTATTCCAGTCCTTCGTAGCCGAAGACGACGTTGCGTTCCCCCATCCTTCGATCCCCGTGCTGTTGACGCCGCTGATGCGCACGTTGGTGCGCCCTCAGACCCGCCAGAGTAGCGCAGCCGCGCCCGCAAAGGTCGCAGCGATAGTGGCCGTCCATAACCGGTCCGGCATGTCGCTTCTCCCTGCGCTGCAGGGCCGCCAGGTTGTATGAGGCGTCGTGATGCGCTGCGCCCTCCAGGGTGCGTCGTCGCCACTCCACCCGATCCGATGCCGCTTCCTCCATGTTGGTCGGATCGATGGCGAACTTCTTGAGAGTGACCTTTATGCTGTCTTTAAAACGCTTCAGCTGCCCGCCGCTGCTCCTCTCCCCAGTACTTAATTCACCGTACAGCACCTTCTTCGGGAGTCTGTCCGGTGGCATGCGAACAATGTGGCCGAGCCATCTCAATTGACGCTGGAGGAGGAGAGTCGTTAGCGGTGGGACTTGCAGTCTGCTTCTGACGTCCGTGTGCGGAATTCTGTCCCACCAGTGAATGCCCAGGATCTTCATTAGGCAATTCATGTAGAAGCGCTCCAGTTGCTTAAGATGTTTAGCATAGGGCACCCATGCTTCTGAACCATAGAGTAGGATAGACACACACACAGCGTTAAAGACCTTAGTTTTTGTGGTAAGAGTTAAGTTCTTGTTGAGGAAGCATCGCTTGGACAGCCGTCCAAATGCTGCAGCTGACGACCCGATCCGCCTTTGGATCTCGGGCGTGAGGTCGAGCTTCATGTTGACAGATGAGCCAAGGTAGACGAAGTCGCCAGTGTTCTTCAGAGCATTTTCCCCAGAGTGGAAGATAAAGGGGTCAGCGTCGGTGGTCTGCTGCAAAATCTCTGTCTTTGTTGCATTTAGGACGAGGCCAGCGCGGGTATACGTGTCCGTGAGGACGTCAAGGGACAGCTGCAGTCCTGGTGGCGTGTGACTCAGCATTGCAGCGTCATCGGCATACTGCAAGTCCAGCACAGACGTGTTACTGATCTTCGTTCTGGCTTTCAATCTTCTTAGGTTAAAAAGGCTGCCATCGAGACGGTAATTGATCGAGATACCGTCTCGTATTGGGTCGGTATTGTTGTAAACATGTTTCATCATGACAGCAAGGTAGATGTTGAACAGGATGGGTGCAAGGACACATCCCTGTTTGACCCCCACAGCCACTGGGAAAGGGTCGGACTTTTCACTTCCACACACCACCCGGCCTTGCATACCATGGTGAAGGGCCTTTAACACCGCAACAAATTTTGGGGGGCAACCAATGCGTCCCAGCACACCCCATAGGAGCTCCCTGCAGATTGTATCGAAAGCCTTAGCTAGATCTATGAAGGCGATGTAGAGGTTCCGATGTTGTTCTCTACATTTTTCTTGTAGCTGGCGCAAGACGAAGATCATGTCTGCAGTGCAGCGGTCTCTGCGAAAGCCGCACTGTGATTCGGGGAGCACGTCATCGACTATGGTGGAAAGAAGTCTGAAGAGCATAATGCGGGCAAGGACTTTCCCTGCCGTTGCCAGTAGAGAGATGCCCCTGCTATTTCCGCATGCTGCTTTGTCGCCTTTCCGCTTGTATATATAGATGATGTTAGAATCTTTCCAAGCTTGTGGCACGTCTTCCCCCTCCCAACATTCCCGCAGGAAACCGTGGATATCGTCCAGGAGGGCTTGCCCGCCAAACTTCAATAGCTCGGCAGGAATCCCGTCTGGACCAGAGGCTTTGTTGTTCTTCAGGCCATGGAGAGCAGATTTTGTTTCTTCCAGCGTTGGTGGTGTGCTTAGTTCTTCTCTCTGCGGGAGGGGAGGGATATCGTCGAGAATCGTGGGATCAGATGGGTTGATCCTGTTTAAGAGTTCCCGAGAGTACTCAGCCCACCTTGCGAGTATAGTAGGGCGGTCAGTGAGTAGTTGATCACCGTTGGCTGATCGCACGGGGCTTACAGAACCCTTTATTGGGCCGCAGACAGCTTTCAGACCGTCATAGAATAGGTGAAGCTGATTTTGGTCGGCGTGCTGTTGTAGCTGATTTGCGTAGGAGGTCCACCAGGTGTTCTCCAGGGTTCTTAATTGCCGCTGGGCCTCTGCGCGTTGCGTGCGGAAATTATTCCATGCCTGCAGGGAACCCGAACGCAATGCATGGTCGTGTGCTTCGTTTTTCTTCTTTAAGAGATTCTTGATGGAAGTGTTGTTCTCGCAGAACCAGTCGCGATGTTTGCGACTAGTTACGCCAAGAACCTCTCGTGCTGTTGTGAGGATCCCTTTGCTGGTGTTCTCCCATCTTTCGGAGAGGCTCTGGTCTTCGTTTGATGCTGGGTCACTGCTGTCGTCTCGTTGTTGGAGCCATTGAGCAATAGCTCCCTGATACTTGTTTCTGTACCCTGGGTCGAAGATCTTGTTGATGTTTATTGTTGGTACAGCTGGAGTTCTTCTTGCCGGTGGACGGACGCGGATGCGTAGTGAGCTCACAACCAGCCGATGGTCAGTGGATGCTTCCGCTCCACGCATGACACGCGTGAGGGAGACAAATTTCCGGTCCACTTGACGGACGATGACATAGTCAAGCAGATGCCAGTGACGGGAACGAGGATGCATCCAGGTGGTCTTGTGCATGTCACGGAGCTGGAACATGGTGTTTGTTATTGCTAGCTCATGCTCCGTGCATAAAGTTAGTAGGCGTTCTCCGTTTGGGTTGCATGAACCGATACCGTGTTTGCCGATGACTCTGTTCCAGGTCATCCAGTCTCTGACGAGGTCGACGTGCTAACCACTTGACTACCGGGCCGCCCTAACAGTTAACATAATATAACACAACATATAAGACACAGGCACTCATGCAATCTTAACCACTTTTCCTACATACACCTTTTTGTTTGAAGCAGTTGTAGATGAAAGAGGAGAGGATCAAAGTGTGCTTTCACCAGTGGATCAGAGAAAGCAGGCTCCAAATGTTCACATGTCTGCTACAAGCTTAAGTTTGAAAGCAAACAAGAAGTAGTCAATATTGTCCAAAAAAGAGGCTTCAAACTGTACATCGCCACTTTCAGCTGAAGGTTACTGTGAAAATAAACATAAAACTCCAATTTAAAGTAACCTTATAGCCTGCGCTACCCGGATGCTAATATGAAATTGGTACTTCATAGTCATATGGCCCAACAATTAGCATCTATTGTCAGGTCCATAAATTTTGAAACCACAGACACAATTCTCCTCTTTTTGGATCTAAACACCATCACAATCGACAAAATAAAATAAAAAAAGACAATCAGTTTGCATTTGAAGGCAATTACATCGAAATCAGGTGAATAACAGTTGCACTCAACAGTAAACGCCTCCTCCTTTTTGAGGAGCCAAAAGTAAACTTTTAATTTTTATGACTTGGATGGCCTTTGCAGTCAGTTACACCCCAAAGTCCAGACCTAATTTGAATGCATTAATTTTGGCAGAATCAAGACTACTAACAATTATGTTGCGTTAGGACTGTTGATAGTCAGATGATTGTATTGGAAAAAAAAAACACGTTCACGCATGTGTTTGTGCGTCTCAGGGTTCAGATGAAGGAGTCCTTGAAGCCCCAGCGTTTATCACAGCAGCTGGAGAGAGCCATCACGACCGTCTACAAGCCTGTGGCCAACCACGACTTCAACGTGAGAGCAACATTTCTCCCACGCCTGGCAAAAATCTCAGCGTCCGTCCGTACACCTCGGAACAACCTTAGTGATGACCTCCGATATGTTCCACAGGTGGAATATGAGAAGAAGAAGAAATCCGAGGGCAAGATGGTGAGAGCTGAGCGACCGGTGGTGTTGGACATGCTCTTCTCTGCTTTTGAGAAGCACCAGTACTACAACATAAAAGATCTGGTGGACATCACCAAGCAACCCGTGGTGAGCAAAACGCACGGGCACAAACGGTGCTGACGGCAACCGTACAACAAACAAACAACACACCTGCCCACCATCCACCTTGCTTTGTTCCATTTGCGCCAATCGCCCACAGCATGACGTTTGTGTCTGTTCACACTATCTGCTGTGGCTTCAATTTGGGCCAGTTCTCTTTTCTCCAGACACACACACACACACACACACACGGGTTGCTTCGATAACAGTGGATTTGTTCCAGCGAGCAGAGAACAGCAATGTGTAGGTGCTGATGAGAATGAGACCTTGAGGTCCTCCGCTCCCTCTGATTGCGTAACCATCGCCTGAGTGGGAGACAAACGCCGCAATGCACTCCATGCCACCATTCCTCTCCCAAAGCACTTGGCTAGCACTCCAATTAACTGAACTGAAGTAACTGAAATGCCCATTGTCAAAAGTCTTGCTGTTCAACAAACTGCGCAGACGGCGGACAGGGCTCTCGAAGTACCAGAGCGACACCCTGTGGAGGTTTGTTGACTAGGTCTGGTTCAAGATAGTGAGTGGGCTGTCAAGTGACATTTCGGTCTTTTATGGGTTCATCCTCACCATTGAAATTTTAGTCAACTGGCTTTTTTTTTGCCCTCATACAGTGCATCTGTAAAGTATTCACAGCAGCACTTTGTCCACGTTTGGCGATGTTACAGCTTTATTCCAAAATTCGACATAGAACACCCAAATGCCAAATTTATCACCATTAAAATAGAAACTCACGTAAACATTAGTCCATAGACTTTGCCACGGAGCTCAAAATTGAACTCGGGTGCACCATGTTTACAATGATCCCTGAGAGGTTCCTATACCTTAATTGGAGTTCAATTGTGGTAAATTCAATTGATCAGACATGATTTGGAAAGGCACACGCCTGTTACGGTGGCACCGGTGACGGTGTTTACCGAAAGGCAAGAAGACTCGGACCACGAGAAAGAAAAATCCCTGGTTTGATGATTCAAAGATTGAACGGTGTGGCACGAATGTCAGGGGTCATGTTTGGAGGATGCCAGGCATTGCTCATGACCTGACCAAATCTATCCCGACAGTGAAGCACGGATGGGCAGAATCATGCTGTGAGGATGTTTATCAGTGATAGGACCTAGAAAACTAGTCAGTACTGAGGCAAAGATAAATGGAGCAATTTATAGAATGCGATGATTCTAACATAACAAAATGTGGAAGAAGTGAAGTGCTGTCAAGAGTGCCGGATAGACTGTTCCTCGCTGGCATGATGCATTTGTCAAAAATTATTTTCTGACCAAATAGGTGTTATTGGAAAAACTCCCGAGTCACACCTGATGATTTCCCAGCACATAAGACAGGTTGGGAAACAGTGCACTCAGCACTCCACAACCTACCCAAAATTAGAAACTCTGTAGCAATAGCATGGCTGTCAAACCTAATTCCATAATCTTGATTGTCCTTGTTAAAACTCATAGTTCAGCATGCAGCTTGGGTCTTCCAAGTTCAGGGTTCAATTTACATTTGCTGCAGAAAAGCCCGTTGAGCTTTTGTTCATACATGAAGAATTCAAGTCTTTTTTTATATATATGCAAGTGCAACATGATTACAGTAGTTCCTTCGTTTTAGGCAATAATAGATGCACACGGGTGCAGCAGTAACAGTTTGAACATAAATAATTGTATGCTAAAAAATTTGCATTTGTTGTGGCGAATGGGCAATGCTATTTTTGGGGGTCATGCCTTCTGCTAGCCAGAAGCTCAGATGCACTGTTTATATGCTAGGCTACCATCCAAGGCAGGTACACTTCCTGTCCCTTACCTAATATGTTCCGCGTCCCTATCATATTACATAATCGGCCCTGAATTTGATTATTAGCTCATTTATTTTAAGTTTTAAACAAAAGTTTAAAAAAAACAAGATTTCATTGGCCTCACATGATTTGCATCCCCGGTTTGACACCTGTGGGCTATAAAGGGGTCATTTCAAATCTCATTGACACGCTGCAATCCAGGTTCAACTTCTCAGCTGATCGGTATTGATTTCTTGAAAGTAAAGTCATGTTCCTGCAATGTCCCGTAGACCTACCTGAAAGAGATCATGAGGGACATTGGTACATACAACAGCAAAGGTGCTCACAAAAGCACATGGGAGCTGAAAGCAGAGTACAGACACTACCGGTCAGCTGAGGAGGAGGAGGAGGAAGAAGAGATGCAGACGGCCTAATTTCCATTTACAGGCAACTTTTTTTTCTTCCTGCCTGCATGACACACTGTTACTTCAGTAATGCAATAGCCTTTATTACGGTTTAGCTATCAGGATTAGTTTTTCTTTTCAGTGATGCCAATGCAAGCCTTTGCCTCCATGTTGGAGATTCCAGTAAACTTCATTTTCAACATTGGCGTCTTTCTTTTGATGTTGCTGTGGCAACTGCAGAAAACCACATGGGGTGGAATCATGCTGCGTTGGATTTTAAAATCTACAACCACTATATGACCGCACCCAAAGCCAGACACGCTTACGTGTTCGAAGCAGATGCAACACTTGCCGGCGGTGGTAATTGTCTAAAATGTGTGCCAGCCTTTGAATGATGGGTGCAATTGACAAGTCGGCGTGCACTTACTGATCCCTGATACTCGATGGCAATGGCTATACTTGCCTCTCAACTCAATTTTTAACAAGGAAGATACATGAACTGTGCACGGCCATTCAGACTGAATATTATTTATTGGAATGGACTAGTTTAAGTGATGTTGCAATGTACTAGTATTCTAATTCAATGCCAAACCAAAAGTCGACTGTTATTTTGTTTTGGGCCTTTGCATTTACCATTTTAGGACAACAAAAGTTCAGACTTGAGTCATCTAGATCAAGGATGTCACTCATTTTTGTCACGGGGCACTTTTGAGTTGTCTTCCCTCTGAGGGCCGTTATGTTTAATCTCATTATCACATTATTACTTTTACGGGTAAAAAAATCTAAACATTACACATAATTTGACATTTCACTACTTTTTAAACAAGGATCATACAAGTTGACACACATGGTTTTCTTTGGGGGGTTAGGGGGGCACGCAAAATGATGCGGAGCGCGGATGCGTACTGTATTTGAAACTGAGAGTCACCGCTTGGACTCGATGCGGACTTACATGGGACAGGAGAGATGAACCAATCTCTTTTTTCATCATTGGACACCTCAACTTGTTGACTTTCAAATTTAGCTTGTAGCCGACATGTGCACATTTTGAGCATGACGTCTGATCCACTGGTTGATTCTCTCTTCATTCATCTACAACCGCTTCAAACAACGTGTATGAAGGAGTGGTTAAGATTGCACGACTGTTTTTGTTATTTATCTTACTTCATGCTAATTGTTTTGTAAAGTGCTTCGTTACAGCTGAAGCTGTTATGAAAGCACTATATAAAACAAGATTTATGTGGCAGGCCAGATCTGACCCCCAGGCCTTGGGTTGGATACCTGTGATCTACAGTGTTTTCCATCTATTTTAATAACCGATTTATATAGAACATATTACTGTACTGACAATTTTTGGGTTGACGTCCCCTTTCAAAACAATGTGTGCATGTCTAGTTTGACTGCCACCTTATCCCAAACCCTTGCAGTCCTATCACACAGAATGTATTTGCTTACTAGTTTACTGAAGCCAATATCCCAATTAGTCCCATATGAGTTTGTCACTCCCATTAAAAAAACGTAAACAAGCAAAAAATGGTGCTCAAGATTTATTTCCCAATTTAAAGCCAGAATGGAGATGAAATTTTGAATGCAACCATGTACCCAGAGTGTGGAGGAAAGAAGTCATCTTTGCCCGATGTCAAAAAAGTCAAAATGTGGGAGCTTTGAGCATTTTCCTTCAGTTTTACTGACAAAAAAAGTCAAATCTATTCAGCAAGGGGGAAAAAAAAAGTTAAAACTATTGTTCACCGGGCCATGATGTAAATATAGCAAATGATGCATTCTGCTCTCGGTGCGTTTAGGGAGAAGCAGCAGCAGCAGCCAGTTGATAAACAGGTTAGTCCATGTCGTTACTGCAAAAACAATAAATTATTAAGAAACAGTATACAACATTTGGTGTAGTTCCAAACATTTATCCTTGTGTACTTACACATTTCTCAGATATGACACCATCTTTAAAGAAGCGCATGAACGGTGTGACATCGTCCTCACGGTAGTCCAGGATTACAACCATGCCGTCAGCGTTCATGGACTCCCCTGTGAAAAACTGACAAAGACAACTGGGATTAAATAAAGACAAGACGAGCAGGTGAGCAGTCTTTTATATATATAATATATATATATATATAATAATTTTTTGCTTCAGTGCGAATCATCAAAATGGTTCTTTTGTAAGGGCCCCAGAAGACTATAGTTGGTTTCCCAGATGACATTTTTAAGAATTGCTCGAGTAGGGATCAAATGCATTTCCTTCTTCAGAAGCCTGTCTGTTGATTTGTTTTGTTAGAGAAATTATCTGCAAAACAGAGGATGTTCAACACCATTACGTTCCTATGTACAGCACGTTGTGTACAGCGATGGTTGTTTTAAAGGACTCTATAAATACAGTTGAGTTCTAAGTAGAAGTCATCCAGTAAAGATGACTGCAAGAAAACAGCAGAATGCAGAATGAGGCAAAGAGAATTCTAAAGTGTCTGCTAAGGAAATCCTATATATATTCCTCGGCCTCATTGACTATCTGCTTGCGACACCCCCCCAAAAAAAGTTTGCTTACTACATAGTTTAGCAGAAAGTGGACTTTCTTTTGGTTTCAACCAGTCAGCACCGACGTTACATATCAAAGCTTTGAACTACAACAGCTAAACTAAGCTAGGCAAGACGTCGGACGCACGCGTTTTTCTGCTAATCTGTGTGTTTCCTTTTTTGTCTATATACATTTTTTAACTTGTCCACGGCATCTTTTATTCGTTCCACTGGGGTTCAGCAAGCGTGTTTATAAAGAGACGAAAATATCTTCTGTTACTAGTATTAGCGCCTCACACGGCTACGCTCGTAACATCAAAACAACGAACTCAAACACGTGTTCGTTTGATGACGTCAACCAATATCCGGATTAATTTTAGGCAATTTTCTGGAGGAATTTTCATGAAAACGTGAAAATCCAGAATCCCGCAGACATGCCAAAAGCTGAAGCTAAATAAATCAGAAGATGGGGACTGTGAGCACAGGAGGTGTCAGGTGGGGTGAGCCTCAAAAATAAGATTCATCCAAAAGGATGCGCATGCGCACGTAGTTACTTGTAAATCCTTGAATTTTCCTTGGAGAAGCTTTTTCACTTCATTATTGGCGTCGAGCATAAACTGCTCCACTCTTTCAGGGTTGGTTTCTTGCAGCTTGGCCTTTATGCTGAACAAGAAAAGAAATGCTTGAGACTGTGCACCAGAACATCCCTTTTAAAGTATGCCAATCGATATAGAAATACAAGACTGCTAAGCACGGTGTGACGCACCTCTTGAGGTAAGGCTTGATGTGGGCGAGGTAACTCTTCTTGTCGTAGGTAGTCTCCTGCAGCTTGCTGTAAAGGGCGATGTTCACGCCAGACGTCACAGACACATCTGTGGTCTCCACTTGCTCCTCAGTCGATGCGTTACCGCCGATTAAAGAGTCATCTATGTCCCCTGAGGTGGTGGTGACGACCTAAAACACAAGTGGGACAATAGTAGGCATCACCAGTTGTTGCAGTTTGCTTTTCAAATGGCTGATTGATATTGCACACTACAGCAATCCACTAGATTTTTTTTGACAGAGAGTGCATTGCAAGAAGGAATCCCACCTCTTCATTGCATTCATGCAAATTGTCGCCCATGTTCAATGTTTAATTATTACAAACTTAATGCCCTCGTTCTAACGCACATTTCCATGGTTAATTTGTGACTCATAACACATTTTATATCTGCATTAAATGTACAAAAAATAGATATTTCTTTCAAGTTTTTCATACTCTTTATTAGCGCTTTTATTACGTGACATACAAGTGCAATAAGCTACTTCAACTGCCTACCAATGATGTGTCTTTTAAAATGTGTCCAGCATGTGGCAGCTGTAAAAGATCAGCCAGGACCATGCTGCAGAACAAAAAGTAGGAGGGATGATGTTGCGTGTAGTTTCTACAGAGTGCATTTGAACCAGTCAGGATGGAGAAAATAAATCAATTAACTCGTGAGGATTGCTTTTGGGGAAGAAAGTTTTCCACCATGAAGAGGGATGCTTTCGTCCGTGCTAAAGTAAGAAGCAACCATCAAGGAGGCTCTGTGTGCACGAAGATAGTCGGCCTCATGCCAAAGCCACACCGCAGCGAAGGTGCCTTTGCAAAGGCAAGCAAAGTTCAGCAGTTCAATTGAGTGAATAGTGTCATTTGTGATGCAGCTTTCCAACCATCAGGCCAGAAATAACATGGATGTTACACTGGACATCTTGAGTTGATTACAACTTTATTGTCAAATGTGCCGTCTCTTCTTCAGGCATTGATTAAAATATGCCTCAATTGTAAAGCGGAAGTGACTTGAGGTCATTGCAAGTGATAGCCAGGCATACATTTGGCCCATGCCCTTGGAGAGCTGCAGCGGGCTAGCTGAGTTCTCAGTGATAACTCACATCCTACCAATGGCGTCTTAATTAAATCATGCACCATGACATCATATTTTATCTTTTTTTTAAATGACATGTAGCCTTAATTTTCACATACTCAATTTAATGACTTAATTCTTTTAAAAGACCTGCAGAAATCTCAATTTGGAATAAATGAAATGAAACAACTTTTGGCCGCTCAACAGTTGGGAATAACTGCAGCACGCTCTGGACATTAGTGGGTGAAATATTTTTGAGCTCTTAATAGCAGTGTTTCTGAATTTAGAACAGGGCCAGATCAAATAGTCTCACTGACCAGAAAAGGATCCTCCACCTCTGCATTTAGGTGAGCTATCATAAGTCTTAATTGTGTAGCCAAGTAGCTATGTTAGTCATCCACGTGTTGTGTGATGTTTCGGCAGCAGATGACTAACAAACATTATGAGGTGTCCATGAGTCATTGAGCCAACATAGCAAAATATGTCTTCCTTGCACCTTGCATCTCACTGGCTTACCTTTCCTTCCACTTCATAGAAGACTGAAGTCTCCTTGATCGGGAAGACGTCTGAGAACAATTCATCACCTAAGCAAGAAAGAGAATTTTGGGGGGGGGGGGGGGGTGAAATTAGTTCATTTTATTCAATACCAGCACACTTTGTCCTATTGATGGCACTTCCACCTTACAAGTTTCAAATCAGCGCCCTAATATAGTGACAAACTTACTAATCATAAAAGTTAATGAATTTTGGTGATTAGTGTGACAGCAGCATGCTACCAATTTGGCAAAAAATGGGAATTAGGTGGCACGATAATGGTAGTGCGACTAGTGACGCACTTTGAATGCTAGTGCACCGTTGGGCCTAACTAGGAACACACAGTTTGCCTACGAGTATGACGAAATTAAGACAGGCGGTTATTGGGTGCGTCGGATGGTCTAGAGTACGTGCTGTAGACCTTAAATTGGCAATCAACTAAGCGCCTAAACGGCCTCTAGGTATAAACGTACGCCAATAAAGCAGATGGGGGGGGGGGGGGGGTATTCTCGTCGGTTTAATACTAATGCTAAGTTTAGATCGATCATGAAGATATCTTCCCTCAGCGTTTAAGCAGATGAGGGAGAGGATTCTCGTTGGTGTAATGCTAATGCTAAGTTTAGATCGCTCATGAAGACATCTTCCCTCAGCGTTTAAACTACTGTACAAGCAACCAACTACTACACGACTGCGGGGCGCCATCAGCGTTCACAAGGAGCCGTCTCACACGTCATACGAATTATTTAAAATGTAACGATAACGCTCAAACAATGGTCACCGTAAATTATGGCGTCATCTTTTTAGCATTAGCATCAGGACCACGACGGCACGAGTTAGCTGGGCGGCGAATTAGCGGACGCAAGCTAAGAACCATTCTGAAACATGTTTTTAACCACTCAACTTCCGCGACGGCGATTGTGAAAGCAATAAGGGGGGAGGTAGATCAAGAAACGACCTACCGGTGATGATACACTTGTAGATGATCATTTTTGCCGCTTTGGTGTTCAATCTTGCCGCGACAGAAACCCAGCCGCCCCAAACCAAACGCGAGAGGAAAAGGCCGAGTAGGCCACGATGCGGACTATTTACATCCTGTTGACGTAATCACGGGGGTGGGCTATTGCTAGGTTTTGACTCGCTGACTTTGCTGCCACACTTACGGTGTGGCCAAGTCCGGCACTACACCCAAGTAATCACTTTTTCCGGGTTTTTTTGGGACCGTGGGCAAACAACTAAATGGTGCTTTTGCCCCTAAAGTAAAATAATAAACACAACACAGAACATAAAAACACAAACAGTCGTGCAATTTTAACCACATTTCCCTCATTCGCTTTGTTATTTGAAGCAGTTCTAGATGAGAGAATCAAAGTGTCCTTTCACCAGTGGCTCGGAGACGTCATGCTCAAAATGTGCACACGTCGGCTATAAGCTAAGTTTCAAAGTAAACAAGAAGCTGTAGCGTCCACTGACGAAAAAAAGCGATTGGTTCACCTCTCCTGTCTCAATTTCAATTCCAAGCCGCGACTCACAGCTCCAAATACGCATCTGCGCTCCGCGCCGACGCTCCTCCCTCCTCATCCTCAACTTCAGCGGCCATCCAAGAAGCCTCACCATGTCACCAACGCAGACTGTCAAACAGCGCTGACAGCTCCACTGAACAAAACGGGGCTGTGAAAAACACTGCCCATGACAGGCGCAAAAAACACAAGCTCCCCGGGGCAGTCCAGCGCCGACAGTCAAATGACGCCGAAATTCCTCCCAAACAGAATCAGTCAGCGCAGGTTCACGCGAGTTGCCGAGAAGCGCAACCACCAAGTAAATTCTTCTCTGACGAAAAAAAAAAAGATGAAAACAATCCATATCCTGTCTACATGACGTAACAACAAACACCATGTGACAAAACAAACAACATACAGTTCACAAATGTGCAGTAAAAATTAAGATTAATCTGACGACCAATGCACATCTTTAGCGTTTTGTATACGTTAAAATATTTATCTCTGGTATGATTTTTTTAAAATTAGTTATGTCAATTGTTCCAGGTGAAGCACTTAACATACAGTATACATTTTTTTTGGGGGGGGGGGGGGGGGGTTCGGCCAAAAACGCCTTCCTTATACATGGTCATTTTTTTTTAGACCAAACTGACTTAGGATACAGTCGGGTTTTTTTCGGCTAAAACTCCTTAGTATACATGATCGTTTTTTTTTTCAATAGGAAGGGTGGGGAAACTTAGTATACATGATCGTTTTTTTTTCAATAGGAAGGGTGGGGAAAATGACATTAACAAATGAAATGAACACAGGTTCATTTTAAAGGATTTTTAAAATTGATTTTATTGAAGCTTTCCCTGAAAATTAAGAACTTAATTTTGCTACTTTTAAAATTTTTTTATTCACTTTAAGGACCCGTGGGACATCTGAATAATTTTATGATACGCTTGACATGAATTAAATTGGGCGAATGGATCATCCCATGTTTACGTTGTGGTAACCAAACTCCCAGACATTAAATTGTAGCAGCAAAATAAACTTCCTAAGCCAGTCGACCCGAGTTACAATGAATTTGTCCTTATGACCACTAAAATATGGACACGATTACTCAAAGCCTTTTTATTTCTCGCTCAGAATCAATCTTGAACAGAACTGCAACTGATTTTCACTGAAGTTACGTTTTATGTGAGCGACAATGAATACTGGGCAGGAGACAAATGACACGAACATGGAAGTCAATGTGGACCAAGTACAAAGCGGTGCTTTCAAATTACATTCCATTTGTTTAAAACAACATTTTTGGGATTAGTCTAAAAGGGCGTTTTGTGTCTTGTTTAAAGAGTACCAATAAATTCAAATTGAACACATGCAAGACAAAATAAAAAGTTAATGTACAACTATATAGACAACATAAATGGATGAGATTTTCACGTCGGACAGTGACATAGCTCAAAGCGCCCCCTATAAAATATTTGTGGCTCTTGACAAGTAGTGTTGTGGTCAGTGTGTAATTCTTTGATAAACATGGACTGCGACAGCTTCAAAATCCAGAAAGTCTAAATCTGCCCACAGTCAACGATAAGAAGCTTCTTGGAGGGGACGCCTCCCTTTGTGCCGAGCTCCCCCATGCGTTGCACCACTTCCACGCCCTGTCGAACCCAGCCAAAAGCCACATGCTTGAAGTCCAGGTGTTCGGCCTTTTTCAATGTGATGAAGAACTGGGAATTGTTGGTATCGCGACCGCGGTTGGCCATGGACAGGATGCCTGGACCCGTGTGACGGATGTCGAAGTTCTCATCCTCGAACTTTGCGCCATAGATGGATTTTCCACCTGTACCGTCGCTGTTGGTGATGTCGCCGCCCTATGGGAGCCAGGAAAAACAACGGTATGACCACCCAAAACAGATGAAATCCAGCAGATTGAGATTTTTTTCCCCCCAAATACAATAATCTTACCTCTCCCGCAGGTACTACAACAACTGAATAACGGATTTGGTAAGCTTTTATGCCCAGATATTAATATTTAATTATCTTGGTTATGAATGACAGGTTTAAGAAGCGTTACCCCAAAACGATTGACATTAACCACTGACAGCACCATCATTGTAGTTCTCTTCACCTGACACATGAAGTCTGGGATGACCCTGTGGAAGATGGAGCCCCTCAGCCCAAAGCCTTTCTCGCCTGTACACAGCGCCCTGAAGTTTTCCGCCGTCTTGGGAACAAGGTGAGCGAATAGCTCGACAGTGATAGTGCCAATCGGTTGGCCGTCTGCCTCGACTGCGAGGAACACCTGCGGGTTTGAGTCTCTGGAGTGCTCCTGAATTCTGGACATCGGCATGGGACTGTGTGAAGCATCAATTTGACTGATGTTGCTTTGACATTCGCAGAAAGTCTTCTTGAAGGATGAGGCTATCTCCGGGGTTTTGAATTTCACCGACAGCTGCTCCACGGTACCCTCTGCGCTGTCTGGAAATACAAGACAAGGAAGAGCCGAGCCTTAATTAAAACCACCCCGTTCCTTCACACGTCGTTGCTATACGGCTGTTGTCTTGCCCATTGTTCTTTCAATTGGGCATATCAATAAGTGACACAACCCTGTGTCCTTATGTACCCGAGTAGTCTGTGGCAGTCCATATGAGAGCGTTGGCCGAGGTGCTCATGGGCTGCAGCTCCATTGTCTGGGATATGTTGTGGTTTGCGCAAACCCGGAACACCTGCTCCCTCCTCATGAGGATCCGGTAGAAACGCTTGGTCGGGTGGTAGAGGATCTTGATGTCACCGACGCCGCGCTCCTTCCACTGGCCCAGGTCACGGTCCCATCGGTATAACTTTGCTCGCTCCTTGAACAGGATCTCTTCGTCCTCTTCTCCAGACTTGGTTTCCACCTAACGGGATGGAGTGAAGAAATCGATTTATTTAACAACGCAAAAACCTGCGTGTGTGGCAAAGACTCAATGCAACTTCTGTGAACAACCCATGCTAAACATGGTTACTTCCTCCCTGACATTCCTCCCATTAGACAGCAAATGTAACTACAATACTGTATATCCTTCAATCAATTAATTTCTTTTTACCTTCAATCAATGACTACTTTTCCATTTAGCCAGGCTTTGGCTTCATCTAACATGATCCAGATTGTTTGCACACCTCCGTGAGACGAAATTACCTCTGGTAGTGAAACGATCGGTTCAAAGTGTATGTCAAGATTTTTCGGAGAGTCCTCTTCGTCACTTGCGCCCTCATCATTGTTCTTGTTGGATGACGTAGGAACCAAAGAACCAAATACAGCCGCGCCTGCGTTTGCCCAAGAGAAGTTGGAATCTACACACACACACATGCATGCAACATAGAAAAACAATATATTAAAGTCAGTGTAGATGACGTAGACGAATATAAATTACACAGTCAAACTCACCTTTTGTTCCAAATGCAAAGCCTTCTGTATTTTGTGCCAGATCAGCAAAAGAGAAGCCTTCAATTGCCGTGAAGCCAAAGCTGGGTGTACCTGAAAAGGACGAAAATTCTCATTCACTGCCGCTTCTCAGTTGTGTTTTTTTTTTCTTTTCAACAGGAATGGATGGGTGAGCCTCAGATGCTACATTACACACATCACAAAAAGTTTGGCATATATGTCTTTTCAGGACAAGCCTAAAATGTGAAACTTTGGACCCCAGAACCTCGATGACCTGAGGGCTGCCCTTCAAGCACAGTGGAATGCCATTCCTCAAATGACAATAAATCAACTCGTGAACAGCTCAAGACGTTTCCGTCAAGCTGTAATTGATGCTCAAATTAACGAGTTACTGAGACGGTAACATTTTTTGTTGCAGCATGCCGACCATTGTTAGCTTTTGTTTCAAAGAATTGTTTGAGATGAGGAAATCACCGATGAATCCTTCTACTTAAATGTGCCAACTTTCATGACAAATTACTGTAGCGTGAACTTTTTACATTTTCCATAACTTTCACCTGAAAGCCAATATCCCAAACTTTTTACGAGTAGTCTATCTACTGTATATGATATATACAGAGATAAAAGTGGACCTTTCTGAAAATTCCGGAATATGTACTGTATATATAACGGTAAATACAAACGCACACAGACACGCACACGCACATTTGGCCGATCACACATGAATTAGTTTACACAAAACGCTATTCAAATACTCGACATTCAATGATTAATCTTCCTTTTGTGTGCACACGTTTGCCCTTTGTGGCTTCCGTTCTCGCCGAAATTTCTAAATGTCCGAGATATGGCAAGGCCATGAGAATGCGACGCCACTCAAGCTAAAAATGAATACGAAATTAATTGGTTCTGGAAAAAATTTCTTAAGTACCGGTACACGTTTTTCATGTAAATGACCTAATTAGTTCCAGTTCATATGTGCATCCATTGAACCCTGAGTGAAAAATAAAAATATGATTCCAGAAGTGTTTTAGTTTTGCCAGTGTGAGATGAGAGTTGCTCAACTTGGCATCACAAATCATGTTTCGAGATTCCTGCGAATCCATGTTGTACAAATTCGTCTGACCACTTTTGTTTACTCGACATAGCATGTGTTTAAAACTTTTTTTTTTCAAATCACACGACGTATCACACGACGTACTATCACGACAGTCACACGCTGACTACTAAGGGAACTCAATTTCCCGCAACACTGATTGGACAAGCAATGCAATGTGATCATCCGCAGCCAGTGATGTGGGCGTGTCATAACTGATATGTTGAGTCTTAACCTCCATGGCAGAGGCTCCGTCGAAGTCCGGAGACCGCTTCACCGAACCCAGGTTAAGAACCACTGATCTACACACAAACTCATACGGCACAGGTCCCTCTTAGCCAATAGGATGCCAGGATGATGCTCAGTAATAGCTAATGGAAGAGCAGCTATAAGCATGCTGCATTCAGGAAACTGGGAGCTGCGAATAGCAGGCCAGACTGTATTTTTACCTTTCCTATCTCGAAATGTCTTTCGTAACAAGGGGCAATATTTTCCTGTTGAGACGTTTCGTAACTTGCAAATTCTATATGAAGAGACGTTCGTGAATAGAGGTTTCACTGTACAAGTACAAACCTGTACTTGTAACAGCAGGAGGAACTGCGGAGGGGGCAGCAGTGGTATCTGGTTCTGGCCTCGTTGACAGGTCGATCGGGGAGCTGCTGTTGTTACTGCTTGGAGCTTGTGTCTGCACATTTGCTGGCTGCTCTGACGCGTCATCCTCCGTGCTAGACTTGCAGCTTGGGGCCGGCTCCGTTGTCTGATCTTCAGCAGGGCCACTGGACACCTTTTCAGCCGTATTTAACTGGGCGTCCTACAGTATGCATGAATGGTCATGTCATACAGTTATCACAAGACCACAAGAAAGGTGCAATAAAAATAAACAATAAAAAAAATCCTGTCAACTAATACATTATCACAGATGTTTGACATTTTGCAAGGTGGCTCAATCCAGTTTAAGCTCTGCATATTCAGGTTTCTCTTCACAAATTCAATTGGTTTTTTTTCCCCTTCTATCTGCTCCAAAACTCATCTATTGCAGAATCTGCATATTTTAGGCTTTTTTCTGAAATGTAGCTTCAACGCCAGGCCAATAGTAATTGGTAATGAGGAAGTTTGTGGAAGTGACATCCACTGTTTTTAAGATTTTGTCAGAAAGGAACTGAGTTTAGGTTTTCTTGTTAGCGGCAAGGTGCAGACATTCTTCGCCACAAGTAAGTTTTTAATCTGCTGAGTTCCGTCTATTTTGATGGCTAATGCAAGATGAGTTTGAAATAATATTTCAATGTTTTATATATGCATGTTCATTGAGTATGAGCAGTTTCTAAGCATTTAGGGGTGAGTCAATTTGATGTTTGTGTCAGGGTTTGGTCACCACCCTCTCTGAATAGTGGGGGTTGACTGTATATCAATAACTACTTATTTAGGCTACGTATAGTAAATTAGACCACATACTAACGCCTTCTTTCAACACTTTCAGCCTTTTCCTACCAGTGCCTCTTGGGCCTTTTGGACTTCAGTCTCAAAGTCCTCTGTCTTGTCGGGATCCAGGTCACTGTCAGTGGTGCTCAGGCCACAAAAGAAGGTGGGTGGAAGCTGAAGGCTCTTGGCTTTCTCTTCCTCCTCGGGCGTTGGCTTTTTCTCCCAAACAACCTGGCAGTCAGGTTCTGAATGGACCGAAGGCAAAACGTCAGGGAATTGATGAGTAATAAAATTAGTGACTCTGAATTCCCATACCTTGCCGAGATGCAGTATCTTCTCTTTCAGGAGGATCAGGGTAAAGTTTTCCATTCAGAGATTTCACTGCCGACTCGTAGTCCTCATCTACACAAAAAATGTAAAGATAAAAAGTGAATAGCCTATCACAATACAGTAGCAGCAAGCTACTCTCCTTCAACCGTGTTGGGTCGATCACACAGTTTCCTGGTGAGTACCGTATTTTCACGACTATAAGGCGCCATTAAAAGTCTTAAATTTTCTCCAAAATGGACAGTACGCCTTATGGTGCGGAGCGTCCTTTATATGCGCTGAGTTCCAAAATCTGACTGACTGCCGACACGCTGTTTATATAGAGAAAAGGCGGAAGTGACTGTGAAAGAAGTCGGCCAATCAGGGAAGGGTGGGCGTGTATACATACATATATGGAGAGGGAGAGAGAAAGAGAGAGAGAGAGGGAGAGAGAGGACAGACAAGATAGTCCGCCAATGGTGAAGGGTGGGCGTGTAAGTGGACGCCTCAAGCCAGTACCAACACTTGTATAGAGTGTGGCAATGTGCTTTGTTGCAAAACAACTCCGGTTTTGGTTTCTAAGAACCCCTGAAAATAAATTCGACAAAAAGACACGCACGCCTACGAAGCTCAATTCAAACTTAAAGCCACCGGTTATGCTTTTGGCATGCGTGCCCATCTCACAGCAGCGGTGAAAAAAAAAAAAGTCAAGCAAATGAACTCTGAGCTTGCCGTTATTCCCGGAGGCTTGACTAAAGAACTCCAACCGCTGGACATTGGCATCAACCGGGCGTTCAAAGTAAAGTTGCAAACGGCATGGGAACAATGGATGATCGGTGGCAAACACAACTTTACAAAGAGTGAGAGGCAGCGCTTGGCGAGTTACGCCACAATACGCAACAACGAGAGGGAACGCGGCGTTTTTGATGGATTACGGTACTTGCACAATTGTTCAATTCTTTCTACACACACACGCGCTGCCACCATGTTTCGCTCTGTTCTTTACTTTCAAATGTGGGAAAGCTTCACACGAGAGAAATGTTGACTTTGCTGTTGCTACTCCTTCTTTCCGCTCGGCAATGCGTAGCAACTCACACTAGCATGTGATGCATTCAATGACAACTGAGATGTGCAGTCCTCTGCTTCTGATACAGAGGATGAGGACTTTGATGGATTTCTGGGTGATGATTGATCGAAAAACGTGAGAACATTGTACGATGGCTAAATAAAATACACCCGAACTCAGTTCTGCTTTCGTTGCCTTTTTAAAAACGTGTTTTTATCTTATTTGTATGTCTTGGCATGCTACCGTATGCTTCAAGCTAACGTGTTAGAGTGCGCGCATGCATGCCGTATGTTTAAGCTGGCGTATGTTTTACCACTGTAAAATTGCGGCTATTCGTACGATGCGTCCTGTGTATGTGTAAAATACAGAAATGTCACGCATTAATGAGACTGCGGCCATTAGTACGATGCGTCGAATAGTCGTGAAAATACGGTATCTCATTTGTTCCAAAATGTCAAAGTTAGAAAAGCTTAGCTTCATTATTTTACTTTCAGAAGAAAAAAATGCACTCTCTTTACTAATATCATGTTGTCAGTCCAATCTTCAAATGCTGTTAAATTGAATACACACTACCCACAAAAAGTTAGGGATATTTGGCTTTCAGGGGAGTTTTATGGAAATTGTACAAAGTTCAAACGTGTATTTTGATACTGAACTGAAAGAAAAAAAATCAATTTATACACAGTAATTAAAAAGACAAACAACACCTGACATTTTAAAATGTATTCAAATGTCTTTCCGCCTGATTATAAGAGCTTTTTTTCAACTTCAGCACTGTTGTTCTCAATGAGCCAATCAAAAATGAGACACACTGACCCCGTTTACATTTTGTCTGTGTTCAACTCATGCATGCCGACTACCAATTCAGGCATCATTGTTCAAATCGTGCTGTCCAAACTGAAAGTGCAGCCTCACCATCAGGTTGATCATCAGTGATGTAGCCTGGGTCATTCTGGTAGCAGAAAAAAGTGAGCGGCAGCAGTAATTTCTTGGCTAGAGCAGCTTGTTCAGCGGTGGGTTCCCTGACATACACAATCTGCACCTCTGAGTCCTCATCTGACCCAGCATTGCCGACTCCTGTAACAAATAAACGAACATCGACATTAGTGACTGATATCTAAAGGAAACACATCAGTTTCGATTACCCCCGAGGCGTTAGTTTTGCACACAAAAATATTATGCACAGCAAAAATTAACATGCATCCAAATTGCTAAGACAGGTTATACTGTCTTGTCTATGAATGCCGACTACAATTACAGCGACAACAGTTACATACTGTATATGCATGCCAAGGTGGTTCTAATCACATGACAGGCAAGACTCAAAAGTGTGAAAGACTACACTGCCACATTTGCAGGCATGTTCATTGTGGAGGCCACACTAGAATGGGTGCTGCATTTCACGCTGTTGCCACCTGCACGAAATGTGGAGTGTGAGGTGTTTACAGAGCATGCAGTCCTCCGAGGAAAGCGGCACTCAGCTCACTGTTTTGGCGGCGATGACCAAGTGAAAACTTTCCTTTTGGTGCTATTGCTTGTTGATAAATATTTGAGACTGCTCTAAAATGCTGGCACTGTTTCACCTTCGGGTCACTGTTTTAGGGGGGGAAAAAAAGCCCTTGGAGCCTTGAAATTCTTCACCCCACCATCTCAGAATTGGATGAAACTTGGTATATTTGTTCATTATGATGTCATCTCTCACACTGCTGGTGTGACATACGTACAGTTTTAGATTTGGTGTTGTGGGATCATAATGAAAACAAACATACCATGTTTCGCCCAGTTCTGCGATAGTCGGGTTATTGCCATGGGGTGAATTGATTTGGAAAATATGCCCATGCATTCTAAAAATATAACTGAATTACTGTGTTCTTTCTCTGCATAAAATAGAACTGCATGTTAAAACATTTCAAAATCTCAAGGAACCAAACTTGAGATACATAAAGCATTCGTCAAAATGTCATTCCAATATTATGTTCTATTCGGCCCCACTTCTCTAAACATGGATTCCTATCAGTCTCATCTTAGTTTATTTAAATTAAGCAAACAAATCCATTCATTTTCATCCATCTCAGGGTAATGCCGCAACATCAACCAGATAGTGTTTTACACAATTGGGGCATACAGAACATAATTCTAAGAAAATGTTTGACTTGACTTGCACTTTAAAGGACTAGAAGTATAACACTTCTAAATAGACATGCAGACACGTTATTCATGTTTGACTGTTTTCCACTCGTGCATCTGGGTTATTCCTTTCTAAGTGCATCTACCACCAAGGTAACATCTGAGAAGTGTTAAAAAACACTCATTGGGAGTACCTGGACTTTCAAACCGAGTGCTCGATGTGCTTGTCCAAAAGGCCATCGGATTATCTTTGAAAAGCCTAAAATCCAGTCCTAAAGGATGATTGATTATTGGGTTAAGAGGAACTAAGTGGCCATCAACACTATAAAGGCCGGAATTGTGAAACAATAATGTTACTTGTTTTCATTTGCTCATGGTAGCAATGTATTCCATAGGTATTTTCTACCCAAGTAAGTACATGATCAATTAAATGTGGGTTTGTTTGTTTTTTCGAGGGGTGGCTGTGAAGGAACTCAATTTTTCTGATCAGAACATATGATAAACATTGTGTAAATTATGCTTACCTTTTTGTGGAATTTTGAAGGCAGGTGGTGCAGATGATCCCCTGTTAGGATGTGAAGAATCTTTGACTTTCAAACTGGCTTCGCAGTCACCACTATCAGAGTTTGATTTTGGACTGCCAAATATCTTTTGAAGACTGTCAGAGCCAAACACAAACTTCGGGGGTGACATCACCGACTTGGCGGGGTTGACTGGAGTTTGAGAACCGGATGTTTTCTTATCAATGAAGAGCTCAGTGCGTTCCTTTGTGGTGTCCTCCAAAATAGCAATTGCTGCCTTCCCACACACAGTTTTTGAAGAGTCTCCACTGTCCTGAGAAACGATGGATGCCACTGGGGTCATAAGTTCCAGTTTCTCCTGAGCAATCTTGGCCTCATCAAAAACCTGCTTAAACGTGTTTGCCGTTTCTTGTAATTTGAATCTCACAGCCAACTGCTCCACTTTACCCTCTCCTTCTTCAGCAAAGTCCAGTGCACTCCACACCCACGCCTTCTCCGCACCCTTCATCGGTTCTAGTTTCATGGCTGCCGTGATCCACTGGTTAGCACAGATCTTAAGCACCTGGTCTCGCCTCATAATCAGCCTTACCCGTTTTGTGTTATAGTTTTGTAAGATTTTGAGATCTCCGATACCTCTCTCCTTCCACTGACTCGCTTCTTTATCGTAACGGTAAAGTTTGGCTCTGTGACTAAAGATGACCTGTTCATCTTCTTCACCTGTGGAAATTTCAACTAGGTCAGGCAAGGGAACCACAGGTTCAAAGTACAGACCATCTCGGTCCTCATCCTGGGTAACATCTTGCTCATCATCTGTTCCCACGGAGGATCGGCTCTGGTTAAGTTTAGCAGGAGACTTGGAAGGGCTTATGCCAGGTTGGAAGCTAAAGCTGAAACCACCCATGGACTCCCCAAAACGGAAAAGATTCTTTCTTAGTGGACTGCTGGCGAGTGGAGAGGCATAGACCGACGAATCGGCAGTGTCATCCAAAGCCTCTTCTCTTAGGTCATAGTTATCCCACTCTAAAGTAGGGCCAGTGGTTTCACCGTGAGGCTTGATTAGAAGATTTGACATTGACTTGACATTCGCGGATGGCAGCTGGCCGTCATCATCGTTGATCTTTGTTTTGTCGTCTGTCAAAAAAGATTTCAGGTCTTTCAAGCCAGACTTCATTTCTTCCGCTTTCTGAATCAGATGTGCAGTTCTGCCTGTGTCTACCAATTTGTGTGGGGTTTGCAAGGGGATGTCCAACAGGAGTCGCTGGCATTCCTCAAACTTCGCCTTGAATTCCTCAGCGAGTTCTGGACTTTTAAACTTGGCAGCCAGTTGTTCAGGCTTGGCATCACCATCCGAGAAATCATTGGCCATCCAGATCCATGCTTTATCTGAGCCTGCGAGAGGCTTAAGATTCATGGTGGTAGTGATCCAGTGGTTGGCGCACACTTTCAGAACTTGCTCTCTTCTCATCAAAACCCGAAGTCTGCCATTGGAGCCGTTTTTCAAAAATTTTAAGACTCCCACCCCACGTTCTTTCCACTGACTGGTATTTGCATCAAACCGGAAGAGTTTGACACGCTGGGAATAAAGAACTTGCTCATCCTCCTCCCCTGTGACAAGCTCAACTTTCTCTGGCATTTGAACCACCGGTTCAAACTGGATATCGTCGTTTTCTTCAGTTTTATACATGTCGTCTTCTCCCTGTTCATTTGTGGTGTTCATCTTGGTGGGTGTTGATGAGAACAATTGTTCACCAGCACCAAAGAAACCTCTGAAACTGGGGTCCTTTTGCCCAAACTGGAAGTCTCCTCCGGATGACTTTGCCAGGTCTGCAAAACTAAAAGCATTAGTTTTACCTGATATTAATGGATTTGTGTCAAACTCTTGATTGACCTTTGGTGGAGTAAAATCATTTTCTTTCACCTTGTGTTTATCAGCTATACTTTTAAGAAAACTGGAGGCTGAACCTGAACCCATCTGATCACATGGGGTGGACTTTTCGGTTTCATCTTTTTCAGTACTTGGAATTCCAAATGTAAAGCCACTTCCAGGTATGGGCATTGAGAAAGAGAACCCAGAAGAACTTGTGGTCTTAGGAGCAGACTGGGAAGCTTCAAAATTGAAAGCAGCAGCAGTTGAGGTTTCAACTTTGTTTTGCCCAAACTGAAATGAACTGGCAGCTCCAGAAGATGCTGTGAAGCTCGTTCTGGTCGTCTGGGGTGACGTTTTGATTCCGAAGTTGAAGGTAAAGGGGGAAGCTGAAGCTGATGTATTGGTTCCACTTGTACTTTTCGCGTTGGGATTTGGTGTTGAACAGGCAACACATTTACTGCTAGTGGATTCATTTCTTACTAAACAGGTGTCACAGTCCCACTGACAGTCCTTCTTAGAAAATATGGCTTGTAAAGTTGATGTGCTCCTTTGCTTGTCATCCTTTGTCAGATCAGCTCCGAAACCTGAAAATGGTGCCGTTGATAGATGTGGAACCATGGGAGCAGGCTCTTTTGAATCATTGCTGTGCTTGGGATTTGAACAGCTTACACAATTCTCTGCATCCTTTTTATTTTTTACCCAACAGACAGCACACTCCCACTGACCTGGTTCCTTTGTAAATTGGGTGCCAAACCCAGAACTCAACATGGACTCTGAGTTCTTGCTTGCAGACGCACTTTGTTTCTCAATTGTGTCGGCAGGTTTACTTGAATTCATGCCAAATGTAAAAGACGAGGCGGATGAAGTTCCAGAAGTGCTAAATCCAGGAAAGGTGGGGCCAGAACTGCTGTTTTTTAATTCACTTGTCCCAAACTTGAAAGTATCACTTGTCCCAAACTTGAAAGTAAAGGGAGCGCCTTTTGTTTTATCTTCAGTCTCCTTGTCTGGTGTTGCGGTGGACTTGGGGTTGGCACTTTGACAAGAAACGCACCGCACACTCTCGGGTTTATTTCTCACAAAGCATTCAGTGCAATCCCATTGGCCTTCTTTCATTGCAAACTTTGCCGTCAAGGTTTCCGAAGGGCTAGGAGTTTTCACATGGTCTTCTTTCTTCTCTTGTTGTTCCTCAGTTGATTTCACTACGATGCTCTGTGCTTCGACCATGCTCTGGGCTTCCTCAAACCTACTCTTAAACAGCAATGCCTCATCTATTGTTTTAAAGCGGATGGCTAGTTGTTCAGAATTGGGCTGTTCATCTGCATAATCAATGGCATTCCAGACCCATGATTTATCTGAACCACTATTGGGTTTCAGTTTCATGTCAGTGGTTATGTAGTGATTAGCACAGACCTTCAGCACTTGCTCCCGTCTCATTAATATTCGAATCTTCGCCGTGGTGATATGTTTCAATATTTTAACATTGCCAATGCCTCGTTCCTTCCACTCTTTTGTCTCCATGTCAAATCTAAACAGCTTTGCTCGATTGCAAAACAACTCCTCCTCGTCTTCCTCGCCTGTTCTCACATCAACCTTATCAGGAAGTGGTACAATGGGTTCAAAGTGAGGACCGTCATCATCATCATCCTCCTCTCCAGCACGAGTGCTATCATTGTCACTATCGGCTGCATTTTCATCTTCAGGTACGGACTTGGCATTACCAAAGACTGGCTGCGCAACTTCCCCAAATTTGAATGGCTGATCTACTTTACCAAACAGGCACATGGGGCCTGTGCTTTGTGCTGTATTAGCAAATGAGAACCCGGAAGAATTTTTATTGCTAAAGGTGAAAATGCTAGCTTGGCCCGATGGCTGCTCTTGAGCAGGAGCCTTCTCTGGCAAAGGATCTGTCTTACTGGGGATGTCAGATGTAAGAAGACCGAGCAAACTTTCACTGTGCTTTGCTTTGGATGCTGAGAAAGTGAAATCGCCATCATTGGATTTAAAGTTAGAGTTGAATTTAAAGGCAGGCGATGGTGTTGACTGCGAAATTACGCTTGTTCCAAAACTCGGGACTTTGGGTACTTCAGCAGGTGCCTCCTGACTAAAGGAAAGCTTCCCGAAATCCATAGGCTTCCCCTCAATGTTCTTTGGTGGCTGAGAAGGAATCACAGGCGGTTTAGTGAAATAACCAGGTTCAGGTAAAGGAGGATTGGTGGTTTGGTGAGTTGCACTCTGTCCATAATAATCTTCGCTATACGGTGATAGGAGGCCAGTTGCCGGCGATTCAAACCGCAGCGGGGGAGCGAAGGTCTGTTCTTGAGGAGGGTAGACACAAGCAGGGGCGGTTTGCATTGGAGGGGTGTGGGTCGGCGGTTGATAGGCAAACATATGCTGCTGAGGTGGCATACGGTTCATACCATACATTGGGCCCTGTATAAAATGAGTGAAAATCATTTTCAGCATGATGAGATTTTCCATGCGAACAAGGGACACAATGCTTAGTTTACCTTTGTGGGGGTTACATTTGTAGCTGTGCGCAGGAGATATTGAGAGTTATATGCTGGAGACTGATTGTAGTACGCAGGGGGACCTGTAGTGGAAACTTGACCCCAATGCACAAAGATGAAGAATGTATCATCAATCAACTAGCTCCCTGTTGTTGTTATCAATAACCAATCATAAGTACCATTAAAAAAAAGTTTTTTGTGTTCCAAATAGTACACTGACCTGTCAAGGGGGCCCCATGGTAGGACTGCACAGGAGTAAAAGACTCTTGCAGGCCTTCAGCACCATAGCTCTCAGCATACATTTTGTGATGAGGAGAGCTCATGTTTGCTGAAGAGTTGTGTCTCAGGTCATGGACCTCGTTCTGAAACAAATAAAGGCCTTGTGACTTCATTGGATGCATCTCGGGCTCCCCCTTCCATTACTTCTTTGAATACTGTGCAACAAAAGAATTATTAGGCCCTCGACTAGACATCTCCCTCGGTCTCTAATACATAAGAAGCAAGAGCAGGCCTATGCTTCACCTGTATTAAATGGAAAATACATGAGGATGAAAAATTTAAAAAAGTAAATAATGTAAATTAAATTCATTAGTGCTGCAAATGTTATGATTCATAAACTGACCTTAAGGGCTTCAACTTGCTGACACAACATTTGGAGGAGACTTTTCTGGTCCTCCACCCAGTGAGGTGGTGTCTTTGGAGAAATCTGGAAGAGAAAGTCAATTATAGTACAATATTTAATCACAAAGCAATTTCAGATGGTGAGCTAGTCATAAGTTAGTAAGTAACCGGTGCCCACCAGGTGTCGTTTGGAAGGAGAAACAAGGGTTTTGCTCGGCGACGGACTGGAAAACTTCACGTGAGATATGGTGGCACTTGAATGGGCTGGTCCCTGAAAACCATTATTCTTCTGTTCTTCGTCATCCTCTCCACTCTCGCCAAGTTGCTGGTTCACATCATTTAGAAGGTCCACAATTTCCTCCATGGACACTGGAAGCTGGAATACAATACACATGCAGGGGTTTTAAAGCTATGGAGCTTATAAAGATTCATCCCGCTAAGGAAGAAAAAAAAAAACATTACTTTCTCAACGTCATCCATATTGGCATTGTAGATCTTTAATAGATAAATCCTGAATTTCTTCAGAAAAGTGATGCACCGGTCCTGTGTCTCCTCAACCCCATTACTGGCCTCCTCAGACAGCCGCTGATAGATCTTTCAAACAAAACACGATAGTCATGTAAACAAGAACAGGCATCCGGTAGACGATTATTCACACATCCAAATTAAATGTGAGGGATTCCTATCAGACAATGTTGCAAAATAAATCAGTGGAGTTGAAAGAGTAGACAGACGACTTCATCATGAAAACAGATAAGTACAAAAAATAAAAATATATAAATAAATAAATACATTTGGGTTGTCTCAGAAGTGTAAAAAGGTGTTAGTATAAACTGTATCATTACGGTGTGGTCAAGTATGGTTATGAAATGAATGGACATTAAATTAATGTTTGTTTCATTATCAAAATAAATTCTCTAGAATATTTGGTTATAAAGGCCATGAGTAAAGTCAGACCACCAACCTGAGCCAAATGCCAGACAGATGACATGTTATTGATTGATTCTAATGTGGCAATGGCCTCCTCTGTCTTGCCTTCAATGTCAAGCAGAGTTGCATGTGCTATTTTGGCCTCTTCTTCAAAACCCTTCACAGAGGAGACCTGGGCAGGAGATAAGTTGCATGCGTTTGATTATGGCTCTTTTGGTTCACTGGGTTTCAGTAAGAACAAAATACAAATAAACGCAGAGGACCTGGAGTACTAACCCGAATATCTTTGGATGCAAAATGTATGTAGAGGGGGTCAAGAGGTTCTGGTATACTTCGTCTGTTTTTGATCTTGTCCAACAGTGGAAGTACAACTTTCCAGTAGTGGACACTGCGGCTGATGTACTCCTTCTGGTCATAGTATGAGTTAACGCCATCACCCTTTCATTTTACCCAAAAAAACCAAAACAAAACAAAAAAAAAACACTAAAATGAACAGATGAGCACACCTCGACCAAATGTTCTACAAATACATACATATAATCAAACGGGTACATATACATTTACGTACCGTTTGACTGAGGCACTGAGCCCAGTATATAGCCAGTGCTGGATGTAGCCCATGTTTCTCTCCGGCTCTCAATGTGTTCAGTCCATGTTGTACTATCATTCGCAATTTCGCTGACATGCCAGGACTTACATAAAAGAAAGGCATGTGTATTAACAAAAACAAAACAATGTTATTTTATATATATATTAAATTGCATAGGGTATTTTGGGGAAAGGGGTGGGGGATTAGGTCAACAAAGAGATTAACATTGTATTGTTTTAGCTGGCTAAAGCAGTTAAAACAAGCTAGTGTATAAATTGAACAGTATGAAGTAAGTGAGGTAGGGAGAGACTCACGCTGCTCGTTTGTGGATCAGACTATAGATGGCATCCCACCACTCCCTCTGTCTCTCTGTGGTCAGGAGGCGAAGGACGGAAAGAGGGAGGCAGCGAGGCTCGTAGAGCTGTTGTTGCTGCTGGTTTATTCCACGATTTAACTTTGCAGTCTCTTGTAGCTGACAATGGCTGCAGAACACCACACCATGTAGAAATACCTGCAAGACAAAAAAACAGAATTAACCACTGACTTTGTTAAAGACGCTACTATGGTATAGAATGGCGCAATTGAGTGTCAAACATGTGCGTTTGTTTTATAGACTTGAGATGTGAAATATGCAGGGACTGCTTCCACCGACCTCTAAATCCAGAAGGCAGATGGACTCTGGTGCATTTGTGTCCAGTTTGGAAGTTTCGAGGTTAAGTCTGGGGAAAAGTTGCTGTAGCCAGGTCCTCAAGGATGGTCTTTGGCCTAAAAGGGCCCACTGCAAACCTAACCAGCTCAAATGTTGCAAGTCTCCGCAATATAAAAGGATAGAACCTACAGAGGAAGCATACAATTTATTGCAATTGATTTTGTATTGGATTTTTCATCAAAGGAATTTGTTTTGCTGATAAAATCCGCTAGTGTAATTGAGCTGCTATGAAGGTCTTTGCACACTAACTGAGGGTTTAACTTTTGAGAAATACCTCACCCATGATTCCCCAATAGAAAACATGCAACTAAATGCAATTATTTCAAGATTACAGTTATTATATCAATAGTATAATGAAGCTTCAAGATGCTTCATGAACCAAGTTGTTGTATTTGACTCCTGTAGATTGCACCGTTGGTTTAAAGAAAGGGGTTAAGGAAATGGGTAGTCTGCGTGCTTTCAGCCCTACTTGAAAAAGTGCGCCATCGAGGAGTCAAAAAAAATACAACTGGCTCATAAAGCATCTTGACGCCTTATTTTCCCCATCACTAATCGATACCGTTCACAAAGCCAAATGTTTCAGTTAATATTTGCCATCAGTCTCTGTAGTTCTGCACCTGCATCCCACTTGGCTAGCTGGGAAATTTCTGGAACTTGTGCTCGAATGGACCGGATGTCATCATTAGCAATGAAAGAGGAGCCAGTAGAGGCCTGCGGTCCCAACAATAGTTCAACAAGAGAGTCTTGACCGCTACGGTTGCCAAATGCCTCCACCACCTGCGCACATGCACACACAAAAAACATTTCAAAAAAGGTCAACAAACAAGGCGGTCACGGGGCATGATAAACATCAGCAGCACAAACTTTGTATAGTACACTGACACTGGGTACACACATGTCAACAAAAATCATGCATACCTCTCTGATCAAGCTGCACGGATCAGCGTTAAGATTGAGTAGCATATGGCCAGCTTGACTCTGCCTGTCGTTAGCCAGCAGCTCAAGAAGATGCGGGGTAGATTGATCCCTTTTGGTCATCTTTGGCTTGGGAATCTTGTGAGTAAAAAAAAATAAAAATAAAAAACTAAAACCAACCGTGCCACCATATCGCTTACATATCTAAAAGAATAAAGTAAAATGAAGTCGGAAGCACGCTCTGAGATTTTCACGGGACTTTTTTCAGTTTGATTTTGAAACGCTCTACTGTATTTTAGTACACCTTGGGTCTTGCCGAATACGAGGTGTCAGTGTTTCAGATAGTAATTGCTTAATCACACAGTTTGAGTCTCAACCAGCAATATACATGTGTTTTTTTGATAGTAGTACCCAACAGTATAATTCCACAAAAAAATAGCGCAGTTTTCGTTCCCAAAATGTGAAACTCAGTGAATGGGAGCAAGCTGGGTGGAAAGTTGTCCTTTAGAAAGCAAATAGTGCTGGTGAGGTTAGGTTGCCGTCAGCGTGGCATTGGACATATGCAGATTTCAATCATTTATTTCATTAATACCGGAAGAGTGAAGCCTTATGTTCATTCCACCTTTTGTGTGCACACTAACAGGCGGACAGAGAATTAGGAGCAATTTATTGGTAAACCGTTTCAGCCCATTTTGACAACTTGGAATTGAGATTCAATATTTCAGACAGCAGCTTCATGGGCATTACTCTGCAATCATTATTTTGTGTTTCACCAGGTACAGGTAATTCCATTCTCTTCATTGTATGTACAACATTCGTATCAAGGGCTCAGTACCTGCAGGGCCAGCAAATAGCAGAGCGCCACCAGGTCGATGACTGCCCGCCATGTCTGTAGGCGTTCCTGTGCCAGCTTCAAGAGCAGTGTGCCAGCATGCAGGTACAGGTGAGCTCGCATCTCCACAAACACCTCGCAAAGGTCATCTGTGTGCCGGCTTGCCACACTGCTCAGCTTCTGCATAGTGCAGTCAAAACTGTGTGCATGTAGGAAGATGGCAAAAATATTAAACTTGGACACAAGGGAGTTTCAAAAGGGTTGGAAATTGTCAGCTATTGTGCTCGAATGGCACAGTGAGAAGAATCAATTCCTTTAAACCACTTCACACAACATGTTCAAGTTGAAACCCTCGTCTTGGTAAAAAAAAAAATGGGCTTCTTGCACAACTTTTACCGGCAACTGCAATTTTACTTCCACCTCACACACTGGCTTACCACTTGAGAGCGTCAAGGCAGGACTGCACAGCACTTCCAGAGAGTGTGATTCTCACAAGGTTGCAGTGGGCCAAGAGCAGCTCACTCTGAAGACGTCGCCACATCTTGTCATTGCTGGACACACTGGGCTGAGTCAGGTAATCCTGAAAATAGTTGGCCCAAATTGATTTTGATCAATCAGCAATGGGTATTAAAAACACACAAGTTTGGACAGAATGTTCTTGTTCACGTTGAGGCTTCCAAAATTCAACTCTATACGGGCAAACTTTTTTGTGCTGTCTTCCATCAGTTCTTTGAAGCGAACATTCATTCTGTTTCTTACGCGCGCTCTTACTGCAGTAACACAAACATTCACAGAACTGTTGCGCATGGCTACTACTTCACTATGTGCATGAAACGAACGTGGTGTGGCTCTCCACCTTATTTCAGCGCAGAGCAGTTCTCATGTTCATTGACTCTTCACATTGTCTGTCAAAACAGGGACAACAATCTATATATCCGAGTCTATGGACCACATCTCACTTGTCCACCGAGGAAAAGTTATTTCACGAATTCCGTTATCGTATTATCACCAAGCCCTGAAAAACATTCTGTCAGACCGTCAGAGTCGCATCGCAGCACAGCAAGGCTGAGTTGCCCAGCGTGCTGCAGCCGAGATAAACTGAAAAATCCCACAATGTATAAAGCAGTTGAAAAGCTACAGCTTTGACACAAAGTCCCATAGACACACCAAGAACTACATCCCATTGCAATTTTACCAAATCCTCCATTTGTGGCCATACTGACCTGAAGCGTCTGCACCACCACAGTGTACCAGTCCAGACTGTGGCGCAGCAAGCTCTTCCTCTCAGTGGCCAAGCAGTGCTTAACAGCCTCCTCCAGTCGACCGTCCTGACAAAAGAGCTGGACCAGCTTCACGTTGACATGCGCATCTCCAGGTCGTGCTGCCAGCTCAGCCTGAAGGAGGTCAAATAGTCGGTTCCAGCCCTGCTGACCTTGACGACTCAACAGACGCTCCTTCACAAGTGCAAAGGGAGGGGAAAGCGGTCCGTGTGAGATACTCTTCCAATGTCACATGACAATAAGCATACTTTGACTTTGGTGTGATATTTGGCATGAACTGTGTACCGCTGCTGTATCTGTTGGGGTGTTTTGGGGACACTTTGATAAGATTTTAAATATATTGCATAACTTTAGTTGCATAGTTCGGTAAAACCTATTCTCTGAGAAGAAAAAGAGCCTCACCTTCAGGTTAAAGACTGCTGGGTTCCCCGGCAATAACTTGGCAGCCTTGTCCACCCAAAACTCGGCTCTGCTGTGACTGTCCTCTTTGGTGACCAGCAACTCAGCCACCTTCAGCACCAAGTCTCTCTGGACTGGGTTCAAGTCCACAGAGCGCTGCATACACAGAACAAAGAACGTTTAAGCACTTAGTGACTGGGTAAATTTACAAGTTATTTTACCGGAACTCCTACTTAAATGATTTATTTGACAAGATAACACATTTTTTAAAAATGGAACATTCTTCAATTAAAGTCAGTCAAAGTTCATATTGGGTAGCAAGAAACCAACATGGCCGCATTACCTTGTAACATCCTACGGCCTTGTTGACATCTCCCTCTCGCTCATAGAGCTGTCCGAGGAATTTGTGTGCTTTGGGATCCCTCTCTTGGACTTTTAGATACTCTGATACATGTCTAAGAATACCAAAAAAAAAAAACAAAACAAAAACAACAACATTCAATATGTTTAGGATAGCTCTGCATCATTCAGAGGGTTTTTTCCTCCTCATGCTTACCTTTTAGCCATTTCGTACTCCTTTGCTTCAAAGTATAGTTTAGCAAATAAAAATCCTTTGACAGGCCTCTGTAAATGACAAGCATGCAAACAGATCTTGGATTCAGCAACAACATTTCATCTGAAAAATCTTTTCACTTTGATAGTTAAGCTACAATTGGTAGCTACAATTTCTCCATTGTGAGACAAAGGTTACAAGAGATACAATATAGCAGCTAGGACACGATATCAAACAAGTAATGCACAGACCTCCAATAACAATTGCAGTGGTTAAGTTACCAATTACCGGTACTCTTCTATTCCATAAACGCATGTTTAAAAACAAATATCATGCTAAAATAAGGGTGTATGTCTTGCAATGTGGTGAGCACACAGAATAAATAATAGAATTAATGCCCAGTCGGTCATTCCAGAGTTTGGGAGCAGCGACTGAATCATATGCCACAGATATTTGCACTTATGTTTAATGTGGCGGCACGGTGACCGACTGTTTTTTCTCCAGTTTCCTCCCACTATCCAAAACTCCAGGCTCCAGTATGCACACTTACTCTCGTGAAAGTGGCTCAGATAATGGATGGATACACACGAATAGAATGAGGGAAAATTAATTTTGATTTGTGTGTTCCTTTAACCGAAATGCATTTTTTCCTTTCTGAATTCTGATTGTAATTTCCCCATTGCAGGACAAATAAAGGATATCTTATCTGATGTTTTTGGAATGTGGGTGGAAACCAGAGTACACCGAGAGAAGCCGCATAAGCACAGGTAGAACAAGTAAATTCCACAACAAACACACACACACACATAAAATGATGCAAATTAAAACACATAAATGAAATATTCACGCTGTAACTATCTGTTGTGTCAGAAAATGTGAGTACAATGACTTGTTTCTTGTTCCAACTGTCGTAACACGTGTAATAGCAAAACCTGAGCAAGCACTCATATTTGCTGAGCAGTACGTTTTATATTTAATATAATTTTGGTGGAATGTATTGTTTTTGATCTATTACACAATGCGTATATTCCGTTTTATTCTGGAATGTCATCCAAGTAAATGCTGTGATATATTGCTTTGGAATCAGCATAAGAATTTGTATTAGAATTAATGGCCAATTTATTCACTCCATTTTGAACTGCACCCAAACAATCAGATTTGATTCGATTGAGCAATGATGGTGATTATTATTTTTTACTCATGCCAATATTGAAATCATGAAAATAAAATACAGTAAATGAATAAAAAATATCATAATAATAATTAAATGATGTGAAGGAAAACTGTAAATAGTACTGCGATTTATCCATTTTGTGTTCATATTGCATTTAATTGAAAGATGTTTGTTTTTTTCGCTTTCTTCTTTCTACATACATTCTTGCTGCTGGAGGCTGTAAATTTCCCCAGTGTGGGACGAATAAAGGATATCTTATCTTAAATATTCCCACCCCCGGAATTCTATGGAAAGGAATATCCTTCACCCGGAATAAAAACCTACGCATTAACATTTCGACTACGATATTACGTGTTACCGAAAGTTGCGCAAGTGGAAATTCCACTATCCGTAACCCGGATGGAGGTGTAATGCCGCGGGAGCTTAAATACACGCAACGCCCACCTGATTGAGATGACGCTGAAACAAGTTTTCACTTCGCATTTTTCGATCATCAGATTCTAAACGACGATGTGTAAGTGAGTTTTTATTGCCGTGCGTTTTACTGTAATTGTGAATGATTTTAACTTTATTCACTTACGTCCTGGAGAACGCGGCACTATCTTAAAAGCAGCACCCGCTCGACATGACCGAAGAAACATGTTCGGTTCGCCGTTTTCAGTCATCAGATTCGAAACGAAGACATTTAAGCAACTTTTTATTGCCGTGCGTTTTACTGTAATCGCGAAAGATTTTAACCTTATTCACTTACGCGGTGTAGATTATCGCATCGAAACGTAGAAGAACTGTAACGACTGGAGCGGAGCGAGTGAAATGCATCAGTTTGAGCAGGCTGGACACAAAGTTAAAAAGATCCAGCAGACACTTGGAGTCGGAAATTTACGAAACTTTAAAAACAAGGCATCGATTCAACTCCTGATGACAAGCCACCATCCAGCAAGGAAGCAATGCAAATGGCAACAAAAATCCTTCAGTATGCACAAGAATTACCAGACATCAGTGATCAACGGGACAGTTACTTGCAACTAGCAAGAAAACTGTATGACACACAGGCAAACATTGTCATAAACCAAAGAATGCATCCAACAAAACAATCCAAAATACACGTTTTTCCCCCCCAAGACAGAATAAATAAACATGAAAATACTGTATGCATTTTATTGTTGTGATTTTTTGGGATACACATGTATTGCAGTTTTTGGTTATATAAACAGTTTTTGGACAGTATATTTTTGTAGTTTATTGATTGTGTTGTTACACATGCATTTTGTCAACATACTTGCAGGTTCATAAAGGACATGTACCATGCTCATTTCCCAAATGAGGATTTTCTGTTATCAGGACAAATTGGACAGCGCAAACACGAGTCCGTACTAGAGAATATTTACTTTACACATATTCAAACTGATTATTTCAATGACATTCATATTAACTTTTTTTCCTTTATCATTTCGTTACACACCTTGTAGTTAACAGGACAGTGTGTGGGTGGGGGATGTCGAAATCACATAGATCCGATGAAAACATAGTATAAAAATGCAGGAAACAGATTTCAGGAGGCGTATTGCAGTGTTATGTGTATAAATGTTTCTCCACTTATAAATAGGTTTCAGTTTCATTATTCTGCTTCTTTCATGGTGACTGATTACTTCGTAAAATGTCACCGAATGCACATCAAGGTGATATCGACCCCTTACTTATCATTCAGACTACAAATACGCTCTACCTGGGCATACGTGATCAGAGCGACCCATGTTGAATTGTTTTCGTGGGTCGAGACAAGCTAGCTAGCAGTGCTCAGTAGCCTAGCTTCCATGGCCAGTCCACGCCGCGCGCTTTCTCTGCAGTTTTAGAGGAGGGCACGGCTATCGTCATCATGCCGGTTAGCGAAAACAACTGACTCGCGAGAACCAGCTGGGCTATATCGACCACAATAGTCGGCGTCGATGGAAATCATCGGCAAACTAACGCTAACCTTTTTGAATGACCAATTCGGGCTCGCTGGTTGATTATAGATTCAGGTGAAGCAACAACGTCCGTTAGCAACGCTAACATTAGCCGCCACCGGCTCACTTACCTCTTTGAGTGAGGGAGACGACGTCTGTACGGAGGACACATACCGGTCGACTTCAGTCTTACTTCGCCGCATTTCGCTCAAATAAAGGGCACTAAAGAAGTCGGTAACGTTGCATAGAATGTGATTCGTCAGTAATTACAAATGCGAACATGAAAGGGCGATCACGCCGTCACATAACCCGCTCGTGATATTATTGCGCAGGCTCGACAACGTCAAATTGTAGAGGAATCACGTGGCTCGAATTGGTCTTCTTGTCCAATCCAAACGGAAGCATTCGCGTGACGTACGTGACGCACGTTTAGTTTGGAAAAGGGGCGGGGCTCCAACGTCGTGAGCATGGAATTGAACGCTGCAAATTGTTGACTGTAGAACAACGCGACGTTGAACGACGTTGAAATGACAATTTGGGAATATTTCCTTGCATTTAAGGGCTCCAGAAGATTATGAGCTTTATTTAGATCATTTAGACGGTTTAGGTGCACATCACATTCTTTATATGATTTAACAGAACCTTAAATGGTTCATTTAAGGTTCAATGATTTTGTTGTTTACGATGATACTAGTGCAGCGTGTTATACCGGAGACAAATTCCTTGTGTGTTCTACATACTTGGCCAATAAAGATGATTCTGATTCTGATGCGTGTCAATTAACGTGCGAGGCAATTTACATCTATCTACACACACATAAAACAAATATGGCATCACACGTAATTTAAATACATGTTTATTAGGCTGAGAGGCCAGCATTTTTTATCGAATGCATTATGGTTTACAGCCATACATTTTGGCATGTTTATGTGATTGCCAAGCAATGTGAAGAAAAAAAAAACAAACTTTGGTATACCACTGTGCCTCTCAAGTATGGCTGAATTACAAATAAATGGCTATATGAATGTACTTTAACATGAATAATTGAAATGATCTGGCATCAGGTGTGACATTCAGGACAAAAACACGGCTCATGTTTTGCTCCGCTGTGGAATGTGTAATTCTAGTGAATCCAAGACATTTGCGTTTTAGGGCAAAATACAGTTCAGGTTAAACAATACTGGGTAAGCAGATTGGACAGTCGGCACTGTTGTCGAGTCTGAAGAGAGTTGGGGTAAGAGGATAATTTTGCCTGGATTACAAACAGCGGCGACACATGTTTAACACCACATGCAAATGCCACCATTCATCAAGTTGTACTGTAACATAACAGTTGCTCTGAAAGGCAGCTGGCTACTATGAAGCCTTTTTTTCCAGTGCAAAATTCGAACTAAACTTTTGATTTCATGTCAGGCATGCATTGATAGTATATTGGATAGTAAACATAAGCCACATGGTGTAGAAATACACTTGAAATAGAGAATGCCACCAATAAAATCTCCATTCAATCAATGCATACAACACTAAACAACAAACCAATCAACTTGAAATCAAATCTGTTACAGACACAAGAAGGCCACTGAAACAACTACTTGATATATATTAGCAAAAGTACACATTTACAATACATAATATAGTGATTATTCAAAGAGAAACACTTTCTTCATTTTACTTTGGGCTTGCTCTTTAATATGCCAGAGCATCAGTAACACAGTCAATTCATCGCAATGTTTTAAATAACAAGTGTAAAAAGGAAGCTATGTGAAAGTTTGTTTTGAGTTGCAGATGACACAGGCAGCACACTTTGTGACAGAGTCTGACTCATTACATGACACTCAAAGCTCTGCAGTGCTACGTAAAAAGACTCAATGTAGACATGTCAGGTTTTGACATGAACGCCGCATTTACTTCCGTGCAACGGTTTCTGACAGCTTCTTCAGTCTCTTCTTCAGCTCCAGTGGAAATTTTTCATAGCACTTCTTACACACCGGCTTCATGTCAAACTCCACAAACTTGTTCCTGTGGGAGAAACCAGACAATGGCAATTATTTATTTCACTTACACAACAATATAACATACTACACTTATGGAAGATTTGATTCACCTCTGATGATGTTCGTTTTTTTTTTGTTCTACATAGAGTGGGTTAAAAAAACAAACAAAAAAACCCTTCTCACTCCTGATGAAATGAGAAATTTGTGATGTACAAAAACTTAGACCAAGGTAACTGATTTAAATTAAAAAATAAATGACAGAACAATGTTGGGTTCCAGCAACCTAACAAAATGAAAAATTAAAACCCCTAATTAACGGCACTATTAACTGTGACTGAATTTGTCATTTAATTATCTAAAAAATGACTGCTGTGAAAGAGGCCATCGAAACAGGAAAGATTTTTCTCATGTCTATAGGAATAACTTGCTGACACGTGTGTGAAGTGGCTCTTTTCGCTGTCAAATGCCTTTAATTTGATTAACTCTGCGGTTCCTCCCACACAAGGTGGATAATCGCTAGCTGGACTAGGCACGTGTCAAACTCAGCGGTACTCCACTCGCATTTCCACAGTGGATACAAAAAAGCTGCCGGAAGTGATTAAGGCTTACACTCTGGACTCAGACAGAACAAGAGCCCGTGTGAAACAAAGCTGTCCTTTCAACTTGTGACTGATCCGACTTCCCTTTATGCAGAGCTTGGAGTCGTTTTCCAAGAACTTAAATCTCCACTTGCATATGTAGCCGAGAAATGGTCAAATGGGGAAACGTGCACAGTTGCACTCCACCTCAACTCCAGATATATGTCCAATTCTACAGCACTCTAGAAAACAAGCTATACGGTAGTCATGCGGTCTTTCCGGTAAAACATTTTGGCCCAAACCATTACTGGTTTGATATTTGTATGAAATGCATTGAGCTACCACATACAGTGTTGTATGAAAAGCCGTTTGAGCATTTATGCCATATCCATGATATCCATGTCAAGATGCATAGAACAATACAATACAATACATGCTGATTTATACAGCGCTTTCACAACATAGTAGATAACTATGTAACTGGTGAGGAAAAAAACGGTACACGATTTGACATTCGTGAGCGACTAGTACTAAAAGGGATGTGCCAGATGCTAACTAGCAGGGTTTTATACAGCAGTTTCTAGTAACACACACCGCTGACAACCAGTGCACAATTTTGCCTCACTAGTCACACATAGTGTTAATAGTATTCAAAAGTTGTCCTACTAGTATTCCAAAACGGGCCTTAAGATGAATATCCTGTAAATAGCAGGTGTCAAACTCGAAGCCCGGGAGCCAGATCTGGCCGGCCACATCATTTTATGTGGCCCGCGAAAGCAATCAGAGATGGCAACTTTCATGATACTTGCTAAAATCTCGATCAAATTTTTAAATTCTCATTTGTAATAAATAAGAGTGACACTCTAAGCATTTTCTTGTGACCAAACCCCTCATTCTAGTCACTTAAACGATAGGTGAATAAACCGTTATTCTTGACATGTTTATATGGTTTCAGTTAGAACAGCCCTTCAAGGGAAACTCACTGAAATCTGGCCCACGAAAAAAATGAGTTTGACTCCCCTGCTGTAAAGACGTGTCATATTATGGTGCATCTAATTCCAGAGATAGATGAAACATACCGGCGAGAAAACCTGAATGTTATTAGAATACAGTAGTGCAGAACTCCACCAAAGCCAAAGGATAAAAAATTGTGGTGCATCATATTCGTATTTGAGTATTGTCGTACTCGTCACCAGGATATTTTTTTTTGTCTCAGCAAGTAGGAGAAAAAGAGGAGTGGCATGACTGACGTAGAAACAACTAAACACATACGACAAGGAACGAAGAGAACTGACCAAGAGAAGAACAGCTGAAGTGTGGAGAAGGAAATGAGAGAAGATCACAGACACATGGGTATCAACGGTTTCTTCTTTTTCTCCTTTGAGTCGCGCTCCCGCTTTGACAACCGGCGTTTCACGTCATCCGGCAGACGTTCATAGCAGTGCTTACACACCGGCTTCAGATCCACTTCCACAAATTTATCCCTGACACAGCACGGACGAAGAGGGTCCCACAAGATGGGAAGAATAAGAAGACAGAAGCCACATGCAGGAAGGGAGAGAAGAAGGAAAAGAAGCAGAGGTACAATAATCATGGAGAAAAAAATTAAAAGATTAACATGTTCTGATAAGGGGGTGCGAAAAGTCCACATAAAGACAATAAAAAGAAACGAAAGCTCAACTGTAAAAACTTACAAGTTTATGGCAGTACACGTGTTCATGTTTGTTACTTACTTAAGGGTGAGCTTGGTGTTGCAAGTGGAGCAAGCAAAACAGTTGACGCACCAAGCCTTGTTGAGGGCCGACACCACTGAAAACACAAGAGAAGCATCATAGGACTACGACTGCATTAAGAAACAACTTTTGAACTTTTTAAAACTCAAAAAGTTATCTCACCGTCTCCTTCTATAACGCGATTGCAGTGGTAGCAAACATCTCCAAACAGCTAAAAGTTACAGAAAGGGAGAACAAAAAACAATGTTAGCAATGCTGCAGCAACACTTAATAAATATATTAGGGCATCTGAATAATAATAATTAAAAAAAAACAGTTCAGCAGCCGCACTCTGGCCAGTTTTACAAAACACACACATTCAGATCCCATGCCACCTTAACCTTCAGCTATACCGATGCTCTGCAGGCGTTTTGTGTTATGAAGAAGACTCCGACTGTACAACACTCCCAATTTAGGATTTTTTTCAAGTTTGATTGATTTTTTTGCTTCGTGCTTTAAAAAAAAGTGAAACATAAATGAAACTACATCTTATTTGCGTAAAACTAACTCAAACTAACGATAGTTATATAAAAAATGGGTTTTGCTTTTATCTCTTTCAATTAAATATCCATGAGCTATCAGGGTTCATTGTAAACAGTTTTTATTTTTTGTGATTGCTGGACATCTGTCGAGAAGAAGGAAGGTCAAGCAGTTATTTGAGAATCGTAGTGTTATTACATAACACTAAATTTTAACATTTTGCACTCAACAAATACTCCATTTAAAAGAAAGTAAAACTAATACTGAAACTAAACTAAAACCAATTAAAATAAACCAAACAAAAAAACGCCTAATCAAAACTAACTGAATTGAAAATACAAAATCAAATTTTCTTAATTTTTTCACCAAAGAAGAAAATGTAAGAGTCTACTATATATTCATATACAGGTATATATAGATTTTTTTTTATAAGTGGACAGAGCAGCAGGCCATTAATCACTGAATGGCCAGTATTTAAACCGAGGCATGCACATGTCAAATCCTTACGACATAAGATAAGATAAGATAAGATATCCTTTATTCGTCCCACATGTGGTCGCAAATCTCCCTAATACGCAGCCATGACACTTTTCCTTCTGTATCTCATAATATAAATATATTACCTGGTTGTAGTGTGTTTCACAGTAGGCCAGGCCCTTGCGTTCATAGTGGCGATGTCCCAGGAAGGGTTTCTCACACTTAGCACACACAAAATGCTGCAAACATGGCCAATGTCAAGAACAAACAGTTAGCTCTGCAGCAAAGTCAGCTCAAGACTTTAGTTCAGATCAGTCTACTTGTCCCGGTGTTGTTTCACAATTATGAGTCAAAATAGAGAATAGAAAGAGAAGGAGCAAAGTGCTCTCTATTATTGAATGGATGTTGGGAATTCATGGAAGGGTTCCATAGCTAATATCATGTCATGTGATTGTTTATGAGGATGGTGAGTGTGGATGAGTAGCAGACAAAAAGCTGGGTAAAGAAAGAAACAAACAACAACAAACAAAGCATTTTAAGAGCAAATGAAAAAGTGGTTATTTCAATTTTGTTAACCATAAAAAGCCTAATAATGTATTCATTATCATTGACCGGTACAGTAGTGCAGCTCTTTTACAGAGGCCAGGCAAAGCTACTCGCGACAGCAGAAACATCAGGCCGAGTGTTAGAAGCCTCACCATGTCAAAGTGTGTCTCGCAATAAGCATGACCGACCGTTCCGCTCAAAAAATGGGTGGCCCTGAAAAGGGCGCTCACATAAAGTGCAGACGTGGTGCTGCGCGTGGAAGAGGGAACAGAGCAAAGTGGCCAGAAAGAATGAAAAAAGGATAGCTGCATTTATGTGGGGGGGGGGGGGGGGGGATAGAAGAGACACTGGAGATAAAGGAGAGATGATGTGATTGAATGAAGTCAAGTTCACATAACTGAGGAAACAACACAGAATCAATGAAAAAAAGAATTGTTCTGGACTGTAGACAGTAATGATAGCGTTTTACACGATGTGGAATTATTGACTAGGATTAGAGAACGATGTAACTTTACTACTTGACGCCCAATATACAAGGTGTCCCAAAAACGGACCTCATTTGATATCTACAAAGTAATAACAGTCCCAATTTTCACTTAAATGATCAATTAAGGTAAAATTAAATCAGTGTGCTTGCGTCATTATAAATCTATGTGCGTTTTAATATGTCGATGAAATAATGAGAAATACATCTTACTTTGTTTATCTAACATATGCACTTACTCGGAAAGTCATATTTCAAATAAATTCAATTTTTTTTGTGGCACCCTGTATTATGAGATATGTGAATATGTGTTTGAAAGAGTTTGAGGTCAGACCTCCACATGCCACTGCTTGCCCATTGCATTGACCACACGGCCCTCGATGGGTCTCCTGCAGGCCCCGCAGATGGGGACGCCCATCTTGTCGTGGCAGGGCAAACAGTACAACTCCCCCTTCAGCTCCCTGGCATCAGCAGTCAGTTCCTTTCTACAGACAGGGAGGGGACATTTTTACTCATTCAAGTCAAGTCATTGTGTTAATTTGTATTTGCACTTTTGTAAAAGATACCGGTACATGTGATTTAAAACAGCAGCATTGTAGAGCTACACTGCAAAATAGGAGCATGTACTAAGTAGACAATTGTTTTATTATTGTGCTTGTGATTTGCATTGGTGTTGCCTCCGGCGTGAAGTTAAATTTAGTAATCATCTTAGGTTACGCTTTTGTGTTTTTCAGTTATTCTAAACATTTTTTACAGTTATAACTTAAAAATCACTCGGCCCTCCACCTACAGTCACCACTATCATGGCTAACATGATCACAGAAAAGCCAATTATGTTCATCAAAAATGAAGCCAAGGTTTTATTTTGTTAAAAAAAATAATGTGACCCTTTCAAGCACCAATAATGATAATCTGTAACCTGTTTGTGCATAGTTTGAATATATAATTCAGTGATTCTGCACAATTTTTACTGTTGTATGTACCACTAAGTTGTATTAAAGCCATATTTTGTGATACAGCTCTTGCACTGTGTTTCTGGATCACGCTTGCTCATGTACAGTATGGTCTCGATCCCTACCCGCAGTTGTTGCAGTTGAAGTGATCAGGGTGGTAGGGGTCATTCTTGAACAGAAGGGGCTGCTCTTCAATGATGGCGTGACACTTTTGGCAAATGTACTTGCCGAGTCCACGAGCTTTCTCTCTGTTGTGGCACGGACGACACAGGTGCCTGATAGCAGTGAAAGTAGGGACAGGTGCAACATTACTGTTATGAACTACAATTTCAATACCAGGGTTCTTCCTGCGTTCAAAATTGCATGGCGGCCACCTTCAGCTAAATTTGTGCCATCCCCAGTCAGAGCGATTGATATCGCTAAACACAGCGTGAAGCTCCAACTATGCTGATTGAGGCATTGATGTGCCTCGGCGGCAGCTTGGTATTTTTAAATGCAGTTGCAGCATTACACCACTATGGAAGCGCTATATCAACAACAGTACACGGGAAAAACCAGAAGCAAAGGCTCACGTCTTCTTTCACCGAGCTCCGGTACACCTCCGTGTCCTGTGCACATGCCGCCCCAAAACACATCGCAAACTCAGGATGCGCGATAAATATCATAATTACGTCGTCTTCTCAATAAATCTAATAACGTGGAAAAAAAGAGGGGCGGTCATTGGTAGGACGGCATTCTAAAAGTTTACGAAAATGGCTGCGCTGCCAAGAAAGGAAAAGTGTAATTATTTTGCCAGAAAGGAGCCAAGTGCTCAAACGATGCGATCTGATTTCACCACTGATGTTGTGGGCACTGGGCGACCAACCTTTTGGCATCGTGGACTTTTGTGGGCTACTAAACGTCTTGTCGCGTACGGTTTAGACTTCCGAGCCGCTGCTATCTTCAAAAACAGGTGTCATGCTTCTACATACCCTGACAGAATAAAACGAAGACACGGGCTTCACTTCTCATTTATGGCTGAGTGACGTTAGCCCTGTTAGCTTTGCTTGCTCGTTTTAAATCATACACCATAGTGCTCACTTGTGTGTTTACTCTATTGACTTTTTTTTAATACACTGCACTTTTTCAACTTGCAGTAGCGTACTTGTGAGACTTCATGAGTCCTTACACAAGAGTTTGTGGACTCTATGAAGAGGCCTTTATTAAGCCAAATTTAATAAATGAACGCTTCAACATGATAACAGTCATTATTTTGGGAACTCTTAACTTATAAGTTTGTTTCCTGTAAAAGAAAGTGAGTCCGCTGAATTTCTAGAACACATGCACGACCTGGCGCATGGTCAGGATGGGACAAACTCTGACTCAATTTGAACCAGGAAAACCCCTGAATAATAAATGTATCACGATTTAAGGTAACACAGACCTGCCGGCATTTTTAACAAATCCAACATCGGCAAGCACGGCTTGGCAGATGTCACAGCAGAAACATTCCGGGTGCCAGCTGTTGTTCATGGCTTTGATGACGCGGCCAATGATGAATTCACCTGAGACAGGACATCACTACAATGAGTTTGTTCATAAGAAACAGATCTCTTGGATATTTACTTCTTTGAGGATCCAGCATCCCTTTGCACAAATGGGTTTCCTTTGAGTACAGTTTATATACTCACCACATTGGTGGCAGCATGGAGCAAAGAGCATCTGGAAGTCATGCTCACAGTATTTCCTGTCTTCAAACTGTAAACACATTTAAGATATCCTTTATTTGTCCCGCAATGGGGAAATTACAATCAGAATTGAGAAAGGAAAACTTTCTGGAAAAAAAATTGAAGGTTTCTCACAGTTATCGCTTAGTGTCATAAGTATACCATTCATGAAAAAAAAATGCCAACAAGACAAGGATTATTTATTCACAGTATGAGCAGGAGGAACAATGAGGTGATCATGAATACTGTTGCAGACCAGATTAAAAAAAAAGGGAGCCACGTTTACTGTAAGTAGACTCTGAAAACTCAATACTGTAACAATACTCAAATCAATATGCTTCAGTTATATTTGGATTTGTGTGAATGTAACATTATAGCTTCCCAAAGCAGGTATTGCTCACGCAGTTGCTACAGTGTGTTTTAAGAATTACATTTCATTGAAAAGGGGGAGCAGGAGGTTATTGAAGTATGCTGTCATACACGTGTTGAGGTAATACAATATGAACCAAACAGTAGCTTTACCTCATAGAAGAGTCCCTCGGGGAACTGTTGGAAACACTGAGCGCACACAAAGCACTGCTCATGGTAAAGTTCTCCGTTGCTGTTCACTATCTTCTCTGCCGGAGCAAAGCCACTCTTGCAGCGCTCACACATAGCATTGGCAAGGGCGTTGGCCATGTTGCTAAAGGATTAAATCAAATTGAGATTAGTTCCTGGGAGCGCTGTCACGTACACAAGTTAAAGGTCAACTGTGAATTAATTTTAGAAAACCCCAAACGAATTGTTTTTATGTCGACCGACATTAAATTAATTGGCTTTGCAAGGACAAAAGTGTATCATTCCAATTTTCTGGTCCATTTACATGCCCTATTCTTTTCTCTTGGCCACTCAAACAACTTTTTGCCTGAATGTGAACAGTGCATCGCCACACAGCACCAAGGCATTTCGCCGAATAACTCGATAACAATTGGGAAAGAGCAGTTAACAGGACAATCAACAATGCATTACAATGGCTGACGAGTGACTCGGCATTACGTGTACATGTACATGACGTCACTCGCCGGAGATTGCCGGAAAAAAAATATGCATTTTCGTTGCTAAGTGCATTGCTATGGGTCTAACTATGAACCTGGGTGGGTTCATAGTCAAGTATTACTTAAAGAATGGTTGGCCAAGTTTACTTCACACCTGACCTTTAAAGCGGTGATCAATTGATAGCAATTATGCAGTGCTGAACATTTGTAGAAAGCGTTGTGTTCTTTCATGACAGCAAAGAACTGCACCAAAGCACACTCACAAGTCTTTACTCCTTATTGGATTCATGAAAAATATGTCAGATTGATTGGGGATAAGATCAGAAACTGTTATTATGTTTCCATGAAAAAGAAAATCAATCAGACACCCAAGAGAATCCAAGCAAACTGGACAAATAATTAATAGCAATGAAAACATGAACTCCTTGACAGGAGTCATACCATTTTATCACAAGACCATACAAACTAGGCGAGGCCTTCTCATCGGTGTCACATTTTGGGTGTGGAGAAGATTTGCTGTGGATGTGAAAATGTGCTGATGTAATGTGTTTGACTATATCTTTGTAGTAAGATATACACCATATATTAAAACACACCACTAATTAATTACTTGATTTGCGTTGTTAAGAGTTGAGAGAATCTAACCTGGAGAAAATGGGGTTCCTTTTTTTTTTTTTTAATAATGTACTGGGATTTATGGTTTGTGATTTATGGATGCCTCCTTACAATCACATCTCAGTAAATGAAAGTATGTTGCAGAAATACTGTAAACATCAAATAATACTCTATATTTGCTCTATAATCTATAGATTCAGACCTTAGGTAACATGCACAGTCAGCCCTGCCTGACAGGATTAAAGGCAGGATGTGATACATCCCTTCGGCATTTCCACCCTGTATTCTGCCATTGCCTCATTGGAGAACAAACTTTCTTCACTAAACACAGTGGAATGGCCAACTCTGCTGCTAAGAACTTCATGTTTAATGTGAGGACCTCATCCTTGTTCCGATTCTACAGCTGCACTCATTCAAATGTAAGACCTCAATAATAAGCAATCAATTCGGAAATGTTTACGAATGTCATTGAGCATGTGACAAATTTGTATTGCTTTGTTACATAGAAGAATGTGCTCAGGACTCATTAAAACATGTTTTATAACTCTGGGTATCAATTTGAACTTGCATTTTTCCAAATGCATCCTCAAAATTAGAAGGACTCTCAAGAGAGTACAGACCTCCGCTAAGGCTCTACAATCCCAAAATGAATCAGCTGATTCATTTAATAAGAAAAAACCCTGCCCACCTCTCATTTGTCGGATGTAAAGAAGACTAACTGTTGTGAATTACCTTGTTTACTTGGACTGTGACGTAAACGGTCAGTCAGTCAGTTTATCATTTAAATCTGTTCAAACAAAAATTCGGATAAACCCCAAAAGAGTCGGATAAAGCCTTCTTGGAACCAACCAGTCCAGGGTGAACCCCGCCACTTTACAAAATCAACTGGGATATGCTTCACGCTTAAACAACAATATTATACAACGTTTCAGTCAAATGGGAACTATATTTTCTCTCAATTTATTATATGCAATTACCATGGAATTTATACATTTAGGTTTTCTGACAAATCCCGACAAGAAGACCATAAAGAAGAAACCTTTTGCTTCAACCAATCCGCTGATGACTTCATGTCCTCGTTCAGTAAATATAGCATTTATATTTAGCCTCTCATGTCATTCATGGTCACATACTCAGGATACCAGCTGGCATTTTCTAGTTTGCATAATCGCTCCTCCCCCTTGGCACAAAAATAGATGATTCTCTGTGTTACTTTACGCAGTTTGACGCTATGAATGCACAATAAACCTAAAATAAATAAATAAATCCAACCAGTCGGTAAGAACCAGCCTCTGCATAATTTCATTTCTTCACATTTGGTCACACTCCAAGGTCGCAGCTAACGGGCCAGCGAAGTATCAGTTTATGTGCAGACAGGACGTCTCAACGCATCCACCGCCACCAAGCCATATGAGGTTTCAGCATTGTTAACACGGTCAGTGCATTTCAGTCAACACATGTATTATTTGCAAATTGTGATGACAAATTCAGAGTAGGAAATCATTTGGACACTCACAGTATCAAAGATGGAATCAACCCGTATTTTCCACTATACTTTATGAATTCCTATTTTAAGTCTTGATTCGGTATTAGGAACAGCATCCTATTGTAGAACTACAGCAGCTTATAACAGACTTTGCAAAACTACTATTATCCCCGCATCAACAAGTAATCACAATGTAAAAGTGTCCTTTCTGTACTTACAAGCGTGCATAAAAATCACAAAACTCCTTATAGACTTTGACGTCGCTTTTCCGCCTCTGGGACTTGGACACCAGCATTTCTGCCTCTCCTCCATCCCCATCCCGAAACCTTTGATGGTAACCATTCTTCTCCCCATGTGGATTGTAGTCCAAGACCTCGCCATCCTCAGGGATGGAAGGCGGTAAAGCACGGCCATTCATCTCTGCGCTCTTGACCAGGGACCCAGACTGAGTTTTCAAAGTTCCCAGTTCCAGTAATCCAAAAATGCAAGCGGGAGACTGACCCACTCCTCAAACTGTGATGGGTGTAGTCTCTCCCTCTTCTGCATGCAAGTACACACACCCACTCACTCCTTTCCCATATCAACACACTCTTTTTTCAGCCGCACACGCATACGCACACGCATACGCACACACACACACACACACGCACACGCGCACACACACACACACACACACACACACACACACACACACACACACACACACACACACACACACACACACACACACACACACACAGTCGCCTGCCTGTCGAACTTGCTGTCTATTATTGGACCAGTTACTGAAATAAAGAGCCGATTCTGACATCTGCCTGATGAGCGGTCACACATTCATGCACACCTACACACGGGTCCTAACACACAAACATGTAGTTTCCAAACAGGGGTGCGACTGTCAATTTGATTATTTTTAAACAAATCAAGTACTCTACTTATTATCCCATCAATTTACTTCAACACTGTAAAATGCATGCGAGTAGGTATTATTTTTGTCTCCTGTCGACTATCCTCACTTTTTATCTGTGACTATGAATGTGGATGGTTTTTAAAGGCAGGGCCTTGTCTGATGAGTGACATGGTTGTCAGCGAAAGGAAGGTGTAGAGGTGGTTGACTCTGGTTAACCCATTAGCTAGTTTGCTTGTTGACTTGTGACTCAGCATGAATTGTGGCCATTGGCACTGTGTGTGCGTGTGAATATACCTGTACCTATTCCATTTTAATTGTTTTCAATTTATGTTATATCAGGGCGGCCCGGTAGTCCAGTAGTTAGCACGTCGGCTTCACAGTGCAGAGGTACCGGGTTCGATTCCAGCTCCGGCCTCCCTGTGTGGAGTTTGCATGTTCTCCCCGGGCCTGCGTGGGTTTTCTCCGGGTGCTCCGGTTTCCTCCCACATTCCAAAAATATGCGTGGCAGGCTGATTGGACACTCTAAATTGTCCCTAGGTGTGAGTGTGAGTGCGAATGGTTGTTCGTTTCTGTGTGCCCTGCGATTGGCTGGCAATCAGTTCAGAGTGTCCCCTGCCTACTGTCCGAAGACGGCTGGGATAGGCTACAGCACCCCCCGCAACCCCTGTGAGGATTACCTGTTTACGTCTACCGTTGACAACTTTTAGGGACATTACAAGACATTAAAACAACTGAAGAAAATACCCTGAAAAATAATCACTGTGTAGCTTAGAGGCAGAAACTTCACTTTGACCTTTTTTGGGAGTCATATTTCGGCTAAAGCTATTTGTGAATCACAAACATCTTCAGGTTTAGGCTAAAGTTATACACACTAACAGTGTGTGTGTGTGTGTGTGTGTGTGTATGTGCGTGCGTCTCCGCATGATCCGATGACACGTAAGGAGATGCTTTTAAGGAACATATTGCATTCTTCATCTTTATTTATTTTGCACCGCTGTGCAATCTCCGATGAACAAAGGGGCATTTGGTTTTGTTATTTGCCAACTGCATCTCCTAGTCCTCTAGTCTTTAACATGACTCCATTTGTCAGATAGACAGATAGACACCCAGTGAACCCTTCTCTGTGCTGGCAGCTGCTTGTGTGTGTGTGTGTGTGTGTGTGTGTGTGTGTGTGTGTGTGTGTGTGTGTGTGTGTGTGTGTGTGTGCGCACGCGCCTGCGTGAGAGTGGTGGGAGGGTCACTGTTTATACGTAATACTGTATATAGCTCCACAGTTGTATTTGTTTCCACTATTAAGACTCAATGCCACCTATTCGTTGTATATAATATATATTCTGTACAATATAGTAAACTAATTAAGCATCAAAGAATTGTGTAACTACGGGCAGTTATAATGACTCACGCAGGGAAAGATTTCACCAGGCAAAAAAACCCAAAAACTTATCAGTACTTCGCCATAACAGAATAATGAATGCAGAAAAGTCACCTGTCCCAGTTTGGGCTAAGGAAAGAAGGGGAAATCTAATCAGCGACAGGAGGAAACACACACAAGCTTTCCTCCTGATTACAGCCCTTTGTACAATGATGCAAAGCGTACCACCCTATTACAAGGAAGATTATTATTGGAAGAGCCTGCGGCAACAAAGTTTCCCAACTTTGTCCCAGCCCTACGAACTAGAAAGGTCTTAAAATCATGAATTTTGAGGATTCTTCTAGTCATTAGTCATTCTGTTATAGTTCAGTATGTGTATATATGACTGAAATTGCCTTCCAACAGAATTAGACAACTGGGACAGAAAAACAACAAGCCAATTTTATACCTGTCAATTCTAAAAATTATGTTCGAAATCTCATTGGAATGATTATTGCTGTGACAGATTGATACTTTGAAACTTCATTTTATTTTGTCAAAGAACTATTTTCTTCATAGTGCTCTGTTGTACGTTCGTGATACAATATTGTGCTAAATGTATTAAAAATAAAAATGCCTCTAATTATGTAGCGTATCCTAATTCTCCTCTGCCGGTAATATAAAACCGACCTTCCCCAGACAGAAGAGATGAGCTATACAACAACAGCAGGAGTCCAACAGCCTGATAAGAACATAGCCAATACATTATCAAAGTCCCTTTTATAATGTGTTAGGTGGCAAGAGACTACTGACTGAATTGATAAAGAAGCATACTACCGGTAAGTGCCACCAGAAGTGTACTTGTCATAGGAGGAAAAAGTCTGGGGATACATTTTTATCGAGCACTCTTCACAATCTCTGACAATGCGGAGCACAAATGAACCTGCACAAACCAATGCATTTCTGTAGAATTGTTCTGTAGGGATGGTGGTGGCATGCAGGTACTGTGCAACTTTTCATTATTAAACACACATAATTTGCATATGAGGTACAGGTATTATATTGCTATCCTCGTGACCATCGTGTTCTACGATATTATCTGTGACTTTGAGTGTGTATGGCTCTAAAATCTAGGGCCTGGCCTGGTGAGTGATGTGGGTGTCAATGTATGAGAGTGTAGAGTTGGCTGGCTGTTACCTGGCTAACCTCAACGTTGAGTGACTCGGCGTGAGTTGCAGCTATCGGCAGCTGATGTATGAATGTGCTTGTAATTAGTTTGTTTTCTTACCATTTGTTAAGTTATATAGATACAGCGATTGAGAGCGGCTAAGTCTTTATAACTTGACCACTCACAGGTACATTACAATGCGTTCTAAGTAGCAAAGGTAGACAATGTTAAATAAGTTAACATTGGTATGTTCCCTTGTGTTGCCAATCGTAGATATGATGTGGTATGCAGCGCACTTGATCTTTTTTGTTAATGATCACAAACTTAGGACATTCTCTATCACTTGAAGACTCTTTCCTCCTGGCTTGCCACCATCTTGTAAACTTATTTCTACACGGAGTGGTGCTCCAGAACAACTCTTGACCACAATCAATCAACTTTCAGACAATTTTTATTAACACTAATCTTACAATTAATGTTTTAGAAAGGAAAATATTTTAAAAGAATAAACAAAATGAACTAATGCCAAGCAAGCAGACACAGGCTGAAAAATGTACTGGACGCCTTGCTGGCATAAACATGTACAGTGTCAACAGAAACCAAGGTAACAAAGACTCGAGCGCAGCTTGGGAAGCGCACAAGTGTATGCACAAACCCACCCAAGCAAACACACACGCACACACTCAAGTCACGACGCCCACTTTGACCTGCACTATCTCCAGTCCCACTTGAGTCCGCATGGCAACAAAGAACACAAATAGGGACGTAAAACCTTTTTGTAGCTAAACGTAAACTATCAATATATAAGTAGATAATACACTCACAAGTAACCAAGTTCATTTAAGGGCTGATTGAATTTTGGTGTTTCTGTCATGACAGGAAATTGCACCACATTTTGAATACCTCAATAGCTTTGTTGTGTGTCCTTTGCGCAACTATATCACTGATGAGTTACCAATGCTCACAAAGATTATGGTTCATCATATTTCTGCCATAAGGTACAATAATAGTTAATAGTCTAATAGAGTGTAAGCGCTGTAGCAATAAAACAATGCTCAACATTGTTTAATAACATTATTGTAGTCACAGCTTGCTCCGGTGTGTGATGGTGCGACTGCTGCAAGGGATTAGGATATACTAAAAATGTTATACTCGGGGAACATCAGCAGATCATTTTGTACAGAGGCACAAAATCAAACTTTGTTTAACTTGACCGGGGACACCTTTAAAGACAAACCCCCTCTTGTGTCTACATTCTTCACATTGCAACATTCCTTGCAACCACTTGAGGAGGGGAAGGACTTGAGTTGATGTATGGTCACACCGCAATTCCACATGCTGTGCCCCTGTCCTACTCATCTGAGAAGAATGAAATGCACTACTTTGCAAACGTCTTGCCTAATCAATGTCAGTCGATAATTTTTTCCTCCGAAGGAAAACAAAGACAAATCCCAGTCTGATAAAAACTGTAAGTAAAGTCCAAAGGCACAGATAGTGGGCTATTGATTGGGACAAAGGACCAGTAAACTCAACATTTTTAGTCAAAATCCACCCCCCTAAAATCGGGGCATTGGTAATGGACAAATTGTCCAAGACAATCACCATCAGCATTAATCTGTCCATTGTTGTGAAACAACAAAGTCACCTTACGTGCCGTTCAAAGAAGAGAAACTATGGGACTCTGAGGTCATGACGGAGGCTGGACACTAACATAATCACTTCTGCCTCGTCCTTCCTGGTCTTATGTGTCTCTGATTGCACAACAATGGTTACCAACCTACAACTACAACACAGAGCGGATTCATTGAGAATGGTTCATGCATGAGGAGAGTAACTGCAAGTCACAAAAAAAAGGTTGACGTACCTGAAGCCATCCCCAAGCACACCATAACTGTCTGGTCTCTCTTGTCTTCGCCTGTACAAGCCCGAATTTGACAACGCCTTGAGTCTCAAAGAGTTCATCTCCCCGTCAACCTTTGTCGTTCCTCCCTCGTCTGCTCCGAGCTCACGACCCACTGGGCCAGAAATGTGCCAGAGAAAGTGTGTGTGTTCAGGGTTGTTCCAAATCAAAAGATTAGGCTTGTGTCGCTCTAGCCCCTTATCTGACTGACACACCTCCAGGGCACACGGTCTTGAGGAAGGACGTGCAGAGGTGTGGTAACACCGCCTGCACACCTATCAATCGCCTATGACCGCCTTCCGCAGGTAGAAGGGAAGTGGAGAAGAGAAGGAGGAGAAAGGCATTCCGGCCTTCGCCTCCGCTGTCTGTATGCCGCCTACTAGTCACTAGCTCATTCTTGGGAAAAATAAGAATCCAAGGATGCCAGCAAAGTACCACAATAGAGACAAACAGATACAGTACACCATTTATGGAAAGGTAAGGCATAAAGCTAACCTTTGACAAAGTTTAATTGGTAAATTAAAATCTTCATGGACCTTTTTCATGCCAGAACAGAAAAGAGCCTGTTGGCGGGGAGGCATTTGACTATATTTCCTTGATTATATTGGGTAGTTTTAATAACAATGAAAATATGTGTTTTAAATGTGGATTTAATCAGTGTTTTACTGCCTATGATATATTGAGCACATTATTGCTGCCTGGAATTATTAACAAGCAATGGATTGATTACCATTATGACCACTTGCACATTACCAAAAAAAAAAAAACTTGGCATGGTGAATAATTAGGAGTTCTAGAGGCCTAAGTGACGCACTGATTCATTTGAGGCATTCGATCATTCCAAAGGACTTCAAGCATTCTTAAAATATGAAGCATACAATTTTAGTTTGTATCAGTATTTGTTGTTTTTTTTAAAATTCAGTTAAAACTGAAACAAGTCCCTAATCCCAATGACAAACGGAGGTGGAGAAAGACGAACCAAGAGACAATAAGTCGAACTACAGTAAATTCAGAACAACATTCCCCAACCTTATTGAGCCAAGGCACCCATTTACATTAGAAACATGTCACAGCATTTAATTACACTGAATTCACATTCAGTCAAAGGACCGCTGTTTGATGACCTTTGAGCCACCACTAACGAAGGAGATAAATGAATTTCAGGACGTAAAGTGACAAAATGAAAAACTTTTTCAGTCCACTAGATGGGGCTGATGAATCAATTGAAAATAAGCAGAGGAGTTGGTCGAACATGGCATCCCAGGAAAACAAATGCCCCGTAGATGCTTAAACTGAGCAACGCATTTCAAAAATGTTTTTGGCGAATCAAAATGCTGCTTGACAAATCGAATTGCTGCTTCCACCCCTCCCTCCCCCGCCTATTTGAATGTACTGTGTATTATCCTCCCTGATCATAATTCAAGATTTGTTCTCAGCGGTCACAATAAGCTATTCAAAGATGAGAATGCCAACCAATGAATAATTCATGAGAGCGTGGACTGCGAACATGACACTTTCTTCAAAGACACTGATCGGAAAATTGCTCATGAAAATGAAAAGAGGACAATGTGATGTCATGAAAACAAACAAACAAGCCCCCCCCCCCACCCCCCATCGAATTATACTGTCCACCTCAAGACCAAAATGAATGTAAATGTAAATAAATAAATATTGAAGTATATATCACAATCAGTGTAGTCAATAAGATTGTCATTCTATACCTAAGGAGAATTCATTTTTGGATAAAAGCAAGAGTCGATCCTTCATCTCAGCTGTTAGGTCGGCTCTCAGTAACATTTACAACGGTTGGGACACATTACAACATCCATACAAAGCTGTACGTTGCCATCGTTTAAAAATCATTTTCATGTCATTCGGATTCGCTGTTGATAAAGCAAATGAAGCGCTGCAACTACAGTCTATCATCTGGGATTTGGACAAACACAGCTGAATGGATAATTCCAAACGATTTCGCTGCCACTGTGTGGACAACGGAGGTACAACATCACTTCTGCTTGAATTCTCACTTGGTGGTGGTGAGAGGGTTGGGGTTTGGGGGTCTGTTTTTGTCTAAAAAAGGCAGTTCAAATCAGTTTGAGAGCAAAAATGCACAAAAAGAATTTGTCCTTGTGAAAATTAACTTCTGCAATGACTCACTCATAACTTAAAGGAAATACACAATGTAGATCATAAAAAGATTGTAAAGCTAGAATTAAAAAAAAAATATATCAATACATGGCACTAATCTTACAACTGGAATGCATTTCGTGATGAAGAAACCGCTTAATACAACAGGGAGGTTAATTTAACAATGCAAAAACATCCTAATGCATCTTACCAGTGTGGTATGTCAGACAGGAATGAAGATCATTTTGGTGTTGCTAAAGTTCCTTTTGCTGTCACCCCAAACACTACCGCTTCTATCTCATGGCCACATCACTTCCTCCGTGTGTGTGCCTGATGGGGGTGGGTGTCAATTTGTGTGTGTGTCCATTTGTGGTTTTATGCCAGCATGTCTTTGTGAGAAAAGGGGTGAGAAAGCACAAAAAAAGCAATGGAGAGAAGGTGCCATTGGGATGAGGAGAAGGAGGAGGAGGGTAATAAAGAGACTGTTTGTGGTGTTGGAAGTTGACAGCAGAATACTGAAATCAGGCTGACAGTTAGCCAAGCCGGTAGTACAGCCCCAAAAGCATGCTAGGAGAAAAAAGTGGAACAAAGTATGTGAGGGATAAAAAATGAACGGTCATAAAAAGACAACCTCAATATGACATGATGATCATCATTGTTCAGAAGTACTGCAACTTACTCATTTGTTGGAGGACTTGTGGCAAGTGTTGTTAAAAATCCATCCATCTATTTTCAACACCGCTTATCCTAAACAGGGCCACGGGGGGTGCTGGAGCCTATCCCTGCTAACTTGGGGCAAAAGGCGGAGTACACCCAGAATTGGTCGCCAGTCAGTCGCAGGGCACACTGAGAGACAAACAACCATTCCTACCCACATCCACACCGTTACTGAGCGGAAACCAATTCCACGCTGCCCGCTCACAAGTCACAGTGTACCACTACACCATCAGTGGCCATTAAAAGTCAATTCCAGTGTTTCCTTTATTCCAGTGTACTGGCCTTTGGTTTTGTTGAACCCTTTCTTTTTGTGGGGCACAGGGACTGAGTCCAACCATAAATAGCAAAAATATTGGAATAATTGACACCCCACCTCATAAAAGGTTTATAATCATTTAAAAAATTCCACAAGATGCAAGTTTTTCCATCAAAAATAGGGGATAGGTTTCATAAAACAGACCGTGAATGTGGGAATTTGCCAATGACGAACTGCATATATGATGTGCAAGCAATGTTTTAAGCAATAGTTTATTATTGCTTGCAAAAATAAGTAAATCGCTGATAACATCAAAATGTGAAATGAAGTGAAACAGCTTCCTCTTCAAACACTTATTTAGTAACGGGTTTGAGGTACAGTATATGCTGAGGTCTTAGCTGACATCAAGATAGTGGTTTGACTTTTCCAGTGATTAATTGTATGTTTCTCTCAAAAGGTTCCATGGCACTAGCTGAGAAATAAGCGCAGTACCTCTTTGTCATCACTATCCCTACAGAACCTTTCTACAGAAGTGCATCAGTCTATGCGGGTGCAGTTCTGCTCAGGCCAAATAGGCTCGGGCCAAAAAACATCATGATGGAAGTCCTCAACTGTGGTTTGTTGTAGTCCTTTGAGACCAAATAAGTCTTAATTGCACAGCTTAGAGCGCGAGCATTGATTCTGGAGTGACCAGTAAAAGGTGATAACAGTTCACACAAATAAAAAGGACATGGTAGGAATGTAAGTTGCACTGAATATACATTTCACAATAGCAATGTAATAGTTTGTCCCTTACTTCATCTCATGAGAGCAGTGCTCTTCCAAACAAGGTCACGTTCAAGCTGAAGACTGGGATGAGCTCAAGTTGTATCAACAAAGTGCAGAGTCGGAGAGGCCAAATGTAAAACGCCCAATGCTTACTTCATACAAATGTAGCCGGCTTTAGAAAGCCAGATTCATGCCAGACTGTTGCCATTAAGAGTGAAATGCACAAAGAATCAAACAGTCCACGAGAGAGTGGACGGACAGGAAGTGGTGCAGAAAGCCCTAGTAGGTTCTGTCAAGGAGTCTGTGAGGACATTTCTGGCAAGGGAGGAGGCAGGTCTGCTCTACATGCAGGAACATCATTTTAACAACAAATACGTCCCATTCCTTTTCAACTGAAAATTGTCGATAATTTCGTAGATATGAACCAAGAGAATGTGAAACTATGCATCACAATACTACTGTAAGAGCAGTAGAGCAACGAAATAAATCAACCATTTAATTATTGAATATAATGTGAGATGAACACCACTACAGCAGAAGGAGTCAAGTATAGCCCCCCCCCCCCCAGGGCTGCGTAAGTTTTAATATTTTTTGTCAATAACAAATCAGTTAAAATCTGCATTTTTATTGGACTAGGCTTGTCTTCATCTGATGTTTACTGTACACTTGTTTCATTCTATTAAAGGTTAAGTGGGGAAACTGTGCTTGTTGTTTCCAATTTAACGCTATCTCGGTGCAAAGGAACTCTGTTGAAGTGAAGGAAGGAGCTCTATTTAGTCACATCATAGCCTTGTCTCGTAAGAAAAAATGCAGGGCAATCAGTGTAGAAAATGGGGAAATGTTATGTTTGAATGAATTCAATTTTTAGAAATCGAGGGAGCATGTTTCTCGTCTCAAGCCGTTCCATAAAAACAACAGGAGGGGACGTTGGCGAGTAAACCGAGTGACGATGGTGAGATTTGTTACTGCAGATATTGACGCTATTAAGACACGCGCATCTCACGGACATATAAACAAAATTATCAGCGCTAAATGCAACTTTACCCAGCTGTATGGGAGATGAAAAAATGCCGGTACGCCCCCCCCCCCCACCCCCCTTTCCCCAACAAGAAAAAAACTCAACTTCCCAACTTTTCATGAAAATATTCCCCTCGGGAGATAGTGATGAATTTTGACTCACCCGTTTGTCATTTCAGTTATAGCGAGCATCTTTTGGCTTTTTCCCGGATCGGAGTTGTTATTTCTGCGTTCGGGCTGACAGATGTTGAGAGTCTCGAATGGAACCCGAGTAGGAGCGATAGTCTCCGCTCAACCAGAGCGAGAAGAGGCCTTCTCCTTGTGGGTTAGGGTTTACGCCTTCAAGCTGGCCCCAACTAGACCCAGTACTTCCGTTTTTGTAAATTTCAAACTAAAACAATTTCACGTTTACAAAAAAAAATCTAAACATATTTGCACGACAAAATTAAATTCATCAGCTCATGAAATCATATTGTGCGATATTCAAACCCATGTATTCGTGTTATCGAAGAGTGCGATTATACCATGTCACAAGTAGAAGAACTTTTATTTTACAAAAGGGAACCCTTAATGAGGCTTAAACTAACTTTATACAATGTTTTACAATCAGTAAATTTACACCGCTGTATTACATTTTTTTCTGCCAAAATCGACCCATCCGTTGAACGGATTCCGTTCATACTTTTTTTCTCGATATTATGTCCTCTGAAATCAGCACAATATTTAGGTGCCAAAGTGTTCAATGTAACTGACTAACGTTAAAGCGGGGGCATTGTTTTCCCTATAAAGAAAATATCATGTACACTATGGCCAGTTTAGTGGCTCTCTGACAATACTGTAGCGTTCTTTTATTTTTCCTTGGTACTTTCGAACCACACCTACTAATTCTTTTCAACATTGAGATTATGGATACTCTTAATTGTCACTTGCTTGAACCACAAAAAAGACATTGATAAATGCTAATTTGGGTTGGGGGGGGGGAGGTCGACGGACAAACACGATAACAGCAAGCGTGTCTCAAAGGAAGCAAAATCATTGCCGCATGTTTTTCCTTCAGCAGATACAGAAGCCTTTTGTTATTTCCTCCAGTGGTTGCACCATTATGGTACAAGCGCCACTTTTTTCCCTTAAAAGGAAATCCTTAGAACCCCGCCTCCTGCCTATGGGAGGGAATGGATATTCTGTGACAGCAACAGACCGTTATTCCTGGAAACACAAGAACTCTACTTTAAAATCGAACTGGAAACGTCATGGTGCTGACCCAGATATACAGCCAGAAACATTGGACATAAATGGTCACAGCAGCATTAAAGTCAGTTCATTATTGGCAATTTCATTCTAAACTAAAATCAAGGTTTACCATCGTGCTGTTGCATGAATGTGTTTTTAAGACGTATTACTTGTGAAGGGTTGAATGAGCAACAAGAGAATGGAAGCTCAACGTTGAATGTTTATTGTATCTGTGTACAGAACTTAATTTTTGTGATATTGCCAGTCAAAGCACAGAGGCAAGTATAATTTACACTGAGATGATTAACATGCTATGCTGAATCACTTCTATACATACCCTCATTTTTAATTGCTTGAATTGGCCAATTCTAGATGATGCTACCCATATCAACAAAAGAAACCCTGATTAAAAATTCACAATCATTGATGCGAAAAGACTCACAATCAGCTGCCAATGTGAGAAGAAAGTAAACCAATTCCAATAATCACATTATGTCTAAACTCTGATCAGGATGAAGTTACAAATGAAGATTAATACAATAAAGCACAACAGCAAAAATAAACAAGAGGTCAAATCACTCCACAATAAGGAAAAAACAGGAAACAATGAATCACATCTTAATGGGTGAAATTTACAGATGCTAATTTTAAGAGTTCAAAGCCAAAGTAACACCTTCAAAATCACTCATCAGCAAACAAATAATTTCTGTCGGCCATATTGGTCAGGGGAGCCTATGAAAACAAACCCAGTTCATTCCTAGTTGATTTTATTACTAAGACTACTATTACGACTCAAAACTATTCCCTCATTCTTCATCAAGAACACTGAAACACTAAATGCAGAACGCTTTTGAGGTTATATAATGTAAATGGAATGAAAGAGAGGTTAAGTGTAAGATAAAAATATGATGTAAGACACCTTTAACTGGACTCATAACAAATACCATATTTTAATCTGGCAAATGTTTTTTAAATCAAATTTGGAATACATTTAAATAACATACAATGGGGTAGCCCAAATTAAGCAGCTCATAATGAGAGTAAAGAGTGCACACAGAAGAATGAATTGGCCCATTAACAATATTGATGGCAGAACCAGTGTCCAGAAAATAACTAAACAACCAAATCTCAAGCAAAAGGCTACACAATAAATTAAATCCTCTGCAGACAGATTCAGTTTGTATAATGCCTCATGAGCTCCACCTCCTGGAAGAGACCTTAGCTGCATTATGAATAATGAATACAGTGCTGTACATCCAGTATTTTGCCATTATTAATGTCACTGCAAGAGGAATACATTGTATCTATCAACTTGGAACTTATTCTCCTATCAAGTCTGACCGGGAGGGAATCAACTTTCGTTTTCATGAGCTGTAAAATATTTGTCAATATACATTCATTGGTCACCTCTATTTTGCCCTTCAAATTATTGGACTTCAAGTCATATGTTCATGTATCCAGACCTCTGCTGTTGGCTGGTGCTGAACTGGTCTATCTGATCCCAGACCAGCTGTGAAGATAAGATCCCCAGCCTGTGCCCCGAGTTCCTGACGCCTCTTCATCGCCTGTACACCACACAGCAGAGAGCAAACATCAGACCGTCTGTATACTGTATTATTACCTGTCAAGAGACTACACATATTTTGGGTATTGCTAGACCTTGTGCAATTGCAGCCAGTTTGCTTTTCTCATCTGGGCTGAGTTGCAACATTGTGTGAATGACAGGAAGCAGTGCCTGCCTCTCGCTGCCTGATCGCAGGAAGATGAACTGCAGCAAAACGTTCTTTAGATACTCCAGGTTTGCCATGCTCTTCTCCCGTTCCTGGTTACGCTCCAACCGACGTACTTCACTCTTTAACAGCTGCAACATTTAAAAGATATAGCCAACATTTTATATATTCACCAAGTCACAAGCTCTCAGGAATCTTATCTGAAATATGATACATATTAAATATTTGTGGGTTAGGTACAATATATTTCAATAATAGTTACCTTTCACGATTTATTTTTTTATTTTTTTATCTTTCTTTACTGACTGTCTGAGTTTAATTACATAGTTCTGAAGTCTATAGCTGAAGTGTCCAAATACAGTATGTTGATTTGCTTGATGATGATGTTTTATAAAACGGTACTACTCACAGTTAGGGATTGGTTAGCTATAATTTTAGAGTGCAACTTCAATTTCAACATAACATGTGTATTAACCCTGACAGGTGAACTTAAATTTAACCCATTAACCATGATAGACGTGCATTTAAAAGCTTCACAGTCAAGTTAGGTTCACATCCAGACGTTTATAGCTAATTTTACGTTTGTTCTGAAGCGTTGTCCTCCCCAAAAAAGGAATGTACTGTATTTGATCGAGGGCGGTAGCCGTAGTTACACGCAATTACGTCATAACAGAAAATGGCTGCGCCCGACGTGTCAGACAATCTAAATTTGCTAAACTAGATTTGCTAAACGGAGGTAACTAGCTGTATTTTTCGGATTAGTCATCTGTACATGCTTTTGTATTTTGATGTCATATACCAATTACATCTTTTATCACACAATATGAGTTTACTCCGAATTTGCGGCGCACTATGTCCGCTTCGTCCGATCTCCGTCCAGCAAAAAGACGCGTTACTGGGGTCAAAACATCCAGTCAGCGGCGTGTCTATCCGACTTGCCCATATTTGTTTTGCCGGATTGGCGAGACGTGTTTATGCACACCGCGGCCTCTGCACCTCCACTAAGCCCTCCAGAGACGTCACTCTGTTCCAACACGACAGAACGGGCTTCTTCCGCCTCCTCGCTGTCTTCTGCGGGGGCCAATTTATCTTCTGGTCGTACCTGGCTCACTTCGCCTACACCGGCCTGAGAGATACCGGCACCCCTCGGGAGCAGGAGAAAAGAAAAGCTCCCACCAGCACTGCTTTGGCTGGGATGTGGAGTTTTGATATGAACCTGGGATCCAGCAGCTGGAGGTACGGGTTCACGTTGGGATGTGTGACAATAGGAGCGGGCATACTGGGACTGGGAATCCTGTTTTGTCGGCGCTCTGTCAGCCAGGTGGTTTTGCACCAAGGCGGAACGATGGTGTCAGTTACCACACAGTCACCCCTGGGTATGGGCCACGGCCGGAGAATAAAGGTCCCGTTGTCCCAGGTCGCCTGTCTCGCCCACAGACAGGAGTCTCCCTCATTTATCCCCCTCAAAATCAAGGGACACAAGTTCTACTTTCTGCTGGACAAAGATGGCACTATAAACAATGCTAAACTTTTTGATGTAACTGCTGGGGCATATCGTCCTCTATAAGTTGACTTACATTCATGCAAAGTGGTGTAAAGATCCTACTCTTTCTGTGAAAATTACAAATAAACACGAGTCACTGTATTGCCTTAAGTCATGGATGGGAATGCTTATTTACTACACAACAAACAAGGTGTTGGCTTCCTTTGTGTACAAATGTAATTGTGATTTACTTATTTAAAATTATTTTCTCCAAAAGTTAATCAATGGCACTGCTCCCTATACATACAAGAGAATTTAGTTTGACGTTAAATTTTGGAAAGATGACATCAGGTTAATGAATGGAGGAGCATTAAAACACAACTGGGAAACCAATATTATTTGTAGTGAAAATGTGTGGGCTCTTTTGTGTTTAAGTTATATTACTCTTTGTAAAGGATGTGAATGGGAATCAGATAATCAGATGAATGACAACATTAGTGTCTGGTGTGATGTACGAAACAGCTATCCCAACAGTGACGATCGCTTTAAACATAACAGACCATCAAAATTTGAATGTGAAACTTACTCTTGCTCAAGCATTTTCATTTGTTTTCTACAATCTCCCAAGGACGATTGCTTTTCTGCCCGTTGTGGGTCAGTGCTGTTTTAATCGTGAGTCAATAACAGGTGAAAACATGCATTGTACAAGTCTATGATCACTTACATTGATCTGCTCCATCAATCTAGCATTGGTAGCCTCAGTTTCATGCAGGAGGCTGTTCATGTGCTCCAGACTGCGTGTGGCTGTACTCAGCTTGTGACTAAGCTCGTCTTTAGTGGGCTCTACAGTCCACACGAAGGGCTCTGGAGAACAAACCCAAAACAGATTAACGAAATAAATAAATGAATAAATAAACCACTAGATGCTTTTAGTCACCAGAAGAGGCTGCTGTCATAACACACGTGAGAACTTCATTGTCGTCCAGTTATTTCGTTTAGTTTCATTTTTTTTCCCAACAGGTGTCCCAATCATCTTTTGAGCTGTGTAACTTTCTAATGTTAAACAATGCTTTGGAAATGAAAAGCGTATTTGTAACTGCAAGTCATGGTTTGAACCCACCTTGCTTGGGGTCCGGTGACATAAGAAGGTGCTCCAGAGAGAGTATTGATGAAGGGGAGGTGCTTTCATTCTCTGTGGTTTCCATACCTTCACACTCCTCCCTGGCCATAGACTGGAGGTCAATTGAGGCCACTTGTCCCAACCCTGCCTGATTTTGGTCTGTAGTTCTGCGCTGAGTATCAAGGGACTTCCGGCTGGACTGGACCAACACAGAGCCTGAGGAGTGGCCATGGATTACATTTTTAACTTATGGATGGAAAGCATAATTTTCCCAGATTGTTTTTTTTAAAGATATATCCCATTGATTCTCTGTTCGATGTCATTTCCATTCTCTTTTTTTGTGTAATTACAACATAAGGGGGCAGCAGGCACAAATTTAGCTGGTCCACACTGTCACCGGGTAGGAGGAGGGGGTTTAAGAGTTGCTGGACAACAGTGACTATTGTGATAAATGAAGCAGGATGACGAGCTCAGCAAACCGAAGCCTTGCCCTCTCCACCTAAAAGGATGTGTACAGAGCAGGCAGAAGGTATTTACCGTATAGGCTTAACACTCACAAGAGCAGTCTTGTCTTAATACCTCTAAAAAAATATCAATCCACACTACATTGTCATCTTTAACGGTACCTAATCTTGTGGCTAGTGAATTATATAAACATCAATGATGCGATACGGTCTTTGAAAAAAAAGGCATAAGGAAAGGTATTTAGCTTGCATATTCATGAGCTCTGAATTACGATGTCTGTACGCTGTGTACCAGTAAATCACATAAACCTTTTATCATTGAGCTGTTATAAAATTCTAACAGGGTGGAAGACTGAAATATGACTTTGGTTTGCACAAACATTGGGCCCATTTTCACAGCCTGGCATGCATGTGCGAGCCACTAATGATGCGTCTGTCCAGATGCCACGGTGAGCTGCTTGCCACACTGAGAGGCGGGATCGGAGCATAGCAGTCACCAACACCTGACGTTTTCCAAGCCCATGCTGTGGTGTGTGTTTGCTGTTTGACTCCACCCGGCAGCTGTGTGGGAAGTGATGAATGAGCTTCTAGCCGATAAACACACAGACGACCTGCCATCCGTACTTCTCTCTTGCATCATTTCTCTCTTGGAATTAACAAGATAGAAAACTTCAAAACCATGATCATTTCTTTGGGACCAGTGTTGTCTTTTACAGCAGATGGTCCTGTTTTGGTTGTCCTGTTGTCTGGGATATACATTTATTTTTTTAAGCACTACTTTCAGTACATTTTTTAAATTGTTTTTGGAGCAAACATTACTTCAAGTACCGGTAATCCAAGGTATTTTCTTGCACATCCTTTCCCCACACATTGAAATGGAAATAAGACCAGTGAAGAATAAATATCATAGATCAGGTTCAAATTGGTCCAGCATACTCACTGTTCTGACTCTGCAGGTTGTAGAGCTGCTCCTCAACACGTGTCAGCTGACCCTGCAGCGTCTCAACTGTGGCACGATGGTCATCCTGCAGCTTCCTCAACTGCTCCCTGTGCGTCTGTCGCTGGGCCTCTATTTGGCAAGATGAATCAGCTTGAGCCTGCGCCAACTCTGACCGCAGGTCCCCGTTTTCAGACTGCAGCGACATCAGTCTGGCAGAGGAGAGGGTGCAGGAATATAACAGAATGCTTTAGTATATTCAGAGTAGCCGGCCGGGTTGAGCGCATTATGTCAATGTATGGGAAAGGGCAAACCAGAAACAGGGTGTGACTGTACTTGGGTCGTCAACATGGTTTTACTCTATATTACATTCATATGAAAGATGGTTAACTTCTACCATTAGATAACTGAAAAGAGCTCACCTCTCTCGGAGGTCGGCCTCTTTGCTAATATTTTCCTGCAGGATTTTGTTGTGTCGCTCTAAAAGTGTGTCATGTTCAGTCTGGAGCTGCTGCAGCTCTGCAGTGCTGCTTTGGAGATTCTGCTGGCTTTCTCCCAGTCTGGACTTCAGCTGGTCGACCTGAGTCAACAACTGCTCTCTGGGAGAACCGTATACACATACATGTCAGTCGTCAAACTGAGGCATCTTTCATACAAATTACAAATGCTATGTGCATCTCGTGGCAGGATGTTCCATGGTCAGGATGTTCTGGCCATGTTATGGTTGTGGTCTTTTTTTTCCCAGCATTTTTACCTTTCAAGCCTGCTGCCGTCGCTTTCACCCTGCCCACTGAGCTTGCTCTTTTGCTGTTTTAGCACATTGTGCACCCGAACCTTATAACTCTCAAACTCCTCAGCGGTTGCCACAAGTTCAGTCTAGAGAGAACATATATAATGGACAAATATGTGGTAAATAAGTCAATTGATTGATTTCACAAGAACATTTTGGTTAGCATGGTCATTGCTGTTGAGATGTGAATTTGAGTCTCAGCGTGTGAGAGTGTGTATGTGTGTGTGTGTGTGGGGGGGGGGGGGTCAATCGTAAAGACATTTACATATTGGTGATAAGGATGAAATGGTTTCTGGTTCAATAATAATAAAAAGTGGATTAAAGTAATGAAAACAAGTTTGCAACAGTGCAAAGTCATCAACACTTTTCTTATCTTAATGTTTGTTTGTAATAAAGTGGTAAAGTAAGAGATTAAATTACAACATCCCATGGAGTAATTTCAGGATACTATATTGTTCCTGCGCAGGTGGAAACCAGTGAGTTGATCAGTAGAAATTGAAGATGGGGATCAAAAAATACACTAAAAGCTAATGTTTCAATTAAATTGAATGAATGTGTTTGTACCTTAGCAATATCTCTCTCCTGTTGCAGGCTGTCAAGCCTTTGCTGTAGAGAGCTTCTGGTCCTTTGCTGTTGTTCCAGTGCAGACCTGAGCTGGTCCTGCAGATGATGCCGCTCAGTGGTCAAGTCACACACCTCGATCTCACATGAAAACAAACACACAACGTAATGTGTTAATTTTGGAGGTAAATTGCCAAATGGCGATATTATAGATGACTTACTTTGGTGCTTTCTAACTGTTGCTGGTTAGCCTCTAGCTCTCCTCTTAACGAGGCCTGCAACAGTGCTAGGGAGTTTTCCTGTTTATGTGAAAACGTCAAAAAACGTAACAACACATTCTCAGTTACTATTCCCAACAATAAGTCCTTTACAAAGAGTACAACCACGCAAGGTTACATTATTAGCATTCATCAGACGCAAAAAGTGGCATCCAAACAGACCTGCTTCTTGGCATCAGCCAGCTCTTTTTTAGATTTGACCAGTAGCTGTTTGATTTTGGACGTTTTCTCTTCCTCTTGGTTCAACTGGGATTTCAAAGTTTCTGGTCACATAAAAAGATAAATAACAAGGTAACAGACTAAAGCTGTCACAAAAAAGTTCAATGCTAAAGACGTGGAGTCCACATGTTTACTTATCATTGTTTCATGAAACACGGAAAGTGATAAAGCCACAGATTTGTTTGCATTATCATTTCATAGTATACTTGCTTTTACTTTAGCGCAAGCCTAACCTATACAACCAAAACATTGATGTATAATAAATCTCATATGAATAGAACAGAAATATTGTGATCCCTTGAACCACAAATAACATGCTGTGATTTTCGAGGGAAAACAGACTTGCCCTCCTTTTATAGCTATATTACAGTACTATAACACGAGAGGAAATGGGCGAGAAGGAAAGAGACATCTACAGGTCCCAAATTATTGAAGAACATGAATCATCAATATGACTGATGACGTGGAAAGCATGAAACATACCAGTTTCTTTCCTGAGCGTCTCCTCCTTCTCAGTCAATTTGGTTATTTGAGCCTTTAACACCTCACAACATTCATCTTTTTCAGAAAGCTTGGCGTTGAGTTCTTTGACCAGACGTTCATAGTCGGCCATCTCCATGTCTAACAGAGAGTTCTGCTGCGCCTCCTACTCAGAGAACAGAAGCAGAGACGGTAAATAATCACTGAAATGTTTTGTATGGATGGTACTTATGTTACACTGGTGTGGTGCTGCCATCGGTTTAAGCATTACACGTCCCAGCAGCACTAACAATGTCGACAGGACACATTGAAAAGCCAGCCCTCCCGGCGGCCTTCGTGTAAACTTCTGTTCTCTCAACGTCTCAGCTAATGGAAAAGCAGGAGCACTTTCCTTTACTGAGGGCTAACATTTGCTCTCTTTCTCTCTCTGGAGTGCTCTCGCTGTAGCTGCAGGCCGGCCATCACCGGTCACTGCATTTGACTGGAGAACTCCTCAGAGACAGCAGAGTTCTAAAAAGCTGTGCGTCTGAGTGAATTGTTGGACCTTGCGTAGCTGTTCCAGCTCCTGGGCAGTGTGCTGCGACTGCTGTTGCTGCTTGCTGAACTGGGCTTTAAGCTCATCCACATCCTTCTTGGCCCTTGACAGCTCCTGAAACACACACACAGTTTTATCCGTACATGTGCATTGATCATTTTTCTTTTCAATTAACTTCAGCAAATACTAAGTGTGTATAATTATTCTGTACATGGCTGCATCCAGTTCAAGGGGACAAAGGACCAAACCCTACGGTGAATACAGTAATGTAGTGAAAATCAGCAAGTAATTGAAGCCCTTGACCAACAATGTTTGTAATTTCCTTTAGATGCCACAAGGTGGGAGTAAAGTACTAGCGATGTCTAAATGAAATTCGTCAACTCACTTCTACCTATTTCCTGGACACCACACGGCTATGTGGGTATTCATTGTATTAGATTTTGTAATGGAAGAAGAGTAAGATTGTGTTTGAGAAAATTGTATTTGCGAAGACGCTCTTAATTAAGAAAATGTATGGATGGATTTTATGCAGAAGGCCTAAATTTGAAAACGGAATAAAGATTTGCAACAATGTGATTATCAACACTTGATTATTGAGTCTATCATGTATCATTTAATTGATTGCACTGTGTGCCTCAACAAACGTCATCTGAAAATTTAAACAAACAATATAAGTGACAAATGTTTGGCAGGGAAACACAAATCATGGTCATGGTTTCTACCTTGATCTTTTGTTCTTTCATTGCCTTCTCTGCCACTAGGTCTCTGTCTAGCCTGTCTGACTGCTTTTGCAGATCTTGGATCTGAGCTTCTATCTGCTTCACCATGCTCCTGGAGGTTTCCAAAGCAGCCGCAAGGTCTTCCTTCTCACTGCTCATCAAGTCGACCTGGAAATCAAAACATACTCAAAACATACTCCAAATCATGAAATGTATGCCACTTTAAAAGGTTTGTTATAACTATATATAACCATATCTTTGGTGTTCTTGGAAACGTCTACAGTCAATCTTTTTTTTTTTTTGCATTGAACCGTGGTGATTATTTATTCAGTTAAATGTTCCAGTTTTTTAAATATATCTTCTGAAATCCACTGAGATGCCAAACGCTGAGAAACAATAACAAATTGAATGGTTCAGATGCAAAATGCTAATGAGCGCATTTCTTCTCCATCTACACATTTGAAAATCGCTCATGCAAATCTGACAGCAGCAGACTCTGTGGGCTCCCTCTGCAAGGAACACTGAACCAGCAACCGGCGTCTACTCATCATCTGTCAGCCAAATAGTGACACTCCGGTTGGTAAACAGAGATGTCCAGATGTACTCTAAATTCCCTGACTGGCTTCCAGTCTGCCTTCTACCCTTGAGACCAATGAGCGCACGCAAAAAGAAACCAGCTCTTTGGAAAAAGGCGATGCACTGCCGTGCGGCAGATGGAAGCTTTACCGTGCTCCATTTACCTGCCTGTGGTTCTTACTGCAAACAGACAGTTATGACTTTGGGCGAGAGGAGCATTCAGTCAACATAAACCAAAATCCTCTCGGGCTCACCCACTCAAATCTGATAGGCCATTTGTGAGTGCCGCACTGCAAAGCACAACTGGGCAAAGTGTCACTGGCTGCAAATAGGCTGCAAAAAGTGACATATGTGAGTGGTATCGGAGGAGTGTTAGCAGGATGAAGGAGCACTTCCTTACTCGTGTGGGTGGTTTGTTATTTGTCCACAGGAACGTGTATGTTTGTGATTTAACGTGTATTTGTGTTACCTGTGTGACAGTACTGGTGAGATGCTTGGTCAGGTCAGCGATCTGTCGCTCTGCTGCCTGCACATTCTCTCTCTCTTTATCCAGTTGCTCCGTCTGTTTGTCGTAATCGATCTGCAGGTTCTAAACATGCATACGCACACACACACATTCACATACAAAAACATGACACAGGCAGAAGAGCTCTTTGAAGGAAAATGATATGCATCTCAGATATTACTCGCATATATGTTTGAGTTGGGGACATGATGCGACTCAGTGATTTTGTTTGGACTGAAAGGAGTGTCAGGAAGGGAGGGGGGCAGGTTATGGAGACAGCTGGGATTACTCAATTTGTTTGAGATGGAAAATGTTTGGGGGTTTTTTCTCACAAGTCGCAAACATAATGCATAAAATGGCTTTATGCCACTCATGACTGTTTAATTCAGGTGCATGTTATTTTCATCATGAGATTAATTCCGAGAAATTAAACGATTTCAAAAATATTTTCATCATGAGATTAATTCCTAGAAATTCAAATTAAAAAAAGAAACATTTAACATGATTTTTTAAAATCAATGCCGTTTTATATTCTTTCGCTTTCGGCTTGTCCCATCAGGAGTTGCCCCACTGTATCTTTTTCCATCTGCATCCTCCTCTCGAACACCTATTGCCCCAATGTCTCCCCTCACTATATCTATCAACATTGCTCTTAGGTCTTCCTCTAGATCTCTTGCCTGGCAGCTCTATCCTCATCATCCTTCTACCAATCCACTCACCATCTCCTCTCTGGATGTGCCCAGGCCACCTAAATCCGCTGTATCGAATGTGCTATTCACCTCCTTCCCACACTCACCACTGTGCTGGATTGCTGACCATTAAGTATCTGAAGTCCTTCTCCGTCGCTAGCTCTTCCTCCCTGCAGCCTCACTTTTCCTCCCTCACCAGTCTGTCTCACTATTGCTTCTCTCCATTACCCCTACTGCTCTCTGCTTTCACTGCAGATCAGAATGTAATCTGTAAGCATCATAGTTCATCTGAATTCCAGTCTTAAAATCAATCCCTTTTTAATTTTCATTAAGTGTATTTTCAGCGCATTGTTTATTTGCCATTTGAATTTAAGATGATGATTCTTGTTCAATGCTCATTGGAGTCTCCATCTAAAAACTTAATAATGATGGGCGCATGGACATTAAATTTGGTCACAGGCAAATGGCTGCTGGTCTGATGGATCACTGATTAAAAATAATTCAGAATGTGAGTTGGAGGATGCCCTTGCAGTTTCCTGTGCAACCTAAGACAACACCTTGTAGCTTTCAGCACTATGGATGATGTCCTTCATTGAGATGTTCAATTTCTCTCGCTCTACTTTTAGAGATGCTATTTCTTCCTTGAAGGTTGCAACCTGCAAAAGAAAATTGTACAAAACACATTTTAACAATTACTGGTGATGTCGTTTTGAACTGAGATTACCTCAGTTTCTTCAAGTCATATAAATTATTCATTGTACCTCTTTTTTAGTGGCGTCCAGCTCTTTTTTTGCTTTGACAGCCACTGCCTTGATTTTGTTAATCATCGCATCCTTCTCTTTGTTGTCCTTCTCCAATTCATCTGAAAGAGTTCTCAGTAGTCAAACAATAATGCTCCAAAAATCAAAGAAAGACACTAAATCTGTCAACAGCAGTGTTTTTCTCTAAAAGGAGACCATAACCCATGTGTCTTGTGTTTTTTTTCCATTAGAAATGAAAAGCGTATCCAAGTTAAAGAAGCGGTAAACACAAGACGATTGTGTTTGGTTTTGCATAAGCCTCGACCGATGGGACGAAAAGAGGCCCAAGGCTGCTAAAAAAAAGTGTTGGCTTGAAAGAGAAGACCATACCTATTTTCTGTGCAATTTCCATGTACCGGTATTTATTTTCTTCAGAAGCAGACTCTGCAGCAGAATCCTGAAACAATAACAGGGTAAACAGAGAAAAAGAAGATACCAAGACAATTACAACATAAAACCTTTGTCCAACCTACTTCAAATGGACCTCATAAAAGTAGACAGAGTGGGAACATGAGGAATCTACACTGACCTGCAGCGCAGCCATCCCAGCCCTTAACTGTGATATTTGTGAGTCCTTGTCCATCAGCCGTTCTTTGAATTCTGCACGTTCTCTCTCCAGAACGTCAATGTTGGCTTGTACCTTTTCTTCCTTCTCTTGGTATATCAGATTGATTTGTTCTTGTAACATCTGATTCTCAGCACACATCTTCTCATTGAGTGACTTCATATCATTCAGGTCTTTCAGCAGCCCTGCTGTATCCTTCGCCGTCTCCTCCAGGTTGGCTCTCAGCATGTGATTCTCCAGCTGCAAAGCCTGCAGCTCGTTTGGCGTCGCCTCTGAATGTCTTTCTCCTCGAGCCTCTTCAAGACTGCTCCTCAACAGGGTTCTCTCTTTTTCCAGCTCTTCTATGCGTACTTGGAGTTCTGCCATTTCTTCTGTCTTTGTGTTTTTTAGTGTTTCACATTGAGCTTCAAGTTCTCTCCCAATATTGTGAGCGAGTGCTGCTTCTTCTGTCAGAGAATTCACGGCTGCTTCAAGATCACTTTTTTGGGAAGACTGTTGCTCCAGTTGAGCTTCCACGGTGGCCAACTTGGAGTTCAAAAGTTCTTGCTCTTTCTGGGTTTGGGAAAGTGTAGTTAAAGTCCCTTCTAGTTTTTTATGTAGGCAAGCATTTTCTGAGGAGATGTCTTTAATAGTCATCTCTGAAGAGGATATAGCCTCCCTCAATCTGCTAACTTCCTCTTTCAGGCTTGCCTCCATCTCATCCCTCTCCTCCTTTAAAACCTGAATTTCACTCTCCTTCTCCATTTTTAACATATTCAACTCCCTTTCTGTCGCTTCCTTCAGTAGTTGTGCTGCTTGCTTCTCCTCGAGCAGGCCCTCAGTGTCTTTAGCATTTTCACTTTTTAGGTTCTGTATCTCCTCTTCTCGAAGCTGAAGCAGGGCTTGCGTTCTGTCTCGAGCCTCAGTCAGTGTATTCACCATCTCATTCAGATCTTCAGTCATGTTTTCTTTTATTTGCAGTTGAGAGAGGATCTCTTCATTCTGCCTGGTTAGCTTTTCTACAGACTCATTGAGCTCCTGTGCTAAGGCTGTTTGTTTCTCTGCAGCGGACTGGAGTTTCTGCTCGCCAGCAGAGTGACTCTCAAGTTTGATCTTTAGGTCACCCACAGTCTCCATTAGAAGATTTCTCTTCTCTGTAATCTCTCCAACTTTTGCTGACAATTCTTCATTCTCTTGGCGGAGTTGCTCTGTCTTGTCTTGGTGGTTTTTAACAGCGTTTGGCCCTTGGTCCTTCATGGCTTTGTACTGGAGAACAAAATCGTTTGTTTTCTGACCTAGTTCTGTTTCCAGGTTTTGCAGTATCCCCTTTATGTGGTAGAAGTCAGCCAGAGCGGAGTCCCTCTCTTGCGTCAAGGCCTCACAATGGGACCTGAGCTTCGCTTGTGCATCCTCTTCCGCTGAATTTTGGTCTTGGAGTGGCTCCTTAGAGTCACATGACGCATTTGTTTCAGACTCAACAGTCATGTCATTGCGGCTTGTTGTTGTTGGGTCACTCTCCCGAATCATCTGCAGCTCATTGATTTTGAAGTCCATCTCCTCTTTCTCCATCTGGAACTCATCCTTGATTCTCTCCAGCTCTGCCTCCAGCTCACTCTTCACATTACTGAGCAGCGTGAGCTCATCTTGTAACATGGTGTTTTGAGCACTAAGGTCTTCCAGGGCTGCTTTCAGTCTTCCATCTTGTGTCACCTCGCCATCAACATGGCTGGAGTCAGCCTTACTGCATGCGGACAGCGCCAGCATCTTGGCGACCCCTGAACTGCGACCAGGTTCTTCATCTTCTTCTTGGACATCCTGGAGGTAGCTATCTGGATAAAGCAAAGTGCTGTTATTTGGAAACATTTGCTTCTTTCACACGGGCATTTTAAGCCTTGTTTTTCCACATCTTTTGCTCTCGACTCACGGTCCTGTCTGTGAAGTACCAATACGAAATGGGGAGTTGGAAATTGGCCAGCAATTTTCCAGCCTTCTACGTAATATAAGAAGCATTTATCTTCAATGAATGAATGAATTATATTTTATTTTCGAACATGTATAAAAAGAAAAAGTAACTACAACATATCAACAAAACATAGCATGTACAGATGTTCGGAAAAAGGGATAGGAAGTAGTATAAACTACTACCCCTTTTTAATTTAATTGTACCGGTATTTAATTTAATTTTACAACACTAAATATCATAGCAATTTTACATAGAAATATAAATATATGATATACATTAGTATATCATATATTTATTTATATTTATACTACACATACCTTGCAATCACATCCATATAAGGGTATAATGAACATAAAATACATAAATATCAATGTAAATACAAAGTTGGACGTATAATTTTCACACTTATTTGAACCGACACCTCAGTCCCAGTTACACATTTCCTCTTCTCAATAACCTCTCTTAAATGCAGGATTACTTGTGTTTAAATTAGCATAATAATAATAATAATAATAATAATTTGCTCTGAGATGGCACGCCAAAGACATACAACTTATATGGCATTTGAATTCGGCTTGTCAGAGAGCAAATTTATTTCAATTTCTCCAATGTGCCATTAAGCATCTTTTTAAAGTTTTTGTCTGCACGCCGGTGACTCACTTCTAAGTTTGGCCACAAAGTGAGCAGAGGTCAGCTGCTGAACACTGCTAAACTGTGGGTAACGTGCCACAAAACATTTGCATGGTCAGTTTCAAGAGGAATTGCTCGTACAAAACCAATCAAATAACTCTGCAAACCAAAAGATTGAAAGTCAGATTTAGTGTACCTTTGAGGGCCAGCTGCTCAGTCAGTTCTTCCTGGAGCAACAGAAGACGCTCCCTCTCAATCTCACAGTCCTCCTCCAAAGCCCTCAACTCCTCCTCATGCTGAATACTTCTCTGAGTTAACTCCTCTTTTAGGTTCTCTATCTCTTGTTGGGCTTCAGTCAGCTCGGTCTGGTGGCTGTCTTGCAACTCAGCAATCTCTTTGTGGTTTTTCTCTTGGATTGCTTCTAATTCAGCTTGTAGAGTTTTAAGATGAACTTCCAGGGAGGATTTGTCCTCTTCTGGGTGGCATTTCCCACTGCTTTCCTCTGTGAGATTCGATTTTGCTCTTTCACTGTCTATCTCCCTATTATTGTCTACTCGCTCTTTCAGTAATTTCTGAAAATGTGCGATTTCTTCTTGGTGTTTACTGTTGGATTCCTCAATTTTGGTGTTTAGAACATCAATCGTCCTTTTGTTGTCTTCTATGACACGTCTGAGCTCTGTCATATCATCCTGAAAAGCACAAAGTGTGACTGTTGGATTCAGCTCTACACAGGTTGGGCCAATCTTTTGATCTTACAAATGGATGCAGAAATGTAAAACAAGTAGAAATTACTCCATCACATTAAGATTATGCCGTCTTAAAACCGCAATATGAAAAACTTGGCATTTCAGTTGACCTCTGCAAGATGCTTGGTGCGCTCCAGTTCTTTACGAGATAATGCAAGGCTTTGCTGGGTTTCTGCTTTCTCCAGTAATAATACATCCATCCGCTGAGTCAACTCCTGTCACATACAGTACAAGATTCATTCATTATATAATATTGGTAGGTGTAAACTAATGAGTTTCTGATACAAAACATTCAAACCTGTATTAATGAGGAGTCATCTGAAATGTTGGTAATGTTTTTGAAATGTTCTTTAAGGCCTTCAACTTCTTTCTCTAAATCTGGAAATAGACATCAGGTCAGATGCTGCTCGAGCCTCATTATCTCCAGCCCAAGAATAATAAGCATGTGATCACCTGCACATCTGCTCTTCATCTTTTGGAAAGCAGCCATCTGCTTCTTTGTAAATTTAATAAGATCATCTTTGGACAATGTGTCCAGCTAGTTGTAGAGCAGGAAGAAGCAACAAGGCCATTAAACAAAATCAGTGCATCATCGTCTGCACACATTAGGACAAAAAATGCTTAATGTATTTGGGTGTAACACATTACAAATGCACAGTAACCTTTGACTTGGGCACACCAGCTGGAGGTGAAACCACAGATTCAGCTACTGTGCCACCAGAGTCCTATGAAAAAGCAATGTCGGTTACAAGAAACAGCAATGAAACAAATGATATTTTACAACAAAATGTAAATGTTATTTTCAATGTTTTATTGTACATTCAATTTGATCACTGGGGCAAAAGAAAAATGGCATTATAGAAGGAATTTCAGACTGTTTTCAAGCATTCTTTTCTCTTGGTTATTTTTAGATCAGGTCTCAAGACAAGTACATTTACTCACAAACTCTGTTTTATTACTTTGTATGCGCATTATTAATAACCTGGTGGGTGAAATGTAAAATCATCCAATTCTGGAATGACTCATATAGATATATAATGGTAATACACCAAAATAAAAACGAAATATCTGTAATGTCTCAATATCAGACCTGCTTTTCTTCACTATATCACCTGATTTGTTTTTCCAAGTTCGGCTTTCAACACGAACAAGCAGCAAATGACAGAAAGTGTGCAGTGAGACCAAGTTATCCAGCTTCACGTCAATTGTAGCATTCGCTCAGATAAGAGTATCTTTGGTTGAAGATCTTGTTGAGTATTTCTATCACCGGTGTTGTAAGTGAATGTCGCTAAAGCTAATTCTAAGTCGTTCACTTACCTCCATTTCAGTCTATAAATTGTTTAATATCGTCGAAATCACCTCGTAGCCACCCCGCGATCACAGAAAAGATGACCGTACACGGTTTATGAAGTATATTCAAGAATGTCCGATTTCAATCCGATTTTAAACGACACAAAAGCCAATGTTTTGGTTTTTAGAAGCGCTCCATGGCGTTCGTGGATTACTTCCGTAGTCGTCAGACGAGTGTCGTCACTACGTCCTTCGTCACACCCCTCACGAGGACGAATAACGGAGCGGCTGTTGTTTTCGAAATATATGTGCTTCTTTTGAAAATTATGAGTCGTCTGTCACAACTAACACGGATACATTTATATTACTTATCTGCTTCATCTCACGTATAATGGAAAAAAACAATGTTGAAATTAAACTTTTACACTACCGTGTGAATTTCTATTCACTCAATCACTCAAAGGTGGGCTACCAGCGTTGCGTCTCTTGAGCTGGCTGGGGTTGGTCTGTGCCTTGCTTAAGGGCATCTAGGCAGGAGTCAAGAAGCAGAGCAACAGTCCTCCTCTAACTAGTTGCTATTTTATTTTATTTTATTTATTTATTTATTTATTTATTTATTTATTTATTTATTTATTTATTTATTTATTCATTCATTCATTCATCTTCCGTACCGCTTGATCCTCACTAGGGTCGCGGGGGGTGCTGGAGCATCATCCCAGCCGTCTCCGGGCAGTAGGCGGGGGACACCCTGAATCGGTTGCCAGCCAATCGCAGGGCACACATAGACGAACAATCATCCACGCTCACACTCACACCTAGGGACAATTTAGAGTGTTCAATCAGCCTGCCATGCATATTTTTGGAATGTGGGAGGAAACCGGAGCACCCGGAGAAAACCCACGCAGGCCCGGGGAGAACATGCAAACTCCACACAGGGAGGCCGTAGCTGGAATCGAACCCGGTACCTCTGCACTGTGAAGCCGACGTGCTAACCACTGGCCTACCGGGCTGCCCTTATTTTATTTTATTTTATTTTATTCTGCAGTGAGACCTGGACACCACGACCCTCCAGTTCCAAACTCCAAGTCCTTCCAACTCAACTATTGCTATGTTTGATTATGGTTTGCCTCTCCGTGAGCCGTCACCTTACCGTGGTGGAGGGGTTTGTGTGTCCCAATGATCCTAGGAGCTAAGTTGTCTGGGGCTTTATGCCCCTGGCAGGGTCACCCATGGCAAACAGGTCCTAGGTGAGGGACCAGACAAAGCACGACTCACAAAAGCCCCTTATGAAAAATAAAATCGATGGTACTCAGTTTCCCTTGCCCGGACGCGGGTCACCGGGGCCCCCCTCTGGAGCGAGCCCTGGAGGTGGGGCTCGTTGGCGAGCGCCTGGTGGCCGGGCCTACACCCATGGGGCCCGGCCGGGCTCAGCCCGAAGAGACAACGTGGGTCCCCCTTCTCATGGTCTCACCACCCGTGGGAGGGGTCAAAGGGGTCGGGTGCAATGCGAGCTGGGCGGCAGCCAAAGGCAGGGACCCTGGCGTTCCGATCCTCGGCTGCAGAAGCTAGCTCTTGGGACATGGAATGTCACCTCTCTGGCAGGGAAGGAGCCCGAACTGGTGTGTGAGGCAGAGAAGTCCCGACTGGATATAGTTGGACTTGCCTCCACACACAGCCTAGGTTCTGGTACCAGTCCTCTCGAGAGGGGTTGGACTCTCTTTCACTCTGGAGTTGCTCACGGTGAGAGGCGCAGAGCAGGTGTGGGCATACTTATTGCCCCCCGGCTCAGTGCCTGTACATTGGGGTTCACACCGGTGGACGAGAGGGTTGCATCCCTCCGCCTGCGGGTGGGAGGACGGGTCCTGACTGTTGTTTGTGCATATGCACCAAACAGCAGCTCAGCATACCCACCCTTTTTGGAGTCCTTGGAGGGTGTGCTGGAGAGTACTCCTGCTGGGGACTCCCTTGTTCTACTGGGGGACTTCAATGCTCACGTGGGCAATGACAGTGAGACCTGGAGGGGCGTGATTGGGAGGAACGGCCCCCCCGATCAGAACTCGAGTGGTGTTTTGTTATTGGACTTCTGTGCTCGTCACGGACTGTCCATAACGAACACCTTGTTCAAACATAAGGGTGTCCACATGTGCACTTGGCACCAGGACACCCTAGGCCGTAGTTCGATGATCGACCTTGTGGTCGTGTCATCGGATTTGCGGCCGCATGTTCTGGACACTCGGGTGAAGAGAGGGGCGGAGCTGTCAACTGATCACCACCTGGTGGTGAGTAGGCTCCGATGGTGGGGGAAGATGCCGGTCCGTCCTGGCAGACCCAAACGTATTGTGAGGGTTTGTTGGGAGCGTCTGGCGGAATCCCCTGTCAGAAGGAATTTCAACTCCCACCTCCGACAGAGCTTTTCCCATGTTCCGGGGGAGACGGGGGACATTGAGTCCGAGTGGACCATGTTCCGTGCCTCTATTGTTGAGGCGGCCAATCTGAGTTGTGGCCGTAAGGTGGTTGGTGCCTGTCGTGGCGGCAACCCTCGTACTCGCTGGTGGACACCAGCAGTAAGGGATGCCGTCAAGCTGAAGAAGGAGTCTTATCGAGCCTTTATGGCCTGTGGGACCCCAGAGGCAGCTGACGGGTACCGACTGGCCAAGCGGAACGCAGCTTCGGTGGTCGCCGAGGCAAAAACCCGAGCATGGGAAGAGTTCGGTGAGGCCATGGAAGCCGACTTCCGGACGGCTTCGAGGAAATTCTGGTCCACCATCCGACGTCTCAGGAGGGGGAAGCAGTGCACCACTAACACTGTGTACAGTGGGGATGGAGCGCTGCTGACTTCGACTAGGGACGTTGTGAACCGGTGGGCAGAGTACTTCGAAGACCTCCTCAACTCACCAACATGCCTTCCTTGGAGGAAGCAGAGCCTGGGGACTCTGAGGTGGGCTCTCCTATCTCTGTGGTTGAAGTCACCGATGTGGTTAAAAAGCTCCTCGGTGGCAAGGCCCCATGGGTGGATGAGATCCGCCCAGAGTTCCTCAAGGTTCTGGATGTTGTGGGGCTGTCCTGGTTGACACGCCTCTGCAACATCGCGTGGTCAACGGGGAGAGTGCCTCTGGATTGGCAGACCGGGGTGGTAGTCCCTCTTTTTAAAAAGGGGGACCGGAGGGTGTGTTCCAACTACAGAGGGATCACACTCCTCAGCCTCCCTGGTAAGGTCTATTCAGGGGTGCTGGAGAGGAGGGTCCGTCAGGAAGTCGAGCCTCAGATTGAGGAGGAGCAGTGTGGTTTTCGTCCCGGCCGTGGAACAGTGGACCAGCTCTACACCCTTAGCAGGGTTCTCGAGGGTATGTGGGAATTCGCCCAACCAGTCTACATGTGTTTTGTGGACTTGGAGAAGGCGTTTGACCGTGTCCCTCGGGGAGTTCTGTGGGGGGTGCTTCGTGGGTATGGAGTACCGAACCCCCTGATACGGGCTGTTCGGTCACTATACCACCGATGTCAGAGTTTGGTCCGCATTGCCGGCAGTAAGTCGGAATCGTTTCCAGTGAGGGTAGGACTCCGCCAAGGCTGCCCTTTGTCACCGATTCTGTTCATAACCTTCATGGACAGAATCTCTAGGTGCAGCCGAAGCGTTGAGGGGGTCCGTTTTGGTGGCCTCAGTATTGCATCCCTGCTTTTTGCAGATGATGTGGTGCTGTTGGCTCCTTCAAACAGGGCTCTCCAACTCTCACTGGAGCGTTTCGCAGCCGAGTGTGAAGCGGTTGGGATGAAAATCAGCACCTCCAAATCTGAAACCATGGTCCTCAGTCGGAAAAGGGTGGAGTGCCCCCTCCGGGTCGGGGGGGGGGAGATCTTGCCCCAAGTGGAGGAGTTTAAGTATCTTGGGGTCTTGTTCACGAGTGAGGGCAGGAGGGAGCGAGAGATCGACAGGCGGATCGGTGCAGCGTCTGCTGTGATGCGGACGTTGTATCGGTCTGTCGTGGTGAAGAAGGAGCTGAGCCAAAGGGCGAAGCTCTCAATTTACCGGTCGATCTACGTTCCAACCCTCATCTATGGTCACGAGCTTTGGGTCGTGACCGAAAGAACGAGATCCCGGATACAAGCGGCCGAAATGAGTTTTCTCCGCAGGGTGTCCGGGCTCTCCCTTAGAGATAAGGTGAGAAGCTCGGTCATCTGGGAGGGGCTCAGAGTCGAGCCGCTTCTCCTCCACATCGAGAGGACCCAAATGAGGTGGCTTGGGCATCTGATTCGGATGCCTCCTGAGCGCCTCCCTGGTGAGGTGTTCCGGGCATGTCCCACCGGGAGGAGACCCCGAGGAAGACCCAGGACACGCTGGAGAGACTATGTCACCCAGCTGGCCTGGGAACGTCTCGGGATCCCCCGGGGAGAGCTGGAAGAAGTAGCTAGGGAGAGGGACGTCTGGGCTTCCCTGCTAAAGCTGTTGCCCCCGCAACCCGGTCTCGGATAAGCGGTAGAAGATGGATGGATGGATGGATGGATGGATTATGGTTTGACATAATCTGTAAATTAGTTGTTTAATTTCATTTTTAAAGGACTGTCTGAACGCCACAAGCGATTGTACAATAGTTCAGCACATAAGTTAATCCGTGGTCATAAATGAATAAGTAAAAGGACACACATTGCAAAATGTCATTTTTGTGTTCACAATGACCTGCAAGGCTGGAAAGATGTTCTATGCCGTCGTTAACAGGACTGAAAGGAAGGAGTGTTTATATGCCCTGATGCTACAAACCTGATGGATGCTGTAGCTGTGCCTCGGTATTCCCATCACGTAAGAGCAAATTTCATCTACTGAATATGGAGACTGTTTTGACATGAATGATAGAAATACTGACAGAGGGAGTTTAACATGATGCCTCTCATCCTGACAAGTATTGGATGCAGTGGGCAGAGGGGCAGGCGCTTTGCTGACTCCCTGTCTCTTCTGGAAGAGACCATCTCTGTAGCTACGTCCCCTCCCCCCTCCCGGGTCAGACCCATCAATCACAGCCCGCTGCTTTTCCTCCCTGGGTATTGAGCAGTATTTTGCTGTCGTGTTTTTTCCCCCCTCCACTCCAAAGTTGTCATTTTGGGAAGGCTTTGTGGTAATATCTGACGCTGGCGATGAATGGCCTTGTCAACTTTATATGTTGAAGGATCCTCTTATTTTCTCTTTTGCTTTAGTCAAACACTGAAATGGTGGAGAACTGGACTGCATCATGCTGGAGCAACAAGCCAAACAAAAAGTTCAACTCACGCATCCTGCGACACTCCCTCAGAGCTGTCGTGTGGATATATTTATGTCTCATAGGATATACCCCGATTTCAAGGCACTTCCCCAAATTCAACTCTTTTGGTTAAAAGAAAAAAACCCCAAAAGGATTCTGTGATCAACCCAATCTAAGTCTCAATGAAGAATCTAGAACGTGAATTTGTCAAACCCTCTTGACCTCCTTTCGGCCTACTTCTCCTTTTGCCCCTCCATTCGAGTGCGCTCCATTTCCTTCCAATCAGTGAAAGGTGACTTTGTGAGTGTGGGGGAAAAGGGGACCTGTTGTTGTTTGCTTATGTCACTGACCCCCTTGAGTCTGATCAAAGCCCTTGACAATGATTCGTTAGCCCAACTCTGCTGGAATTATTAATTACCTCAGTAAATATCAACACGCACCACCAACTCCGTACAAGTTTAAAGAAATGAATGCTCATCGTAAGTTGAAAGTGAAGGATCATGACAACACTGCGTTCAGTCTTTGCATATGTTTCCATGACTTCACATTTCCTTCACTGCCGCCTGGATTTGTTTTCTTCCTGACATTTTTCTCCTGTAGACTGGCAGCACCATTAATGGAGCTGACATTTTAACATATAACTTTGACATTTCACTGTGTTATTGTTGGAACTGAACCCATGATTGTTCTTTTCAGTTTCAACCTCGAGAGAGTGTGTTTCCCTAAATAAAGATCAACGTTTAAACTCCCCAATGATGAATGATATGTCACCGCCTCGGATGTTTATTAATGATGTTGGCTTGTTGCATAATAGGCTAATGGTTAATAAGGCATATGTGTTGTAAAATCAAAAGAAAGTCGCCTTTCATGGGAAAGTACGATCCTAGGAGCGTGACTACAAGCCACACGCCTGGGTTGGGTTATTTATTTAAACATGTATACGAAGTAGCGTTTTTGAAATACAATAAAGTGATCACATGACTGAAGTACATACGGTACAGATAATATACATGAATGTTCAAACACTTTAAACAAAAAGAAGCAAACAGGCTCCATACTGACACATGACCAACAAGTCTGAAGTTTTTCTATTATTGATGATGCCAGCAAGTGAGCTGGGCATCTGATCGTGCAACTCCAAAGAGTGTGGCTGACATTTAAGCCAATGGTTATTGACTACAGAGAAGGTGATGTTTTAAAATGTCTATTACATGTCACAAGAGTGAAATCACTTTTCAACTGTTGCTTCTCTTCTGTATTTATTCTCTGCTCTGGTATCACCCTGCAAATCTGTTAAACTGGCCGAAAGACACGAGGAATTTGGTGGAAAAAAAAGAAAGAACAACATGGTTTTATCTTCCCTGCCTGTCGACTGCCGGTGTGTTGATTATAAATCGTTTGGTGCCTCAGCAGGAGAGCAGCACTTCATCAAGACCAGCCAGCACAACCTGCAGCCGTTTTTAAGCAAACAACTAAGCCTTGATTACCGGTGCCTGCTTTGCACTCACCCAGAAAGTGCCCTAGTGTTGACCTGTTTGCACAACATTTTGCACATCCCGTGTAAATGTTTGATGAAACATTTTATATGTTTCAGGTACAAAAGTTTCATGTTTGCACACAAGGCATATTCCCGGATGTCTGCAAAAACATTGAGTCAGTCCATGATGTTGTCTTGCCACAAATTCATTCAATGGCAATGTACTTAATAATAGAAAAACTGCAATCATGTTTTGTTTTCTCCCAAATAGCGTTTAAGCTGCTGCCACGTCAGGGCACAGCACATAGGACTTTATGATGTGTAACACATTACACATTAAGATGACATGAGCAGTTTGAGTCTGAGTTTGCTACTGCATGCTTTAAAAGCCATACAGAAAAATAATTAGCTTTAACTTGTTCAAGTGATAACAGGTGAGGCAGCTTTATATACATAAAGGGCGAACACAAGGTCAATGCCCTCTTCACGTAGTTAAAAATACAACACTCAACCCATTTATAAACAAAAGAATTTAAAACGAGTGAAAAAAAAAGTAGTTTACAAAAATCACTGAAAAGAACTTGCAGCACAAGAACAAGACTGGAAAAATATCATATCATATCCCAACTGGGTTTATGTTCAATTTGCATTTCTTTAATGTGTCCAAGCCATTCCATGATTTATAGAGCAGTACAGGTATCATAGAAGAAGCAAGCAAGAAGCTAAAAAGTGATGTAAAAGAAAGCAAAACATTGGGTCTCATTGTTCTTAAATTGCACTCATGCTCTTTTATACAACAAATGTAGTCTTCACCAATGTATGCTGTGTGCCAACCACTTCACAGAACACTGGGATACACACAGTGTGTCGTGGTTGAGCACAATTTTTACATTTGCCGTAATCCTACATGAAATGTTTTTATTTAATATTTTGAACACATATCCAGTGTTCAGGTGACTTATTAATAAAACATTGGGGTCCCTTAGAGGTCGCTGGAGAGTCAGTTATTCATCGGTGTCATTGTAAGCTAATGTGCATGTGTTATACACTCAGCTGACCAGTGGACCAGTTAAATCCATGGAGCTCTTAAAACACGCACTAACATTTATACACCAACACACACACCAGAAGCCATGTGCTGGTGTTATTGACAACAGTGGATGCAACGCAGTTGATTATTGCTGACAGTGATTGGGTTCACCAAGTAACCATTCACTACGTCACCAAAATAAAAACTTATTCACTGCGTCACCCCTTCTTTCATCTGTTAGCCTAGTTCAGAATAAAACCGCTGTCTTGAGGCCGTGTGTATGTGTGTGAACAGCGTATGTATCGTGTCTGCGTGTCGAGAAAAACAAATCCCAGCTTGAATGAATTTCACGTGCGCTGTCTCACTTTCAATCAGAACTAATGGAAGTGTTGGCTTAAGGTCAGCCCATCGCTCAGCAGAAATCGGATTGCAAGATTCCCACAAATACTGGGCCAGCCACTAACACATTAAACGTTACGTAATTTACAGTCTCAGACCCATCTCGCAGTAACACATAGCGTCTTTATTTGAGCTGATAACACATATGTATTTCAAAGTATATTTGGATTGTTTTTAGGCTATAATAAAGGTTCACAAAAGTTTAGATGATCATATTTTATTCATCATATCATGGGAAACGTGGATGATGTGCATTCTCTATGTGTCAATTGTCATGCAAAGACTTTGTAACTCATTTGGCCCCGCAGAAATTAAAAGATCTGATTCAGCACAAATGTCCAAAAGTAATCATTACGACTCCTTCATGACACCTAACAGCATGTACTTAAATATACCATGGATGATAATTATTATCATTTGCAGTACCAAGAGGTGTAATTATGCTGAATAAGGAAATAGATTGGGAACCACAGGCGAGTGTTTCAGCAATTAAGGCACATCAGTCACTGTCAGAATGCTGGGGCTGAACTGTAGAGGCACTCCATTAGTGGAATTACAGCAGCCTCTTAGTACTCTAAAGAGAGATGGGGATGCTAGCAAAGTTAATGATCCCCAAACGCTAATTTAGCACTTATGTCAGCCAAGAAATGCACAAAAGTATGTGAATGCTGGGAGATACACATTCCCACTAATAACACAGACCGATCTACACTGTGCAAGTGTGTGGTTCAAAAGTCAAGGTGTTATGTTCATTTCTCGAAAGCAAGGTGATGCTTATTATCAATATGTCATGATCTTGTCCTGTTTGCTTTTTTTTCCCAGTCACGAGCTGGAGAGTAGGCGTTCCCTCATGATCCACACTTGACACGAACCATCCTTGTTTCTTAGCTGCCTTTAAAAGCCATGACTGGCTGATCACTGGCTGTCGGTTTATTAAACCTTGCTCACGATTCCAAGTGTGTTAATTTGGCAGATGTTCTTGGCATTATTTTCCCCTCGTAGATTTTCGCCACGTTAGTGCATTGTACTTTTCATGTATTTTCTTGATGTACATTCTCTGTTTGCATTCTCGTGCATTGGATTCTATTCTCTTTTGAGTTGACTAGCAATTTACTAATACTTTTATGTATTTCACTGCAAAAAATATATGGGGGATGTGTCAGAAAGCAGACCATAATCAAGCCACATTTTGGGACTTTAAATTCTCCAAAACCTACCATGACGCTCTGTTTAATGGTACTCGGCAAAAACGGCGAAGCAACAAAAGTAGGAGAATGAGTCAGTTGAATGTGAATTGCCCCGAATTGTCTTGACTGATAGGCCTACCTGATCCTCTAATTGTATTTTACTACGTGGCTAGTTATTATCCCACCTTGAATTTTCAAAGAATCTCTTTGTGACATAGACGCTGGACTGACTGTCTTGATCATACATCACAATTTCAGTTCTCTTTCATACAACATCACAAACTGGGAAATGTTGTATTTTTACCATGTCTCTGAAAAGCTCTCATTACAACAGTTTTAGGTCTAAATAAGGACGGCATTTCAGGCTTTGGCATTTCCACACATGCGCCTGACCCGAGATGGAGGGAAATGTCAACACCAACATTTAATTTACTTTCAATTAGTTTAGTTGGTGTTCAAGGCCAGTTGTTTTAATAGAAAATAGTAATTCAATCTATTTTTCGATAATTCAATGTTTCTCTGACTTACCCGGTAATTCATTTAGCGATGCCATGCATGACCCAAAATCTGAAAGGCCAGCTTCTGCCAGACTGAACCCTGCCAACCTTTACCTGAATGCCAGTGTGAGGGCTCTGATGGAGGCCAGGTCGACCGCGATAGGAGGTTTTTTCACTACGGAGGTTCCATAAAGACTTGTGGGAGTGGATTGGCGTCTTGGAGAACAGTCAGTCTCAAGTTCATCAGGGAGATGTTTGGGAAGAGTACCAGACCACAGAGGAGGACACTCTGAAATTACATCCAACTTTGGCAAAGAAAAAGCAAGAAAAGTTAAGTCGGCCAGACCAGGAAGCTATGAAAAATGAAAAAGGCACCCACAAGACCCGGAGAAGTCGAAGATGAATGTGAGCCTTGAAGGGAACAAGAACCAAATCTTCATATCTGAGATTAGATGCCTTCAGGTATGCTGCCTCAGCTGATTATTTTACTGCAGAGTAATTATATGAATGCAATTAGTGTATGTCCTGCATTTGTTTTAGCGACTGCTTGCCTTTCAAGAGAAGAAGGGGAAGAGCAGGAGAGGGAGGAGGCGAGGGTGCATTATTGAATGTTTCGCCGATCATCATCGGTTCCCTAGCTAATGATAGGAGAGAGGATAAGAAGTCAAAAAAGTAAACAAGACAAATCAATAGCAAAATCAAATAAAAGTGAAGGAGAATCTGAACTGTGTGTGCATTTCACTTCACATTCAATTGCTTCATCCATGAGGTTGAAATGTTGTCTGAGGACAGAGACCCATTTTCTTTAGTGAAAAGGTATATTCATTCATCTTCCGAACCGCTTGATCCTCACTAGGATCGCGGGGGGTGCTGGAGCCTATCCCAGCTGTCTTCGGGCAGTAGGCGGGGGACACCCTGAATCGGTTGCCAGCCAATCACAGGGCACACAGAGACGAACAACCATCCACACTCACACTCACACCCAGGGACAATTTAGAGTGTTCTATCAGCCTGCCACGCATGTTTTTGGAATGTGGGAGGAAACCGGAGCACCCGGAGAAAACCGGAGAGAACATGCAAACTCCACACAGGGAGGCCGGAGCCGAAAAAAATCCTCGTCTCACCCCCCCTCTGGTGGTGTCCGTCCCTCATTCAGCTCGGGTCCTCTACCAGAGGCCAGGAAGCTTGAGGGTTCTGCGCAGTATCCTTGCTGTTCCCAGCACTGCACATTTCTGGACTGAGATGTCCGATGTTGTTCCCGGGATCTGTTGCAACCACTCATCTAGTTTGGGGGTCACTGCCCCGAGTGCTCCGACCACCACAGGCACGACTGTCACCTTTACCTTCCAGGCTCTCTCCAGCTCCTCTCTGAGCCCTTGGTATTTCTCGAGTTTCTCATGTTCCTTCTTCCTGATGTTTCCATCACTTGGGACCGCTACATCCACTACAACGGCTTTCCTCTGCCCTTTATCTATGATCACGATATCTGGTTGGTTCGCCATTACCATCTTGTCAGTCTGGATCTGGAAGTCCCACAGGATCTTTGCTTGGATTGGGAGGCAAGCCCCAATGAATGCAGATGATATATACATATTTTGCAGTTAATATAATTTTTGTTCACACACACACACACGTGTATATTATATATATATATATATATATATAGAGAGAGAGAGAGAGAGAGAGAGAGAGAGAGAGAGAGAGAGAGAGAGAGAGAGAGAGAGAGAGAGAGAGAGAGAGAGAGAGAGAGAGAGAGAGAGAGAGAGAGAGAGAGAGAGAGAGAGAACAAAAATTATATTAACTGCAAAAAATAATTCCACGTTTTGATCGACCCTGTCGGAGTTTAACTTCATAAGATCTTGCTGGTAAATCGAATGGCATTTTTTTTTTTTTGTCATTGTCTGGCATTCCACCAGTGAAAACAAAACCCCAAAACAACTCACAAGATTGCCCAGCTAGAAACAAAAAGATTTGTGTAAAAGAAAATCCTACCTATAAAAGCCTTACATACAAATGAAATGTCCACTATGTTAACAATATGCTGCTCAAACATTCAGGTCATTTTTATAAAGATTAAGTGCAAAGTTACCATGTTCGTGATATCAAAGGTCAAGTTGCTGCTTAGTGATAAATATCGCAGTTCACCTCAAGTCCGCGTATAATCATTCAAACGGAACCCCATAGTCTACATCTCAGCTCTCTGGTCCAGTCAGAGACTGTAACTCCAACCATTACTCAACTTGAATGTTCCTTGTACTTTTAATACCTTTTTTGTTTTCTCTGCTGTATTTGCACCATCTACCATTTTTTGTGACCGCATGCATGTGCTCATCAAAATGAACAACTACTCCCTGGCCAAATTCAATCTCCCGAGACCCAGACATCGATAATATATTAGTAGAGCAGTTAGAAGCCTAAAGATATCAGTATTGATCGCCTAGTTAGGTTGGGGTTGTTTGAGGTTGGAGACAAATAGCCTCTTTGTCTCTCCTAAGGAACCCATTTCATGGAATGAGCCACTTCTTCAACATGTGCTGCCGCTGCTGTAATTTTTAAGCGCCACCGAATGACAATGTGAGGCTAAACGAAAAAAAACAGGACTGCATCTCTCCTCCAACATTCATGCCATTATTCTGTATGAGTGTGAAAGGACTTGACAGGCCAAAAGGGATTCATACTTCTGATTTGGGTATGTGTCAAAATGCTACAAGCGGTGTATTCATCACTCTGATGAAAAACTATTTTTCCCAATATGAGACAATGGCTTCCTTCCCATTTCAAGAGTGGGGTGATCAATTCTATTTTATCTTTTTTTTTTTTAAATACTTGCTCTTTGTCATATAGGATCAGTGCAGGGGATCATTTCAGTGCCACAGTTAAATGGCAAGCTTTGAAGGTTGCATGCTAATCGTGCCATTATTCTCTCTGGATCATGGATCTTGCTTTAACTGAAAAAAATTTAAATCACTTTTCGTCTGGTGAACATGATGAATGTGCTTTATTTGGTTTCTCTTAACTGGGAAATCTGAAAAATCTTTGCTTCGGACTTATGCAATGGTTTGACAAAGGCCATTTTCTGGTGATGCATATCCAGTGTAAAAAATAAAGTCCTTATTATACACGCTTAGATGAGTCGTGCGGAAGATCTTGGTAAACCCTAACCTCACCCCAATCAAGCACATGTAAGATGACTTTGAACAGACATTCAACTCATGAACAGTGGTGCCTTGAGTACTCTTCCCAGAAGCAATGGTTGCTGTTATAGCTTTAAAAGGGGAAACCTCATATTCCACATTCACTTCTCCTTGGCTAAATAATGTCCCATAGAAGTCAGAAGACAGGTGCATCAGTATGACACCAGCCCCATTTTGGTTAATATAGGTCAGCTTTTGTATTTAGAGCAGACTATCCTTTCGAAGCAGGCCCATCTTAGTCTGGAGTTGTGTGTGAGTGTGTGTGCATGTTTTTCAAGCTCTACGGCTCTCAGTCTGCAGGGCTTTATGCTAATGAGCTAAATGCACTCTATACTCTCACTGCCCCCAACCAAAACCCACTTTGAAAGTGACATGGATCATGTGCTTTTCTGGAAATAAGTTCAACACGCAGGCAAACATGGGCCGCGCTCTTCAATACAGAATAGTAAAACAATGCAATCATGAGCCAAAGATAATATGTAAAGTAATCAGCGATCCAAACACCGGCAGTTTTCTTTCTTGGAATAGAGGAAAGCAAATACTTTATAGACACATTGATCATCCCTTTTGCCCCAAGCCTTTTTCAAGATGGCATTTAATGAATTCTAAAGGACATGAAGAACAATACAACTGTGATTAAATAATGACAGTGTAAGAATATAAATAAAGCAACTGATCCTGATATAACGACCATTCCTCTGCATTTAAATGGGGTGTTTCAACCCACAGGACCAATCAATTGGTAAATGGATTAGCTCATGTTTAGATTTAATTTCCATTCCCCATTCAGAATGGGTAATGTGATTAGCATTTGCCGTTTCCTGTGCAGAGGGCGAACTGGAATTACAGCTGTATTGCAAACAGCAGCGTCTTAGCTGGAGCTTTTTATATTTTACTGCATTGTGAAAATACATTGTTTGCAGACATGTCTACAATTTAATGGGCAAGCATGTCTGACTGAGTGAATTTCCATGCTTCCGGCCGCTGGTTGTCAAGAAATATTTCATTACAAACAGGATTCGACATTTTTCAAATGTCTGGTTATTCTTAAAATGATTTGACAGGGAGAAGACACAGTGCCTCTCCTGTAAATATGTCTCATTGTGATATATTCATGAAGTGTTGCTCACATGATTCTCCTCGATTGCAAACAAAGGCTGTCAATGTGTTTTCATTTACACCATGTGTATTATGTACTGTACACTTACAGTATCTCTGCTGTCAGCATTAACAAGCTCACGCTCAACTCACTTTCTCTTGTTAATGAATCAATTATTCATCTCAATTCTCAATAAGTAATGTGTTTGCCCAATTAGCGAGACGTTATGAGGCCAGGGATTCCACATAATTTACTATACTGTATGTTCTGGCTTGGTTGTCATCACACAGCAGAGTTACAGACCAATGCACCTGCACAAACACCAAGTCAGAACTGATAGGTGAGCTCAGACATTCATGGTAGATTTAAAACTAAAACAATCAGCATAGGACTGCACGCCTGTCCGTGTTTTATGTTATGTGTTGTGTTTATTTATTTTACTTTATGTAAACTGTTTTGTTAAGCGCTTTGTTACAGCTTCTGCTGTTGTGACAGCGCCATATAAATCAGCATGTATTGTATTGTATTGTATAGGTGAAGAAGCATCTGCACTTGGCCAATGTTCTTTTCACTATTGTTTTTGTCAGTCTGCCTAGTACAGCCATCTTGCTCTGCGTGTGCGTGTGCATGTGCGTGTGTGTGTGTTTGTGTGTCAGTGTGATGAAGGGGATATTGGCAAGCGAAATCTTTCTCCTATAATAAGTCATCTTTAAATGACAGCGTCGTAAAGCATTAGGAGAGCCGAGTGGAGGAGCCCTGCGAGAGCTTTGTTAGCCAGATAAATGTTTCTGCCCTGTTAGCCTGCCGTCCGTGTCACTTCTAATCAACAACAGTGACTGTTTGCTGCAACAGGTGCCGCCACACCTCCGGAGAATAATAAATGAATACAACCTAAACCGATGGTGGGAATAAAGGGTGAGTAAGGCCTTCTCTTTTGGCCAAAATGGAAGGCCAATTTACTTTGTAACTTGAATTATAACAATGCAAATGTTTCTGGAACCAATCAGATCTCAAATCTCCTTAATGGGATCTGTATCCTTCCCTCTGATTGGTCTGTCAGAGCAAAATGTGTTTCAGGCAACTTTGACCAGCCGAACACATCTGCAGACACTGATGCATTTCATAATCAGCATCTCTGCTGTATTTTATTGTTTCATTCTATGTTTTATATCTTGTCTACACATGTCAATTATATACTTTATGCCATTTAAGATCATTTATTTGTTCTGTCTGTCACTATAAGTCACTGGCATAGATAGATTAACAAAGATAAATTATTTGTTCGATATAAAGAATTTTTAGACACATTCAGTGAAATAACAATTTCCTGTGGAACACTTTAAAGTTAAGAGTTCTCATGGCATACTAATGTGCCCCGGCGCACCGGTTGGAAATCACTGCTATATACAGTATCTCGACTAATACTTACAGTCACTCAGCCATGTATCATTTCTACAAAACCTAACTTTAAAGATGGAATTTAGTCGCACAAAATGCACCAAAATTATGGTTTCCTACATTTATAATGCCCTCCCCCCACTTCCATTGGCCCTAACATAGCTTAATTGGAGCCAAGTAATTTACTACTGACAGGATCAATATGAAGAATCAAAGGCGGAAACAGGCCATTTTCATTACTTAGCACAGTTCAATAGAGGAAGCCATTGCAGTTATCAGTTGTTTTCAGGAAAGCTGAGAACCTGTCACAGGACAGTGACCCCTTTTGCCAGTCATTCTTCAAAGTAGATTGGTGATTATAAGTGAACCAATGATCGATAGGAATGATCAATAAAATAGCCATTTACTTCAATGACATCATAAAAAGCATTCATTCAAGACAGTACGTTAAGTGCATGTAAATCAATTGAATTTAGTTAGGGACACAGTGAGCGACTGGTTAGCACGTCTGCTTCACAGTGCAGAGGTGCAGGGTTTGACTCTGGCTCCAGCCTTCACTGTGTGGAGTTTGCATGTGGCTGTGTGGGTTTTCTCCGGGTACTCCGGTTTCCTCCCACTTTCCAAAAACATGCATGGCAGGTTAATGGACCATTCTAAATTGTCCCTAGTTGTGAGTGTGAGCACTAAGGGTTGTGACCGTGAGCACGGATGGTTGTTCGTCTAACTTTGCCCTGCGATTGGTTGGCAACTAGTTGAGAGTGTTCCCCTCCTGCTGCCCGATGACAGCTGGAATAGGTTCCAGCAAGCCCGTGACCCTTGTGAGGAAGAGTGGGTTAGAAAATGAATGGATGGATGAATTTAGTTAACGCTGGATTCATTTGGGCCTTTTTTTTTGTTTTTACAACATCACATTCATCCATCGACCCACTTTCTGTACCACTTGTTCATGTTTTGGGGGAGCTGGAGCTTATATCCAAGGTGAATTAGTGCAGAAGCAAGACTCTGCCCTATATTGGTTGCGAGTCACTCAATATTACAGCGATAGCAAAGTCAAGTACCGGTACCATGTTTATCATGTAGACAACCCAATAACTGCATGAACAGCAACTAAAGAAACAGCAAGACTCAGCGGTGGAAGAAGACATGCAGACTGAGGTAAACAGCTCTGTACTGGTTTTTTTTTTTGTAGGCACAGAAAGCTAGGTGTCCGGTTGCCTTCCATTAATTTGCAGCCATCTGACAAGATACATGCATGGCTTACTAGCCAAATGACTACCTGTCCTAAGGTATTATCTGGATAACATCGAATAACAATTTCATTGCATAATCAGATTAAACCTGGTAAAAAGGAACATCATGACATTGTTTATCCTAAATATATTTCATTAAAGATCTCAGTTCAAAAATCTCCATTTCAAAAAATATCTTTCACCCACAACCGCATTGACTGTTAAATTATTAGATTCTTTGAATCACTTTTTGAAGTGTTGCAATATCTGCATTCAAGAACATGCCAAAGAACACCATGTAATCAAAATAAACGAGAATATTTCAAACTGAATATGTGGATTAATCAGAAATATTTCATGAACAAATTATTCATAGACATGACGTGGAATATGTGTGGGATAATCATTTTGACAAATATATTTGTTGAGTACACGCACATACACGCACCACAGTATTATGTCTGATACGTTTGTGATTTTCCAGGCACTGGCAGTTTCTGAGCATGAACACTCTCCCCATAAGCCTATCTGCAATAAATCTTAACAGAATTTACGTGCCTGTCTACAGAGCATTAATAAAATGTGCTCTGGCAACTCTTAAGTGTGAGTGGGTGTGTATGTGCGTATTTATACTCCATCTGCCGTATAAAGTGTATTTGCATACACTCAGTAGCCAACGAGTCACTGCCACTGGAATGAGCTTGATTTACAGATTTAGACAGCATCCTTGTTGGGAAGTGGTCTCGGTCCTCTGTTATAGTGATAGGAAGGTTGCCTTAACATTTACAAATGTTCTGCAAGATTTGGGAATTTGTCGGTGGGAATTTCTGCCAGGAAAATTCTGACACACAAAACCTAAACATCCATGCTTTTATTGACCTTTTTTTTCTATCTACATATCCCTCCCAAAATCCTCTGCCATTAAATTAAGTGAGAGTGAATTGATGACTGCCATTTTTACTGCCAAGATACACTAAATTACTGGAGTGTTTTGCTCCCATTACGGTCATTTGCATTAGGATGGTGAAGGACACGCACTAGCTCCGATGAGAAGACTCAGTTTTGATGTGATTTTCTCTGAGCTTAAACAATACGAAACCTGCATAGGTAATATTTTTTAGGTTAGTTAGTAATTCAATCTGAAGTAGTTTTATGGACATACTGGAACAAATTCTTGATACGACATGGGGCTTTTTTGTTATTAATAATTAGACGTCAGACCTATGGCTTCCTCCCACAGTCCAAAAACATGCAACATAGCTTTATGACAGACTAAATTATTGCTGTGAACGTTGAGTGTGAGTGGTTACATAGATTGTCGAGGGTTTCAAATTCATAATCAGAGTCATCCAGACATGGCTACAGCATCTTTCCCCTTGATCCTGAACTGGACACATGACATAAAATTGATTGGTGGATGGGAATGGTGGGACAACTTTAATCATGAACCCCTGCTCACCAACCTCCACTACCAGTTGGACCCGATTTTTCGCACCCATGGTACACTGCATTATTAGCCGCAATGTTAATAAAGGGGTCTACTGGATTATTTAAAAAAATAATAATAAATTGAACATCGCTAGTCAATCTAGTGACCAGTGTTTGGGTTATTACTTTGGCTAATGCTAAATGCTATCTTGTTTGACAGTTCAACACCTGTTAAGAAGTTAATGCACTCACCAGGTATGCCATCTTCCTCGTTGACTAGAACCAAATTTTTTTATTTTTTCGTTACGGCGGCTATTGGAGGCTGGCTGTGTTGTTTAATGCAGACTCATGATATCGGTATGTGTTTAAAACATAAAAGATCCAATTGTACAAAACACATTGTATTTTCTGTCATTAGGTGAGAATAAATCATGAGCAGTGCTGCAGGGCTGAATACATGCATGATTGTGCACAAAGCTAATGATGACCTGTCATTTATATACATCGCAGGAAGCAACAAGAAGGATTGAGTTACAGCGGTGAAGCCTGGGGCTTTGCTTTGAGTGTAAGGACTGCAGATAACTTCAACACGCTTGGCTTTAAAGGAGTTCAGAAAAAGGATTGTGGTGATAAACCTGTGGAATCCCCAAGCACACACACAATTTATGCACATATTTCTTCATAACAGGGTCTCCTGAAAATAAGAATAAAGGTTGACAAAATAGTATTCAATTGAATTCCTACCATGAGAGCCATTAAAGGCAAAGAATTGTCACAAACCCCCATTTTACCAGTTGCCCACTAATTAATTTTGTCTGAGCTAGTTGCAACATTTAACGTGCTATTTCTATATATATATATATATATATATATATATATATATATATATATATATATATATATATATATATATATATAATATATTTGTTATTATTGCTATTGCTTCATAATATTGATGAATATTATTGCATCAATTTCATATCTGTCATCTGCAGGCAAAAATCATTTGGTGCTGTGGCAGATTTTGTTGACAGTTCTACTAATGGCTATTCGCTGCCTCAGCCGTCCCATCCCGAGGCGATCCCAGGCCATCAGGGAAACATTGTTTCTTCAGCGTGTCGCAACAGAATCATATGCATACAAAAACTGCAAAGCCTAAACTGGTAAATGGTGACCCATAGCAGATATCCCTGTATTTACATTTCAGGGGTTAGACTGAACTCACCTTCATTTACAGAGCACTTAAAATACTAATTAAAAAACAACTGTGTGGTACTGGTACAATTTGACAACAATTCTAGCGATATCTAAATTGTGTTGAATTTAAAACTTTCACTTTGTAAAGGGGTCATTATTGACACACTTTATCATGATGCAGAATTAAACATTGTACCCATAGAAACAATGACATTTATAAAATATACTGATGGAGATTTTGAGTCTGCAAAATTATTTAATCCTACAACATATACTCACAATTTTACATTTATACAAAGTGCATGGCTAAATTTTCATTTCTAATTCAACGTCGAGAAACATAGCTTTTATGCAGCGCTTCACAAGACTTTCATTTTTCTGTGTACAGAACACATTACACAAAAATTCAGCAGTGTTGCATTTTACATGGAATCAATTTGTTTCTTGAATTTTGACATTTTCAGACTTTGCATAGGACTAGCAATAGAAGCCGAATTTTTCTTGCGCGTTCAATCCTATAATTTTCAGAGACATGATGGGATTGTGCCAACAGTACCACTTATGACTACTACTACCAAAAAGATGTAACATTGCTCACCCAATCATTGCTACCACCTGATGAAAGTGGCTACACAATATTCAAAGAAGACAACAGCAAAGTACAACACAGGAGACAAATACCAAAGCGACGTACAATGACAGCAGGAACAATTGCAAAATAATAACTTCTTGATTCTTCTCCCAACAAACCAGATGGCATTTACAAAAAAAAAAAAAACATTTTTTTTAAACATTACAGATGCTTCGTAATAGAAAAGTAAATCCAACACATTATTGTGTGTTCCACCTTGTACAATCCACCTTGATCAAGACTTTTTGTCAGATCATTAAACAAGTGTCCCGAGGACTAATTGATGGGCTGTTTGGATCAATGATGACAAGTGCTGACAAACAATTCAACAGGACAAACAATCTTTTTCCTCTCTCAGCTAACCACCTGCAGTAACAGACTGGTCAAACGAATGTCAAGCATCAGTGACAGTTATTATAGAGAGAGAGAGTGTGTGTGTGTGTATATATATACACAAACACACACACACACACACGCACACACACACTCAATGCATTTCTGATTGAGTACAACATATCAGTTCATAATCACAATCTTTTTTTTAATGTTACTAACAAAATCATCTCTCTGTGATTGCAAAGAGGTTCCATGCTTCATCCCATCAATTTTCAATTCTTTCATCCCGTTGTTTTGATTTTGGCCCTTAATGCAACTTTTAGCCTAACCTTTGATGTTTGTTTTTATCCATCTTTTTTAAAAATGACTGTCAGTCCCTGCAATTGGAAACAAAATGTCAGTGTGTCTGTTTGATCCCTAATGCTTGGTGGGGTTAGACTGCTGTACTACACTTCATTAAAGCAGTATTTTATTGGGCATTGAGCAATATTATTGTATCGTATGACTGAATACATCGTTAACTTTGTTGTTGGAGAGTATTATATTGGCCTGTTCAATATAGCCACAAATCTATGGCAACCGGGCTTTATAAGCAAATTATAAGTACACAAGCCTCCAAGGAGTCCTAACACCCCCCCCCCCAAAAAAAAACAACAATACAACATTGAAATACTGCATATAATGAAGACTAATCTTTCTGATGCTCTATTCTTTTCAATATGTAGATATTTAGCGAGGATTTACAAACATTTTAGTAGCATACGTCAAACCATGTGATGATTACAGACATCATTTGTGTCATAGAGATTCAGTGGTTAACACGTAACTGAAATGTTTGGAAAACATACATTATATTTCGTTCACAGAAAAGTTGAACACTAGACATTATTTGGGGCGTATATGTATCTCATATACAACCATCTACTATACTTTGGTTACGATTTGTTTGCATGAGGTCTGGATGAGGATTTACTGCAAATGTAATGTTTGGTGTTTTAAGACCTTAATTGTGAATACAAGTAAAATCCATCTACTATAACTTATATGTTTAGTATTACATACTGGTATATCTGTACAACATGGATACCAATACTAAAAATATTATTGCTCTATTCATAAACTTACTCTTTGTCTATGCAAATAGAACTCAGGACAAGTTGATACACCGTATTGTAAGTACAGCACTGTGCTAGATATAGACCACCTCTAAGCATTGTTGTTTTAATTATCTTAATTATCAGCAATCTTTTTGCTGTTGAACAACTTTGCTCGCCAGATTATGCAGAGAAGTCGGACTCATATTTCTACATTCATAGCACTTAATAGAGGTACGGCGCATGTGCTAAGGAAGAAACCATTGCATCCGCAGAAAGGTACGGATATAGGAATTTACTTAATTTCTGTCCAACAATGTCATCAATAGTCAGAATCACCAAGGCACCAGACGCCACAAATCTGAAAGTAACAAGCAGGTGGACAATTAACACAAATGTGACGTGCAGCTTTTTTCACCCTTTTATAAGCACTTGACGTTGTAGCTATGCTATACACTGTTGTCATTACTGTATTAAATTGATAAAACAAAACATTAATGCTGCTTGTCACTTTTGCACATTACTGTATTTTACTCTTGCTCAACAGAAACACATAATACGTGTGTCATCAAAGTTCCAGGACTGGCGGCACAAAATATATTTTCAAATTGCAATCTTGGTTTTCCCCTTCAAAGTAATCTCCATGGAGTCGAAAACACATTCTCAGCCTTTGCCACGTGTTCATCCACTCTTGGAAGGATTGGTCCGGGATCCTCCACAGTTGACATCACAGCCAGCTTGATGCTGCCCACATTTTCAAAACAGGTCCCCTTAATGACTCCTAGCTCTTTGAGCCTGGGGGGGGGGGGGGGGGGGGGGGGGCAGATAAAAATTCCGTGGAGCTACGTCAGGTAAGTCCGCATGGAGATATTCCTCTGAGCCAGGAACCTTTGGATGGCATTGTAAGCAGGTGCGTTGCCGTGGTGAAGCAGCTACGAATTGGCTTGACACCACTCTTGCATCGCCTGGAATCTCTTTGTAGACTTGCTGGTTCATCTTCTGGCCCACGGTGAATAGGAAAACTAGTTTGGGTTTGAAATCTAGCTCTTGTGACACGGCTCCCGGAACTTTTCTGACACACTTTGTCTACACACCACAGAGACAAGAGACATTTCCTTGGTATAGTATTGCACTATTCTCAAAAACCACCTAAATTAGAAGAATAAGTATGTCAAATTCCCTTTGATCTCATGTAAATAGTGGCACTTAACTATGATTGTAGTGAGAATATTTCCTCAGTGTGGGACAAATAAAGGATATCTTAATCTTAGTCTTAATATCCCTTAAAACACAATGCTTGACTCAATTGGTCAACAGCCACCTTTCCGGTTGGAAGGATGGAATACTCAAACGGAGGAGGCATTAAATGTTCCAAAGTCAAGTAAGGATCCTTCATGATTGGTAGCCACCACACTTGAAGCTTGAGCTCATGAGGAGAAAACCGATCATTCGGTTTGCACAATACATTTTGATTCATGGAATATTCTCTGCTACACACAATAGGATTACAGACAGCAAAACAACACCCTTCATTTACACTGAAATTGGCCATTTGGCCATTGGAATTGTAGACCCAGAAGATTGTTCCAATATCCAATTCCTCAGTTCTTACCTTTGAAGCGTTCCAACTAGTCGTGGAAACATTCTTGACTTTTGGAACCCTAACATTATTAGCATCAAATAAAATATGTAGGGTCACGTGGAAGCCGTCGTAGATCTCTATTGGTTTGAATCCTAGTGTGGCAGTAGTGAGTTTTCTTTGTGTTGTGCCATTGACTGCCTAATTTTCATCTTGAAACTCCTCAGGACTTGACACTTCATCATTGCTTAGGACCTCTCTGTTGGTGAAGGTCGCTGCGAGGGATGCACCGAGTGCTTGTTTGACGGGCGTCATCTCTGAGAGGATGATATTATCATGGCTCACCAGTGTGGCCTTGTCCATGATCTCCTTGCTGTGTTTGGAGACCACAGCATCAAAGAAGTCATACTTATGTGACAGCGTGCCACTTTCGAATATGTACTTTGTCAGGTAGGAAAATACCACATTTGCCAAAAAGGATGCCACCATGGCCACTGTCTTGAATGGGAACCTCTGCTGGACAAAATACTCGACATCACCGGTGAGGTGGTGAATCTTCTCCTGGATCACCCATCCAGGGTAATAGATGAAAGGAGGAAGTTTTAAATAGGGTTCGCCTCCACCAATTCGGAGCAAAAGTCCAAAGACGTAGGCAGCCACTGAGCCGTAGGTATTTGTTCCTTTGACGAAAAGGACGCTGAGCAGTTGGGGAAAGACTATGACATAGACCAGGTCCGAGCTCAGGTACCACAGGCCATATACTGTTCCCGTTAACAAAGCCATGGCTGTGGCAAGGGCTCCGAACACGAAGATAGTGAGACGCATCACCCAGACAATCTCCCGATCCGAAGCCTAGGGCATAATTAGAGAATGATCAACGGAATACTGTATGTATCCATCAAGTCTTGGATGAGATATTTGTTTGACTTGGCTCATTGGTTAGATTGATATGCAGTGATTTGACTACTCTGTTAAACATAATGAACATAGTGTATTTTCAGTATTTAAGACAAGAGTAAGTAAGTAAGTAACAAATTGAAACTGCTACATGAATGCTGACAAACAGTATTAATGGTGCAAAATGCTCCAATTTGTGACAAACGGATCGAGGTCTTACCGACTGACGAAATGCAAGTTGATAGATGTTCCTGGCAAACATGGAGCTGGCTGAGAGAATGGAGGAATCTGCGGATGACATGACGGCAGCTGACACTGCTCCCAGGCCAAAGAAGGAGATGTAAGGTGGGCAGAGGTGCTGAAGCACAATGGGGAGGATCATGTCGGATTCGTCTTTATCCTTTGGAGGGAGGGCCCCATAAGACGTCTGGTTCCAGTCTAGAGATGAAGATGGGAATTTGAACTGCATTTGTGATCATGCTTCCAGGAGTCAGCAAATTGTAGTGGGTTTATTGTGTAGAGGGCTGTGGAATTCATTATGTACATGATTGTATTGCAATTCAGTAACAGTCACTAACAGCAAGCACCATATTAATATTACAATACCTGCCCTGGTGAAAGATGATAAAGTTGGTACATTACATTGCTTGTATACTGTATGTTAAAATAAATATACATTTGAGGTTCTAATTTTATACGATTTACACGATAGGTGTCAGCTGGTTTGCAGGCTTGACTCCACTGCTGTTCTGACTTTCTTTACTCTCCCAGCTTGTGACATATTTTCTATGCCATGTTTTAAAAATTAATTTCATTCTCTAGAGGTGTACATTCTCCAAACAAGCAAGGGTTGGTTAATGCTGCTTGGTTATACAGTACATGATACAGCTTCAGACGAGCCGGGTTAATTAGCTCATCTTCAGATGTAATATTCACTAAATGTACGTGTTCTAATGGCTCTGTGCTTGCCGTGGCCCGATGCGTCTGCCACTCGTTTACCCTCGAGTCACAGTTGGCATCTCCATTTACACATCTGATGTAAGCTTGGATGCTGTAAACAACCCCGCGCGGCAACATTTTTCCTGTGATTGGAATATCCTTTTGCGATAAAGGTTGTGATTCCTGGATTGTTTTGTGATAATTCATTATGACTGAGAGATTTTGACATGTTCATATTCTTCCTGAACTTGAATTTGAGAGAGGATGGTATAGCGCAATGATTCCCAACTAGTGTGCCCTGGCACATTAGTGTTCTATGAGGGATCATTGGGTGTTCCGTGGGAAATTATCCAATGTCAATTAATTTGATACAAATAAATCCATCCATCCATTTTCATGCTGGAGTCCAACCCAGCTGCCTTCGTGCAGTATTGGTAGGTGGGGTACACCCTGAAGCTGTTGCTAGCCAATTGCACGGCACACACAGACGAACAATCATTCACGAACAATCATTCACGCTCACATTCACATCTAGGAACAATTTTAGAGTGTTCCAATAACCTGCTATGCATGATTTTGGAATGTGCGAGGAAACTGGAGTACCCAAAGAAGACCCATACCTGCAAACTCCACACAGTAAGGCCAGAGCTTAAACCCTGCCCCTCTGCACTGTGAGACGGATGCGCTAATCAGTCGCCCACCGTGCCGACATACAAATAAATAGATAAATACAGGTAAATGTTTATATTCACAACAGGAAAAAAAAATCTACCGGTAATGCTCTTCCACCAGATGACAGAAGGTACATAATTAACCTGTATATCCACTTTTGTGAATCGTTTTGCCAAGTGGTGTGCCGTGAGATTGTTTCCAATGTGAAATATGTGCCTTGGTTCAATAAACGCTGGTATAGAGTGAGACAAATCATATCGAAGATGCAGTGCATAGTTAGGCTGAAACCAGCAGAAGCACACTTGATTCAGTTAAAAGCTAGTTTGTGGTCTCAAAAACAAGATGAAATCGGGTAAGGGAAGTTGAGCAACACCCGCGCAAACTTCCACTATGGTACAGCGCCAATGAGCAAGGTAACTGGCAAATGACACAAGAGTTCATTCATTTTCCCCAGAAAAAGTGCTTTTTTTCAAACTCCCATTGCATCCTTTGAGAATACCTCAGATGAAGGTAAACTAAGGACCCAGCACATATGGCAGTGTGTATTTACCAGTGGATGCCCCTATAGCTCCTATGAGGATGGAAGGAACTGCCATGACCAAACAGCCGAAAGCAGCGAGGAAGGAAAGGACCTGGGCGTAGGTAGCTGAAGAGGCAGAAAGAACCCGTTGAAAATAGACCTGCCAGGGAATCCCCCCCAACATCTAGAAACAGAAATACAATTGTATTCACGTCTTATAGAGTTTTTTTTAATCACATGAAGTACGGTAATTGCAATTGCTCCCGCCCCCAAAATAAACATACAGATTTACGGGTTGGCATGATGGATTTTCCTGAAGCCAGGTATACAGTAACTTACCAGCAAACAGAAATTATCTGCCCAGAGCCATTTGTCTTCAGGGTCAATTTTCCCCAGCCAGGGTGACTGGTGGATTGCCTCCTTGGCTGTCACGCTGATGTCGGACACGGCAGGATTGGACAATGCAAAAGGCACACTGATCCACTGATGGTCAGATGACATTGAATGGAAATATTGCAACAGTTAATTGATAATTTGTGTCATGTTTCTGGAATTTTGTTTGACTGTGGAACTCACCAAACCCACAAAGATGCAGAAGAGTTGAACTACGTCTGTGTAAGCAACAGAGTAGAGTCCTCCCACAAGAGTGTAGAAGATCGCAATCAGGGCTGAGATCACAACTGACATGTTGATGTTTATGTCCACGATCACACTCAGAGTGGCCCCTGTGGGACAATATCATTAAAAGGAAACTCGTCAATATCAGTATTTACCAACTTTTATTGGGACGAACCACATATTATTTAAGATAAATCTCACAGGACACCAAACAACTATGTTCCACTTCTCCCAAAAATTTCCTGGCACCTATATATGAACAAAATGACATTTGTAGCCAATCAATAATTTTCACATCAATTAAGTTAAGAAGGATAAATTCACACAGTACACCTGATGATCACACAAATGCGCGGTGACATAGTGGCTGCAAATCACTGGTCTAGAAAGATTGTACCGGTATTTAAAAAATCACCTACCCAAGGCAGATAAAATGGCTGCAGACCAGAAGATTTCACCCATGACAGCAGGGATGAAAAGCAGACCCCCCATCCTCTTTCCATAGAGCTGTTGGAAAGGATCCAGCATTGTGACATAGCCACGGGATCGCATGGGTTTGGCAAAAAAAAGACCACCTGGAATAAGTTAGAAATGATGTCACGACAGTTCATTGCAAAATGTGTATATTATAGGACTTAACACAACTCAAACACCTTCCTAACTAATGGCTTGGGACAAATGGAAGCCACATGCATCACTAGTCCCCAGAACCTTGTATTTGTCTCAGCCAATCATCAAAACATGTATTGCAATGCGTTGCCGGAATCGAACCTTGCACCATGAGGCGGATGTGCTAACCAGTCATCCACAGTAGCACTTGTATTTTTTTACATGAAAAAATAAATGCTTTGTATTAACTGACATGTCATATTAGCCTCCGGGTCCTGGGGTCACTTGATGGTCAGTTAGGAAGGAGATCATTTTGATGTACTTAAAGTTTAAAGTGCTTTATTAGCAATGAACATTGTTATTATTATTATTTTTTTTTTTTTTATTGACGGAAGTAGCCTGAACCCGAGTAAATCCTATAGGCTATTAAAAAAGTGCAAAAATTAAAGATTTGTACTGGAACAGTTGTAAAAATTATGAAAGACTTAATAGCCTGAACTTGAACATATAGACCTGGCCTGGTATACACAGAAAATGCTGAAAATGAAACAAAGCCTGTCTGGGGACACTTATACACAAGTTTCCACGTGTTTCATTTTTTTTATTCCTCTTCAAGTAAATGTGTCCTCAGTTGTTACATTTAAAGCCTTTTAGGCTATTTATAGGCTATTTAATTTAAGTATTGTCCTCTTTCAATAAAACATGTGGAAACTTGTGTGTATACATCTTCAAGGCTGAACTCGCTGAACTCCAGAAAAACACAGAAGAACTTCTCCGACAAACTTTCCCCTTTGCTCGACAGTTCCAAACACGTGGTCAAACCAAGGTTTTGCCTCCTCCCATTCTCGTCAATATTTTTGTTGCCGTTTCCACTTTTGAGGATGCGGTGGAATCTCGGGAGTATCCGTTGTAATTGACATTTTTATAACTTGCGGTGCGGCCTGATCAGGACAGGCAGCGGAAGCGCAACGGGGCTGGGCTGCCTGCGTGCAGGCAGACATATGGAGGATTTGGCACAGAGCAGAGGCAAATGCAACAAATTGACAGCGGTTAACTTATTTTTACAATTGTAAAACAGTTTTGATTGTTAAAATGTATTGTTCTACCCTGTGCATGATTTTTAATCAACCGATAAGGAGCAAGCCTAATTACACATGGGAAATAGTAGTTGTTACCTAGAACAAGGCTGAGAGCGTAGCCGAAGGGTGCTTGGGCCCAAGCCAAGCCATAGTCAGGCAAGTAGACATACTCAGCTGTCCCATTGATGTAGCCTCCACCCACCCAAGTAGCTGGGAAAAAAAATGACACGATTAGTTGTTTCACTACCATTGGTTGTTTCTATGGTAACAAAGTGCTACTACTCACCGGTCATTGTGAATACACCCACAAACAAACCAATGTCCCGGCCACCGACCATGATCCTCTCGCTCCGGTCGCCGCCATCACCCACTCCGGAATTCTTGTTCTTCCACGCCGCCCAAATGCCCACGAAGAGAATCACCAGATAAAAAACCACAATGGCCACTATACCCTCAACATGGATGGTCATCTTGGTCCGTGTCTTCAAGTGCTCATTGAGAAAACTACTGCACAACAGAGAAAAAGAAATGGAAGAAAGAAATATAGATTGACAGTTCTACGTGTACAGTATTTAGTCCAAATCTACACATCACCTTTAAGAGCAGTCAAGGATGACCTAATGTTTTGAGATAAGTTCTCTTAATAAGTACTGTATAGCAAGAAACCCAACCCTGCTCAAATAAGAATAAGAGCACACCATTTTCACATCACAAATAAACATCAACTGCACATGAGCAGCCAGTGACTCTAACATCCAATGTGAAAAGCAAGCTTTTTTTCCCCTCAGTGAACAAAAGAACAATTCTTATCGTAAAATCAAATTAATTTGTGACAAACAACAAAACACCACAACTTTTTTGCATGTGCACAGTGACCAATGTCCTTTTGAATCAATGGACCACATCTGTGGAGGTATTTTACATTCTTGTATGCGTGTAGAACATGGTTCGAAAAGGTATTTCAAGGTTTTCTAAGATCGTATCCTGTGCACTGTGTATATAATCCCTTATTACAAAATGCATCAAAGAAAGACAACTTAATAAAATGCTTTCTGTAAATATTTTGGCTTATTTAACTAACATGAAAAAAATTGAACATTTTTGATGCTTGCACAATATAATGCACATCATTTACAATCTCTTTAAGCAATTGCAGTGCAAATTAACCCCCACTGTAAAACACATTCCTTTTCTATTATAACTCTTATGCAGTATTATTATTGAAAAAATGTTCAGGTTTATGTCTTGCGCCTCAAAATTAACACACACAACAAAGGTTTCAACTCTCATATGCTGCAGATGAGGCTACAAAAATATGTATTTTGCCATTAAAATGTAAATTTCTTTCTAGTTCTATGGCTAATGCATTTCTTTTCACCCTTAAATTTTATGAACAACATCCAAAATGGACAGTGGCACGGAGCAATTCAGAATCCATTAAATATTTAGCTTTTAAGAAAAAGACCCACATAGTTTTCTTTAGTTGTGTACATTTTAGTTGAGTAAAATAGAATATGATCTGATTGATTCAATTCAAGAGAGAAGTTATGATAGAGCTATTGTTTGAACTCCAATGTGCCGCAGCCAAAGAATCAGACCTGAGTCGCAGCTCCTTGGTACGCCAACCTTGTGATTTCTCAGGTGCGGCAAAACACTATTGATCCATGTTTAAAATCAACATTTGTCACTTTGGCTACTTGTAGACTAACACATAACAGCTTAAGAAGTGGAAAATAAAGTGAAATCATCAGCTCACCTTTTTCTTTCAAGGAATATGAACGAGTTGATGCCCACAGCCAAAAGCAGGAATAAGGAGGTTCCAAAATTGTATCAAAGTTGCCTGATGGACGGAAGTTATATTTCACCTTGCGCTGGTGTTGAAAGTCCAGGCTCGATTATCTTACAGTGTTTTGAAGTCTCCAAATCCCTCGCACATCTGTGGGAAATACGTGTGTGTGTGTGTGTGTGTGAGTGGGAAATACGTGTGTGTGTGTGTGTGTGTGAGTGAGAAAAAGAGAGAGAGCGATCGAGAGATGGGGAGTGAGAGAGAGGAAAAGGTGGGTGGGGGTGGTTTGTCGTGGGTGTGGAGATGAATGGGAGTGGTGGGTTTATTGGATGCTGTCAGGGTGGGTAGATGCTGGATGAATGTCTTCCAGGGTAGGACCAAAATAGCACCTAATAGAGAGTGGCGTGACGCACAGCCTCGCCTGCAAAGCTTTCCAATATGTGAACATCATATTGGCAACAGGATGAAATGTTCACTTGGTTACTTTTCAGCCTTGATTCATAATCACCGGACTGGCCTCGCTTGCTCAACTATGTCAAAGCACTTGCGATACTCTGGTTATAAAATGGTCAAGTTGAATGATTTGCGTGTCCATATTCCAAATTTTATGGGCCACTTTAAGTCAGCAGCTGTGAATCAATCGTTTTAGATCCGCACCACGAAGTCTTAGGTTTAACACTCAAGTTCAGAGCAGTGAATGTCATGTCGGAGAATTTATGAGGTGGTGGTACTGGGAGAAAACAATGGCTTGACTCTTATTTGAGTGCGTCGTGTGTGCTACAGGTGGTTAGTCAATGTTCTTTCTTGAAGGCACTACTTGCAACACGATAAAAAATAACAGTAAACTCATTGGTCATCATTAGTTTACGCTCAATCAGGGATGCTAACTCATAGTACCAGGCTATGAAAGAATAGTGGGCTGTTGTTGTTTTGTTTTTATTCTCCCAACTAATTTTAAGCAAACCTTTCAGCTGATCAATTCAGAGTTTTGGTCCATATAACATAACAATTTGTCTTGGGAAACAATTGGGCAGTGGTGGCCAAGTAGATTAGATTGCTTGCCTCCGTGTCGACACTTGTTCAAAACAATCCACCCACAACACTGCTGGTGAAACGCGACTGCGGTGTCCTTGAGCAAGGCAGTGATACCCCGAACTTCTCCTCCCACTTCAGTGTGTGGCACTAACTGTGTGTGCGGTTTTTACTGCTGTGATGGGTCGAATTCAGAGGTAAAGTTTTGTGGCTGTGTGTATGCATGACATATACAGCTAAAGGCAATTCTTATTTTAATTAGTGGCTAGAGTCTGGGATCAAAAACTAAACATACTGCAATACGTAATTTTCTGGTCACTATTTTAAGCTTGTTAACAAGGCTTCATTTGTAGAGGCTGTCAAACAGAAAATGACAGTACTGATTCTTTTAATTGGAAAGAGTTGAATGACTGTTTTATACTTTTTAATGCTTCATCTGTCGATCAAAGTTCGGATTACAAAGCTGCGCAGGAGGCCATTCTTTGTTTTGATGATGAAGTGCTTGCCACAGGCTGTCAACAACAATTTCAGACACCGAAAAAGATCTCAGTCTGGTGGAGTTTGCAAGAGAGAGGCAACACAGTTAAAGGTCGAGATGACTCGAAAAATGTAATTCTGTTGGAGCTGTTCAAGCGTTGTGTGCATGACAAGTTCACTCAGAAGTCAACCATTAGACAAAATCACCAGGCACCGATGCCCAAATCATCTCACATATAAACTCACTTGCCTCCAAAGCAGGGTTCTGCTCAACTTGCAAACTGTCTATAAGTGTGTTGCTTTGTTTGGACGTTCACTGACTGGGTAACTTCTTCTGGTCCCTTTTTGCAAAGCTCTTCTAAAATGGGAGGTGCCAAATAGGTTTAGGCCTTTAATTCAAAGGGAGTTGTGTCTGCTTGATGAAAATGTGTCGTGTTGAAAGGTGTGCAATATAACCGAGATGGAAAAGTGCAGTGAATGGAGATGGATTTCTATTTGGGGACACTAGTTTAATGTGCACTTTATCACACGAAGCTGAGATTCAAATGCAAAACAATATTGTGTTCTTAGTATAATGTAGTGCAGGGGTGTCCAAACCTTTTGCCAAGGGGGCCAGATTTTATGTGGTAAAATGTCGGGGGGCCGACCTTGGCTGACATTCTTTACATTGAACAACAATATTGTTCAACAAATTTTAGTAAGCCAGTCTGTTTCACATTTCCATTTTTATTTTAAGTTCAACAATCTTAAGAATTTCTTTTGGTTCATTTGAAACAGGTATATCACATGCAACTGCTTATTCACTTGACTTTTTCTTAAACGGAAGTCTCCTGAGTGCAAATTGATTGATTTGAAACATAAAATGTATCACCATGACTTTTCAATAGTCACAAAACCTTTGACTCGAACAACAGGGAAATGAACAAGCAATACACATATCCACAACTGCAAGGATTCATTTGAAATATGACATATCAGTCAATATAAACACGGAGTGATGTCTTGTTAACTCGTGAGTGATGCCCTCTAGTGTCTAAATTCTATTATTCATTTAGTGACTGCTATTACTCATTTAGCCACTAGAGGGAAGCAGTACTCTATGAAACATCACTCACCAGTCTACGAGACCTCAGTCAATGCAACACGTGTTCCATTGCGCCCAACCTGCGGGCCAGACGGCACTGATTTTATGACAGGGGCCGAGGGCCGGATGAAATTCGACCGCGGGCCGGGTTTGGCCCCCGGGCCGGGCTTTGGATATGCCTGATGTAGTGTCTACACTGCTACTTCCAATGAGTGCCCATTGACGGTACTTGGTATATAGAATAGGTTTACTGTATGAGTGTTTGAATAATCCCATCAGTTCTCAAAAAAGAATTGAAATACTTTATTTCATAAAGGAAAAGTGCTGAAGAAAAACTCAGTTCATTAAAAAAAACATATACGCTGTATATATATTTATTTCTATTTTTGTAAATTTCCCCAGTGTGGGACAAATAAAGGATATTTTATATAAAGGACCGTACGGTTAATCAATGGCCTCTCCTTAATATAAATATTGTGGGACTGCTATCGTGACAGCTGTTGGCGGCAATGTTATGACTGGTACCGTAATTTAGCTGCCGTGCAGTTGACAGGCTGACGTGCACACCGCTCGGGTCTAATTGGGAGCGGCCATTGTTCATATCGTTTTTTTTTTTTTTTTTTGCGGGTGCAGCCGAATGAATGCTTTGTGAGAGAACACTACATACAGGTTAAAAAAATATATATATCGTTACAATGATTGGGTCAGTGAAACAAAATCATATGCATCAAGAAAATGATAGATGAAATGATGGCATTGAATGGGACACACTTTAATGTTGTCCAATGACGCGGTGAAGGAAACAAATCTACATGAATATATTTCCTGATCTTACCGAGCTACAAAGTATTCCTAAAACGGACAGTATTAAGCAGTATGCAGTGCCTTTCGGGTTGGTGTTTCAATCTAAATATCAGAAGAAAATGAGCGCATCAACATGTACTGTGACAGCAGTACAACTTGGATGGCGAAACGCCGCCCTCTAGTGGTACTTTACCCACATTGCAGCGTGATGGGATAAGTTGCTCCTGAAAAGTTCACTTGACTGTTGTCATTCAGTACTGTATTTCAATTCTATGTGATGCTCAGGTGAGCTGGTGTTAAACATGATTTCCACAGACACATTATACATAATTATTCAGTCTGTAACCACTGCTGGAGGCCGAGCAAAGTGAGGGTGCACAATTGCCCTTGAGAGCCTCTGTAGGATTATAGGGAGGAGCCGCTGGATAGGTATTGTTGATGTACGGAGGAGGGGATGACGGCTGACTCCTTTGCCTTTGGGGATGCCTCTGCGGCCGTGCACCGCTGCTGCTCCAGCACAGGACCAGTCCTCCGCACAAACTGAGGCAGGCTGATGCGTAACCGAGATACACCGCCAGCCCGATCTCGTATTTCATGCTACTTGGAAGGAGGGGGTCATAGAAATCTGTGATTACATCATTGGTGGTCCAAGACACCGTGGTCAAGCAGAGTAAAGCGGCAGAGAGAAAACATATCCCTCCGCTAGTGACTAAGGGAGACTTGATTAATGAGCCTTGGGCAAAGTAGGTGCACTTCATCCCCATGACAGAAACCACAATTGCCAGGACGGATGTGACACAGGAGAGCACCATGAGTGCACGGGCAGCCTAATTATGAGGAACAAAAAAACATTTTACGCAACATGATTTTTTTCAGCTTTATTCTAATGAAGAAACTTACAAGCGCTAACTAAAGTGTACAGAGGCAGTACTGTACCTGCATGTCCTGTGGCAGCGCCAGTAAAGATCTATACAGCTCACACTGATAGATGCCCGTGCTGTGCCATACACATTCCATCCACAGGCCTTTCATGTAGGCAGTGGCCGTGATAATGTTTGAACCGATGTAGGCTGAGCATCGCCAGTGTGGGAGCAGAGTGGCAGCTACAGTTCCCACAAACCCAAGCAGGCTCAAGATGAAACCGAGGAGCTGGACTGTAGTGTTGGCCATGCTTGACTCACGTGTAAAGACTTCCAAGCTGCAAAGTTCCACATGTAGTTTCAAATGCCAAGCAGATGATGAGCACAGAAGGATATTGGTAAGTGCATTCACCAATTACAGCATTAACTGCACGTGCATAATCTAACAAGGTCTATGAAAAATGTTGTCGATGCATTTTTTCACAACACTTTTAGAGAGGTATTAAATCTAGTAATGCGTTTATTATTGTGGGTGACATTTGCAGTGTTGTACGACTGCATATTGAGATTCATTGTTTCTGCACCGTGGCTGTCTTCCACATTTTACGTCAATATGCACCATTTTCAATGCCGCTTGTCCTCTTTGGGGTTGCGGGTGAGCTGGAGCCAGGCCAATCGCAGATCATATGTAGACTTCGCACTCACATTCACACCGATGGACAATTCAAAGTTTTCAATTGACAACATTTATGTTTTTGGAACGTCGGAGGCAGCCAGTGTGAAAAACACCAGCACAAGAAGTACATGCAAATTACACACACAAAAGGTGGCGTTCGGATTCAAACCTTTGATCTGAGTGGCAGACATGCTAAATCCTAGTCCACTGTGCTGCCTCGAAAATGACGTTGAATAAAATAATAATTGATCGGGGTGGACTCTACCTCTCATTCTTAGCTGGGTTCGGTTTTCAATCATTTGTCATTCTGTACTGGACAAATGGTTGAAGAAAACATGAGGAACACCTTTCAGTATGATTAATTTCAGTTTGACACTACAAATCTGAAACATTACAACATGTGCTCAATCTGTACCCCGATGACAATACCCCAACAGTGCATTTGCAATCAGTAAAATGTATCATACAGCTGTCATTTTACTGGATGGGCGGACCTACTTATATCTAAAATACAGAAAAAAAGGCTGTATGGACTAAAAAGTACCTTAGACGACAGATGCATTTCTGAGTCCCTCGGGCTGTAGATGTAGTTGACTCTTCCAGTTAAGGGCACTGTCCCCGGTCGTACAGTGAATTCCAGCGAGCTTAAATTTCGTCACGGACTCTGAGCTATTCCTCAAGTGTGAAGCAAAGGAGCTGAGACTATTCTGGCATCAGTCTCCGCTGAGTGGCAGGTGTCTGCATCTGTAACTAATGAGAGCAGTTTTCAGTTTAAAGCTTCTCTCAGGAGGGCACACTTTTCGAGTCTATTGCTAACATCCTCACCCCCACCTCCGGCGAGAAGAAATTAAACATTGACAGAAACCAGCCAAGCTTGGAGTACTGTACTGATATAAACCACAAACTTTGAAAATGCACACACTTATAAAGGTGGTGTTCAAGTATTATGCCCTCTGCTAAAGTCTGACCGATAGTATCATTTCTGATATGATGTGACACGAGCTCACATCACACTTGCTGTGGGAATTTCACAGCAGCACAACTCGCTCAGTCAAGTTAAGCATTTACCTCCTGCTGCATGTTTTGAACAAAAGGTCAAGGAGAAAAGAATCTTGAGAAACGACTTGGTAGTTTCACAACAGTGGCAAGCTAAATTTGGCACCTGCCAAAATGTTGTTAGCACTCTTATAGACAAATATCACATTCTGTATAAAGTTCATGGCCCTCAGTTAAATGATATAATGCATATTTGTACAATCTTTCAACAACTAGAACACCATTACAGTGGAACCTTTAAATTGGGAGACAATCCATTCGTTGTTTGTCATGTCATAATTTGTTTCTCATGAGACTCGAGCAGAAAAAAAAGTGTTCCTTTGGTCACTAAGAATTGGAAAAACATGTTTTTAAAACAATGTATTAAAATAGAAGTTGGCATGCAGCTGTTTACTTTTTCAGTTATGTGGCATACAGGAATGTTAAAATGACACTTAAAATAATATTGGATACACATTTTATGACAGAACCATTTTTTCTTGTTCAACTGAACCACTGTCGGAAAAAGTTTTCAAATCTGAACAAATCGGATGTTGACCAATATCTGGGAACAGATCGGGTTCAACTCTGAAGGTTCCACTATATTTAGTTTTCTACCATGTCAAATAAGGGAAATTAGAAAAACAAAATACATGATGGAGAAGAAGGACTGTGAATGACTGGCGACGGTAAATGCACATCTGAACATCTGCCTCATGGTCATAGGGATGCAAATGGTACATTCGGCCTCGAAGCAATCCACACGTTGGTCTGCAACAAGAGGTTATGCAGTATCATAAATTATGTTTCCAATGTGATGGCTTGTTGCAAAAGACAAGTGAAACCGTTCTGTTCGGTCAATGTCAATATAACCATACATATAGCTCATACTATTGAACACAAAGGTGAGCTTTTGACACATGTCAGAGTGGTACTTACGTTGTGGTCAGCCCCACGAGGTCATTAAAAACAGAAGCTGTTCTCTCGTCTCCTGTTAACAACATCTTTGCCCTTCCTGGTCCATCTGCAGCCAAAGTACACAACCTGCTGGAGAACGACAAATGATTTTGTCCAGCTCTTCTCCGAAGTCGGTTGACTTGAAAAGCTCAATTCTGAGGTGACGATCTTCTGCCAAGCGTGCCTGTGGTCTGGGAGACGCCATTTAAATGTGGAACACGTAATAGTCTTAGTTCGACAGAATAATCCTGTGATTAGCAGCTGAGCATAGCTGTTGTGCAATGTGCTCGACGCTAACACAATGTACCGGTAATGGTGTCCTGAGCTAGAAATATACATTGTCTTGCGTGATACAAATCTTTGTAGACTTGCTTTAAAAGACACCTCCTCTTACAGAGCGTATAAATCAGGCTTTACATTTGTCACCAACCTCATAACTACGCACTAATGGATAAACAAGCAAAAATTCACACACACATTAGAGGTCAGTGGTGTGGCAATTGTGTTTATCGATGGTCACATCACAGTGACGGTTGATTCCAGGTCAGAGTACAGTTTATTTGGTAAAACCACACGTAAAATTTGATAAGTGTGTTACAGTATGCCATAAATCAGAGTTTTGCACCTTATCACATGTAATAATTGTAAATGTAAACTGAACAATGTCATTAATATTTGAAGTTTTGTATAGTAAGGAAACAAAATGCTAATCATCTTTTAAAGCTTTTTGGGGGGAGAACATTCATCATTAATAGTTTGTCTGTTTAGGAAATTAAGTATGCAGACAAGGTGAATAATAAGATTTTGAACATGTGAATTATTGTCCTGTAAAATAAAAACCCTGAAGGCACTTTTTTCCACATATGCCTCAGCGTTACATCTGCGATACAGAAGCTGATCTGCACTGGTTTGTTTATGGACCAAGCGTGCATCCCTTGCGTATTAAATTCAGTGTGAGAGCCCACATTCCATAACTGCCCAGTCACATTGAACATTTTCCTGTGCACTTGATGAACATGGTTATGACTGAGAAATAGTGTTGAACTCAAGTCGAGGGAAAAACTGCTCTTTTAGTAGGGACACTTGATCCACAATTTTAGCTCCAGTAGTTGTACAGTAATTCACAGGTAACCCATAATATTTGTCCAGAATTTACTATATTTAAAGCATACAATAGAATTAAACGCTAGACTTCAGCTTGTAGCTAGCCAACAACCTGTTTAACTCTTTAAAATCCGCTACAATAAATGTTTTACTTTTTTATATACAGCATAGTAGAGTGCAGTTCGGTTGTATTCAATAGCAATTTTGTTTTTAAAGATCAGAAATCAAGAAGATTTTAAAGATGTACAAATTTTGCTTCTTATGTGCAATAGACTTTCATTGAATCATTATTATAGTACTTTTACTTTTCCTGTACAGTATTTACATTGAGGAAAAGGCCAAATGGCTTTTACTAATAAATTTAATTTTTTTAAAATAAATAACTTAATGAAACCTAACAAGTACTTGTACTTTATTATTGGTTATCGTGCTGGTGCTTCGGAAAGCAACGTAGTAGAAATAGCACTTGGTAGAACACGTTTACAAACGTCTCACCATTGAAAAAATTACAGTTGGGTCTCACTAGTCAGAGCAGATTGCTTGACTCTCTAAAAGCAGTCGACGCGACCAGATAACACGAACTCATTTCACAGGTGTTATTTCTACAGGTAAAGCTACTTCATCAAATGTTTGCGTTGAAAACGTCTTACGCAAGCGCCGAGTTTCATTTGTAATGCGGCGTCTCGCTTAACGAGTACAAAAATACGAGTAAGTGTATAGGTGTGTGATTTAAAAAAAAGAAAAGAAAAAACGGTGGAAATCTATCGCTATTACTTTTATGTACATTATGGTGTCACTGTATAGCTAGCCGACTAGCTAGAAAGCTCAATTAATATACAGTATTTTAACTCCTATTTCCAGTGATTACATACGACAGTAAATAATGGTGGACTGCGAATATATTTGGCATTTTACAGTCAATAATGGCGAGAGGAAGAGCAAGAAGGTACAGCAGGCCGGAGCCGTCCAGTTGGGTTTACCGTCCGGTAGCCGTAAGAACTCGCAGTCAGATGAAGGACAGCAGAAACGTCTTCCAGAAACTTCCACTGGAGGTTTTTCATCTGATTCTGGACGAACTGTCTGGTAAACATGTAGCAGTGTGCTACGAATCAACTTAGATTATCTGTCAAGTTTAAACGTATTCGTAGATTTAAGTTAAGAGCAAAACTACTTGTAAAAGTATGAGAAAGCACATGCACCGTGTATACAATAGATATAAAGCCACAATTATAAATATATTACTCGTGCCAATCAAAATTGAGTAGTAGTAAGTTTTCAAGTGAATTAAAGAAATATTTTCGTATTTTTTGCTTTTTATTCTCGATCAAAATGTACTTTTAAAACATGTTTTCCAGTGCTGGAGGTGAGTGCATTGTGCTTAGCGTCCAAGCAGATGAATGGATATGTCGTGGACTATATCAGCACCCAGGCATGGAAGAGCAAAATGATGCACCTAAACTTTCATCACACCAATTGCCCTGAGCAAGAATGTTTCAAATATTTCAGAAACCTGGGTAAGCAGTTGGGGAGATTAACATGAATGTACGTATTTTGTTTGTGTGTGTACAGTCTATATATACTGTATATATAAATACATTAAAAAAAGACATATGTACTGTATACACAGTATATATATATATATATATATATATATATATATATATATATATAGAGAGAGAGAGAGAGAGAGAGAGAGAGAGAGAGAGAGAGAGAGCACCGTACTCAAAATGTAAGCGAAATGAAATTTGAGGATGAACATAAAACGCACTGCAGCCTTAATAGGTTCACTTCACTTCACAGTTCACTTATAAGGTTAATACTGTAGTGCACTTTATGTTCATCCAAATATGTGTAGCGTAGCTGTATTAATGGTGTTCTTTGTTGTCTCAGGTGTATTGTTCAAACGATGCACAATGTTACTACCTACAAAGGAGAGGCTGAAATGTATCCTGCACAGGTTTTCACAGGTAAGAGAGCGTACAAAACCCCCCTCCCCCTAAAACAACACAATGAGATATGTGGAATACTTATTCATTTTTGTGAAATTTCAGGTTCCTTGCTTCTTGCGGGAGACATGCTCAGCACCAAATTGCATTGGTTTATCCAGATATGGGGTTTTTCTGCAGGTGAACTCTTAAGTGATGAATGGATAGATACAGCTGAAAAAAAATTATGCTCCAACAGCTTTTTTGTATTGCTTTCTTTTGCAGACCATAATTGCAGGGTGGGATGAGTTTGAGTGCCAAAGAGTGTTCTATTTCCTGTGTGAAGTCACCGATTTGCTGCATAAAATTGAGGCAGTCGTTACTACTGGGAAACCTGGTATGGGTCTAAAATTAACATTATCTCAAAATGTTATCAATAGGGGCCTGGACTTGTCCCCACAAAATGTACTTACTTGACTGGCTCGTGCACAACCCTGAGCCCAAACCCATGGAGCATGCTTTGGATGAGCCAAATGTTTGTGTACACATTCTGTTGACATTTTGTCGAAAGACCTACAGAAAATTAGTTGGAAGTATTAAAGCTTCAATGGGAGAATATACTCAATAATTCCTTACAAGAGTCAAGTAATTGCTTTCTGGAGTCTGATCTGCTGAGAAGATTAGTGTAGAGTTCAACGTGGAGCCCAAATAGCACCTTAATAAAACAACAAAGCACCTTTTCAATCCAAACTTTTGTTTTGCGGTTTCTTTGCTGCGGAATACTTATAGCATCACTTTTCATCTCCCACTTTATTACATTTGGTTTGATGAATTGAAACATTTGTGTGATAAATATGCAAAGAACACATAAATCAGGAAGGGGACAAATACTATTTCATGGCACTGGGCTGTATCCCGTTACTATGGCAGCGTGTTTGAGAAAAGCGGAAAATCATACATTGCCTCTCTCTCTCTCTGTCTGCAGGCCTCAAATTCTATGAAGAGTTGGAGATCCGCTACTTCTGCCGCAAGGTTCTGCTGGACTTATCCCCGAACCAATCAGACTGTCAATTTTGGCTCCTGCAGCTCCTAAAGCCCTGGCCTTTGGTCAGCCAAGCACACCTCCTGTTAATCCTATATGGGCCACAGCTGACTGAAGGTAAAGTGACCGTCCTTCAGCCGGGCCTGTGCTGTAAGACAATAGGTGGGCAGGGTTTCCTCCTCCTTGCAGGCCCCATCAGTTGGCAGGATCTGGTGGAACGGGAGCTGCCTCAGGATGCTCTGTGGAACCTGGCCAGGGCCATCCTTTTACTCTTCAACAAACCTGAACTGAAAGACTGGACATTGCAAACAACCCTAGCAGTCTTTGAGGAGATGATTGGTAACACCATCCGTTTTCCCCCCAAGATAAGCGCTATGAATGAAACATGTCCATACACGTATACCAAACAAATGGAATGAGCTGATTGGGTTGTCACCGTGTTGTACTTTTGCAGTCATTCCTCGGCCATGGCACTTGGAAAATATTGCCCGCCTCTTGGTGGTATGTGGCAATAAGTTATGCTACACTGTCTTGGCAAGCAGGGCCCAATCTGGACTAATCAAAGACATTGCCAAAGTCATTGCGTACATTATCCTGGTAAGTGCTGATGTTATTGTACAATTTATATTTAAAAAATGCCCCAAAAAACAAGGCGTTTAGGAATTATTGTTTTAATACAGGATAGCAAAGGAAGATGCATATTCAATTCGATTCAAGATAATTTTGTCACTGTTCACTGATTCCCAGCCTTTAAAGCACACCACCCTTTCCATTTTACATTATAACAATCTTAAAACATCCACTAAAAAGTAGAAGTACTGAAATAATGATAATTTGAAATATGAGTGCACTGTTGTGGCAACAAAACTGCACATTTATTGTAACCGTCAACGTGTTTTTCGGTATCCGGTAATCGTAGGTCTGTGAAAAGGATGGCTATGAGATGAGTTGGGTGGTGCATTTGGTACAGCAGCTCCACATTGGCTTCAGCTCAGATGTCCAAAAATTCACTTTCATCCGCCATCTCGAACACATGTTCTCAGACATTATCGCAGAGTTTCTTTACATGTATGAAGACGGTAAGTCGGGTCAGCGCGTCTTTTCTTTAAATGACACGTCGCCAAAAATCTATTAACGGTTTGATGTGTTTTCAGGAAATCATCCTGGGAACAGGGACGTTTTTACATCCACATGTCTCCTCCTGGATGCGAATGCTCGATTTCATGCAAAATTCCTTCACTTGTTGCTTAAGTAGGAACGATGCAAAGTTAGTTGCCGTGAGAATATTTCACAAAGTAACTTTGTGTCAGTTACATTTCAGTGATGAATTTGTTTATTGGCTTGATGGCGACATTTCAAAACAATTTCATATTTATGACAAAGGAAAATATTTATTGGCACATATTTATATGCATTGACCCTGTATGTAATTAAGGTCTTGATGCAGTTTGTTCATGTATTTAATGCTGTATTGATGGAGCTTGTTCATATGGACTATTGATTCCACGGTTGGCGTTTGCCACAAAAATATGGTCTGAAAGTTTGGATGGAATTTAAAGTTGTATGATTAAATGAATGTTTATGAGGGAAAAAAAAGAGTTTGTGCAATCTTTAAAATACGTAGCCAGGCTTTTATTTTCATCCATGATAAACAATATGTGTACAGAAAAAAATAAGTATGAAAATGTATGAAAAAACATGTTTACAAAGACTAAGATGGTACTGATATTGTTTTGGTCAATATGTCATTCAAACTGTATTTAAGTCCTTTGGTGACTTAATTTCATCCATATGATAACACTATAATGTGTTAATGTTTGACATTTAAAAAAAAAGTTTCATGTTAGCCTTAAAGGGAACAAAATTGTTTCGTACAAATTATATTAGCGGAAAATTGCCTCAGCATGCTTTGAAAAATTTTTGTCGTACAACATAAAGACGGATTGATATCATTCCTGATTAAAGGTTGAGTGTCCAACGTTTCCATTGGCATTTCACTCATTCACTTCGCCATTGTTTTGACATGACCTAGTTGAAGAAGAAAACAAACAAACAAACATTCTAAGTTCGTTCAAGCTTCTCAGCCAAATTTAAATGAACAGACACAATAGGATTTTCTAACAAGCAACTTTTCAAATGTATGCCACTGAATGACATGGAAGGTGAGGGAGTGGCCTGGAAATCATCCCATGTTTATATATTTTTTGTGAAGATCCTCAGACATTACCGATGTCTTTAATTTACACACACACATTCACACACAAAACTGCTACAACGACCACTTGGACATCAACACACAGAACTGTGATAATGGACTTACTGTGCAATTTGTTCTATGGGTATGAAAAAATAAATGGTTGTCAGGAAGCAGGTGGCATTATTCAATAAAATAAAGCAGGATTCCCATCTATTTCACAACGCAATGACAGTAGTATAACATTATAAATTCACGTGCATTACCTTGGAGCCAGTCCACCCCCTCCTTCAGGCCTTCTCCCTCGACAGCATTGCTAGCACTGAGGGAAGAAAAGAGCAGGTTGAGGATTTAATCGCCTCACAGCGCACGTTAACTTTCACAACTTGGAACATTTCAACCTGCCTAGCGCTTCATCCCTCTGCCTTCCATCTGTCTAATGAGTAAACAAGCTGGCAAATACGTATAAAAGAGACACACCTGTATAAAAGGGTCAGTCAGGTTCAAGTCTATGCAGCTGTCACTGCCAATTGATATATTACCAGATTGCTCAGTTCACCTATTTCATTTCAAGGGTATTTCATTTCCTTTAAAAAAAAAAAGAAAAGCAGAAGTAGAGTTAAATGGGAAGTATTACCAGATGTGCCAAGGTTTGTCTTTGATAGTCTCCAAACACAACATCTGGGAGACCTTAACCGACGACATGGCGTCATGGAGATCCATCTTGTTTGCAAAGAACAACACGGGCAGCTTTTTATTGCAAATATCTGTGTGGCAACACAGAGGACAAAGTAAAATCCTCAGTGAAGATGGAGTTTTTTTTTTTTTTTAATATTGACAAAGTGTTCTGGAAGCCAGATAACATTGTTAATGTGCAACCAGTCAAATCTTGCTGTTTATATGGTTATTGTATTGACACCACACGAGTCATACAACACACTGCGAACTTGAAACAATTGCAAACGCGATGTCACTCCCTCAGACGGGAAGTTGAAAACTGCCTCACTATGTTTAAGTTGTAAGTCCTAGAGTTTCCCTTTCTTAAATTTTCCATAACGTATGATACAGTTATTTGTTGAGTGCCTTTAGCAAGGACAAGGTGTTAGGAATCAGGTGTGTGTCAACTTGTATTTATTTTTTTAATCCAGGACATTTGTTCAGTGCAGTTCAGTTGTATTGAACTGCGCTGAACAACACATTTGTATGGAATTATTTAGACATCCATCCATTATCTGAACCGCTTTATCCTCACGAGGGTCGTGGACATGCTGGAGCCTATCCCAGCTGTCTTCAGGCAGTAGGCCGAATACACCGTGAACCGGCTGCCCGCCAATCGCAGGGCACACATGTGGTTGACAGCAGAGCCAAGTATTTGTTGGGGTGGTACTTGATGTGAGATGTTAACTAACCAGGACTCTACTTAACGTACTATGTATTAGTACTACCACTGAAACAAACAAGAGAGCATTGCAGGGATTTAGTAGCATACCTTTATGGTTGAGAAGAGTATCAAGCTCCTCTTTGGCAACGACCATTCTCAATTTGTCACTGCTGTCGATGACAAAAATGATGGCATGGCTTTCTCTGCGGAGGAAATGAGGACACATATCATTGAGGAGTTGAACTGATTGGAAGAAATGAGCAATTGTTGTGTGGGTGAGTGTGTGTGTGTGTGCATACTTGTAGTAGTGCTCCCATAGGTTTCTGTATCTTCTTTGGCCAGACATGTCGAATACTGTGAAGGAAAGGCTGCTTATGCAGAGAAAGAGCAAAAGAGAGCACAGCCACATCAGAATAATCTGGAAATGGGGATATTAATTGGTTGAAACAGGAATTCTTATACATTCAAAATGCAAGACTCTACCTTGAACTCTTGAACTTTTCAATGTTGAAGCCAATGGTTGGGACGACTTCTTGTCCTGGTGTCTACACCCAATCGCACACACACACAAAACAGACAAGTAATGACAAGTGTGTCAACGTGGAAAATATTGTATTGCAAATCGGATGGGCTTTACCTGACTAACATGTTTCCACTCCTCTGAGAATGGGCCTAAGCAATTCGAATGCTGAAAACAAGCAATCACTCAATGACCGCAAAGCAACGTACTAGAGCGAATTATTTGCCACCGCCGTCGGTTCTAAAAGGCTCAGATCGGTTAGTGAGTCCAATTACTTACATTAGCTGGTTTCAACTGGTTGATGATGGTAGTTTTGCCGCTGTTGTCCAGTCCCAAACATAAAACATTTACTTCCTTCTTCTTCAGGCCCAGCCACCCTGACAGTTTATCCAGCAGCCCCATTAAATTAAATTGATGCTACACTTTTGAAATATACTATCACCCCATTAATTTTTTGATTACTTGGGGGGGAAAAAAAGTCACAACCCAGGGCAAACAAGTGTGTACCCTGTATTTTGGAGTGAATACTACAACATGCTGAGATGTTGCCTCTGCATCCCATCTTCCCCTATCCCCAGCTAATCCTATTAGGAGGAATTAAGATCTGCAAACCACCCGGTCTTGGTAGCTTGGACCTGTGTCGTCCTTTTTTTCCGGATGAATTTGATTCATTAGTGTAATGTGATGGTGTGCTTGACAACAGTCACAACAACAGCAGCTGCTGTAGCTGATCCTTCGGCCTGCTTTGCTCTTACTCAAAACCGGTGTTCAACGTTTGAGTTTAGAATGAAGGAATTGAACTTTTCAACAGATCACCTCTCGAGATGATTAGTGGGGCAACAGCTCCACCTCTTGACTGACCGGCTCTTGCTTATTCATTTTATCAGTTCAATAAATACAATTTCACGGATGGTACTGAACAATAGATTTGTGACACCATATGAAAAGGTTTTTGGCCATTATTGCTTGAGCAATGTTTTAATGAAGCTTGAGTACTACTCGGTATACTGAACATCTAAGTAAGCTAATGCTGACCAGGGTTATACAAGTTTATTTCTTTTTCACCTTTGCTGTTTAACTTCAGTTTGTTTTAATTAGATTATAGAGGAGTTTTGTTTCATTTTTTAATTTTTAGTATTGGTTTTAGTTTTTTTTTAAATATATGGAGTACAAGATTAAAAAAAAGATAATGAATTATTTTGTAATACATTAAGATAATCTGCACCCGACCATCTTCCATCATCTGTATGGCCAAACAGTAAGATCAAAGTAAATATTGTACATTTAAAATGAACCCCAAAAGCTTGTTGTTATTGCTGAAGATGAAAACGAAGTACATTTTTACTACAATGATAGTTTTATAATCGTAATTGTTTTTAGTTTTAGGTCATTTTCATTTTAAAATGTTTTTTCCACTTTAGTTCAGTTATATAGTTAGATTTCGTTTACTAGGACAACCTTGATGATCGCTTATGAAATAATTGATTTGTCTTTGACCAACTCTTTGTTAATCAGGTTGCCATGAAGCTTCTGGGGAATGGATCGTTCCATTGTTGCCACGGCGACTAAACAGGCCAAAATTGGATGCTTGTTTTTGTACTACATGTGGTTGGTATAAACGATATTAAGTGGCATGCGGTCCAAATTTGGCCAAAGGAAAATACAGTTCTGTATTTTCATCATCCAGGCCCACTAAACTGTTATGTTACGTGATTATTATCCTCATCTAAAACACTTGTTCCATCTGCTACCACTATATAAATTTTGTCGAAAACAGTTGACTATTTTTGCAAAACTCCTATTTACTCCATCTGTCCCACTGTAATGGCTTAATATGTCAAAATGTGGCAAAAATAATAATTTATACAACACCAGCTAGCAAAGCAAGACCTTTACACAGAACATTTAAAAATAACGGCATCTTACAGGTTTAATTTTATACTATGTACACAAAAGTGATTTGCATCAATACAAACTGCTGTTCCACCTCTTTTCATTCACTATTCAAAAAAAAAAAGCAAAACAAATCAGCCAACCTGCTGAGCTTTACGGATTTATTTTTCAAATAAATATCTGCAGTTAACTGCCTCTTTCGGTGTGCAAGATCTACAACATCTCTTTGGAAATTATAAAAAAATAAAATACAAGAATTGTAATCATTAGTATACTTGTACTTTGTACAAAAGAACGTTCTAACATTGCTCAGCAGTAGAACATGCTCAACAAACAGCATCTGATATTTCCCATTGACTGTAGATGGTTTTGTGCCAGTGAAAGTGGATGTAATGTACAGTTGAAACTCTGTGTGTGTGTGTGTGTGTGTGCGTGTGTGTGCGTGTGCAAAACTTTCTGATTCCTGATGGCTGGCGGCATACGAAGACTGAATGGAGCAGCTCTCTGCTGCCAGTTTATTTTTTTCACTCCGATGTATATGGTCTATAACTGGATTTAAGGGATACCGTAGGTCCTTAGATTCCACTGAAATGTGTTTACTTAAGTGTGAACAGACTGTAAGGCATAGATGTGTGTGCATGTTAATGTTGCTTGTCGGACAAGATCAATTAAGATGCTGCTGTTTATGTTCGTGCTCTCTCCGATAACTGCGTCATGACTTGGAAAAGCTGCCAGCCTTGCCGACTCCCCGTGATTCCACCAAGAAAGCCTACTCATATTTGTTTTTCCATATTTATATCACCGTCTGTTTAACATTGTTTTCCCCAATGAAGATAAATAATTTTAATGGCAAGCATCTGACAACATGACATCAACTACTGCAGATCCAAAGGTTTTCATTTCAGACTACTTTTATGTACACTTGATTCCTATACTGCCACAAATTCCACAACCTTTACATGATCACAAGGTAAGCACACAGTGGCCTGCCTATCAGAATGACCGTAAAACACACGATGTGGCCTTGCTCTGAATACACAGTTCGTTCTGACCCGACTGCCATTAATCACCTGTGCAAATGAATAATACCCATAGTATTTGTCATAATCCTGAAGAACCATAAAGGTCTAGGTTATTTATATAAATATATGTTAAAAGGATATAATATACTTATTGATAAGTTATCTGAACATTCATACTGTATGTTAAGACAGCAGTGACAGTTTTCTGCCGGGCAACACTTAAAATCCACAATTAAATTTTTTTTGAAGTTGCTCTTTTTTTTTTTCTTCATGGAGGCAAACAATCCTGTTTAGCGAGCTCCAAATGTGTCATAGAAAAAACAAAAACAAGGATGGTTTGTAGGCTCCATGTTTGTTGTCTCCCATTGCACAATTCATCTGAGACACTGAGGTGACTGCATGATTATTGCTGATCTGACATAAATAAATAAACGATTTGAAATAAGATTCAGATTGACTAGGCCTTTTACATATAGATCTGCACATACTGTATAAAGATATGCGGTCATGTTAATAATTATCGATTACTTGCCTATACACTTTAACGTTCAAGAAATCTCCTCGACTTGCTTCTCACCACTTTCTTCAAGTATTAATGGTCCAGACTCCAAAGACAGAGAGTCAAGTAATGCACACATGATCAATGATCATATTACAAAATGAAAAGTGGTGACGGTATATATTTTTTTCCAAGAAAAAAAGAAACGCCAAAAATTATGTAGATTATGTCCATAAATCTACATGTCTACGATAATGTACCTCCACACAAAAAAATACCGCAGCTGTAACAAGGCATTACATTCCCCTATAAGTGAAGGCCTGGGCCAGACCGTAAAGTCTTTTGGGCGGTCTAAAAATAGTCTGGTCAGACCAGCTATACTGGGTAAGGGGTGTGTAGTAGAAAAAGTGTCTGCTCGTAACTGCTAGCCTGGGAGGCAGTCTGTCCAGTCCAATGACGTCCTTCCTACAGACTGTCCATGGGAATTAGTCTCAGGCACAGGCTGTAAAGTGTCTCTTGCACAGTCTAGACTTCACGGCCATCTGCTGCACCAATGTGTCCATTCCAAGTCACGTGAAAGGGCGACCTCATACGTGGAAGCCTTTCTCCTGTTCGTGCAGTAGCTGGAGGTGGAGGGTCTGTATGCTGCTGATAATCCTCCGTTGATGGCCAATCAGATCCACCCCGATACGCCTTACATCCCTGGGTGGAGAGGGGACACGCATGCGTGGGCACAAAAATGGTGAGCTGCATTACAAAAGCAGATGATATGATTGGAAATGATAAATGAGCCGTGAATTGCGAACAACTGGGAATAAGCCTCGCAAATAAAAGCAGAGCCGAGGGAGTTCAGAGGCGTGACGTGATATGAGCAACATTTCTGCCCAACGGGGAGGTTCATCATCTCTAGTTGGCTTTTAATTGAAGTCTGGAAAGATATATAATATTACTGATATTAAGTCAAAAGGCTTGTATTTATTTCATGTTTAATTAAAAAACAAATTGAATGCTGAAACGTCAATGTTAAAAATGTACCTCCAATAAAGTATAAGCTAAACTGAATGTGAATTTTATGTTAATCGTCGTTAGCGGCGTCAGTTCAATATAATTAATAATGTGTAATCTATTGCAGTTAGTTTTAAAATTAAGAAATCAGATCATATCTATGTTACTTTTCAAGTCGGGTAATCCATAAAGCAAGTTACTTTTTCAAGGTATCTATGGTAACACTGGTTATTACTGCTAACAATTTCCCATTAGGTTTGTGATGTATCACGTCATTTCGGGTTGGCTACTCACCCGATACTCATCCTTGCTACAGAATCCAATGTGTTGTAGCCCGCTGCCATGAAGTTACTTTTGTACTGACTCATTTTGATGGAGTCCAGCCAGTCGCCAATAGAGATAAACAGTGGGTAGTCCATTTCCTCCACAGGAGACTCCGGTAGGCTGACGAAATCAAAAACACAGTATAATCAGACACTGGCAGCCTTTTATGAGCATCTTGAATTCGCAACATAATAAATTTCAAAGAGCAGCCCGGTAGCCCAGTGGTTAGCACGTCGGCTTCACAGTGCAGAGGTACCGGGTTCGATTCCAGCTCTGGCCTCCCTGTGTGGAGTTTGCATGTTCTCCCCAGGCCTGCGTCGGTTTTTTTCCGGGTGCTCCGGTTTTCCACCCACATTCCAAAAAACAAAAAACAAAACTACTATAGAAACCTTACTGTTAGAATTTTAAAAATCATATGATCATCATGTCCATCCACAAATAGTGGGTGTGGATTGCTATTCCTCAAGATAAAATCTCTACTAATGTATCAAGGTAATTATTGGACACCAAGGTTTGTCCCTTTTCCAGTGCCAAATGTAAACAAATGCCCACAAGCTTTAAGTCAGTTGTCAGGGGTACACAGGCAAAGATTTAGAAAGGTACTGCTCGACTTTCAAGACATTTTACCTGTAAGTGCCTACCTCTGAATGTCCTCGACCAGTGGCAATAAACTGCCGGGATTGCGGATGAGTTTATCCAAGAAGGAGACGACATCTGCAAATCTGGGCCGATGACTTCTTTCTGTCTGCCAGCAGTGCAGCATCAGTTGGTGGAGGGCCACAGGGCAGCCCATTGGTGCCGGAAGCCGGTAGCCCTCCTCGATAGACAGAATTACCTGGACAGAGAAGAGTTCAATCTTATACAGCATTTGTATCATATAAGGAATATAGCCTTCAATAACATTAGGCCTTAAAAAATATAAAAACTAAATAAAACCATAATAATAACATTGTAATAACATAATTAAATAGAACGTAAAGAATTAAACACTGAAATTCAACCGCAAATGACGGTATTACCCGTTCAACCTCTTCAAAGCAAGCACCTAACCAGGTGTTTATATGTTGCAAATATATTTATTTTGTTGGAGCTGTGTGAGCCATTTGTATTTTTTAGAACACCATTTATTGAGCATCATGTTAATTCTAAAAAGCTTCTTCGCACGGCGTGAGCAAGATGTACAGGGATGAAGATATAATTAAAGCGACAAATGCTAATTCCAAAGAACTCCCTGGTTTCTGTGCCTGTCTGATTCTCCATTGGTTGAACTATGAGTGGACCCCCCCAAACCGTCCACTGTATATTCAAGAAAGCACAAACGAATTTGGCGAAAAGATCCATGCAGTTCTTGTAAAAAAACTAAAACAAAAAACAATAACAAAAACCTCAACAACAGCAAATCCAAGCTTAGAGTACGAACATATATATGTGCCTACGCAATGGACGTTCATACTACATTTGCAGTGTACAAGAGGAGCTTCAGTTCGCGCTTGACCCCGGAGGAGATGGACAAGTTGATGCTGCAAAACTGCCGGCTGCACTTTGAAGCAATTGTCAAACAACACAAATCCTCCCTGAACCCCATGGCCGGTAAAGTGTGTGTACACATATATGTGTATACTGCAAGTGCATCTCTATGCGTGTATGTGTGTGAGAGAGAGACTAAAGGGATTATGTGTGCAGCTTTCACATTCATCTGAGTTAGTGATGGATATGCTTCCAAGGCCCTTCCAATCCCTCACCACAGCTCCCGGATCGGCGGGTCACTCAGGCACAACTCTAAATTTCCCCTCAACTGGATCAAAGTCTGATAAATCTTTGACCTTTACACTTTCTCTTCAGCTGACGGTTCACGAGCAACGCTTGGTGAATATCTCATATTCCATTTTTGCCTCCCACCTTCCTCTAGCTGTGCCTACAATATTTAATGAGACAGAACTAATCGAAAATTTGGACAAAATTGGGCTCTGAGGTCACACAAAATCTTCACCTACCGTTAAGTGAAGTGTCAGCATGTTTTTAACTTCCAGCCATCCATTTTCTATACCATTTGCTCTCATTAGGCTCACAGGTGAAATGGAGACTAACCGAGCTGATGCGGGGTGAGAGGCTGAGTACACCCTATACTGATCTCAAGCCAATTGCTGGGCACATACTATGTAGGCAAATAACAATTCCCACTCACGTTCACACCTATGGACAATTAAGCAGAAACTAATTTTTATTGTTGACCACACCATTTGTATGGTTGTTTGTTACTGCGAAGTGTGTTATATAGATTCACAACATCATGTTATTAAATGTACAGAATTGTACATACCATGTTTTTCACGGCACATTTAACTCAGTCAATCCCAGCCATTTTCACTGGAGCAACCCCCTCAATCCCAGCGTTTTGCTGGATTTTGACTGATTTTGCAAGGCCCACAGAATATTTGGTTCTAAAGCTATATAAACATGGATCCTACCAGAATCCGGTTTGGACTCTTTTATTTAAACATAATTTTTTGTTTCTATATTTTTCCATTCTTCAGCTAACGGCATTACAAAATGGCTAAGTTTCATTAAAATGGCGATTCCTGGGCAAAAAACGGGGAAAAAGAGCTTTTTGTAAAAGCATGCATTTCAAGCACGTGAGGCACCACTGCCACCTGCTGGTCGCTTATTCTCATTCACAGATTGCATGACGCGAAAAAAAAAAACTTAGACGTACAAGTACTTCCCCTTGGTAGGCGAGGCCTAATTTTAAAAAGAATGAAAGAGTTAATTTGAAATCTAAAGTTATCGAGGGCAATCATTTTGGTGTACAACATTGTCAATTTTATGTTAAAAATAGGCATGATGAAATTAAATGACAATGACATGGTTAAAATTGAAGAGAAATCAGAATGTCAGTGTGGCTTTAAAAAAATTATTACAAAGTGACACACTTTTGACTTGTCTTACCCTAGGCGTTGAGTTTGACACATGAAGCTGTTGTATGGCCGAAAATTGACAAAAAGGGACCAATAGGCAAATATAAATAACATGGGATAAGACACTTTACACTTAATATACACTTGCATTTTGTTGAAATATATGTTGCCTGTTTGTGCTGCCGTTTCCTCTGTTTGTCCTTCCCCCTCCTCCTTGATCTGGAGAGGGGGGCTAGGTAATGACCCAAATTGGATGTCACTGTATGGATTCTGCTCCGATTGTTATGGACATCATTCATTTGCAACGACTGAGCTGGCCAAGAGCTGGGTCAACCACTCGGAGGCTCTGCTATGAATATTTCTTCATTGATCAATTGGGCCAAGTTCAGAGGGGGACCGACCTCTCCGATTGTATCCCGGTAATATATTTCAATGGCTAATGTTTTACAAGCCACCTTTTATTAGTCCCACAATGGGTAAATTCGCTAAAACCATGAGGCAAAAGTGCAAACTACCAGGCCACCATGCTGACCTCATGATCTCAAAAGTGTGACCCTGGAACAAAATTTATTTTCCATTATTTAAGTAGAAATGAGAAAAACTGAACTTTGACTATGGTCCCAGAATGAATTGTATTCGACCTTTCCTACAATAATTCTGTGGTTCTTTTACAAACTAAAAGGAAAATTGATTTCACAACACAAACAGCACTCACGTCCTGATTAGACATCTCCCAATATGGCCGCTCCCCATAGGACATCACTTCCCACATGACAATGCCATAACTCCATGCATCACTGGCTGAGGAGAATTTTCGGTATGAAATGGCTTCTGGAGCTGTCCATCGGATTGGGATCTTTCCACCCTGCTTACACAAAAAATATGAATGAATGCACACACAAATGAATTCACTAGTGCAGACAGAATGTGAAAACAACCTTTTTATAATGCGTCTGTAAGTGAGGTTTCATAACGACAACAAAATATATATTTTTGGGGAACATCAGGAACAACTTGATAAGCTATCCGCACGGTGCACAAAATGAACCACATTTTGTATAAAAATTGTATAATTAATTCCATTTCACAATGAATACTTTCATAGAGTTTTGGTGTACCGTCGTTGTGTACGCAGCCTCGGGATCATCCTCCAGGATTCGGGACAGACCGAAATCTGACACTTTACACACCAGGTTGCTGTTGACTAAGATGTTTCGAGCTGCTAGGTCTCGATGAACGTAGCCCATGTCTGACAGATACATCATTCCTGAGGCGATGCCACGTAGCATGCCCACCAGCTGAATGACAGTGAAGTGACCATCGTGTTGCTGACAGGGAGAGGAGGGAACACACAGAATGAACAGACAGTAAATTGGGGAGTGGAGGGCGGGATGGACGGTATAGCAAGGACAGGAACTGGATGGTGGATAAGATTGAGGGCAAAAATAAAGGCAGAAGAAACACTCAAAATAATTGCACACAGAGTAAAAGACATTATTTGCCATATTGCTGCCTTGGCCTATTACAAAGATATACAGGAATGGCATACAACAGACATCTGGCAGAATGGAAATCTAACATTCGCCTGTATGGCACAATGTCATTTTTGATCATTTTCTGGAAAAAAAAAGAAACAAAATAACAAATATAATAAATGAGAAGATTCCATTTGCTTCAATTCAGCCTTTGTGCATTACCATGACCAGATGACTGAGAATCTACTCAAAGAAAAACAAAACGCATTTATAGCAAGCACATGAATTTGGCCTGGTTCTTTCACATTGCGACAGGAAGAATGACAATATTGACTTAAAATGAAAAAAGGGACATTTTGAAGCACGGGGAACAATTTAAAAACTGAACAAACAATTAATAGATTTTTACTTGCGTTTGTATCAACATTTAGTACAAAGTACATTACCAATTATTTATTGCTTAGCATACTGTCTCCATCACCGCTCTATACTAAGTACACTTTACTACACTTCTTACATCATTTTAATTAACAAACATAAAAAAAAAAACCAACCCACTAATTGTTGAAAGCAATACCTCTTTCAATAATTCATTCATTTTGAATTTACGACAAAAGGCTATTGTGACATCAGGAGCGCACATGTCATTCTCTCAAAAGAAAACACTTACCCTCAAAAATGAGTCCAGTGATCCATTTTCCATATACTCCACCACAATCATCACTGGCCTGCCTGCAAAAGCACAAGCACAAAAACACCCTTCATCGTGAATTTTTCTGCAAAGATCCCAAAATGTCTTGAGTCCACCAATTCTCACAAAGACAAGAAGGAATAGCGAACAAACGGTAAATTCTTAAAACGGCTGATGCAATAAGTCAGTTATTTCAGCAAAAGATATCCCTTCCCCTCAGCACATTAAATTGGTTTGTGATTGATTTAAACGTTAGACTTGAAATGTGACAACATTTCCCGCATATGTTCCTTCAAAGATCCCTTTGGAGCTAGAGCTCTGACAACTAGGAGGCAGGAGTTGCTTGACAGTAAAAGCGAGCCCCATCAAAAAAACATCTTACTATGGTGAAATAAAAGCATACATAATGCATTATTCCAGTGTTTCCTCACTGGCGAATGTGGGGAAAAAAAACAAAATCTGTCTGCGTGAAGAAGATGGGTGGAGGATACTGACAGGCAACATGTTTTCTATGTAATGATGCAAGAGCACAATATGTAATGACATAAGGTGTATTCCGACACTGAATGCATCAACAAGAAGTCGAACAACACCTCCTTTGTTTGACCTCACTGCGTTTATTTCTGACAATTAAAAGAACAGTGAAAGTGCAGAGCATCATGTCACCAAAACAGCATTGTGAAGGCGGGTGGCCTTAGAAGCAGACAAGTGAAAGAGTCCAAATGCACAAAAAGGGACTTATTTGGAGAAAACATAGACCAAAAGAACAGCGATCCGACGAGTGAAACACAGAACTAAACTGAACAATAGCACCCGTGAGAAGGAGCACCACGAGAGCATGGGAACAGCATCGGGTGAAGTGAGGTGACAAGTCCTCACAACTAAATATGAGTCAAATCAAGTCAAATGACAATACATAGAGGAAGTGGTGAACCATGAGCATAAAATATGGAGTCTTATTTAGATAACATAAAATAAAGGCAGAGCTAAAAAAAAGAGAAAGAAAAAAATAATGACAGTGAGTAAAAAAAAACAAACAAATTTGCTACTCGCATATTGACGTATTAGCATGTTATTGGGAACCTATCTTCCATTATTTGCTAAAAACACATTTTTTTCTTTTTTGTGTGCTCTGAAACGTCACAACAAGATGGCACCGAAAGTTCTGTCTTGTGTCATTAAACTGTGTTGTGACACTTAGAGAAGAAAAAAATAAATAAAAAAATAACGAGTGTCAATTATTGGTCTTTCTATTCAATAGCGAATAGCCATTTGACAGGGATCGATACCAAGACCTGTCACAAATCTGCCACTGACCTCTCCTAAAAAGGTTATTAGATGCCACAAGATGGCGGCAAATCTCTCATTTTTAACATGACCATAGCGGCTGATAAAAGCTCAACTTTGTCTCCCTCAACTCACGAGAGACAAAGCCACCAAGGGCCACAAATTCCTGGCAGCGACTCTACGATGTGCACTGCCACTATGGCGTGTGAGAAGCATGCGATCCAATCAAGGTCAACTTATTTTGAACAAACCAAAACATTAACTTTCATTTTGATTTGGTTTTTGTTCTTTTGTTTGGCTGAGCAGGACTAATTAGGAGGATCTGTACCATTGATGTTCTGTAGTACAGTTCATGAGCAAAAAAAAAAAAAAAAAGCCCAGCAAAAAACAAATGCACCTGCTTTCCAGTCTAGTGTGTCACCTGTTATTTCAGTGTAGTTATGGCTGCCAGTCACAGCACAATACTCACCATAATTAGTCTCCAAAGAACAACAACAGATGGAGGGACTGACAGATGGAGGGAGGAAGTGAGACAGACAGACAGAAAAAGGGAAATTTTGATGACAGGACAGATGAATCATACTGTCAAGCACAAATTGTGCCTGATTGGACTGCACTATGTGTATAATACAGAGTGGAATATACATTTTTAACGGCCTCCTCCCCCAGTTATCATGTCAGACAACAATCCGTTGATTATCGGAGCCGCTTATCCTAAACTATTGATATACCCTCTCCAAAGGCACTTTGAATCTGGTGACATAAATTTCACATTTGAAAAAAATAATCATAGGGGGGAAAAAATGAAAGTAGGTTTTGAACAATTAGTCTGCTTCCTAACTACTTCCTGCAGTGCCCAAACCTCCAGCAGTCACAAGAAGGAGTCATGTCAGAGCACTTTTGACAAAACTCCTTTCAACTTTGCATTTCCGCACATTTGCGACAACTGAGGCTGGCCTCTCGCAGTGGAGTTTTGCAGGTGTACCATCCCAAGTTATGTAACATTAACCATAATGTTATGCAAAATGGGCACATAGTGGACCTGTGCATCCAATTCACACGCATTCAGGACAAGTTACGGTACATCAAATAAAGCAAGGCTTTTCTTCAGTCATTGGCATCCCCAAAGTGATCAGAGCAATCAATTTATTTTCTGTAACCGCACAATGTTTGCTTGCCTCTTTTACTAACACTTTCAATTCCATCACTTCAAACTTCATTTTGCGCTTGTGGCGCTTTTGTTCCTCCGAGAAAACCATCAGAGCAACCTTAAAGTGCAAAACCCTCTTACTTTGTAAATACAACCCACTTTTACACCTGCTACCACGTGTGCGAGCAATCTGTTACAGTGATGAAAATGTGATTGAGCTCCTGCTATGTGGGATCTTGGTAAATCAAGCCCCATGAGCGTTTTTAATCTTGCCCTAACATTTCGAATTTGGAATAAACACACCACATAATAAAAGGTGCAAAAGTATTCCGGGTATATACTGTGCAATGTAATTTGTTTGTTACTAAACCAAGGTCTTTCCTACAAAACGTCACTGAGGTATATGAGAATAGCTTTAGATAACCACCGTTTTACAATCAAATGTTTAGCAAGATCAAGACTCTCAGTATTGTGGCATAAACTCGTGTCATCTTTTTTTTGGTCTTAGTGAGGGGCTGCAAGTCTTCAATGAACATATTTACATTCAGAAAGTTATCTCAGTTTATACAGCCTGTGTAAAAACAACCAGATGTTGCGCTGGGTGAGCCCCATAAAAGAGCGGTCCTTAGCAAGTCACTGCTCCATTCATATACACACACGCACAAACACACTTTGCAATCATAAAATGTACCCCTCCGTAAAAATGACATTTGGCGCTACACACTCACACACACACCAGAGGATAATCTATGTATAATGCTCACATTATATTATTGCAACAGTAGTAGACAACACACATATATAAACTTCACAACCAAAACAAAACAGCATACAGATGATTTAACGGTTGTGTATAAATCAGGAAAAAAAAAACTTGTTGAATAAGGTGCATAGATTTAAGAAATGAGAATAAAAATTATCAAATGACCAGAGCAAACAGCCTTTATCGGAGTTGAGTATCTGTGGACCGTAGATTTTGCGTTGAAATATTCTGGGAAATTCTGCGATTGATTGTGCCTTTACAATTGACGGGAATATGGTGCTACTTTGAATAGAACTGAAACACAAAAGATGAAATTTGGCTCTTTGTATTCTGACTTAGGTGTCGAGTCCACTTTCAAGGCTGTGCACTGTGCTTATAACTACGGTACATAAAAAAAAGTGTGACTGTGATCTGCAAGTGTGGTTGGCTTTCGTACTTTTTGTGACGACACCCTCCAGCCTGATGATGTTGGGGTGATCGAACTGCCCCATGATGGAAGCCTCGCGCAGGAAGTCCCGCCTCTGACGCTCCACATAGCCACCTTTCAGTGTCTTTATTGCCACAGCTATCTCCTTCTTACCGGGTGTTCTCAGTCGGCCACTGCACACCTCTCCAAACTCACCTGGAGTGGAAAACACACAAACATCTCAAGCAAGTGTTATCGAATTCAACTGAGATGTTCTCAAAATTATTATTCATTTTTACAGCGATAAAATCGTTTATCTATCGACTATGCCAGTGACATGTACTGATAGGCACAACAATATCATAAATATCTCTTTATTTAAATGGCAGAATGCACCGAATTTACCTTTCAATTTGTAGTGTTGTACCATGGGATTTTCAAAAGTCAAATGTGTGCCTTATCTCAATAAAGATTGTACTGGGGGAGTCAACTCACTTAACCACCAGGTACCTTTTAGTTCCACCTGGGGGCAGTGTTGCAATTTACACCTGATTGACTTAGACCAGTTCAAATTCTGTCTCTCTACCCCCTCAGAATGACACTTCATCATTCTCTGTAAATCTTTTTCCTCGTCAATGTAACTTCTACATGGGCCTGTACGTAACTACTGTACGTAATAATAATAATAATACATTTTATTTATAAGCGCCTTTCAAGACACCCAAGGACACTTTACAATCACAAAAAAACACAAAACAATTACCATTTGGAATGCTAAAATGGTTTCTCCATAGGGTGTACATTGGCAGCAGGGGATTCTTAAGTACCGGTATGTGTGTTATGAACAACAACAGATGATCACCCATAAAGCAAATGTGAACCAAGAAGGCGGCTTACATTAAGCAGTGACAAAAGTGTGAAGTGTATGCATACCGGCTCCAATCACCCTCTCAATTCGGATCCGAGATGGATCGATCTCCTTGGTAAACTCATGGATGGCCTGCGCTGGGTCTTCATAAGTGTCGGGGTCCACATAGGTCTTAATCCCAGGGAAAGGAACTGCAGAGGTTGAATGACAAAAAGTAGTATGAAGTGGTGGACTGATTTTTTTCATGCTCTTTATATGGTGATGTAATTGAAAGGTGAAATTAATTCAGCAGAGACGATCATTTAGAGAAATGTAATTAAACTCTTGAGCTCCTTTAATTAAAAACAGAAATTACACCATTGTGAAAAAAAGATATACCGTTCATTGCATTAAAAATCTCTGGAAAGCAGAGAGATGTTCCTTGTCAAATTATCATCTGATAAAATCTAGAAACATCTTGCCTGTCTTATTGAACTTCAATAACTCTGTTTAATCCTTGCTTAATGCAAGCATCCATTCTGCACAAGTGTCCTTGAGCAAGTCACCAAATCTTTAGTACAGCCTGACTGCCTGCAGGAGGGAAGCCAGAGACAAGCCGTGCTTCACGGCAGGTGATCGATAAAGCATCACAAAAAAAAAAAAAAAACAAACAAAAAAACCCCCCAATAACTATCAGTTGTCACTGATGCATGAAGCAACAACCGCAAAACCCCGAGGACTTTGTTCTCCTCTCCTCTACACTCCATTTCGAGTCCGGATAATAGACACATAAGGTTCGCGGTGGTACCTTCACTGGCCACTTCATTAAATAAACCTTAGGCAGCATTTAATATGAGATATATGTCACACATTCTGTTCATCTCCAGACTTGTGGGTGGCGATAATGCAACCTGTCAGGCAGTATGCTTTTTTATTTTTATTTTTCCGACCCCACCACAGCAGCATCTGCTAGAACCTGGTGGGTCACGATACACCACTTGCCTAACTTGGCTTGCCGCACGCTGAGCCACACTGTACAAAATAACTGCCTTGGACACATTGCCAACTGATTACAGGTAGCCACTCATATGTGCAGAGGAGTGCAAATATATAAAAATTCGGGAAACAACAATTTGAGGCTTGACATGTTACTCTATTATTTTTCACTCAAACACCGTAAAATAAGGAGAAGAAGAAGATTGCCCTGAATGCTAGAGCTGCATTATGATCATACAAAGAGAGGAAACGGGCGAAAAATAAAAGGAGAGAATGTGGATATTTGAAAGGATATTTTGATCCATTCACGTGACGGAAACAGACTGATCTTGTTGGGTACACGGAAAAAATCATTTTGTTGTTCAAGGCTCATGCGATACAATATAACATTTTTCTCTGGCCTTCACATCAATGACAATGCGATGCCGTTCACCTGCTATTAAATTTTTTTTTTATAATAATAATCATAGTTGCGACTCGTCGGCCACTCTTTAAAATATGTGTGGCTGCAGCATGCATGTTTGACAATTCATTTGGGTTCAGCTGTGTCAGACAGAGTACGGCAGGATTAATTAACAGACTTAGTCACTAACCAAAGAACTGAACGACTGACTAAAATCAAAACACGAGTCTTCATTCGATGATTTTTGTGGTCTGCTACACCAAAGGAAAAAATATTATAAAATATTATATATATATATATATATATCACGCTCACATTATTTATATATATATATATATATATATATATATATATATATATATATATATATATATAGAGCTGTCAAACGATTAAAATATTTAATCTAATTAAAAATGCAACTGTCATAATTAACTCAAATGGACTAAAAAATTGATCGTGATTACTCACACATTTTTTATTGTTTCTGAATTTCCTTTTACATTTTTTGTCCTATTTTTCCCCCATTTTAATGCTCTCATCAACATGGAATCATGAATCAGTTTTCATCATGTGCCAAATGCAAATATTTACTGAAATAACAATTTCGATTTTCAATTTTACATGAACATTTTTTTCTTGGAGCAGTTATTCACACATAATCTCTCACACAATATTACTGTCCATCAACAACAGTGAAAATATTTTGTCTCACAACAGCTGCTTTAACAGATTTTTTTGTTTATAAAAATCAAAACAGAGCAATATAACACAAAAAAAAGTGAACAGTAAAGTGCACATCTAATGTAAACTAGTACTCAGCCTATAGTAGATTTAAACCATGGTTGCATATTTCGTTTTTCTCAAGTTTACATTGAACACAGCAGTCTGTTTCTGTATGTTTGTTGAAGAATAACGAGACACCGGACACCAGTGTTCATTATGTGCCGCTGTATTCAAAACTGCCCGCCGTACAAAAAAGCGCACACACTTCCCCGTGCTGCTGGGGCAAACCATTCTGAAAGGGGCGGGGGGGTCACTCCCCCTAACACATTCAGGCTATGTTGATTGTGTTGGTCCTTCTTGTGCGGAAGTCTCTCTACAGTTTTTGTGTAGACCTCATTTCGAATGACTACACTTGGTTCGATGACAACACTGGAGACGTTTTATTTTCACTAGGCTGCTACCACTGTAAGACAAACAGAGACGCTCCACCCGCTCTATTTATATGGACGCAGAACACTGTAACCTTCCACACAAAATAGTTCCAAACAAGTAACAATCGTGTCAGTGGCATACGTCGTATACCTGTATGATACAGAGAGAGAGAGAAGAACAGATAACTTTGGTCTTGTCAGTGGAGCAATCGGGCAACTTTTTAAAAGTAAACTTTCCATTCATAAATCGTATCCGTTTTTGGTGTCTGTGCTGCCGTGGCTGGCAAAACAGACATGGGCGAGGACTTCTGCAGCGCGCTTGTTGTTTTGTTCTGGTGTATTTATAGAGCAACGTAACATCCGCTTGTGACGTGTGCCGCGTTAATCTCGCAAGAAAAAATTTAATCCCGTTAAAATTCATTTAAATTAATGCCAATAAAAACGCACTAAACTGACAGCTCTTATATATATATATATATATATATATATATATACAGTATACAGTATATATATACTTTGTGTGTCAAAGAGGTAATAATTTGCTGTTGTTGTGTGCATCAGTGTAGAAATGCACTGCAATGTTGTGCCCTTATCATGTATAGCCAAATGTGGAACTGAAATTATATTTTAAAAAAAACAAAACCCCCCAAAAAACCCCTCCAATTCGTAATGTGCAGCTTTTCACCACAGGCAACACCAACTTTTAACAATGAAAATATTGATGTAAAAGCAAGACTATGTTTTTAAGTTAGTTATAGATTTTTCTGTATTCAATTTACTGGACATTATGCCTGTGTCCTGTGTATTGTTCTTCTGACCTCGATCGAACCTTAGGCCGTCTCAGAACTTCCATGGCAGATCATGCTCACATTATGAATATTACCCAAACAAATGAGGTTTGTTGATTCATTTACCGTGTCCGTTCTGATAATCGGTCCTCCTCTTATCCTCGGAGGTCATCTTGGCCTTGATGTACCACTGACACCTGCAAAACGCACACATTAAATGAAGTCCAAGGCTTCCAATTTAGTTTTGTTTTTTTTGCTCACAGTGTACGATTAAACATGATAAATAGCCAGTTAGTCCACAGTGAGGAGCTCCACTGAGAATTCTATGGTATTAACATGTAATATTCAAATAATAGCAGGAGGCTGGATGGATGTTTAATATCGCTCAAAAAGTAAGTAAAGATATAGTTTTTCCAGTTGGAAGCAGAGTGTGGATGGAGTTTGAATTAGCCATCATTCATACAAAGTTAAATACTATATGTTCAGCACTTCAAAGATAACAGAAGAGCCAAACTGGCAGTTGTTCATCAGTCCTGTTTGCCGCTTGTGTTTCTCAGCCACATGCAGATACTCAGCTTGTGAGTTTACCACGTGAAGAAATGTGACGATGCGATGTGAAAGGTGCAAGACGACCGCTTTAAGCATTTTGGATGAAGAGCTACTGTGTCAGAGCGAAATGTGAGCGCCTGTGCGATTTTACATAATCTGGGTGAACAGATTAGAAGTGGTGTCAGAGTGCTCTGAGCCACAGGTTGCCAGCATATGCTTTGACTGAGTTAAGTCAGTGGGATCCCGAACACCGATGGACAGCGCCGATAACATGGCAGGTGACACAGACATGGGAAGAAGAAGAAGAAGGGGGATTTGCAAAGCCATTGTTGACCTCTGTTGATGGGGTCAAGTTATTCATTAAAGAAATGGCGGCATATGCTGTTATCAGTGGTTTCCAGTCCTTTCCTCTGATCCCCTTTATCCGCCTGGTTCGCTTTCTCCCTGACGGGCTTTCATGTCCAGGCCGCACACGCCGACACTGACATGAATACTTGTTATGAGAAGAGATTTTTGCAGGACACACTCACATTTACATAAGCACTCAAAAACAGGAACTTCAATTAAAGCACTTTGCCCAGAGCACTAATCAAAGCAGAACAGGGAGCCCAACCACTCCTCTCTTGCCTCAACATCCCCACCAGTCACATCATCATAGCAGAGGTCACCCAAGAATTGAAGCGGAAAAAGGGGAAAAAAGAAGGTGGAGTATCAATTCAACAACAGATTGTACACAAAAGCTTCAGCTTGTTGTTATCTTTCTTATGTATTATGCACAGCGACACATTCAAATTTCAGGAAGTTTTGAGAACAGTAAGGTCCACCTCCTCACGTGTCATTTGCTCTTGCAAAACCTCCCTTCCACAAGAGCTCCATGAAAGCTCTCATCGTTCTCAAGCTGCTCAAGTACATTAAAAAAGACCAAAAGTCCCTCCTACTCAGGGCACAAGGACTACATCCTGTGATCAAGTGGTTTGTTGCTCAACTCAGTATGTGTAACGACGGGGGTGGGGGGTGGGAAGCTAGCAGAGCATCAAAACCTTCCCTGACAGAAATCCCTCATTATTATCCTCATCAAAAAACACCTTGTGTGTGAAGTGATGGACTTATTTCACCCTTTGCAGTGGCTAACCAAAGAATCTCCTGAAACCTAGAAAGAAACTATTTTTGGTCATAGTGTTCTATAAAGTAAAGCTCCTTGCATGTGACATGAGTCAAGACTGGGCAGTCATGGTTTTGTAATATGTTCATGCCAATAAAGGAATAATCTGCCACAAATGAAACTGGCACAGTTCATCGCTGTAATCAAATATATCGTCAGACAGGATGTGCTTCTAGGAGGGAATTTCTGGTGAATAACATGGCCGACTTCAGGCAGAAGTTGCACAGGCTTATTAAGTACAGTGTGAGAGTTGGTCTTTTATGGCTGTAGAGGCAGCAATTTTCACACAGTGTAGGTATGGAGATGGTTTGGTGATTTCATCAGAATCATTGTGAATGTGTCACAAAAATATATTGCTGTTCAAAAAGAAAGGTCAGCAACTACAGGCGATCAAATGTTCGACTCGAGGAACCCCTCCAGACAACTTTCAGTTAAAAAAATCCGCCATCAAGCTCGTACGGGCCAACATTCTGAGCGGTTCTCCAAGTTAGTTCATCAAAGTTACTGTGACTTTTCAAAAGGCGTACCTTGGCCCCAAAGTCTCTGCTTAAATACTGCAAAAGGAACATTATTCATGACAAGAGCAGTGTGGCCAGTAGAAGTAGGGGTCATGTACTTTTGGAATCAACCGTTTTCCTTTTTTTCTTTTTTCTTTTAGAGGCGTTCAAAGTACTCATTCCATGTTTTTTCAGATGCTTCAACAAAGTTGCTTGCCACTTGGTTGGTACTAAAATATCTCAAAATATTTTAACTAAAAATTATTGGTACTTAATAAAATAAAAAGCAGCAGCCCCCATCATTCGAGGCATACAATTTTAAGTTTTAAGTTCGCCTTTGATTCGCTGGATTTGAATCTACGGAAGGGTTTAAGCATGACGATGACTAGAACAGACTCATGACAATGAAATGTTGTCGTGTAAACTTTTTATTGTCAACTTAACTGAACGTGTATTTATGACTTGTGCAGCTGAATTTCGGAACTCACATTGGATTCTAAGTTGGAGCAAAGACTAACGTTTGAATTTTGGGATAACACTAGGAGAAACTTCAATATTTACCAGAACTCACGTCTTGTGAGAACAGAACAGCATTTTGATGAAAAACGCGGATTTTCTTCTTTACCCTTTCACCCCCGTATATATATATATATATATATATATATATATATATATATATATATATATATATATATATATATATATATATATATATATATATATTTATATACCGGTATATAAGACTTTGTACTCCATATACTCTGCACAAATTGAGTCAGGGGCAGTAAAGTCATCTTACCTTCCAGTAATGAGGAGGAAGAGGGTGAGGATGACGATAAGGGTAAAGCCGCCCACTGCTGCTGTAACGATGACCAAAACCTGACCTTGGTCAGAGGCCAGGTCCGATGCTAGGGGTGATACATTTTAGGTTAGGAAGAAATACGGATAGTGCAGCAAAGTAAGAAATATATAAGACAGGTGAAATAAGGCTGCGGGTGAAATTGGGATGTGTGGGAAGCATGATGGGAGGAAAGAGGAAAAAAATACTTCATCAAAAATACATCTTTGGGCTTCTACACCCCCCCCCCCCCCACACACACCCCGAGGTGCCATAAATAGACATTGTCATTTCTCCGTTGGGAGATAGAGATGTTTGATCAGATTTTTTTTGTGATGCAAAAAGCCCTCCATCAGCCTTATTACTGAAATGATTTGTAGGCTGGATTCTGTTTAATTAATGTTATTCATTCATTAAATTGCGATTTAGTCCATAATCATTTGGTTCAATTGGACACATTTGATATTCATGATTTTCCCCCATTTTCTGTGTCTTGTCACGCGGCTGACATAGACCACATATTTGAAAGATGATTGGTATTACCCAACTTATTTCGATCACATTTCGTGCTTAATGAATATGAATTGCAGATCAGAGTGCTTGGTCACACACGCTTCTTGAGTGTGCTCCATGTGATTTTCTTTTTTTGGAGGGCGGGTTATCTGTATGAGCGCACGTTAAACAAAGATATCCACACATCAAGATTGGACGTGACATGATCGAAAAACAATGATTCATTGCTAAATCCCGTATTAGTCTCACAGTGGAGAAATTCAATGATGACACCCTATCATGAGCAACCGTGACAGGTGTGCGGAATAAACCTGGAGTCAAACCTGCAATCTTTTCATTGCTTGACAACCATTCTAGCACCTCGGCCATAGGCCGCCCTATTCCAGCCATTACTGACCGCTCAGAGGGGGTCTAAGTGCCCACGCCAGACTACTGTCACAGCTTCACAGATTCTTCACACCGGTAAGGACGTGCCGGACTGATGCAGCTATAATGAGGTGTGTGTGAGAAGACAATGACATTGAGGTGAGGACACAATGAAGGATGCGGTGTGAGGGATGAGGAAACAGGATGACAGCGGCCCGATAAAGACGAATAAGACTGAAAGAGAGAGGTAGATGTGACAAAGACTGATGGAAAAACAAAAGTATGAGTCGCTGACTGACAGACAGGCTGACAGAGACAGAGAGAGCGACAGGGGGCGAATCTGCTTTCACTTTCAGATCAAAGGGCAGGAAGTACAAAGGCTTGGCCAAGCGCCGTGTGATCCACAGATAAAACCCTGCGCTGCAGCTTTGGATGGTAGAAAGAGCCACTGTGAGAGAGCCACTGTGCCAAATCACCCCTCAACAATGCCTGACCTCACACAAAAGGGCAGCTGGCCCCTTTGTATTTTATGATTAGAATTGCAATAAAGCTGTTCCCTTGTCTCAAAAAGACACAAATAAATATTGATTTCAACTACCCGAAACATCAAGGCTGTTTCAGCAGACACCTTTGCACATTACACGTCGTCGATCGACCGAACAGCACATATCTTGACGTTTACAAGCATTTTTTAAAAACTCCGACTCCGCAATCTAATCTTATTAATTGATGTCAGTCTTTAAAAAAATCGATTGTAGCTTTGTTGCTGCAGAAGCATGCAAGTGCTCATTTATTACTGCTATGAACAACTGCTGGCAACAGTGGATGCAAAGGTTTTTTTTTAATCCAACTTGAACAGACCACAACAGGCCTGGGAATTAAACAAACAAACACAGACAACTTCACAAAAATGTTTTTGGACCGTTCGAACCATTGTGACAACATGATAACTTACAATTTCCAGTAGTTTTGTATTCATAACGGGTGGCGTAGGAGCTGTATCCAGATGGCGTGCGGGTGCGGACACTGAAGACGTACCAGGTGGCTGGTTTCAAGCCTGTGATGATCACACTAGGATCCTTGGTGCTAGTTGAAGAATAACTCAGCTGGTCACGTTCCTATGTTGGGGGGTGGGGGGGGGGGAGATAAAAAACTTGTAAACTGATCAAAGTTTTGACCAAATATTGTCTAGCCATCGAGGTATCAGTGGCCTTATGTCGCCATGTCCATTAACATTCTCCAGGCAATGTTCTACAAAGAAAAAAAAAACCTCCAAAAACTCATCATATCTTCTGTTTCCAGTTAGCATAATGAGCTCATTGAAATTCAAAACCGTTTCTTCTGCATGAGATGTACTGAGTCCTTTTTGAACACTTGCTTAAGATGCTGCATATGGTTCCATATCAACTGAAAAGTGCATATAGATAGACCAAAAAATAGGACCAAACTAAACTTCTTTATTAGCGAGCCAACATATTTGTCTGATCTTGGCTACTGAGGGTATTTTTTATTTCTTTTGCTGGCCTTGGACCAACAGTACCTTTTCATAGTATTTGATCTCGTAGTCGAGAATGGGCAACACTGTTTCTTTGGGCTGCTGCCAGGAGAGAGCGATGCTGTTGGGAGAGGCCCAGTCCTTCTTCAGAGACCCCACCAGTGAGGGACCTGGTTTACGACAAGAAATTCACATTCAAATTCAGTTGATGACTATGATGTGCAGATGTGGATGTACTTTACGTGACACGTATAACAGCACGTTGCTGCATAAAAATATGTGCTTGGCATTCTCGATACTTGCCTACAACACTCAGCTCGTCTTAGTCAATTCATTGAACATTTTTGACATACCAAGCAAACCAGTTTCAGCGCAATTCTTTAGGTGGCAGTAAATGGGAGGCAAGCACTGCATGCAGCTAACGCACAGCTAATTAAAACCCAACAACTCCCTTTCAAACTTTTTTGACCTTTTTGCCAAATGTGCGCCAGAATAACATGATTTTAATAACATGCCTTGACCCATCAAATGTGGTAATGATTAAAATTATCGTGTGAGCAGGCTCGCATCCTGAGCTAAGAGAGCTTTCAAGAGACTCTGCCTTGCATACACAGTGGAGAAATAATTATAAAATATGGTTTATGACGAACCGGTAAAAATATGTGGCAGACATAGGTGCAGGGAGATGAATCACAAAGGCTTGATTAACTAACACCTGTCCAATCAGTGTCACAAATCCACGCACACTCAATGAGAGTACATCATAATAAGCTCGAGTCCTTCAAATCTACTGGGAAAAGCACATACGCAACATTCCTTTAGAATCCTGTTAGATCATTTAGTTCTAATTGAAAACAAGCGGAGGAAGCTGCATCTTATTTTCCTGTACTAAATTGCATTTGCTTTCTTCAATGATTTATTTATTTATTTTGCTGGGTAAATAATTGTACTCAGCTCCCAGGAGAGGTCAGCAGATGTAGCTGTCCTGAGAGTCATTATTATATATTACACATGGTGTTACAGAGCGGACTCATTATGCGGGTATAAAAGGTGGGCCCGGTTTTCTCAAGGGTATTCTGAGGGAAAGATGACATGCAACATGGAGAGATTGTTGTTGTTGTTGTTGGTTTTTTTTGTTGAACACTAGTTTCTCCATTCCATAGTGGTGCTGATTATAATGCCAAGCAAGCTCCGAGTTCAAGAGGAAAATGAGGGATGGTTACTGAATGTTTGAGGTTTTGATCAAGTGCTTGAGACTAGGGACTTTGGAACAAGTTAAGACCAGATGAGAACTGCATGGTTTTCAGCTTGTTAAACAGGTGCACAGAGACTCGCTGCTGGTGCTCTGAGCTCAAAGCGACCGCCTTAGATTCTTTCATCCATCCGTCTTTTTCTCCCTCAAGGCCCCCTTTTGCTGGATTCTCCACACCTGAGGTTATTTCATTTATCGAAATCGTAATATCGACACTCACTGCTTAACAAATGAGTGGCCCTAAATGTACCAACAATTGAAATAAACCTAAATTACATTTTTCAACAATTTATTATGCAAAAAAATCAGTACACAGCATGTTAAAATCTATCCATCCATCCATTTTCAACAGCGCTTATCCTAAAAAGGATAGCGGGGGTGGCGAAAGGCGGATTGCCCCGTGAGCTGGTTGTCAGTCAGTCGCAGGGCACATATTGAGACAAAAAAAAAACCAAACACACCAACAATTACACTGTCACTGAGTGGGAACCCATCCCACGCTGCCTGCTCACAAATAAGGCGAGTGTACAGTTAGATTAAAAAAAATGTGAAATTCACAAGTGTTGAATCACAAGTCTAATCATACAGCTATAGACCATCCTTGAATTTAGATTTAGCAAATAGAAAAAATATATACAAAATCAAACAGAAAGACAAAATAAAAAAAGGCCAGATAGAACTATGACACTGATAACCAACCTAAGATTTATGGGCGTAGCTATTTTATGGCCAATAACATTCCCGCCAGCACACTCAAAGAGTACCAGGTGTGAGAATAAGAAATGATAGAGCATCTTGATGCATTTACATCTTTCTAGATGTTATCACTTTATGGAACCTCTCTCATATTGCATCTACTCCTCAGTGGGAAGATAAAATGCATCAAATCTGTTCTGAATGTGTCTGGTGAATAACAGGGTTTAAGGCGGCGGCCAAGATGTTTGGCATCTCGGGCTGTTATATTGGCCCTGACAGAAAGCAATAAACAAACCAAACGCAATATTCCTCCTGACTCAGAGATTCCAATTAGCTTGCGAGTGCGAAATGCACACTTAGACTCAGACATACTTCTCAGCCAATTCGACTCTTACAGAACTAAGTCTATTGATTGTTTAGATGCCACTAAATGCCCTCCATCTGAAACCAAGCTCTTTTAATTAGTGCCAACAACTTGGCAACTGACTTATTGCCCAACTTCATGTAGGCATGTACTCTTCATCTGGACGCCTTGACAAACCACATCAAAACCACACGCATGTCCTCTTATGAGGATTTTCAACAGTAAATTATTTTGAAAAGATGACTCTACGTTCATATCTATAATTCACCCATGAGTTAAATTTATTCATGGGCATTGCGTTGCAAGAGAAATAAGGCAATAAAATGTGTACACATATAGAAAAAACACACACACTATTAGGACCACCCGATGCACCTAGCACAGTGAGACCCAAACAGCATGACACCAGCTTTGGGCAAATTACTCCCAAAACATAATACAGTACACTGTACTAGTTAGTTGTTATTACTGTTACTAGTTATTGTCATTTTGTGTTTTTCTGCAAAGCCATAATGATTAAAATAGTGCTTATTTTGTATACTACAGGGTCAGGCAAAATGATCTGACATGTTTGTTGGTTAAATAAAAGGCAAATAAAGTACAGAAAACTGTTTTTATTTTCAAAAAGTACATATAATGCCTTTTTTTTGTATATGGGATCCGTATTTCTTCTAAGCAGATAACGCTACAGTGACTGTGAACTCTGATCGATATTGTGAGATACTAAAGACTTTTCTCAGACCAAAAATGAATATGTTGTAGACAACGTTCCTGAAAACCTTCAACAATGTGTGGACAATAATGGATCCCATTTAACTGATTACATTTTTTAAAACATAATGAAACAGAATGACATATGTACTTTTCAAAAATAAAATCACTTTGTGTTTCTTTATTTTATTTGCCTTTTATTTAACCTACAAATGTGTTAGATCATTTTGCCTGACCCTGTATTATACTAATACTGTATATGCAAAGACATAATATCCTGGTTGTTCTGTGACAGTAGAGACATCTATTAACAACGGGAACACCAACATGAACTCGCCAAACAAATTAAATCTGGGCCTACGGTACCAACTGATACTGGAACATGTTTATTGGCCAATGCAGACATGTGAAAATTTCACTTTGAGGAAACGGGACACAAGGCAGCTGTCTCTAATGATTGTGTATTATTAGAGGTGCAGCACGAAACCTGCCAGAGGACATCACTCCCTCTATGAAAGGCAGGAGCATCGGAAACCTATTAGAAACACAAGTCAATTACAATGCCCAATGGATAGATTTTGCAGTCAACCGTGGTTAAGCTCAACATAAACTAATGGGGAGTCTTTAAATGAGCTTGACCTGCATATGATTTTAATTAGCTTTCCTGCCCCAAAGGCTTCCATTAACAGTTTTTAAAAAAAATCAATAGAACTGCTATTGATGAAGCAAGAGAGTTTAAGCAATGTCCGAAACACTTCACAAATTCATTGCTGATAGAAAGACGATTGAGCAGAAATCAGCAGATCGCAATATAGGCATTGTTGTTGACAACAGATATATTGATCATGTCTGTATATCACAGGTTTGTCTTGGGGCTTTCCCAAACCACACTTTCATAGTGAATCTTCATGGGTGAAAAAGTGTGTGTGCATGCATACTGTATGTCTATGTCTATGTGTGTGTGTGTGTGTGTGTGTGTGTGTGTGTGTGTGTGTGTGTGTGTGTGTGTGTGTGTGTGTGTGTGTGTGCTCGCGCGTGAGCAGGGCTTTGGTACAGTACTATTAGATTCATGTCACCTCTATTTGATTTCATGCAACTTAGTTAAATTTTATATTTTCCACCATAACTTCTGGCACTGCTTCAGAAGCACTTGATCAAATGAGCTTTTGAGTGCAAGAAAGTTGGAATGCATGACATGAATAATTTGCTTGTTACATCAAAAGCTCAGATTTCTCTACAGGACAGTTTCATCCACATCCCACTTGGTCCCGTTAGACCAGACAAATCACAAGGTGCAAGTGAAAAAGTTGAGTTTTTTTCAGATTACTGAAAGATGACCTGTGCAACTTGGTTCCTACGAGGTGAGTTAATGGACATCACTAAAGTTAAAGCAGAGAGGAAGGCATACTTTGGTTTGGTGAATAACATCATTCTCACAGGTTGAACAAGGTTTTCCTTTCCCTTTATTCATCCATGAAGGTCAAGCGTGTGCAAGCATTTTTGTTGACTGTCGGCAAGCAGTTCTTCCCTCCGCAATTTTTTTTTCATCCACTTTAGATCTCATCATAAACTCCAAACCTCTCTAAAAACTGGCAGATTGTCATTGCATTTCCCAGTGTGAAACCTGCAAGCTAAAAACTTTTCTCGTGTCCTTTTCCTGCATTCTCGGCAACAATAACGTTCATTTTCAGAGTGTTGCCCGATTGCTGTGTGCTAGCAGAATGTCTGAAGAGGATTTATAAAGCTCCAGAAAATACACCATCCTCTCCTTCCTATCGGAAACACTTGACTGGTTTTAATAGACATTTGACCTTGTAAAAGAAAAAAAAAGTACAAAAAATCTGTAATAGTAAGTTGTTATGGGTAGGCACCATAACATATTCTTATTACATATCATAAGACCTCTTTATTGACCTTTTTTAATTATTTTACGAATATGATTTTGCGGCCAAAGACTGTTGGGATAAGCAACATCACGCCCGAGACCCTACTGAGTATAAGCAGTTCAGTGAATGAAAGAATTAATGGGAAAAAAAAGACAAATTAACTCCACAAAATATTTTTTTTAAATGTGACTAAATTTCCCCAATATTCAGATTCAGGATTGTAACAGAGTTGATTTATTGGAATAAATATATATCTTCACTGTCATGATTGTGTTTTGTTTCCAGCAGGTGGCAGTGGAGGGCTCTTCCTTCCATGCCACACCTGTTACTCGTCATGTTTTGTCACTTGTAATAAAGAGACTCTCAAGCCATCGCAAGTTGTCGGATAATTCGCTTGCTCATGTCTCACATCCAAGTGCTTGTTTTCTAGACCTTCGTCGTTCCCGATCTTGTTCCTTGTCCTCGTTATTTCTGTTTTGTTTTGGTACTGTTATCCTCAGTACCTTACTTAGCCCTGGGTTGTTCCAGCGGTTAATGTTGCACTTTGTCGGTCTTGTGACCTTATTTTGTACAAAAACCTTTTTGTACTCAATCTTATCCATGTCCATGTTTGTGGGATCCATTCCTGTTCTTGACTGGTCCAGAACCATATTAATCGCCATTTTACTCCGGATTTTAACGTAACGTTTGATCAACGTTACTGACATGGATGTGCCAAGAATACACTTCTTCGAGAAAACAACAACAACACGAACAACAAGGGATCTACCAAATGCGTCTGCTGTTGAATCCACAAGAGAATAATTCGCTGTGACCCCAGCGACACTATGGAGCTGTCAAATGGATCGAAACTGGGACAGTTTCTTGCACACCTGCAGTCCCCTCCTGCTGTGGTGGCTGTCTCATGGATGACCGTGAAGGGAAGCTCCTTATTTTACTTTGACCGAGCAGATGGTCACAACAACAGTCATCTAAACATTTGATTATACAGAATGTACATGCAGCTGAAACGAAGTTTACAGGTAATTAAAATCAACTTACACAATCACCAAATCAGGAAAGCGGGTGTGGGAAAAAAAACCCTACATATTTCCAATTGGGAAATATCATTTTTTACTTGAGGGTAACAATGTGTATCATGGCCTACAAAGCGAGACGTGACAAATACGTAAGAAAGATTGAAGTCAACTTTGACATTGAACGGCTTTTGATTTAAAAGTCCAATCACTCTTGTCAGATAAAGTCTGCTCGCTAGCCTCTTACATTCAAGGGTCCCCCATGCTTTAATAAAGTCCCAGTTCACCGCAGATCTCTCTTGTTCCCACTTAATGGGGATGTGGAGAAGAAATGACATATGGGAAAGGCCAGTAAAGCGAGCCAATACCAGCCTGCTATGATCAATAGTTATTTGTCCTCCACCTTGCTTTCCCCAAAAGGTAATTAATGAGAAGCAAAGCGTTTGGCAACTGACTGCTGACTTTCTGCTGGTTGCTCAGAACAAGTTGTGCCACTACTTTTGAAATACCGTACTACGCACGGTATTGTTCTTCTTGCTCTCCTAAATTAAAATGCAAAAAAAAAAAAGAAGTGATTGTCAAACAAAAACATTGGTTGAATGTCAAGGAATATCCTTTTTGGGTACAATAAAGTGCATGTGTGATTTCAATGTCAAATTGTGAAATTTGAATCATTAGTCCAAGGACTTTTCAGATGAAAGATACAAAACAATACATCCAGATTTATACAGCTGCAGTTGTCACAAAGTGCTGATCAAAAAAGTTAAAGTAAAATAATAAACACAACACATAACATAAAACATGGGACAGTTGTGCAGTCCTAACCACTTTTCCTTCATACGCTTTGTTGTTTAAAGCAGTTTCATATGAAATAGCAAAGAAACAAAGTGCCCTTTCACCAGTGGGTCAGATGCGTCATGCTCAAAATGTGCACACGTCGGCTACAAGCCAAGTAAACAAGACGCTGTAGCATCCATTGACGAAAAAAGAGATCGGTTCATTTCTCCTGTCCCATGGAAATCCATTTCAATTCCAAGCGGCGACTCTCAGTTCCAAATACGCATCTGTGCTGCGGGCCGACCCTCCTTTGTCCTCATCCTCAACTTGAGCAGTCATCCAGCCGCACCAACACAGACTGTCCAACAGCGCCGGCATCTACACTGGACAAAATGGGGCTGTAAAAAATGCTGCCCATGACAGGCGCAAAAAACACAAGCGCCCCAAAGCGGTCCAGCTCCGACTGTCAAATGCCGCTGACATTCCTCCCAATCGAAATCTGTGCTGGTACAGGCGTGCTGCAGAGAAGGTGCAACTACCAAGCACAGATTCTTCTCCTTTGACGAATGTCCTGGACAAAAAAAACGCTGAAAACAGTCCACATCAGGTCCACACGACGAAACAACAAGCACCATGTGACAAAACACAAAAACAACCAAAAAACGCAAGAGCACTTGCCGGCGGCTGCCTACTCGGACGCCATCTTGGGATGAAAGAAAAAACAAGTGTTTGGGACCTAACCTCATTTGTGTTTTAAAATCTAAAGGAAATGTGGTTTACTCTGACCATCCCACAAATCAAGGCATAGACTTCAATTTTGAAGTCAACAGGGACTGTGGAAACCCATATTTCACTAATCCCTTTAAATCAACTGGACATGGTTAAGATTTCTTTTTGACGTTTGATTTTCTCGCTGAGTTGATTTAAATAGCGACAGAGAGAATTAAGTATTTCAGGAATAAAGCATCAAAGTATGTTCTTCATTTAAAAAAAAAAAAAAAGGTTCCAGTGCCAGTGTGGTGAAGATTACCTCCACTGTAATAAGAGCAGCCTCCTATAGAAGCCCTTGCAGACTTGCTGCAGCAGAACACGCAGCTGAAAGACAGGCAATGCATTCCTGTGGAGCTAATTTCCAACAGGGGAATCTGCACCCAGTCCTGCTGTCATAGAACCCCTTTCCTGGTTGAAATAGTACCCACTGTATACCGTAGATATAGTATAATATCATGGATTCAAGTACATTATTTTCTGCAAAAAAGAAAATATTCATGCTGAAGCAGGGTCCAACCTTTTGCCAAGCAGAAAAAGTATTTTCAGAGTTTCACGAGCAACTCATAAGAACATTTTTATCAACGTTCTAAGTTGGGCATGTCCACTTCCTGTCCTCGAGGACCCCTCTCCTGCCCGTTTTATATATGTCCCTTCTGCAAGACAGCTAGGTCAAATGATCGGCGCATCAGCAGGCTTAGCAGAAAGCTTGATAATGATACTGATCATTTGAATCAAGTGTGTTGGAGTATGGAAACGTCCAAAACAGGCTGGATTAGAGGGCTCGTGAAGACCCCTGACATAAAGCACGGAACAAAAAGGCATATTACATAAATAGATTGGTTGACTGAAATTGGAGAAACATGACTGCCTGAAAAAACAAACAAGCAATTTGGTGTCATCTAATGCTGCCCATTGTTTATTCTGTCACCTTATTCTTCATCATTGTCATTGCCCTCTATCACACCATTATCTCCGCCCTGCAAAAAAGTGGCTGTAGTCTGACGAGTTTGGAACAAAACACGCACAAAAAAGGGCGAGTATGCCTTTTTCAAAGAAGGCTGAATATAATTCATTAAAATTTGAAATGTGAGTACAAAATAAAACTCCATGAGATGCACTTGTGTCTTGAAAGGCTACTGAAATGCAAGCTCTGAGAATTGTATTTACATTTGAGTGACAGCCATTATGAAAGGTCTGATAAAGTGCGGCTAATACAGCGTCAATTAAAGGCGACAAAAGCCCTGCTGCAGTTGATTTAACTTTCACGGGACAATGGGGTTGCATTTTTGGGAGGAAATTCAACCCAAAGATTGAAGAGAGGATTGAGGTAGGGGTTGAGACGGTGAAACTTCAGAGAACATCCGTCAGCTGCGCAGAACAATGAATCCAATCACTCTGCATTAATGAGCCAATGCTTAAAATAGTTCCTGCTGTGAGGTGAAGTCAGGGGAAATTATCTTTGCAGGGGGAAGCCTGCTGATAAAAGTTTGGGCATAAATCATTTTTGTGGAGTAGAAACAGCTAATCTCGTTTCTTTCAAAACTCTCCACCCGTTCTGAACACTGCTGAACAGCAATCCTGCGGGGGCGGGTACTCTTTTTGCTGACTGGAGAAACAGTGAAGGTGTAAGGAGCTCAGAGGACCAAGCTCAAGATATATAAGACCACACAGGCTACAACTTGTGGGAAGTCCTCTGTCGCAGCCCTCCTGTAATACGGGGGAAAAACAAAACATTACAGCAAAGAGGTCAGTGCCAACTGTCCTTTGTCTTGTATAAAATGCCTTGTAATAGATTTTCCTCTGTTGATCACCAGATAACCCTTTTTTGTCCCGAAAAGTTTGTGCCAACTGTTTGACTTTGCTCACCTAATCTGATGGGATGATAATCAGTTGCGTAGTTGTGTGCTGCAACCTGAATTTTAATAAACTGTAAGAAGATCAACATAGATAAAGGCTGTCCTCCTGGGCACATCTGTGCTCATTTATCCCCTCTGACATCATTTCAATGCTGAATTTTTTTTCTTTTCTCAAATCGACAAAGTTGATTAAAATATTGCTCAACAACTCCACACTTACAAAAAAAAAGCATTATGTCATTCATAATGCTCCATCGCTTTATTTATTCTTTTTAGAAGTAAAACATATAATATGCGTGGCTGCATGTGTGTGGATAAGGGTGTTCTATCAACAGGTCATTAACACAGCAGAAAAGGTGATGAAGGGCAGGAACTGGGTAGGGAGGCAACAGATGCCCCAGGTCAAACGTGTTCCCATGGGACGTGCACCTAAACAGACCTGCCAACATGTACAGCGAGCCAACACCTGCTAACATACCAGTTGCATAAATTCACTACGTCTGCACAAACATGCACACACACATAACACTTTTGTGCACTAAGCAGCTTGCCGAGGAGCATGGGCTCTCACTTTGAAAAGCAAATTGCCTTTTTTTTTCTTTGTTTGTGCCACGGTTGAGAATTTTTTGTTGAGATTGTGGCAAAAAACTGGACCCAAGTGCAAGGAAGGTAATACTGGGAAGTAGATAAAGAAAATACCGGAAAGAATCAAAATGTTAAATTAACAAAAGTGCCCAATACAAAATTTAATGCAAAAAAGAAACAGGGAAACCAGACTTCACAATCGAAACAAGACTGATGGCGAAGTAAATGTGCGACGGCAACAAAACAACCAACCGACAAAGCCTGACGGAAAGAAAGGAACAAAATACAGGCAAAGACAACGAGCTACATCTATCCAAGACATGAGCGGTTGTGGAGGCAGATTGGTAGACACAAGGAACAGGGCTGACTAGAACAGAAGGAAAAGAAAATCGAACCACAAAGATCTAACAGGAACATGGAACATAAAAAAACAAGACATGAAATGCAACTCAACTAAATATGATGGAAACAACAAAAACACGGATCATAACACTATCTATTTTGTTTGTTTCTTTTAGTTTTGTGCCAATTCTTTATTGTGTTTGCAGAAAACCGCTTTATTTTGGCCCTCCAATAACAATCAACTACATTTTAGGCAACAGCACTACTAGGCTAACAGTTACACAGAGCTTATGGTGTGACAAGTAAGTCACATAGCTTTATTTACCAGTGCACCTATTTTAGATTCTCAACAATTTGACTTTCTTAAAATGTTAATCTCTGACTGACAGCTGGGAAGCTTACATCTTATTAACTACCTGAAGAATGGCGGAGATTTGCATGTGCTGCCGCCCCATTCCTGAGAGATGATGTATAAGGGCAGCACTGACTGATGAGGGTTCTGACTGATGGAGGTTCTCACAGAGAACCTCCATCATTGAGCGACACCTCCTCAACTCGACCTCCTTCGCCCTCTGTACAAAAACCGGTCTTGGTTAGTGGGCAGTGGTCATTACTGCACATTTGTAATGTTGTCATGTTTCTCAGTGGGCCATTGCACAAAAATAGGTGGATGTATTGTTTTACAGCACAGGTGTCAATTTTGGTCCTCGAGGGCCACCCCCTCCCACCCATTTTTAATATGCTTATATTTATAATTTATATTTAAAGTATTTACATTTGATTTTCTTCTACTTCTCGTTTTCATAATTGTGCTGCTTTAAATTGAGAATTTCTCCATTGTGAGACAAATAAAGGTTTTCTTGTCTAACAAAGCAAGTCGTAGTCTCTACCATGGTGAGCAGGTTTTGAGAGCTGTGTGATGTCACGGGGAATAAATAGGAATTTACAAACCATTTTAGAGGGGGTTTCAATTGCAGAATTTCACTAGTTGCTGCATGGCTTGGCCCTCTCCTCCGCAAATGAACTTCAATAAAGACAAAAGGCTTTTCAGAGCACATCATTCGGCAACTGTGGAGTAAAATAAATCAAAGTTGCCCCCACCCCGGGCACCCCCAAAAAAGAATAAAATACAAAATACAAAATGGCGAATCAACTTCACATTTCACATACCTCTGCAATTGGCGGATAAAGTGAGAAGCAATACAACCGCATGAACTTATAAAAGTCAGAAAATAGGAAGATGGTTCATAAGCAAAGTAGAAAATAGCACAGCGAATAATTTTTAGTCGACCTTCTGCGACCGCCTTTTGGAACACTAACACTAATCAAATGTTATGCGCGTGTCTGAAAATTGAGGCTGATGAGAAATATTAGAGTTCTTGATCTCCAGTTACTCGGGTCTTCCCTTTTATTAAACCGTTGCATTTCAGGGTTATCAAGCTTCTTTCTCTTCCCTGCAGCCTTTTTTCTCTCACTCCTTACAGTGCCGTGGGCAGAACCCGGGTTGTGATCCAATCAAAGACTCGCTGCAGCAATCACTGTCTGCTGATTGGTTTTATAATCCTCACTCGGGATCTCAGATGGGTGAGAATCAGCTGGCTGAGAAGCGCAGCAATGAAAACAGTCATATTGATGCACTCACTACCACCCTCTCACACAAAGACACCTTTCTTTTCTTTTTTTTCTCCATTACCTTTGCATCTGTATTAGACGCTGTAGCTTTCATTCTCTCTCTGGAAGCACTTAATTCATGTGTTTGTCGGGACTAAAATGATTCAGAATAAAAGGGAAAATATGACATTCAAACCAAAGTTCAGTGGACAAAATAAATGACATATCAGGATCTTTTAAGCCTCAAATGTAGAAAGCTTGCAAGTTGCTCTGGGCAAACATACAAAAATTGCTTGTGACATTTTAAGACGCTGTTCTTTAATCCACCCCAATCAGCTTCTCCATATTACGGTACTCGCATTCATTTCAGTTTTTCCCCCCTAAACGTGGCCGAATAAAATGTATTATTGTCAATAATCAAATTTACTCACCAAATGATTTTAATTTAAAAATGAGAATCAATTATTAGATCATTAAATGTTTATATTTTACATACACTATTCCCCCCTGTAAACAAATGAGGTGGCCCATTTGATCGTTTTAAAACTCAAAATGTAGCCCTTTCCCTTTAGCGCGAGCACAGCCTCCAATTTCATGGGAAGAATTTCGGAGTGCATCTCACAAGTTTTGCCTCTTTACACAAAACAACATTTACGAGGTCAGCGATCACTGATGTCAGATGGAAAGGCCTGACACACGATGTGTTGTAGTGCCTTTAGAGAGAACGAATGGGCCTCCAACACACTTTACAGTTGGCAGCAATTCACTGCCTCATACAATAACTTCAACAATGCCATTTATTCAGTACATGCACGAAGTCCAGACTCCCAGATCAATATGATATGCTTCATTGTATTTAAACGCAAAGATGAAGAGCCGTTTGTCAACGCTCACCATTGTGGCAATTCTCGCAAGTTTTTTCTGCCTTACAACCTTAACCTGAAATCGTGCTACAATGTTTGTGTCTTATTCTTCCTCTGAAAATGCACAATTAAGCACATGGGCAAAATCAACGTCTTGTTTTGTCGATAAATATTGTTCAATTTGGTCACCAGATGGAATAGAGACCCCCTTGCCGATGTCCACCTTCATGCCATAAGCAGTCTCAAGTACATTGCATTGTGGGATTTGTATGCTGGCACCGTGGCCACTGCTTTTATGGCACCGAAATTGTGAACACTTCATGGATCATTAGCTTCACTAAGGTCATGGACATGTTTTTACCGTGTAGTTTATTAGATGATTAGCTTGGCTCCTGGAACCGATATCTTTCATACTGCCTCTTGCATTATTGAATCCTAATTTCTGAATGCAGTATTGGGGTCTTTGGGTGTCACGTTCTGCCTGCCTCATACGGAGTGTTTCATCACAACCCTTATTGTGTGTCCTATTTACTGTGTCCTTGTCCGACATCTGTTAAGTTGTTCAAGGACAAACAACTTCCTCTGCATGTGTGCCTTTCTGGTGGAATATCAAACTTAATTGTACAGCTGTTTGGATGTATTCCAACAATGATTGTAAGCTACAAAATGTCAATGCATAATGGTTTTTGGGCCTGGAATAAATTTAACAAATAATTACACATGTTACAGAGTTATTCAGCTGTGTAGGTGTGATGATTTCCCTTGTCGTTGTCGTATGGCTGCTTCATTAGTATGGTCTGCATTCATTTTCGAGTTTGTATTTATTTTGCTGGTGGAAGGGGCCATCGGGGCCTTTTTCATAACATCTGAGGCATAGATTTTTTTAAATAAACTTATTTTTATTGGATTTTATCACAGTTGCTATTTTTGTGTTGACATATACTGATTTGGAAACAGTGATGTGATTTTTGTTTGATTGATGGCCAGTCTTATCTGCAATCATGGCCTTACGGAGAATACTGTCGGGTACACAGGCGTATACATGACAAACGTCATGTACGTCAATGTTTGCATGCGAGAGTCCTGCACATTTTTCAAAGTGTGGCATTGTGTAATGTGGCAAGACATGGCTGTAACAAAATGTCCGAATGTGTAAATAAGAGGACACTGAGGTAGACTGGCACCCGGGGCAGCAGTCTAAAACTAAACTTTGACGTTAAAAAAAAAACAAAAACGTAAAAAGTCGTTTTAATCGGTCAGAAAACTGGTCACACCAAGTTATAAGTAAGTAAGTATATAGCCCCAATATTTTGTATTTTGTAGATGAAACATTTCTCTGATTAAGTGACAAACTTTGTCGTGAGTGACTATGAAGAGGAAAACCACCTAAAGGTCATAATTTTTGGGCGACCTTTCTAATATTTTCAGAGGTTGATGAACGGTCAACATGAATTTTGGTGACTATTGATCGTATTTTTCAATCATTAGGCGACGTTTAGTTTCTAACATTATGCATATAGACGGTTGTGATGCATTAGTGTTTCTGCAAATAAAGAGTTTGAACCGTTTCATAAAAGATTCCACTGGCCGCAAACTCTTTGGACATCAAAATGAATATTTTCTTTTGCATTTTTCTTTTAAACTCTGCAGCAGAGACACATCGAACTGGGTGGCCCGGTCAAAGTGATATGTAAACAATGTTAAAGCAATGATTCGCTATTAATCAAATGAGTTCTTGCTTGACAATAATCAACTTCACAATGAGATTCACTCTTGCACATCCAATCCAGCGGTGGGGTCTTCATACTTATGGTGTCTTTGTTTCTGTACTGTAAATGTTGTCTATGGTTATTTTTGCGGTTGTGGCAAAGGACGCCATTCAAGAATGTTGACTGGGAGCGGCACTGTTATGTGAATACATGGAGCAAAGTGGGTGCTGTCTGTCGTGTATTCATAACAATTGGTGTTCACGAATTATACAAAATGGAATTCTGGAATGAAGGTCTTTTAAGGAATCAGTTATCAGAGCTAATTCAGGGTAGAATCGATTTAGCTGAAATGGTTTTGTTCAACAAATCCCTTTGGAGTGAAAAAACAGATAAACTTTTAAGTCCAGTGCCTCTCCAGAAACTTTTATCTCCGAATAGAGAGACACACACAAGTCTATTTGCATCTCAACTAAATTAATCACCTCCAATAATTTTCAGGTTGTTAACCCAATTATCATCATTCATCTTGTTACCACCATTTCTTCACATCTTACCTATGTGTTAAGATAGCACATTCATTCTCCCAGAGAGGAGACAGTTACACTTTTTGACATAATTTGCGTTTTAGCTACTTTAGGGAGAAGTAGTGATCCAGACCCCTGAAGCCAACACTTAAGTTATTAGGGCTGGGAGAAGTTGTGATCCAGACCGCTGTAGCCAACACTTAAGTTATTAGGGCTGGCGAATTAAAACACTAGAATAAATCGCATTGCATCTATCTATACTGAGTGTTCAGACAATTCTCCAACAGCTCACCTGTGGGGGAGGAACCGTACAGGAAGCCAGACAGCCCATTTCACATATATAGACACACGCTGCCCCCCACGGGGTCAGCAAGATAAGCTGCTTTGGGAAAGGGATGCGCCCTTCACTACCTGTCAACATGTGCAAGTTGTTGTTCCACACCAGTGATTCTAAGTCTCGACTTCACTTATTTCCATTTTTCCTGGCCAGTACCTTCCAAAATTTTAAGTACCGTATTTTCACGACTATTCGACGCATCGTACTAATGGCCGCAGTCTCATTAATGCGTGACATTTCTGTATTTTACACATACACAGGACGCATCGTACGAATAGCCGCAGTTTTACAGTGGTAAAACATACGCCAGCTTAAACATACGGCATGCATGCGCGCACTCTAACACGTTAGCTTGAAGCATACGGTAGCATGCCAAGACATACAGATAAGATAAAAACACGTTTCTAAAAAGGCAACGAAAGCAGAACTGAGTTCGGGTGTATTTTATTTAGCCATCGTACAATGTTCTCACGTTTTCGATCAATCATCACCCAGAAATCCATCAAAGTCCTCATCCTCTGTATCAGAAGCAGAGGACTGCACATCTCAGTTGTCATTGAATGCATCACATGCTAGTGTGAGTTGCTACGCATTGCCGAGCGGAAAGAAGGAGTAGCAACAGCAAAGTCAACATTTCTCTCGTGTGAAGCTTTCCCACATTTGAAAGTAAAGAACAGAGCGAAACATGGTGGCAGCGCGTGTGTGTGTAGAAGGAATTGAACAATTGTGCAAGTCCCGTAATCCATCAAAAACGCAGCGTTCCCTCTCGTTGTTGCGCATTGTGGCGTAACTCGCCAAGCGCTGCCTCTCACTCTTTGTAAAGTTGTGTTTGCCACCGATCATCCATTGTTCCCATGCCGTTTGCAACTTTACTTTGAACGCCCGGTTGATGCCAATGTCCAGCGGTTGGAGTTCTTTAGTCAAGCCTCCGGGAATAACGGCAAGCTCAGAGTTCATTTGCTTGACTTGTTTTTTCACCGCTGCTGTGAGATGGGCACGCATGCCAAAAGCATAACTGGTGGCTTTAAGTTTGAACTGAGCTTCGTAGGCGTGTCTTTTTGTCGAATTTATTTTCAGGGGTTCTTAGAAACCAAAACCGGAGTTGTTTTGCAACAATGCACATTGCCACACGCTATACAAGTGTTGGTACTGGCTTGAGGCGTCCACTTACACGCCCACCCTTCACCATTGGCGGACTAGCTTGTCTGTCCTCTCTCTCCCTCTCTCTCTCTCTCTCCCTCTCCATATATGTATATATACACGCCCACCCTTCCCTGATTGGCCGACTTCTTTCACAGTCACTTCCGCCTTTTCTCTATATAAACAGCGTGTCGGCTGTCAGTCAGATTTTGGAACTCGGCGCATATAAAGGACGCTCCGCACCATAAGGCGTCCTGTCCATTTTGGAGAAAATTTAAGACTTTTAATGGCGCCTTATAGTCGTGAAAATACGGTAAGTAAAATATACATTCTGTATCGTTAAGTCATTCCAAAGATCTTAGAGTAAACAATGTTAACTGTCATCTTCCCCATTTCCTTAGGTGCTACATTGATATCTGAACTTTCTATGAGAGATAGTCATGATAACAGATTGTTTGCTAAGATTCTGGTCTACTGTGAGGAAGTTTTCACCAGTGGGAAGTTGAGCTATGTCAAAGCAGACCTCCGCTATGGCACAAGTGCTCTGTGCAGCATTTTTTCTGATTAACAATGGCATGGGAAACAGAAGTTTAGCACATTTTGAAAGCGTTTTTTCCATTCCGCTGATATAAAAAAAAAAAAATCAACATAATAAAACAGCAACTACAAATGTCTGCAGAAGCACTATATCAGAAGGAAAAGCAGATCAATTTCTCACTTTCTAATGATAAATGTTGGTTTGTTTTCAGTGAAGTTGCCTTGTCCTTACTCGATTGAATAATGTAACCCCCCCACCCCCCGCCTCTATTAACTGAAATACAGTATTTTCCGGAGTATAAGTCACAGTTTTTTTCATAGTTTGGCCGGGGGTGCGACTTATACTCTGGAGCGATTTATGTGTGAAATAGTTAACGCATTGTACACATCACATTTATTTTCCCATCAAACCGCAAGAGGGTGCTCTCGGCCTGTGTTCATACTTTCCACATTGGCGGTAACTGAGAAAAACAACTGACGATGACTCTGACGTAAGTGACGTAGAAGAGGAAGCACTGCACCTTCTACCTCCGGAGTTGTTTAAAATTGACACAGAGTATGAAGATTTCATTGGATTTCATGATTTGGGGTGACGCTGATGGTTTGGTACATTTGTCCGCATGTTATTTGTGCTATAGTGGTCTAAATAACTCGTAATATGTTATGTGAACATACCAGGCACATTCACAGTTGGTTGTTTAAGTGTCATGTAACGTTAGCATATTGTACACTTATTCAGCCTGTTGTTCTCTAGTTTTATTTTTATTTGAAATTGCCTTTCAAGATGACATGTATGTTTTTGGTGTTGGATTTTATCAAATACATTTCCCCCAAAAATGCGACTTATACACCAGTGCGACATATGTTTTTTCCTTCTTAATTATGCATTTTTTGGCTGGTGCGATTTATAATCCGGAGAGACGTATAATCCGAAAAATACGGTACAGAGCATATTGCCAAGACTACTTGCTCATTCAGTCCAAATACAAGCATAAGGTAATGTTAATTGCTATTAAATTTATGGCCGATGCAATGTGAGTGTTTCCCCTGGCACAGGTTACTCCATTATATCATGAAGTAGCCACAATGTCTAGTAAATATACCTTAGCCACTTATTAGCTATAATGGGTGTATCAAGCCATTCAAAATACATCGTAAATGATAAATAATTAAGTACCAAATCATTTACCGGCTTCGATATCAACCATTAAACTGCGTCATCATTTCAAGACATTTTTAATACTACTCGGAACCTGTGCGACCATATTATCAGAAGAATGATTTCAGAAAGTGTTGTGCTGTGGCTTTTGATGAGTGAGTCGGCAGAGGTTGACTGTCAAACTCAAGGACACATTGGCTGTGCAACCTTCTGCTAACAAGACTGTGTAGTCTGTCGGGATTTACTGCCCACAAAGCATGCGGTGTGTGTTTGTGTGGGTTATGTGTGTCATCCATCTGTTGCACAAGCACACACACGGCCAAATTGATGGCCATTTAATGTCCAAACACACATGCAAGAACTGAGTAATGCGTTTTCTCTGTGAGAATGTATTCAGATACGCGACCACCGGCCAACTCTAATGCTTTAATCGTGTGAGAATAAATAATGTATAAGTTTTCTAAATGGAAATAAATGCATCGAAGTGAAAACGGTGTGCACCACCCCACACAATTCTAAGAGTCATTTGACAAACGTTTCTCCATACACCAAGGGCACAAAAGGTAAACAAATGTTTTAATGACTTTCCGTTCTACTGCCTTCCTTTCAAGATCTGCGCGCTAAGCTACATGCCGCGACATCACAGCTTTCATCTATTCGTTTCAAATCCCTGATTATGCCGAGAGTTGATTGTGCGTTAGGAAAACAAAAGGCCAAAGTACAACAAAATAGAATACCTTTAAGAAAGAAATAGTTTGCTGTTTGAGTCTTGCCTGCCAAACGATACATAAAAACTCAAACTAGCAAAATTATTCTTATACTTAACTTTAATAACATTGCGTCCCCACAATGCATCCAATTGACCTCAACTTGACCTCTAATCCTTCATCACGACCTCTTTGCTGCTTTACTATGAGAGTTCTCGTTTATTTTATGCTCCCACCTCTCATTTGAACGCTGTCTGGGGATCCGATAGGTCGCGAACTGTAAAGCCCATTTCACAATGGTTATCGAAGGTGACTTTTACGGCCCGTTGCCCTGTGTGTAAGGTACAAATGCGGGAAGGAGAACCTCTGATGGACATCGAAAAAAAACCTACGTGTTGAATTCACTCAATTTTATTTTCTCAAGTGAATGCATGAAATAATCTGGATAGACTTTACATCTGCCGTACTTAAAAATATGTATCGAAGTCCAGATGATTTGATTGTGTGCAGCAACTTGAAAATATAAATCGAGTAAAGGCACCACACCATTTTTTTCAGTGTAGTACAAAAGCCAGAACAGAGGTGTGTATTGGGAAGCCGAAGTGAAGTTTAATACATGCTTTTTTGTATTGAAAGCAATAAGCTGTCCCAGATGCTAACTCTGGGGTCACCACACGTCTAATTGTTAGCATTAAACAGCATCAGCTTTGTGAAAACACTGTGGATACTACAATGTCCCGCTTCTGTGAGGTCTGTCTGAAAGGCACTAGCGATTAAATGCGGCCCTACCGTTACACCGCTGATGTGCCAATTTGCCAGGAAGGCAGCGTGAAAGAGGATTAAGTCTCTTAGAGAGGTATTATATTGTTGTTTGCCAGGGCCTAGGGAAAGTCAAGTTGGGGACTAAATTCTTTTGAAATTAATACTCTCAATGTAAGACGTAGAGACCCCTTATGTCAGAATTTAGTCAATTACCCATGTTTTTTTACACAAAGGGATATTATTGATCTTTCCCCACACTGTCTGTCATTTTTACATGATATTTAAAAAAAATCTCAAGTGTTAAAAAATTGCTTAAGAACAAATCTACGGTATTTACGACAACGGTCTCAAAGTCCAGTCCTGCATGTTTTCGATGTTTCCCATTCTCCAACACACCTGATTCAAATCATCAGGATCATTATCAGGCTCTTGCAGGGCTTGCTGATTAGCTGATCAATTGAATCTGGCTTCTAGCAGGGGGGAAACATCTAAAACATGCAGTAAACAGGCTCTCGAGGACCAAATTTTGAGTTTTATGATTTACTCTCTTGGACACTTCAACTGTCTGAGAAGCGTTGGATAATTCCTCCACTACCACATGACATGGGAGCCTTGCTGCGTTATGTAGCTTCAAGATTTTTTCCAGACAACATGAATTAAAAAAAAAAAAGTTACATACATTCGAATAGGCCTTTTAGAAAATAATAGTGTAATGCCTCGTTGCAGATGTTGGAGATGTGAGGAATCTGCCTAACAGGGACGTTGTGCGTCATTACGCGATTTTTCTTTTCTTTTACAACAGAGTGTTTTGGGTCTTCATGCATGTGGGTTGTGACTGGGGTTCAGAAAATGTAATATCAGGCACAAGTTAAAATTGTATCAAAGCAATGAATCGAATTGGGCATGAAGACCTATCGTGTAAATCAGGCTTGAGACATACCACGTCATAAAACAGATATTTTTTCCGTAAATTATCTTTTCTATCTGCATCAAGTCAGTGTGAAAAAAAAAATATTCATTGACAAAAACTGTTAAAAGACACATTGTGGCGGCATTTTCCCCACTTATTATCCTCGGTTACACTCACACAGTACTCACGTTTCTGGTGCCCTCCAACACAAGCCAACTGTACAACTGCTGACTGGACCAGTTTACCACAGCAATGACATCAGCTATGGCGGCACAACTTCTGTTCTAAAGGTCATGTGGCCATATGTGACAAGTGTTGCTGTCATCACTATGCGATTGCCACTCGATCTGAAAATACACCTCAGGAACTCTCGGTTTTATCCAAGCTATGGAAAAGAACATAATTCTAAATATCATAATAACATGATATTTAGCATTTGAACATACTCTATGCCTTGCATGTTCTGATGCGTTACTTACCCATTGGCCTGATGGGCGGTAGTAAAATGTACGGTGACAGGCAAAGCAAACCATTATTTGACCTCTTTCTATAACCTACTTGTGCAGCAATTCTTATAATGGTGCAATAGTGTCGTGAGTTTCAGGTTAAATAGTGACATTGGGAGTTTATGATAGGAGTTTGTGTACGCAGTGTGCTGAATGATGGATGTATACGGTGTCATATTGCCAAGCTTAACTTTCTTGGAGCACCGTGTAGCAGAGTGCCGTCCTGCAGTCTGTTTATTGCTGCAATATATCAACCGACTTTCAATGGTAATCACCGATGATGCTGCAATGCCAAAAACGATTTAGCTTACTACTTAACAGTCCATGCCTGTTTGATGTCACTGCAGTTATCATCATTTATACGGTCGGGATACACAGAAAACTCATTCTTCGAAAGTTTTTGGTTGGAAGTGGCCCAAAAGGGCATTTTTAGTTTTCCTCCAAAAGACGTTAGTTACTGAAACAAGACGGCCAACATTGTGATGACATTAAAAAAAAAAAAAAACAACAACTTTAAAGCCAATACTCTGGTTGGTCTAACCAGTGCGAAATATCTGCCTTGGCAGCAAGATGCAGGAAGTTGTCGCAGAGCACTGCATTGGTGTTTGGAGTGAAGGATAATCTCTGAAGAAAAAAACAGATTTGCCAGTAGTGTTGTGGTGCATCACACCTCCATAGCCGTCCAGAGTGCATCTCGGTTGGCCACGCATGCTCTCATGGCCCACCGAAGTGAGTAAAGGTGGGCGGCGGGGAAATAAACCCCAAAATCCTCTGCAATGACAGCCTCTCAGCAGCTCTGAAGCCATGTGCATATCTTGGAAAAACTTTGCACTTTGGAAAATTTGCAGAGAAAATTATGTCGAGATATGAAAGCCAAGCCTTTTTAGAATTTATAACTTTCAGCTTCATCTTATAACCGTACACATTTATGGAACATTTTTTGTTGATTTAAAAAAAAATCAGTTACAGCAGAAATGTGAATATTTAATGGCTTCTCTGCGGGTGTGCTATCTATTTGTATTGCTTACTTCTTAATTATTAAATTAAATTATTTTAAAAATGCGCTGTACAGTCTATTAATTTGAACACGTATGTCACAAATTGTGGATTTGAGTTAAATGTCTGAACATCTTGCAAAGGCCAAGTTATATGTGATTTTATATACACACGCATACGCGCACATACACACACACACACACACACACACACACACACACACACACACACACACACACACACACACACACACACACACACACACACACACACACACACACACACACACACACACACACACACACACACACACACACACACACACACACACACACACGTTTGGCTCTTGTGGCTGTTTTTGTAAAGTTTATTCCAAATGATTAAACACCGTCAGAGATGTTATAATGTAGGATGTTGAGTACCTCACGAGTCCGCAGCTCAGCAAGCATCCAGGGATTAACTCTCGACCTCAACAAGGAAGGTTAAGACAAGAAGAAAATCCACCGGAGATGAAGTGAAGTAAGCAGATTTGCATTAAAAGCAGAAGAGTCCAGCTTCACAACACTTTTTAAAAAATCCCTTAATCAAAGTTCAATCTGAAATTGTGGCTAAAGGCTGCCGTTTAGTTTTCAATTGCTGTGTGTATTGTGAAACCAGCCCTACCGCTGGTTTGACATGCCAGTGGGCCCAAAAATGTATTGTACATTTTTCAAAGCAGTTTGAAATGAATTGGATGATTTTACTGAAACTAATATGACCATTTTGAAAAAGAGGTACTGATGGTGGCATTGCAGCTCGGCATACAGAATGTCTGTTTTGGGAGTGTACTTTTCGTTTCTCTTCTGTGAGAGCAGAACCCCCCCCCCCACCCCCCCCCAAAAAAAACAAAAAAACAAAAACACACACACTTTCCTAAAGGCTGAAAGAATATTTGCAGATCAGTTATCGTGTTGACAGCAAAGTAGATTCGGGGTCAAATCAAATTGAATTATTTGGGGCCCTGAAATTTGGGGCTCATGCATCATTGTTTTCTCATTTAAATGTTTCATTTTGCAAGAAGAAAAAACACCATGAGAAAAGAGCAACATGGTTACTTGTATTTCTCTCTTCTATCAGGAGGGTTCATTGCTTGCTCAAACTTGAACAGACCACATTTTTCAAAATCATTGGGAATTTTACAAAAACTATACAATTTGTCTTTTTCTGTCTCACTAAACTCAGCCTGAAAATGGCCCCACGTGCTGTAGCCCTCCCCGCTCCCCTTTTCTCAGTCACATTTTTATTTTCTCTTTTATGTGTTTGTGTTCATCTCGCTTCAAAGATGGTTGCCATGATTGCAGGTGCAGAGAGATGTACAGTGCACCAGGGGACAGCACCCTAGAGATGAAGAAGGAACGGGGTCCTGCCGGAGAGCAAGGTCACACCGAGGGTGAACACCTTCAAAGCACCATAGATTTTTTTTTTCCCTTTACACCAAAGCGAGGGAGCGCCGCATGTCACTGGTCGTCCCAGACAGTCACAATCTAAGGTGTGGATCTATTAGAGGGCAACACAGCACCAGTCCAAGCTAAGAATAAACACTTTCTGCGGAGGGGGAAAAAAAAAAAAAAGAAAAACATTCATTGCTCACTGCATAGCCACAGGGACTTTCACAAGTGTATCAAACAGTGAAGCAGACGACACTTTTATATCCAAACCTTTCCCTAAAGATATAGTTGAGCTTCTTTGTTTCTCTCCAAATAATTCCTGAATATAAAATGGTGATGTTAAATCCACGAGTTTGAGTTGTTATGTTGGAAATAACTTTGCAAAGTAAGTGTGATGAATCGTGTATGTCCTGACAACATACATAAGCGCAGATGTGGAATCCGATACTCCATCAAAAAAACAAAACAAAACATTATCATCATTGTTTTCCACATGGAATAACTTAGAATCTAAGATATTCTATCTAAGCCTTAGATGGTTGCCTTTTTCTCTATTCGTTTTAATAAAGCCATACGCATATTTGTTATGGCTTTGTTGAAACCAGTGATCACTCATCTTATTGAAACTAAGATCTACTTTCATGACATTCAAAGACATACCTTGCTTTCAAATGAAAGAATGAAGCGATCTAAACACTTATCACTGCAAAAACAATTTGACCACAATGTGTTATTTGGCAAGGAAAACTCAATTAAAAGCTTTATAAAGAGACATCCTCTGGTTTGGTCCCAAGCGGTAACATGGTCTGTTCCAAATACTTCCCCCAGACCATGGACTTTTACACGACACGAGAAGAGAAGAGGAAACATACCTAAATAATCCCAGAAGTGGCTCTTTGCTGCACAGTGAATTACGAAGTGCACATTCACTATATTCTGGGCTCCATCTGTTGCGATGGCAACTAGCTGTACATTGACTTCATGTACTTCTATGTGCTTTCTAATCTCAGACTCATGTGTCAACAATACACACTGTTGCTTCCTCCCACCATTAATTGTTGGCACATCATTGTGTTTTGCCAAAGGATTACTCCGGACCAATCCCAGGACACAGAGACAAATCACATTTCACAGTCCCATTCACACTGGCACTGAAATTAAATTGGACCGACCAAAATCAGTGACCTCATAGTCCATCATCCATTTTTAATAATTTCAGAAATCTTTTTACATACTATACTTCGAAACTGTTCATCATCATCATCCAAAGTTTCTGACAAGATTACACCCCAAAACACAACAATATACAATTTACAGTAAGATAAGAAGCAATTCTGGATAGCATGAGATAAGCCATTTAACCTGCAGCCCTACAACTTCAAATTAATGCTGATGTCAAGTTGCAGCAAATTATATCGGAGTCTGCTGGTAATACATAAATGGCTCCAACGCTACCATGGCTTCATCATAAATGTATGTGGGAGAAAATGAAGGATTGGACAGAGAAAGGAGGGAATAAGAGATAAGGAAAATTACCAGGATAAACACTTTGATAAATCACTAAGGAGGCAGGGAACTGTCGAACACATCCATCCTGCTCAATTGTTCCTCCCTCTATCTGCCTTAACAGAAGGCATAAGGGGTGTGCGTGTACGTGTTTGTGCCCCTGTTTGTGTTTGCGCGTGTGTGAGAAAGAGAGAGAGAGAGAGAGAGAGAGAGAGAGAGAGAAAGAGAGAGAGAAAATGACGGAGTGTATGTGCTTTGCATTAATTTGTGAATGAGAGACATGACAATGATGTCTGGGGCATGATAAGCTGCGCCCAGATCAACGCAACGAGGACACATGGCATTTATGGCTTGACACTAAATATTCTCCGTATATTTCCATATGCTGCACAGTAATTGGGGCTTCCTGAGAGCGTATTTCCTCACTTGAGGTGCCAAGGGCGTATATTCCTGACAGAGAGGCTGATAAATCAAACTTCTAATAAGCCAACTACTATGGAAGTAATATTTATGGCCGCCCACTGCCCAAGGCCAATGTCCCATGTCCAGCTCTCGACTCGCATGCATGCATAAACATGCTTGTAGGAGAAGAACTGGATCGAATTTAGATGCAAATGTAGAATAGATATTGAGAATCGAATTGATCATTGCCATTGGGTATGGAGCTCCATTCACTTTTTGTTGGCACATCGACCATCGTGATATTATGCCTTATGAATTTTGCTTGTTAGTTTAATTCATCGGCAACGACTATGTTCCACTACCTCATCCCCTGGTTAGGGAAAACATTGAACGCATCAGATGGAGTGAGATACGACGATGTATGGGAAAGGATAATGTGAGTCTCCATTATTTTATCCTCAACATGCGGCTCTTCTTTACAGTAAGTAAACAAGTGCAAACAAGTCGGTTCACTAACATTTGCATGTGTAGTTTATTTTGTCATTTGTAGATGTGAATCGTAAAATGTTAAAGGGATGCTGCAATTTACAATCTGATAGAGTAAGTTGCTTGGAATCATCACTGCCACTGGTATTCTTTCTAGTCACTGCACACATGGTCCCAATGAATAGAGATGTAGCAAGCCATGCAGATGCAAGCTAAACTGATGTACAGCTTGAAGGAAACACAACTAAAAGGAAGTGGAGCTCAGCACTTCAAAACAGCGCTCATCGCTGTTGATTCATTCAAAGACTGTCATGGTCCTCACACCCCACCCTCTCCTCCCCCCCATCCACGTCACGCCACAGAAGCAGTTCATCGAGGCCCCCGGTCTTTCAACTCATCTAATTTATATGGTTGTTGTTGTGATTAGCGTTTCTGCAGCACAGCGCTTTGGTCTCGGGCCATGGACAAACCGCTTTATGATGCCGTGCCTAATAAACATCATTGGGATTTTCCCTGGCTGGTAATTAAGTGTGTGGATAATTTGTCATAGTTAGTTAGAGCATAGTGCGATACCGGGAGAGGTGTTGCCTAGCAGGAGGCTAGCAGTTTCATGCATTCAACTCATTCATAACGGCAGCTGCAAATTGATCCTGGCGCCTGCTGGGCTACTAGGCAGAAGGCCATCACAGGTCAAGGAAGAAAAGACGTCACCTTTAATAGAGTTTGACTCGAACAATTTAGTCATGTTTGACAATAATGTTTTTGGAGTTCCAATTACTAATTCCCTCTGCATAAATGACAACGGTTTAAAAACTATCGTGCAATGCAAAGTGTTTTACGAAGGTGCTGTCGACGTTGAAACAGCAAAGTCAAACCAGAGCACACATCTACAGGAACATAGCCTATTTGCTTATGCACCTTAGTTGTTTCTGTGAGTACCATATTTTCCTCATTATAAGGCGCTTCGGAGTATAAGGTGCACCTTCAATGAATGGCCTATTTTAAAACGTTTTTCATATATAGGGCACACCACATTATAAGGTGCATAGAATATAAGCTCCAATAGTTGCTGAGGTTACGTTATGCATGCACTAGATGGAGCTACGCTAAAGGCAATACAATATATAAAACTTTATTTATATAGCACTTTCACAACTGCTGCGGATTTAACAAACCATTTTCAGAACATTTAAATTACCGTATTTTCACGACTATTCGACGCATCGTACTAATGGCCGCAGTCTCATTAATGGGTGACATTTCTGTATTTTACACATACACAGGACGCATCGTACTAATGGCCGCAGTTTTACAGTGGTAAAACATACGCCAGCTTAAACATACGGCATGCATGCGCGCACTCTAACACGTTAGCTTGAAGCATACGGTAGCATGCCAAGACATACAGATAAGATAAAAACACGTTTTTAAAAAGGCAACGAAAGCAGAACTGAGTTCGGGTGTATTTTATTTAGCCATCGTACAATGTTCTCACATTTTTCGATCAATCATCACCCAGAAATCCATCAAAGTCCTCATCCTCTGTATCAGAAGCAGAGGACTGCACATCTCAGTTGTCATTGAATGCATCACATGCTATTGTGAGTTGCTACGCATTGCCGAGCGGAAAGAAGGAGTAGCAACAGCAAAGTCAACATTTCTCTCGTGTGAAGCTTTCCCACATTTGAAAGTAAAGAACAGAGCGAAACATGGTGGCAGCGCGTGTGTGTGTAGAAAGAATTGAACAATTGTGCAAGTACCGTAATCCATCAAAAACGCCGCGTTCCCTCTCGTTGTTGCGTATTGTGGCGTAACTGGCCAAGTGCTGCCTCTCACTCTTTGTAAAGTTGTGTTTGCCACCGATCATCCATTGTTCCCATGCCGTTTGCAACTTTACTTTGAACGCCCGGTTGATGCCAATGTCCAGCGGTTGGAGTTCTTTAGTCAACCCTCCGGGAATAACGGCAAGCTCAGAGTTCATTTGCTTGACTTGTTTTTTTCACCGCTGCTGTGAGATGGGCACGCATGCCAAAAGCATAACCGGTGGCTTTAAGTTTGAACTGAGCTTCGTAGGCGTGTCTTTTTGTCGAATTTATTTTCAGGGGTTCTTAGAAACCAAAACCGGAGTTGTTTTGCAACAATGCACATTGCCACACTCTATACAAGTGTTGGTACTGGCTTGAGGCGTCCACTTACACGCCCACCCTTCACCATTGGCGGACTAGTTTGCCTGTCCTCTCTCTCCCTCTCTCTCTCACTCTCTCACTCTCTCCCTCTCCATATATGTATATATACACGCCCACCCTTCCCTGATTGGCCGACTTCTTTCCCTGCCTGGCCACAGTCACTTCCGCCTCTATATAAACAGCGTGTCGGCTGTCAGTCAGATTTTGGAACTCAGCGCATATAAAGGACGCTCCGCACCATAAGGCGTCCTGTCCATTTTGGAGAAAATTTAAGACTTTTAATGGCGCCTTATAGTCGTGAAAATACGGTACTATGTCCATGAAATCAGAAGACCTGTAAGGCGCACTGTCGACTATTGAGACAAGTGAATGCTTTTAGGTGTGCCTTATAGTTCGGAAAATATGGTACTCTCATACAATAAAATCAGGGAGAAGTGTATTTGTTGTGTGTCTTTTCATGCCTAGCAGGTGAAATGATGATGACAAAGACAGGTTTAGTTTTGTATTATTTCTGATCCAGGCACATCTCTGAAGACGTAGCCAGACCGAGGGGTTTCTCCAAAACTACATTGTTTTTCAAAATCTGTCCTCGAAGCGCCACCTTGTGGTGTAGTCTTTATTAGTTCAGAGATTTTGAAAAGATGGGACGAGTTTAGACTCATTTGTTGTGTTGGCCAGTTTGATTTTTGAACAGTACAGAGAAAGTGCTCCAACTTAGCCTTTGACTGCTGAAACGCTCAACTGTTAAAGTTTACAGATGTATCAGATCATGAAAAATGTTAAAGGAAGTGTACTGTATATAGGTGTTCTAACAGATTAAAAAAAGCCACTGAAGTTCAATTTTGTGGAGTCTTATTAGATTGTCTTTTGAATGGCACTTCCAAAAACCACCTCTCCACATAATGTTACATGCATCTTCTCCACCAACCTTATTCTTTTCTTGCATCTACAAAAGACTGTCTGATTGGAGTCTCAAGTTGCTGTTCTAATGTGACACATCAACTGAGTGCCTGAACTGTCTCTGATTGCTTTCCGTGACATAAACAATTACCAAGCTGTTTTGTGTGATTAAACGACATCTTCGTTTCTGCTCCCGCCGCCTCCTTTCAACGGTCACACGCTTGGCCATCTTCCTTTCACTACTTAGTATTATAAAAGCCAGCTATGCAATTCGCAACAGCATCACCTGTTCTCAGGTCATGCCGTCCTTGCAAAATGCAAACTACTGTTTCGCCTTTGCCCTCTGTGTAAATTTCAACGACCATTGTTAAAATGTGTGTTTTCTATTTGTCACAAATGTCTCCAACATAAGGCTGACACAATTATCAGTTGTTTATTCAGTCTCTTATTCTTCCGCCTATTTCCTATTTCAATAGTCCTACTGACTTCTAGTAATATTTAATCCCAAAACCTGGAAATATTATTTCATAGTGTATATATGAAATAGCTGTTATTGTGTTATTTGTGACCTTTTCATCATACTTTTGCTTGCAAATGTTTCCTTTTCCTTTTTTTTTTTTTTTTACATGTTATTAGGAGTCATGGTGGCCTTTCTTGACATAACTTTCTTTACATTTCAGATTGGCTGAAACACTTTCACGGTTCCTATTATTATTTTTTTAATGGTACAGATCTCAATATATATGTTTTATTTTGAATCCCAAAGTTTGGAAATGTATAGGTAGAGACAGACTGTACAATTTGCAGCCTTGATCTACAATAATTGACTGACATTATATGAGAACCATCTGCTGCACTTCAATGACTCACTCTGTTGTCAGGTACCGTAATTTAGTCGCTTTTCATCCTGCCATCCCCCTTTTTTGTCTTCTGTTCGCCTCCCCATGTAATCATCTTCCCATTCTCCCACTTCTCATTTTATATTCCCTCTTCACCTTTTTTCTTTCTGCCTTTTCATTTGTGTCTGTCCGGCTCTTCTCTGCTTACATTCATATCAATTGCTATTTTTTTTTCTATCAAACCCTCCCATATTTGTAGGATCTTCTTTTAGTCAGAAGAGCTATGTATGTCCAACCAACTAATTGTGGTCTTCAGGAAGAGTATGAAATATATTGTCTCGCACTACTTAGATGATATGGATGAATGATCTATTTTTACCTTTCTCTGCCAGTTTCCGTGTGTAAAAAGTATGCATGTCATGGAGAGTGATGTTTGTGCATATGGAGAAATATAAATCACAGAATACAGAAAAGGTTATGCTTGACAGGAAATTATCACAGGCCATATAGTTTCTGAGGCATGTGGAGAGTACTAAAGGATGGCTTATGTCTGTGTGTTTTTGCAAAGAAACCCATCACAGCCATAATAAATTAGATATGGTAACAGCCCTGGCATAAAGTATTTACCAAAAGCGCCATCTGCATTTTAATATCAAAAATAAATTCATCTTTGGCTGCGGTGCATTATTACAGGATTCTTGCTATCACTTCCAACACACGGGAATTCACATGCTTGCCTCTTTTCTGCTGATGGCACTTTTATGCTAATGGTGTTTTCTCTTCACCTTTCCAAATCACCCATCATAGAATTTCAGGTGGCCGCGTCCTGGGAAGCATGTGTATGAACATACAGGAAAGAGACATATGCAATTAAGTTTGCCTTGAATGGATTAGTTGAATTTATTTGTGAGCTGAGCCCTCTTCTTGAGCATGTGCACGAACAGGAGGTTTCTTAAAAACACAGCAATCTATCAAGTGCAACACATTATACAGTTTCAGATATCGAAATATTAATTGAGGGTAATTTTATAATCAACATTACTTTGACAAAATAAAATTAGATGTAAAATTTGACCCGAAATGTCAGACAATTTGGGATTCAACCAAAATTCGCCTCTCGAGCCCTATAAATGTTTGGAGTTGGAATCATTATCAGAGGGCTTAACTATTTTTAATTACTATTAGCATTTTTTTTGTGCATTATATATATATATATATATATATATATATATATATATATATATATATATATATATAAATAAATAAAAGGGCTCAGAGAGGAGCTGCAGAGAGCTTGGAAGGTAAAGGTGACAGTCGTGCCTGTGGTGGTCGGAGCACTCGGGGCAGTGACCCCCAAACTAGATGAGTGGTTGCAACAGATCCCGGGAACAACATCGGACATCTCGGTCCAGAAATGTACAGTGCTGGGAACAGCAAGGATTGCTGAAATTAATCACTAATAAAGGGTTGATTCAATTTTTTCTCAAGAGAAAAAGTTTAACAAACTGGAGCTCTACGGACATCAGTACAGTGTACTATATCTCCTGATTATATGTTAAGGAAAAAGAAAGGGGTTCAACCTCTATGGCTACTAGATATTTTCAAAATTACATACATATTCCATCCAGCATCCTACAAATGCATATTGCAATAAAAAAACTATAAAAAATAAACAACCGAGCAAGAACAGTCCCGAGCCACTTAAGAGCAGGGAAGGAGCCTCAGGTTCCTGACTCCATTGGGATCAGATACTTTTTTTTCCTTTAAACAGCTATTCAATCAAGCTAAAATCAAAACAAACATGTCCAGAAAAAAATAACCCCCCACACCCCCAAAAAAGCGACCTGACTCTAGCTCCCTAAAGCACTTTAAAAAGCTGTAGCTGAGTATATTAACCTAGTGTATATTAGCCTTGTCTCGTAGCCAAGGGACTTGCTGAGTCTCTATGCATTGAACTTAGGGAATCTTAATGAAATAAAAAGTCGAGGTGTGACATTGTGTTTACCTGCAAAGAGTGCCGAGCCGTCCCTGGAAACACACCGAATAATGCATTTAATGTGTTGTGGCTGTATGAGAAAATGTGTTTTCCCCAAACTCCCTTAACAACAGAGGAGCAGAGGGTGGGATGGAGCCAGAGAACAAAGATGACAGAAAACTGTACACTAGAGAACAACACGGGGCGGGAGAACACACACAAAAAAATGTGTTTGCAAATTACAAACTAAAAGCCTTTACATTCTAGCACGCCATACCATATCCCACGGGAAACATGGTCCTTTCAACACTCTTATTAAAAGAATGCAGGTAACAGGAAAACACTCATTAATTCTCTGCCATTATTTACAGAAAGCGGCTTAGAAAAAAAATAAATGGCCGCTTCAACAAATGCATTTCCATTTTCAATCGACAAAATAAAACTTCTGTTAGCGTGACGCTATAAGTAACACCAGTCATAATTCTGCTTTTTAAAATGGTAAGAAGTGATTAAGGAACAATACATAATTCTGCCACCAAGTTGCCAACATTTCAAATGACCCAACAGATCCCCATATGAGCATTTTGTCAACAGCGGCAAAGAAAAATGACTCCTTTAAGGACAAAACCTTGAGCAGATCAAGACAAACACTAAATGTCCTTCTTGGTCATATAAAATAATGGTTGGATGAAATCTTACAAGAGTAGCAACAAATTCACAGGGCAGATTGATCTACCCAGCAAACCACAACAGTTGAATGGGACAGAAAATAAAGTTGGACATTCACCCGCAGAGAAGCGAGGCAACCAATCAAACGGCCTTGCAGAAGCAATATCCCCATTAAAAGCTAATGAGGTGTTTCCCTGGATCAGGGTCTGGGCAATCCATCAAACCCCAAAGCAAGATTTATGTTGGAGATTTCCTGAAAACTAACAAATAGACTGGACTAAAACAGGCCCTCCTGGGTTGAGACGAAAACTGAGCTATCTGCAAAGCCACAAATCAACCCAAGCTTGGACTGCTCTTTTCCCATTAAGTTAGAACTGAAACAACAAAAAAAGAACTTATCTTCATCTATTTGTACAGACGTGACATCTGCTTGCGATTTCTCATTGTGTTCTCAAACCTTGCATTGAGTCAAAATTTATGAAATCACACTGTTGCTCAGTGCTTGCTAGACTGTGCTCTCATACTTTAAGCCAGTAATTCCCAACCTTTATTGAGCCAAGGAACATTTTTTAAGTTCGGAAAATCGCACGGCACCCCACTAAACAAAATCGTCACAAAGAGAGGAGACGTACTGTATGTCAATTTCATACTTTTTGCCATCTAATAGAAGATAATTTTTTTGTTCTGTCTGTCACTGTAAGTGGCTGACATAGATGGAGGTACAAAAATTCATTATTTGTTATTAATAAATAATTTTCAGACCAATTAAGTGAAATTTGATCGACAGTTTGGGCTCTCACGGCACCCTAATGTGCCAAACTAGTTGGGAATCACTGATTTAAGCATTGTAATTGAAGATCTGTTCATGTAACTTTTTCAGAGAGCAAAATAAAACTTTAAAGATACCCGGGAAAGGTGTGATTGGTGCAGTTCAAAAGAAAATCAAGGTTGAAAAACGGCATTCCCTGAAGAGAACACCCAAATATATGCGGAACAAAATGTCTTCCACACAATTCATGCAATTATGTCTTTGAAGTTGCAGAAGGTATAGGTCACAGTATTGCAAACAAGTGTTTGAATAATTCACACTCACCGCCCTGATTGGTGCTGACGGTAATGATGGCGACTTGTCGAGGGAATGAGCTCATGTCTGAAACGCCGTTGAGTGATTCGATCTCAAAGGTATAATTAGCGTGCGCCGAGAAGTCCATGACGGTGACAGAGGCGGTAGTCAGGCCTAACGGTTGGGGAAGGAAACGCAGCTCCTCCTCACAAAGTTGGCATTGGCCAGGCTCTGGACCACAGCGTTTACATTGGACATTGTAAGTTAGGTCTCGGCGTCCCCCGGTGTCACTGGGGGGTGACCATTCCAGCATCAGACATGTGTCATTGAGGTTGAAAAGTAAGTTACGTGGAGGGGACGGAGGACCTGTTAAAAGAAGGAAAGAGAAGAGATAACGCAATGAATATACAGTATATCGTGAGTTTTTTATTAAGTTGAATAAGTACAAATAGTGTACTCCTCGGAAGCCTTCAAAAGGGCCACATTGTTTAATTTAAAGCTTGATTTTGCCTTCAACGTCATAATCTCACATTTAATTAATTTGGTGTCAGAACTAGTAATGATGAACATTCCTTTTGTCAAATTACAATAATTATTATATTCCTGAAACACAACACAGATTCAACTGCTTCTAACTTAGGTAATACGATTAAAATGTACTGCACAGTGCACTGTCGCAGACCTTCGGAGCCAGAATTTCATGGGCAAACCTTTGAAGCAAACCGTCCCAACAACTAAAAACGTAAATACTGTAGTTGTTTCGCACATGCAAATGAACAACCAAAACCAGCATACATAAAGCGTGTGATGGAAAAGTGGTTATGCCTGCATGACTGTGTTTTATGTTATGTGTTGTGTTTATTGTTTTACTTGATGTTAACTGTTTTGTTAAGCGCTTTGTTACAGCTGCCGCTGTTGTGAAAGCGCTATATAAATCAGCATGTATTGTATTGTATATGTGACTTGGTGGATATAAAAATGAAAATGATGACCATAGAAGCAACAGAATACAAGCTAATACATTCCTCCAGAATATTCGTTCCGATTAATGTCACCGATTTTATGTTGCTCCATTCTATAATTGCTAAGGTATTCTTTGAGCGTAACCAAGTTACTTGGCTATTTTGGGGAGAAAGAACCTTGAATGTTTTGCTGTCAGTGAAACACAAGTAGAGAGAAAAGAACAGGCTCGAGAATTGACCCTTGGGGCACAGTGCAACTCAATTCTAAAAGCTCTACCCAATGATTAACACGTTTCCATCCAAAACGCAATGTTAAAAGGTTAACAAGATGTTACTACTGTACTTCTCTGTCACGTTGAGCCTGAAGCGACAGAATAATCGCTTCGTTCACAACTACTAGAGGTAAGTGGATCCCCGAAATAGCAGACAAAGAAAAGGAATTCTGTCATAAAAAATGAGATTTATTATAACACAAAATCCCCGTCTAAACGGATAACAGAAAACGCTGGTCAAAAAGACGACCAGGAAATAACAACGAGGCAACAGAAAACGCTTGCGAAACAAAAACGGCAAGGAGAAAGTTCTTAAGTAAAATACTAATCGAACACGAGAGGAATATCAAGGCACTCAATAATAGTCAGTAGTCATTTAAGTCAGAGTTTTAACCGAGAAGGAATAGACGATAGCAAATGGCACGGCGTGGAATACTCCGGCAGTGAGTCGACTGCCGGAGCGCCCAAATATAGCAGGTGCAATTACCAACAAATGGTTGGCAGGTGTGCAGGCGGCAAGCAAAAACGCCTGCCCCCTGCTGTCGAATCCGGAACATGACATTCTCGACCCCATCCATTACATTATTTCGCCTCCCTCTGATTTGAGTGTTGAAGGAATTTTTGTGCTCCCTGGATGCATGTCTTTGTGCGCCAGAGTAAGCATTGTGCTGTAGCAGGCAGTCAGCCGTCAACAGGGTGAAGTTAAAAGGCCTGCGAGATTTGAAAATTCCCTTTCTGCCAAGCTCACTGTCTGCCGAGACAATGCGATGTTTCCCCGTCCCTCAGCAACTCTCCATCCCGCTCTACCTTTGCTTGAAATCTCAGCAGACAGCAATGCTCCTCCTCCACTTCTGTCAGCGTACGTCCATTCTTTTGCTCGCTTTATCTGCCCCTGCCTTTATCGGCCATCATCGCACCTCCTCTATTCTCTCCACCGAGCAGAATCCACCCACCTTGCCCTCCTGTGGATCAACCCCACTGCCATCAATCAGCCTCCATTCTCCTCCAGAGCAAGATTGGGATCAGTATCCTCCTTCCTTTCTTTCTTCAGTGTCTACTCCACCCATGTATCCTCCACCTTTATCTCTCCTTTTGTGATACCCTTGCTTTCTTCGTTCCTGTATTCATTTTTTAAACAGTATTCCTCCTTAATTTTACTCTAATAATTTATTCATTGTCCCAATTTGTAAGAATAATGACCACAAAGTACTGTAAACTGCCATTCCAGTGACATGAGAGGTCTACTGTCTGGTCCACCAGCTGTGCGCATCCACGTCATTCTTTCTTTATCCGGCCTGTGTAATGTACTGTCATGTTCTGTCTGTTTTTATTTTGTTTTCAGCCCCAGCGGGAGCGAAGGGCGTTTCCCCTCCAGCAGGCCCACCTGTTCCTTTCTAATCTAGCCTTGCCATGTACAGTGTTAAAAGACTGCCAAGCTGCCTAGTCTTTGTCAGATTATTGATCTTGCTTGCTGCTCACGCTCAAGTGGTGTTTTCTAGACCTTGTCCTTGATCTTGCTCTCTTTGTTTTGTGTAATTGGACTCTTCGTGCAATTTGACTCTTGTCATTTCGGCTTTTGCCTTTGCACCTTGCCTTTTTGCAACCACTTTTTGTGTATGCTTTGATTTTCCTGGCTCTTTGTGACCAGCGATTTCTGTTGATACTTTGTTGGTGCGCTCTTCTATAAATAAATATTTTTTGTAAAGCAGTTTATCCGAGTCTGCATTTTAGGGATCCACACTCCACCTGGTTCGTGGTCGGACCTTGTCATATCCTGTAGCAGCAACTTGATTTTGTGGAGCTCCATAAAACAATCTGCAGTTTTAGAGGTGCAATACAAGACAAGAATTTCTGCATATTTCCTCTCCAAACATCTGTCTTTGCAGACTAAACCCCAAGACTCAGTATTCCACAGTGCCTAGTCAAGTCAAGTCAAGTCAAGTCAACAGTATTTATAGAGCACTTTCAAACAGCCATCGCTGCATACAAAGTGCTGTACATGGAGCGATTTAACATATACAATAAACAGTAAGACGAATCAGTAATAAGTAATAAGTAATAAGGCGGTAGAAAGCACCAAGCAGTAAAATCAAGAGCAAATCTAAGTCATGCTGAGTCAAACGCCAAAGAATACAAGTGAGTTTTGAGGAGGGCTTTAAAGATGGGCAGCGAGGAGTACAAATAGTACACTCCCCATCCAGAAAAAAAGATTTCAGTGATGGTACCCTAGTCTAGTCTAAATGACAGCTATGTTGCATTTTAATTAAAAGGGAATTAATCTAATTAAACTTTTATTTAATGCAAATATTACTTTGTAATTACTGTCCGTGACTAAGATGAGGCAGCCGATCCACATGCAATTAATTTGATTATCTTTTGTACACTTTGACTCTGAACAGATACGTATTAAATATCACAAGGATCATCCAGAGTCACAGGTATTAACAAGTTGTGGGGTTTCACGTCAATCACAATTAGCCACTTTGAAGCGGTAGGCTAATAATTTTCCTCAGTATTAGGCATGAGCCACTTAAAGATGAATAGAGGTGAAGGGCAAGCGACTTGGGAAACGGAGTGCGCCAAGCTTGACGTTCTTTCTACATTAAATGTACCGGTAGCTTCACTGCACTGACACTACCATCAAAGAAATGAGCAAGCTAAGCAATGCCATCAAAGATACTTCATACCGAAACGTACGTCCTTAAATTTGTGTAGGATATTCTGGATTTTCACAGAAGCTTGTACTTGGGTAAACACTGAAACATATAAATGTTCAGTGAGAAATCATAGTAAGTGTTAACCTAACTGTGCGTTTAAAAAATTATATATATATATATATATATATATATATATATATATATTATATATATTACACTGTTTGAGCGGGCATGCGCAGGATAGGTCCATGATGTAAAGCAGAAGAGATGATTTAAGGTTTAGAAGTGCCTTGGGGAAAAAGCAGCTTGTGTTGGTGATTCAGAAATGTAATTTCACTATTCAAAACCTATTTGGTGTTGAAAATAACTGTTATGACCACACTTACTGAAAAATGTAGTGCAACTAGTAATATCACAACTTGTAACTGCGCTAGTACACAACATTGTTAATGACTAAGTATTAAGATAGGGCATACTCACGTGTGCAAGCCATTGTTGGAGGGTCTTTTCCAGCCCTGAAATACCCAACTTCACAACGGCAGACTGCAGCACCTTCTCCGTAGCTGAAACTATTTATCGGGCACTTTGAACACTTGATGTTTCCAGCAAAAGCCTTGTAGAAGCCTGGCTGGCATGCTGGGTGGGACAAAGAAAATAAATGAAAGAGAGATGGTGAGTGAACAAAAACAGTCTCAATGTGACGAGCTGGCAAACCAACTTATAGGCTTTAATAACTTATGAATTTAAATAAAAAAAATCAATTTGTTTGATGGAAACCATTTCTGTGATCCCTTATTGTAGACTCATGAAAGAAGTTATACATCATACATTATATATCAAAGCAGCAAGGCTTCCAAAGTGTTTTGTGTTTGAACGTACAGTCCATGATACATACAATTCATCTGCAATATATATACAGTATATAGTTAGTTTTCACATATGTCCTCCATGAATGGTATATCTTCGCTTGACATTCATAATGCAGTTAATGACTGTGACAAAAAAAGCACACACAAATAAGACTGTATCACAACGAATAGTGCCATTGCTTACGGCATGTTAAGGCTACTGACATCATTAACCTTGTATACCACAGTGTCCTTGAGTCACAATCTGTCTGTCAACCCTGACCCACCCCACTATATGAGATCTTTTTGACGTCGTCAGCCGAATGGGGCCTCTGGTCGACCTTTCATGAACTGAGGCGACGTTTCTTTTAAACCCTTGTAAGAACAATCTGCCTCAATTTGTCTGGTCGAACTTTACTCCAGGGCCACAGTGGCGCTACACTGTTGCTGAACATGCATCAACTGAGAACTCACACACACACACACACACACGCACCCATATGAATACATGGTTTCAATGCATACCACAAAAGACTATACTGCAGGGTTTTCCAAACTCGGTCCTCAAGAGCCGCTGCCCGACCTGTTTTCGATGTGGCCCTCCTGCAACATACCTGATTCAAATGATCAGGTAATTTTCATTCTACTTCACAGCTTGATGATGAGTTGATCATTTTGGTCTGCATCGCACTGATTTAAGCGCAGCATTCACGTGTCTTATTTGTGCTTTTGGAACTGATTGTTAAAGCCATCCCCATGACCATTTACATTAAGTCCAAACTGTGCATCTTATGTGTCATGTGGGTACAGATCTTGCTGTCAAGTTTGCAACTGGCAAAAAGAGATCCAACTGGATGTGGCTTCTTGACTGATGAATGGAATAAGCGACTCTTAGAGGGCAGACGGTCTTCTGCACATCTCGAAGGTGAGGACATTTGAGCTGGCTACAAAAAAGTAGTTTTCTGACTCATTGGCCTTTGGGACCCCGGTCAACCATTGGCCCTCTGCCCAAGGTTAATGGGATCTGGAAGTCATCCAGAACATCCTCCCAGCCCAAAGTCGTTGACCATGAGACATCTTGGTGAGGCATTCCAGTAGCATGATGACCTCACTTACTGTATACTTTTACCCAAATTGTTGGATTGGCCACTCTTAAATACATTTTTGACAGGAAAAAAGTAGTGTAAAACCATCAAACGTATCTGGTGCCATGCAACTCAAATACATCATTTTGAATCATATTCAAATGAAACGATTCATCCATTGGAATGGGAATAAGTAGGAAAAATAAATAGATTTACATTCGTAACATTTGCTGCATACAATAACATTCTTTCCAGTAAACATTATGATTATTCAAAGTGCAAAGATTTCTACATTTGAAATTTAGGACGGTTGATCTTTTTCCTGCACAATTCTGTTGGGGAGGGAACCAAACAAACCTTTATTTTATATATATATTTGGACATGCATGTAGGTGGTATCTGGTATGGATTTTCTAAGTCTTGGCAGGAACAAAAACAAACATTCCTCCCACGTTGTTAAACTGATGATTTTATTGTTTCTATTAAAAAAATCATTTTCATACATTTAAACAATAGTCGTTCCATTTACCTTTGGTCATCATGGTAACCTGTGTCATAACGGGTAAAATGCATGCATACTAATGCAGGTTTGTTGTTAACATGAGGAGTCTTTACAGCCGATGGGTGGTGAATTCTTCTCCCGGTGGTCAGCGAAGGAGAACAATTCCAAGAGGAGCACAATTCTGCAGCATTTACTTGCAGAACCACATCAACAAATGTTGCAGAATAGTTCAACTCTTGAAATCAAAAGCAGTGTGGTGAGGAGGCGATGCAAATGAAAATAGATTGATTGCTACCGAGATGACAGCACCAGTTGCTGATAAAAAATTTAAACCATAGAAAACCAATATGAAATGTTATACTTCATTTGTCCATTTTTACCGAAGGCACTAATGTACGGCTTGTGTACGGAAAGTAATGTATATCGTACCACATTCGGCACCTCGTTACTTGCAGTTAGGCTCGTCTGATTATCCAAATCAAGCTTTGACTTAAACAATATCAAATCCCCTATAATTATCTCTGAGCTGCAGCAAAATGACTGTTTGTGGTTGAATCAACCCGGTTAATCTGTTTTCGTATGGTTCCAGCAGCTTTGCGGCATAAAGCCAACAAACCAAACGTTGAGGAAATATATTTCATCTATGGAATCCCTTGAGAAGTGGCACTATTGAACCAACACTTTCATAGTTTTTTTTTTCATTTGCAATCAAGATTGAGGCCCTCAAAATTCCAATGACTGAGCCTCTCTGCTGCATGTCACCCACCCACCCTTCCCCATCTTCACGAACTGATGCGAGTGCAAACTCTTGATTTGCACTTGAGGATTAGCTTGCCTCACACAACAGGGGTGTTGACACGGCACACATTTGCTCCGGCGCTGCACCGATGTATTTTGTTGCGATATATTTTACACCGCAGCAAATTTTGTGGAGCGTTCACACGTACATAGCCGCTGAGCGTGTCAGCACTGACACAGCGTCGGTGCAGCCCCAGTTGCGTTCACACGGCAGTTTCTGCAGCGGACCAAAACAACAGAAAACAAATGAGCTGTCGTGTTGGTTCTTTTTAAAACGTATACACAACTCAAGCGACTACTGGACAGGCACGTCCTTCACCTTCTCGGTCTCCGTGCCTTCTGCTCGAGAGTGACCGCCCCCGAAAACGTAAATCAACGATGACTTCAATGACACTCAGAAAAGCAAACAGGTAATGCGCCAAACAGAAAATCAAGAGAGGAAATCACAAAATTAATTATATATGGGGGCGGGGTGTTGTGAACACACAACAAAAGAACAAACTACACAAACAACTCCGAGACAGTGCAGTCTCCTACAAAAGGAAAGATGTAACCAGCCAAGTATTGTGTCCTTATTAAACAAACACATGACGGAAGTCAGACAGAGCAGAAAGCAACGCATTCTCGCCGTACGTAATCAACTCTTCACGAGCATTTGCTCTGTAGCAAATTTAACCCCGTTTCGTTCACACGTGCACATTTACATCGGTGCTGCTTCGCAAACGAGCATTTGCTCCGGAGAAAAATTTTAAACCACCTTCCTGAGGTGGATCAAATTTGCTCCGTTGTAAACCGTTTTCTGGGGCTACACCGGAGCTAATTTGCAAGTGTGAACGCTCTACTGGGGCAGCCCCGGCGTAGCACCGGACCAAATCTTGCCGTGTGAACACCCCTAACATCTCTGCTGAGGTGTTGGACTGGGTATTAGTTTGTGAAAAATTGTTAGCTGTTTTCACGGTGCTTAAAAACTTACATAAAACGCTGTCTTTTCCTCCCAAGTAATAGGAACGTGGTCGACACCCTCTTTTTTTTGCTGTTTGTGCAACACTTTCAATATTGGCATACGATGGGTTTGTATTTGGTTACAGCTTGCATACACCTTACGGTTTTCGCTGGCTCCCTCATTCAATTGTCTATCATGAGTTACTCTGCAAAGTGCCTGGTGATCACAGGGCAAGTAAATGAGTATTGAACCAGTGTCTTGGTTGTTGGGATAGATGAGGACAGGTAAAGACATAAACAGCAGCCAGAAGCTGAACGTACAATCTGGTCGATATTCAATTGGATAGTTAAACAATTTTGGATTTTTGCACGTCCACAATGAATTTGAAAATAAACCAAAGGAACATCATTAACGTATAGATAATCAAAGGGTTTTGGAAAAAAAAGCGACTGTATTTTAATGGTCACTTTTTACAGATTGTCATATTATTTAGTCATGATCCAAAGATTGATCTGAAACATGCAAGGGTGATGCGTTTAAAAACCCCTAAAACAAAACAAAACAAAGCCAACATAACTTATTTCTGATAAAGCAGGTTATTCGTGATCAATGAGAACATCTACACTGACATAAGCTAGCTTACTTACCGTTCCACCAAATAATGTACAGGTTGTAATTACGGTACATTAATTGCAATTAACGTGACCGTTATTCAAATCCATCCAAAAGTAACAGAAACATCATGCAACACACAATTTATATGAAGTTGGTGATTTCTCATCTGGGCTTCTGTTTTGCACTAGTTTTTTTTTCCGTTTTACAGGAGGTGTGAAAATGCATCACAATTAGAACCTTCCGCCAACTTTTTTGTCTGTTCATATCCAAGGGCGCTCGCTTTCCTGTGACTAAAACGCTAGATGGCTAATCTGCACCTATGGCTTAATTAACGCCTTTTCTAACCGATAACTTTTACACCCTTCCTTGGTAAGAAAATTAGGCTGACATCCTGTATAAGGGACTGAGAACTTAGAACGTTGATTCTTTTTAAAATAGGAATGTTTCTGGTGAAATGTTTTGTTTCGCCATAGTTATTCAATCTTGATTCATCGAACTAGTTTTCACCAGTTTAATTAGGCTATAATCTTGTTGTGTGGTGGTTTGTTGAATTTATTCTGGTTTAGCTGAGATAAAATGGGTCCGGGCTCATTATTGGAAAGGAAAGAGAGGCAATAAGCCGTTTTAATTCTGCTTATTTTCAAAAGAAACAGTATTCACAAGGATAATCAGAGCTAATTATCTCTGCCATTGAGTGCATTGAGTGTGGAAGCGACTCCATAAAAGATTCAAGCAGTCACACGGCGCTCTCAGCCACCAACACGTAACGGTTTAATGCAGGTTCAGCATTCACTCTCATTGAAGTTACAGTATGTTTTAAAACTTGCAATACGGTACACACACACACACAAAAATACATATTCCACACAATCCCACAATACAGCCAAGTTCAGTCATTATTTTGCATCCAAATCACCCTTTGCTAAAGAAACTCACACGCTCACGTACCGCACAAACACATCTTCCAACATGTTGGTATGTACAGGAGAGTAAATGCTGCCCGATGATCACTTTGGGATGGAGAGGAAGGACTTTTTACAACACTGACAGTTTGAAAGCCCTGACCTGGAGCTCAAATGTATGACTACAAAACAAAAGGTTCCCATAAATCCACTGCTAAATTTTGGAGGTGGACGACATAAACGTTATGTCATTGTCATCAAGGGAATCTCAAAAAAACCTTTCAGGGCTACAGTCAGACCTAAAGGTAACCTATTCACACTAATGTGCGCCTGTTGGAGTCATGTCATGAGGATGAAAATAATCACTCATGTTTTAGAACAAGAAAAGCTTGAGGATCAACCCGTAAAGATGTTTCCATTTGTTTTAACCCTAGTAGAGCTTGTGGCTAGCTGTCAAATAAGCAATGACCTCAGCTCAGTTCGCATAGTTCAAATAGGAGACAAGATTTGGGGAGTGAAACAATTCATTATGGACAAGACTCCACTGGAAACAGTACCACTTTCACGATTACACCACATTTGTACAAAACAATACATCAAAGATGAATGACAACGCAGTCGAATTTGATAATTGTGCTTGGAAACACCTCCCATTCTGTAACACCCAACAGTCCCTGATAACACATTATGCAGTGCAACAAGTGCCATGTTGAACGAAAGGCTACCCACAATCATTCATTCTGCAAGGCCAACGCTGTGCAGCTATTTGGTAAATAAGCAGTAGTTTTATTTTTTTGCTTGATGTTATTTGTTGTTTATCAAATCGCAGTATGAGTAGTCGCTGTGTGTATTTTACCGAGCTGTTGTGTTGTGCTGTCATTTTGTTGACGCCTTGAGTGAGGTTAGTGTTTTTTTTATTGACCACCTGTCTGTTTGCACGATATGTCCAGCACATTGCCTCTCAATAATTGACGATTGCCTGTATAAATAAAAAAAAGCCACTTCCTGAGAGCAAGCTGATGTGTTTTGACCATTTCCTGCACGCCTGAAGATTACCACAATATGAAGATAATTTCACACAGGAGTCTTGTCATTATTGGATACCTGCAGGCCATCCGGAGAATCTCTCCACACAACAACACCGAAGCTTACCCCTCGAACAAATTTAGCACCACAAATAAAATCCAGCTTGGACAAAATAAAATTATTTTAATGTTTCTGAAAAGCTCCACTTTTCTTTACTTTTATTTTCAAGGTGTTATTCTGTTCAGCCCACAAGTCAAATATGCTTTGAGTTTTGCACCCCCCCCCCCCCCCCCCTCCCGTCTGTGTGATTGAGTGTGACACCCGTGATTTACATGAACAAATCATCGGTTGATATCCAGAATCCCAGTTATGCCTAGTGTTATTGGACCGAGATGCTGAGCCAAACCAAATTAAATACCACACACAGACCCTGTGTCAGAGCTGAGCTCCCAATGTCATATGCTAACAATGAAATGGACCACATCTACTCATCTATCCTCAGACTTATCGGATTCTATTAGAGGCGAAGCACATCTTTCACTTAACCTAAATATAAAATTTCATGTGGCTCCTCTCTCATTTAAAGTCACATATGCGCATACTTTTCCACACAGATGAGTAGCCACTATATTCTTTTCCTCCCTGGTTCCTGTCCGATCTATAGAGTTTAATAGTGTTTAATAAGGCTGACATTACCTTGGTATAATCCCACTCTGTCATGCACCGACACACAACCAATTCCATTTCCATCGGCTCAGCTGTTTTGTCTGCGCTCCAAAAGCTAATTTCAATGAACAAAACGAGGCTTCAAATATCAATTATGAATGAGGAGAGAAAGCTGATGGATGATTCATTTCCTTAGATCCTTTGGTATTCTAGTCATTTTTGTTGAATGTGCTTTTTATTACAAAGCAATCGAAACCTACATGGAAGAAAGTTGCCTTTGAAATATATGTTTTGCAACACCAGACCTGGGACTTTCCTTTTTCTCTTTTGTTTTTGCTTTACCAAGCAACACTATCTCAGAGAGGTCAATGCTATGCGTCAAATGAAGAAAAAAAAAATAAGCGAGAGTCATGAAAATATCTCCCAAACATGCTCTGTTGCTGTGGAGGTACAAAAGCAATCTCACTGTGCTGTGTTCTTGTCTGGATGTGGCAATGTTACATCTGGGTAAGTAAAAACACACAAATGGAGAAAGAAGAATTTTTTCCATGCGTGTCAAAGTCGAATGTGTGTTGTGTGATTTGTTATACAACAAGCCCTTCCTAGCAGTGGGAGGCATTTTTTTTGTTCATTCGAAGTTAGCTTTTGCTTGAATTTAACATCCTGCAATTATTAGATAATTCATTTCGGGTGACATTTTGGTTTAATTATTTAATTATTTGGTCTCATATACAATGTAGGGATGTGAATCTCAGCACTGAGGACGATTCGATACACATCACGATCCACTGCCAGCGATGCGATACTTAAACGATACATGGAATTTTCTGGCGATACGATGCGATACGTTTCACCGTCGTCACGATGCGATACGATTCGATACACATTAAGTTCAAATCAATGCGATACGATACAATGCAATTTGTTGCGATATTGTGCAATTAAACATGATGCAAATAAGCAAAGAAAAAAAGCTTTTAAAAAGATGGAATTCAGTATGGTATTACAAAAAGGATACCACTTTATTCCTTATAAAGAGTAGAACTTGTAAAACAACTTATTTAAGCCCTTTCACAATTGGGTTTTGTGCAAAGAAAATGTAAACAATTTGGCACCTGAGACTCACAGCTGTTGCTATAGTGTAAACACAAACAGACTATTCTCACCGAGTGTCTTATATATATATATATATATATGAATCTATAGCGCAAGATGTCCACCCATCCAATGTAAGTGCACCTCTTTGCGCACTGTTCAGCGACACAGTAATCTCACTTCTCACTTTGTTGTACACATCGAAAACGTGCAAGAGCTGTCTGAAACCCTCGTTGTCCACCACGCTAAGGTTGGAGGTCTTTGCATATGAAATAAGCAGTGGCCTTAGTTATAGCCATTGCGCGGTCACAGTGAGTTGCAAGGGGACTCCCAAAATAAGAGGCGATTTTTTTCTGATCCTGACCTGGTTTACCAATAGTTTCTCCGGTGTCCGACGACGAACTGGGCGGGGAAGCGGGAGGGAAACTTGTCGGTGATCTGGTGCCATCGGTTTAAGTGGGTCTGCATATTTGTGGTGCTGCCGTTGTATGGCTTCTTAGTGCGATATTCCTTGCAAATTACGGAGGTTTTATCAAGCTTTCCGTCTTTCTTTTCGAAGCCGTAGTATTTCCAAACATAAGATTTGAATGTTGCGGCTGCATTAAATGTAGTAGTTTCCTTGCTGCTGCGTGCGCTAACTTCCATAATGTTTCGCTCGTTGTGTACTGGACTGTATGTGACGCACGGCTACCGTCCGTATTCAACACAAAACGCAAAGCAATGATGGTGCATTCATTGCGCTTAGGAAAGGGCAGATATGTGACGTTTAACATGAATAAAACGGCGATTGAATCGGATTTTACCGATACCCATCAATGCATCGTGATGAATCGCGATTTCACCGATACCCATCAATGCATCGTGATGAATCGCGATTTCACCCGTCGATCGCGTCGTACCCAGTGAATGAGCCGATGCACTCGGATCGTGGACGTGCGCATCGATGTATCGATTAATATCGATTATTTTCCACACCCTTAATACAATGATGTCATCCCTCTGAGCGTTCCTACCAGAAACAGCATTGCAAGGTGTTGTTTATTTTAGACAGACCTCTGTTGTTTATCCATCCATCCATTCATTTCCTAATCCACTTATCACAAGGGTCGCGGCGTGCTGGAGCCTATTTCAACGGTCTTCGGTCAGTAGGCAGGGGACACCCTGAACCAGTTGCCAGCGAATCGCAGGGCACACAGAGACGAACAACCATTCGCGCTCACACTCACAGCTAGGGGCAATTTGACCTGTCCAATGAGCCTGTCATGCATGTGTCAGGGTTCCCACAAAAATCCATATAAAAATAAGTTGAAAATGTATGTTCTTAATTGTCCATAATTTTCAGGGAAAGTTTCTAAAATCAATAAAAATGCTTCAAATTAACCTTCTGTGTTCATTTCATTTGTTTATTTCATGTATCATTTTCCCCACCCTTCCAATTAATAGTTTTGTCGGAAAATGCGTTCATTCAACCCCGCTGTCGGGCTTACATGCCTTCCTGGTTGCCACTCTGCTTTTCCCACCGTCTCCGATCAATTCCGATGATGATCATATGATCACACCGGGTCATTTCGGGCCAATTTGACAAAGTATGTCAAATAAAGGGTTAGCCAATTGCCCTGCTGAATGGAGAAAAAGTCCTTAAAATGGCTAAATTGGCCCTGAAAAGTCCTTAAAATGTCCCTAAATAAAAAGCAAGTGGAAGAGTGGGAACCCTGATGTTTTTGGAATGTGGGAGTAAACTGGAGTACCCCGAGAACCCCCGCGCAGGCATATATCTGTCGCACCAGTCATGAACCTCACCACACGTCACTGATGCACACCAAAGGTAAAGGCCGGAGCCCGGATTCAACCCCACACCCTTAGGTCCTTAGAAATGTGAGGCAGATGTACTTACCTTTCCCAAAATTGACATTTCACAGTAATGGCACTTTACTTGCTAACAGTGGCCCAACAGTAGTATAAACTCATCATTGCTGGAAAATCTGCTACAGTTGTCTGTTTATGTCTGTTATGATTTGTCAACTTTGATGTGAATCGGTTAACCGGCAACAATCATCTTGTCTTTAGCATTAGCATAGACTGACTTGTGGATGAGACACCGTAACATGCAGTAAGATAAGGAGACAGAGTGGCTATGATAACACCTATTGCTTACATATAACCACAGCCAAAACCGCATCTGTCTTGTGGCTGACTTTTATCACACTAACTAACGTGTGTATGAATGATAAAATATTCTACTGTGGTGGTTTACTCCCAATAATTCCTGGCTGTTCGTCGACAACCAGCTGTGGGTTTTACAAATCACACTGTTGTCCCCAGTGTGTGTAATTAGTTTAGTGTTATTGCATTCACGTGGAACGGAGGGTATAAAACGTGTTATTGCTTTTTAACTGAACACAGTGGGGAGACAAATGTGCGCAACATGATCAATAAATCATATCTGAATACATCAGCATCCCTCCAAGTGGAAAATGAACTAGTGACTGGTCCTCGGTTCATAAGTGAAATTAACAATATAATAATGTGCAATGCTATTTCCAGCGCATAACATGTGTTGTTGTTCATGCATATTTGTATGTACAGTATAAAAAATACATGAATAATTATTTAAGCAGTTCCTTGAGTGAGTAATATTACAATAAATAGTAGTGATGCACCAATACCTGTACTTGGTTTAGTGCCAATACGGTATTTCTATACTTGTACTCTTACTTGTAAAAATGCACTGACACAGTGGCACTGATTCCACATTACCAGCCTTGTTGTTAGGAACCACGTAGGAATGGCGCTGCTCCGGGACTAAGGGCAGCTAGAACCCCATCAGAAATCGGTGTAGCCTCAGTTAAATTCTTCCAGCATTGTATTTGATATTATAAAATATATTTCTAAATTCTTTTTTCAGAAACATTATGTTTCTGAAAACTTCAGCCCTGGATGACAAAAAAATCCAAACAAGACAAAAGAAATCACACACAAAAAAAAGGAATTGAAAACAAACAAAAAAAACAATCATACAAGGAAAATAAATCAAACAAACAAACAAGCACACAGGAAAAGGGAAAAGGACGCAACATTGGGGTGAGGTGAAGGAAGAGGGATTCACACTCAGGGCTGATTGGACAAGCTGATAGGATTGAATTACGCAATACATATCCGCATGCGTCACTTTATACGCCGCCTTTCACACCGCTTTTTATGCTACTTTTTATGCCATTGACTACGGCTCTCCCTGGCTGGCGTTCAAATTTCAATGCCACTACCGTTTTTTTTTCCCCTCAGTGCAATGCAACCTCCTCCATTTCTAATTGTTAATGTGTCAGTCTTCATCTACCGGGGTACCTAATACATTCAAAAGCCTCCTGCAGTTCTCTAATCACGTTGACCACCAGCATTCAAATTACAGCTGTCATCGCCACAGCTGGATACCACAGGCCAGGCCAGCATGTATTTGAGCACAACAGCATTAGATAACACAGTAGAAACCTACAGGTGTGAGAAACTACCAAAATAAACAATTTAAAAATGTCAAACAAGCAAACAAACAACAAAAATATTTAAAAAACAATTTATGGCTCTAATGTCCTGGTAAGAGTCAACAGATCATTATATATCACCATACTTTGTTTGTTGATAGAAAGGTTGATTTTCATTGAAATAATTGTTGAATTACGACCGCGTTTTTTTCATAATGAAAATACAACAACAACTAAAAGTATCACAGTGAAGCGTGCCACAAAACCACACACATATCTGCAAGTAATGCACATTTCATGCCAGGTGACAGCATTCAGAAATCCTTTTTTGGTTTAAATATTTTGAATGTTCATGCTCGCTTTGTGCTCTCAATGCGTAATAAGGGACTCACAGAAACAGAAATGAGCCATTAGTTTCTTGCTTAAATTCTTCACATTTCCACATAGTGCCTAACTGTATTAATGCATAGACTACATGTATAATTTTACAATGTTGTCAGCAAAATGAAGTGAGTATCTGATTTTGATCTACATCAATCGTACACAATTGAACAAAAATATCAACCATCAGCTCAAAATGTTACATTCAGTATTCAAGATGATCGTAATGACCAGAAGCTCTGGATGTCATGAGTTTTCAGGGGCAGTTCATATGGTTATGGCATCTTGAAGGCTTAATATAACGCAACTCAAACTCTCAACCAAACACCGTCTAGAACAGGGGCGCCCAAACTTTTTTGACCGGAAATCTACTTATCGATCAACCAACCTCCCATGATCGACCCGTTACCGCACGGGCACGTACACACGCATGCCATGATGAGCAATAGCCTGACGCGGAGGCATGCGACGCACTTAGGCAGCCTGTTAACGATCGTAGCTCATGCGTAACGTCTTAAAATGCTTCTCTTGCCCCTTCAGATTCACATTTTTTGCCGGTCCCCTCGGTGAATTGTACAAAACAAACTCTGAATGAGAATAATGATAACGATAAAAGATATAGCGCAACAACTCTGATCATAACTGCAGACTGCTGAGCACAAACAACCTGCAGTGACGCAGACCGGCGTCACCGTAGGTTAAAGATGACCTGCTTTATTTTATTTTTGAAATACTTTTTGTGAAAGTGAAACTGATAGAATGATTAGAGTGCAGTGTGCATTAACACAAAAAATATAGTACCAGTACTAACATCCAAAGAGAAACAAATGTTTGTTTGTTTTTCAGCAGTTGATAAAGGCATGGAGTGCATCTCATAGTGTTTTCAGTCGTGCATCAATCTCTGTGTATGATTGTTGCCGTAGGTATGTGAAACATTTCCAAAACAAAAATGGAAACTTACTTCACACCGGAGGGCTGTAGGTTTTATTTGAGTTGAGAGCATTTGTCATAATGCAGCTCTGATGTTGTTCAAAGCCTGCATAATACATTCACAAGACTCCCTGAGGGTCTACCGCTTGCACAGACACTATATCAACAAAAAAGTATATTGATATCAGTTTTGCTTGTTCAGTGTGCTGATCTCAAATAATTTCACTGAGCCAAAATCGCCCTCAAGCCAGCCTATTTCTTCTACATATAAATGCAGGAGAGGAAAAACACACACAAACAAAACATATTTTATAATTTTGAATAAAAGGTTTCTTTTATAAATTACAGCACTATTAACTCTGGTGTTCCGCATCTAAATGAAAAAAAAAACACGGGAAAGTGATTTATCTATTCCATATCTTTTGTTTCCCTTGCAATTAAACCCCAGGGGAATCTTCTACCATCCATCCAACTTTTTCACATCCATCCAATACATTACCGGTAGTTCGCAGTTTCTCGACAAAAGCTGTCTGAGAATCATCACAGTTCAATCTCAAAGTTCAGTTAAAGGGAAGAAAAAATGTTTACGCAGTTTAATATTCTGGCACTTCTGCAGAAGCAATCCATTTGAGCTTCTCCTTTGGATAGATTGCCATAGAGGTGTGCTGGAAGCTCACATAATACCCGTGATTATGAAAGGAAATGATCTGACTCTACCGGTAACCTTGAGCATCTGTCACACAGTCTGTATTTATTTTTACGGAAAGCCATTTGGAAAAGCAATCCCAATAGCAGCGGTGCTATCAAGTTTCATATTCAAGTGAGATAATTAGCAAGATGCAAAAGTGTGTGGTAAATAAATATCATATAATATGATCAACACAAAGAAGGATGATTCCCCTTCTTATGGTAATCTATAGATACTACAGACAAGCCTTTCCCAAATGTTCTTCTTTTTGACAGACCTGACATAGCATCTTCCACATCTGCAATTGAGAAAAAAACAATAAAATAAAAAAAAACAGTAGCAAAAAAGAACCCCTTCAGCAGCTAATTGCATGGCCAGATGGATCTACTTACAGATTCATTCTCTTGAGCATCCAGTGACACTGACAGCACTATCAGACAGACCCATCGGAGCACTGTGTGTGTGTGTGTGTGTGTGTGTGTGTGTGTGTGCGTGAGTGTGTGTGTGTGTGTGTGTACGTGTGCGCGTGCAGGCACACTCTTGTGTGGGCTGTTGAACCTTCAACATGGCATATTCTGAACACTGAAACATCAATATGATTGCTCAGAAATGAGCGTTCAGTTCCCTGCCACTTCAAAAAGGAAAAGAAAATGTTTATGCAACACGTGTGAAACTGCCCAGTTGAAGATTTAAAGTTTTGTTTTTTTTAAAACAGAATCTTCTTGAATTGGGTGATGTGTGAAAAATGTTGAACGTATGAGGAGAAACATTGTTCATGTTCAATTTGCCATTTTATTCGAAAACCCAGGACACACTTTGTAGTCACAAACCATCTACTGTATTTTCCACACTAAAAGGCACACTGGATTATGAGGCACACCTTCAATGAATGGCCCTTCTGAATCTATTTAGTCATTTTTGTCATATATTAGCCGCACCGCATTATAAGACACAATCTACAATGCGTCCACTAGATGGAGCTATGCTCAAGGAAATGCCAACAGAACACTACACTGTGATTTATATAGAAACGATCAAATGTCAGTAAAACTTATTTAATAATGCAGCGACACTTAACCAACAGCAAGTTATAACATTGACTCGTTAACGTTGAACTCTCTTGCCTCTGCTCTATTTCCGTGTTCAACTGCGAAACTGATCGCCTTAAGTTTGAACTCTGCATTATGTCACGTCGCGCGTCCGCCAGCAGGTGGCGGGTCTTCTCCTCCGCCATTCGGCACACCTGCCCGTAATTTCGGGCTGATTACCCCCCTTTATTTTGAGACTCCGGCAGTCATCTCACTGCCGGAGAATTCCACGCCGCGCCATTGTTCTTTCGCGAAAGTAAGACCTAAATTAATATTACTCATTGCTTCCTAGCCTTTTGGCAAATTGTATCGTCGTACCAATTATTGATTGTATTTAAATTATTCCTATAGTCTATTCAGATATTCCTCGCTTTTGTTTTCCGCGAGCGTTTTCTGTTGTCACCTTATTTATACCCTGGTCCTTATTTGACCAGCGCTTTTTGTTATTCTTCTTGTCGAGTATTTTTGTGTTCCGTATTAAAGACTTTTTCTGTTCTTTGACAAGATCTCGTTTTCTGTCTGCTATCTCGGGGATCCACTTCCTTATTTTTTTGTTGTGCACGAAGCGATCTGTCAATCGCTTCGGGCACAACGTGACAGAATTCTCCGGCCACCATGGATCCCGCAGACATGGAAAAGATCTTGTCCGCTCTGCACCGACAAGAGCAACAGTTGAGTCCGCAGGGCCAAGCCCTTTCGGAACTCCGCAGCGCGGTTTCCATGCTGGCTCATCGGTTCGATAATTTCGAACCCCGTTTGGTACAGGTAGAGACACGGGGAGCACCCCCCCCCGTGGTTCGCCCTACCACCACTGAGGCTCTCGCATCATTCCCCACAATGATGAGGGAGCCCTCGCTTCCACACCCCCCACGTTACGGGGGTGAGCACGGGCGGTGTGGACAGTTTCTCCACCAATGCTCGCTCGTGTTCGACCAACAGCCTTCCGTCTATGCTAATGACGCCGCTAAAGTGGCATATATCATGAGCTTATTGACAGGTCCGGCGGCGTCATGGGCGATGGTGACGAGCGACGCGAAGCCGAGCCTCCGGTCTTCGCTCCACGAATTCGTCACGGCGTTCCGCCGGGTGTTCCACCATCCCGTGCGGGGCAGAGAGGCGGAGGGCCGGCTGCTCGAACTCCACCAGGGAAGGCGATCGGTGGCGGATTACTCGATCGAGTTCCAGATATTGGCCGCCCAGAGTGGCTACGGAGACCGAGCACTGTGTGGGCTGTTTCGCCATGGACTAAATCCCCAGCTCAAGGATGAACTGGCGACCCGTGACCACAGCTCCGACCTGGCGGAGTTGATCGATCTCTCCCTACGATTAGACAACCGCCTGAGGGAGAGAGACCGGGAACGTGGAGGTGATCGGTTCCCGTCCCGGCATACCGCGGAGGAGCCGATGCAGCTAGGTGGCGAAGACGCTGTTCTCGGCCATCCGGAGTCGCCGCCCTCCCCTTACACCAAGTACTGTGAGTCGCGACCCCGCGTAGTACCTCCCGAGCCAAGGCGTATCGACCCCCGGCCGGGAAATCCCAACAGACTGGAACTCGAGGGGGAGATATTTGGGGAATCCCGGTCGCTGCGGGTTAGAGCCCTGGTAGACTCGGGGGCGGATGAATGTTTTATGGACACAGCTCTCGCGTCCGAGTTGGGTTGTGGTATTGAGGAGTTGGCTAATAAGAAGCGGGTTTGTGATCTCGATGGGCGCCCCCTGGCGGTAGTTACGTGTAGAACAGAACCACTGAAACTCCGCCTCTCCGGTAACCATGTCGAGCATCGCCGTTTTTATTTAATGCGGTCCCGTAATGCTCCGGTCATTCTTGGGTTGCCCTGGCTCAAGACCCACAACCCCGTAATTTCCTGGGAGCACCCAGCAGTAGGCAGTTGGAGCGAATATTGTTATAAACACTGTCTACGATCGGCCATCGGGGAACATGAACAAACCAGTGTCGAAACCCCCGAAGTTATCTGCCTTGACGGAGTGCCAGATTGCTATCGGGACCTTCGTGAGGTTTTCAGCGAGGATCGCGCACGCGCTTTGCCCCCGCACCGTCCCTACGATTGCGCCATAGACCTGCAGCCGGGCGCTCCGTTGCCGACCTCACGGCTGTATCAGGTGTCCCAACCCGAGCGCGAGGCGCTAACGGAGTATATAAACAGCTCGCTCGCTGCAGGTCTCATTAGACCCTCGCGATCACCATTAGGTGCGGGGTTTTTCTTTGTGGGGAAAAAGGACAAGACCCTGCGACCGTGCGTGGATTATCGTGGGCTTAATGAGATCACGATTAAAAACAAATACCCACTACCATTACTGGACTCCGCCTTCGCCCCTTTACAAACGGCCACTATTTTTTCCAAACTTGATTTACGCAGTGCATATCATTTGGTCCGCATCCGGGAGGGTGATGAATGGAAGACGGCTTTTAAGACCCCGTTAGGTCACTTCGAATATTTAGTCATGCCTTTCGGGCTGACAAACGCCCCCGCCGTCTTCCAAAATCTTATCAACGACGTGTTAAGAGACATGTTGAACATTTTTTGTTTTGTTTATCTCGATGACATTTTAATTTTCTCCCGGTCGTTGCAGGAACACCAGCGACATGTCAGGCTGGTGTTACAACGGTTACTAGAAAATCGTCTCTTCGTCAAGGCAGAGAAATGCGAATTCCATGTACCCGTCATCTCTTTCCTGGGCTTCATTGTCGAACAGGGCAAGTTACGGGCAGACCCCAGCAAGACGCAGGCAGTCACTAACTGGCCGGTTCCAACAAGCCGTAAGGAATTACAACGCTTTTTGGGGTTCGCAAACTTCTACCGGCGTTTTATCCGCGGTTACAGCCAGAAAGCGCTCCCCTTGACCCGGCTTACATCTATTAAGGCCCCCTTTAGGTGGGACCCGGCCGCGGACACGGCATTCAAAGACCTAAAGGCGGCGTTTACCAGTCCCCCGGTATTACAACATCCTGACCCTGATCTCCCGTTTGTCGTAGAGGTGGACGCCTCGGATTCGGGGGTGGGGGCGGTGCTGTCCCAGCGTTCTCCGGTCGACCAGAAGCTGCACCCCTGCGCCTTTTTCTCCCGTCGACTCAGCGCTGCCGAGTCGAATTACGACGTAGGTAATCGAGAACTGCTGGCCGTGGTAGCCGCCCTACAGGAATGGCGGCACTGGCTCGAGGGGGCGAAGGAGCCCTTCACAGTTTATACGGACCACAAGAATCTCGAGTACCTCCGCTCCGCAAAACGACTGAACGCCCGTCAGGCCCGGTGGGCCCTGTTCTTCACCCGTTTCCATTTTATCCTTACCTACTCCCCAGGGTCCAAAAATACCAAACCTGACGCCCTTTCCCGTCTCCACGACCCCGCTGAGAAGGACCGGTCTCCGGAGGCCATTCTCCCGGCCCAGTGCATTTTGGGGTCTTTGCAGTGGGAGATTGAGCAGCGGATCCAAGCTGCTCTGGAGGGGGTTCAGGCTCCGGCAGAATGCCCCACGGGGAGGCTGTTTGTGCCTCCGTCGCTGCGGTCGGAGGTCTTACAGTGGGGACACGGGTCTAAGGTCGCATGTCATCCTGGGGTGAACCGGACTATACAACTCGTCGCCCAGCGGTTCTGGTGGCCGGAGCTCCGGAGGGACGTGACGGACTTCGTCAGTGCCTGCACCTCCTGCGCCTGCGGCAAGTCCTCACGCCGGCCCCCGGCGGGGTTGCTCCAGCCGTTGCCCGTTCCGCCTCGTCCTTGGTCCCACATCGCCCTGGACTTCGTGACGGGCCTACCGCCATCCCGTGGGAGGACCGTCGTCCTCACGATCGTGGACCGGTTCTCCAAGGCTGCTCATTTTGTGCCTCTGTCCAGGTTGCCCTCGGCGCTGGAGACCGCCGACCTCCTTATCCAGCACGTCTTTCGCCTCCACGGTATTCCACTGGACATTGTCTCGGACCGTGGGCCCCAGTTCGTATCCCGCGTCTGGAAGCGGTTCTGCCGGTCCCTCGGGGCCACGGCCAGTCTGACCTCGGGGTACCACCCCCAGTCCAATGGACAAGCCGAGCGTGCCAACCAGGATCTGGGGGCGGCCCTCCGCTGTGTGTGCCTTCACCGTCCCTCATCCTGGGTCGACCACTTACCCTGGGTGGAGTACGCGCACAACACCCTCGTCTCTTCTGCCACTGGTAGGTCCCCCTTCATGGCCGCCTACGGGTACCAGCCGCCGCTGTTCCCGTCCCAGGAGGGGCAGGTGGAGGTCCCCTCTGTGCAGCACCACCTCAAGCGGGCCCATCGCGTGTGGAAGGAGGCCCGGGCTGCGTTGTCCCGCACGGCGACCAGGAACCAGCGGATCGCGGATCGTCGCCGGCGCCCTGCTCCTTCGTACGTGGTGGGACAGAAGGTATGGCTGGCAACGAGGGATCTTCGCCTGGCCGGCACGTCTGCGAAGCTGGGACCCCGGTTTACTGGACCGTTCGAGGTCGAGGCCGTCATCAGCCCAGCTGCAGTCAAGCTCCGGCTACCACCCACCATGAAGGTTCACCCCGTCTTCCACGTCTCCCTACTCAAACCCGTGTCTTCCAGTGACTTGGCTCCTCCTCCCACGCCGCCGCCCCCTCCGCGGGTCGTCGACGGTGACCCGGTGTACACGGTTCGTGCCATCCTGGACTCTCGGCGCAGGGGAAAGGGGTTCCAGTATCTGGTCGACTGGGAGGGCTACGGGCCTGAGGAGCGGCAGTGGGTGCCTCGCTCCTGGATCCTTGATCCGTCCCTTTTGCGCGACTTCCACACTGCACACCCTTCCAAACCGGGTAGGCCGCCGGGAGGCGTCCATTGAGGGGGGGGTACTGTCACGTCGCGCGTCCGCCAGCAGGTGGCGGGTCTTCTCCTCCGCCATTCGGCACACCTGCCCGTAATTTCGGGCTGATTACCCCCCTTTATTTTGAGACTCCGGCAGTCATCTCACTGCCGGAGAATTCCACGCCGCGCCATTGTTCTTTCGCGAAAGTAAGACCTAAATTAATATTACTCATTGCTTCCTAGCCTTTTGGCAAATTGTATCGTCGTACCAATTATTGATTGTATTTAAATTATTCCTATAGTCTATTCAGATATTCCTCGCTTTTGTTTTCCGCGAGCGTTTTCTGTTGTCACCTTATTTATACCCTGGTCCTTATTTGACCAGCGCTTTTTGTTATTCTTCTTGTCGAGTATTTTTGTGTTCCGTATTAAAGACTTTTTCTGTTCTTTGACAAGATCTCGTTTTCTGTCTGCTATCTCGGGGATCCACTTCCTTATTTTTTTGTTGTGCACGAAGCGATCTGTCAATCGCTTCGGGCACAACGTGACACATTATAAGCTTGTCCCTAGCAAGGAGTCATTTTGGGGTTGACATTTTACCGTAATGACCATACACAAGACGCATCGGATTTTAAAACCTGCCTTGAGCTTTTAAGAAAATGGAAGGCTTTTAGGTGTGCCTTTTAGTTCGTAAAATACGATACTTTACACAGCAACATTTTTTTAAATCTTCTTCCTTCTACATAAAGTCACAAAAAGCAATGATTTGCCTCATCACAGCAAACGCAGTGGTCTCCCCTGGACTGTTCATAGCATTTTGCAGATCTACATGCATAATTATCCTCATATCGTGAGCTTTCATCATTCCCAATGGAAGGATAACAGTCTGGAGTCCCTGGCATCAGAAACTCCAGAGGCAGAAATCGCTCCCAGTGTCATCACTGAGGGGTTCTTGCTCTGATAAAAGCGATGACTTCTGAAAGTTGAGAAGAAGAAACTTTGGAAGGTGAGGCTCAAATGCAATGTACCACTGCTACAGGTATGAATAACATAGCCTTAACAAGAACAAGCTATGAAAACAGTGAATATGGTTGCCCCATTGCTGTTACATTAATGACAAAAGTAAAACTTAATGGCAAAAAAATTGTAAAAAGTCCTCTTTTAGAAAGTCACACGTGCATTGATATGTCTTGTCTGTGTCAAGTGCAAAATCAGATTTGCAACAGTGAACCTTTTTTTAAAATTTAAATCAAGTAATTTCAAACATATGTTTTCCCAGTTGCTGGTCCTCCTAAGCTCTTAAACAACCAAAACAACCCAAGCGATGATTCTGTTCTCTGTCACCGACTTGCTAGTTCCACTCTTGTGTCTCACTCTTTTTTCCTAAATTTTGCCTCCTCTGTTCTTCAGATAAAACCGTCTTGCTTGCATCCCGTATTGAATTGAAATAACTCAAACCCTTTCTTTCCCCTCAGGCCACTCTTCTCCGCTACAAAGCAAACAGCAGTTATGTGGAAGTTGTCCGCTTTACACTTAAGGGTCAGACCTAACAATTAGATTGTTGTCCTATATCTGTTGAAGATCTGATCCAAATGACTCAAGTAGCTCAGGTAAAAAAAAAAACCAAAAACCCATGAAGGTTATAATTTTCACCTTGTCTGTAAATGTATTTTCGTTTTTGTATTCTACTCGAACTGGGACACATGATCCATTCAATCGTCCAACTTTTTTAGCCACTGCACATTTACAAGAAGGAAAAATATGTGTTGGGTTTTTTTTAAGCAAACACTGAAGAACTGTCATGAATCAGTAAATGAAAACAGAAAATGTGGCTGAAAAAAATGAAATGACATCCCTGGAACTAAATAAGACTGATGGTGAATTGTAAGCATTTTCCGTTGAGCAGGGCGAAAAGAGCTCAACGGATTGGAACATTTATGGTTGTTTGCCTGAGAAAGGAGAGCATAAAAATCGGACTCTAGAGCAATGGAAAAGGGTCAAGTGGTGATATAAGTGCAAATATACTCTATTCGAGAGTGTTGGGCAGATAAGGGTTAAAAAAAAAATTAACTGCGGTACACATGCCTTGCATGTACGAGCCTGTCCTTGCTTCAGCTGCTTCCATCAAAGTTCACAGTGCTATATGACCACATTTGAAGTCAGCTCAGTCCTTGAAAACTATGGCCATAAATGATTAATTTCTTTTGTTGAAGACATTAATATGTCCCGGTATATCATTGTCGGGATTCATTGACATTAAAATCGCAAATGAGTGATCTGGGAAGCATGAGACACTTTTTCACAGATGGATTCGTGTGCTGTCCAATTACCCCCAATTAAAAAAATAAAAATACAATCTCTGAAAAATGTTGCGTCTGGCAGTACAATTAATTCATTACTGTGGTTGAAAATAAATGTGGCAATGCATGCGCTTACTGAAAGGAATTTATAAAGCTTCCATTAACCACACTTTAACTTTACTTTAATCATTGGCCACAATCAATTGACAGTTTCAGACACTGGAGATGAACTGTGGCTCAGTGTTTGGTGACTATTATTGATCCAGGGTATCTAATATACATTTGAAATAGCCCATGACACATCATCAAACAAAAATGTTCCAAAATGTCAGAATACTGACATCATGATGTTCGCAAGAGGCCATGATTTACGCCGCATGATAGCAACGGTTGACCACACAGTAATTGAAGGCAATTTAATTGTACTGCTAGACGCTAGCATAGATAGATAAATATATATTTGGAATTATTATCCAATAATTTTCAGACAAATTAAGTTCAACTGTATATTCAATAAACTTCAATCAGTCCAGTTAGATCATTTCCTGTGGCATCCCTGACGATCTGTGATGGCACCCTTGTTGTGGCACGGCACCCTGTTTGGGACTCACTGCCACTGATGCATATATTTTGTAATATAACCTTTTTTTCATAGTGTAGCATTCCTTCACAACCCACATGGTAAATACTGTAACTGCATCGCTGCATTTGTAAACACGAGGCAGTGAATGTTCCATCTTTTGTTAAGCACACTGAAAAGCACAGCGGTTGCACATATTTTCAATCAGTGCCTTTTTTTTTTTTTTGTGAACACGGACTGACCGAAAGGAGGCAAAAGAACAACTGAGATAGACCCTCAGAGGCCAGTTAAGTGGCCTTTCCGTCGAGTCTGTGACTGTTTGTGTGTCAGCGTGCATCAGAGACATCAAACAGACAGTGCTAGGGTACAGAGATTTTGCTCTTACACCCTGGGGTCTTCTGGTGCCCTGTAGCTCACATAATGTTAATCGCTGCCCATGATCCTGTCCTGCTACTGTTAACACTCAGAAGGAAGGGGGCATTGTGACAAGCGTGCTTGAAGCTATGTCATGCACAACAATCTCAAGGGCTGACATATAAATTTGTGGGGTAGACGGACTACACAGAGCACGCTAAAGATCAAGACTGTTTTGCATCAGCTAAAATGAATGTGATTTCATGGAGAAGGATGAGAAAAGGGAACAGGAGATGAACAAAGTCATAAGAGGCTTTATAAAGTAAAGGCAGTATGATTCAAAATCATGTAGGTTCTTACGCTACCAATCCCTTATTTGTTTTCATTATACTGTATCTAGAGTGAGTGACGGCGTAAAAATACAAAACATAGATATTAATAGCTCTAGCCCGAACAATGTTTTTTCTTCATCCTATTATCACATACAACTCTGTGAAAGATAAGCCATGTGAAGAATTTCTTCCAATGCCCAATGTGGCACACCTATCTATAAGACAGTGGGAGAGTGCAAGAGAGTGGGAGCACACTGTTCAGTGTGAATAACAGCCTCTTTTTGTATGGTTTGCTCAGAAAGGCTCCATCCATCCATATTCTGTACGGCTCATCCACGTTGACAGTATCACCGAGTGAGAATTGAACCCACTATGCCTGCACCAAAGTCAGACGAGTGTACCAGTCCAACACCTCTCATATTATAAAATGTTATTGAGCAGTGATATACAGGTAGCCTATGTGTAAATCTCGCATTGACGCCAGCTCTGAAATTCTTTCAACTCTACCGGGCCAACAAATGTGCTCCAAAGCTGCTCGGCAACAATATTCCAGCCATAGAAAGCCTCGACAGAATGTTGTCACAAATGCAAGGGACGTCATCCTAACATGAGCAAGGCGGAAATGAACCTGTGTAGTCATCTGCGGGCCAAAATGTAATGTGCCTCTGAGCCTTCTAGCCTCACCACTCCTCTCTTTCCCCACTGACTCAAAACGTTTGGCCATGCAGTATCGATATCTGAGAAGGTCGTGGTACTGTACATCAGCTATATGTAAATTTAAGTTTTAATTTTCTATTGTATGTTGTCATTTTGAATGAAAATTAAAAATATTGTGATGTAGACAGAGTCAGATCAATCTGCCATTAAAAATAAGCTATATTGCTGTATACATGAGTCCCTGTCCCTGGCCACTCAATAAACATACATGGCCTCTAATGTAAGAGTGGGAAGAAATGGCCAGCCAGCTGCAAGTACCGTAGTGATGGATAAAAAGAACGCATAAAATACAAGCCCACAGACTCGTATGAATTTGTCCTCTGTCTTAAACATTCCTCTTTGACACATTCACAGATACTCCTAATGAATATATGATTTTCTTTCTGTCTTAATGACTATTGGCACTTACGGAAAAAAAGCCACTCAGACATTATTGCATGTCATAAAACATTTCAGTTTGACTTATGGTGCTGTGTGCCATTACAAAGAGTAATGACAATGTAAAATAGCCACCCATTCAGTTTCGCCCGGTCAGCTGATTTGTAACGAAGCAGTGATGCCACAAATTGTAAATCCTTAGGTTTTACAATAGAAACATCAGCAATTCATAGAAATTATTTTATGAGTGTTAAAAAATTTAAACATACCATACATGCACTGATTCTGTAAATATATTTATACATTCATGTTTTCCAGTACCATGCTGCCCCTTGCTGAACGGCTGAACACAATCTGAATGCAAAAGTGGTTAGACTTGTTTACCCCAGTGAGATGAGTTCTATCGATATTTCATCATGACTCTACTGCCTTGTAAAGAAACGCACACAGTATAAATATTGCTGTGTGTCAGTCTGCCGGTGATCACTACCATCATGCAATTTACCCCCCCATCCTTTATCTCGGAGACCAAAACTGTAACTTGATATTGGAAGTGACTAGCATTAACCCATTAAGACACACTACCGGTACTCACAAAACATTAGGGAGATTTTGCTTTCAGGTGAAATTTATGCAAAATTTAAAAAAAAGTTCATGCTATAGTGAGATCAGATCATGAAAGTATGACATTTAAGGAGAAAGATGATGTTGATCATCTCAAATGATTCTTGCCCCCAAGCAATGATTACAGTATGATGACGTCTCAAGTTGTTCACAAGTTGATGGGGCAACCCTCAGGTCTTTAAGGTTCTGGGGTGCAGAATTTCAAGCCTCTACAGACTCAGCTGACCACACAGCTATTCTATAGGATTCAAGTCTGGAAAAGTGCAGACTATTCAATTTGAGGTACATCATTCTCCAGCAGCCATTCCTTGATGATGCGACCTCGATGAGCTGGAGCATTATCATCCATGAAGATGAAATTAGGCCTGTGTTGTTCATGTAGGGCAGGAAAACAGGCAGGACAGTGGCCCTCCAGGACCGAAGCTGGACATGCCTGATGTAGGGGCACAAACACTGGATTAAGAATGTTATTCGGGAAGTATGGTCGTGTCACTTTACTGTTCAAAAAGCGTAGGGCAGTTCTGTACCGACTGGACACACCAAAAGCTCATCTGGTGACAAAAGTGGCTGTTGCATAGCACTCTCCTTGACGTCTCCGCGATTGTTGGCGGCCATCATTTCTGCTCAGCGTGAATCAACTTTCATCAGAGTAGAGCACTGAGGCCCACTGGTCCCTCGTCCAGCCTAAATGCTCCCTGGACCATGCAAGACGATGACGCTTGTGCCTGGTGGTGTGGTCAGGTACACTTGCAGATCGTCTTGCACGCAGACCACGCTGATGTAAATGGTTTGGAATGGTCTGACGTGACAATTGGGTGCCTCTCACCTCCCATAAACGTGCCTGCAGTTGAGTGGCATTCATCATCCAGTTTCTCAGGGCATTGTTCACAATGTAACGGCCATCAGCATGAGATGTGGCCACTTCTACCTCTTTCTGTTACTCTTCCAGTCTCTCAGTATATCTATTGCAATTTGATGACGCTCTGTGACACTAAGTTCAGTGGCAACTTCCATCCGAGAACGTCCTGTTTGAAGCATCACAATTGCACGGTACTGCTGATCCAATGTTCGGTGTCGTTTTGGTCTCATGATGTCGCAATGTGAACAGGATGATGAGGACAGCTCGAATTGAACCAGGACATTTATTGGTCGATTCAACGATCATACTTCTGATGTGAATTTTGCCGTGAAACTCCTCAAAGAATAGCAACTTGTGCAAATAGTACAGAAATATTTGGCAGTTAGACATACACATTCAAAAGCTTACAGAAGGTCACATTGAGTTCACCTGTAAAGGTTTGAATGCATTTCAGGCTCATCTTGAAATTTCATCTGAAAGCCATATATCCGAATTGTTTGTGAGTAGTGTATCATTGTGTAAATTTAGAGCTTCATTGTCTGTTTCTACTTGTGGGGGTTCAGCCAAAGTTCAGGCCTCAATCCAATCCGAGGGGAACGGATTGCCACCACAGTCTTCTCTAAACCTGACCCACTTTTGCTATCGCTGTTTGCTACTTTCAATAGCGGGATTAAGTCTATCCACAGTGTGTGTGTGTGTCTATGTGTGAGCGTGCACCCACAATTCTACCAGTGTGACTAACAAGCTTGGCAGTTTCATTCCGACAGACAGACACCTACTGCTAGTTAAAGCCTTTTGTGCCCTGGGGTCATTTGCTCCATCCCCTCACTGCTGCTGCTCATATATGGAAGGATAGGGCGAGGAAGCGTCCGGTTGGTTTTGCTTATATGTAGGGCCAAAATCCCATTTTCGTTTTGCAAAGCTCTTAAATTGAATGCATTTAAATAGACTTATTAATACATAAAAACATGCGGAGAATTATTTTGGACATTGTGTTGTGACCTTAACCAACCAGCACATCAACAACAACAAAAAATGACTTTCACAACGCTATTGACCTATTTCGATTTGCTATTTATTTTGTGAATAAATAAAATGCATTGTTTGGTTTGAATCGGAAAGAAAGCCCTATTTGAGTTGATATTTGTGAATGTCATTTTTGTAAATTGCTGGACTTGTAAGGGTGCTCACATATTTTGAACCCAGTGCATTTCAGTGTTGTCAGCCTTTAGTCCAAATCCTATCAAGCTCTTGTGTATAGGTTATGATAAACATTCTTTGGCAATCTTATATTGGATCATATTTAAAATTAACACTGTGTTCATGCCTGAATAATCATGATTTGAGAGTTGCAATTACGAGTAGCTCAAAATATTGTGTTCCGGTATGAAGAGAAAAAGCAACATCATTTTTTTTGTTGAACTTTGTTGGGCATTGCTATGTGGTGTAGTACTGGATAAAATAAGATGCAAGTCAAGATACCACTCAGTGTGTGTACATCTAATGGATCATAAAATGTCAAGCAGAGATTGCAATCTGAGCAAATTCACATTTACAGTAGTGCATAAAGATGATGTGTTATATCTGCTAAGGATTATCATATTTTCGCTGTTTCCATTTGTTTTTTTGTGAACAGAATTTATTTGGAGCTAGGCAACGGCAAAGTCTACCACACTGACATTTTCTGAGCAACTGACTTTTTATTTTAGTATGTGGCTGTAAAAACAAATAGTAAATGTCGGATTTTGTGAGAAAGTAGTCTCCTGCGTATTAGAATTTCATAGTTGTTTTGGTAACAGTAACTCAAAAGGAATGCCACAATTATGTGACATATCACAGGTCAGAAACAATTGTATTGTAAAACAACTCATAAATGTCAGTAACTCGTAAAAGAAAAAAAACATTTTATTAGTAACTTGCTCAACACTGCTGTCCACACATGACATTTTTTGTGGCAGCGGCAAAAAGCAAAATCTAAAAAGCAGCCTTCGGCTGATGTAGGCTCATGCCGTTTCATCCCAAATGGAGTCCGGAAATAACACTATATGGTCCACTTTGTGAAAGCAGAAGGAAAAAAAAAGCACACTTCATTTTGTCACTGCACTCACCTTTCCAATGTTGAGGTTTTTGTTTTGCGGCAAAAGTAGAGTGGCATTACTTCAAAGCCACCTGGCATGTTGCGGCATGTAAATATTTAATACGGGAGGACTGCCCAAATAAAATTGAAAATAGATTCAATACAGGCCTGCGGCACTCAAGTCAGAGATAAAAAAAGCGATATGTGGAATGAGTAAAAAAAAAAAAACGAAACTGAATCAGACGCGAGAGCTTCACTATAATGTAGTAGAACTCCGATTTACTAATAAAGTAATTATGAATATGGAAAGTTATATTATAATAATAATATACTGTATGGAACAGAATAACTATGATACATACTCTGCTATGCGATTATTATTATTAGTATTATTATTATAAAAAATAAAGAGTACAATAAGATCTGGGATGCCATTTTACATGCAATAAAATGTTCCGGTCTGACAATTTAATGAAAAAAAAAAGTTGAAAATAAAAGCTGAGGAAGTAGTTTGCCCATATGTGCCTGTGCCGTGTAATCAAAGAAAGTGTGTGTGTTTCAAGTTTATCAGCATGCATTCACGCCATATGGAAAGCAATGATAGAACCTTCCGATACACCATTGCTACCGTCTTACTAATGAGGGCTGCCCATAAATCATTCACCTCTACACTGAAGAGCAAACATGTTCATGGACATTGTCAATTACTGGACACGGGTAAGCAATATGTGTGAGCTACGTAAACTAGCATGGAGACAAATCCCAGTCATCAGCGAAGTTGACCCCCACATAACCCCTGTTTTTCCTCTTCGGTTTTTAATCAGCGTAGCAGCTGTCTCAGCTCCCAAAGTGGGCTTTCATTTATGACAAGTCTTCTCCTCATTTCAGGCCTATGATATTCTATCTGGGCCACGATGAGCTACACCATACACTTTAATGACTAATTCACTCCTTTGGCTGATGTTCTAAAATAGAACACACACGGGCGCATGCAGCGGAGGAGATAGAAATCACTTGAAATGATGCAGCATCTGACAGGACTATCCTTGAGGAGGGGGAAAAAATGCAAAACATCAGAAGGTGTCACATGCTTTTGTTTCGAGAGTGAGAGAGTACGCCATGTCGAGACAGGCAGAAGCTGTATGAATGTATGTATGCGGGGTGCTGCTACACTGGGGAATATTTTTCCCAATGTCTTTGATCACTTTTCAGCTTTGAAGTAAGTCTCAGTGAAGGCAGAAATAAGCTAAGCAGAAGTCACGGAAAGTTCACGCCGCAACTAGGACTCGCAAAATCGGCAATTTGCATAATTTATTCTTGAAACAATTAAAATGCAAAAAGATGGAGAGATCTCTAGGTGCCCAACAAACCCACCTCCCCGCTTGACAAGCCCAATTAAATACTCTTCACATTTGTTCTCAATTACAGCTCGAAGAGCGACAACATGAGAGTATCTAATGCTTATCATGTGACAGATTTAAAGATAGCTGAATTCATGGAATTGAAACCGAATTCTTCAAAGTCGATACGCTCACAAGCCGCATTATTAGGTCCTCAATACCTTCTCAATCTAAATATATTGTCAAAGGCTGCCTGTATTATAATTCTCAAATGTGATTGACACCGTCAGAGATTAATTTAACAACACAGCGTATATATTAACCTATTAAAAGTAACTTCGAACACTGGACGTAATCACATTAAAACAAAAACCAGAGCCTCATACTAAACATGCTTTGAATGTTTTTTTTTTATATGGAAATATTCCTTTTGAAACGAATGCCCTAATTAAAACCCAACCCTCAAATACAATATTTTTTTCCACAATTTTTACTTGACCTCTGTTTAAACCTGATGCTGATTAGTACACATCCCACATTGCTGACTTAAAAAAAAACAGTGAATGTGCCTGTGGCACAAACACAACATCACTGAAACGCCGGCAATTTGCATGCAAAAGAAACTGGATTGACGGCCATTGCATCATTCAGAATAAAAGAGGTGAAGGTATATCGCTGTACTTGAGAAAGATTTCAATGAATAACTTTTGTAAGAACTGTACACTACTGGATTTCTGTTCCACAAAAATGTTTGTATCACTTGACTTCAAACTCAAACACTGCTTACAACAATAAATGTTATTGACGTGACGGCAACAACCTAATTTGCATTGGCCTTTAAAGCAGAACAAAGAATATAGGACAGCTGCCCAGGAGAAGTGATTTATTGTGCGGTGGTGTGATAGACTGGTGCTTTCTTTGTACGTGGTCTACACATTTCGTAATACCAGAAATGTCTGCAATGGTTTTCACTCAGCAGTAGTTCATAGGTGTCATGATTAAGTTGAAAATGTTGGAAAATGCTTCACTTCCATTTCACTCAATTTATGCATTTTAGCCATGGTGTGCTGTGAAATCTGTTTTATTGATACATTCGAATTCAAAAGCCTTTAAGATGTAAAGATGCTCTCATTTTGCGCTCTTTTTTCTGTGGATGATTCATAGATCCAAATGTGATGTATAAAGACACTCTGTTTCACCCACAGCACCTCCTCCTCCCAAAAACAAAACAAAACCATCATCTGGCAGGGAATTTAATTCAGCTGGTATTTTATTACCTCATTTGGCATGTATTCCTCTGTAGCACTGTGACTCACATTTCTCTTTGTTTCCCATATACTTGCATGATCTATGCACAAACTTTATAGGTTCGATCCATCATCTATATCCAGTAATGGCATACAGCAACCAGTATTACCCTGGTTTAAATTTATCGTAGGACAAAATGTCTGTGTGTGTGTGTGTGTATATATACAGTATAGTGTATATATGTATACTTGAAAATATTAAAACATTTTAAAAAAATTTAACCACGTACACTGAAATATAAAAAAGGGGGTGTTGCATTTACTTAAGTTTATTTCTTTTATTAAGTGCATGTATGAAATAAAAATCATCTGGCTTTAGATACATGTTAAAGGAGACTATACATTAACCTAAAAAATGTGACTGCATCCAGATGATTTGATTTCATGCAACCACTTGATGAAATAAAATGGAGTAAATTGAACACACACTTTTTTTTCAGTGTACCCGTACATGGTTTAAGGCAGCCTTTGTTCAGTGTACCGTCGTGCAAATCAAGCCATATTGAAAACAACTATTCTGTATTTTTAGTTGTGAGTTTTGAGGCCAAAGAAATAAAAATGCAGAGAAGGCTAGGGCAAAAAACATCCAAAGGGTTTAAAGTTCCATGACATGATGCAGAATAACTTTTATTTGTACATTGTAGTTTTTTTTATGTACTAATTTTATATTTGGTGTTTTGGCATTGTTGCCTTATTAAGTGCCGCCATACACGTTATCAAAATGCTTAACCACCACTGTATAACACAAGGCAGCTGTATACAACTACACTCAGGCTCTTGACGTTTTTGTCGAATGCAAACAGCCCGAGTGACTTAACGATGTTGTCTTTTAACGGCGGTGCTGTCTCTCTCTTCTATGATATGCTTCCGGCTATTTACATGGGCCATTACAGAAGCCGCATCAGAGTACCCGAGTTGGTACACTGAGCTGAATGACAAGTCTGGGGAAATACTGTACACACAATCAAAGAGCACTCAATTACATTCTTTGTCATCGCCGCAGAAGCAAATGCTAATGCAGTCACTGCAGAGACAACAAACAAAAAGCCTTGCATTCAAATTCTGTCATACTGCATGATTTGCATTCATGAAAGTAGGAGGGTAATTTCTAAAGCTCCACTAAATGACTGGTAATTTACAAATGTACCCATGTGTGATGACAAATATTCTCATTTAATAATATTTGGAATGCTATGAATGGACAGGCGGAGAAAATCTGAGAGGAAATCAAAGAGTCAGGATAAAGAAAGTCACAGGAAATCAGTGAGTGTGTTTATATGCGGCATGAAGAGGGTGGTTTTTCTGCTACCTGATAATATACAATCATCACCTCCTCTTTCTTTTTAATTAAGTCTGAAGGGCCACGGCTGTTAAACTGAGATGTTCCTTTGGAAAATGTCACGGTGTGAGTGTCCCTGTAGTGTGACCTGTAAGTAAACACCCTCCCCACTTTGTTTGTTTTCCAGAAAGACGGTTCTTGTTTTTATTTTTTTTTCCTTCAATATTTTCTGTTTTATGATTTTGGACTCTTTTATGTTGCCGTTCATTTTGCTGAAGGTTGCTTTGACATCTATATGGATGAGATGATGAACCTTTGTGTCATTCTACTGAGAGGATCTGCGTGTGTGTGTGTGTGTGTGTGTGTGTGTGTGTGTGAGAGAGAGAGAGAGAGAGAGCGAGGGGCACTTCTCATCAGGAGGTTTGACATATTGACAGATGTGTGACCTGACTGTCTACATGCTGTAAATCGGGGCTGTTTTTTAAATCTCTTTGGCATTAACGATATCGGTCAAGTGTTTGGGACACTTTCTCATCATACTAATTGAGAATGTGTGTCCAAACCTTTAACTGGCACATTATGACATGTTCTTGAACAGTCTTGTAATCAGAGATGAGGCTTATGGATCAAAATAGAATACAGACTGCAGGAGCTTGCTAGATATATATTTGAACGACTGTAAATAGTAAAGTAAAAATGATTGCTTTAAAAGTGCCATTAAAAACTACAAACGACTTTTTGCAATGTACTGCAAGAGTATGATTGAATGAGTCAATGATTAGTGTGGCTGTCATTTTTTTCACGCCACAGAAAACTTGCGGTGAGGTCTTTTGAAAGGACCTCACGGCCAGTCTTAGTGTGGCAATATCAAACAGCTAGAATATGAACACATTCAGACCTCTTCACAGGGCTAAGTTGAAATCAATGAATGAAGGCCGAACGGGGGGCAGTAATGTGTCATCATAAAATGCATCACAGTAGATGAAATGCTCTCCCCGTAGCATGCGTGTCCATCGGACATTCACATTCTTAATTGTAACCACGATTAGACAAGTGGAGATTAAATGATAACGGGTAAGCCTTTAAAAAGGAAATGATTCTAAGTCATTTTCAACCATTTTTCTTGCTCCTTTGCAGCAGAGCAATTCCTAAATGGCATTATCGTGCATCAAAAGGAAGACATTTTGACAAAACACTGATCCAAGAGCAATGATACAGAAATCTATGCACATTTGGAAATATAATACTTATAATGTAGTGAATGTTAGCTTGTTCACAAAAAGAAATTATATTATTATTGCGCACTTCATCAGATTTATATATATATTTATATCAGTTTGATTTGAACTGACACAGCTGAACTTTTGCGTCTTAAGCAGACAACAAGTAGTCCTTATAAACACATCTTTGAAATATTGACACTTGTCTTCCTGCTCGAGTCTTGTCAGCCCTTCTTAAAAAGGCAGCAATGAACATGGCTTGCAATTCCATTGCTGAGCTTGTGGAAAAACGGCATCAGCTAACGTAAGCTTCCAAAATGTGTTGCTCATCGACTGACAGGAGATGGATAGAAGACATAGTACAGGGTACAGCAATTGACCTATCTCTATCGTACACACATATAACAGAAAGCGGATGGTGGAGATTCACCACATTACAGGATCATCTGTACCATCAAAAACACACAAGAGGTGCTTTTAACACACAATGCGTTGACTGCAATGTTGCTTTTTGAAAACTGCAAATCATAGAACACTGTAGAAGCACAATGGGTTAAACACATTTTACAAATGAGCACAAAGCATATCCCTATCGTGGCATTGCCTTCTAATTTGTTTTGCATCTGCACCAGCAAATTTGATACTCAATGATGGCATACACTTATCACAATGTGAGCAATGGACTGTGCAATACAAGACAGGGTAAGAAGAAATGAGATGCTCCGGTATAATCCCAAAACAAATGTGTTATTTATTCGATCGTGATCCAGACCAGGATCTAGAGTTGTAGTTTTTATCCAAGGTTTATTTATAATGATCTGCAACTGCACCGCAACAAATGCGAGGTCATAAAATGGATGTTGCCAACTTTGACAAAAACAAATGTAAACCTCTCAGTAGACTTTAATGAATGTGTCTCTGCATTGTGCCAGGGATAATCTAAAAATCTTATTAGACAGCTGCGGTTCAAACTGCTACCAAGTCAGTGTGGATAACTTGCAACAGCAACGGGGCCCCTGCGGTGGCAGGCGGTGTGCACAGTACAGATGCCCGATCCCACCCACACACAGAAGCCCATTCAACCCAAGAGAAAACAAACATTGCAAATCCACAAGTCACGTCACAGACAATCCTTAAAATCCAAGTATAGAGTCATCGGACAGACAAGTAGATTGGATCGATCGATTTATCTATAGCTGTCGATACCAGAAAACATCTTTACGGCGTACTATCAACCCTGCACAGGTCCAAAATGACATTAGCTGACATGTTAACCCCGAGAAGTTAAGCAGCAAATAATAAGATGGAGGCAGAAAAATGAAAGAAGGCAGTTCAAAAGCAGCGGAAGGCAGCAAGTTGTGAAACAAAAACAAACAAAACAAAAACTCTGGCGGTAAAGAAGAATTGTTGAACTAGATTTTTTAAAAAAAATCACACATATCCATTGAACTAGATAGACTTGTTTTAAATATCGTATTAACAGGCTGGGTGGATATAGCCATCTGGTTAGGTCATTGATCCACACTATTTATTATAGGTTTTATTAGGTTCGCAGGTGTGCTGGAGTCAAGCCCATAACATATATAAATATTGTGAGTTGTTTTTTTCCCCCCTTCTTGATCAATCGGCATTAGACAATAGCTAAATTTCATCAAATATCAATTTTCTGAGGAAGAACGTGTGTGCTTTCCTTTCACCCTGTAATTAATGCATACTTTTTTTCTGCTTCTTACTTTAGTGTGCTACTGCTTTCGGAAACTCCAACTCCCTCATCATGGTGGAAAATTTTCTTCCCCTTCACTGGTTAATTGTTTTAATTTCCCCATCTCTATTAGTTTGAATCTCTACTAAGTACACACTACTCCACCCAACTCTACGCTACTCCACAACTCCGTCCATGCATCCCTCCCCCTCTACTTCTATCGGCAGCATGAACCTGGCTGATCCCTTACACCTGATCCTGAGTCAGAGGTTGCGTCAGACCCTTCTGCACTCTACGACGCAAAACAAATGTAAAGACTTATAAATACGTCATGGGTCGGCAGTCGTAGCGGGTTTTCTTGATGTATCTGTAAGTCATGGCGAATAAGAGTAAACTTACCAATGCAGGAGCCGGCGATCTCCTCATACCCGACACTGCAAACACATCTTCCAAGGGGGACTAACCAGTCCCCATCAGCTCCACAGAAGAGCTTGGGTGTGTCCCTTTCTTCAGCATGATCAATACATGCCCCCCTCACCTCCACCAATGAGGATGAGTCCACACGTGGCACCGTGTCTGGAAACGAGGCCAGGTTTCTCAATGTGAAAGGGCATTTCTTATAGTAGACTCTCACTGAGACCAAAGCGATGCAGGCCCCGATGTCCTGGAATGCAAGATAAAAGCCATTCTTGGTCATGGGTCCCACCTCGCGCACCTCAGTGTTGAGCTTCAGAATGCGGTCTCCGAGATCCATCTGAGTGAAGCTCTCATCTGCGGCAATGGTGTCGATCTTAGTGTATTGAGCAGGTTTGAATTTTATGCCATGTGCCTCATCAGTCTCATAATAAAAGAGGTTGAAGGTCTCCTTGCACGTGCCAGAAACCCAAGGGATGGAGTTGCAGTCGCGTAAGGTGAAGCGAAGCTCCACGTAGATTTTTTGGGCTGCTTGCCGAGAAATCCAGTTGGATCGAAGCCAGTTGTTCTGGTTGGGCTCCATCACGTTGCACACCTGAAAGGTATGAATGGGCCGATTGTGCTCATCCATCTCTGTGATGGCATCCCACTATGGAGGGAAAATAAGAGGTTTGGGTAGAAGTGAAGAAAACAATTTAATTTAAATACCATCAATTTAAATACACAACATCCTAATCTCATGTAGGGTTAAAATGTTGACACAAGTGTTCCTATGAGCCGATGAAATGTCTCTGATGGGTGAAAAAAACTAATTCAGACCACTGGGTAATATTTGCCTTTGTATATTGTCATTGTCAGACGGAAAAACCTCTTATGTCAAAATTTATATTTTTCCACAAATGGAAACTATTTGTCGGGGCTCTTGTGTTTTGTTTTGTTTTGTTTTTTTAAACCAATTACTCATCAGCCTAAAGTGTTGAAAATGGCTTGCTATCTTTGACAATATAACGTTCGCAGCACCACAAACATTTTTTTCGAACATGGGGAGGAGTGGTTCCTGAAAAGTAATGGTTTTGGAGATGCAAGGGTTCCCTTCAATATTCCCTTCATCAATCATCCAACATTAAGTTATTTTAACTGACTTTCTCTGGAGCTGCCAAAAGTCGTCCATGCTCAAACTGGGTGATCATGTCACACAGTATGTATGATTAATTCCAATCTTTTCCATCAAGTCGCCCAGAGCAGAGCTGTGAACTTAAGGTACTTGAGTCAGTACTCGGGAACAACCTAATTTGAAATTGGGCCAATAAAACTCTTCTTATGAACAGATATCTGAAAGCTTTAAATACACACAATGCATGTAACACAAAATATATGACATGGAACTCATCCATCACACGTATCGCTAGAATTTGGAAAATATTTTTCATCTGTCTTTTTGCTTTGCTGAGTCCCTCTAATTATGCAAATGGCAACAGATAAAGGAGCACATGATACAACATATTACGGTAAGCAGTTGATCCTGTCGCTGACCTGCACAATAATGTATACGTTTTCACTTGGCCAAATATTTTCAAATCCTTGGCATGATAACAGCTGTGCTGAGAGAGGAAATAAAAATTGTGTTCTCCAGCGCTTGCTGTAGGACAACAGAGCAAGCCAGTGAACCCCTTCCCCCCAAACTAAAAAGCAATGTAGCAATGTCAGACAGAGCCCTGAGCGACTCTCCCTTAGAATAGTTTATTATAGCGCATCATGACTAGGTCAGAGGAGGATTGAGGATATCATCTAGTATCTTATAAAATCCAAGTGATTCTTATTATTAGACAGCTGTCTTTAATAAAAAAGACATTTGCTAGACAACATGGATTTCAGCCCTCTTTAACCTCTTTTCATCCGGCAAGTACTTCACATTATTGTTCTAGTAAAATTGTGACCTCCTAGGTATGTCAGAACATAAATTCATGTTAATATACAGCCCAGTATACATTGAAGTCTATTCATGAGCATGTATAAAATAGCTCAGAACCGGTTTCCATATTTTTATATTCCTCATTACAGCATTAAAGTGTACATTGCTGGCTGAAATTGCCAGGATAGGCATAACGATGGTTTCTGTATGTGAATTTCACCTCATATACGCAACATGAAACCCACCGTATTTACACGAAATTCTGACATTGCAAATGTATATATGACATTGGATTTTTAAATGCAGTCCAAACTGAGGCTTACTGTTATCATTAATTGTCTTGTCTTTGGCCTCAAAAAAGCAGAATGACTGTAGATTGAAGATACCTCACCATATTTAGATTAGAAAAATCGAATTACCTTGTGATACGTTTTCCCTCCATCAGTTTCCCTCATCTATCTCATCCATCCCTCTTTTCCCATAACTTATGCGTGGACCGAAAGATTTCTTCACTTGGTCTTTTTCTGTGCCATACAAGTGTACCCATTGATGAGTGTCTGTGTGTGTGTGTTGTGACTGTCACTGTGATTGAGATATTTTTATTCAGCGCGAGTCTCCCTCTGTGATGGATAAAAACGTTCACATTTAGAACGCGCACCTATAGAAACACACGCCCACACAGTAGGTACAGAAATAGGTGTAGGGAGATGAATGAAGAGTGTGCAATCATTGGGGAACTTGATGGCAGCTCTGTGAGTTTATGAGCAATACAATAAGAATTAAGTGTGTGTGTGTGTGTGTGTGTGTGTGTGTGTGTGTGTGTGTGAGCTTGCAGGCAAACTCCAAACTGGACTTTCAAGTTCACTGTGATATTTGGCTCTCATTTTTCAGTTTTGGAGCATCATCATCACTGCAGGCATCACATTGGGCTGTACTTCATGTTACTCAGGTTCAAAAGAAAAGTAAGACTGAACAAAACATTTTGCAATACAGTTGAGGATCCCAACAAGCCTTTTAAACTGTTTTTTCATGAATAAATTTGATGATAAAGACCATAAGGGCCCATGACTGAGAGGGGCACGAGGAAACAGTATGTTCGATTTGTAGCATTGGTGTGGAGGGGCTCACAGTAAGTTTTTGTCACGGGGTAACAATTCCCCGGTGGCATTCATGCGTGAACAGTTTCGATGTGGTCGATTGATGATCTGCTGGAGCTATGCGTATCTCTCACCCAACGTCAGCAGGGACCGACTCTCGTTTCCCTGTGACCTTATATACATGATAGGTGGTGTTGATTAAATCCATTACTATGCAAAAAAGAGGATCCACCATACTTCTTTGTAATGCGAATCACAGATAGACGCGATAGATTGAAGTCATTTGTTGAAAATTGATTAAGTTAGGAGAGCTGAGAATGCCGAGGCCTGGGAATTTATGTGCTCTTTTTAAATAAATGAAGGGAAATAAGTTTTTAAAAAAAATCAGATTAATCGATGAATAAAAAAAAAAAATCATCAACCGTATTAAAATAAGCATTAGCTCGAGCTCTGGTCTTATTCCAACAGAGTTGAATGCACTACAGCTTCATTTAAAAGGAATGAAACGAAACACTAATTGGGTCGAAGTCGGCTGTGACCACACCCACCACGGTGCAGCCCTCCCTCTTGCAGATCCATGGCGCATGCTCTGTCAAACTACCATCATCGTGTCGAACCAATCTTCATGCAGAAATGTTCCACATGCCTGCTGAATTTATGCTGTTCATGAAAATAGATCCTTCTGTGTTTGCCAGACTTCTGTTTTTCCTTTTGTATTCATTTTTTTAAACGGAATTATTTTAAAGCATCAAAAAACATTTTTGGACACCATAGAATACTGTAATTGCAGAGTAGGGTTCACACTCAAGCTGGCCCTTCGTTGGGCTTTGACTGTCTGATTTTGATCCACATTAGCAAACCACTGCAAATAAGAAATACACAAATAAAGACGCTACGAAGCAAACATTCGTAATGGCAGTATAATGGTTATGTCTGATGTTTTAAATGTGAGGATGATATGACATTTAGGGATAGTGGTTATCAATACATCACATTCTCTTTAGAGCGCAGCACACACACACACACACACACACACACACACAGACAGGCGGTGTCCCACTACCTATTACCAGTACACCTCTAAATCAATAATGGCAAGTGAACAGCGGCGAGCAAATGAAATCCAAAAGACCCTGCGCTACTCTCATTCCAACATCCATCACCGTAAATGGCTAGCCGGCAGGGTGGAGCCAGAACAGCCATCAGTCATCGCTATGGTGATCTCAAGAGTGTTCTCACAAAAGTGACACCTGGTTGGTCAAGGCCTTAGCCATCCTCCAAAGGGCACTGAAGATAGAGTTCAGCCCATATTACCCTTTAAGGCCTGCTCAGGTTGAGCTGATAAGTGTGTTTTTTTTCTTTTTTTTCCCCTTCGGTGTATGGCACTGACAGTATTACACATGAATAAACTAAACTGGCAAAAAAGTGTGTGTTTTTTTTTTTAATCACTCCAACCATATTTTGATCATGGTGTCAAATCTACAGAAATGAGGACCAAGAGCATTACAATTTTGTCAAGCATTATATACGGCTTATAAGAACATTACATTTATGATGTGTAATAAATATTCTCTGTAAAAGGAAACTTTTTTAGATGTGACCAATTCATCATTTTCTTTTTAAAATTTTATTTAGGGGTCGTAGAAGCATTTGCGCTGCCTTGTGTTTATCGTATTAAACATAGTAAAGATCAGCTTATTGACCCGAGACCAAATGAATGGTTCTGTACTTTCTTCAAATCCTCAGTTGTCGGAGTTCTAAAAATATACAACAGCAAAATAAATAGTTTTAAAACAACAACTCCACTGAAAGTATTCCCTCTTTAAGCAAATAGCCACAGTGCTCAGATATGAGACAAGAGAAGAAACAGAAAAGCAGGTATCTTTCAGGTTCCGAGTTTGCTTCACTGTCCAATTTTGGGGCGATTTTTATTTTTTTTTTTTGGGGGGGGGGGTCTGTCCTTTTATGTTTCGGGTTGTTCCTGCCAACGGCATTTCGGTGTTGGGCTCTTGAGTAAAGATTGTTATTATTTGAACTGTATCCTGCGGGTGTCTCTTTGTCTGAGTCTTGGTTTCATGCAGGGACAACAGAGACAAGACAAAAACAAAAAACAAAAAAAAAAGGCTGATCACGACTGAGTATGTGTTACCAGCTGAGGGCAATGAGCAAGACCACCTATCAAGATGTTATTGATTGCTGCAAAGCAAAATATCCCCACTCAATATTAATTGGCCTTGCAGCTTCACATATGTAATTAAATTGCTGTGGCGTAAGATGGCAAAAGGGAGGTACCCTTACATAGTTACCTTTAGCATAGCGACTTTGCTCGACAGAGATGATGCTTAATTAACCTTGTGTCTGTGTTGCACACTTGATTAAAACAAGTTATCAGATTAAATAATTACATCATTTAGTACTATGTTGACTGCTACAATATCATCCAGAAAGCATCAAAAATATGTGATAGCTTTGAGCAACCATATTACGGTTGAAAAAAAAATACAAATAAAAAAGAGGCGGGGGATGCTAACTGGGTTACTTCTTTTCAAGGGTGGCGTTTTAGATGGGGCACTGAAAAAGGGATTTTACCAGACTACAGGGACACAACAATCACAGATTAACAAATTATAACGGTTTTAAGAGTCTGCCTTTCAGTTGAAATAAACTTTGTTAATTTCACATGTATAAAATGAAATACAGTACACTTTGGGGTTGTTGTCAAAACCAAATGAGAACCAGTGCTGTGGGTCATCCAAGGAGTGTTACAAGACAACATCTGCTGCAGGTTGTTCCAGTAACATTACAGACCGTGTAAAGTGTCAGAGATTTGTTTTTAAATACAGTTGACATGATTCTGATTTGTTTAGATTTTATTTGTATTTGTTTTCTTGTGTGCGTTTTTTGTAATTTTCATTTTGTTTTCATCACGTCACCGCCTTGGTCCAATGTCTTCTTCAATCAGCTCCCTCCACCTCTTTGTGTCTTGCTTGGATTGAGATCCATGGTTTTTGTTAGTCTTTGTCGGATCGTTGTTGCTGTCACGTTGTTTTGTTTCTCATGGAGTTGTGTTTTATTTCCTTTTGTTTTGGTGTTACTGTGAATTGTGTTCTATTGAGGACTTTTATTCGTGCTTTCGATTTAGTTTTTTTCCAGAGTACCCTTGTAGGTGTTTTTGTTCAAAAATGAACAAAATGCTCCCTGTTAGATGTGACAGCCAGTGCGGAACAGATATCTTCCAGCCACCGCAAGCTTTAAGTGGATATATTTTTGCAGTCCAAAATGTAGATATGCAAATGCACACTTGACAAAGTCGCATCCACTTTTCTATGTTGTTGAAGTGATATTTGGTTGACAGTCGGCATGGTTTCATCACATTCAGTGGACATGCAGCATTTAAGAGCGGAGAAAAAAGATTGCCTTTTCACAATTTTGAAACCTCTTGGTGATTTTTTAAAATTTACAATTTGACAAGGTTGTTGAATTCAGAACACTTTTCACTTGACAGGGACTTTATCATGACATCATGATCAGTGATCAAGTCTACTATGCTGATTCGCATAGAAATTGACCATGGTTGGATTATGGACACAGTATGCATCACTGTAAGCCATTTAACAGAAACATGAGTTGCGCCACAGTGGGAGAATGATTTGTCAAACCTACAGTAAATCTCCCAAAACATCCACAAAGGTGAAAATGTCAGTGCATTTAATTACCAAAACAATTGATTTAACTGAGCAGAATTTGTTGATGTAATAGTGTAGAAAGAAAAATAATAATAAAATAGTCATACCGGTTTAGTAGTAACAAAACTGATTCACGCTGAAAAAAAATGGTTAACTCTAATACTTATCACCATTTTTGATCTCATTTGCCTAAATAGTGATGAGCCGTTCACCTCCACCACTCCAACTGAGTGACTCCTCATTTGCGGATACAAACAAGTAACCTTTTGCCCGGCCCGGTGTCAGCCCACCAGCAGCTTTGACAAAATATGCGTGGGAAAATGAAGAGCTCGTTGTTTTACATATCTATTTTTGCCAAAGATGCAGAGGCAAGAATGTCAATGTGTGCTTAGCATCCTCTGATTGATGTGAGATCAAAGTGATGGCTGCACAGTCGTGAAAAACACACACACACACACACACTTGAGGTACAACTATAAAATTTCGATAAGACCGGGCCTCCCAGCTAGAGGAAAGCATGCAGCACGCACACATACAGTCAATACAGAACATTAATTAAAAGTTGAGTTATCCTTTTCTTATATTCCAAACAAAAAAAAAAGGGATCCGTATATCTTATTAAAAGCTTGCTTGGGGCTTTTCGTGAATGTTAATGGTGTTGGCATTTACAGAAATAAGTAAAACTGATATGAGACGACTTCCCGTACCAACTGCACCCGGCAGCAGACCTTTAAAAAGCGTTTATGTCCAGTAGATCTTCAAATCTGCACTTCTAACTCACAAGTGTAGTCAAACGCTCGAGTCAATGATGGAGACAACTTCAGCTTCCTCAAGTCTCGAAAAGGTCATTGCCTTCTCATTCTCCCACGTTTCCTCTTGAACCTTAATCAGTTCAATTTAATTGGACACAAAATTATATTTACAGTTAAAGCTGTTCGACTGACTGGGCTGCACACATTCTAAAATAATATACACTTCGATAAAGACGGTAAAACCTTCATGGAGAAAAACAAACGCATTCTCTTTGCATTTGTATCGTTCCTTCCCTTCAAAGTACACATCAGCATTTACTACCGTTTGATTCCCTATCTTGAAAGACGCAGTGCATAGCGTGTATCGTTGTTTTAGGGTCAGCTCATTATGTACAGTATCTTCAGTGTGCGTTTGAGTACAGCGCTGCTTTGAAGGGACAACACAATCAAATCCACAGCGTACCGTCTTGGCGTTTTCTCCACCTGCCACTCACTTGTGGGGAAAAAAGTTGTCAGAGAGAAGGCGAGAGATGAAATGAAAACAAAGAAAGAAATGACATGGAGGTGCAGACAAACAGGACAGCGAGTCAAAGATAAATAGGCAAACACTGCAAGACTGTCAGGGTGAGAAAACCCTAAGTGCTCGTTTGAGGAAATAATTACATAAGAATAAACAAACACTTCTAGAAGAGGATGTAATTGTAAAAAGGCTGAAAAGCTTTTAGAAGGGACTAGTTGAAGTACTGGTTTTCCAGTTCCAGTCAACAGTCCTTGGATTACAATTTAAAGCAAAGGTCAAAATTGATGATACTAAAGGAACATAAAAACGGACGAAAAAACAATTACGTCATAGGACCAAAGACTGTTAAGAAATATGAAGCAATTTCAGACGTCTTCTAAGAAAGGGGTCTCCAACCGTCGGTCCGCAGACCGGTACCGGTCCGCGGGGCATTTGGTACCGGGCCGCACAATAAGAACTTACATTAATTCCGTTGTATTTATTTTGGAATACAAAATATATTTTATTTTGATAAAATTCTCCGTTACATCCGACTGTGTCACTCTTGACGCACGACAAACGACGCTTCTCCGTCATGTGACCGATTACGCCAAAAAAAAAACGCCGGAGCTTGCTAAATGAGTAAAATAAACTGCTGGAGATTGCAAATAACGGCGGCCTTAAAAGTACTTTTGAGACAACAACTCTGCCGGTGTTCTGGATTCAAGTTATGGCTGAATACTCTGAGATCGCCACTATAGCACTATTTCCGACATGCTACCTGTGTGAGGCGGGGGTTTTGTGCAGCAACGGCGACTAAAACAAAATTACGAAGTAGACTCAAAATAAAGCACACACTTCAGGTGTCATTGTCTCCAATTACCCCGAGATGGGACCGCCCGGTTGCAGAAAATCAAGCTCGGGGCTCACACTGATTCAGCATTGTGGCGAGCTGACATTTTCATACACTTTGAATATCGTATTTTGAAAGCATTAAACATTACCATTGCGATCAGAGTGTTGCGGCCAGATTAGACGCTCCTCGTGGTCATTATTACCTCATGAAAAACACCACAGTGTTCATGCAGCTCTTACCATATTATTTTGTAGTATTTATCCGCCACACCTTAAATGCAGGTCCGTGAAAATATTGTCTGACATAAACCGGTCCGTGGGGCAAAAAAGGTTGGGGATCCCTCTTCTAAGATATTTCTCATTAGATTTTGTCGTAGAGCAGTTAGGCAGAAGATCAGCCTCTTGTTCTGTTTGTTCAAATCCCTGCTTAGGAAATAACTGCCCCCACACCCTCCCACCACCCACCTCCCTAAGCGGTGCTTCAGTAAGTGTTTGAAACCGAGTAGAACCCGGTACACTGACCGATTGTACCAGCACAGACCATTTTTAAAATACACCCAAGTGGATGTGATGTAGTAAATCAAATACACTTGGCTCTAGGGATTCAAACTGTACTCACACCTCAATAAAAGCATAACAACGATATTATCGCACAGTAAGAACATTCCCATTGGAACATAGCTACTTCTTCAATGATTTTTCAGTAAATCTGTAACACATTTTCTCTTTGGGCCAATGTCCCACACAGCCATTACATTTTATATTAACTGGTCAAATAGATTTGTAATCATTTTCAACAAATGTGTGTTTTTTTTTCCCAACGAAAAGGCGTGCAGTGACGGAGAGGGGAAAAATAATCTTTTTGATACATCTTTCAATGGCTCAATTGTGCCTGTCAGCCTTTCTGGTGAGGTGAAGAGAGACGTCTTTTCTCCCCAAAGCCTACTGACTCCAGTGTGCAGGAGCTAAACTAGCTTGACTGGAAATGAGCGCAGACAATATGGGATTGTCTGGTCTGTTCGATCAATTAGGCCAGAGGGAGCAGAAGATGCATAGCCAGAGAGCGCAAGTGGTAAAGCGCAGCTTTCAGCATCTTCTGACCATATAATATGTTAAGTGCATTTCAGAAAGCTTGCCAGACTAATCGTTCGACCCCAGTGAAATTGTATCCCTCTAACAGGCACCAAGGTCTGACCCCAAATACCCAGGCCCACTCTCTCTTATATGGCAGGATCCAAAAGGACTGAGAGAAGCAAGCTGAGATGGAAACAAGATGTTTCCCTTTCCCATCACTGCACACAAAACACGTATGCAGAAGACATACTGTAATGTAAATATGTCAGCTCCATATCGTTTGGGAAAAGGACCCAATTTTTCTATAACTTATAAATGTCTTTTCAAAGTTTGTATTGCGACTGGCTGGTAAGCAGTTCAGGGTGTACCCCGCCTACTGCCCAAGGACAGCTGGGATAGGCTGCAGGATACCCGCGACCCTTTTAAAAAGAAGTGGATGGATGAATACATTCAAGGATTGCACAAAACTGCTGAACAGTGAATCCCCCATTTCCCTCCCCCCAGCCCCGATACTTTTTAATATTTGGGTTTAGGATTTGTTTTCCCATTTTCCTCCATGCTTTTTATGAAGAAAAACATATATTGAATGTTTATCTGTGATTTCAGAAAAAAATGGGTCGTTAAAAAAAAAAAAGAGAATGCTTTTTAATTATTATTTTTTTTGTATTAATCTCATTTGTGGGGTCCCTGTTGCACACATGTATTGGTTTTGATTTAGAAAACACATGAACATTCCAATTGTTTTTTCTGTGATTATTAAGAGTAAAATGACTTTTTGGTGATAGGCTAACAATAGCAATGACTGTGAGTTATGATGTATCTTCCACATGTCCACAAGCTTGCTTTTTATTGATCACATTGATCAGCAGCAATAAAATGTCAACCTTGCATCGATCATTCTTTCTTTGCAGTATTTCCATTTTTCCCTCAACTATTTGACAGCGCCAAGTTGCATTTTCATCAAACCCCTTTTCGTTGGTGGCCTGACATGTGTGCGTTAAAACAATACAACAGGTGAAGATTGAGCATTTTGTTCTCTTTAGATATCAAAATACAATAAAAGTCATGGCGTGCCAGTATCTTCCTTTGGTTTTCTCTCGGACCACAAAGAGTGAGACAAATGGATGTGTCAGAGCTTGATGGAGCGCTGTGATTGCTCTGCTAGGTGCAAGGCCATTACTCGACAATGTAGGCAGCGGCAGAGACAAATCCTGTTTGAATCAACCACACTTAATCTGTGGAACATGACAAGACGTTTCAGATAGCAAAGACAGCAACTGAAGGAAGACCGTGACCTTGCTGAGAATTCGGAAATGGGCAAATATTCATTGCTTGGTTTCAAATGTTGGTCTCTTCTACCATGTTTGTCCCTCTTGAGTGTGACACATCAAAATTGTTTTTTTTTTAATCTTAAAATAGTTTTATTTTGAAATAATCAATTTCAAGATAGGGTAATCGATTAAAATTAAAAATTATTGAGTTGAAAAAAAAACAACTCAAATTTTATTTAAAGCTAATAATATGCAGTATTGAACAATCAGTCTGGTTTTTGCTTTCCTATCTGTCAACAATTCTTCAAAGGTTTCAGATCGGTGATGATGAATGAAATATCCAATCATTTACTCCTTCCAGTTACCTCCCCTGTACTCCTCACATGGTGAGGGTTAGCCCAAAAAGCTGTCAGCGAGATGCCGAATGGGAGCACATTAGCTCTCAGCCCCTGTGTGTCCCTGAAAAGAAACAAGCCAATTAAGAAATCCCCCGCTACTGCTTAAGCCCAGTTATGGCAGAGGTCACCGGGATGAACGCTGCCATGCTAAATCATCCTACCTTTTTCAAAGCCTCCGTTGGGGGAAGCTGAGTGTTTCCAGATTATTCCTCTTTTTTCCCCCCACTGCTGGGCATCATGCAATATGCCGTCGGAAAACTACCTCAGTCCTCTTCAAAGGACAACATTTACTCAGTAATCGTATCAGGTGTGCAGACAGTGCTTTGAGATAGGACGAAGGTTGGTTTTTCGGTTGAGCATTGCGATAAAAAGTCTTTCTTAAGAAACTGTAGAACGATCCGAGTCGAGTTTATTCGTGAACTCTTTATTAGTTGCGACAGGAAGAAGTGGCATCCACATCAGCTTGGTGTGTGAATTCTACTGTCGTAAAACGTACTGCTACAAAAGATGTTGCGACACCGCTGCGACATTTGCATTATGGGACAGAAACTGCCTTTAAAATAACAGAAACAATTTGACCTGCTGTTTCATTCTTTCAGCACCACTTTGCTGCCTTGCATATATTCACGTGCAAAGCTTTTCTTGAATAAATGAGTCCTGTCAAGTGGGAGGAGTTATAATGTATACGATTGCCTGAGATTTACCGAAAAACTGTACCAACGTGTCACTTATCGACAAGACTAATTCCTTCTCCTCATGACGGCATTTGTAAAATATGGTGCTTTGGACTTTGCTCCACTCTGCCCCCTCCCTCATCTCAATTCACCCATACGGCACATGGGAAATGACTCATGCATATTTCAGCAGAGTGTTTGCCCATCCGGACTGGGACTTAATGTGGCTCCATGCAGACGCCAGATCAGAGCTCTTTACCTTCACCTGACTCAGTCCGTCCTTCATTCATTCACCTTGAGCTTTTTCACGATTCGTCATAGCTTTGATAATGGAAAAGAAGGCCCACGATTTAAGTTATATACCTCACTTGCCCCAAAATTATGAAATTGCACATACAACTCTCACCTTCTCTCTCATCTTTTTTGTGCGTAATTTCTTGAAAGCCTACCGTGACAGCAATAACTACAGTAATTGACACTGCGTCCATGAACTTCCATGTATTATTTAATGATGATAATAATGATAACAATAATAGTTATGATTGTTATAATCATTATTATTATTGTTAGTTTTTATTATTATCATCATTACTGTTAAAAGGAGGTTCATACATTTGAAATTGTGAGTCACAGTTTATATGTCAACCTACCACTGGTACATCCCTGGCAGGCAGCTACAAGGTGGCTCACTCAACTGGCCTGATACCAGGCTGTGTCTAATATGGTGGGGATTGACTTCCTCTTGCCAGGTCCCAGGAAGAGAAGGGGATTTAAAGTATTTTACCTCCCAAGATCTTCACACCTTCCCTCAGGCCCTCTCACCTTGATGCCTTAAATATTAATGCTAAATCCATGGATAGTGGATGAGAGAGCTGACAGCTGAATCATGGAGGCGGTGGCCTCCTCTTGCCTTTTTCTCAATACTCTGGCTGGCTGTCACCACGACCTACATGATGTAATCACCCCTGATATGGGTTACTGCAAATGTTGCATGGAGAGAGACGAGTGCACAGAGGAACAGGGGGGACCTCAGGGATTCTGCTGAAGAGGATCATTTAAGTAGTCGATACTCAAAGTATGAGAGACTCAGGTCTTAGAGATGTGGGAGAAGTGCCTGCATGAAACATTGTGTTACATACAGTGCATAAAAACATGGTGTCAAACTCAGATTTTTGTCATGAGCCACTTTGGCACTCAATTATTGTTCAAGTGAGTGTAAAGAGGGAAATAAAATTATTAGAGCTGTCAAACGATTAAAATATTTAATCTAATTAAAATGCAACTATCATAATTAAGTCAAATTCACCCAAAAATGATTGTGATTCCTCAGGCATTGTTTCTGAATTTCCTTTTATATTTTTTTGTCTTATTTTTCCCCCATTTTAATGCTCTCATCAACATGGAATCATGAATCAGTTTTCTATGTGCAAAATGCAAATATTTACTGAAATAATTTCAATTTTCAATTTTACATGAACATTTTTCACTTGGAGCAATTATTCACACATAATCTCACACAATATTTCTGTCCATCAACAACAGTGAAAAAAAATATTTTGTCACACAACAGCTGCTTTAACAGCTCTTTTTATGGAATCAAAACAGAACAATATAACATTATAAAGTGCACATCTAAGGTAAACTAGTACTCGGCCTATAGTGGATTTAAGCCATGGTTGCATACTTTGTTTTTCTCAAGTTTTCTTTGAACACAGCGGTCAGGCTATGTTGATTCTGTTGGTTCTTCTTGCGCGGAAGTCTCTCTACGGTTTTGTGTAGACATCATTTTGGATGACAACACTTGGTTCGATGGCAACACTGGAGACGTTTTATTTTCACTAGGTCGCTACCACTGCACCGCTGAACTTCACCGTTACTGTCAGACGAACACAGAGAAACTCCACCTGCTCTATTTATATGGACACGGAACACTGTAACCTTCCACACAAAATAGTGCCGAACAAGTAACAATCGCGTCAGTGGCATACATCGTTTACCTTTGTTACAGGTAACTTTGGTCTTGTCAGTGGAGCAATCTGGCAACTTTTTAAAAGTAAACTTTCCATTCATAAACCCTTTAAGTATCCGTTTTCGGTGTCTCGTGCTGTTGTGGCTGGCAAAACAAACGTGTGTGGACCTATGCAGCGCGCTTTTTTTTTTGTTTCTGGTTTATTTATAGAGCAACATAACATCCGCTGTGAGGTGTGCCGCTTTAATCTCGCGAGAAAAAAATTAATCCCGTTAAAATCATTTAAATTAATGCCAATAAAAACGAATAAAAGATATCCTTTATTCGTCCCACACTGGGGAAATTTACAATTTCCTAAACTGACGGCTCTAAAATTTATTGCAAAACTTCATTGACAATTTGTCATTTGTGTACATATTTTAGCAACAATCACAGAAAGTGACATGATTTACTTTCATCAAAGTAAAGTTGTCAGCAGATGTGAGAGGCTCAGCATCTCATCGAGTCAAGTAGGGACGTTGATTTATAGTGAGACACTTTGCTGAGAAGTGGACATGAGCATCATCAGAAGAGGCAGTGACATGCCAAATGTTAAGAAGGGCAAGAGCAATGCCTTGTCTTTTGGTCACTGTTGTTCCACACGAAGGGTAAGCAACAAGAATGTGACTGAGAGAAGCGTTGTTTTCATAAAATTGCGCAAAAATTGTTCCATTTTTGTGGCGGTTTTAGTTTAGCTTATAGTGTTTAATTTGGCAGACGGCAATAAACCTCGCTGGGCATCCTTGCAGATCAAGGGCATTTTCTATCACACGCCCCTGGTGCACCTGATAATTTGGTGACAGAAAGTAGACTAGACTTTACTAGCTCGAGCAGGTCTCAGTTGTGGTGAAGGTGGTGTAATGCAATTTTAGTGGACTTGTGTGTGGGTGGGTCATCTATACAGATGCACAGTTGGGGGTAGAGGGCGCTCGACAATGATCTTTTTGCAGTTGCTGAAATCGTACATTGGCGTGCCGATCTTCTGCAGAGACTCCAGTGCTCCGCGCACTTCACATGAGCGGACTTTAAAAATAATGAGGAGTCGCAACAATTGATTGGCATTTACTTTCACAACAGCACAAACGCCCATTTCTAACTACGTACATCGAAAAAAATACCAAAAGAAAGAAATCTCCACCCATGCACAAAGTTAGATCTTGTACTGGGCACGGAAATAAGGCCCCTAGACTTTTGTTCACTGTAGGTCCACTCAAAAGGAAACAACAATCAGAATATTACTCAGAAATTTGAGGATTATCAAAGAGAGATGATGGGGACGCATAATAGTTTACCTAAGTGTTCTACGATCAAAACTCTGTATAAAAAAATGGAAGAAAAAAATCGATAAAGCAATATTATTATTGAGTGCTGTGAATGGATATTCTGTAAAACGTCCAAATCATTGCCATTTTTATTTAAGTAAAGCAACACCTTCACATGACATGACACCTGTGTTCACATTTTCAGTCAGGTAGGATAGCAGAGTTGTGCTTGAGGCACCTTGTCTGAGCGGAATGGAAATTTCCTTTTTGAGTAGTAGACTGTCATAAATACAGTGTTCGGCACAGTGCATGCAATCATTTTTCTCTTGTATTGGAGCACTGGCAACCAAAGGTGAAATGAGGTGCAAATGCACAGTGAAATTTTATTCACTCAGCATTGCTATGCTCTCCTGTAGATCCTGTGTGTATTAATACTTATTAGAGCTACTGCTGGACATTTGGACTAATAGCCACCCAATTTTCTTCCCCCCCAGTTCACATTTAAGGGAGTGAAATATTGCGGTGACTCGGCTGGGAAGGGAAAGGAAGTGACAAGAAAAGATTGAACCACATTAAAAAAGCCTCCTAAGAGATGCGATCTCATTATGTGTTTCCAAGTTACCTTGTTTCCCATGAGGGCAGAGAGGCGTCTGACCGAAAACAAAGACATACGCGTCACTAGAAATCGATCTAGTCGATGCAACAAAGACCCCGCCACCCCCCACCCCCAATAAAAAAAACAAGCAAAAAAAAAACAACATGGAGAGTAAATACAGTAATTGTAATAGTTGGGCACAGAACCCTTACCCCATTTATAGGATACGTCTTCCATCCGAGCTCTCCTAGCACAGACGTTGTATCCAGCAGCACAACTGAAATGAAAAAGAGGGGGGGGGGGAATCCACCCATTATCCATCTGTCAGCGCACAAAAGTTCAATTTTCACACTGGAAATTGAAATATCAGTCATAAACATGTTCATTTAGGTATTTTATCATAACAGGAATGAGTTTTCTTGGATGAATATTTATCAGCGTGGCAACACAAAAACGGGGAACAACAGTGCTGCCACTTGCCACACAATTTTGGGACTGATAGATTGCCCTCAAATTGCTGTCAACAGTCCGTTCCCTTGCCTGCCATCCACTGTTTTGAGTCATTTTCAGCCACAATCTCGGTTTCCTTTGCTGTGCGACTGAGATATAAACACAAATCCAGCTGGAATCCAACCTTGCTATGGAAATACTCTGTGTTTGAACAAATGATTTGTTTTATAATTGAAAATAGTTCCCATGTGTTTTAACGACATGTCATTTCATCAAGAAATATCCAGAGGACCATGAACGAAAGTTTATTTTCACATTCTTTAGAGATCAGCTGAAATTAGCATGCTTTCAGAGGAGTGGTCCAATCTCATGCAAATGAACCACTGCTCATCCCACTCCCCTTTAATATTTATACCCCTTTAGAAATCCATCCATCCATTTTATGATCCGCATATCCTCACAAAGGTCTCAGGGTGTGCTGGGGCCTATCCCTGTTTTCTTTGGGTAGTACACCCTAACCCTTTGCCAGCCAATCACAGGGCACACATAGACGAACAACCATCCGCACTCACACTCACACCTAGGGACAATTTACAGTGTTCCATTAACACACCATGCAGGTTTTTGGAATGTGGGAGGAAACCGGAGTACCCGGAGAAAACCCATGCAGGCACGGGGAGAACATGAAAACGCCACACAGGAAGACCGGAGCCGGAATTTAACCTTGCACCTCTGCACTATGAGGCCTGTGTGCTAATTAGTCGACCACAGGGCTGCCCCCCTTTAGAAATCATTTCTCAAAAAAAGTGACGAGTGACTTTTAGAAACAGCCAAAACAGGAAACTTTCATCCTTTGTGTCCAGACTGCAACTGAATCACACTTGTGCAAAACTAGGACGATCAGACAGTCAAAACCAACAAGTGTATTGCTATTAAGAAGCACGTTATTTCACCAAGTACCACCTAAAAAATATAGTTTGCGTTCCAAGTGCCATCATTATGACCGATACTGTAATACAGTAGCATTTTAGACTCAAGTGTTCATAAAAAAAAAAAGAATGAACAAAAAAGTTGAGTTAATAATACTGTCAGCCATCCTACCATTTTTAATATTGATGTTGCATTATAGTAATCTAAAACAAAACAGCTATACTGATATGATGATTCAGTTAAATTGGATTCCACATCAGTTAAAGGACAATACTACAGTCATAAAAGTTTCTAAACAAATATTTCTTAAAAATTAGATGGAAATACAACTAGCCTGCACTTGGGCTGTGATTCTTTTACATACTACTAGAGAGAATCTGCATACCACTTCCCACACTTTCAGTTATTGTGTGCATCAGTGCATGTAGTGCATGCAGCAGACCGATCACCAAATCATCAAGAGAAGTCAATTTTAAGGATTCAAGCGTCTTTATTAGGACTGGGTAAGTGTCAATACCAGGTACCAATATCCGGCTGATTCGGCCAAATTTCAAGCTATCGGGTATACATGCGGGATGATGACCAACCAACAAACAATATTATAGACAAGAAATAATGAAGAAAATCTCACATCAAGTAAGTATTCCTTGCCAATAATTGATGCTACTCTAAGGCCGCGACACACCTGTGAATCATCACGCCTACTTCAGAATGATCTGTCATTTAGTTCATTTAGATTTTATGTATTTTAAGTACAAGTAATGTCGGTACTTGGTTTCGCAATCTGAGAAATGTGGTATCGAACATCTCTAGTTTTATCAAGCAATTATGATCAATATTTTTATGCCAATGTCTCGGAGAGATTAAGAAAGAGCAAGAATGATACTGCATGCTACACTTGAAGTGGTTTGAATCGCATAAGAAATGTCTCTGCTCTGAGTCATCAAAGTAGAATCTGATGATAACAGAACCGCACACTTCCTAAATCTGTCCGCGAGCGACTGTTGACTGACAATATTACATGACGAATCGCACACAAACACACACAAGCTTACACACGCGCACTTCTGGCAAATCAAAGCTTTATCAGTGTTTTATAACAACGTCCATGTAGAGCTGTGAAAGTGGCCTGTAGGGCTGCAAGGGGAATACAGTCTGATTATTCCGACCACTTTTTCCAATGCACAATATTTCCTGTATAAATCAGCAGCCATTACACTTGGAGAGTGTGAATTGCATCTGACAGCGCTTCAAATAACAATTCAACGCTGTATACATCATCGTCATTTATAAACTGCTGTGTTCGAGAAGAAAGGAAGTGACATTTACATCTCTGTGGAGGTTCTCAGTCAAGGCTGAGGCAAGCAGAGAAGAAAATGGGATTATTGTTATTTTTTGCGGCAATTATCCAAATTCAGTACCAACCAATTCTAGACCAAGTCTAAAAAGACGTGTAAAAACGTCTTTGGGAGTGAATGTGTTCTGAGCCAATCCAGCACTAAAGGAGCCTACAGTGGTGGTGCAACTGCATCATCGGATTTGTTTGGTTCATTGATGTATGCCCGCCTTCTTAAAAAGCTGATCTGGGAAGACACGCACGCATGCGGCAGCGAGAAGGAGGCGGAGATCCAGTACACTCTTTCGCAAGTTTCTACAGTCCCACTTTCTTCACAGTTTTTCGGCAAAATTATTCCCTCCATTTTTTGTGGCCTACTTTGTAGTAGAGCCGACCGACTTGCATCCATAAATTTGATAAACAGTACAGAGAATAGATGGAAGTCTCTTTTTGTACCCTCATTGTTTTGCTGCATCTGTATCTCGTTTTAAAAGCAGCCCATGTCTGCCTTGCCATGTTCAGTTTTTGTTTTCAACAAATCAGCATTTTACTTTTTTTTTTTACATTTTTCTCATGTCTTTTTGTGACATGAATATTATATTGAGTTACACCTGTAGCTCTCAGTTTTTGTTGGATAATTCATTCCACTTTACTGTCACTCCAAAGAATTCATGTTTTGGATTATTTTTTTCGCGAGTCAGATTTTCCTGGTGAATTTATCCCTGTAGTAGGTTTACCTTTTTGCAAATGAGGTTACCACTGCCTTTTCTTTTTGCTGGTGGCTAATTATTTTTGAATTGACACTTCCTTTGATGTTCAGTGAATGAAGTCAGTAATGTTTTCATTTAAGACGAATTCAAGTGCAGTTCAGAGTTTTTGAATTGGATCATTTCAAGTGTGGAGTCGGTTAAAGTGTGAAAAGGCCACTATGAGGACCCACTTGCAGCTCTCGACTGATCGTATGATGGCCTGATGCATTTCTGCCATGTCAGCGTGAATTACAATTTCTCATCCACACAGAAAATACCTTTTTGATTATTTTCGACACTCAGAAACAGTCTGAAAATTTGCTACAGACACATAGTATGTTACATCTCATGTGACATCATAAAGAATTTCCCCGCAAATTAAGTCAAGACCGACATTGTGTAACATCACAACCACAGTGTGCTACTGAAGTGAGAGTAACAAACCTTCGAAAAGTATTTTTATTCTACAATCAGAAGACTAACCTTTCGCCACCTTGAAACTCACAATATTTATTCAAAAGCCTTTTTACAGTCATGACAAAACAAATAACAGGTGTGCAAATAGCAAGCAGAGCGTAAGCACTAAACTTTTAATTTGCCCCTTACATGAGCACTGATTCATTGGGAAACATGTCCTGCAAGATTACAATATCAATTAATCAATGATTTAGCATCTAGACTGGCATACGAGCCTTTATGTTGAATTTCTTCGACGTTTGCCCTCTCTGCTCTTTGAGTTTGGTTTAATATTTGCTTCACGGTAGCTTGATTTGGAAGAGCTCCCTTTTCTCTCCGTCTTCCTGTTCCTGTGGATGTCACGTCAGGGCCACTGCCAGGTTGAACAGACTAGCTGGCAAAAGCCAATGGTTTAATTGGCCATCATTAGGCCACGTCGCGCTGCTTACCTGGCCAGTACCTTCCCGAGGGGATGGCCTGATTATCGAGGGTTGGCCGGCTTGCTAACGCACTGCGGTGGGTATTTACAATGTCTTTGAAGAAAAATTTAAAATAAAAACACACATCCGATGAATATGAGGGGAGAGAACACTACTCATTTGTGGGGACAATTAAGATGCATTGGTTTAATTCAAATATTTCTGTTGAAACGAGGGAACGAAAAACGGAGTATTATTAGCCTCAATCTGAATCAGTTGGGGACGGATTTGCATTTCGCCGTCGTTTTATACGTCGCGCGTCCACACTTTGTAGTTCCGAAAGAGTACATTACCTCACCAGTGTGCGCTCAACTGGCCTCAATATACAATAGATATCCATCAATCCCTTGGCCTATCCTCTATGGAGTTATCTTTCAGGAGGGCACCCACAGACTCTGCGTGGAGCAGGCGGTCCGCCGGGACTTCAACTGGTTTGATATAAATAGAACATGAGCCGGCCAACTCACAAATAAATGGAGCTCTAGCGGAATGATGACATCGCCTGTCTGTCCTCGAGCCTCCGCACGCCTTACAAACACCCTGAAATAGCATCATATTCGTAGGCGGCCTCTTACAGCTCCTACTTCATGTCAATTTGCATTCTTCCAAAAACTGTGATACGGCCATTGGCGAGTCACTACTGTCTGCCGTCAATTTAGCAGGTGGACAAGCAATGTTGGTACTTTTCGAATAAAGGGACACCATTAAAAATGTTTCCTGAATGCTGATTAGATGGCAATGGCGCATCACTAAAAAGATCTTAACTGCTTCTGTGCATCATGCTGATTTTTACTGAGTTGCTTTAAATATTCTCTCGAGTCCTCGAACCCAAACCTGCCGACGAGGCACTTATTCCAAATGTTCACGCTGACATAATAGTCATGTTTCATGATGCGTCAACATTGTACTCAATGTACGATTTGCTCTGATTAACCGCACTGCTTCCCTTTTCCCCCCCTCGTTTATTACGACACTCATCTACATCCGCAATGAGCTATGCCACTTCAAATATGGAACCGGTGTCCCATATGGAAGAGTAATATTAATATTTTATTTAGATGTTATATGATAAAGGATACCTTTAGACACCATCACACTTTTTTTTGTTGCTATGTTTCACCGACAACTGTGAGGAGCTTCAAGGAGCTGTCCGGCATCCCCTCGGCAAAGAATGCATCCCAAAGGAAATATGGAGAAGTGAAGTAAAGCGAAGCAGAAGATTTGAACCGTTCTCTCCAGTGATCATTATGGCCAATGTGAGGTTGCTCGCCAACGGACTAATTAATTACATGAAAGGAGTTTGTCTTCGCTCCCTCCTCTACAAAGACCACAAGGGATGGCAGATGCCACATTTTTTTTAAAACTCCACTCGAATAAAATAACAAGTTAAATAAATAATTGTGAAATGAGAAATGTACTTTCGTGCTACAATTATTTATGCGATGACTTAAATAATCGATTAGTCCGACAATTGTTTTAATTGATTAATTGATGAGTCAGAAACATAAAACGATGGTGTTGTAATGTGACAGTGCAACAAAAAATGAAAAAAAAAAACAAATTATGATGACGTTATGATTCAGGTACTGCTTTAGATTGTAGCATGTCAGAAAATGAGTGAAGATGTTGATCATTGTTTTCCAAAGCAAAAGCAGATGTTTGCATGTCTTAGAAAAAACACAAAGATTATCATTTTGCCTTCATAGAAGACTGCAGAAATGTGAGAGTATTTATTTTGAGAGACTGAAATTCTGAGGATTTGGACAAGTATGTTAACAATTAATTGATGATCTAAATAATTATTGATGGATTTGATAAGCAATTAGTCAGTTAATAGTTGCTCGATAATGTGTTTGTTGATTTTTGTTTTTACTACTCTAAGAAAAAAATCTTAAGATTAAACCATCTCTGTGAACCTTTTACCCCTTACTAATCCACATAGCTCTCAGAACATCAGGATTTCAAACCTGCCTTAATCAAGTTTTCAGACTTTTGAAACTTTATGCATCTTCACATAAAGGTTTTGCAAAATTACATGAGAAAAATATTCTTTAAAAATTACTATAACCAATGTCTCTTTTGAGAAATCAACTCAACTGGATAAAATGATTCCCTTTACAAGACATTGGCAATGGCAACAATGCCGTGTGCCCGAACACACTTTGCTTTTGTCCAAACTATTACTAGTGTTAATGAAGTGTTAAAAAAAGAAAAAAGTATCATACTTTGCACCATGCCGTAACTTTTATCAAGTGATCTGATACCACTCCACGCTTCATTTTCGACCGACTACGGTGTGAATGAAGCAGCTACATTCACACCATATTGCATATTCTGCAATCAAACTCCGGTGAGAAACACGAGGCGGAGAGTTGTTTCTATGTTCGTTGTGAACGTAGCATTGGACACAGAGGAGGTGCTGAAGAAGTTTGTTTTTAAACAGGGATATTTTAATTTGAAAAATGTATAATGCTTAGGATGTGCATCACTCTGTCACAGTTGCAGTCACTTCTTTTTAAAATTGTCTTAGCGCAAGTCACATTATGTGTTGGGGTTTTAACACTTTCAGTCATGTCATATGACATATGATGTATAGTTTTTTTTATAAATACTGTATAGCCAAAATATAAAACCAGACACACATTCATGTTATCCGTAATAACTAGGGCGAATGGGGAAAACCATTCCGGAAAACCAGGAAAAATCTAAACTGGAAAAAAAAAAAAAATCTGCAAATTTGAGTCGGCACAGGGGTCAACTGTAGTTTTAAGTTGCAATACCATCAATCACCACTAGATGGCAGCCGCGTATTGGTTTAACTTAGAATGGGTCTTACACTGCCCTATCCTCCAACGTGAGTAGGCCAAATATTTTTTGCGGATCTGTAATAGTATAAGAGGAAACCTAGTATCTGAAAAATATTTACATCTTCAATGAGTTGATTTCTGTGAAATCATGTACAAAATGCGTTTTTGCATCTCATGTTGGTTTCTTGGTCAGCACTTTTTTGTCATCCTTGAGTGGTATCTTTCGTGCCAAACAGTCCTTGCAACCCAGTAGCACTGATGAAAAACTGTGGCCCCTTCCAGCATTTAAGTTGCCCATCCTTGACATCTATAAATATCTGTGGTTATTATTGACAAGGGCGGCCCGGTAGTCCAGTGGTTTGCACGTCGGCTTCACAGTGCAGAGGTACCGGGTTCGATTCCAGCTCCGGCCTCCCTGTGTGGAGTTTGCATGTTCTCCCCGGGCCTGCGTGGGTTTTCTCCGGGTGCCCCGGTTTCCTCCCACATTCCAAAAACATGCGTGGCAGGCTGATTGAACACTCTAAATTGTCCCTAGGTGTGAGTGTGAGTGCGTATGGTTGTTCGTTTCTGTGTGCCCTGCGATTGGCTGGCAACCGATTCAGGGTGTCCCCCGCCTACTGCCCGAAGACAGCTGGGATAGGCTCCAGCACCCCCCACGACCCTAGTGAGGATCAAGCGGCTTGGAAGATGAATGAATGAATGAATGAATATTATTGACAACAAATTCAGAAGCATCAAACGGTATCCAAGAAGTAGCTCTCGTTTTTGAAAAGGTTGCTGACCCCTTGGCTTAAGTACTGCATACATTTATGGTGATGACATGTAATTAAGTGTTCAGTGAATGATTAAAGCATTTACCTATATACTGTATAACGAGGTCAAGGACACATGTAAAGCGAGAGGCAATAAAGACAAAAAAATGTGCATCAACTTGGGGATCATTTTAAAGACAGGAGGGCTGCGGTGGTGATGTCACAACTTTCCAAAGTTGCAGATACATGTGCATACTGTACATTTTACCGCCCAAACCGTCAAAGAAAAATCTTTGTTGCATAGCATCATTAACACTATATACATACATTTGAATGAATTAATTTTTAGATTGAAATGCATTGGTCTAAAGATATATTTACAACTGAGCGCGGAAAAGAAACCAGGTTATTTTCTCCGCATTAAGACTTCAACTGCACGCATGAGCTCCCTCGGCATGCAAGTTGACGTTTTGATGCCTTGATTGGCGAATTGATTTTTCCTCTGAATAGAATTTAAGGCTTCAAAATTGATATAAACTGAACAAACCACAGAGAGCGAGATAACTTATAATAATTGCCACGTTTATTGCAAACGCACACTTTGCATTTTGTTGTACCATGTTCATATTGGTCCAACAGCAACAGAATGACTGAGTACATTCCCGACATATAATTGTGGCTGCCTTTAGAATTTCTCACAGTCTTTTAGATCCTCCCCATGACTCACACGTTGGCCAAGGATGGATTTCATCCCCGATTTGTAATTCCTGAAACTCTGCCTCCCGTAGAACAATCACATTCTCAGCAATGTCTGAAATAAGGAACACAGACCTCGTCTTCAGATTACTTTTGTGCTGTGTCTAAAAACATCTCAATGAATCAGGGTAGTGAATTGGATTCATGAATTGTCATTGTTGAGAAAATTGCTGCCGTCATCTTAATCGGGGGAGTGTAGGGGTAAGACAAGTTAATGATGGACTGAATGTCGACGTGAAGGTGTTGCCATGCCAGCTTACAGATAGCTTTGTCATTTTTGTTTTAATTGTTCTCCCAACAGCCAGGAAAGGTCCTATTTTTTTTCTTTGAAATTCCAGGCCTGATTTCCATAGCAGCAATTTACACATGCGTGTCTGGGTGGAATAGTGTGAGCTTCTGTTTCTCATCAGCAGTACAGCTAAGCAATGAAAGGAAAACGGGATTTCGGAAAAAAAAAATCATTTTCACAATCATAGGTGGACTGGAGACCTTGGACCTGGATGCTGTGGACCAGATCAATTAGCTGTGCATCTTCATCATATCGTGCCTTATGCAGTAGACGGCCGCCATTTGTCATCTACTGTATAATGTTGCTGAAAGAAAGATCATCAGTGACAACGCAGAGGAACCCCTAATGCCATACACAATACATGTCTGGGTGTTTTTGTATTTATTGTTTTTTTTTTTAATTATCATTTAATACATGGTGATGTTATAGGCCATTGACTCAATTTACTTAATCTATTCATCTAAATTGCGGGGAAAAGAAATTATTGATTTATCTTTATTTTTAATACAATTTTAATGTAATAGAATAATCTCATTCCTTTTGGGGTTTGTGTCATATTGAACCAAAATATCAGACTGCATGACATTAGTAATTCCAAACCAGGGTGGCATGAAACACAATCACAAGTGCCACTGAAAATCTAATTCCAATTAATTCATCAGAAAATCCACAACACATTTTTGTTCGTAATCTACGAACCTATAGTGACAGGCAGATCAATCAAATGCTTTTGGTGCAATAAACATAAACAAAATAACCCACGGCTTCCTGCCAAAATATTAACTTTATGTTCACAGGACCAGTTTTGACTCTGTTTGTAGGTTAATGGAGACAGCATCCTAATTATGTTAGTCTTCATACTTTATGGTGAGATTTTTTCTCATCTAAAACGGGCCACTGTGTTCAGTCATGGTTGGGAATCAGCGCCCTATCTCACACCATGCCGACTAACTGAGACTGAATCAACAGCGCTGACAGCGCAGACAAGCAGTGCACTTGTCACTTTTGCCTCAAGATGCAATTAATCAAAAACCATTTCCGTGCAATCAGCAGAAGTATTCACAATCCAGCATACGATTACCAAACTCATTGGAAAAATCCTGGGAAGAACGCACACTGACAAACACAGCCGATCAAAACACACATCCTCAGTCCAGAATTCAAGGGATTATTTTCTAACTAGCACACGGCAATACACAGTACAGCCGCACACGCTGAATTCAATTGGGCAATTACCTAACAAAATCAAAACCGGGACAAAACATTGACACTTAACAAATCTTCCCACTGAGCTCCACCACTTGGAGAAAGATGTGGTATGTGGTCAACATAGAAGTATGAAGGACAGAAGCCAGCGGACGCCATTCACTCATTCGACACATGTAGGGATATTAAAAAAAAAAAAAAAAAAAAAAAACTAGGCTAGTTTATCGAAGCTAGATAAAGTACTAAAATGTCTGAAAGGACAAATCGATAATAGTCACTAAGGCGACTGATGGCTGGCAATACTTTGACTTGCATCCACGTCATTACAAAGACAGCAGACGTGCACAGAGGAACGCGTGGGAGTGTGAACACAATCACAGACACTACACACAAATTTACACCATGCCTGAGACCTTAAACATATTGGCGCAGACACGCAGCCCAAAACACATGGAACCATCATTTGTCCCAACATCTTCTACACAGAGTTAATGTGAACTCCACACTGGATTTTACCGGTTGTTTTCTCTGAGCCACTTTTGTTTTCGCCACCTAACATGAAACTCATGTATAAGATGTCACGCACACACATGCACATTCTCATTTTGTCGCTCACTTATTCAGTCTATGCTTGTCCTGTTGTGTGTACGCGTGTACTGAAGTGTAATTAAATGAGGTCACCCACACCGAGCTTACATTTTATCATCTTCTATTATTACGCCTCCACATCAATCCTATTTTATTGCTGTGAATTTGTCCTCATGTCAGATTTTTCTATACCGGCATGTTTGTGTACTAATAAATCGAGAAAGTTTGAAATACATTTTCATATTTGAAAAGAGACACAAAGGAAACAATGTTTGTCAACCCAACACTTTGATCTACATTCGTATGTCTGCAAATTTCAAATGACATCATTTGAGACAAGTCAAAGTGTTTTAATGCAGGCATATTTAGAATTTAGATAAGGGGCTATTTGGATAATCCTAAACGTAATTTAAAAGGCAGACATTTGATTCTTCACGTTAGCAGTTTAAAATGTATTTCAGAACTAGTTTAAAAAGAGCAATTCTATCCTCCGGTTTCTAAAGCACAACCACAATCCAAAAGTTAGACAAATATTTTACACATGCATGCGAGTTAGGGATGTCTCGTCAAAGACTTTTTGCAGTCATGCATTGTAAACGCGTCTCCAATGAAGACACAAGATGCTGCATGTGTAAAAGTGTCTCACCTTGGTTACAGTGGCCACAGCGAGTGAGGACAATTCCAAGAAAAAGTACAACGGGGACAAATCGTGGTCCGACACTCATATCTGCTGCAACATCGGTCACCGACTGCAGCAGAGCCGAGAGCGAGCGTGGCCGGGAAGAAAAAAAATCGCGACAGGGTCGTCCAAAAAAAAAAGCACCACCTGCTCTGCTCCTGATTACATTTAGTCCCGTTTGTTGCTCATCACGAGATCCATCCCTTCACCGTGCAGCAGCAATAAAGATGCCAAGAGGTAAGTTGACAAAATATCAATCATCAATCATGAAACAATAAACTGCTTCAAAACTTCGCATATTTCCTGCCAGCTCTAAGTTACTGCAGCACTTCAAGCATCGCGCAAATATCTTTGCACTGAGGCTTCATCGCGCGCGCGGCGGTTGTCCCGATCGTGCTCCGAGATGTGCCTCCTGTCCGGACCGCTCCTGCAGCGAGCGAGGTTCTGAAAGGCTGACGATTGAAGAGGGCGCAGGAGGAGAAGGAGGAGGAGATGATCGAAGCACGCGGCGACGGAGACTGTGCGCATCTGTAGAGGAGGATCAGCACTAGAGGGGGTTAGCTGACAAGGCAACGTGCGCGCGTGCAAGTGCGTGTTTATGTGCGTCAGGAGACCGCGGTGGGGGACGGACGCGTTTGTGCCATGTGCTTCCAGAAGATTACAGTAGCATCATATGCTGAACTGGAATAACCAAGATAACTATAACCACAAATCACGGATAACTGCAGGGCACCACAGAGTGGTTAGCAGCACATCCAGCTCACAGTTCTAATGTTGGGGTTCGAATACTTGCTCACGCAGGGCCTATACTGTACCGTGTGGAGTTTGCAAGCTCGAGCCGTGGCTGCGTGCGTTTCCTCTCTCATTCTCAATACATACATTAACCTTCCAAAGTTTGGGGGGTCACCTTGAAATAAATAAATATATAAATACATAAACACACACCAAAACCAATACCCAGAGGAGAATGTATTTCTCATTCATGTCATTGTCATTGAAGAAAAAAAAAACAGAGTACATGGCACCACTGCCATGAGAGATCATCAGGGGCACCTCAGTAAGTTATCCAATTTCATTTAATTTGTCCCAAATTATTTTTGATAGTATATGTCTTCATTCATCTATGTGTGGTGAAAACAATTAATCAATTAAATGCTCTACTTTTGATTGGCAGATGATCCAATATTTCCCACTGAAATTAGTGGGTAGTAGTGATCCGTGGCGACACGCAACCGATTGGCAATATGTCCCTTCCCCATTGACCAACAGAAGGCGATTCTGTGCCCCCCAGCCCCGCCACCCCTTTCCACCACTTTGCATCTGGTTACATCACCACGCCGTGATTGTGTAGATCGGGGTGTCGAACATACGGCCTGCGGGCCGGAACCGGCCCGTAAATAGGTTTGATCCGGCCCACGGGATCATTTAAACGTGAAAAAAACTGCATTAAAGACACAGAATGAATATTTTAAATAAAATGCAATTCGTGGATTATCCGCTAGGGGGCACACTGTTTTGATCACATTAGAAGACAACATTGTTTTGATCGGGGAAGAAAACAGCAGTCTCAGTCTGTCACCGAGATAGACCCAATGCAGCAAATAATATGAAAGTGCCAATCAATCCTTCTTGAGAGCAAAACAAAGGAAAGAGATGATATTTTGGTGATTCATAGCACAGTATGGTATAATGTTAATGGTTCGACCCACTTGACATCTACCGAGTCCGCATGTGGCCCACAATGTCAAATGAGTTTGACACCCCTGGTGTAGATGATAGTGTGACAGATATCTTGGTGGTAAACAAAGCAACATGGAAGTAAGTTTTCTTTCTTTTATCATGCTTTTCACGTCCTCAAAATGGTCGAAAAGCAGGGGGGGGGGTTCAACTCTTTGCTAATACTGAGACAACAGTTTAAGGGGCGATCTCCTAGCTTTGTTGTGGGGGCGTGTTATACACGAGGCCGATGGCACGCGATCATCACGTACCGCCCGATGTCATCACGTAATTACCAGTCCCAGGAAGTCCCATGTTAGGCTTTCAAACTGCAAGAGGAGGCGATCCGAGGCGATCACAACCCGCCTCCGATTGCTTGCTGGTGGACAGGGATCGACACTCCTTTCCCACTGCCCAAAAAACGTGTATACCCGTGATATTGCGGCAGTGGGAAAGGGGTATAAGTCATGGTTTCCTGCTAGTAGTTATAACAGCTTTGTGTCCAATTAAACAAGCAGACTTCAAACAAAGTGTAAATTTTTTGAGTCAACAGACAAAATCCAGAATTGTTGGTGGTGTTCTGTGAGATTATTCGAATATAATGCCTTGACCCGGTCAAGGTTTTAGAAACACTAATTTATCGAAGCTCAGTGTGCGCCGCTCTGGTGCCTCTGCAAAAATTGATACAGTTGTCTAGCTCTGTCCACTCTCTTTAGCATATCCAAAGCGATCATGTGTACAAATTCAGTGGGATGATTTTCCAGCACGTCCAGGGTTGCAGCAAGGTACATAAACCTTATGCGATAAAGAAAGATGTCACATGAAGTTAGGTCCGGTGACGTTGCGGGCCACTTGACGAACACCTGATTGTCCTCTCCAGCACGGCCCATTAATCTGTTTGGCAGATGCTCATTGTGAAGTCTCCTGACAGTGAGATGCCAGTGTGCTAGTTCACCATCCTAGTAGAAACAAGTAGTCCTCATCAATATTTAGTCTTAGAAACATCAAATTGTCCGATGAGCATCTTCAGTGTACGTAACTTTGACCGCTGACATCTATCATCCTGATCGGGAAAAGACTCCAACTATACAACTGTATTTGAATTGGTTTAAGAAGCTTGTACATTTTGGTAGAGTACAGTCTTGTCACTTTCAAGTTATGTAAACATTTGCAGACCCCATTTTACATGCTTCAACCAAGACACCAACTTCAACCAATACCGATGGAAAATATGATGAGACTTTCCACATTTTGATTCCCAACAATTACCTCCATTCAAATGCAGTGCGTCAGTGACCTGCTCCACCTGCCGAGCCAGCAATGTCAGCCAAGATCGAAGGTCTTCCCCTCATCTTCATGGACGGCTCATGAGTGAATAAGCAAACCGTCCGCCCGTCTCACCGGGTTAAACAAAGCTGCGCTGGCCGCTGTGATGATACCCAGTCAATCAGGGCATATAGGAACAACTCGCTATCAGCACAGTGAAGGTAAATACACCAACATCACAATTCATCTCCCATGCTTAGCTGCCAGCCCATCACCACACAAAGGGTATAAAACTGCCAGCTGACATTTTCTATGCAACCCATGCCAACCACCAAGGAGGATTAAATGATCAATTTTATACCACAATCGTGCTTTTGTGTTTGGGGTTAGTAGAGGCATGCAGCCATGCGAATCACATAATAATATTATTGGTCAGATATGTTTAAATATGTTGCATTTGACTGATATTGTGCTGTAGTCAAGGTATTACCGTAAATAGGGAACATGGATGAAAAAGGTACACATTTAACATGTGTTTGTGTTACATTTATTTGTCAACCACGTAGTCTAAAAAGAAAAACGGGGCATAAATGGTGTACGTGCTCCAGTCAGATTTGATTTCCTCAACTTAAAACCCTTTATCGTATCTTTCCTTCCTAATTGCAGTGTCTACCTACTTTCTCTTTTCACCATGTCAGACTAGCATTTGTGCTTTGCTAAGATGCGACTACTCTGCAACAATAACTACACCCCCCCAGCCACCCACTCCCAGCTATGTCACCATTGGTTGGTTAATTTAAAATCAACAACAACAGAAGAAAGACATGTCAATAAAGGAAGATGATGTCCCTCTGGAAGGTGAAACTGGTGGCACAACTCCAGTCTCACAAGAATGATGATTGAAGGCGATAACCCAGTTACAGAAGGTCGTCTCTCGCTGCCCCCTGCAATGATTTGGTTTCCGTTGCTGTAATGGTTTCCAGTGAGGTGTGACTGTTGTGTATAGGGCCTAACTGTGAGCTATTCTTCCCCCCTGTGCCGATAGAACATGCTCCATCCATTTGTACTCATCACAGGCAAAAAGCTGGAACAAGACCGCATCAGCAAAAGTGACGCAGAGGATAAAACTTTATAACACCTACAGAGTCACAAATGCCCTTTTCACAAGACAGAAGACGTTTTTTTTTTATTTTGATCATTTTTGGTAATTATAAGCTCAAGTGGTTTCTCAAAGTTCCATTCTGAAGTGCTCAGATAAGTCTGAGACATGTTTAAGAAAGAAAAAAAAAGAGCCATGACTAAAGCATGCCCTTATATCAGTTACCGTATAATGTAATAATGTCAAACTCAAGGCTACCACTAAGGCAAATCATGTGCAGTGACTTTCTGTTTCTTGTTGAAATACCAAAAGTAGCAAATTGCATTTTTAATTTTAATGAACCTACCTTTTTAAAACAAATTGAAAAGTAGTCGAACCCCCGCCCCCTGCTCTTAACTGGCTTCTGATTTCAAAAGTTGTTATCCATCAATTTGTTGTGTGCATGTGTTAATATAAGGTGATCATACACCATATGGACTCACAGTCATAATGGCCCTCCAAGGCAAACCGTAACTACCATGAGGGCCATGTCAAAAATGAATTTCTCACCCCTCCTATATGAAGGAGTGAACATTTGTTAGAGGGATACGACATCTATTCCTTCACAACATGTATATTGAAAACATTTGAGCTCCAACACTTTTGTAATAATTATTGTTGGTTTCTAGAGTGCAAGACAAATCTACTCTGAAAGGCTGAAAGGAAGACAATCCATCAGGATGTCAGAGACACACTACTCTTCAAAAATTAAGTAAGTCATGATAAATATAGGCAATATAAATATTCTAGCATAGAATTGCACAAAATGTATTGCATGGGTTTTGCAGCTGAGCTGCATGTCCATGGTCACCCACCTCCCCAGCTGCCTAATGGGTGAAATGAGTGAAAACTGTTGGCCGTGATGTTTCAGCAAATTAGCACAGCAAAAGAACCTCATCAGAGCCGCAAGCCGGTACGCCAGTAACCCCAACAGTAAAGAAATATCTGGCAATCAATCAGAAATGCAAGAAGGACATGGGATGAGTACGGGGGTAATATCTGAAGACTGTCAGCTGGTCGTCATAAACCTTTCATCCTTCACATCATTTTCTTTCACTTTCTTTATCCATTTTTATTTTGAACTACAGTACAGTATTGCTATTTTACTTCGACGTTAGTATTGCTAACCAGAGTCCCCCCAATAACATGTTTAACGTTGAACAAATAGCAAAAAACAAAGGGAAACAGCGGGGCTTTGTGATATTTTCTTTCTCACTAATTTACTCTCCGAAGACCCAATTAAGAAATCACTGTCTACAAAATTATACTTTTATTGGTACAATCTCCCCAAATGTCTAGCCATTCGTGTCATTATTAGTTTAAAACGTGTCTGGGAACAAATCCATCGGCATTATCTTTCGACTGTAATGGTCCATGTCATCAACATGACACTTGTTAAGAAGTGAATACTCATTAGGCAACAAAACAATGCATGGCGCTCAGCCAATGCTGTGCACAATTGAACACACACACACACACACACACACACACACACACACACACACACACACACACACACACACACACACACACACACACACACACACACACACACACACACACACACACACACACACACACACACACACACAGACCGGTTTATGTGATTTGTGGGGACTACTTTTTAGTTCATCACTTTCGGGGACCACCCTTTCCAAATGACATACAGCTCTGCAAAAAATCAGGGATACACAAGGTGGTGGTGTTAGCCTATAAACACCTTTAAATATCAGAATTTATGAAGTCATGTGGTTGGACCATGTCATATGGGGACTTCAGAAAAGTCCAGTTTACATGCCTTATGAGGACTTAATTTCAATATATTTAAATGTATTTACATAATTCACACAGGATCTATACCAAGTACATGTGATTACTGGGGACCTCACACAAAGTGCATTACTCATCAAAAATGGCAAGCATCTGAACCTAACTGTCAAATGAAAGTCAATTCATGTGAATAATAATCATTGAAACAATCTATTTTGATATGTTTTGTTTGTTAAATGTCCTGTGACTCGAATATTTCTGCTTCAGAGAACGGAAGACATCTCCGGCTTGTTCTTCCAATCAAAGAACCGGTCAATATCATACCAATGTGATGAGTTTTTATTTAACGGAACTGAATGTGTGGTAAAAAAAAAAAAAAAAAAGTAAAATGTCTATCTAAAACAAAAACATCAAACAAACTGTTGACATTGTCTCAATATACATTCAAATTTAAATATCCATAATGGAAATAAAAGAGCCTAATCAGTGAGTTTTTGATGAAAAACTTGTTTGCACAGCAATTTACTTTTGGCAGTCGGCATGTAGTTATAGACATCAAAAATTGAGGGTTTGCCATTTTTAAGGGCTTCTGGTTCAGCCCTTAAATATCTTTCACACTCCATTTTTCCTGGGACGCGAAAAGATTTGACGAGTCTCATCGTGTGCCTTTATTTCACTTTTCTCCCAGAGAGTTCTCTTCCTCTTCCTTGAAGTACTGAGGAAAAAAAAATTGTTATTGAAAGATTCAAGGATAGTACATGATTGAATTACAATCTAAAGCTCTTTACATAGATTCACACTGTCATTCTAACATTACAATGCATACTGTCATTTGGACTGACATTTTGCTGTTTAATGAGCAACATAAGCTGCGCTGTTGCATCCTTTCACAACATTTTCAAAAGAAAACTTACCATTCAGAGATGATTTTGAAATGCACATGAAAATGAGATAATCGTGTGTCAGTGATAAATTACATTTAAGTAAGGATGCCCACACCTGCTCTGCAACTCTTGCCAACTCCAGAGTAAAGAGAAGCCAACCCCTCATAGGTGTTGGTAAAATAAAACACATTGTCGGAACATTCCTGTAAACACTGTCAGTGACTTATGGGGACCACAGTATAACATTTCACTTTTTTTTCCTCACACACAAATCTGAAACGTGTGGTGTGTGGGGACATTGTGAGGGTACACAAAAGAGACATAATTCCAGAACATAATGATCTCTCTGTGTCAAATTAAATCAACCTAAAATAGTCCGCTTGCATTAACCTTTCCAATGCATTATGTGAAATTGCCTGTTGTGCATAGATATAGTACTTTATCATGAAAATTACTGTCTATCATCTCAAATGCACAGATAAAGAGATACCAAATATCATGAAACAGTGATGGATATGACTATACCTGGTGTATGTTGCTTGGACCAGCAGTATCGCAACAGTTTTCTCTTAAAGTAGTCTCATTGGGTATTGTCTTGTTCATCTGGAATATAATTTGGAAAACAAAATTGGACAATATGATAGAACAAACCGAACTGAGCCTCAAGTAAACCGTCTAAAATTTAGATGCACAAATCTGAGAGAACAACGTCATCTTTTAAAACTGTGTTTTCTACATGTTAAACTCAAAAACATTGTGGGGACATTCTTGTTAACACTTTGTCAGTTCTTTGCCCCTTGGACACCGTTTTTCTCCCCTCACACACACTTGGTAAACGTGTCCTATGGGGACACCGCGAGGGTCCAGAAAAGAGACATAACTCCAGAACATAATGATCTCTGTGTCAAATTAAATCGACCTAAAATAGTCCGCTCGCATTAACCTTTCCAATGCATTATGTGGAATTGCCTGTTGTGCATACATACAGTACTTTATCATGAAAATTACTGTCCATCATCACAAATGCACAGATATAGAGATACCAAATATCATGAAACAGTGATGGATATGACTATACCTGGTGTATGTTGCCTGGACCAGCAGTATCGCAACAGTTTTCTTGTAAAGTAGTCTCATTGGGTATTGTCTTGGTCATCTGAAATACAATTAGGAAAACAAAATTGGACAATATGATAGAACAAACCAAACTGAGCCTCAAGTAAACCGTCTAAAATGTAGATGCACAAATCTGAGAGAACAACGTCATCTTTTAAAACTGCGTTTTCTACATGTTAAACTCAAAAACATTGTGGGGACATTCTTGTTAACACTTTGTCAGTTCTTCCCCGCTTGGAGACTGTTTTTTCTCCCCTCACACACACTTGGTAAACGTGTCCTATGGGGACACCGTGAGGGTCCAGAAAAGAGACATAACTCCAGAACATAATGATCTCTGTGTCAAATTAAAACGACCTAAAATAGTCCGCTCGCATTAGCCTTCCCAATGCATTATGTGAAATTGCCTGTTGTGCATACATACAGTACTTTATCATGAAAATTACTGTCCATCATCACAAATGCACAGATATAGAGATACCAAATATCATGAAACAGTGATGGATCTGACTATACCTGGCGTATGTTGCCTGGACCAGCAGTACCGCAACAGTTTTCTTGTAAAGTAGTCTCATTGGGTATTGTCTTGGTCATCTGGAATATAATTTGGAAAACAAAATTGGAGAACATGATAGAAGAAACCGATACTTAGCCTCAAGTAAACCGTCTAAAATATAGATGCACAAATCTGAGAGAACAACGTCACCTTTTAAAACTGTGTTTTCTACATGTTAAACTCAAAAACATTGTGGGGACATTCTTGTTAACACTTTGTCAGTTCTTCCCCGCTTGGACACCGTTTTTTCTCCCCTCACACACACTTGGTAAACGTGTCCTATGGGGACACCGTGAGGGTCCAGAAAAGAGACATAGCTCCAGAACATAATGATCTCTGTGTCAAATTAAATCAACCTAAAATAGTCCGCTTGCATTAACCTTTCCAATGCATTATGTGAAATTGCCTGTTGTGCATAGATATAGTACTTTATCATGAAAATTACTGTCTATCATCTCAAATGCACAGATAAAGAGATACCAAATATCATGAAACAGTGATGGATATGACTATACCTGGTGTATGTTGCTTGGACCAGCAGTATCGCAACAGTTTTCTCTTAAAGTAGTCTCATTGGGTATTGTCTTGTTCATCTGGAATATAATTTGGAAAACAAAATTGGACAATATGATAGAACAAACCGAACTGAGCCTCAAGTAAACCGTCTAAAATTTAGATGCACAAATCTGACTGAACAACGTCATCTTTTAAAACTGTGTTTTCCACATGTTAAACTCAAAAACATTGTGGGGACATTCTTGTTAACACTTTGTCAGTTCTTCCTCGCTTGGACACTGTTTTTTCTCCCCTCACACACACTTGGTAAACGTGTCCTATGGGGACACCGCGAGGGTCCAGAAAAGAGACATAACTCCAGAACATAATGATCTCTGTGTCAAATTAAAACGACCTAAAATAGTCCGCTCGCATTAGCCTTTCCAATGCATTATGTGAAATTGCCTGTTGTGCATACATACAGTACTTTATCATGAAAATTACTGTCCATCATCACAAATGCACAGATATAGAGATACCAAATATCATGAAACAGTGATGGATATGACTATACCTGGTGAATGTTGCCTGGACCAGCAGTATCGCAACAGTTTTCTTGTAAAGTAGTCTCATTGGGTATTGTCTTGGTCATCTGAAATACAATTAGGAAAACAAAATTGGACAATATGATAGAACAAACCAAACTGAGCCTCAAGTAAACGGTCTAAAATTTAGATGCACAAATCTGAGAGAACAACGTCATCTTTTAAAACTGTGTTTTCTACATGTTAAACTCAAAAACATTGTGGGGACATTCTTGTTAACACTTTGTCAGTTCTTCCCCGCTTGGACACTGTTTTTTCTCTCCTCACACACACTTGGTAAACGTGTCCTATGGGGACACCGTGAGGGTCCAGAAAAGAGAGAGAGCTCCAGAACATAATGATCTCTGTGTCAAATTAAAACGACCTAAAATAGTCCGCTCGCATTAGCCTTTCCAATGCATCATGTGAAATTGCCTGTTGTGCATACATACAGTACTTTATCATGAAAATTACTGTCCATCATCACAAATGCACAGATATAGAGATACCAAATATCATGAAACAGTGATGGATATGACTATACCTGGTGTATGTTGCTTGGACCAGAAGTATCGCAACAGTTTTCTCTTAAAGTAGTCTCATTGGGTATTGTCTTGGTCATCTGGAATATAATTTGGAAAACAAAATTGGAGAACATGATAGAAGAAACCGATACTTAGCCTCAAGTAAACCGTCTAAAATTTAGATGCACAAATCTGAGAGAACAACGTCATCTTATAAAACTGTGTTTTCTACATGTTAAACTCAAAAACATTGTGGGGACATTTTTGTTAACACTTTGTCAGTTCTTCCCCGCGTGGACACTGTTTTTTCTCCCCTCACACACACTTGGTAAACGTGTCCTATGGGGACACCGTGAGGGTCCAGAAAAGAGACATCGCTCCAGAACATAATGATCTCTGTGTCAAATTAAAACGACCTAAAATAGTCCGCTCGCATTAGCCTTTCCAATGCATTATGTGAAATTGCCTGTTGTGCATACATACAGTACTTTATCATGAAAATTACTGTCCATCATCACAAATGCACAGATATAGAGATACCAAATATCATGAAACAGTGATGGATATGACTATACCTGGTGTATGTTGCTTGGACCAGCAGTATCGCAACAGTTTTCTCTTAAAGTAGTCTCATTGGGTATTGTCTTGGTCATCTGGAATATAATTTGGAAAACAAAATTGGAGAACATGATAGAAGAAACCGATACTTAGCCTCAAGTAAACCGTCTAAAATTTAGATGCACAAATCTGAGAGAACAACGTCATCTTATAAAACTGTGTTTTCTACATGTTAAACTCAAAAACATTGTGGGGACATTCTTGTTAACACTTTGTCAGTTCTTCCCCGCGTGGACACTGTTTTTTCTCCCCTCACACACACTTGGTAAACGTGTCCTATGGGGACACCGTGAGGGTCCAGAAAAGAGACATAGCTCCAGAAAATAATGATCTCTGTGTCAAATTAAAACGACCTAAAATAGTCCGCTCGCATTAGCCTTTCCAATGCATTATGTGAAATTGCCTGTTGTGCATACATACAGTACTTTATCATGAAAATTACTGTCCATCATCACAAATGCACAGATATAGAGATACCAAATATCATGAAACAGTGATGGATATGACTATACCTGGTGTATGTTGCTTGGACCAGCAGTATCGCAACAGTTTTCTCTTAAAGTAGTCTCATTGGGTATTGTCTTGGTCATCTGGAATATAATTTGGAAAACAAAATTGGAGAACATGATAGAAGAAACCGATACTTAGCCTCAAGTAAACCGTCTAAAATTTAGATGCACAAATCTGAGAGAACAACGTCATCTTATAAAACTGTGTTTTCTACATGTTAAACTCAAAAACATTGTGGGGACATTCTTGTTAACACTTTGTCAGTTCTTCCCCGCGTGGACACTGTTTTTTCTCCCCTCACACACACTTGGTAAACGTGTCCTATGGGGACACCGCGAGGGTCCAGAAAAGAGACATAACTCCAGAACATAATGATCTCTGTGTCAAATTAAAACGACCTAAAATAGAACGCTCGCATTAGCCTTTCCAATGCATTATGTGAAATTGCCTGTTGTACATACATACAGTACTTTATCATGAAAATTACTGTCCATCATCACAAATGCACAGATATAGAGATACCAAATATCATGAAACAGTGATGGATATGATTATACCTGGTGTATGTTGCCTGGACCAGCAGTATCGCAACAGTTTTCTCTTAAAGTAGTCTCATTGGGTATTGTCTTGGTCATCTGAAATACAATTAGGAAAACAAAATTGGACAATATGATAGAACAAACCAAACTGAGCCTCAAGTAAACCGTCTAAAATTTAGATGCACAAATCTGAGAGAACAACGTCATCTTTTAAAACTGTGTTTTCTACATGTTAAACTCAAAAACATTGTGGGGACATTCTTGTTAACACTTTGTCAGTTCTTCCCCGCTTGGACACTGTTTTTTCTCCCCTCACACACACTTGGTAAACGTGTCCTATGGGGACACCGTGAGGGTCCAGAAAAGAGACATAGCTCCAGAACATAATGATCTCTGTGTCAAATTAAAACGACCTAAAATAGTCCGCTCGCATTAGCCTTTCCAATGCATTATGTGAAATTGCCTATTGTGCATACATACAGTACTTTATCATGAAAATTACTGTCCATCGTCCCAAATGCACAGATATAGAGATACCAAATATCATGAAACAGTGATGGATATGACTTTACCTGGTGTATGTTGCATCTGACTCTGAGGCAGTACAGAGGGTTGAGGAGCCACATCTGTGACTGTAAAGGCTGGTCATCTAGAAAGACAGTCAACAATGATAGAGATTCAGAATATTATTTATGAATAGGCCAATAGCCCATCTCATCAAGTTATGCAGGATTGTTATTTGCAACTCTGAAGAACTTGGATCAGATCTACAATTTGCAAGGCAGGTGGAAAACTTCTGGTAAATTTAGTCATCCATAAAGACAAATATTTTTTTTTCTGAGAGATAGATCATTGATCGTGGAGCACTTAACTTTCTAAAGTATTTTAGAAATTGAATTGGCACTTGCTTTGAGTTTAGGTTTCAGAAAATAATTATTTGAAATGTGTACCAACCTATTCCATACACCTGCCATAAATGATCATTTTGATCCATGCATCCATCCATTTTCTAATTAGTCTATCCTCATAAAGGTTGGTAGCATGCAGGAGCCTATCCCAGCTGTCTTTGGACAGGGTGTACCCCGCCTGGATACACCCTGAACTGGTTGCCAGCCAATCGCAGGGCACAGATAGACAACACCCATTTACGCTCACACTCACACCGAGGGACAATCTAGAGTATTCCATTCACCTGCTAAGCATGCGTTTTGGAATGTGGGTGGAAACGGGAAAATTTGATTCACAATACTTCGAGTAAGATTCTACTATTCTGATTCTTTCAAAAGTTACTTCCATCCTTATTACACAGAGCCATTCTTTATAATCTGCAATGTATACATACTTGTGTTCTCCATGGGCAGTCTTCGCCACCATAATCATCGGTCATTTCTTCTCCCTCTTGAATGTCATTGAAAGCAAACAAACATAGGTGTGGCACACCATCCACATCAATCCTTTTCATCTGGTAATTTGGCCTCCTGTGTTCATCATTCACTGGTCGCCCAAATGACTCATCTTCTTGTGAAGCATCATTGCTTAACAAATATGTGAAAAAGAACAACATGAGATCATTATCACAATATTCTGATATTGTCTATAGTGGTGCAGAATAGGTGGATAATAAGTCTTACCACCATGTTTTCCCTCTCCACTTGAATGCAAACATAAACGCAGCACATGATTGGTGGTAAACTCATCTTCTGCTCTAGTATTCTGCATCATTTATCATATATCCCCGATATTCAGCAACAAATTGTCCTCTGCCGATTGTACTCTTTGCAAATATTTCACATCCTGTAGCAGACAGCAACAATAGTTTTTAGGGGGAAAAAACGGGCTTTGCAATCTAGTCTTCCATTATTGAGAGGTCCATGGTAATTTAGAAAACATATCTTGTTGAATAAAATTGGTTTTATTTGTTCGGTTTCACATGGTGTTCTACTGAAGTAAGACAAAATACGGAATTAATTATTTATATAACGGCTTGTTTACAAACTGAGTCGGAAACTGGAAAAATAAACTCAGGGTTCATATTTAGTGTTCATCTGATAATAACTGTATATGTTTTATCTACAGTATATGCCATATTATGTAATAATTCCGCAGCATATAAATTCAGACAACGCCTTACCTTTGACTGCATTTATGTACCTCGCACACAATTTGCCTGTTTTGTTGGTCCTTAATGAAATGTGACGAATGGCGTCCTGAAGGGGGCTGACTCTTTGTGGGATTTCAAACTTGAGAGAGAAAAAGAGTTTGCATTGTATTCAGTCAGAATTGATTAATATATCGAACATATAAACGCAATATGAAAGACATGAAAAAAAAACGGCATAAAGGAAAAAATATCAATACATGTCTTTGTTCAGTACAGTTTATATGCTCAAAGGAAATGGCAATAAGTAGAACATTTGTCTGGTTGTACACATTGATCTTGATAAATTTAGGGAGTTAGCTTCAACTTGTTTGATTGGAAATTGTTGAACTGTGCATATTAATATTATACAATTAAGTTACTTTTATAGTGTTTTCACAACAGCTGTAGCTGTCATCTAAATAGCTTTTCAACCATTTATGTGCCAAACATCTGATACCAGGGGTGCCCAACCTTTTTTGACTGAAGATCCGACTTTTGAAGTGACCAAACTCCCACTATTGAACTGATCGCGAGCATGCAAGCATACACACATTGATTGATTCTTCCACAATTTCCATTATTGCCATAGATGTTGCCCTTTTCTCTCTGAAACCGTATTGATATTTGCAGATTACATTATGCTTTGCAATACATTTGTAAAGTTTGTCTGCAAATAGTTGTTCTACAATTTTTGCCGGAAAAATATTGGTCTGTAATTTGTAAATAAGTGCTTCTCTCCGCTCTTGTAAATCAGAATAACTTTTGCGGTTTCCAGTTTTGATGGGAAAACACTAGTTTTGAAAGACGGGTTAAATAAATGTAGGAGGTTGCACAATATATTTTTTAATACTTTTTATTAATGCCATATCAACATTAAAATAGTCAGTATACCTTTTTTTTAGTGTTGAAACAATTCCCATACATTCATTTTCTAAACTGCTTATTCTTACAAGGGTTGCAGGCATGCTGGAGCCTGTCTTTAACAATATTAAATACTAAATTTACAGAACTAAGGAACATAGTGCAGGAATTGTTCTTTATATAGTTATTAATTTCGTATTCTTTGAATCTGGAATGTCACACAATTAGAAATATTATTGTTTCACAAACAGTGTGCGTGCCCTCCATGTATTAGATTATCACTGCTCATCTCACTTTACGAAATCGATACATTAGCTGAAGTGCTTAAACTTTTAATTGTTCATAAACTCCATCATTATAATTAATGGGTAGAAAGAGCAGCGAGACCAGGCAGTGGCGTTTGAGTGTTTAGCATTTAGCTTTAGCTTAGCCGTAGCCGATCTCGCTAGCTCACGTTTTGTTTAGCTTGTCTCCATTACCTACGCTACTTGCTATACTCGACAAAAATCCACGACGGTTTCACTAGTCGCGCTAGTGCGTAATGAATTTTGAAACTGCGGTTAAAAAAAGTTAAAAAGGAATAGTCACCGCTCGTTCGTCAACACATTTGAGTGTTTAGCATTTACCTTTAGCCTAGCCGTAGCCGATCTCGGTAGCTCACGTTTTGTTTAGCTTGTCTCCATTACCTACGCTACTTGCTATACTCGAAAAAAACCCACGCCGGTTTCACTAGTCGCGCTAGTGCGTAATGAATTTTGAAACTGCGGTTAAAAAAAAGTTAAAAAGGAATAGTCACCGCTCGTTCGTCAACACACTCGGTTGTGCTAGCCGTTAGCCGTTAGGCCGCGACTCGGCCATTAGCCCCGAGACGAGCCGAGCCCCGGCTCTCATTCAAGCCTGAGATGCGTGCACCCGAAAAAAAAAAACCTCGAGCTTCAATGTAAATGTACAAACTATAATTACTGTATTTTCAGTCGCCAAATAAGTTAATAAACCATAGGGGGAAGCTCTAGCATACAATAGTATGCCAGAGCTTAGTTATTGTTAATACAGTGTTGCTGCAATGCTTGTTAATTCATAGAGAATAGTGACAATATTCTTATTTTAGTATGTACATTTGTAACATTAAACAAATAAATAACTTGTTAATTCATAGAAACTTGCTTACCTTGCATTTTACTTTTGCTTCTTTTGCTGCCATCTTCGAGCTTTGCAGGCTTCTTCTGATGATCACTAATTGAATGATGACCCCCTCCCACTTGTAAAAATCCTTCCATTAGGGGACAAATGGGCGCGGCATATGCAAAGTGTGTGTGTGGAGGAGTGAGTGCAATAGCACCGAATAACCATGTGGTGGGCTGCTGAGCACCGTGTACACACACACAATCAGTAAAAATGGTGACTTGTGGGTTTTTGCTAAAAACTTCACAGGCACATTCAGGGCAGCCCTCTGATGCTTTTTATACATTATTTTTATGGGGACCTGCTTTTTTGTCCCCATAAGAAAAATGGTCCCCAAGACGTGACTGTGTTTCCAATTTTATGTCCCCTCAAAACATGGAAACGAGTGCACACACACACACACACACACACACACACACACACACACACACACACACACACACACACACACACACACACACACACACACACACACACACACACACACACACACACACACACACACACACACACACACACACACACACACACACACACACACACACACACACACACACACACACACACACACACACACACACACACACACACACACACACACACACACACACACACACACACACACACACACACACACACACACACACACACACACACACACACACACACACACACACACACACACACACACACACACACACACACACACACACACACACACACACACACACACACACACACACACACACACACACACACACACACACACACACACACACACACACACACACACACACACACACACACACACACACACACACACACACACACACACACACACACACACACACACACACACACACACACACACACACACACACACACACACACACACACACACACACACACACACACACACACACACACACACACACAACAAATGAATCACCCCAGGAAATGACAGCATTGATAATAAGCATGAAGGGTAATAAACATCATTATCACCCATTGCACTCTTTCTGGAGCGTTTCAGCGAACTTGCAGACACACTGTCATCACAGTCAGTGACCCAGCGGCCGTGCAAGGTGCCACGCAGCGACTTGACAGCTCCTGAATCCCGCCTTCCCGTCCTTAACCCCCAAATTTCCATTAGTAATTGACAAATGGATGGATTAATGGTGTATAAAATAACCCATCCATCATAGGGGCTAAATTTGGCGAGAGAACACTGTTGAGTCTGACAAGCCCTTTCTTTTTTTTTTTTTAACCGCCTGGCGTTTCATGGATTTTTTGCAAGTACTCATGAATCTCTGTTCAAGTAGATAGTTGACCTCACCTGCTTATAGTAGGTGTGTTTAAGCATTGCTTGAGAGGCACACTTGGGGTCTGCAGTCGTCGTGACCAGAATGGTGACGAAAATGTGAAGTTTTAAAGGGGTGTTGAGAGGTGGATGCAAACAAACACATATATGACATAACAAAATGCGTCAGAAATAGCTCAAGGAGACCGAGATACAAGGCAAATTTTGGTTGAGTAGGCCAACGTTCCGCCTCTTTCACAGATTAAAGGTTGAATTTTTATGATACCAAGATCAGGAAGTGAATTGCAATTTGCTAAAGGTCCTCAATAAAGAAGTCTGTCATCATCTCAAAGTACAGCAAAACAAATGGTTTACTTGACGGTATCAATGCAGGGAATCCCCAACATGCTGTTTTCAGTATTAGGCTGACAAATCTGTTAATTTCCTACTCATTTTTAAATTCTATGACATTATGAGTTAATATTAGGCCAAGAATCTGAAGGCTTTTTCATAAACAATGTCCATGAACTCAAACATAGCAACTTTTGCCAACTACTAGCATTTCTAGAAAATGCAAAGACACATTAAGAATAATGTAAATAAGAATTTACAAATGCAATAGTACCAGATGTTTGTTATGCTGAAAAAGGATGTTTTGTCTTTGGAAGCAAATTTGGCTAATAAAGTGTAGAATAAAGGTACTGTATGTTGTTTATTAAAATTATGTTCATTATCTTTTAATATAAATGAATGAGATACAGTTGGTAGCGCACCTATTATAAAATATTCAGTCATACTTTGGCGCAGAAGGAAAGGTGTGTCACAAAAGACTGTATACTGCACTTCACTTCGATGAAGAGGAAGTAAATTGGAAGTACGATACACAAAACAACTCCTTCCTGAGCGCACCCAGTAACTTTTTTTTCCTTTGGGGGAATGATGCAGAGAAACACCAGATAAGCCCTTTTTTATTTTATTTTATTTTTTTATTTTGACTGTCTGGCATGTACTGCCCACAAATATCCCGACTATCACATCTAACAGCCTATTTTAGTACAGGTGACAAAGCTCCTCTTTTGCTGGAGTAGGGCAGGGGCATTTTTATTTTTTCTCTTGACTCGCTGTGTGTCAGCCGAGCAATTTATCGTCAGGCTCATCACTATTTTTAAGCAGATGTAATGCCTCCTCTACTCAATAAGATGTTTTAAGATATAATTTTTTAATAGATGATGGTGACCTTTATTACCGATGTGTCTTACTGTTTATTGTGCATGTTAAATTGCTCCATGTACAGCATTTTGTATGCAGCGATGGCTGTTTGAAAGTGCTCTATAAATACTGTTGACTTGACCAGCAGTATTTCAATGCAGCTCCTGGTTGCAATGGAAAGCCCGGGGGCGCCGTCCCAGATCAGTGAAAGGAGTGGTAAGTATTTTTCTATTGTTTGATTACATCTTGGGAATGAAATATATACAGAATTAGTCAAGAGGCCAGGATCATTGTCAATCTATAGCCGCACAGTCATAACTCATCAAAGTTTGCAAACTTACAAAATAGAAAGTAGTGATGTAGCAATTTTTTAAAATAACTACACAGTAATCTACATAAAGACAAAATATTTTTGTGCCTCTACATTTCTGTGGCTTACGTGGCCCTCGGAGGAAAAAAAAAAGACTAATGCCCATGCTTTAATTTAAATGACAGCTGGTCAACAGCGAATGATAATCAGATATCTATTATACCTCCCCAAACCTATTTTTGATGTTGATTTCCTAAATGTTTTGCCTTTTTTCCTAGCACATAAATTTGAAGAATTGTGTAAGTCTGAAAAACAGTTACCGATACATAAAATTGTGACACAAGCATTGGGTCACATAGTCAGAGGTTTAAACAGACACAGCAGACATCTGTCTTCATCTCATGAATTGTTTTATGTGCATTTGTTTGACAATGTAAGTGTTAAACTATCTTGAAAAGGAGCTGTGATGGTCTGACAATAAATGTGATCAGTATTGTTGATTTTAAAAAAGTGTTTGTCATTTAAAAAAAATATATTCCCTGCCAATTTGCATTTGTGCGACCCAAATAACCACCAGGACAGAGGACATGTCAATGGGTTTGTAAAATGACAAGATGGATTGTGGGAGACTTTTTGTCTTCACAATAATCACATCCATTCCAATTTTTGGTGCGCTTCATTCAAATAACCCCGGGGAGGAAGGGAACCCATCCAATTCAATTAAAATCAGTAATATCCTTTTGAAAAACAATAAACAATGACATGGCAATATTTGCAGTCGGTTGCAGACAGGTGGCCCCTGTGTGCCCGTGGGTGTGCATGTCCGCAACTGCTAGTCTAAGAGCTGGAGCCTACCAGACCAAACATGCAAACACGCAGTGTGTGTGTGTGTGTGTGTGTGTGTGTGTGTGATGTCAAAGAACACATTCATAGTTAAGTGCAGTTCCAATCAATAATGTACTTGAACTTGTGTCTGCGCTCCTGGCTGAATGTGGTTCTTTTGCTTGATAGCAGGAAGCATCTCACATTTGAGAAGGGAAACTGAATTCAATCAAATTGGTTAGAGTGTCAAGTGTAACGAAGAAGCAATCGAGATGACGATTCTTCAGTCTCATAGTACTTCACGCCATCTTTTTTTTATATGTTCATTGAATTACAATCGGAAGAGATTTCATTATATTACACTTCATTACATAGTGGTGAAAAGTTTGTGTCATGTTCTGTTTTGTTTTGAGTTCCAGCTGGAGCGGTGGCCGTTTCCATCCAGCAGCATACCCGTTTCACATCACAATCATACCCACTGCTTAAAAGTCATTCACTCCCAAATACGTTTTTAAACGTCTTTTCAGACTGCCATTACGGCTATTCGGCGTTGGATAATTTGCCTTATTCAAGCCTTTGTCCCAAGTGCAATTTTCTAGATGTTGTCTATGCTCTGTTGTTTTATTGTCACATTTCGTATTCGCTCAAGTAAGTAGTGTTTTCATTTCTACGTTTATGCTCGGTTGGTACTGCACGTGTGTCAGGTTCTGCTTTTGTGTATCTCCAGCAGGTGGCAGAGGAGGGTTTCTCCTCCGGGTCGCACACCTGTTGCTCATGTAATCAAGTCCATTATTTAAGGAGTTCTCAGTCTTCTTGTCTCTGTTTTTTCTGTAATAAATATTTTTGTTCATTCTTTCCAAGTTCACGTTTCCAGAACACTTTGTGAAATGTGTTTTAGGCCCTCGTCCTTTCAAGACCAGCTATTTCAGATTATGTTCTCCTTGCCTTTTGCAAGCGTTTTCGGTTCTTCTCGTTTTCTCCTGGTTTGTTGTAACCAGCGTCATTAGTTGACCTTTGTCGGCCTCATGCCATTTTTCTGTGAAGAAATATTTTTTTTTTCAAACTTTATCCGAGTCTACGTTTATCGAGTCCAATTCTTTTTAATACAACTTTACAAGATAAGTTGTTACGTCTCTGCCTCGATTGTAAAGTTCTTAATGACATAACAATTATGAACAAATATCCTTCCATCTGCGAATTTCAAACTCTGCTTTAGCATCCTTGCACTCGCCGACTATTTTCTCAAAACTGTATCGATAAAGTGCCTACTAATTGGTAAGGATTCGCAAGGGGGATGAGTGGAAGATAGCCTTTGAGCCGCTCTGAGGCCGTTTAGAATATTTGGTGATGCCATTTGAATTGATTAGCACCTCGGCATTTTTGTTTACCTGGATGAGCTCTAATGTCTGCTTAGCACTGCCCTGACAGCTGGGCATTGTTGTAACAGAGTAGAATGGCACAACAATGTGAACATATGTTGATTTGCAACAATTCTCATTTTGGATATTGCACACTTTCAAAAATACCTACTTCATACTTTTCTCTGTCAATGACACTGGCTAGCAAATAAATTTACATTATATGACAACAGAACGGCAACAAGTCACCCTTTAAGATAGAGTTCGCTAAATAAGATTGCAGTTTTGGGGATGCATGTTTGTATCGGTAAAAGCATGGCCCTTTTTTCATGCCTAAAACAAGTGTGGCGCAAAGCGCAGTCTGAGTGGTTTCACGGTTGGAATTTTCTTTCTTTCGGTATTTTCGTAGACAGGAGAAATGGGCATTTGCGTTTCAGTGGGAATGACCACACCCAACTTGATTACCAGTCAAATGAAGTGGATCCAGCACACACACACACACACAGTTGTGCCATGATCAGAGTGGTGCTTTTGAAAATACAGTATTTTAAAAATGCTGAAAATATATTCATTTAATTGCCTTTCACAATAATTCAGAGGGTATACATGCCGTTATCATATTTGTGAATGAAATTCAGTGACAACCAACACATTGGCAGAGTCTGCTTGCAGCCTGATCAAATCCACCAAAATCGCATTACACTTCCTGCACCACAACTTAGTCCTGCTTCTAGTCTATGGTCTAGGCTACTTTCCATCAGCGAATTGGCAGGTATAAGGAGGACGTAACAGAAAACACCGTCGTTTTCCCGGAACATGTGGCACAGTCTGCCAAATTCCTCAATGTGTGAAACCAGACTTACAAGACCGGCAAGAAAAATAACGATGCAGCTGTTAACGCAGAGCACACGTGTGCCCGTCTATGAAAATAGAGCCCTCAATGTGGTTCTGTATAATAACAACACATGAGTTCTTACAGACGGAAACAATTGAATACAAATAACCAATGATAGCAATTTTTTGAAGCACCAACATTTCTTTTTGTTAATTTCACAGTTTCCTCATTCCATTTACTGACTGAACAAGCATGTGAATAATTAGCTTGGGTAGATTCCTCCATGTTCGCAGCTGACATGGTAATTGAGGCTTGACACAAGAAGAGAATTTGTACGCCAGCTTGCAGTACTGCTGCCTTATTTATGACCTCTTCGCACGCCTCAAGTTGGGCTCGCTGTCAGCACCTGTCACACCACTATTAGCCTCACATGCTTGCACACACACATGAACGTACATGCAATTAAACAATAGGTATAGACACATTTTACTCCACTTCTACTTAGGACCCACATCCATTACACCATCATTTTCTTGTTCGGACAACATAAAGTCAAGTTTGGCTCAGTTGTTTGTCAATGTGTTTGAGTAATACAGGTATTTTTTTTATTATATTTTTCAGAGGTTTTTCATCGTAAAGGTTAATTGTATTTAGAAAATGCTCGTAGTAAAGTGACATTCATCTCAGGGAGGTTTTGAGGTATAGAATGAGGTCGCTGAAATTTTATGAGGAAGCGCAGCATATAAAAGTAATTTGTTCCACAGAGGCTCACTTTTCTTCACAACTACACTTTGTGATAAACAATAAGGAGAATCACCCCTAAATGTTTATGTGTGTGTATACACACACACATACATTTACATATATATATATATATACATATGCACACATAAGTAAATATGCATACCTGACCTTTCCTCATGACTGACCTTTTCTCATGACAAAACAGATTAATTTAAGATATGCATGGGAAGGTCTAATGGTCACAGTAAATATATTGGCTCCATGATATGTAATAGACAATGGCCAAGACAAAACACAAATGACACCCAGGGGAGCATAGCCCCATTAAAGCCCTTCCGGTCCTCATTTGGATGACCACTACACCTCATACAACGCATTCATTAAAGAGGAATTCAAGAAATATTTTGTCAATATCAAACTAGTCCCTGATGGAAAATAAGCAGCATCATTTAACACCCTTAAAAGTGTAATAAATCTTTTACAGAAGTAAATAATATAAATAACAAAATAATACAATACATTAAGTGGATTTGTCTTCATGGTGTTCTTTGAATTCAATTTTTTTGTAATTTAGAAAAAAAAAAGACCAACAATATTCATCAAGTTTTTTTTTTCCCTGTCCATTGATTTGTCTTATAACCTGGACAACTCAACCGGGGAAAGAATACATCTCGCTAAAACACACTTTCCCCAAACACATGTGAGAAAATTATGATCCAATGGAACCAACGTTGAACATACTGTCTAATATAATCATACCCAAAGGTATGACTGAGGCAAACAGAACATGGCTCATCACCAAAATGATGCCTATAGTGAAGCATAGTGGTGGCAGTATCATACAGTGGGTGTTTTACTTTGCCTTTCTGTTTCTTTAGCTGGAAGGAATTATGAACAGTTCCAAATCGCATTCAGTGTTGGCAAGGGAAAAAAAAAACGTTCAGGTTTTTGCACGAAAGGCAAAAAAATGTCAGAACATTTTATTTGGGTGAATCAGAAGTAGTCTACTTTAAATAGTGGCAGATATGTGTGGACTCCCATTTAACATGAGTTTGAACATTATTGGATAATTTTAAACAGAGCCATGTATGTCACAAGTGTGCAAAAGTATGCAATTATGTGTTCTTAGTTGTTTATATTTACTTCGTCCCCCTTTTTTTTAAATTATATCACATAAACATTGTATTTAAACTGGGGTGTGCACACTTGGTTTTTTCTCTGGAAATGAACAATTTTGAAAAAAAATTGCACTCTCTTTGACTAAAACAACTACAGAAAATAATTGATGCTGGAACCAACAATAGAAATGTGTAGAATTGTATTCATTTATAATTTATAAAACTGTAAAAAAGCTGATTTCAGTGTTCGGGTTGTTGTCTCTGTCAAAGAAAATTTCTACATTGAGCTGAACTACAACGATGAGGGGTCACTGACATCATCCGGGTAAAAAAACAATAAGTAGCCACGTTCGTAATGTTGCTGCACTATTGTAATTATGGCATTGCATTTTTTTATTTTATTTTATTCAAAGCTATTCATTTGGGTAATGTTTTTTTGTGTGCATACAGTCATTACTCTGACAAAAACACACACCTGCTGCTTTTGTATCAATGATTTGTTATTAACAGGAGTGCACATAGTGTTGAGCCTCAGTTCAGTCTTGTTAAGTTGAAGACTCCGTCACTCGCACACTGTACGAATGCGTGCGCTCTTGAATAAGTTTGTGTGAATCCAAAGGCCAAACTGGCAAAGTTGGACTCGGCTGACAATCATGTGGTGCACTGAACCAAAGGCAAGTGCTGAGAAAGAACTTGGACATCCGTGTGGCAGCAGATAGCTCAACACGCCGAATAGTAAACGGGCTGCTGTGAGAACATTCGGTAATGTTGTCTTAAAATTGATCGATTTTCCTTGTTTTAGCCGAACACAACATATAAAAGGAATGGGGTGTTCCCACATGACATTTCACAAATTAATGCTTCAGGTTGTTTATGGAATAATATTATGAGAACATGAGCAGCATAACAAAATGAGTTTCTTAAATTAGGTTTCTATTCAAAATAAATTAAAACAATGATAACAAGATGATTATTATTTGAATTAAGTGCAATATTTTTATGTTGTTGTAACAAACACGTTGAAGCACCGAGAGTTGTCTTTGCAGAAAAAAAGAGGGAGTTGCTGTATATATAGAACAGATGCATTTACAAGTCATAGTTTACAAAATCTTGTTTCTGCTTTGTGATTTTTTTCCCTTTTTTCTTTAAACTGATGGTTCAATGGCAAGGGTATTGTGCGCTGTAATATATATATAAATAAATGTCTAATATATTACATGAACATTTTAGGTTATTATGGAAATATTCATTAAAATTCTATTTTTAAAAAACACCCTGACTATAAATTGTATTTCCCCCTCTTTTTATTTCTCAGAAATTTACAACTTTAACTTCAATTCCAAACCGAGTGGCTTTCACAAAGTACTCCGGCTTCCTCCTATATTCACAAAAAGTTAATTGCCCACATAGGCCACAAGTATAAATATGAGCATGCAATTGGCTGGCGAAAAGTTCAATGGCCCTATAACTCCTACGTACAAGTCAGAGAAAGCAAAGGCAGAAGGTTTAAAAAAAGTTTGAATTTGAATATGTTCTCAAGAACTTCCACACCCCAAGATTCACTTTATCGCAGAAACATCACTTCCCACAACATTAAGACAGCCAACTCTGGTTTTATTAATGTAAAGTTGACATCAATACAAAAAAAGGTTTTGGCTGATAACACTTTATTAATGGGTTCATAAATAAACATACCTCAGTTTGTCAAGAGTTGGACATCAACCTTTTTAATTTACAGTGGTTTTTTTTTTTTTTTTTTTAAAGGCGTTCAGTCAATGCAAGGTGTCTCAAAGATATCTGGTTCTGCTTCGCAGCCATCACATCGAACAGAACCCATTTTTTTATGGGGCATAAAATCATCACACGGTGGAAACACAAGATTGTTAACTCCCTTGAACACAGCCTGGGTGTGGTAGCATGACTGATTTTACCATTAGAGGCTGCCTAATGATCATTTTACGCTTATAAGACCATGACTATCTGAGGCACCACTGTTAAATACTTCATTATGTCTTTCGCGCTTTCTCACTCTCTTATCCTCTGCTACTTGCGCTGCTTTCTGTATTCATGCACGCAATGTTTCCAAAAGACACTTCAACTTGCTGTATGTTTCAAAACAAATCATGACAGCATGTTACCATTGCACAAAATCTTCATAAATATACATACTGCAGATTGAGTTTTATTATGCTAGTCTACAGCATGTTTGATACTGCTTTTCAAAAACGTCTTTACTTTTTTTTCTCACACATCAGGAGATACAGTATGTTAATTTTATTAGTTAAGTCTGACTTTTTAAAGCTTGCCTAATATAGAGTTTACCACACAATGTAATTTATAGATATGACAATTCAGAAAAAAATCCAACTGTTGCTAAATCTAACCCCTAATTAAAAAAAATATAACTACCTGTAAATGTATTACAATTGCTTTGTACCGATTATCATTATTATTCGTAGTACGGTGGTATGAATACCAGATGTGCTCGGGATTTCTTTTTAAAAACCCAAAAATGGCCCGAATTGAAATTAGGGCTAAAATAACATCTACAATAATTGACCAGTGCAATCTGCACTGGTCAATATATACTGTATACTTGTCATTATACTGCAATTACAAGTATAAAGTATGAAGACACTTATCTGTGAATAACTTACTCTCTTTATCACCAAGTGTCTTTCATAAAACCTGAAATGTGATAATACACAGTTTTGTAATTTCTTTCAATGATAATGTTAACTACAAGGCAGAGGGTGACACTTATTTCTAACAGAGACATCCATCGCTATTAGAAACTCCCAGACAACATCACACCGTGACATTTATTCAGAACATGAACGCACCGACGTGTCTCTTGTTGGTTTTAAACGAAATTATTATTTTCTCGAGACTCAGGGAAAGCTGCTCCTCCTTCATTCTAGTTTCCGTGACTATCACAAGGATTCAAAGCTGACTCTAATTCAACAGGACTGTCATAGCTCATGAAAAAATCATGCCATATAATCAAATCGGAGTAAAAACCCTGCGCTGGGCCTCACGGGAGTCTCCATGCATCCTGAATATTTCATGTAATGGAGGCTCTCACCACCATGGAAACTCTCAACAGTTCAGGATTGCGTGCAAATATTGACTGTAGTGTGCAAGGCCGAGGGCTGGGTGAAGCCAACAATGCCAGTGAGCCTGAGAGAGTTTTATAAATAATGGTAATAGCATGTGACACTACTCGCAGCGGGGGGTAGGGGCTCCTGGTCACTCCTCATATTGGATTCATGTTACTGGATGCAGTGGCAGAAATAAAACTAGGGGAAGACACAGTAAGGGGCAAAAAAGTGGGAGCGGGTGTGAGGGAGAGGGAAACTGTGCTCTGATGCATATGAATTGACAAATGTCTGTTTTGGCTGCTTGGAATAGGGCTCAATTGTAGGTCTGTGCAAACATCAAAACACAATTCAAGGCTAGCGTCCGGTGGGTGGATGAAAAGGAGAGGGGAGGGGACTTACAGAGGACCCAGCCTACAAGCACTGCACGGGGCAAAGCTGCTGGCGAGGAAAGGCCTGGAGCTCAATAATGAGTGCTTGTGGGCGTCCTTGGAAGGAAAAGACAAAGATTTCCAAGGAGGCAGCGTATATTTAAAAGTCATTCTTGTCACTTTGATGTTTTACACTTCAGATAAGTACTAGTCAAATTGTCTGAGTATTCGAGATACAGATTGGAGTGAAGCGTTAAGAAAAAGTTGAAGATAAAGTTGGGAAAAAAAAAGTATTGTTCCGATTATCAGTTTTGTCATCATTGTTTTTATTTGCGTAGAATGCAAAATGCTACATGTTACTCATTTGTCACAAAACCAACCTAATTCCTCCAACATTCGAAACAGTTGACCGTTTTCAGCTCAGAATTTTCCCCTGCAACTGATTGATGTGAGTTTGAGTGGTTAGTTCTATCCATCTCGCAGTTCTAGGGTTGAGGATATGAAACTGGGCTATAGCAATTCCTGCATGGCTTTTGCATGGTCTTCCCAAGCATGCCTGCTTTTTTTTTTTCTCATTTTCCAGGTAAGCTTGCTCCCACACTCCTAAAACATGCATTAGCTTTAATATCCTTTGTCTTATTTTCTTTTTTTTAAAGAACTCAGGCAGTTCTTTTACAAATCAAAAAAATAATCGAGAAGACCATCATGATGAGATCAAAAGTGTGTTGACATTCCCCCCAAAAATAAAAATAAAAAAAATAATATCTGTGGAGCAGCTTCACACAGACACTGAACAGAAGTAATGGTTGAGAGTGGTGCCGATTGCTTGTATTATCTACACCTCTCAGACATGGTAATTGAGGTCCGGCACTGTTATGAGCCTGGCTGAGCGGCGAATAAATGCATCTCCTCACTGCTAATGTCGAAATCGGATCCTGGCTGCACATATTTACTGTGGGTTGCATGCTGTCTATGCCAGTAAGCCTGTGCATTACGGCTGATTCATCAATCGCTTGTTTATCTCACAAGTGAGCAACGGGGGAGGCGGTGCAGAGGTCCGGCAGTAAATTCCCATTAACAGTGTTTCAGTTGGAGGGGGGGCATGGAGAAAAACGGACAAACAGCATGGCGACGATGGAGCAGCAGGCCGTGTGCGTTTGTGTGTGTCTGCGCACGCATGGGCATACATGTGTGCATGTGGAGTCACATCATCAGATGCACCCATCGGAGATGTTGTTTTGCACTCTGGCCTGACTCGATTCGCAAACACCACTGAGGAGTTGAACTCTTGCCCCTGTTAAGACAGTCGACTTTAACAAGGGTCGTATTCGCTCAGTGAGAAGATGACTTGCATCCTTGGGAGGTGAAAACAAATGTTTGCTGATTTTGACACAACACAGAGAACCCCACCAAAGTTAAATGATTAAAAATGTGCAAAATCTACCAATTGTGGCTTCGAAATATTGACAAATTACGCCTCTGTCTCCACTCTCAAATGTGCTGAAACTTCGCCCCCTTCCACTGTCAATCAAATACTATTTCATCAAACTGGAAAAAAATGGATGCTACTTCATCTAGCGTCTTTCTCATGCTTCCAAATCAACTACATGGTTGAGCCACAAAAATATATCCATATCACAATGAGGCGCTCGAAAGCGGACACTCCACCATAAAACCACGGCTGTCATGTCAAACTATGATTTAAAAAAAAAAAAAAGCCTTTTGGTTTCGCCTTTTCTACGTGATGTACTCATGGCAGACAAGAAGGTGCTGTGAACCCCTTTTATACAGGGAGCTGCTGCAAGATGCAACGTCCTGCAAAGGATCAATACGTTATCTATTGTATATCCAGCTCAGATTAGTATATAATGCAGCCACAGCAAACATCAAAATAATATAAGCAATTCTCCAGTGTGAGTAGTAGTAGTGGAGGTAGACGCAGACACAAGAGACTAGGCAAAAGCCTGGTGGTGCAACGTCTAATATCTTGGAAAGAAACAAACATTTCTATATTCCCTTGTGCTCTCTTGTGGGAGTTTGCGTAGTAAACGTCTCTCAGCCTCACCACAGATGAAAGTAACCAGCAGAGGCCTGAGTTGCTTACTGCTCCTGTGTAGATTTTTCTTCCGTTTTCCTCCAGGGAGTCTGAATCTACTTTATGTACTTTAGTATTTCCAACTTGCCAGGGGATTTCCCCTTCGAAAAGTTGCTGGGATTTAAATGACATTCAGGGCATTCAATGGACAGTAACATTGCTTTGACTTCAAAAACGTTCAATTCCAAAACGCTTTCGTCTGGACAAGCCGATGTAATTGAATTTAAAGTTGCAAAGTCTCCTGGCATTTAAAGGCCGCCCCAAGAGATTTGCCTTTCTCTTCCTTCTTGCTCTCTTTCACTGTCTGTCTCCTTCTCTCTATCCTCAGAGTGCAGAGTGCTGCTTTTGTGGCATCACTTGCCTTCCCCTGCTGTCACGTTTGACCTCTTTCTGCTGCCTCTCCTAAAAGCAGGAAAGCACGCGATCCCGCAGCAGCCAGGACACATCCTGTTCTGCCATTTATAATACATGCATTATTGGATTTAAGTTCATGAGGTCTACTGTAATTCAAAAGTATCGTTTTAATTCCCAGTCATATTATGAAATCATGCCAAGAGGTTAAGGGGCGAGTGCACTCAACCAGATTTAGTCACAATAACTTTAAAATGAAGACTTATAAATTAATCTGTATGTCACCATTTTTTAACCTTGTTTACGTCACCTGTTTACAATGGCAGAGTCCAAAGTTGTATATGAAATGAGCTTTGGGAGGTATGCTGTTTAGAGAAGGAAAGCACACAAACGGCATTGCTGACACAATTATGTATGTAATTACTTTTAGAGGTTGTTCAAATAACAGATGGAAGGTGACCTTTTCACAATATTTATTTATGCTTGAAATTTAATCTGGCCTTTCTGAGAAAGAAGGAGCGGAAATGCTCAAATATCAAATGGGGACCTGTTTAACCGAACAATCATGGTGGGGGGGGGGTTGTTTGTTTTTTATTGCAAGAAAAAAAAATTGTTATTCAATCTCATTTTAATTCTGTATTGACTTTCTTGCCAATGTGCACTTAAAATAAATGATTATTGACAGACATGCGTTGGAAATGTGCAAATCCGTTGTACACCCTTACAAAGCTGCTCAGTTTGTTTCTTAAGTAAGTCCTCACCACACGAGGAAATGGAAATGGTCACCGGTTCAAATAAAACACGGCAAACTCTCAGCAAATGTCCCCGTAGAAATTTGCCAGCAGTGTCTCTCCCTCAGTGAGCGAGGTCTAATTCCGACATACTCATCAGCTTATCTCTCCTCCGCCTTCGACTCCTGTCTCCTCCCATCTCCTCAAGAGCTAACTCAAAGCTAATTTGCAATTCTCACAGGCAGAGTAATGCTTGTCTCATCTTGGTGCTAGGTAACGGAATTATGGGAGAAATGGGAAACAGAAGAAGGTAAAAAAGAAGCTTAAAAAAAACAAGAAGGTGTCGGAAGTTGCAATCTTTCACCCTAGACTTTAAATGAAAAGGGACTCTTGTTGGTGTGGTGGTTCAGATGGCTGACTGCATGTATGCAATTGTGAATGGTTGTGCGAGTCTCTAATTTATTTATTTATTTATTTTAAACATCTGCTGTCATGTTAAAAACCGGCCTTGTCCTATAGTGTGAAACGAATGAAGCTAGCTGGGTGTGATTTGGGACATCCGCGTGGGTATCAGTGTGTATCGGAGACTTGTTCCCTGTTGTGTAGGCATCTGTCTACATAACAGCCCTCGGGTAATAGCAGGAAAAGCCTCCACCTGCTGAATGACACACACAAGTGCAAACACCCACAATTGTAGTTTCATTGTCGAACACAAAAATTGTTACCCATGCAAGCTCAACTGCATGTTATGCAAACTTTGAAGCATGAAGTGGGAGATCAGTTTTCCAAAAGACTGTGCCTCATCAATATTTACAAATAGCACACTGAACTATTGCGGGAAATCAGTTGAAACCAGACTTTTGAAATCTACATGATGCATTAATGCGTTTGTGGGGCTCTATGTTTGGAAACAGCACAGTTGCGCAAGCTGAAATGCCCTTATTTATGAATTTGTTTCATCTCTCCGAAAGCTTAAAATTTAGTGGCAGCACTTACACAACAGCGACAGCTGTAACAAAGCGCTTAACAAAACAGTTTACATAAAGTAAAATAAATAAAACACATAACATAAAACACGGTTTAGGTAAGTAGTGTCAAATGCATTTTTATGACAGGCCACATTGTAGTTATTGCTTCAATCGGTGGGTCGTTATGACTCTGAAAACAAATAAATGTTGTCTCATATGCACAACAAATTGTTGGATGACTTGTTTTGAAATCAAAGTCAAGGATAATAGCACGCTCAACTATTGTTGAAGTTCCTATAAAAAGAATAGCGAAACATTCTTGCAAAATCACAATCTTAATATTTATTACGCATGACCATTTGACATTTTGTTTGAGATTTTTTTTCAAGGATCATGGACATTTACACACATGACATGTTTCCATGCGCCACATAAAAAGTTGTGGAGAGCTAGATCTGGTCCCTGGGCCCTTGAGTTTGCAACTTGTATTGTTTGTAGATGTGTATGTTTCCATCAATTAAAATTAGAATCTTTAACGTGTAATTGATGAATGCATTTAAAATATATGCCAGCCCAGCAAGAGTTTGCTTTCATCTACTAAATCAAAGGCCTCGTGCAACCTGCCTGTCCCCCAAAGTCGACTAGAAAAGGCCTCAGATCAATCGCGATCATAGTCAACGTGGTGTGTGAGGAGTGTCAGAAAAGCTCGACGACTAGAGTCACAAAAGAGAGACAGAGAAAAGGTGCAACACTAAATGACTCCTTGTCACCTTGCATCACCATCAAAATTATTCCGAATTAGCATTGCTGTCAATGTCCCTGAAGAAATGTATATGTATATGGAACTTTGTAAGAAACTGCATGATCTCTCCCTCTGCCATTTACGCGACTCACACAAACACAGACAGCATGCTTTAAAAATTCCAGAAATTATAAACAACAACTCAACTCTATTTATAAGTCAAGATGATGTCATTCACCATGTATTATCAGCGGAGTTCAGAATCTACTTGTCTGCATCTGGATCCCATCCACAAAAAAATGTGTTACAACACCTGCGCCACAACTTAGACCTGGTTTCGCTGAGTTCATAATCTAGCCTCCTGTCATCAAATTGTCAGGTGCAATATGTACGGTTATTGAAAATTCCCTCGGGCTGCCGGAATGCCGAGCGAAGCGCAGCACGGTGTGTCAAATTCCCAAACGTGGTCAACTAGACTTGCCGAGGTACGTAAATGAAGCTGAGACAATTTTTACACCAACTGCATGTGCACCCGTTTATGGAAAGAGGGCCCTTAAAATTACCTGTATGTGAATATCAGCCTACTGATATGACAACTTGAACGTAGCAGTAAATGTGCCCATTCTTGTCACTTAGAAGCATTTGGCTTCAGATGACTGACTGTGCAGTCAATAATCTGCTCTACAGTCCAGCCTGGGTCAATAAATGTCAGAGAATATTTTTTTCTGAATGCTTACATGCCTTACAAAGTATGAAAGCGGGCCACTGAATTCAAACATGCTGCTGACATTTGAATATGCTTATATAATTGCTTATATAATCTGTTTTTTTGTCAATTCTTATTGCACTGTTTTCTCTTATTTTTGATTTGGTCAGGATTTTATTTTAACCCATTGCAGTGTGTTCAAAGGGGATTGGGGGGAAAAGGCCTTGGAATGGATGGACTGCTTAATCAACTGATTAATGGTGGATTTTATCACAGGCTATTAAATCCAGCTGCCTCATCTTGGTAAGGCATTTTGGAAAATTCAGTTATGTCTTTGGAGGAAACGTTTTGCGAAAAGTGAGCTTCATAAAATTATATGCTTGAATGAGTTTGGTGCCAAAGAACTTGAGTGGCCTGACCTTAAAAACTATTGAGATGAATTCACAGTGCGTGAACCACTCCCTCTTTTAAAATCATTCAGGGTGAATGGACAACATCTCAAAGACCTTCGCCGACAGATGAAAACCACTATAGCTTTTCTTTCATTGACAGGTGTAAAAGTGTCAATTGAAAGTGTATTGTGTGTTGATGAAGTTTGTTGTGAGTGTGCGTGCTTGTGCGCGTTATGTGCTTGCCCGGGGCACGTCTCCTCCACCACATTCTCACCCTTGTTCTCATGGCACTTCTTGGTCACGCTACAGGCTGACTGGGTCAAAGCACACACTCCATGCTAAAGGGCTCTTGTACCACAGCATTACGTCAGCTTACACAACCTTATTTTTCAAAGATAACTTCAATAAGATGGAAGTTTGCCTCAATATCCCAAGCCTAAATGTGACTAGGGCAAACATAATGATTGGTATAAAATAAGTCACCGCCATGGATTCAGCACCATGGAGAGCTCCAAGTAAGACAGCACAGTGAATGCACACTAATACTGAAAGTAAAATAATTAGTATAACTATTTATTTATTTTAGTAAGTGGACTATCCTGTTCTCCCCCGCGTTTGTATTTATGGTATTGATTATATTGGTAATTGATACATTATTATTATCATGATTATTTCTTACAAACTTTCATTGTTGAACACATTTGTCCATGTATTTATTTATTTTAGGGATGCCAGGAAGGAGAGGGACACTATACACCCTGCGTGATTAAAAAAAAAAAAAAAAAGCTTTCAAATGCAAGTATAATATAAAACATTATTCAATTATCCGCTGCATTTAAGTGAGGCATCTTAGATACATGATGACAGGACTGAATAAATATCACACTTCATCGATTTAAATTCAATGGTGTTTTTGTCATTTCTGAACAGAACTGAGAAGTAGATTTAATAGATATAAAGCATACGCCTTGTTCAAATGCCAGACTTGTGTGTTAACTAAAATACTGTTCGAAGCTCAACCACTAACCACCAGTCATAGGTTCGGACCCAGCATCTCATCGAATTCAAGAAAGTATTGTTAAACATTTGACTTGTAGTGCAAGTAATGCAACATATACCATCTCTAAGTTATAGCGAACATTCAAGATCATTCTTTGTCTTGGTGTGCATACGTTATTCTTGCTTCAGAGAGTGATTTATTAATCAAATGGATGAGTTATTCATTTAAAGGCCTATTCAGCTCTCTTAACTCTCACAAAAGGCTGATGATTAAATATTGAATCCCAGGAGCCAGATTATGAAAAGGCCTTGTCGGTGATGATGAACATCTTGAAACGGAATTGGCGTCTGACTGCGAGGTTGTCAAGATTATTGAGAGCTGGAGTGATGCAGTCTCAAGACTAAGGGTCACCAACCTTTGTGAAACTGAAAAGCACTTCTTGGATACTCATTGTGATGGGCTGCAAGTTTGAGATGTACTTAAAATAGTTTAATTATGGTGAATGTAATTTAACAATCATGTTATGGCACGGTTTCACCTTTGCCATGTCGCTCTGCCTACTCCTGCTCATCCCCTTCCTTCTTCTGTGCTCACCTCTCCCTCTCTGCAGTGCTGGAGCATTGCAGGAGGCGGGGCCAAACTCAGTTAGTGTGCCAGACTCATCTCCTCACCTGAGCCACATCAGCGTGTGGAGGTGGCAGCCTTTTTAGCCAGCTTCGCCCATTGTTCTGTGCTGGAAGATTCCTTGACTTTCGCACTGTGCCTCACCATGTTGCTGCCTTTTCCTCCTGCCACGCATTCCAGCCTCAAGAGTCGCCTGACACTCTAGTTTATCTTTGTTAGACACGAGTATTTCCCCGTAGGTGAATTTCAGTTCCTACTTTGTTTGCTTGAGTATATGATAATTTTGTGTTGATACTTTGCAACAGGTTTATTATTTTGGGTGACTCTCTCTGCTTCCTGGCCTCTAAAAATCCTCACAAATATTTTAAAATGACGTCAACAACATTCCTAGTAAATCACAATGACCCATCACCGAGGAGCTTTTTAAAAAGAGCTGCGGTGCTTTGGGACGAAGTCAAGGTTGTGCATCGAAAACCAGTTTTGCACATAGAATGTGGTGCCTGTCAAATAACGACATTATTTTTAACATGAGTATTGCAACATGATATAACAAAGGTTCTTTAGAATGCAATATAACCATTGTGCGCGGGCACACAGACATGCTATCTATTTATATTGTGTAACATACTACACATCAAAACTTTGTGGCAGTAATTAATTTTTTTATGGTAATGAGGATAATTACTCCTGTCATTCTGTTGTCCTGCATTTCAGTTGTCCTGCAGTATTCAATAATCAACCACAAAATGGATTGCTTAGAAATGCAAATCACCCCATCGTGGTCCTGATCAAGGTTGTTTTCTGAACTTGAATCGTTATTTTTACAATTACAAGATCTAGAGCAGCAACATTTTAGTGCAGGTTTAGTATGATTTCACTGGTTACATTTGGTAATTGAAAATTTTAAATTATTCATCGTGAGTGTGATTGTTTGTATGAGCACGGTCAGACTGGCGACCACTCATCTAGTCTCCCACCCAGTCATTTGTAAACCCGAAAAGGTTAATTTGTAGAGAATGATGCATATCATAACAGTGTCTACCCAAGTACAGTCCCATTACTTTGAGTTACAATGTTTTTCAACAATGGGGGAATCAGTTGTGTTTGCTATATCTTTTTTTTAATTCAGTATCACGATTTTATTTCATTGATTTAAATGTTGCTGTCCATTCCTTTGGTTGGGCCTGCATGTCTGGCTCCACTCGGTCAGTCAAACTGTTTGGTCTTTAGCTGGCTTTCCAGTCACTACCCTCCATTGAGTATTGGACAAAACCCCCTGCGATTTACAGAACCACTAATTGGATGTGACGCCACACAATATGCGTCATACATGTTCATCCTGTATGACCTATACACAAATACATAGAGACATGGTATTCGTGTAGTTTGTTTTTTATGGTTTGTAGTTTCTGTGAAGTTGCATATGTTTAATTTGGACAAAATATCACTTTGTTAATAGGCAAAACATATCAAATGGACAAAAAAATAACATGTATATATATCACATTAAAAAAATGTTAATAAAAAGTACAAAGCATTTAATGCAAATGAGCCCCCTGCACGATTTGTCATTATGTTTTGCCTTGGCATTTATTTTATTTGGGGTCACTAACGCTATAGTTACATTCACTGGACTTGGAATAGCTCATCACAGTTAAACACCACTTGCAATAAATGGATTGACATCATTTTAAATATCAAACAGAGTGAAATGACAAACTAGGCTCCCCCCATAGTTTACCGTCATTATCTAAATTATTCCAAGAATCAATCCTGCATCTGATACAGTCCCTGCGCGATCAAGATGAAGATGCTACGTTTGCCTTGTATGTCTGCTGGCTCCAGCGGTAAAGCAGGATGAGGATTCAGCAGCTAACACTCTCTGCCGCCACTCTTCTTCTCTGAGGCCCAGTCCCTCAGCCCCACTCCCTCTTACACACCACACAAATGCACGCATGTATTCAGTGTGTCCAGTGTGTGTTTGTTTGGCGTTGTTTTGATTGCCAGTGCTTGTGTGTTTGGGCTGTGCTGGCTGAGCGAGCGTTCCCGGTGCAGAGCTGATGGCGTGCCAAGTGCTCCCTGCGGGCTGGCTGTGCCTTCCACTCTGCTCAGCCACCGTGAACGCCAAGTCGACAGACTGCTGCAGGGGGAGAACCACTTCCTTTCTCCCTCCCTGTCTCCCCTGCATTCACACACAGTCTGCAGAATCATCCACATCATTTTTTTTTCCATCACTGACTGACCGTCCCATTTTATATTGTTTTTGCCATACATCGTTTGTGCCATCCTCTTAACCTACTGCCGCCAATAATGTTGAGTACAGTTTAATCATTCTCAAAGGTCGGATACAGTAATCACAGTTAATTGGCCCCACAATACAATTAGCATTTACAAGAATGACCTGTGACTATTTGAACTGAATTAATGAAGAATCCATGATGTATGCTAGCTACAAGAACAAACCATTTTAGCCAATGGATGGCTGAACTAAGGACAACTTTTTCCACCACTTTCCTATTCAAACAGCTGATAACAAAAATGCACAATTTATTATGGTAACGTCTATCAAGCAGTGGGGTATTGGTTCACCCATAACATTACGTAACACGATGCAACTGTGTAGTAATACCGTATTTGTTCTTTAAAATTAGCAGGAAAATTCAACTTGGACAAGGAATTGCGTTCTCTGGTAGTCATTAACATTTAACTCTAATTACCAGGCTCATTAAAGCGTTGAATTAGTTGCAACATTTATTCAGCCTGCTCCGTTTAATCGTGAAGCAAATGGAGCGTCACAAGTATGAAGTGATTACTATTGAGATGGAAGTGCCACCGTGAAATGTCACTCAGCTGCCCTAAAATGAGGAGGAAAAGAAGCTCAGGGAGCAGTTTACTTCCACATGGCAGGAAAGCTGTCATATGGGGACACATACAAAGAATTCCAGCAAGATAAGTCCGAGCATGACTCAGTGGCTCTTGACACGGTTCAAAACAGTTATTGTAGTTTTAAGTGTTTCGGTCACTTGCTTTGAATCTGGGTGAAAACGCCTTTCCTGAATTGTAGTGTTTAACTCAATTTCACAAGTGACAAATCTTTAAGGCCTTTAGGCGAAATATTTATTTGTATAGCTTTAGACGAAGCCTCTAGGTGTTGGGGTGAGCGTAATACAAATGAAGGCATTCAGAGATGTTGATCCAAAACAGCAACCCCAACTCGGGAAGAATACGATTTACTCTGCATGGACTTCCTGTTATCATTATTGTATTTATTATTGCCATCTATTAGCTGTTTCACTGCATTCAGTCTGTTGTAGACGCAAAGTAATGCTTCAAAGAATGTACTGTATATTTGATTGATTGAATCTTTATCTGTCAGATAAGATTCCATACCGTGGCATGATTACTCACAATCAAGAAACACAAAGTGATGCTCATTATGTAGAAGGCTGAGATAAAAAAACATCTCTCATGGTTTGATCCCTTGAGGTCATAACCTTGAGTTGGAAATGTCTGATTGAGTAATTGATTGGAGATTACATCCAAGGGAATATTTTAAGTACCGGTAAATTAACTGGAAACAGATAACACTGATGTTCATGGCACATTGGGGCTTTATTTTTGTAGATAGTGCACCTGCGCTTGGGCATAAAAATTGGCGCATTTTGATTTTTGTGCCGGTGCAAGCAGAGCTAACATGTTTGGGTATTTGGATGACCGCGTTGCACCATGCTGGGCCTTTTCTTTTCCATGCCCCCGGCACACCTGAAGATTTGGTAGAATCAACTAAACTTGAGAGCAGCTTAAAGCAGGTGACACATGGAAACAAACTATCAAGATGAAAGGCAGTCCCCGAGTGCGCACTTCACAGCAGTGATCAGTGATCACCTCAGGCCAACTTAACATCGTATTCAAATGTAGTGATTCACAAGTTCCTTATAAATGTACTTTGCATGTGTCAAACTCCTGTATAGACTCCAGCCATGTAGATTGTGCTTCTCTCTTGTGCTGCATTTCAAGGGAATAGGAGCAGCCACTTTAATGTAGAAAAAAAATGAAAATCGACTAGATCCAGAATTTTTTTTAGATGGAATATACATCTACTTTAAAAAATCTGAATCCAAATGATTATATTTTGTGCAGCCTCTTAACAACATAAAATTGACTTAAATGCAATGCACCATTTTTTTCCCAGTAGATTGGCCTTGAAACAAATGAGCTGTGATCACACCCACAACGGCACAAACGGCCGCTGCCAACAGTGTGTTTCTGTGAAATTATCAAAAGGAAAAAAAAAATGTACCGGTAACCAACGTGCACAATTAAATGCAAGACTTGCGCTGTGTAGGAAAATGGGGCCAATAATTTTAGCATGCATGCAGTGTTGACCAAAACAGAGAAGAGAACATAGATGCAAGTGAAAAACATGGCCTTGTAATTCAGGCACAAATCTGAACTTTTGAATGCCATCCTTTACTGCAACAAAAGACCATTTTAAAAACAAGTTCCATACAGAGTAACAACATTGCATCTACTGAAGGAATGTTTCAATAATTTCTGTGCATCCGCCGCAGAAAAAAAAATTGTTAAAGAAAAACACTAATTTCAACTTATTTCACTTCTTGATAAAAATACAAAAATCCCATGTGTCTCGCTGCCTGAGGTTAATTCCTCCATCTTTAATTGGCTTTCAAAATTAGCTGTAAACACTATACATAATAAAAAAGCTAATTAATCAGACTAAAAAAATAAAAATAAAAAATGAAGTGGAAAAATTAATTTTTCATTGTGCTGACAAGTTCGTGCAGAGGGCATGATTGTTCTTGCTGAAGATGTCACGTAATGCTGGTGCAACACTCCACAAAAAAAAAAAAATCCAGCCAACTGGAGCAAACTATCCCTCTTTTCCTTCCGTTGGCACATCTTTTGACTGTTCACCTTTCTCCATTTCATGGTTGTTTTCATCATCTTATTCCTTGGCAAGACAATGGATAATAACCCAGCGATATCACAGACACCAGCAAATGAGAGTAATCAAGCCGTCTTGTCCTGGTGCTGTTGCGGTTCACTCGTCAAAGCCTAATTATCACCCGGGAAACCGATGTTCCACTTTAATTATTCGAATGAATGAAATAGTATAGAGAGGAATGAGTCTGCAGCCAAGTGGAATAACAGCCTTTAGTCATAAAAGACAGCAGAGGAGGAGGAGGAGGATGAAGAAGAGGGGGAGTAAAGGTGACTCCAGGGAGAGGTAGTGTGAGGGAAGTGACAAAGGTAATGGATTAATTGGTTTCAGCATGGATGAGGAGGAATTTAAAAAAAAAAAAAGTTGATCATATGAGGAGTATAGTGACAGGAGCAATTCTCAAGGCCAACAATTCACTTTTGCTCAATATTGATTGAGCCATACCTTTTGACTTTTAATGATTTGTTTGTTTTCCTTCAGGACTTGGCCTTTAAAAGAGAGTCATTAAAGATCCTTTTTCATTGGAAATCCAAGAGGTGATGCAAACATCGAACGTCTGTTTTTTTTTTATGGAGAACTAAATATCAGGTGGGTTTATTTTGACTTGATTCCTCATCTTAAGTGTTTTATTAGCGTGAGTGTGTGGGAATTTCTATTTCATCCTCGCGGGAACATTTTGGGGAAGGCCCTTTGCGGTTCCAGCATGACCGTGCCACATCAAGGAAACAAGGCAGTGCAAAAAACTAATGTGTGTGCTGTATAACTTGCAAAGAAAACTAACTACGCAATGACATTGAAAAAAAAATAGTACACTCAGCTCATATATTTATCAGCTGATATTTATCAGGTCAGTGTACTATTTACAACATTTGTTTTCCGTATAAATTTGTTTTGCATGATTAGGAGATCCAACATTGAACGATATGATGGGTAGTCTGCTCATCGGGGTGTCTCTACATTTGTCCAAATGGTGGTTGTTGACTTTTTCTTTCAAAAACCAAATATTTTAGAATTTTTGATATCACATCAGATTGGGTAACCATCGCTGAATTGTGTTCGACAGGAGGCCTGTCAAAAACAAAAGTGAAAAAAAAATGTGAATTTGTGATTTAATGTACAATTTTATATATTAAAAAATTCTGGCATGTAAAATCACATGCATGACTAGAAATGAAATCCTCCTTTAATTGAGCCCAATGTCATGTACATTTAATAAACTTTGGTATACAAGTAACAAACATACTATAAAATTGTTTGTTATTAAACTTCAATGAATACAATTTTATAATGTCAGATTGTTTATTTGGGTTGAGCTTTCATTGCCTTTAAATATCTTACTTGAAACCACATTTGGGTCATTTCAGAAATGGAAGACATTTTACATCCCGCCCATCAAAGTTTTAAACAACCCCAAGAACGAAAAGATACAGTTTGAGTTAATTTATTTATCCTAGGACAAAATCGTAAAATAAATAAATGACCTCAGACAACATTTGAAAAGTAAAAAACAAAACAAAACAAACAAACAATGAATCCGATTGATTGGCCAAGTATGCAAGAAACGCGCAAGGAATTGACTTTCCAATTATCACCTGTTCAAAGGAACACAGACAAGACCGCAAGAACCAACATGTGGGGGAGACAGAACGAGAAGCCTGGTGGGGCGTTGTTAAGCACCCCTATATTTTAGATGTGAAAGGAAAATGGTCGGGAAGAGGAGGGAACCCCCACTGCACCAATAGAATGTCATTTTTCTCTTGCAACATTAATGAAGGAAATCTCAAAATGATTACAATGTGTCGAAAATTGTGTTTCATTGCCGTCTCTTGTAACTGTGGGAACATTTATTTTAAGAAACAATAATTTGAAGAAAAAAAAAGTGTGTCCCATAACATGCACCATGTGGCCATAACTTTTAGGGCATGTGAGGAGAAGAGGAAAGCAATGATTCATACGATACCCTCGATTTGACATCAAACTGTTTTCCAAAAGAATGGAGAGCACAAAGGATGTGTTCTCTCTTCTACTTTTTCACATTTACCTCATGCAACCCTGGTAATGCACATGATCAGAATAAGACAATTCTTTGTTGTTGCTTATTTTTTCCTAAAAATCTATCGTCTAATCCTGAGAGAAAGCTAACATTCGTCCGGATTTGCAACCTGTTACTGTGATCACAGTGACAGGTTTTGCAAACATCAAATAAATCATGGAATAAAAATTGTACCAATAATCTAAGATGGGCGAATCAAACCTTTGATAGTTTATTACCCATTATTGATGAATATGTAGCAGAAAAAAGTCAAGAATTTTCAAGCCGAAATGTCCTCCAATTCTGGAATGACCCATTTGCATCTCTGATTAAGTCAGAAGTTGGTCGACGAAAAGAAAGTGTTGAGATTGAATCCTTGCCCCATCGCGTGACTCACCTCCCAAAAGCCTTTGCACTGCTGTAAATTATAAATCATATGTAACCAGTACGTACTGTAAAACTATTCTTTGGAGTACATTATTCAACAATCATGAATACAAAATTGACTGAAAAGCGTAGATGAGAACGCACATCACACGCTAAAAATGATACATTCCCTATATCCATTGTACATACTGTACAACAAATCAATTTGTACACAAGAGCAATAAATGTATCATCATGTTTAATATCACACGATTAATGACCGATGAGCTAGTTCGCACTATAGATGGTGGAATTGTTCATGAAGTTTTTTCCGTAACACACAAGGATTAATCGGTCAAATATTTACTCTATCATCTCCAATTTCTGGCAACAATTCCGACTACCCAAAGCACAGTAATGTGCTTGTTGTTTTTGTTGTGTTGATTGTTGTAAATCAGTGATATTTAATGCAAACTTCATGTCGATGCAGAAAATCCCCCACTCCCGCTAAAGAAAACCAATAGAAGTTAAATGTCTTGTTCTGGTTAAGGGCAACAAGTCCTTGCTTCTTATCTGCAGTCCAGCCGAGTTGCTTCATGCTATCAGCAAGCTCTTATCTTGGTGCCCCCTTAAACCTCAGTGTGGTGTGAGCTACCTGCACCCTATCAGTGACTGTCTTCACACAGAAACATCCATGGCCGGCGGGCCTTCCTAGACCTCGCATTGACCTCTCCTTGGTTTTCCTTAGTCGACCTTGTTGGCCTGTTTTGCTCACCTCCTGTCATTTTTCTTCCCATCTTTCACTTTCCCCTTGCTGCCAATGTTAATGGCACACCTATTGTATGTTTCAAAACAAGGACGCATACAAGCACAAAAATGCAAATTCAAAAAGCTGTTGCAATAAAGCGCATCCATCTTGCTGTGCTTAGGTGGTAAACATGTCAAAGCAGAAATGAGGCTTTTGCTCTTACATTAAACGTAAAATATAGTCGTTTCAAAAGTGTCATATTTTCTAACCCATGTGCACCATGCGTCTCTTTCCATACTTGAAAACGGGTGCATGTTTAAGACCCCCAATCGGTGATTACGCTGGGTGGCGCTCAGTGGCCTGCAAAGTTTGCACTGACGACTGCAAACGTAGTTTTGGTCTTTTTCCTCATTTGGCACACACAGCCTTCCTACGGGTGCATGCGGCTTTGCCGTTGCCTTGTGAAGCTTGTTGTGCAACTGATGTTATTTTACACATAGTAGGTAGACAACAGATTAGGCTTCCCCTTTCTCCAAATTAGGTCACGACAAATTTTTGCTTGATGAATGGATTGAATTAGATTTTAACAGTTTTGCTTACTGCTGTGTAATCCTGCTCTTTTTTTTTTTAAGCAAATGCCTTGACTTTTTAAAACACTCTCCTACATAACAATTGCATGTGAGTTGTATTTTATTTAGTTTTGCACACTAGTCTATAAAGGCCGTTTGTAGAGCGCCACCCTGATTCCATATTTTCTCATACTGCAAATGCCACATTTGTATTCATCGGGGGATGTATTTAGAGCAAACTGCACATCAGGGCCAAGTAATTATGCCATAACAATTGAGAACGCGCATATTAGAAATGTCAGATTACCAAAACTAAGAATGCACATTGCATGGTTTGCAAAACAATAACTGGAGGATCCCCTCCCACCAAAAAAAAGCTATGGCACCAAGTCAAACTGCCTCCTTCGTAATAGGGTACATTTGCTATGCAGCTAGATCCAACAAAATGGCAAATGATCACCCGATAGAGTAAAAAACAAATAAATTGATTGGAACCATAAGAACAAGTGAGGGGTGCCGGATTGAGGCAGCAAGAAAATATTCAGCTTGTGTTCTGATCCTACATGTCAATTTTGAGGAACGGCTTGACAATCTTTCATGTTTATATCACAACATTCACATAACTTTACGATAAATACGAAACATTCTTCCATAAAATCCTTTAGATTGGCACAAGTCATGATTTAAAACAAAAAGAGTACATTTATTCCAATAAGAAAGTGACTTAAATTAGAAATGGAATGAGAACGAATCCTACATTTTCTCTTGTGGAATACAAGATTTCGATGACGACAAAAAAAAACCCTCATTATTAAAGCTTAAGGCAGAGCAACACAATAGTTGATGGTGAAATGGACATTAATTAAAGCTGACCCCCCACCACAAAAAAAAGAGAGAAAGAGATTAGGAAATAATTGACGCTCGCCTGCACCTTCAAATTGCCGGCCTCCAAGTGCGGCCACGATTAGAAAAGGACCATTGCGTGCCCGCTAATCTGTCGTGACTCACCGTGTTCGACAGAACCAACCGGCTGTACAGTCGGAAGCTGTCGCCAACTCAGGTGGCTGCGAGGAACGGAGAACAGAGACACCGCACCGCTTACAATGGGAGTAATTATTCGAGTGGCGACAGTGACAGCAATGCTAATGACTGTTGACAGCCACACCCCCAAGGCTGTTTGTTCTAATAGGCTAAACATCAAGCACTAAATGATTGGCGCGCATGCACACGCTGCAACTATTCTTTTGGCCCAAGATAAACGCCACATATTCTGCCATTTTATTTTGTGTGCTTGGGGAGTATGACCAAGGGAACGCAGAATTGCCATTGCTTAAAATGCAAACAACTCGCTACATTCTGCCCAGAGGAAAACACCAAAAGCATCGTCGAGAAGTAAAAGCGAACACATGGCTGTACTTTATTACGAGGGCATGAGTTGTACTTTGTTAGAAGTATTTATACTTGCTGAAGATGATGTTGCTTTTTAATATGTGGCTATGGGAAGCCTTTGGTCTTAATTGAGATAGCCCACGCACGCCAATAAATAAATAAATAAATAAATCTAAAGACTAAAATCACAGCAAAAATCAATTAGGCCATTTCATCGGAATAATGAGGTGTCTTCCGCAGAAAGATTAGAGCTCACGCAAGTGACGCCAATGATGAGCTCATTGTGAAGTGAAAAACAGTAAATTGGGAAGAAAAATGAATGAAGTCCAACGCAAAGGATAGAATGAAAATTGGGCTACAAGGGCAAAGACATGCAGGGAGGATAATTTGCACTTTCAACTCAGTCACTCATGTGAAGGAAGAGAGACAGATGAGGGCAGATAGCTGGAAAGATGATAGGAAAAAAAATAGCGTGGGAGGAATGCCACCTGGTCGATGTTCAAGTAATTTGACTTTATACTCAGATGACCGAAGTATAACGACATTAGGCCAAATTGAATACATTTTATGTTTAGTTTAGGAGTAGGTGGCTGAAGTCAATATGAGACTTTGTTGAATAAGATCGTGTGGGATGATTTTCCTGGACCTTATTTTACACTCTACACTGCTTTCTTATTTTCTTATTTCTAATATAAATGCAAATTGAATGGGGGAACAACTTCAAATGACAGATTTAATCCACATATCCATTTCCTTCAGTTGGGCTTTCGATAAGACTGTTCAGTGATTTAAAAGGAAATTACACCTAATAATTTATTCTGTTCTACTACTTCAAAGCACGTTGAACATTTTACAGCACCTATACGATATAAAATATTACATTTTATATATATATATACATATATGACAACCTTTACAAAATTCCTCGAAAACTTACATTGTCACAGGTTACAATTACCTTTTCTTTGTCGCCAAAACAACTGACACAAATGTTAAAGCACTATAATCTTGTCTAGTACGCAGTGTTTTTTAAATCACTTCAGAATTCTGCCCATGTTCCTAAATCAACAATTGTAAAGCGTTTCTCTGGAAATCAGCTGTAGGAAAATTGTTCTCAGGCGGCTGCGGAAATATGTCTCGGTTCAGAACTAGTCCTGTGGGAATTATTCATGCATAGTGAATTTATCAGCAACAGTTTTTTTTTTCCTGCAGTTTGAAGCAGCTAGTGGATTTAACCTCTTTGGTAGAAATGGGCACTTGACCCTATTTTGCCAGTCCATACATTCGCATAACACTGGCAACCTCATCTTGATTGCCGCCTTTTGCGACAACCACAAGCAAGTATGAACATAGAACACAGTTAGATTATAAATGCAAAGATACAGGTAAGCATGGTGACCTCACAGTAAAGGGGTGTAGGGTTTGACTCCTGTGTAGAGTTTGCACGTTCTCCCCGTGCCAAGGTGCATTTTCTCCGGGTACTCAGATTTCTTTGCCAAGAAAATGGTGCTTGTTCATGTGAACTCTTGCCTGATGGTTAGTCAATTCTTTTTTTTTCTAATTTATTAACTAATTGATACAAATGTTATTGTATGCACTTTAAATTGGCAGAATTCCAAAACATACAAAACACTCAGATTTACAGTATGAAGTAAGATCAAAATGCTGTTTTGTAAGCACAAGCAATTTCGACAAGCGCGGTGGCAACTTGCGTGACAAAAAGTAATTTCACATGGTTTTTCCACCTCTCACAGTGGATGCTCTGGGACTGTAGCTTCACCGTACCTACATTGTCACACTTTCTGATGGTGACAGTTTGCTGGTGCGATCAAAACAACTGTTTTGAGTGTGTAAATTGGGTGGCAATGCACACAGGCTGTAAAAATAGATACCCGTCACTGGAGATAGCTTTTAGCAATATTTGCTGCAACAAACATGCACATTCGCCAAAACGCAGACTCGTGCTCCCGCGCAGAGATGTATGTTGCATTAACTGAATAGATTTAAAGGCTTTAAGCTTGGGTTTGAATTAGATGCTGTCCCGAGAGGCCATTCTTAGCATCATAGAATGTGTGTATATATATATATATATATATATATATATATATATACACACTGTATATACATATACAGGTATACGGCTTAAAGCCCTACAAGGGCTTCAAGCCGTTTATGGCCCCTCGCAGTTGAAGTTTACTGTCAAACTGAATATAAAACACAAGGAGCTACAATTAAAAGACAATTGTGTATTTAAAAGGCTAACATTTCCACTGCCATCCGAACAGTTCACATTTTGGAACCTTGAGCAACAGATATTGGAACACAAATAGGGGCGCAACACATATAGACAGACATTTTCACAATACTCACACGAAATATCTTCTATGAAAATAATTAACACTAATATAACAGCATCTTGCCGAGTCAATGATAATAGTCATAAGAAAAAAAGTACTCTTCTTCGTTGTTTGTGTCTGCATGCCTATACTCTATGCTCATCAATTTATTTTTTTTGGTGAAAGGGGCAGCTGGAGCAGATTAATGGCATTTCCTTTCATTTCAATAGGAAAAGATGATTTGAGATAAAAGGTTATGATCACAGCACAAATTAAACTTGCATCTCAAGGCACCATTGGTTTAGATACGTTTATTTCTTTGCAAAGAGAGATCTATTTACTGTACCATTTTGCAACAGTGTTGCACCATTTACTTTGCCGGTCAAATTCTAGTGCACTATTAAATGTAAAGAAAAAACATTTGAATAATAATGAATAATCTTCATCATCAACATCAACATGACAACTCTAAAGAGCAGACAAACTTGTGAGCTAACAGTTCAAGAGCAATACATCCGCTATTGGTTGCAAGCAGAAAGTTCAGAACCAGATGATGGAATGTGACACTGACCGTGACTGTGCAATCATGCGACATACATGTGACAACGTTCCTCACCTGTATACTGGTCGAAAGCTATCAGGCAGACATCAAGTGTCCCCTGACAGATATATCACCGACTTGACTTGAAAATACACATATCTTGTCAGCCATTTTTACTTGGTATGAGCAGTTCTCAACATTTACATGGAATTGAGGGGAAATGTGTGGTTGTATGGTGGGGTAAAGTAAATAAATACAGTATCTCTAGACTAAGAATCAGAATAAGCTGAAAATACAGCATTGTATCCAACCGGTTTAAGATCACCATTCAAAATCCGAGCATGTTTCATCCACTAATATGGTATGTATAGTATACACAGTATGTCTTCTACAGTTGTACATTTGAGGCAAAGTAAACAGTGGTCCGAAGCAGAGCAGTAGTTCACCATCCTGTCAACACCAAGGTGGCGATCAAAGGGAGCGGTTCTCCTTCAGTGCCTGGGAACATGGGCTTTGATCCTTTTTTAGCCTGACCTGTTTTCGACCTCATGGGTTGAGGGGGGGGAGAGACTTTGGTGTCTTTTCAGACCTTAGTCAGGTGTCAGATTGCTGCAAATGCTAATGTTTGAAGTAAAGGGAGGCTTGGAAAAGACCAATTAATGAAAAAAGCCATTACAGTATACCACACTTGTTATAAGGAGCGGATGGGCCATATGTTTTTAGATTATATTTTAAGATCATGTTTGGTCTAACATACCCGCGGCAAGTAATCTTTGGATTGCAGACAAATTCTGATTTCTAGAACAACTCTCACGGTAGAATAAGTAGGGTTGAATGAAAATGATTCCTTTTCAAAGAACACTTATTTTTGTAACTGTATGAAAGCCACATGAACCTGGAATGCTCTGACAGTCACAAATGCTGTTGAACAACATTTCATTCATGAACATAAAGGGAGAGTTTAATTTTAATTATGTGTCTTCCCTGTTTTTAACTTCTTTTGTCATATTTGTTAAAACTGTCATTATGACCTGACACAAGTATATGAGTACTGTAAAATGATCGATGAAAATAAGCCCTCTCTGGCTTGTGCCTCTCAATTTGAACGTTGCCACAAGGAAAAACAACCAGAGATGGAAGGTGTCAATCATTTCTGGTGAACTCCGAGTTCACAGTAATAGCTGGCACAACCCCGCAGCCTCACATTGACCACTAAGCCCCGAGGCCACTGAGCAGCCAACAATTGCAAGTGTTTTTGAAGGCAGCGAATGTTGCGTTCACATCAGAGTTTGTTCATGTTCGCCAAACATCCACCAGACATTTGCCTGTACTTTTCTTTTGGTGGTGGTAAAGGTTAGGCAAACGTTTTGCGAACTTGAAATAAACTTGACAAACTCTGACATGAGCCAGCATTTTTCTACCTTCAGGCAATTGTTCATCCCTCCATGTGATCACCTGGGGCTGAAACTATGGCTGAATATATGCCTCCAGTGAGGGCGGGGGCCGGGGGGGGGGGGGGGGGGTAACAGGGGAAGAAACTGATGAGACAAAATGTATTTAAAAGGAACTCCAAGCAGACCTCCATGGGTCCATTATGTAAATTTTGGCCGAGGTGGATCACAGATTATCATTGTGACACGGGCATCCCTCAATCTTAACCCTAAACATAATTCTTGAACCAATTCCCAAACAAGTGCGGGTGGGTACTTGGAGTGCACCTTACCCCAAATCGTTCACATCTGTGCGTCACATACAGTGCATATTAGTGAGGATTGTGGCTGAAGTCAGACTATATTTAAATCTCGCTCGCAGTTAATGCTGCAAACCTGCCCTTTAATGTTTAGCTTTATATATGCAATTAGTCTAAGATAAATACCTTTTAAAAAGACATTAAAAAAATGTGTGAGTAAATTAATGTTCTTTGAAACGAGTGTGAAAGTTGATGAAGTTCGAATGAATTCTCATCCCAGCTTGCAAACTAATAAAAGGCTGTCATGCTGAAGAGCAGTCATTAGGTTTATTTCACAACAGCCACCTCCAAACACCGATGCGTCCCCCCCCCCCGCCCCTCCACACACACACACACACACAAATACAGCGTCTATCCATCCTCTGCAGTCGGACAAGATACTACGTGCCTAATAGGAAACCCACTGCACTTCACCTCGCATCCCATTACCCTGCCAATCATCGTTCCCACTGATGTCAAACTGTGTTGGGACTCTGTGGAAGGACTGTGACCTTGTATCACAATGCTTCAGTCAGAATGGAACAGAAATATTTATACCTGCCAGACAGATAGACTGATGTATAATTCATGGCTTTAAGACTGGCTGTGCTGACCCTGGACTCTGGAAGATGGAGGTTTCTCAGGGTTTACGATACCCTCATTAATACTCGGTGGGGACACTCCCCTGAAACAGGTCCATTTGTGTCCGTTGAGCATAAATTGATATAGGCGTGTTTGGTTTGTGGATGGACATGAAAACAGTTTTACGCTAAACTATTCAGCTTTGTGTTGTTATATTCACGTTCAGCTGCTTCAATTGTCAGTTTAGCTACAGTATCATCTGCCCGTTGACTTTACATGGACTGGAATGCATTTATGACTGTAGACGTAAACCAATAAAAGCAACCAGGGATGCATTTCTCGACCCAACTGCCCCAGCCAGCCGTGTACCATTACAGTATGACCACTTCCAGAGGTCAACCCACTAGTGCAACAGGTCATGCCTTTTTTTTTTTCCTTGTTGACCTTTGAATCCCACAATCCTAGAAAAAAATGGGTCTGCATCTTATTCTGATCCCCAACAGGCCAAAACCACATAGTTTAGCTTGAGATAAAGATACACAGTACCTGTACCTACACATGCAAATGCAAACATTTTGGATGAGTATTGAAGCAAAATTATTCTTTCAATGTCATTTAAGGTAATACAACTGTCTAATTTCATTTGACTTAATTTCAAAGACTTAGACAGGGTGCTACAAAACACACTGGAATTGGGCTCTTTAATTTACTATTTTGGTGTAACACTGCTTACAATAAGAACTGAACTGTGTGACTTAAACCATCTATTTTCTGCATTGGCTTATCCTCAACAGGGTCAAGGGTGACCTGCAGTGGTGACCCGCCTGAATTTGGCTGAGAGGCTGAATTACTTGCCAGTTAATCATAGGAAGGCCACAGCCCAGATTCAAACCCTAATCGAAGAGCTTTGAGGCAGATTTGCTAAACACTAGACACTGGGACTTGAACCATGTTGTTAAACTTGAACCCAACTTGGTCAACAAACAAAGCAAGTGGAGTCTCATGAGAAAGTCAGACATACCTGGACAAGACACCGGTGGAGTAGAAGACGAGAGCCGATTGGTGGAGACGAGGAGCATTGCAAACACAGGCGAAACCAATGTAGCATCTGGAAATGAACACAGCCGTGACAAATTTTAACAAATCAAAATGTAGCCAACTCAAATTTTATTAACATTTTTGTACTGCATTATGTGTTTCATGACATTTGCGTTTACCTTGTTACCAGTAGTTCTTGACCACTGGAGCTTTCCCTGAAGGTTGAGATCAATTACCGGTACCCCAAAAGGCTCATGAGCTGTGCTGCTCTCTTCCATGTCTAATGCTTAACATGATTGGTGAACTGAGTAAGAAGGAAAAAAAAAATCCAAACATTTTTTAATCATATTTTACCTTGAGGCGTAAAAAGCTCAAACGTCCAAAAGGATTTGATCAATCTCCGGTGTTTTTGTACTCTCTACACAAACAAAAAAAGCAAAATATCTCTGATATAAGTGAAGGGGATTAAATAAAAAAGTTTTAGGGAAGTGAAAAGTGATTTAGTGCAAGGATCCTCCCATCCTTTGTAGAAGCTCGCAAAGTCACATTTGGATGCCATCAAGCAACATAATCATATCAGCAAAGAATCTCCATACAGCGCTGATTTTTATTTGCATATAACCTGTGCATACCTGATGAAAAAAAAAAGATAAATGGAGACTCAAAATAGCTTGGTGACATTGTCGTGTATTTGCAACAAAATGGACGGAAGAGGCATCTCACAAAGACCGAGTGCATGTCATCCAAAATAATGTAAGCAGGAGAAAACAGATGGGGTAGCAGGATTGCTATTCAGTCAGACCGGGCATTGTGTGCCATCTGTTGACAATAAGATGGCAGCTTTACATTGCAGACAATACACAAGGGGACTACTTTTTGGCTGCAATCATCCTTGTTAGTGCACAGTTATTTTCGGTGACTGGCTCATAAGTGCAGATGCAATGATGCTTGTTGTTCAATGTGGGATTAGTGCTGGAAAGGAATGCTGGAATTTCAACAAAAACTAAAGTTTATCAACTATGGTAGTAAATGCCCAGGGGCAAAAGAAACATACATTGCTGCCTACCATTGGCACACAGCAATCTGCTAAATATTTTATATTCGTTCTTTTTTTTTTTTAATTTATCAAACTAATTGTATTACCAAAAGTGTTAATTCAATTCAAACTCTGCTTTAAACTACATCTTTATTGTTACATATCAACAATCATGGAAGCATGCAACAGTCAGGGTAGCATATGCCCAACCACATCCCGAAAATATTTTTAAACCACACAGATGAGCCCTAAAATCAAAAGTGATGTTTGTGCAACATTCACTGTGCTAGAATAGCTTTTGCCTTATACGTTGGTTCTAGGTTTCACAGCAGCTCGGCTTTTGGCAGAAGTGTAATTTCGAAGCCTTGAGGAGGTTCCCCAGAGCAAGTCACCAAGTCTGCTTGGGGATCGCATTTGTGTGCAGTCCACTCACTCTGAAATCCAGTGTCGGACGTCAATGTACCTTATGTGTCACTGGCTGAGCAAAATTTACTCAGTGATCAAACGGGCATCTTCTAGGTAGCGGCTCCTGATCTTGTGGCACGATATTCAACATCGTTTGTGTTCTCCGTTTATGTTATTACATTTATTGCCACGGTTTGTACATTTCTGATTTTTACTTTATGTAAAGCAATTTGTATGCAGCTGTGGTTGTTTTCAAAGGCATTTATGTATAGAGTTGAGTGCACTTAAAATCACCTTAGAATTTCCACACACTAATCAGACCTAAGTGTGAATAGTATTTTATTTTCAGTTATCTGCCCCCTCCCAAAAAAAATAATTACGTCCCTAATAGCAGGTTGTCGACGCTTAGTTCATTAAAACAAACTAAACTGTTCATTTACTTCAAACCTCGGACAAACACAAATAGACTCAGAAGGGCATTTCAAAATGAATACTCTGAGTAGTGCAGCCGCAAATTCACCAAGACAGACGCATGGGTTCATCTCTGGTACAATTGTCTAATTTGCATTAGCTGCTGCTCGGTTGTCAGTCATTAGAACGTGCTCAGACTTGCAGCGCTCTGGACAGTGAAACAGTTTGTCACAGTAACATTTGGGATTGTGACAAATTTGGGATTGTGATAACCGTTATTAATCTCATGAGGAAAATTAAGGAATGAGCAAAAATTTGTGTGCCATAGCGTGATTTACACAACGTAATAAGAATGAAATGAACAACCTTGCCGCGGTGCAAAACAATTCATCGTGACAATCACTAAATTCACTTCTGCGGATATTTTCTTTTTCTTTGATAACACAGCGGCATGTTCATTTATGCCATGAGAGAGAGTTACTAATTTGTGCCTACACAGAATCGTAATGGACATCGCTGCACATTTCCATACTTGGCCTCTGGATGGGTAAACGATATGACAGCTGACAAAAGGAGTTGTAAAATATGTTCGTCTTACTTTCAAGAATTAAATGCAAGTCATTGCAATTAATTGCAGATCTAGGGAATCAAATCCACTGTTAGGCTCAGAAACAGTTTGACATAACCATCATATTTATTTTGACAGATATCGGATAAAAAGACAGACAGATACTAAAGTCAACTCACACGGCCCCATCGTTTATCCAATCCACGCAGGAACACTCTCGATGATGTTCTGATCCAGATGCTAGCAGTATCTGTATCCAGTTTTCGTACCATGGATAGAGTAATTTGTCACCATTGTATTTACTCACCGCTCGCGGTCACAACACTGAAACTACTGTACACGCTAGGCTCTACATCAGCTTTTTAGTCATTTCAAAAACGAGATAATTGTGAAAGGAGTTAAAATACTCGTTTACAGTGAAGTACATTTGTGCTTTATCTTCGTACATAGGCACATGTGTGCTTAGCATAAATGCTAGCAAATCTCAATGTTATTTACTTATTCATTTTTACCGAGGGTTACAAATAAATTGGCTGTGTTCCTTCCCACAACAGCGCAGATGCCCACTTCTCCAAAAACATCAAAAGAAAGAAAATTGCACCTCTACGCACAGTTCCGCTGTGCTTTGTGCTAAACTGTGCATGAAAATAGGACCCTTTTGTGTCGTAAAATATCTCTTTGCATTTATTCTTCTGCCCTTCTCTTTTGACAAACAGGAAAAAAATGTTTAAAGCAGCAGAAAAAATGGTGATGGGCCAATATGGTTGGAGGGTGTTTGAGTTCGTGGCACCCGGGATGATGGGATGCAAATGGATGCGTGAAGTGTTTACACGTGCCTAATTCCCACTTGTCAATCAACTTGAATGCTCAAGAGAGTTTAGAATCAATTCGGATTTGATGGGAAGAAGGGAGAAAAGAAGGCGAGCTTGAAAAGAGCGTTTTTGTGTGTCACATTGGTGGAGGATTTGAGTGGTATTTTATTTTCTCACTGTTTTTATAAAAAGGCATCAGATTCAGCACGGTAGCCTTGGGAACGTTTTACATTGACCTTCAACTGTGATCCACTTGATCTTTAGGGCAACACATTCTAAAAACAGTTGCGCACAGTACTACATCACTTTAAATTCTATTATAGCAACATTTATACAATGCATTGCAAATCCACACACGCGTTAAAGTGCACGTGCACACAAAGTGCATATATTGATGGCACATGATACTGTGCAATATTCCATTCTTCCCCAATCAGAAACACATAGTTTGATTGACTTCTCACACCAAGTGAAAAAGAGAAGAGGTGTATTGTCACTTAATACAGATGAATGAAGAAAAACAAAAGTCTAGTATTTTCTTCCCTCGTCATTTTGATCATCATTGAAAACACCTTGCAAGCTTTAGCCCTGCATTCAAAAACACAAGGAGGCTGCTATTTTAAATGGCTACAAGACCTTTTGAAAATGTGGGTGTGTGTCAACCAATGGTATTTGAGTCTCCTTTCTTTGTCAGCAAAGAAGTTAAAAGACTAGATTTGGTGTCTGACACATCATGAATCTAGATTTGAATTATTTCCTTCCACTTTTAAAATGAGTCCTCCGTGTGACAATCCTTTACACCTAAAACCACAAATAAACACCTCCTACCTGGATGAGGCCGGCTACCGCAGCAAATACACTGCAACTTGAGTGAGGACAGGTACAGTGTGGGAGATCGAGAGCAGCAGGGAGACAGCAAAGAGCAAAGACTGCACGTAGGAGTACTGTCGAGTGTAAACAGGGGGCTTACGAAGCTGGTGCACTGATTAGCTGTCATCCGTATTATGCAAATGAAAAGCAGCTGGTTCATGCAAGGGTCAACCCCAAAGGAAGTCAGTGCAGTGGCAGCCAATCACAATTGGGCGCAGCCTGTCACAGGCCCCAGTTAAAACAAACACTGTGCATTGCAAGATCAATCAACTTGAAAAATCTACAAAGTACAAGGTACTAATTTACCAAAACATTGCCGGCATTGTTTACCTCTCTTTTTAATATTTATTAAACATAAACAGGCTTTTGAAATGGTTCATTTCGAATCATCCGTATGCAGATGCTGAAAAACAGAGTTAAAATGTCAAAGGAGTAAATGCATGAAGACGCTTCAGCCCAATATAAAAAATCTCAATTTAATATCAGACCACTCTGGATGCACCAGTCTTTCTTTTCATCTATTTGCTCCATTATTTGATAACTGACATTTGCCTGGGCCACAGGAACATTTTGATCAACTGTTTATTGAATAAATCATTTTTAAATCCCCCAACTGGAACTGCTGTTATGTGCAATTATAAATAATGATGGTAAAACACTTCCTGCACAATCTCAGCATGCTTAAAATAAGTACAACCTTGACGTAAAAACTTTCACACGCACACCATTCTATATCTTTAAAAATAGTGAAACGTCTCAGAGGAGTCTCCTTATTCATCTCCGAGTTTCACTGATGTCTTTTTAGAAATAGCGGCTCCGTGGTCAACCCACCCACCTTAGTTCTGAGGTTACTCCTCAAGGCCAAATGGTGATTCCTCAGAATGATGATGGCTTTTTTTTTTTTGATGTGGCTAATTGATCCACATCTGGGAATAAAACAGTCGGGGCCAACCGGAGAGGTTGAAAAAGAGTGAAGCACAAAGTTGAGGATTATCGAAAGCAAGCAGAGTCCAGGGGCATCCTTCCTCTTCTTTTGAAATTTGCACTTCAAGGTATCACAAATTGCTGCATTCAAGCAAATCATTTGCCAGCTCGTAGCGGATCATTTTCAATATGAGGAGGAAAACGCCCAACTTAATATCACAGACACATTTATTTCCAATGTTTTATGTTATAAATATCCATACCAAGTAATTCTTTAATGTCTCACAAATAAGTAAATACTAGTCCAATTTTACAGCAACATAGAGGACATTTTCAAAAGAATAAAAATATAAAACAAAAACCGGCTGTACATATTGATAAGAGTAAATTAGACTGAGCTGAAAGAAAGATAAGAGTTAAGAAAACAACTGACCAATTTGAGGTAGATATAAAAGATTTTAAACTACAATTCGTGAACTTACAAACTTGGGTCTGGAAATTGTCAGCGGAGGGAAAAAAAAAGCAAAAATAGTTTTGGTGATGTGGAATGCCGCTGAAGGTGAAAGTTACTTTTCTTTCCACTTCTGTGGTTCATTTTTTGCCATGCTGCAGTTCAAAATTTTAAAATGTAAAAAGGATACCTACCGACAGGACGACTATGAAAACAGATGAAATCACCTATACAGTGTCAGAAGAATATAACCGGATGAACAATTCAGCAAAATCTATTTTTGAAACGAGCCACAATGTGCGTAAAAAAGGATATGCAGATCGACATGAAAGTTGACTACTCTACTATAGGCGTGTTAAAAATTGTATGACAGGACTCCAGAGGGTTTCAAAAGAATTTAAATGCAGGGTTCAGACAGAGTTTAAATCGGAATACTGCAACAAATTGGGGCGTGGGGAGGGGGTTGGATCAGTTGAGACAATGGTGAAAAGCAAGGACTCTCTGGTCTCATTTCTTTCAACTAGCCGCAGAATCTTTCACGCTCTATTTTACCGAGCCCTTTGGGTTTTCATTATCTCTCTTATTTCACTCATCACAACATTAAAGTGAATGTATGATATACGAACCTTGCGCATGACGGCCCTCCCAAGATTTTACTCTGACAAAGGTCTGTGCAATACAGACATTGCAAAAACAAAGGAACAATTCAGAAAAAAAAAATGTTCGTTTTTAAAATGCATAATAGCGAAGAGCTTTTTATTAGCATGCAGTCTTATTTAAAAAGCAGCCGAATTAGCGGCAAACTTTGAGATCTGAAACCTGACGCAAACATACAAGACAGTTCATAATTGGGGGGCCATAAACTCATGGCACAATATACACACAATTTTAATGAGATCCAATAGAAAGATAATGTTTATTGACCAATATGTTTTTATACTGTGCCTGCTGCGACCATCTTACTGACTGGCAAAACATTTTGGTCTACTGACCCAAATAGGGAAACCAAAATCACCTTTGGGTCCAATACATTGCATGACCACTACAGCCGAATTTCAAACATAAACTACCGGTACCTTTTGTCGACATTTCTCTTTGACAGTGTCAATCATCACTGACTTTGTCAATGCAGCATTTTCAATACACACCACTCATCCTGTCTTTTTAAATTGTGTAATGGTTCCTAATAAACTGTCTGAAATAATGTGCTTCAGGAAAGGCAGTCATAAAAAAAAAAATAGAGATAGAACTCACGCCAGGTAACGAGCATGCCTCTATTCTCGCATTGATTAACCCTGCTAATGTGCTAATTTAGCTTGGTAAATTTTCTCTCCGCAACACCAGTCTCATCAAGGTCCAATTAGCTCCTCCGCAGACCGCAAACATCCATCATGGCGAGACAGACACACTCATCGTTTCTCTTTAATGCTGCAACACACGGCAGTTCCACGCAGTCGATAACTTCCCTCATGTGGAACTATGGTAAAATCGTGACTTTCCTGCAATCAATAGACCGCAATTTTTGGTAAATGATGATGCCCATTGACTTATTTACAGTAAAAAAAAAAATTGCAATACCTTTCATAATTTGGTGTGGGGAGGAAAAAATGTAGGTGCCTTGTGAACTCTTTGTGACCAGTACAGGGTGTGGCCTACTTCTTACTTAAAGTAAGCTGCAATAGGCTCAAGTTCAAACGGCAATTTAATGAGGAAAAGTGCTTAAAAAGAAATGCCCCCCCCCCAAAAAAAAACAGGGATCAATTAGAATTGTATGCTTTTGACTTGAAAAAAACCCCCCAAAATGTTACATTTAGGAATAAAGCAAATTTCAAACAACAGCATGTTTACCTCACACATGCACCGGGATGAGTTCAACGATTCCCCCAACCGACGATTCAAGCCTCACTGTCATTTCCCCACATGTCTTGCTTGTCCCTCTACTCTATCAACCATTGTGTGTTCACTACTATAATGTGTAAAAAAAAAAAAAAAAAAAAAAGCAGAGGTCACACTCTGTTCGTGTAATGCATGAAAGAGAAGAGGGGTTAGGGGGGAGTTGATTTTAATCTTCGGGTATGTACAGAGTGTCCAGATGTGCATCCAGATAGCAGAATTATTTACTGAAGGGAATGTGCAGAGCAAGGAAGCCAACCAATTTGACCCAATTAAATCTAAACCGTGTTCAATTTCCATGAAGTGAGTGAAAATCCTGCAAAAACAAAATGAGACACTTTAAATCATAATATTGTGATACAACAAATTTTGCTGTTTGGCAAGATTTTGTTATCAGAGGCAGACAGCTGACAATTGTGCATCTCCAAAAAAGAGGAATATGGATATAAAATAGACGGTATTGTGTGTTATTCACACGGCCATCATTCTTTAAGACAGTTCCAGAAAAATATTGAATGTGAATAGTTTGTGGTGTCTGGATTTGGAAATTAGCATAATCATGCTAAAGGCAATTTCTTGGGGATGAGAGGGGGATGCGGTGGCTTCTCTTTGTTTGTTTCTACGCTGTTTCTTAATTTAGGTGGTCAACAACTGTCACTTAGAGGGCGATTGATCGAAAACAAAAAGCACCGTGTGCAATTGGGTGACTTTACGTGTTCACATGCAGTTCACCGTTGTCCCACGTGCCGTACCTGATCATGCATTCCAACATTTACCACACCATCTGTCAGCAGGCTGATTCCGGAACAATAAGTGGAATTTGCCTTCTACCCCTGCCTCAAAGTGGAGATAATATTTCAGCTCATTTGTGCTTTTCATGGAATCATAGATCATGTCAATTTGCAAGCGGGCCTCATTTATCTCACCATGTTCACACTTTGTGAAGGTAAAGGCAGAGTTTAGAGGATACATGTTGCTAGTTTATGACACTTCTAATACAAATGATTCACAATTACATTCCCTCCTGTGGAGAATATCTAATTAACCCTAGCTGCATGCCCTCGGAATATACAAAGACACGGTGGGGGGTCGAGGGCTGGGGGAAATATACGTGTTCCAAATGGAGAAGCTGTAGGAGTGTTTCCAGAAACTTCCTGCTAGGAAACAGCAGTGCCAACAACTGAACCATTTGGTGTCAAAAATGTCCAAAATAACCCATCTAAAAAAAAAAAACAACAACCAAAAAAGAGGTAATTTTGATGAGCAATAAAGTACATGTGAACTAGTTGAAACGTGAAGGGCAAACTTGTGGTTGATAAAAATGGGGAATTGAATATAATTTCTACCGAGTCTCAAATTTGGCATCGAGAGTACAGGCGCACTCTCATATCGTTGAACGGGTAAAGCGAAAGGTGATAAAATGAGTGCTATGACAATGTTGCTATGGGATGTTTTGCTCACCTGGTTTATTAACTGCAGTTTCACAACATTGACCATGTCATGTTCTGTCAGGGATTTGTTTTGTTTCTCTGTCAGTTGGCTCGAATTGATGCGGTTTCTTGCTCCTCTTCGGCACGGTAAGTTAGGCGGCGTGCGCAAGGAGGCAGGCAGGCAGGTCTTAAACTCTTCGCTCACACCACAAGGACGCCAGATTGTTCCTCTTATTCCATTGTTTGGAGCCGATTACCATCTTGAATCCTGTCTCGCTCGGGTCATTTTTTGTAAGTACTGTTGGACAGTCCCCTTTTTTCTTTTTTTTTTTTTTTGGTGTATATTCCCTTAGGTTTAAGCATCTTCTTGGCAACCCTCCTTGCTTGATCTCTGAATAATCGTAAGTCACGCGTTTTCCTTGTCCTCTCCTTTCATTGTTGTGCTTTTGCTTGCATTCGCCTTGCATCTTATTTTTTTTTTTTTGGGGGGGGCTTCATGCCTTTGGTTTCCATTTTTGTTTAGTTTATTTATTTAACTGTTTTTTTCTCCAAAATTATTCCACCAGCACTGTGTTCCTCTTTTGGGGTCTGACCTGTGGAAGGTTGGACCCCAACAAATGTGCAACTGATAAAATCACAAAGCCCATCTCAAACAGACATACAATACATCTACATTTCTAAATTAAAATATACACACTTTAGGATTTAACATAAAATATAATTAGAATGCTTAGTAAGAATACAAATGCAGTGACCGCTTTAGAAAACCATAGACCTTCGTTAATTCTGAGCAGGCTCATTTACTGCTGCTTTATAAGTCGAATTTTTTTTTTTTCTCTTCTTCTTTCTACATACATTCTTGCTGCTGGAGGCTGTAAATTTCCCCATTGTGGGACAAATAAAGGATATCTTACACCCAATCTACATTTGAGCAGCACACATTTCTACAGTGTTATCGTTTGTACTGAGACTTTATACTGTTCCAGTATGGTGAAAATTAGCTAGTGCTGACATGTTAATCAGGAGATTTTTTTTTTTTTTTCGATCAGAAAACTCAAGGTCGGATGATATACAGAGGACTCTTGCAGGACAAATGATGGCACACTTTCTGGTGATCAATGAGAGCTGCAGTACAGCACCAGCTGTGTTATCATTGCTTTTTCATCCCCATCTGCCGCTACTACAGCTAAGCCTGACACTTTTTCAATTCGTTGGTTGTTCCGTCCCAGACACACACACACACACACACACACACACACACTGACGCATACACAACCACACATTGAATTTGATTATCACAGTTGCGTCAATGCTCTTTATTTTTGGATGTTAGCACTTTTTATTACAAATATGTTCTCAACATCTCAAGCCATTACCGATGAAAAAAGAGTCATGTTTTTATTCTGTTATGGAATGGAATGTTTCTTCAATTTGAATCAGATGGAACCACAGAATGGAATAAGACCGGATTGATCCTACAATGGGAACATATCGAAAAAAAAAAAGTTCCTTTGGAAAATGGACATCGGTTGCACTTTTCCATGTTTCCCTAAAAAATAACAAAATTATATATGTTAGTTTGACACAGTTTAATCTGCAGCCAAAAAAGTGTTGACATATTTACAACACATAACAGTAAGAATGAGCAGCAGCAGTGTGTGGCAAATTTACATAAATAACAAATCTTATTTTGGATTTACTCCACAATTTGAGTTTCAAGTAACCCACCACCCCTTAAAAAAACTTTAAACCAAAAAATTGAACCCATTCATTAAAAGTAATGTAAATATCTTACGCTGAGTTGATTTGAAATCAATTGTTGGTGAAGGAAATTAATTTGCCAGCACAAAATATTGTGCATCAATCTGACCCAAGTAAACTTAAGATTCTTTGGTTAGATCATCCACAAAGCTCTTGCTTTGACCTGATCACTTTGAAATGGCTGGAATAAATTGAACCTCAGGCAGAAAGTATGGAAAAACTGCAACATTATTACACAGAACAGTATCTCCTCTTCTCAAAAGTTGTTTTTCTTTTTACAAGATTTTGAAATGTGTCTGGGATTTTTTCCCCCCCCATTTATCAACAACATTTGTGACTTGCGATGTCAGAGTTTCGTACTGTCTCTTTTAGTTCATCCCATGGGTGTTTAATGGGGCTGAGGTCAGGGCTTTTTTGACGTCAAATCCAACCAGTTATGCCCTTTATGAACCTTGTTTAGTTTTATCACTGGGGGACAGTCATAGTGAAATAGAAAAGGGTTCTTACAAAGTTGTTCTCACAGAGAAAAAAAAAGTGTGTGTTAGTGTCTGTACACTTGATCAGTGAGATGTGGTTTCATTGTATTCAATTTAACCATCTTATGTTCCTTCAAAAATCCTAAAAGAAAAAAAACACTAATTAAAGAGTCCATAATGGATCACTATTGAAAGTTTAACCCCCCTAGTTATGCATAATCACATGCCCCCTTCATTATCACATGCAGGTTGATATTCATATTCATCTTAGTATAACCCTAGTCAGCCTGTATTTGTAAATCATACATAAAGTTCACTCTTGAGCTCTTTTATGTTTTTGTTTAAGTCATCATCTTGCGATTGTGTGTGTTTTGAACACCTCTGAAATGCCCACTGACGACTTATTTTTCATTTAGAACCACGGAACAGAAAACAACCCAAGGCATCCCTCAAGCAAGATTGCTGAATTAACAAATTTTTCCTCAGATTGCAAAGAGCTGTTTACCTGCCATCATCCCATGCAGGGGTGAATGTCAACTCTAATCACACACTTATTCCTTGCCTGTTGTGTTTTTGCTACAAGTTGGCTTTGTTCAATGGAGCTTTGCTTCAGTGTCACTGCAAAAAAGGAATCGGAAAGATATTGGCCTACTGTTACTGTAATTCAGAGGGCCGTGAACCCAATAAATGTATGATAGCCTCATAACTACTTTTCAAATAAGAGGCCAGTAAAAACTCTCTTCAATTATGATTACATTTATTTTAAAAGTCACAAATAACATTCCCAAAATCTCAATGTTATTAAAAGTGAAGACAATTTGTAATTGTAGAAGGAAGTATGAAGCCGACTCAGATCATTTGCTTTCGCCGGTCACATAAAGCCCTCGGGCCTTGAATTTAACACTTAATTACACTTATTTTTCCAGATTTAACACTTTTGAAAGGTTCTAAAACGTAATAGTTTTTACATAATCTTTGCCCTATTACTCCGCATTCTTGGAAAAAAATCTGGATGCAACTTCGGGAATTCTCCCATAAACATTTTACTATATTGAGGAAAAATAAAGAGCACGGTCACAGCTGTGACAATCAAATACAACGTGTGAATGCGTGTGCGTCAACCTGTGTGTGTGCGTGTATAAAATGAAATTCATGATGCATCATTGTGTTAAAAAAATAAGAATAAGAAAGCATAAAGGCAAAAAAAAAAACCGCCTGTGCATGCAATCTCAACCTGCTTGGACACATGTTTCTGATGTATTGTGTGATGAAACAGAACATGTCCAAACAAAAACCTAGTTCCTTGGGATGAATACATTCCTCATTTCATATTTTGCTATCTTTGCTCCCTGAGATGTCACAAAAACTCCTAGAATGTTGCAAGACAGTGATGCTCTGGTTCCTCTGGGTTTCTCAGAGAAACACAGGAGGATTTTCTCCAATTACTAAATTCCAAACAGTGAACAATGAAACCGAGCAACATCGTCAAATAAATGTTGGTTCACCCAAAGGACAACGTGAAGTGCAACTTCTACACTGAAGTCAAAAAGAAACTGTTATGAAAATGCTATCGACAACATGGGAGAGCAACAACTTTAGAGCACAACAAATTGTTCATTTACATATTGTACAAAACAGACATTTTTGAGGATAGCACTGTCAACACTGAGCAGCAAAATGCAAAGTACAAAAAGCAAAAGATGATCTGTGTGATTCGCTTACAGGTAAATTCGGTCCCATATTTCATTTGTGACCCCCCAACTCACCAGACCCATTTTGCAACACTGGATTTTAGGTGAGACTGAAAATCAACTTTGAATTTCAATCCAGACAACACAAGAAACTTGGAGGGAAGACGAAATATCTTCACCGTGTAAGAAGGAGTCCGCTGGCATTCTTATCAACCTTCATGATCTTCCTCGCCTGTGATTCGCATCGCTGAACGCATTTCAAGAGAGTGATCCTGAAGATACCTCCGATTGGCTGGCACCCAGTCCGGGGTGTGCCCTGCCTACTACCCAAAGTCAGCTAGCACAGGCTTTGGCACACCCGCGAACCTCGTGAGGATAAAGCGACTCAGGTAATGGATGGATAGGGATCCTGAAGATAAATGCAGGTTTTACGCTATCACAAAGTATCAGCGTGACTGGAAGCAGAAGAGTTCACTGCAGGGGGACTGCGGCCCTCGCTGTCCTCTGTCATCCCTGCAGGAGAGAGTGAATCACAGAGAACAAGAGTTTGATGGACAGACTGTGGAAGTGGCTCAGTCAGGGGTCCATAATGGAGATGTGCATCTGCTGCGTTATGCAAAGCGCTCACACAGAGAGCGTCCACCGAGAGCGCCGTGGATCGGATGATCAAGAAGAATTCAAAGGAGCAACGTGGGAGTTTTTGAATTCGGAAACCTATCCTCTTGTTATGCTGTTGTCAGGAGCTTCACAGAGTGTTTGTTCAACTGTAAAACAAAACCTACCTCGTATGACTTTTACGTTTCTGAGACTATACGTTCTTAATGAATGTTTTTTTTTAAGGCACAATGTCTTCCTTGAAAATATTCCGTGATATATGACCCACGGTTATGCGTGAAAGATGAAAATGACGCCACGTATAAAAATGCCAGCGCCTCTATAGACACCATGACTGCATATAAATAAGTTTAACCGGGCCTATGAATCACTTCCGTATAGAACCTGCAGCCCTGTCGCCTTTATTCCCGGCAGCCTTGACGAACAGCAATAACAGCTGCGAGACAGTGATCAATCTCCATTACATTTACAAACTACTAAAACAACACTCACCTTTTCTCCTTGTCGCACCAGCACAAAGCATTGTGGTGTAGTCCAGGAACTGGGGACAGAAAGCATTAAACTAAAAGGTCATCGCTCAGTTATTAGGCATGGCGCTGTTTGCTAATAGCTCTGCCAAGAGAGGCAGCTATTGATCAGGACCTGTCCCTGCTCCAACAGGGAGGATTACACACATTTCATTTGTTCTATCTAATTGAGCGGGGTTCACCTTGTGGGTCGTCCTCGTGCATGTACACATGCAAAATCACCAACAGTATATGCTTGGTTTAATCCTTACACGCGCGTACATGCGGATACAAACAAACATTCACATCCAAATGAACACGGTCGAAGCAACAAACAACGGAAGTAAATATATGATCTTTTGGTCATATTTGCGTATTGGACTGCGGATAAACTACCGTTTTATATAAATATGTTGACACAATTGTGAAGCATTTCAATGTGTTACTCATGATAAACTGATATGGTGAATTTCGAAACAAATAGTGGAACTGGTCACGAACAAATACAGTACAGTATGCTAGAGCAACAGATTTTAATTCAGGCGAGAGACTCAGCTCCGCATCTTTTAGATGTTGACCTGCACCATCACATCTGATTCAAAGAAACAACGGGATTCGTCAAATCTGATGATGCACGATTACTGTCAAGTGAATGGAAGCAGCCATATTGTGCTGGTGAGGTATCATAGCACTGTATGCTATAAGGAAGTATATTAAGTCAGTCTTTTTCAAATATTCATGTGAAATAGCTTCACAGTATGTCCATGATTTCAATTTAATTTTAATGAACAGATTATGAGTGAAGTTGTTCCTTTGTGTAGAATTTGTCATGAGGAGGCATTTTTAATTCAAAGAAGAAGAAAAGATTTTCCGGAGCAAAAGGGAAGCTTGACTTTTGTTTAATTCGTCAAAGCCTAGCGAGATTTTTATCCTCGTGCACGCGGTATTTGATGAATTGCTGCAGTTGCTGTAAAGCCTTTGTTTTGTGGGGGGTCAATAACTCATCTGTGAGCACGCAGTGTGACCGTTGTGACGCACTCTGATCGAGAGAGTAAGACTCTTTTAGTGATCAACGGCAAATCTGTCACTGCTGTACACAGTGACACAACCTTAAGAGGCATCTTCAACGGCCCGATAACTTACACAGTATTTTATCACAGCACGAAAGGTTCTATGGGGCACTCCCTGCTCACATTAATCATTTTATAATTATGCATTGTATGCAAGGCCTTGGCATGTTGACAAATTAAGCAATCTGGAAAGGCACAAGGATGCAGGGGTTTGAAATGAACTATTATCAGATAAGGTCGGACCCAAGTCTGCTGCTAAAGGCCTGAGGACAACCTACTGTAAGAGGATTGTGATTTTAAAGATACACGAGGATGTCAACGTTTATCCTTTTTTAAGTAAAAAAACAGTCCTCCAGGGAAACTATTTTTGGAAGCATCGATGCTACAGGCCTTCTGTTATTTGATTAAAGCAAATAAATTAACCAATACTACACAACCAGAGCAATTCTGAACATGGAGGTTGAGGAGGGGGAGTAGTTTAAGGTCATTTCAGTGCACTAGACAATGGAAAAAGTGATGCAGATTGGTGATATCCTAAAACGTTTTGACAAATAAGAAATAAAATAGATCATTTATATTTTGATTTGAAAAGGCATGCAGAAGTTTCATTTCTGTGCAGTATGCTACTTCAGAAACTTGGTTTGTACTTTCATGATTTTTCAAGCTGTATTGAAGTTGAAGCTAGCTCGCTTCCATTCGAATTTAAAGGTTTCAATTCCAAATCAATTCTGAATCACGATGATTGTTTGAGCCAATTGAACTCTGTATTTATTGTTTGGAAAGATAACGTAAACCCAATGTAAAATCAAGCGACCGTACCTTATTCGAATCAACTCTTTATACTTGCGGTCTTCAATAACTGTTCTTCAGTCTTGTATAAAGCACCCCAAAGTGACATATGATTAATCATGCAACTATCATAACAGAACTTTGGTGGAAGTTGAAGTCACGTTGTAGAACATTATGTGATTAGAAGTTTCGAAATCCTGACATTTACTGTATTTAAATGCAATTATTTTGAATAAAGTCTCATTACCTGCATTTCACAAATAATGCATTTCATCTCAGAAATGCAGTGGAGTAAAAGTGAACAGATATAAACATTGTTAACTACTTTTCCACCACCGAGGCACTCAAAGCACTTTGCACTGACTTTTCATTCACCTGTCGCAGCATCAGTAGGAACTGGTGGTTCAGCATTTTGCACCCGGACACTTCAGCATGGTCACAAAGGACGGGGATCAAACCCCCAACCTCTAGATTCAGAGACGACCACTCTACCGCAGAGCCATGCTAAAATAAAGTGAAGTACGGATATGTGAAGATTGGACTTGAGGAGATAAATGTAGTCTGTTACCTTACGAAGACTGCTGTTCTTTATATTACACAACAGTGCTGACCTACTGCACCGTGGACAGTTTCAATTTCACAGCCAATGTCCATTATGAACACGACAGATTAAGGGTCTTGTGGAGCCTAATCGCAGACAGAGTCAGATTGCCCTCAACGTGGCTCCACTGGCTCTTAATGAGACCATTTTCCTGCAGCGAAGATCACTCACGGGGAACTAATCTCTGGTGTGAAGTCCAGGGGGGCAGAGAGTATGAAAATGGCGGCACGACTTCTTGGTTTTATGCATTTTGACTCTTATCAGGCTATCGAAGGATCGCACACTCCAATGTATTTTCACAAGACTTTAGGAAGCTATTGTATTGTACTTTAAGTGAGCATGACTGAAGATTTTCTACAACGCCGTTGCCAATATGCCATCCTAAGAATCAATTGACTGTTTCTTTTCACCAAAAGACTAACTTTAGCCAAGTGGTTAATAAGAATAAATTCTGAATAATTATTAATGAATGCATCCGCATATACTTCAGTCAAGACTTAATCATTTGTCACGAGGAAATTCAGTGAATGAGTTTCTTATTTGCTAAACGGAAAAAAGGTTTGATCGAGCCAATTTTAAAGACAAGGCATCTAGAATGTTAAAAAAAAAAAAATTGGAGCCGCCATTCCAGCTTCTGAACTCTGACTGCCATGTATGCTGTACCATGAATGACAACTAAAATTCCATCAAAATACCAACACACCGCACACTACGGCTACACTGTGGAGTCATACGCGATCAGATACGTTCAATTCAACTGGCCCTTATTCGTTGCACAGAGTGCATTCCTTCCTCACAACACAAATTTGGCATTTGTAAAAAGAGTAGCATGTAACGACAAAAACATTCATATTTGGGTACGCAGTAACTGTCGGCAAAAAATAGGTGCCACCACCATCAAAAACAAACAAAAAAAGACCGGTTATCACCGTCTTCATCGCTCCGATGCTTTTTCCCCCGTAATGTGGTTCGATAATGTGGAGCGCAACGGCGACAATGCAGCTGGTCATTTTTCGGCCGCGCCGCGGTTACCCCCCCCCCCCCCCCCCACCTCCCATTCATCCTCCCACTTATACATGTTATGTCTTGTGACTTGCTGTAACTGTCATATGCTTATTCATGTGCTAGGGTCTTTCATCCTGGACTTAAATTATCCTCGGAAGAGGATAGTTTGAGCGTGTTTTTTTTTTCCCTCTCCCTACCCAGCGTTTTTCCTTTCTGAATTCTGATTGTAATTTCCCCATTGCGGGACAAATAAAAGGATATCTTAATCTTAAAAAAGACATGACATTGGAATCCAGGTGAAAACTGGAAAGGCAAATCAGGACAACTTATGAACATAGAGCACAACATCAAAAGTAATATTTTTGCATAGTGCCGGCTGGGCAAAACTTTTCAGAAGCAATGATTTGGAGAAACAGTCCTGTTCACTTCAATAATTCCAGCACAAATTGTTTTCCCATTACTTTAAGAAGAGATTATTAAATTAACCCTCCTCAAACCTGAGTCACCTATAAATAAATAAATAAACAATAAGATTGCATTGTGCTCTTTCAATACGCCACAGTAAATCTCACAGTTCCTCATAAATAATCTAATGACATTCAGATAATTGATGTTTCAAACGTTGAAATCTTGAGTGCATCTTGGTCTGATTTCTTTTATAAAGCCTCAGCACATGTCTATCAAATAAGAAGCATTGCAATACTATAGATGATTTAAGTCTCACAATGGGCTGCCCCTTCATATTTTTCCTAATATTTTATTTTCGATACAACTATCTTACATATTTGTACTGCATGATGAATTGTTAAACATGCTTCAATATCAGATCAGAGACGATATCAATCTGGCAGATCTCAGCTTTCATTGTTCATTTTCAACAAAATAAATTAGAAACGTAATTACCAGAGTTGTCGAGAAATGTTCCACATGAGTGCGTAATTTTGCAAAATAAAGATCAAAATGATTCAGTGATTGTGAAACAAATATATTATTTTTGTGTAAGAGTAAAAGATTTGAAATGCTTGTCCCTCGAAAAAGCATACAGCTCCATAAAGTGTCTCGTTCATGAGAGCTGGCGATTTTATGCACATAGGCAGTTTGCTCCTCCTCCCTGTCAAAATACATGCTGACACGCTCACTTCAATATTAGCATTTTGACCTCTGACACTCAGAGGGCACTGCAAAGTCTCTCATTAGTCACAAAATGCAAAGGCACCATTGTATAAAAGGTTGGCAAAAGTGAAATGCAGTCGAATAGTTGCTGTCAGTGCAAAGGAAGGATACGATAACTGTAAGTGGTCATTTCTATTTTTCAGAAACTAAACTAAATTATAGGTATTTCAAGAGGGGAGGACCATTAGCAGCTGCATGGTACACATTGAGATGGCTGATAATTGCGCCAAAGTGAAATGTTATAATGACGGCTGACAAAGGCCTTGCCAAGTCTGTGATGGATTACAATTTGGACACTTAACAACTGGCCACTTGGTTCCACTGACCTGCCTCTGTGTGATATTTTGAGATGTTTCATTTTCTGACAGCTCCAAAAGGTTAGATTTACATAAAGGAAATGTGATGTTGATGAAGACTTTATTAATGAAGAAGGAGCCAGGCCAAAAGGGAAAGCTGGATATTTATATACAACAAACAAGTGGAATCCTGGGCAAGGTATACTATCCCTACCCATCCCTCCATTATCTGATCAGCTTATTCTCACAAGGGACACAGGTGTGCAGGAGCCCAACGCAGCTGACTTTGGGCAGTAGGCAGACTACACCCTGAACTGGTTGGCAGTCAATCGCAGGGCACACATTGACAAACTACTATTCACACCCACAATCACAGCGAGGGACAATATTGAATGTCTACTTAACCTACCATGCATGTTTTTGGAATGTGAGAGGAAACCGGACTACCCGCAGAAAGCCCACACAGGCAGGGGGAGAACATGGAAACTCCTCCCATGAAGGCTGGAGCCTGGATTCAAACCCTGGACCTATGTACTGTGACACAGACTGGCTAATGAGTCGCCCACCATGCCGTGGGAACATACTATAGCTGCATTAATTATGTTCCATTAGTTGTACAGCAAAAGTACTGGACATTCATGCAAAACCCTGAAAAAAACAGTCCCACTGTGAGCAAAGAGGTTTTAAATGAACCAATTATGACTTCTTCTAAATTAATTTAGACTATAGTATGGGCAAACAAACTTCACGTTTTAGAGCATTCAGCAAGCCCAGTAAGTATAATACATGAAATCAGAATAAATGAATATACTGTACATAAAGTCACAACAGTTATTCTACTGCATAGCTAATTAGCGTTTGCATGGCTTCCGTCGAATGATTATGATGCAAATGGTAATGGTTCTTAACTGCTTTCTGAATATGTCATGGATGATGACAAAGGGCTAAGGCACCGTTCAGAGTACAGCATGTGAATCCCAATCTGTTTTAATCATTTTATCTACTCGTTCACATTAAACAACTCGTTTACACACAAAAACAAACACTCAAATTTGAACGCAACACATTCATTCGATCTTTTTTTTTTTTAACGCCACCACGTGGCACTGTGTTTGCAGATGTAAATATGTTCCCATGCGTCAGAGATAATTTTATTATCTCATACTGCCCAAGTAGCAGTGTGGGAAGAGGTAGAAATATTTTGTAGACATGAGGCAACGCTCCTCGATCTCATTTGCATGGTTAAATTACTACTATATCTAGAAGTCAACTTTATGCTTCATGTTTCAAGTGGATTTCAATTAAAGTCAAACAAATGCAGATTCATGGATTGTCAGCAGTCTCCCAAGCACTTTCTGGCTTTTGATGACGTCTAAGTGTGATGTATGCAGAAGAGCATTTATACAGTGGACGCATCAGGTTCGATTTATATACATAAAGAGGCCAAGATCGAATTTGAAAAAAATGGAATTATAAAAAAATCTGATATGTGTCACTTATGGGGGAAAAAAACATGCATGTTGAAGATTTCACATGCTGTACGTATGATGAAGAAATATTGTATAAACTATACACAAGCATGAGTAAAAGATTGATGGTATGTTCACACAACAATTGTCATGTTTTTCTCTGAAGTTGCGTAACATTTTATCAAAAGGAACTTTCTACGACCTCTGCCGAAGCGAATGAAAGCAGCCATTCGCTGGTAATGGCAGGAAGAGCATAATTGTCAACTTCCTAGTCTTACACAGGAAAATGTGTTGAATACATTTCATTGCCCTACTGTGTACTGTGCCCTACTGTGTATCAATTTCCAAAGATGACAGTTTGTAGTGTCAAGGGAAACGCTGCAGCTGTAACAAAGCACTTTACAGAAAACAGCATATTAAAAAAAACAACAAACAAATGCAACAAACCAACAAAATATTTGGTTCCATTCCTATATCCGCTTTGTTGTTTGAAGCAGGTATAAATGAAAGAGGAGCAATCCAAAATCTCTTTTAGATGATACTTTGATCACAGAATGTACGATGGCACTCAAGTCTGCTTCAAGTTAAATTTGAAAATAAATAAGCAACTGTCGCACCCATTGGTAAGTAACTTACACACAAACAAAAAGAATGGTTCAACTCTCCAGTTCCAATTACAGCAACATGGGGCTGTTGCAAAAAACACTGCCCATTTGTAGGCCCAAAAAAAGAAGCGCCCTGTGGCCGTAAAGCGGCAATGGTCGAATAGTGCCGACATTCCGCGACAATAGAAACGGTGATGATGCATGCATGTTCTGCCGAAATGGCCTCACCATCAAACACCAATATTCTCCTTCAATGAATGGCACGACCCAAAATGCCGACGACAGTCAACATCGGGTCCAAACGACACACAATACACATGAAATAACAAAAACGGTGGAAAAATACAAATCAAGGTGAAGAATGACCATATCTCTCGTCGCAGGCTGCCAACTCAAAGGCGCCATCTTCGAATTGAATGTGCAAAAAGATATACTGCTCCAATGTATAGTTTACAAATCACCAAGATAAATGCCATTCTCAAAAACTTACACTTGACCTCAACAAATGTTGGTATTTTTAATTCAAATGACAATCATAATAATGAATAAGATCCAGAAAAAAAGTATTGACGATTGAGGCACTCTGATTTGGCCTGTAGGTGACTGAACGCACCATTGCTCAGATAATCTGTTCCGTGGTGGTGGCATGTCTCAAATGAGGCGGTGCATGAGCAGGTGTGACTGAGTCAATTAAAAGTTTTAATGACAGGGAGGCGATGATGATGGAAAGAGGAGAGAGGAGCGGAACCGCATACCTAAGCGCAGGACTTTGTTCTAACGAGGCTCTCAAGTGCGTCGAAACGCTGCCAAGCTCCAGCTTAAGGCTGACGAACCGTCTATCTGTCGCTGCCAGTTTGCAATTGCTTCGTCTGTGGGGTCCCTTTTAGAAGTTCTTTGAGTGCAAGTTCGAAAGTGAAAGAAATTAGCGAGCACTTTCAATTGTGACTTTGACACAGCAAGTAACATTTGATTGTATTTGACAACCAACACATTTTATTTGTGGCTAAAACCAAGTCGTTTGTATTTTAAGCCCAACTAGGGTATTCCTAACCTTCTACATTGTGTGGCTCGCTGTTGCCATCAACACATCTGGTGAGAAAATGAGTGTTGATTCTTCCAATGGCTGTTAAAAATAGTGACCTAGTTCTGATAAAACCTCTTATTCATTCTTTGCAAAAGCTGGATTGGCTTTCTATCGGTTTCATTTTCATTTTGCGACCAACTTCTTTCTCCTGCTCACTGAGTGGGCCTTGTCCCCAGGCCAGAAGGGATAATTAGATTTGGGAATGCAGGGAAAAAGTCAACGCTGTTGCCAATACAGTAGCACATGCCCAATACGGTGTAGATTATGCAAATCAGCAGAGCTTGCTTCGTTTTGAAATGTTCAGAGATAAACAGAAGGTTCAGACAGAGGACACCAGAAGGAGGCACATCATCTTGCTGTAATAGAGGCTGCATCACTCTCATTAGGTTCAGTGGTTGTTAGAGCTATAGTACGCTGCGTTTTAGCAATGGATACCTATGGAGACGGCATTCTGTCAACAATATGAGTGCTACACAATTGGTGTTACAGTAATCCCTAACTATATTTCGGTTCATGCTTCGCAGTCTAAATTGCCGATAGAGATACTTTATACAGATACTTCCAAAAAAATATACCCACCCTATATATTTTTTGTAAGTTCCATTGCCTTTGCTTGCTCCCAACTTGCCATGTGCTTAAATGTGTTTGTATTGTTTTAAAAAGTTTGTTTCGATCGAACCCCAGGGGTTCGGCGAGTCGGTTTCAGGGATTCGACAGAGCCTCTGCCATGCAGGGTGAGACACACGACTCAACATGTTAATTCGGTATGACACGCCCGCTTGGCCATCACTGGCTGCAGATGATCACATGGCATTGCTTGTCCAAACAGTGCAGTGGGGGGTTTAGTTCGCTTAGTAGTCAACGTGTGACTGTCGTGATAGTACGTCGTACAATTAAAAAAAAAAAGTATACTTATCTCCTGAAATAAATAAATATATTGAATATGACATATATTATATATTTTTTCCCCCCACTCATGAAGGGTTCCGTGAATGTGCATATTAACTGGTAGGGTTCGGTACCTCTAAAAAGGTGAAGAACCACTGCTCTAGCAATTGGTTGTTCAATGAAAAATGTTGATTTTTGCAAACCTCTTTGGCATTAAACAGTTGCATCCGTGCCATACAACTGATGAAATATCAAAGGTGTCACAGTCTCATCTAGATTTTAAAAGTGACTCTGAGACTTAAAATACAATAAACTCAATAAATTGCCATGGCAATACAACAGCGAGTCAAAAATAATTTTCTTCTGCGACTAATTCTTTGAATCGGGCTTTCTGCATGACTGTCAGACTGTACTAAGGCAATAATATGAGCTCGCTAATTTAATGGTAAAGAGGTCACTGGTTTGAACTGATTCCAATGTCAGTGCTTTACCAGCCATGAACCTGACTGCATGTCACGAGGTTGCACTGAGTCATGGAACCTAGCCTTGTTGTTTGTAGTGCTGTTTTTTTTTCTTTTACTCACAAGCACTTATGATTTTGGGTCCTCCTACTTCCACCATGCCAATCCGATGTCGCTGCAAATGAGAAATGAATCATCGTATTTAGTTTAAGAGTGTGCGGCTTACAAAGAATAGCATTGAGAGGTGGAATCAAAATTAATTTGTTCAGCAAATAAATTATTACTCATTTCATGGACAAATAGGGATGGCGGCAGCTGATATGAATCCAATTACCGATAAAAGAAAGAGCAGAGAGTGACATTGGAATTGTTGTGGAGTCTGCATTTAAATTAAAAAAAAAATCAGCTCTTGTAGAGAATATACAACAGGTAAGATAGAAAAGTCAAGAGAGCCAGCTGTACAAAAGCAATAACTTTGGAGACAACACCCGAGTGACCAAAACCGTTAGACACACAGTGGTGAACTCTCTCTCTCTCTTAGTCTCAATCACACACACACACACATACACACACACTTACCACACCATATAGCGCCCCGGGGAAAACCCGCAGGAAACATCAGTTGCATTACAATGCCCAACTTTTATAATCAGACAGTGAATCTTAGACCTGGTTCTTAAGGTACCAAGAGGTGATTGGAAATGTCTTGTGTTTCCCCAGTAGCCGAGTGGGTGATAGGCTGGCCTCTGTCATCTATTAAGCAATCCTATTAACTGAAACTCAAACACCATGCTTCATCATTAAGCTATTACAACTCTGATGTAATCTTGTCTGTTTTATGAATTAAATTACCTGTGTTCTACAAGAATTTAATAGACTCTTTGCAAGAATTTATGACAGCGGCGGGGCGATCATTGAAAGGAAATGAGTAATTCCTCTGGGATTGAAAATGAAACTACCTTGTTTAAGATCGCGCGGGTGAATCGGGAGGCAATTCACATGATTCTGCCCTCCAACAAAAGAGACATGTGCAACGCATTTGGGAAGGGAAATGATTTTAACTACCCTCTTGTATACCTTTGAAGAGAAGCTTAACCCATGCAGCCCCAGAAATTAGTTGCATGTTGAATTTTCATATAAACAACAGTTTCAGATTAAGTCGCCTGTACCCTTTGACAAAGTAAAATCATATCAAAGATTGTTTCAAACACTTGTCTTCTTCACCTGTCTTTTACAAGAGTTCACGTGGAGGGCATGGCAACTTGAGCAAAATAATGTGAAAAACAGTGAGCAGCTGTTGCCAAGCTTCGAAGAAGAATAAATAGCCCCGAGGCATGACTTGATGAGGAATTTTACCCGGGTCGGACAGAACCTGGTACACATTCTTATTTCACCTACTGTTCAGTCTGGGAACATCTCCCTCTCTCTGTCTATCTCTCTCTGTCAAGAAACCATTTGCAGGATTTAAAAGAGAATTGCAAAACAAAGAATATAGAGAAAAAAAAACTACATCCAACAGTACCCAAAATAGGAAAGCTACTGTATGAATTTCAATCAATTTTAACCCGAGTGGTGAAAATAGTTGCTGTGTAAATATTACTCTGCTTGACCCATTTAGCTGAAGCTGTGAAATTCAGTACAGGTACACCACTTTCACATTAACTTGCAGAGGTAATTTGGGGATAATAAATAAATAATGGATTTATAATTCATATTGCATGGTTGAATAAACTACTTCCTGTATTTTAAAAAAAAGCCAACAAACAAACAAACAAACAGATGCTACTCTTTATCTTTTCACTAATGGCTTCATGTTCTAAACAAAGCTCACCATGCCAGCATCCTACAAAGTGGCACACTTATTCTGCCTTGCAAAGTGACTTTCATAACTATAGGTGCAACATTTAAAAAGTGCCAAAGAGACTAGCGAATGACATTTGACTCCTTTGTGTTTGCAGTGTGAAGCAGTGGTTTGCCAACACCTATTTGTTAAACAATTTGTGAAGAAGATTTCAGCACTCAACTGCCCCATAATCATGCTTCATTTGTCTGCTATTCATGTTTGCTCTGCCTGCAGTGACTGACTATGGTGTGCTTACAATACGTGGAACTCTGTGGCTGTTCTACTCTGCACCTTATAGCCACGGAAACAAATATCCATTGTAGGAAACAATGACTGATTAATTGTAACAATGGAAAATAATAAACCATGTTAACTACATTTTTTAATGTGATGCAAACCAATTTTTCTGGATTTGTTTTTGGGCTGATTTTGAATCAACCTTTGTTTTTACTCTAGCACATCAGGTTTTAATAATAATAATAATAATAATAATAATAATAATAATAATAATAATAATAATAATAAATGTAGTATAACATAGCCATATATTTAGTACTATTTAAAAATGTGGGGTTAGGTTCAGCAAGAGGTGCATTTTTTTAAACTATAAATTACAATGCATGGCAAAAACCATATTGTGCAAGCTTTCATGGGTGAAACAAAAACAAAACATGAAAATATTTTTTAAAAATTGGGTGTGCGGGAAAAAAAAACACGTCAAAAATATCTTTAGGGCCACGCAATGCCATCTCTAATCAAGATATGCTGCAATATTGTGCACGACGCATAAATATTTCTTTTAATACCATTACTCTATGCACAACAAATGCAAAAGTTTATCCCTCTACTTGGATCTCTCAAATGTTTTTTCAAACTCAATCCCGTTATTAAAAAAGGAAAGCACTACAAGACAAAATTCATGCATTCAGTGACTATAGAACAATTTTGGTGGTTTCTTGCTAATTAATGAGACAGATCAAAACATTCACTATAACAGCTCCAAAAAACAAATTGCTTGAATCCTTTTCTTGCCCTATTATCAATAAAAGTGTGCCATTCACCTTGTGTGCATAAATGTATTTTATTCAACAGAAATATAGTCATTATATTTTGTTAATATATTTCACATGATTTATTCAACCGGTTTAATTAAATCACCTGTTTACAACAATTTTACAAACCCCATATTGCAGGTGCCTGCAAGCTAGTTCCAATTAGCAAAGGTAAAGCAAGACTTTATCTATATCGCTACTTAATGTCATGTTGTGTTTGAGTTCCAGCTGGAGTGCTGGGTGTTTCCCTTCAGACGCGCACTAGTCTCACAACAGGAATATGCCACGACTTAAGGTCTGTCATTCCGAATACTCCGCGTCGGATAATTCGCCTTGCCAGGCTATTGTTCCAAGTGCAATTTTCTCGAGGGTCCACGATTTTGCTCAGTAGTTTTCTTAACACTTGTTTTTGTATCACTTCATGTACATTGTGGTTTAGGCTCTTACTTTTATTCATGGTTTGTACGATAAGTGATTGGGTCCTCTTGTTCTTTTGAGACAAGCTATTTCTGTTTGAATTGCTTTTTCTTCTTCTCTTTTGATCCTGGTTTATTAGAGCAGCGTCATTGGAGTCCCATTGTGTCCGGAACCTTCTGGACATCCTGACATTAGATCGGGGGTGGCTGGCGTAATCTAAACAAATCACATTTACGTCGACCTACATCATTTCTTGACATTGTACTTCTTCCTTTCGACACTGGGTGGCAATGCTTTTACAGGGCTGGAGAGGAGTTTCTTATGACAACAAAGAAAAACAGTGACCGTAGAGATTTGTTGACGTTGAGAAGCATTGATAAGACTGTCACCTGACTGATTGCAAGTAAAGCTTCTGTTTCTTATTTTATAGTCTGACTATTGGAAAACCTTTCCTTGAGAGTGACTTCATCTGCCTCAATCACCACACTGTTGTTTTGCAGGTAATTGATGATCTTGTGGCATCCTGAATGATGACTCCTGACTCTGACAATGTTGGTTTATTGCCCAAACACACAAAGATACTGTTCTGGGGAAGGAAAACAAATGAAATGAGAACAAGGAGTGTATTAAATGGTTGGATGGATTGATACGTATAATACATTTAATAACAATCTGATGTAGGCACAAGTTTGATATTGTCTGTTGCGGACAGACAGCGAAGTAGACTGCAGAAGGACAATAAAACGGAAGAATCTTAACTGCGCAATAAAATCAATACATCTTGCCTGTTTGCTCGGTAGATGGAACAGTGCCATGGCCTTGAAATGGGATGTTGTTTAGGCTATTGTTGAGTTTTTCTGCTTCAATGAGACTTACACAGAGGCGAAAGTGCGCTAAGACAAGAGTGATTCCTTTCTTTCACCCAAGTGCCTTCAGAGGAGCAACAGGGGATGGAAGGCCCTTGGCATTGGCTGGTGCGTTTAACGGACTGGAAACAAGGCTTTATATTCAGCAATTTATGATCTCAACATCGGAAAAGGAGTATAGAGGAAAGGGGAGGGAATAATGGCAGAGAGCTGGGAGGTGAAATGAAGGACATCGTCCAAGACAAACTCCCATCAGCAGATGTCAATGAGAGATGCGCAGCTAACAGGAACAAATGAGATTGCTTTGATCTCAAATTCACATGTCATTTTAGAAAGGCTCTGCTCGCCATTCACTTTTTGTCTGCCCGTATCTGACACCCAATCTGTACAGGATGTCATTTATTGGGGAAGCTCACAAGAGAAAATTTTACAATATTGAGATAACAACACAGTATCAAATTACAGCCGTATGGAATTTGAAAAAATGTTGTATAATAAATAAATACTTAAAGCCACACATGGTAAAGTTAAGAAAAAAAGAAGGTCAGACATAGGGATGCTGTTCAAACTGGTGCCAGTTTTGGCTTTGCTGAGAAGAAAATCTGTAAAGGGATGAGGAAAAGGGGAAAAAGAAAGATGGGCACTATAACAAAGCAAGGATGACAAAAATCAACCAATCTCTTTTTTCGTCAATGGATGCTACAGCTTCTTGTTGACTTTGAAACTTAGCTTGTAGCCGACGTGTGCTCATTTTGAGCATGACGTCTCTGATCCACTGGTTAAAGGACACTTTGATTCTCTCCTCTTTCATCTCAAACCGCTTCAAACAACAAAGCGTGTGACGGAAAAGTGGTTAGGACTGCACGACTGTTTGTGTTTTATGTTATGTGTTGTGTTTATTTTACTTTATGTTAACTGTTTTGTAAAGCGCTTTGTTACAGCTGCCGCTGTTGTGAAAGCGCTATATAAATCAGAATGTATTGTATTGTATTGTATTGTAAAAATGTTTGCGGGAAGTACTGTATGAAGAAAATTAATGTGGTTAATTTATCTTCCAGGCCATCTCTTGCTCTTCCCCCTGCTGTCTCGCAGTTTAGCAGTTGGCAGAGTCTCCCCATCTACTGACAAAGATTATGTTGGCAGGTAGTAGGTAGGTGATTAATCCGCCTGAGTGGGGAAACAACATTAACCTGCCTCTCAGCATTTGCCACCACATCACCCTGCAGAAAATACATTGATCTAACAGTAAATTACCCATATAAAGGTTTTATAAGCTCTGTGGTATTTCCCATGCAATTAGTGACTGAATTGAACACAAGATGTTCACCTGGAAAGCTAATAATTATCACATCAGCATTGGCACCTGTTAGAGTTCTCAAATCAAAGCTCTAAACTTATAATTTGGAACAAATGCAATGAAAGTCATGTGGAAAAAAAATGGTTTGTTTTGAGCCAAATCTAAGGATTATTGTACATGAGGATGCTAACACTGAAGGATGACTCATGAGGAAACACAGCCAAGCTTTTTAACATTTTATTTCCTGTTGAACAATTTAGTTTAATCTCAAAGAATAAAACCGCAAGACTTCAATATACAGTATAGGCTGCACATTGGCGAGATAGCTAGTTTAGTGCAACATGGACCAGTGGTTTACGCTAATGGAGTGTTTGTTGCTAACAGTCATGACTGCTCACTTTATCCACAAAATCAGTTGCAAAATTGGGATAATGGGAGACATTAGCTAATTACTGGTCCATGGCACTACGATTGTGTACCCCTGCTGGACTAACTACTATTCTAATGACATATACAGATTTTAGTTTAGTTATGACTTTATTTGTTCTAATATCTGTGACCAAAGACTTTTCCTATCAATCAAATGAACGTAATATTCCATTGGATGGTGTGTATTTTAGTTCATGGGAGGAGAAGCTTTCGGGAAGAGATTTCCAACCAGGGTGCTGTGAGACATCATCGGTGGTGCCACACCACCGGGAATTATCCATTGTCATGTAATTTGTCTGGCAATAATTTATGAGCCTCAATAAAGCTTTGTTCACCTCTTAATGCTCGCTGAATATTGTGAGAACATTATAGCAGATCATTTACTGTTAAAGCTCATTCATTAAAAGTTAGAAGGTACAGTAAACCTGCATCCCCAGGTTGCCATTCATCCAGGAGAAGTCATGACTTCAGGCAAGCATATGAGTTGTCAGTTCAATTAAACAGGTGACGATTATGTACACAATGAGCAAGTCAATCGAATATAAGATCAACGCGAGTTCAGTATCTACGACTTGGGTGATATTTTTGTCAGGTGGTGTACTGTGAGATTTTATGATGTAAAATGGGTGCCATAGATCAATATGAGTTGGGAAACACTGCATTAGGGGACATCAGTAAAAGATGCTCTGGAGATATTGAATATTGATCTTCAAGAGGGAAGATGATGGTACTATGTCACTGTCAACTCGTCATCGCAAGCAGCGAGTTATCCCACCTCCCACACACTGGTTCAGTGCTTTTAAATGTTGTTCTTTGAAAATGAGAGGATAGCTGTGTTTGGAATACACTATTTTGATGTAAAAAAGAAAACTGTGACCAAATAAACTACAAAAAAAATACATATATCTACCTCTATATATGTGTGTGTCTGTGTGTATGTGCGTCCGTGTATGTTTTACTACACGAGAGATGTTTTTGGATGCATCTTTTTGCCTTCTACTAGCTATCTTCTTTTACTGCCCAGCCTTCTGCGGTAGGCTCCATCTGTCTTGCTCCCTGTTTGGTGCAGATGGAGCAACATGACAAGGGCATGGAAGCCAATCCATTCGCACCTTGTCATCTGCAGGCATTTCGATCTGCCGCCATCTCGATTAGGGATGGCCGGCTGGTAGGAGATGAGTAGGTGCTTGTTTGTGTATGTCTGCCTGTTTCTCTAGGAAATGCAGGGATGTGATCTATTGCATTGCTAAACTGTCCTGTGACACCTCCCACTTCTTCCTTAATGTCATAAACCTGTCACGGTATGGATATGAAAAATGTTCCAATTTTAACTCCAGTATTAGGGTTATGTTTAAGTGCATAGAATCTGCCTCTTTGTCTTGAAATTCTTTGTACCGTACATAAACGTCCATACTGTATATAGTAGGCCTGTCAGCAGATTCAAATTTCATTTTAATTCTACAATTTCAATTGTTAACTTTCATTTAATTGCACATGTGTCCGTTTTAAATGCTGAATGATATTTTTATTTGAGTTTTCCTACTCGTGTTGATTGCCGGTAACATGAATGTGGACAAATCTCTACACTTGAACCAGAGATGGGTACTTTGCCCTATTTCGCTGGTCCATCCTGTGTCCGCGACAAGGAAACCCTCTTGTCATTGTCCCTCAGTCAAACTTATAAAGCGCTTCCGTGCTTTTGAATTTTGGTTTTCCAATTATTCTTGTGTGATTTGAGTTTTGTGATTTTGGGCCTAAGCCATTTCGTTTTGTGTATTTTTTAGTGTTAAGTTTATCATGGCGTTTGCAAGCGCTTTCTATTCATATTTGGTTTTCCTGGCTTTTTTTTTTTTTTTTTTTACACCCTGCTTACCGAAGTTACATCCGTCAAAAGTTCAATTTGCACCAAAGGGAACCTGTTCAGATTCTTAATTCTTCGTTTGACCAAGCAAGGCCGCAACCTCAGTATCAATCTCTCTGATTGGCTTAATGATGGTGGCTTTGCCCTCATTATCCTTGCACCTCTGACCAGCTATAGCGTCATACTCATTTGTCTTCTCTAGCATCTTTCTCATATGACACTTGAAGTTTATAAGGGACTGTGAGGCCCATTTTGTGTCATGTTGGGGTTGTCTGATTCAAGCAGCATGCAATATGTCAGAAACAGCCATTTCATAAGAATTGTCAAGTCTGACGGTCTGCACCCTCCCGGTGCTTGCAAAGGTTTTCTCCAGGTATTCCGGTTTCTTTCCACAATCCCCAAACATACAGCTTGACGACTCTGAATTGCCCTTTCAATGAGTGACTTTTAAAACACGTAGTCCGGCAGTGTTTGTGTGCAGTCATGGTGTAATAATAACAATAATAATAATACATTTTATTCATAAGCGCCTTTCAAGACACCCAAGGACACTTTACAATAACAAAAAACACAAAACAATATGGGTTGAGCAGTGGCAGTGTAGCTCTTCTCTTGCCTTTGGGTTCGTTTTGTTGCATGATAGTGTTTCACATGTTTTTAATGTTTCTTGCTTTGTCAAGAAGTTTATGTTAAAGAACAGTTAATTTCCATTCCTTTTTTATGGTTCAATTTCACTTTGATATTACAATTGTACTCTGGCTTGCTAGTTGCCATTTGATCCAACTCGGTGAAAGACACATCTCTAAGTTGGTAGTGCTAGCACAGAGATATTGCCTGGTGTTTCATAGTGACAGTTCTGCATCAAGTCTTCGAAGATGTAAACAGACTCTTGACATCGTTGAACTTTAGTACTATGCTGGGCCAACAAAGTTAGTGAGCTGTCTATTGAAACAATCTGGCCTTATGGAGAACTAAAAATTGACCAGGGGCTGTAGTAAGTGAAGAGATAGATGTGTTGAAGTAGTCTTTTGTGTGGTATTAATTTTATTGTTTCATTAAGAGTCCTTAAAATCCCTGCTACATGTTTTATTCTGCCCAACAAGATAACTTGTCCAAACCTTTTCTTCTCAATACCCAAAATTGGAAATCGATTGCACCCCGGGATATAAATGTCTATCACGCGATCAGATACTGAATCAATACAAAACATATTCTATCACCAACAAACTTACTGACAACAGAAAAAAAAAACATTCACGGCTTATTTCATTAACCAAAGTTTGGGCAAGGCTATTTCATGCATTCCTAATCACTAATTTATGAATGTTAATTGACGATTCAGCTCGCTCCTAACTTGAGCAAACAGTTTCACATGCGTTATAGGCACCTGGTGCTGATGAGGGTGAATTTGGAAGCTCAGAAACCAGTTTTGCTTTGTTGTCATAATATCTTGCCTTTAGGGATGACTGACTCATGGTTAACATAACAACGCAGCCTTATTACATGCACAGGGGTATAGCGGAATGAATCTTCACCAACATAATTTGGCGGAGTCATCATATATTTAATGTGTCTTTTAATTGTCATACTGTCGGCAAAACAATACCACCCACTAGAAATAAACTGAATGATGATTTCCAAACTTTCAAAGATTTAATTGGTCCATGTTGTGCTGGAAAATGAATCAATTAAGGCAACCTGCTATGATCTCCCGCAAAAATGTAAATTAAGCTTCAGAGTCACACTAAAATATGCATTAAGGTTAATTAACTCTCTGAACTTTCAACCTATGCACTGCCTCAGAGGCATATTTAGCCACAACAATGTGGTGGCCACAAGGTTATGATCACACATGGTAGGGCTAGGGTAAAAAAATGAAATATTGGAACCGGACTTCAAAGTTTGTCGTGACCTAGACAGAAGTGTTGACTTCCCCAAAGTTGTCTCATCCACAAACTCATGACACCATACTTGGAACAGCTTAGGCGAGTGTGTCGCTTGCCGTGCTGAAAGGGCACAGGGGTTTTGGGGAACTTGTCAGTTGAAATCTGTCAAAAGTACTCAATGGACCTACTGGGACCTAAGGAGTACAATAAGCCAGACCCAGAGGGCTTATCCCGGGAGCTCAGACATTCCACATTGAAATCAACTTTGTGCATCAGAAACCTAACACCCTGCTTGACACCTAAATCCTATTGTTGGTCTCCAGCAAAGTATACAATACACTTGTATTTGCTGTGCTCTGTTTACCTGACCAGAAATAAGGGGAGGGATTAGAAGATCCTCTTCCTCTCTAGTTGTCTCTTCCCTTTCCTTAACTGAAGGTAATCACGTCATCTGTCATTTCTTTAGATAAGCAAATCGCCCCACAGTCTGCTCCTTTCCTAGTGGCTATATCCAGGTCTTAGTCAAAAGGAAGGGAGGTGCTCCAAGAGACTTCCTCAAAAGTTTCCTAGTCTTGTGTGGGTGTGTGTGTTTGTAACTTTTCCCATGAGCGTTGTAGAGGAGCTGGTGGCTGCTATCAAGAGCTCAAACATGACAATGGATGTGAGGTTTGAAGATAACAAATGACAGAGTGGTTACAGTGGATTATAATCTCGCACACATCTCAGTAGGACAACTCAAGTGGCATCCTGAAATGGAATACTGACTTTCTAAAGGTAAATGTAAGGCCCTGTTCAAATGAGATTTTGTAGGTTTTTCAGTCAGCCTCTGTTATGCAGACCGTTTTTAACACGGTAAAAGCATAGCATTTGTGTAGCTGTTTTTGTTTAGAAATGTTTTTTCACATGACGGAATTTTGTGAACTGCTGCAGACTACGTGCTAATAAATACACAACTTTGGGTATTAAGTGTGGGAACATGTTTAAAAAAAAAAAAAGACTCCACTTCTACCTTTATGAAGTTGAGGAATGTCACTTTGCTGAGTAAACAAGAAACACGTTCTGTTTCATAGGACACAATGTTTAGTCACAGAAATATTTCCCAAAGTGAAACTGTATCACTTTCTTTCAGGTTTTTAGCTGAAATGCCAGAGCATGTCATTCCAAATCCTCTCTATTTTTTTTTAAATCGTCTTCAGAGCCAAGAGGTTAGCATGACAGGAAAACGGGAAAGGAAAAGGAGGGTAAACAGATCTTGCATTCAAAGCCTATGACTTGCATTCTATTCTTTACGCTCTGATAAGCTTCTACAAGCTTATCTGCAATCATTTGTTTGCACAGCCGAACGAGAACTATTTGGCAAATTGCAGTCTTGGAATTCCCTAAGTTGTCTTTATGTACATTTCATCAAGTGTAGTCTACTTATGGTAGAAGATGGATGGCCCGGTGTTTGCTGCATTCACAAGAGACACATACTCCCACAATGTGATATTTGAAATCCCAATGAGAAAACGTTTTACATACTCAAAGTGACAATATTTGCGGCTCAAAGGTTTCTCTGCTTCACCATTTAACAACTGTCATCTTCTTTGAGAAGGCATTCTTGAGGGCACTCAATATTTCTTCCAGAGTCTGATTGAAAATCCTGAATGCCTAGTTAAATGAATGGATGCAATGCACTTCACCTCACAAAGAAATTCAGAAAATGTAGCATTGAATCTTTGTTGTAATCAGAAAGTGCCGCATGTTTACTTCAGGTTGAGCAATTATCACCGTTCCAAAGACACCATTGTTTACCAATGAAATGTTTACCGAGAAAACAATACCTCGCTTCTTTCTCTAACGTTCTGCGCAAACACTAGTTTAATATGCATGCTGGACAACACACTGAGTCTTGGGAAAATGAGTTAAGAAAAGACACAAAAGGACTGAATATATGATTCAGTGTCGTGAGATCAACATAAAAAAAAATACATACAGTAACACACTGAGAACTGTGACAGACAAATGTATTGAACAAATTGATTTCTGGGAATGATTGTATGACTGGAAAAAATAATCTTTTTTATTTTGGTACTGACTGATCTGCTTGCATTTGGGCCAAAGTAGGCAGTGACCCGCCCGATCCAGCAGATCGTGAAAATTTGCTCTCTGCATTAGCACCCACCAGCAATGTTGGCACTTCGGTCAAGTAAAAGTGCAACAACATGGACTAGCACATCATAACTTCATTTTTTCAGGATTATTCAGGCTCGGCGGCGGCCTGGGCGTTTTATTTTGTGAGCATTCAGATGTACTGAACTCCATGACATACTGTAAATGCATGTGCAGCAAGAAAGGTATTAGGCTCTCTACGTTGTAACTAGTCCAATTTTCCCTCTGTGTATTGATGACTTGAATATTCATACTGTATATGATATCAATAGAATCATTCAGTTTAGTTTTTGTCGTATAGGCTCCAGTACTCAACCACAATGAGAGACCGCTTAAAAGAATTACTCGAGAGGACTCAGGAGTTTCCGGATGCGGGAAGTCTGAGTTCCAACACCCTGTCTGAGGATGAGTTTGACACTGGCAAGTCTGTGGTTGTCGGCGTCATAACACCAGAGGCTGTCCTGTTTGAGGAGGAGCCAGTCATCGAAAATTTCCTGTCGGAGGTTCAGCAAATCCGAAATGATATTGTTACACTGGAGACTGAGGTGAGGTTCGCTTTGAACAATGGTTCCAACCTGTATTGAGCCAAGGCACACATTTTACAGACCTCACAGCGCACCAGCAACCAAGAATGTTAAAAAAACAAACCTGGGAGCCTATCCCAGCTGTCTTCGGGCAGTAGGCGGGGGACACCTTGAATCGGTTGCCAGCCAATCGCAGGGCACACAGAGACGAACAACCATTCGCACTCACACTCACAAATAGGGACAATTTAGAGTGTTCAATCAGCCTGCCACGCATGTTTTTGGAATGTGGGAGGAAACCGGAGCACCCGGAGAAAACCCACGCAGGCCCGGGGAGAACATGCAAACTCCACACAGGGAGGCCGGAGCTGGAATCGAACCCGGTACCTCTGCACTGCGATGCCGACGTGCTAACCACTGGCCCACCGGGCCGCCCTATATATATATATATATATATATATATATATAGTATACTATAGAGTCGCTATACTCTGGAGCCACTTATTATGTGAAATTATTAACACACGATTGTCATTTCAAATGTTATTTTCACATTAAACCACAAGAGGGCGCTCTCAAGCTGTGTTCAGTCTGACGTAAGCAACGCAGAAGAGGAAGCGGCGCATCGTCTACCTCCCGAGTTGGGGTAGTTGCTAAAAGTGACACCGAGGATAAAGATTTCATTGGATTTAGAGATTTGGAGTGAAACTGATAGTTTGGTAAAAATGTTAGCATGTTCTTTATGCTAGAGTTATCTGAATAACTCTTAATATGTTACGTTACATGACTGACATGCCTGGTCATGTCAGTAATGACGTAAGTATACCGTACACTTCTTCTGCCTGTTTTATTTTTATTTTAAATTGTCTTTCAAGATGACATGTATGTTTTTGGTGTTGGATTTCATTACAATAAATTTCCCCCAAAAATGCGATTTATACTCCGGTGCTACTTACATATGTTTTTTTCTTCTTAATTATGCAACGTATAATCCGAAAAATACGGTATATATATATATAGAGAGAGAGAATCATTTTTGCCAATTGGGTCTAGTTTTTGAGATATTCCATACTTTTTTTTAGAGAAGTGCAAATTTTTGGACAAATTATGAGAAAGTGGCTAATATACCTCGGCGCCCCCTAATGTCACATGGCTCCCACGGCACCCTGATTGGAAACCACTGACTCAGAGAATGTGTCAGATGCTTGCATTGGTTTATTTGTGATATCCAACTACTAGAAAAACTCTCTGAAATCTCAACCAGGTCCTTAAATTCAGCCAACAGCAGAAGATGTTGGTTGCAACTATGCGGCGTTTTAGTATCATGAAAAAGGAGAGCAGCATAACGAGGGACATCAAGCTCCAAGCTGAGAGCATCCACCGACGTCTGGACAAGCTTTCCAAACAAGTGCAAAAAACAGAAGAGCAGCAGGGTCCTGCTGCTGTTACAACGAGAATACAACGCTCCCAGCATGCAGCCATTTATCTCAAATTCCAGCAGGTTGGTAAATAAAACTTGCTTTGTTTGCTTAAATGGTCATTTCTTTTTGTTTCTCTTTGATTCTTATAAATAATGACATAACATTTTAACTGAGCAGCCAGATCTCAGAACAAATAAGTGATGCATCTTTAGCAAATAAAATATACACCCTTGGGTATATAAAAGGTATAAATCAAAGTTGACAAGACCGATTTTCTGAATTGAAGAGTAAAGTTGGTACAACCAATAACTCTAATTTATTCAATCAATTTACTTTATGACTGTTTTTTTCTGCCTGCAGACTCCATAAGAGATTAAGATGTGACCCAAATGTCTTCTTATTAATTTCCACCTTCCTTTTTCATCCTCTTCCTTTTAAAAAAAAATATATATTTTATGCAGGTAATGCGACAGTATAATGAAGGACTGTTGACCAAGCAGGAGCGCTGTAAGCACTTCATTATCCGGCAGCTGGAAGTCTCGGGAAGGGATATGACCGAATCGGAGGTGAACGAGATGGTCGCCACCGGAAAATGGGAAGTCTTCAATGAGAACCTGTTAAATGATGTCAGAATCACTCGGTCCCAACTATCTGAGATTGAACAGCGGCACAAGGTGACAGCAGCAAACAACTCACATTTTGGTCTGATTGTCTTTTATTCTGTTTGTTATTATAACCTATTGTGTGCTATTTAAAGTTCTAATCATTTTCAAGTGTCAGATTCAAAATTGATGACTCTTTTATTCTAGCTGTGAATTTCTTGTCTGTAAATTAATCCGACAGTGGACGCAAATAACAATAGATTTATGGCTTTTGTGAAAATAGGAAATATCACACCAAAAGTCAAACCTTTTTCCATTTACAGTATTTACATTTTGGATAGAGATAATTTGTCGGAAGTGGAAACTGTTTGCATTCCCAGTTTTCTGCATTGCGGAACAGTAGTCGCCAAGTCCTTTTGAGTTCTGATTGACACGCTATCTATGCTGTATGCTACTATCCTTCAGGAGTTGTTGAGCCTTGAAAGCAATATGAATGAGCTGAGGGACCTCTTCATGGACATTTTCATGCTCGTGGAGGAACAAGGGACCCGCATTGAGCACATACAGACCAATGTAGAGAGGACCCAGGATTACGTGGCAGTCTCTAATGAGAAGTTCAAATTGGCCGCCCGGTACAAAAAAAAGAACCCTCTTCGTCAGATTTGCTGCTGCTGTTGCCCTCCTTGGAAATGCTGCTTTTAAAGTTCTATGAAATGGAATCCGGCATTTCGTATGTAAGGTGTCTCACTTACCTGTTGGGAGTAAACAACATTGGAATCGAGTGCCATTAAAGTGAAGGTTATGGTACCGCGGTTCTTGCTGTTGAGCACAGCAATGGCGAAGACAGATTCAGCAGAGCATAGAAAACAATTAAGGGGGAGGCCAGCAATTGATATTTGAGGCACTTATTTCTTTGAAGAGAGTGTGAAGTGACTCCTATTGGAAGAGACAGTTCACTGAGTGCTCTTCACCAACATCGACTACTTACTGGAGACCTTCAGATGTCATCAGAGAGGTCACAAACGAGACTTCTACCTGTGCAACTGCCACTGCTTCTTCACAAATTCCATTTGTCATTTTTTTTTCGTTCTACCAAAAGCACAAGAAACCTTTTAAAATGCTGTATTTCGGCAACGCACTTTCAGCTCGTATTTAACATTGCGATTCATTTATATTGTTTCAGATTTTGATAATAGAAAAAAAGGGAAATGTTTTCAGCATGTATTAACACAGTAAGCATTTATTTCATAGTCTGATCATTTCATATCAGTTTTTGCAGTGGAACCTGGCATGAATAGTCTTCTTGTTTCAACAGTTCACTGTTCTAAATTGTGAAGTGTAATTTAAAACATTGCCTGGCAAGTTAAAAAAAATGATTTACAATGGTGCAGTCTGACTGGCATGGATTAATTCAATGTTGGATTATTTCGTATGGGGATAAAACATATGTAAAGTGTTGACTTATATATAACATCCCAAAAAGAATTTTGGTCCAATGTAGATTTCCACTGCAATATCTGACCAGATGACAAAGAAAGATTTGGATGAATAATTCTGTTGCATATCAATAAGTATTGTTCTTTCAATTTTTTTTCATTATAATATTGCTCTGGTAATAACACATTTACACTGGACAGTGTGTCATATAATTAACTATTTTTTCCAGCCCGCGACCCTCATGAGGATAAGCGGATCAAATAATGGATGAATGGATGTATTTTTTCATAATTCATTACGGCATACATTTACATGTACCAGTGTGGGACAAATAAAGGATATCGTAATATCTTAATTTACAATGTGACTTTTAATGATCAGGTAATGGGTGGATGGATGGATTTTACAATGCAATAACAATGTAATATCTGCCACCAGTGGCAGATATATTAACCCAGTAAAAGCATATTCAGTGAGAGATGCCCCGAGATGCACAGAAGACAGGTGACTTGGGTGCGGCAATACGAGACCGGAAAAACGGGTTTGTCTGCTACTCCCACAACCGTGCCTTCAATTCCCACAAGACCATCTGTGTAAATAAAACCGTTAGCTTCCGCTAAAGATGTGTACTTTTTTTTCATTGAACGTATTGCTGGTAAAAAAAATAAAATAAAACAAAACAAACATGAAACAACTTGAACAACAGCAATGTTAAGGCTGACTGGCAGGATTGACATTTAATAAGTCAGTTTGACATTTTCTCCCAGACACTGGCCATTCACATGACATCTAATAAACGCTACCTATCAATATGGTGTTTTATTTAGGGAACATGTTATTTACAAGGATCCCCTGGGTCTAGTAGAGGAACCATGTGGGATTTCTGCCAGGTATTTACTGGCATTTCAGAGGCATCAGAAACGTGTTTTTTTTTCCTGAGCCTTGCACTGATTGGGGTGACATTTTTAAAGGAGAACATAAATGTCTTTAGCGCGTGATCTTCAAAATGGAAACGAAATGACAATATATGACTATGCTGCTCGTCAAGCATACTGTGCTGTATTACCTCACCCCAAAAATAAATAAATAAATAAATACATAATACAGGTTCCAGAGCAGCAACAATGCCATCCAGTGTTCACTCACATAGTTGCCAGTTGAATGTACAGTAATCATTGACTCTAAATGAGAGTGACAAAGGCTGATTTTTATTTATTTTTTTTACTTACACTTGAATCAGATTGAGAATCGTCCACTTTGTAGGTTGTAGTTGTATCACAGAATTGTACTTATTTTTTTAAAATAGTTAATGGCAGGTGATGACAATCTTAACAATGGCAGTAGAGAAACCTTTGTTGAAGAATTGTTGATACCAACTGAAGGCCATCAGCCAGCTTCATTCACACATTCCCCTCAAGTCTCTCTTGAAAAATGTCTTCCCACCACGTCATTTTTACAGCTCCTACTTAGCTTTCATTTATTATTTTTTTCCCTACCTAAAGACCAAGTTGACGTTACTGCATGGTTTTATTAGGCCCATTTGAAAACTGAAAGCTAGAAATTTTGTTCACACCACCTCGCACTCGTTTTTTGCACTGTCATACGTGTCAACTTGTACGTTTTCCCTGTATTGTATGCGCTTTTTTGATCATTTCAAATCATTTACGGCGTATTACAACTTTTACACGGGGTTGGGGGGGCAATTGTGAACCAGTCTCACAAAGACCATTTTGGCTCAAATCCAGATAGTCTCACCTGCTGGTAGCCAACGACAATACCATCGTTGATCGCTACTATTGTCACGGCAAACCAGCAAAAGTAATCCTCAATCGTATATTTTTTTTCATCGTTGCTTGATTGATAAAGCATGATGTGCGCATGCGCGTTAAGCCCCTGTACGCATTTTTATTGCTTTGTAGGGGGAATCGTAATCATTTATAAGAGCAGCTATTAGCCAAGGTTGACAGGTATGCAGTGTGTAAGGCAGTTCTAATCTCAATAATTATAGAATGTAGCTTTAGTCTGAGTATAGTCTCTCCTGTTTCTCCAATATTTATGATATGATTAAATACATATTTACTGCGATGGTGGTGCCCCCCCCCCAAAAAAATCATACACTTTAATCTAGTAACTCTGACAACAAAACATGGCAACAACAAAGCACAGAGAATAGGATCAAGGTGCAATGAAAATACTTTTGTCCTACTAAATGGTGAGGAAAATATTCTATGTATGAAGTTGTTTTCTGCTTTTAGGTTACCCTCCTCAAAAAGTCCTTTGTTCCAAAAGTATGAACACACATCTGAAGAAATTTCACAGCTCTAGCATAAGCTCGAACATACTGTTCTTTTCTAGTGGTCACCGTTGAAGTGTGAGCTGTGTTATTTGTGAGATTTCATCTAACTTTGCTAATGCACCAAAAGCAGGCCGATAGCAAGCTTTGAGCACACCAAACCGATGTGACAATTGCCGCAGTGTGCATCCGAACCGGGAACTGAATGATATTTCAGCATTGAAAATGTCTTATTTTCTTGCTGCATTTATTTAAGAGATCAAAAAGGCAGTTTAAATACACACACTTCTTTTTAATTGTATTGTATTCGTATTCATTTGTATTGTATTCATAAGTTCAAAAATGCATAAGCTGCTCAGGAGCAATAGATGCGGCCAGTAGAGGGAGCTAATATCCAATTATTAAAAGAGGCATTTTTCAGGCCTTGGCAGACATTGTGCCTTATGCAAACATCTGTGGCACACATTGGAACGGAGGTGAGGTGAAAATAATTTGAAATGTGGGAAAATTAATTTGTCTCTGAGGGCTTAGTCACACTTTATGTTAATGGTCAGGAATTGTGGTCTGTGATAGGAGATATTGAGAATGCACTTTACATTTCGTGGTGAAATGTGTAAGTCTCTTTCTCATTCCATATACGTATTTTCAAAGGCTAACAAAAAAAATGGTCAGTTTTTTTTTCTTAGCAAGTTATTCTTTTGACCTTGCGAAATAGCTCACAGGCTATGATGAGCAAATAAGATGATGTTGTCTGAGCTTAGTCGAGTCAGTGTACCACGAAATATGATCTTGACTCCATGTTCTACTTTGCCCTGTCGACAAATAACACAGAAATTGATTAGATGGCTCCCAAAGTTTCATAATGTTATTTACTCGATTGGATAACAGAGAGGAAACCGTGTGCGGTCCAGTGCAGATACGGTAAGTGCATTCAGCACAATTCCTGCTATCATAATCAAAAGTGGAAAGTTGTGTGTAGTCTACAAGTCAAATGTAATTGTGCTGTTGACATTAAGATTTATTGCATTGTGTGCATATCAGATCGTCTGGTCAGGCCAGACAGAGCGAAATGTCTTTAACCAGCACCTCGCATTACACCACAATGATTTTGTCAATGGGTTTGGAACACTCAGTAGAATGCAGAACACACACATCTTAATGTGTACAATTTCAAAGCTATTTAACACAGATAGAAAAACGTTTTATTTTAACATTTATTCATGAAGTCACTTTTGCAAAATTTCAAGTATGTTTTTGATATGTGTAGAATGTAAATTTCGTCAGATGGGACAAATAAAGGATATCTTATCAGGGTTGGACAACTTAAATGCTGAAGATGCACACAATTTTTCAGAGTGATGTAAGACAAAAATTATATTTTAAACAAAGACAAAATTCTTGCAAGCGTTCAAAATACGTGCACTTAATATATTTTAGTTTTGCAATACATTTTCCAATGCATGTTAAAAAGATCTACTATCCTAACCCAACAAAAATGGTTTGAAGCAAACTCCACAATAAACACATGCTGTATTTTTTTTCCCAGTGCAAAAAGGCTCTTTTACATCAATATTACCTTTCAGGGACAGCACAAAAATGCTGAACAAATTCTGGGATTTTCTTTCCCCATATTTCTCCCCATCTTTTATGGAATAATATATTCAGTGTTCATCAGCATGTTTTTAATATTTTTTTTTGGGGGGGGGGTAATTTTTTTAAAAAAATTTTTTGGGAAAATAAATCAAGGGACCACTCAAAGTGCAGTTACAGGCCACGTGCAGCCCCCGAGCTGCAAGTTACCCAACCAGTAGTATCCCCTGAGACCAAAATATTCAGTTTCTCCACATTGTGGATAGTTTTGCTTTTTGTGTTGCCATTTCAACATTTTAAGCCTTTTAAATACAAAAACTATAATTAAAAAATACTGACATGGTGCTACTCAAGACGGCAAAATATGCATCAGTAATTATATGTCTGGTGTCATCATATATTGTTTTATTCTTGGAGCTAAATTCTTGAGTTTGGTCTTTCCAATCTTCTCTCTCTTTAGAAACAAAAGAGTGTTGCATTTTACAACTAATGTGTAATTCAAATGTATTTATTTTTGCTTTGTCTCTTCTCACCCCTCATTTCCCATCACATCATCAACTTCATTCAATGATCAATTGTCGATACCACTTGTGGTATTGTGGTGAGCTGGAGCCAAGCCCAGCTGATGAAAGGTGAAAGGTGCACTGCACCCTGGCCTCGTAGCTATTTGCACATACTCACATTCACATCGTCACTTCATGGGAATTTAGGCGACACTAGCAGTGACTCACTTTTCGTAAAGCAAAACTGAGATAACACTTTTACGACAAAATGACAACACACGTGAAACATGATTTGAAGGAAGCATGTTTGAAACAGACTGCACAAACTCTTTAAATAAAAAATGATTTATAATCTTTATGTTGTGAAGTATGTTTCCGATGAAATATGACCCTCAGCATGGGAACTGAGACTGCCCCAACCAAGTGTCACAGTGTAATGGATTACAAGTGGCTGGGTTCCAGTCGGGAACCACCTCAGGGTCTTCATAAAGCTCCCGACTCCTGGCCAGATTTTTGTTGGCCTCACACAACCGCATATTCCTTTGCCCTCAATCTGACAGACAGTGGGTTTGATTTAAAGAAAAGGAATAGGCACAACCAATGTGTAAAACTGAATAAGTATGAGAAGATGTACATCTTATCCTTAATAATGTAAAAATGCTTTGCTGAATTTTGTTGAGTGATCAAAATTATTGTGAATACCACCGCTGGTACGGATTGTCTCACCAGAAAGGATTTATTGTATGTTTTTTTTTGTTTTTTGTAGTAATATTTGGCCCTTTCCATTCTTCCCTTGTATCAAACCACATTGCTGGTTTCACTCAAAAATGAGCACAACAGCAAATAACAAGTCATACAAATGATTAATTTTAGTGAATTTTGTTCCAGTTTTTTAAAAGAACAGTTAGCGTATACACTGCGATTTTTGTTTGCATTTTTATTTTTATTTTTTTCTCAACAAACATTCACCTGTTTGAAGAAATCGGTGAATCGAAAATGTATACTTTTAGAAAGTGGAAGTACTCTGAGAAAAAAAAAAAACAACTCTTTGCTTTGCTGTGAACGAGACATGCTAACCACGATTCCATTTCGCTGTCAGAGCTGATGATGAGGAAAAAACGTTTTTTTAATTTTTTTTTAAACACTATAATTCTCGGAATCCCATTTAAGTTTAGTGGAGCAGATTTTGTTTAGATGAATTCATTTACTTTCTCTTGCATTCACTTGTGTCTGTTTCAAAGAGGTGTATGGAAGAGCTTCACCCTAACAGTGACTACAGACACTCGCGTACATTTAACTGTGCTGTGTTGGGAAGATGGAAGTGGGGAAGAAAAGGCGTCTAATCATGAATACATTATCCTTCATCTAGAGCCTAGCTATTCTATTTACAATGTATTTCTGTGGATCTTTATACCCAGTTAATGAGATTTCAAAAATGTGAAATGAATGGCATTTAAATTGCGATTCAGTGTGGAGGAGGGCATTGGAAAGGGGAAGGATTCCACCCGAAGACACAGAGCTATTACTGGACTTGCTGCATTTGGTGAACAGAGCAGTTATGGGAAATGAAATCAACAGCCTCATTGTGTGAAGACTAAGAATTTCAATCGAGTGAGACTTTTTTTACACAGCAAAACAACAACAAAAATGCAGCTTGAGTGAAAATATGACGCCGCAGTATAATTTAGCCTTTTAAAATTCTGGTATGTTATATTCAGTGAAATTTAAAGCCCGTAAAGATGGATTTACAATGCATGAATGTGACGATACTACACACTCAACACTGCCTCGTTCTGTCGTGACAAAGGTTTGCCATTTGTCAGCTAGCTCATTAGCTTGTACCTAAAATTTGCAATAAACAGTCAACTCCAGTGCACTGCAGTCAATGAAAGTTAATACTGTAATACCAGCTGAATGGAGCTCTGAAGTGACATCTAAGTTTCGCTGAAGTCTATGCATTACATAATGATTAATGTTTGACGCAAAATACAGATTTTAACTTTCGCTGTCATTACTCTTTATTCATTTTCTCGTACTTATAGTCTTCATGGTCACGAGTAAGCTGGGATAAACTCTGCAAATGATGGATTCAGAAGAAGGTTGCATTAAACAATATTTATTTTAACCCTGATTTAAATAAACTGACAGTTTGAGCAGTTGGTGTGTCATATGCAGAAATATGATGAGATGTCGTGATCATTCGTAATTTGAGCAAGAGTCAGATATTAAATAGAAGTGGTATAAAAATGGACCCTTGTGAAACCCCACGATAGAGTATATCTCAGACTCATGACTACCAACTGAGACAAAGTACAGTGGCTCCACGCTATATTGCAGTTCACCTTTTGCAGAGTTGCGACATTGCAGATTTTTATCCAAGTGCAATTTTTGCTAACTGTTTTTTTTTACAGTTTCCAAACCCGCATTGTATTCCAATTGACTTCAAGCGTTTTTTTTTTTTACAGTGTTATTATATGCATGCTGGTTGTTTTTTTTTTTTTACAGCTTACAAATCCGCATTGTTTTCCGTGTCCTGACTGGTTCAGTCAACCTTCAGACTAAGTTTAATCATTTTTTCTTCCCTATATGGTAAAAAACAGTACATTTTACCCACACCATAAGGGCTTCTGACCTGTTCCTGGGCCAGCATAATTAACCGACATAGTAATTCCCTTAAAATGTCAAATACATGGATCTATAGATTTATTACAGATTCTTTGACTTTTATGCCATATACAATAATTTATATTTGCTTATATTATGGTTTTTGGTCAATGAGGCAAATTTGGAGCAGTCGTCTGCTGAAGGCTTAACTAAAAGTCTTTTTTAGATGGCCAGAGACTATATTTCCCGATTGATAGATCTGTTACGATCAATGTTTCACCATTGCTTTGTGGGACAAAATTTTAGTTTGAACCTTGTTTTCTTCTAATGTCAGAATGTGTGCATTCTTATGGTGGTATCATATCATCACACGCACGCAGTATAAATCCACTTTCATTGTTCTTCCTCCTTGGGACATTTTTGCTTGCACGCCACTTAGTTCCTCCCCACTGGAGCTGCTGTGTCTGTCTTGGTTGCACGGATGCTGGATGAAATCCATACGGAGGAATCCCGTGGAAGAAAATACAGACATCAGCCCATGATATCAAAATAACGCAGCTGCCATAGCATTCATAAATACTCACAGGACATTTTGACGAAGGAACAGATGGTTTTTGAATAGGGAAACATTTTTCAGATGATGGTTTTAAGGGCTTTTGGAGACAGTGTTACTTTTTCTTCACAGTGGACATCAGGAACCAAGTACTGGTATATAATCTATCTTGTCAGACATCCCACGGTGAGATGGAAACATCTCAGAAACGACATTCATCGCCATCATTTCCAAGAAGTTGTACCTTTTGAGATACTCAATCAACAGTGGCTCTCTCATTAAAAGTCTACAGAAGAAATACAAGCTGTTAATAGAAAAAAAAACATACAGGTATGCTTGTAGACAATCGACAGCAGTGATGGACAATTTTAATGTGTGGGCCACAAATCTAAGCTGTGCCAGACTAAGCCGGTGTCGATGTCTGATCTAAAGTATGTGAGATTGTATTTTAGCACACTCACATGTTAAAAAACAATACCAAGGTTCACACCAAATGTCCCTTCACGCCAGCCATTGGGTAATTTAGAAGAATTGTAAAAGTAATACAAGCTGTTGTGTGACATCGCTTTGCTGACAGCTGTTCACGAATGGAGAAAAGTTTAGTACATTGTACCATTTAAGGAGGGCACTGTGATAGAATGATCCTACACAGGTGCTGAAATCCATCCCCTTCACAAATGACACTATGGCATGCAGAGTTACTGAAATATGTGCTGATACAGAGGAGCAACTGTGCCGTCCCACGGGACTCAGCTGATGATTACTCCCTATCACTCAATATATGGTTCGTTTTCAAAATAATGTGTAGTAGACTTCACCAACGAGATGATACCAAAGCACAGCTTCATTTATAGCTACCTGAGAAGTCCATCATGGCGAGACCACGGAAGTACCCCTTTTGTTAAAATAGAAGTCCAGCATATGTTCACCGTCCGCAGTGGCTGTTTCACCATAACCCCGTGGCCAAATCGAAAACTCTGCCTCTCCTAAAGCCTCTCACCATCACTTCCAAGCCAATAAATAACATAAAAGTACATGCTCTGAATGACGGAATGTCCTGACGGTTGTGTCATGAGAGCAATGATACCTTTGAGCATCTTCTTTGCCATCCCTTGGCTCTCCAAAGGAAGCTGATGAGCTCATGTTTAAGAGCTGTTAGACAGATTGGTGAATTTTCCGGGGAGGCAGATGCAGTTCTTCATGGATAATTTCTTGTCCAGCCAATCCTTGATAAAAACATTATAATGGGTCAGTATAGCAGTGACTAGGCAGGTGACACCGTGAACCGGTGAACAGCCAATCGCAGTGAACACAGAGACGAACACTAACACCTAGGGACAATTTAGAGTGTTCCATTAACCTGCATTGCAAGTTATGCATGTTTTTGGAATGTGGGAGGAAACCGTAGTACCCGGAGAAAACCCACGCAGGTACGGGGAGAATATGCAAACTCCAAACAGGAACCTCTGCACTGTGAGGAACAGGTAGACCACCGGGCCACCCCTTTGTACGGAAGAGGATTAGGGCCAATGAAGAAAGAAAAAATAAGGTTGGGAAGATTCTCACTTTAATCTCAGAATTCTGACTTTAAATTCTGACATCCTACTCCCTTGAACATAATAACTGTGTTAAATGAAGACTGATTTCTTTCTTTTTACTTTTTTATCTACATTATTTTCTGTCAAATTATTACTGTATATGTTTTATGTTCAATAAACAAACAAACAAAACAAACAAAGTCAGAATTCTGAGATTAAAGTGAAAATCTTGCCAAACTTATTTTTTCTTTCTTCATTGGCCCTAATTAGTCCTATACACATAATAGTAAATAAAGAAAATAGGTAATTTTCTGCACATTAACATTACTTAACTTTGATGTTGATTTTTTATTTTTATACAATACTTTGTTTCAGCTGCAATTTTAACTACTTCTCCTGTTCTTTGGTTGAGCGGTTTTCGCTACATTTTGCTCTTTGAAAATTTGCAGCAATAAAATGATTTTTTTTTTAGAGACAACTACTCTCACCCGGGTTTGAGGTGTTTTGATCTGCACTAAAGCCTTTTATTGCATTCCATGGGTAAAAATTATCCGACCTAACAACAACAGCAAGTTATGGAGCTTTGGCACATTTGCCAGAACTATGTCACGAATAATTGTACAAATTTGTGAATGAACTTGGCATGATTCGTTAGAATATACAGTACATTTATCACAAATTTTACACTTTTTTAATTTCCGAAGAATGTTTAATGATCATTTAAATACAAAGCAGGCTGTCCACAGAATAAAGTCAAAACTGTCGGCATTTAAACAGGCTTCATTTTTTTCCCCTCCGATTATTTCCCTCATTTTTACCTTTCTTCTCTGTCTCTCCACTCTACGTCCAATTACTCATGGGTATTTCTGACAGCTGGTTTTGCTGACACGTTTGCTAACAACGGACCGGTGAACACAGACCACTCAATCCAGCACTGTCCAAATATTTCAGACTGTTTCCATTCCAGATTTGAATCATTGGAATCACCGCTGCATTTCTTATTCATGTTTTTATAAATTATTCTCCCTGATATGAGCCCCAGTCACGTAAGGCAAAACTGGAGACAGTCTCACACTTTGATGGAGAGATAAAGACACAGAGGAAGTGGGAAAGAACAGTATTAATAGACGGACAGCAAGGGTGAAAAATATTAGCAGGGTTGACAGGCATGATGTAAAAAGGTTCTGTTCTGCCTGGCACAAGGAATAGCTATCCGGTGTCCAGCCGTGACTCAAGAGAGCGTTTGATAGAATTGGAAGTGAGTTACATTTTACTTGTTTTTACTTTGCATGAACCCATATTCAATTTTGAAATCGATTACCAGATTATATAAAAATAGTATGAAACATCTTTTGCAGAGTTCGCATGTTCTCCCCCGGTGTGGGTTTTCTCCGGTTATTGCGGTTTACTCCGACATTCCAAAAACATGCATGGCAAGCTGAGTTAACAGTCTAAATTGTCCCTCGGTGTGAGCGTGAGCGTGGATGGTTGTTCGTTTCTGTGGGCCCTGCAATTGGCTGGCAACCGGTTCAGGGTGTCCCCCACCTACTGCCCGAAGACAGCTGGGATAGGCTCCAGCACACCCTGTAACCCTTTGTGAGGATAAGCGGATCTTTTAACTTCAGATTTAATTGATGTGTTCGACAGTATATTGTCCATGTTTCTCCAAAAACAACTCCTTCCAAAAAAAAAAAAGTGTCTCTCTCAAAACCAATCTCTTTGTAAATGTATGCATCAATTGATATTTGAGGATATGTCTGTGTTGACAACAAACCAATCCCATATAAACACATTTTAGATTATAGTAAATATGACGAGTGAGGGCATTCCGATTTAGTTTGAGAGCATTACTCTCCTATAATCTCAGCAGATGTGTGCCTGGCCCCGCCGTATTTCTTCATGCACTAACATTAGTAACCACCACCTTGCATTATATAAACTTAAAGTAATTCCCAAAGTCTACAAAGTTGAAGCAACAAAATGTTATTAATTGCACCCGCAAACATGCTCAAGTCTGAATGAGGCAGCACAGAGTGAATGGTGGCTATCAATGTGAGTACACCGTAATTAACCCCATGAGTAGTTCAGCTGATTTCATAAAACACATGACATTTAAGATGTGAGTAAGGTTCATTGTGTAATGGTCTGATGATGAAAAAGTGAAGGCATGAATCCAAAAGATTTGTCACGGCATCGGGGTGTCCTGCTAGACGAGTCGTTATCCGATTTCTAACAGAGTTCTGAGGTTGCAGGTTCCAGTCTGGACGCTGACCTTACTGTGTGGAGTTGGCATGTTCTCCCCGTGCTTGTGTGGGTTTTCAGGGACTTCGGATAACTCCCTCATTCCCAACAAATGTGCTGCTTAGGATAACTGAGGACTCTTAAATTATCCCTGTGAAGATGAGTGTGGATGGTTGTTTTTGACATCCGTTTGGATCGGTTCTAACCCACCCACAAACCCAGTTATAAGTAGCATGAGGTGGTTGTCTGTCTCTACTGTATTCAGTATGTGCTCTGTGTTTGAGTGTCAATCACAGGGTTCCCACAGGTCCTCAAAGTTCATTAAAATCCATAAAAAAAGAAGTCGTAAAATTGCGTTCTTAATTGTCTGTAATTTTTAGAGAAATGTTCTAAAATCAATAAAGATCCTTAAAAATTTAACCTGTGGTGTTAATTTCATTTGTGTGTCATTTTCCCCACCCTTCAAATTCATAGTTTTGTCGGAAAATGCGTCTGGCGCCCTTCCCCTCAAACCCCGCTGTCGGGCTACATGCCTTCAGATGGTGATCACTTCGGGTCATTTCGGGCCAATTTGACATCCAGTATGTCAAAAAAAGGGTTAGCTGATTACCCCTAAAAATAAAGATGTGCCCTTTCTTTAGCAGCAATGATTTGAACACCAGCTCAGTGACATGTGGCTTTCTGTGAATCCCCTGCTGAACGGAGAAAAAGTCCTTAAAGAATGGCTCAATTAGCTTTCAGAAGTCCTTAAAAGGTCCATGAATAAAAAGCAATATACATCCTGGATTGGTTGCCTTACAAACCGGCTAGACTATAGTTAATTATGCTCGAAGAACCATTTACACTACCAATGACTTCCTGCCAAGCCAAGATGTGATACACCGACAGACTTCTGCTCCATAAAATGAGTGAGTTGTTTCAACAAATTCATGGTGGAAGCCATTCAGATTTGTCCCACGCCCAAAGTCAGAAATTGATTGATGTCATCTCAGAACCAAAACAAAGTTTAGACAACTCTAAGCAGGTTGTGAGCCACAGACTCCTTCCCTATTAAGCTGTCTCTTTGTATGTGCTCAATGCTATTGTGCATCATTGTTGAACCTGCCATACAGAAGCACTTCAAGCCTCTGATGAATGAAGCATTCTGGTTTGTGTCATACTGATGGATATAGACGTTATTATTCTCTTGCATTTCCACTTCATATATTCTCCGGAACAGTCTATGTCACCATGAGATTGACAATGTCACGTGTTGTTATAAACATGTATTGCATGAAATACTTAAAAAACACATACACACACTCAATATAGTTACAAAATAATATAAAATGAAATAAAAATTACTTTAAACATTTTTAATCAAAAATGTTGATGGTGGAATATGTCACAACTCAAAAAACAAAACCGATGGGTCTTGGGAAATACAATGAATGTGATCTCACCTGGAAAAAACGAATACTGTATTTTCATCAGTTGTTTATTTAAAGAAATATTTTTTTTTCCACCACGTAAAAACATTCACGTTTATTTAATTTTGAAGTAATGCCGAAAATTTTTTTTAAAAAAAGATCTATTCAAGCAGCAGTGCAAAAGATAGAACAACCTTCAATAGTCCGCAATGGACGTTTGCAATTTTGCATCCAGTTTGATTTCACTCTATAAGTCCTGGAAAGATAATTTTCCATACCTATAATGAAATATTGTGTCATGTTTTACACTAATGAGCAGGAGAATGTCGTTCCAGGTTTACCCGCATTCAATTTCATTTGCGATGACGTCACAATCTAAATTATATGAAATGTCATTTCCCCATGCTTGGAGACAAGTTAGGTCCTTAACATTTCAGTGGAAACAAAAATGCAATGCCCAATATATATGGAGGCAATAAATAAAGAAGAAAAGAAATCCAATTTCTCGTGAAGGTACTTATCTTTGGAAATAATTATATTGTTTGAAAGTTCACACACGTTTTGTTTTGTATTTCATTTAAAAACCACTAGTATTGAGGTTGAAGCAAAGCGCACTTGGGAGCAAAGAGGCAGTAATATCATTCATTCCTCCTCATAATAAGGTTGGTCTCATTTCTATGCATATGCATTCTGAATCACTGATTACATTTACTGAATGTGCTGATTTCCATGGAATGTGGAAATCTATTTAAATAAGTCCATGGGGATATGCTGGTGTCAGTGCATTACAAAATGCTGGGGGGCATCATAAACACACCATCTTAGAATTGCCCCTGCTTGCCAAAATGCGGTTGAACAATTGCCCTGGATTCATATCAAAGGAAGGGTTATGACGTAACGCCGTGTATGTGCGCATGCACATCTATGTCCAAAGTAAGAAACGTTTACATTTGGATTTGGGGCAGAGGACAGCTGAGAATTCAATGTCGACTGTTAGTCTTCTGGCAAATGGAACACTGAAAGCTCGTGTACCTTATCATTGTTGTCACCCTCTTCCTCCAGACAAATACAAATTATACAAACAGACTAAACGAATGTAGGCGAGTCTCAATGGTGAAGGAGAACAACTGAGGTATTTTTAGCCCGAAAATCAATTAATACACTCTGACAGACGAAAGTTGAACTTGATATTATTTAATGAGTTTATCACTGTTGTGTCAATAGTGTGTTATAAAGTCATCATCTACTGAACTAAAAACCTCAATACAGCTAATTCTCTTTAGTCACTGAGGCGCTGATACAACCTAAACAGTATCCAGCGTTTGAACAAAAACAGAAGTAGTTGGCTTGTCAATGTGTTGAGTTCAGTTCAGGAAATTTTCATCGGGACACAATTTAGGACGGATTACCGTAGAGTACAGAGAGTCATCGTCTTCTATCTGTTCTATACTTCTATACATTTGCAAGCCAAGAAATTTAGACTCTTTTGATATGTGCAAAAAAATAAAATAAATAATAATAATAAGTGCTGTCAGAATGAGATGCTGCATGTCAGTGATTCTGTCATGGATTCTAATTGATAATCATTTCAATTTGCAAGGCCACGCAGACTTACTGGCTGATTGCTTTGGGAGTTATCATTCCTGTAAATTGTTGTCTAACTTTGCTTTGCAACCACACTGTGTGTAAAGTATCCCTTTACCACACACACACACACACACACACACACACACACACACACACACACACACACACACATAAAGGAGCACAGGAAAGCTGTTTCATGCACTCAGTAACATAAGATTGGCGGTTTTATGATTAAAGCATGTCTTGTTGATATCGCCATACCGCTTTGAGTCGATGCCAGCTGCAGAGGTTTACAATGAAATGCTCTCTCAAAATAGATATAAAACTTTCCAACAAAATGTCCATCCAGATATGTTGATTGGATTAAACATGAAATGTACCATGTGTGCTTTTCCCGCCGCGCACCAGACTGGTCAGCTGTGCACGACCTTGAGACGGGATTAACAATAAAAGAAGGTGAGAGAAACAGATTTCAAAGTTAAATTCCTCCAAAATGAAATCAGTCGAAACGGCAGGGGCGTGAGACAATAAAACCTCTGTCACACCGCACAAAAATGTAGTGAAAGAGATCTTACAGGTGTGCTCTGACGGGAAACAGCCCTGGTGTCATGGAATACCACAGTTGGGCGTCAACTTCCCACTTGATGGATGAAGAGACACCGGTGGCCAGGAGTACTATGGAGAATCTTAAGATGCCTCCTTTTCCATAAATTAAAACCGGGACCGGTGGAGGGAACTTAACTGTTAGTGTGTATGATGTATGCTGAAGAGCTTCTGGATTGAATACACAAAAAATGCATTTTTTCTTTCACACACACACACACATATATATATATATATATATATATAATGCATGAAGATATATAAGATTGAGCAGTTCAATTTTCAAAATATTGAATGTTCAAGTACAAAGTGTTTGTAGATTCGATTTTGTGACTGAGCTGTGTTTCTGGTCTTTTTTTTTAAATTTAGGGAAAGTAAAAGTCAAGCATGTGGTTGTAGTCTTCACAAAGCAGCAATAAGTATGTAATTTAATTTAATTTGAATGAAAAGTTCAATTGTTTAGATTCTTCCTTGACTGTCCAAGTATATATATATATATATATATATATATGTATACAGCTTTGGGGAGCACACATTGCATCCAGATGTCACGGCCAAGTCAGAGAAAGCCAAACGTGTTTCATAAGGCATACAGCAAATGCAAACCTCACCGGGGCTTTCAACATGCCTTGTGCTTGGTCAGACGGCGGGAAATGCGAATGCATACATTTCAATTAGTGAACACTTTCATCCATTTACTTAATAAGAGATATGTAATGAATGATTTAAGAAATGAGAGAAGAAAGAAAAATACCCAAAATTATTTTCAAAGTAACAGTAGTTTCTTCTCTCCACTCCATATTTGATCATAAGTTTAACAAATTTATATTGGCACCAACTGATTATCTCTGGTCAAAAATATGTGCAGACCAGTGGATGTATAAAGTCTACACAACCCTGTTCGCATAACAGATTTTTATAATATGTATATATATAAAGAAATGAGACCTAGAATACTCTTTTCCAATATGTAGAACTCATTTGATAACATTTTCACACTAATTTTGTTCTATTGTTTTTTCCAACTGAGTTCATGAGATGTTATTATGATCCATTGAAACCAATGGCGAGCTTTGTGGAGATAATTCCAAAAGGTATGTTTGGCTCAAACGCATCAAAGTTCATTGTCAAAAGAACACTATTTACAGTGAAACATGGTGCCGGCAGCGTCAGGCTTTGGGGTCTGTTTTTCTTCAGATGCACTGGGACCTTAAAAATGGTGGGGGGAAATTCTGCACAGATCCAAATAGCAGTGAACATTGGCACCCAATTGAAAGGCTTCTGCTGAAAGTTCTTTTTTTAAATTGTTCGGTAAAGCTTATGTAGCTACAAATAACTTAATTTCAAATGAAGGAATCAATCTCTGATCATGTCAGAGGGGAATTCAAATATTCCTCAGACGTGGGGGAATTTGCTCTTGATGTATGCAAAAAAGACAACAAAATATAATTACTCTCTGCACTCCCCCCTGCACACCCAACACTGAGGACTAGTGTGACATAATGTCAAATTTTCTATTTCACACAATTTCTTTCGTGCCCTCTCCTTGGCCTTTCCTGTGGTCCGAGGACGTGTCAACAAAAGATGGTGCCATGTCATCCGCAGCATGTAATGATGACGGCAAAGCACTTGACCACACACCTGTAATAAATCGTCCCCAGCTTACCATCTTCGCACCTGCTCTCGCATTCATTCCCTCGCTTAGGCTGTCATAACTCGCACGGACACAATTTCAGCCTCAAGCCTTTGTCAGAAGCGCTTTTTGAGGAGAGAGGCGACAATGGCCTGGTCTCACTATCATACAACAGGTAAACCTGGAAATTCAAGGGAAGGCTGCCTTGAAACTGTTGTGTGATGTGAGTGTTATGCAGTATTCATATACCCAATGAAAATTACCAACAAACTGGGGCGCCGAATGACCTTGGGGCATTCATAAAATCGTGTGATCTGCATTTCTTACTTTGCTCAGTCAAAAAAAAGTTAAATTCATTCATCACTTGTGAATGTGTGTGTATATATATATATATATATATATATATATATATATATATATATATAAAAATCCTCATCTCACCCCTCGGGTGGTGTCCGTCCCTCATTCAGCTCGGGTCCTCTACCAGAGGCCAGGAAGCTTGAGGGTTCTGCGCAGTATCCTTGCTGTTCCCAGCACTGCACATTTCTGGACTGAGATGTCCGATGTTGTTCCCGGGATCTGTTGCAACCACTCATCTACTTTGGGGGTCACTGCCCCGAGTGCTCCGACCACCACAGGCACGACTGTCACCTTTACCTTCCAGGCTCTCTCCAGCTCCTCTCTGAGCCCTTGGTATTTCTCGAGTTTCTCATGTTCCTTCTTCCTGATGTTTCCATCACTTGGGACCGCTACATCCACTACAACGGCTTTCCTCTGCCCTTTATCTATGATCACGATATCTGGTTGGTTCGCCATTACCATCTTGTCAGTCTGGATCTGGAAGTCCCACAGGATCTTCGCTCTGTCATTCTCCACCACCTTCGGAGGTGTTTCCCATTTTGACCTTGGGGTTTCCAGTCCATACTCCGCACAGATGTTTCGGTAGACTATGCCAGCCACCTGGTTATGGCGTTCCATGTAGGCTTTCCCTGCCAGCATCTTACACCCTGCAGTTATGTGTTGGATCGTCTCAGGTGCCTCTTTGCACAACCTACACCTTGGGTCTTGTCTGGTGTGGTATATCTGGGCCTCGATGGCTCTGGTGCTCAAGGCCTGCTCCTGAGCAGCCAGGATGAGTGCCTCTGTGCTGTCCTTCAGGCCAGCCCTCTCTAGCCACTGATAGGTCTTCTTGAGATCAGCCACTTCAGTTATGGTCCGGTGGTACATCCCGTGTAGGGGCTTGTCCTCCCATGATGGTCCCTCTTCCAGCGCCTCATCTTCTGTTCCCCATTGTCTGAGACATTCTCTGAGTACGTCATCCGTTGGAGCCTTCTCCTTGATGTATTCATGGAGCTTGGATGTTTCATCCTGGACAGTGGCTCTCACACTCACTAGTCCCCGGCCTCCATCCTTTCGGCTTGCGTACAGTCTCAGGGTGCTGGATTTGGGATGGAACCCTCCATGCATGGTTAGGAGCTTTCGGGTCTTAACGTCCGTGGTCTGAATCTCTTCCTTTGGCCACCTTATTATTCCTGCAGGGTATCTGATCACTGGCAGGGCATAGCTGTTTATTGCCCGGGTCTTATTCTTGCCATTGAGCTGGCTTCTTAGGACTTGCCTCACTCGCTGGAGGTATTTGGCCGTAGCCGCTTTCCTTGTTGCCAGTTCGAGGTTGCCATTGGCTTGTGGTATACCAAGGTACTTGTAGCTGTCCTCAATGTCTGCTATTGTTCCTTCAGGGAGTGAGACCCCTTCAGTGCGGACTACCTTTCCTCTCTTAGTCACCATCCGACTACATTTCTCAAGCCCGAATGACATCCCGATGTCGCTGCTGTAGATCCTGGTTGTGTGGATCAGGGAATCTATGTCCCTTTCGCTCTTAGCATACAGCTTTATGTCATCCATGTAGAGGAGATGACTGATTGTAGCTCCATTTCTGAGGCGGTATCCATAGCCTGTCTTGGTGATTACTTGGCTTAGGGGGTTCAGTCCTATGCAGAACAGCAGTGGGGATAGTGCATCACCTTGGTATATGCCACATTTGATGGACACTTGGGTAAGTGGCTTGCCATTGGCTTCAAGTGTGGTTTTCCACATCCTCATCGAGTTTGCAACGAAGGCTCTTAGGGTCCTGTTCACCTTATACAACTCCAAGCATTCAGTGATCCATGTATGTGGCATCGAGTCATAGGCTTTCCTGTAATCAATCCAAGCTGTGCACAGGTTGGTACGTCGGGACCTGCAGTCTTGTGCGACTGTTCTGTCAACCAGGAGCTGATGTTTGGCTCCTCTGGTATCTCTACCAATGCCCTTCTGTGCTTCGTTCATGTATTGATCCATGTGTCCACTTATCTTAGCCGCAATGATGCCTGACATGAGCTTCCATGTTGTGTAGAGGCAGGTTATTGGCCGATAGTTGGATGGGGCTGCACCCTTTGAGGGATCCTTCATGATCAGGATGGTTCGCCCTTCGTTTAGCCATTCTGGGTGAGTCCCATCCCTCAGCAGCTGGTTCATTTGTACTGCTAGGCGCTCATGGAGTGCTGTGAGTTTCTTTAGCCAGTAGGTGTGGACCATGTCCGGGCCTGGTGCTGTCCAGTTCTTCATATCTGAGACTCTTTCCTGTATGTCAGCCACTGTTATGGTAACCGGGTTCTGTTCAGGGAGGTTGCTGTGCTCCTCTCTCAGGGTCACCAGCCATTGTGCACTGCTGTTATGTGCAACCTCCTTCTCCCATATGCCTTTCCAGTACCTTTCAGTTTCCAGTCTTGGTGGGTCAGCTCTGTTGTTAGGACCCTGCCACTGAGCGTACACTTTCGCAGGTTGTGTTGCGAACAGCCTGTTTATTCGTCTGGCCTCATTCTCTTTCGTGTACCGCTTTAGGCGACTGGACAAGGCTTGGAGCCTTTGTTTGGCAGTTTCGAGTGCTTCAGGTATGGTCATCTGGATGTACCTCTCGGGTATCGGCCTTTTCATCACACCTCTCTGGGCCTCCGTTAATTGACTCACATCTTTCCGGGCCGCCTTGATCTTAGCCTCCAACCGTCTTTTCCATGGTGGGTAACGTATCTCATGGCTTCCATGGTTGCTCTTATAGCCACTCCAGGATCACTGATGCTGAAGCGTATATCAGCTCATTGGTTTCTGTGATCGTTACGGTAGGGATCGCCCTCAGTGCTGCATTCACACTTTCTATGAGACTTTCAGATGGTACTTCACATAGCCCTTGTAATCGGTTTCTAGGTTGCCCCGCTTTCATTCTCGCCATGATCTTAGCTTTCAGGTCAGTTGCTGCCTCGCTCAGCATTTCATTCATTGGGGCTGGCCACCCAATCTCATCATCTGCATTCATTGGGGGTTGCCTCCCAATCTCTTGTATGACCTCCTCCTCTGATCTGGCAGCCTGGGGCCCTTCACCATGGAACCTGCGTTGTACCTCATCAATCTCAAGTTGTGACAGCAGTTGCCGTTTGTGGATGTTGGAACACTGAGCTACTAGTTGTTTCGCGGTCAACCGTGACTGTGGGTTTCGAAGTAACCATTTAGCCCACATTCTCTGCATGTAACCCCTCTGACTAGGGTTGCTTGAGTAGTAGCATTCCAACAGAGCCATGTTATCGTATCTCGCCCATCTCCGCTTTGTTCCAGTAGCCCATTTTTCATCAAGGTGCTCTGGTTCACCCAGCACCTGACGCAGACCTTGTTTGGCCGGGCGAGGTCTGAGCCGGCATGTCATTCGTTTTATTGTCTCTCATCATTGTATGAGGTAGGCATTAGGTAGGATCTTGCCCAAGGACCCACACTGGATGGTGTTATGTGCTCATTTTTGCCCCAAGCGGGATTCGAACCACCGTCTCCCGTATGCCAAACCGATGCCTTACCAACTGAGCTATCCAGCCGCTTGTGTATATATATATTACAGTACAATATATATATATCATATCGTTGGTGATACAGTCAATATTTTGTAAAAAAAAATCTTGGTTCATTTTTAAAAAAACAAACTGGACATACAGTTGAAGCAATAAAATTATTAAAAATAAAGTTTATATAACAGCATTTTGGATTCGGGGTTGAATCAACCATAACTCCACAAAAAGGGCAAGGCACGGGGTGTCTAAATTATTTTGTGTATTAGTCTTTGAATTAAATTGAATTCTTGTGAGAACACAGTCACATTAGTACTCCTGTGGTGTGCTGGGTTTCGTCTGAAAAATGTCAAACTCTTTTTGTTGTTGTTGTTGTTTTTAAATAATGATCAGAACCACATTGGCCATAGCACATCATTGTGGTATTTGGTCAGGAGCAGAATGAGATTAGAGTAAATCCCTGATGTTATTGTAGTAATCCTATGTCTGATTTGCGACAGGGTATTTGAGTCTCAGCACAGATGTGAATCAGTAATAAATAGTATTTTCACAGTTCTTATCACATCCCGTCTTACCGACTGTCATAGAAACCTGAGGCTGAAATACACCTCACGATTCAAGGCAATGACACCACAATGGAAGGCAGGAATGATGCGTGAACATGAACAGTTGGGAAACCAATTGAGACAAACACAAAATTAGGGATCCAAATTATTGAATATTTTTCTGTTCACAATGTTTTTTTTAATGTACACTGAGAGGACTCCAACCTGAATCTTTGCTTTTTTTTTTAATTGACAAAGCCTAAGAACCCGAACAATAAGCAGCAACACAGCTGTGAAGAGGGCAGAGATAAGTGGGGGGGGGGGGGGGGGTCGGGGGGGTAGCCAGAGTATACCACTGAGAGTGCCAATTCTTTACTTTAATTAGAAAAAAAACTCATTAAACTTAATCTCTTCCATCCGTAATTCTAAATGGTAATATCCGTTGAATAATGCTCGTATCCGAGAAAGGTAGCCTCAATGATACTTTGTGGTTCTAGCTCATTCAGATATAGGACATTTGTATGTCTTAGACACCTAAGCTGGCTAAAGTAAAGCCTCTCCTTTCTCATGAGCACCGTGAGACAGTATTTCACGCCTTTGTCACATCCCGGCTCGATTAATGCCCTTTACTTTGGGGTCAGCCAATCCTCCATTAAGCGTCTCCAGCTGGTCAAGAATGCTGCTGCTCGCCTCTTGACTGGTACTCGTAAGAGGGAGCACGTAACTCCCACTTTCGCATCCTTTCACTGGCTCCCTATACATTTTAGAGTTTCTTTCAAGATCCTATTATTTGTTTTCAAATCTTTAAATGACCTCGCGCCACCTTACCTCTCTGAGCTCATTCGCCCCAACACACCTGCCCGGTGCCTCAGGTCTGTGGACCAGACATTATTAGAAGTACCAAGAACTAAACGGAGGCTCAGAGGGGATTGAGCCTTTTCCGTTGCTGATCCCTCTCTCTGGAATGACGTCCCACTGAACATTCGGCAAGCCCCCTCACTGCCTATCTTTAAAACCCGCCTCAAAACTCACTTGTATTTTTTGGCATTTGACTCAGCATGACTCAGATTTGATCTTAGTTTTACTGTTTGGTGCCTACTACCATCTTTGTTACTGATTATTCCTTTATTATTGTATATAAAGTATGTTAGTTGCTCCGTGTACAGCACTTTGAATAAATACAGTTGAGTATTTCTGTCTCACTTTCCCATGTATGTTGTTTAAAATGATCAGGATAATTTGGGATTTGTTTGACTTTTTAAGCAGCATTCCAATCGAGATCACTTTCATATTTGTGCCAAACAGTTGCATCATCCATCCATCCATTTTCCTATCCGCTTTACCCTGACAAGTGTCGCGGAGGGGGGTGGGGGGGGGGTCTGCTAGATCAGTTGCATCCTTAAACCTATATTAAATGTACAGACAAAGATGTTACACTTAATTGTGCATCATCACACATTCTCCTGCTTTTTAACACCAGTCAAAGAAGACCCAAATAAAAGTCAAAGTGAACTCTTGTAGCTTCATTTGAATGGTGAACATTGCGACATGAACACTGACAAATTCCAGTCGTGCATTTCACCTCATTTGTATGACATCTAAATGAATAACACATAAAACTCAACATGTGTTCAAGGATGTAGCTGTCATTTGAATTCCATATTTTGGAACTATTTAGACATCCGGGACACAGCATTATTCCGGCAAATAAATCCCAAAGAGAGGGATCTATTTCAAAATTTTTGACTCATGGTGATTGATTGAAATGTAATAAAATAAAATAAATAAATACATATGTCTTCTATCTTCTCATGAAGTTATAGGTTATCATTTGTTTTCAAATGACACACTTGACAGTGGATATATTAACATCTCCAAAGGGTCCGGACACATAAAACAATTGGGTGGACATGTTTCATGGAACATCACTTTTATGAAAGTGTGTCAAGAGAAACCGTAACTACTTCAGATGGAGAACAGAAATAGGTCAACTACAGTGTCCATTCATTTGAAATCTCAGACAAAATGTAAAATAACTATACATCGATCTTCTACATAGAACAGAGAAGCAATGTTGTGTTCTGCATGGTTCCAAACCAAAGTGCAATCCATGGAACTTTATACTATTTAAAATATTTAATTGACTTTATAGCACTGTAATGCTATTTTCGTATGTGGATGAAATAATACAAATATAAATTTAGGCCAAACTTGCTGAATTCAACGTATCACATCACTGTTCAATATTCACGCATCCCGAATGTAACGCGTAGTACTGTAACATGGTCAACAGACAACGAGCGTGGCTTCTCTTGCTCAGTATTTGTCAGCATCCATGCTGCAGTGCCTCATCTTGACATGTTTGAATCATTTTGGTTATGCTTGAATAAGCACGGCTCCTATCAGGCAGCCATGGATCTGATAAATGAAATGCACCGGCTGAGCATTTGTCACAACAAAAGGAGGAAATGCACTCCAACTATGAGAATTTACATTTACTGTCATACAACAACCCACTATGAATTCAATGTTAATGCTAAAAATAAATAAAGCAACTAAAATATTTCTGAGACATGTTCGGTTTATACAGTATTTTTTTACAAGATTTAGCAAGCTTTAATTCGGAAGGTTTCATAAAAAATGCCAAATTAGAGTCGGCATCAATTTGCAATATTTTCAAAGGACTACCAATTAATAAAGCCATTATTTTTATTATTTTTATTTATTTATTTTTGTTGTATTTTTTTCTTATCTTATTTGATGTAGTTTTTAACATTGTACTCGTGATTTTAACTGCTTGTTGTAAGGTGTCCTTGAGTTTCTAGAAAGGCGCCCACAAATAAAATGTATTATTATTATTATTATTATTAATGGAGGACCAAGGCTGTCCGTGTGTAAACACAACATAATAAATACAACTTTCATGGAAGGCTAAAGGTTAAAGCAGTTGTGTATATACACTGCACGTGCATTTGTGTATGGACTAATTAGCCTCTTTGTTATCCATGTTTTATGAGACTGATGGGAAACAGCTAGATCAATGTATTCAATACACCTTTCTCCTCCTACAGAGACCCATCTGGTGTGTGCAGATGCACTAAAATATACACACCGATAAAGGAATAAAGGCCGTCAAGAACTGCTGGGGGACAACAAATTGCTGAAGATTGATGGGATACGTTGTCCGCTAAAAATGTTTGACTGACTGGATGCAGCACTGCAGTCAAGTCTCCTCACATTACAATAATGTTAAACTGCTCAGTCAGTTATAATTTTAGCATTCCAGAATAATTATGTAAGGAATTGGTGAGAAGACTATCGAAGAGATGATGGGCGTGATGGTGAGAAAAAAAAAGTGTGGGCTCTTAAATCCAACGGCAGCGAGTATGTGATCAGAAAGAAACAAAATAAACCCCTGCAATTTTCAAGATACTCTTTCATTTTAAGTAGACTTGTGGCAGTGGAACAATAACTCAACTCCTATTTGAACTCCACCGAAAAGACCAAAATCTAGTGAAACTTCTGAGGTTGAACAAAGTCATTTTATCTGTTTGGATTTCCATTAAAAAAACAAGAAAATCCCACAGGAAATATAATATTTATAATATTCCACCACTATATATATATATATATATATATATATATATATATATACACGACATTGCATAGTAATTCATTGTATCTTTTAATATTCAAATTAATGTAAAACGTTGACCACTGTTAAAAGTAAAACCAATGAACAACTCATCTCATTACCTTTAAACGTGTCACACCCGTTGTGGATTGACATTGCTCTCGACTCATATGGTGTATAACATGTGCACTGAGAAGTGGCCACAGCAAAAAATAAAAATAAAAGAAAAAAAGTGTAATTTACTCTCAGCTTCATCTAATCATTCAAAATAAAATTATCTGGATCCATCAGCAAGTCGACATATAGTTAGTTATCTACATGTATTATAGTGGTTAAAAAATGGACCCGGATCCAAATGATTTAATTGTGTGCAAATGCTAGAGGAAATAAAAGTAAAATTGATTAAATTAAACAAAAAACTTTTTTTTCAACTGCACTCGTGGACACTGACCCCCGACTCCAATTATTTATAATCCTAATAATTGCATTCAATCAATTGATTTATATAATGGTACATAAGGCTAAATGCCTTATGGATATAATCATGAATAAAATACGGCTGACTTCCACCACACGTCCATGGAGCTCAATATCTGTCTAACTGCACCTGTTCCGTTTAGTAGTTTTGAGGACCCAATTGCAGGGAAGCAGGGGGCGAGGCAGTGTGCACTCCCTGAAAAATACCGTAATTTAATTTCAAAAGGACAAAAAGGCAAACAAGGTAATTGGATTCATCTAACTTACTCAATAAACAAATCCAAAACAAGGTTCACAGCACCAAAACAAACACTCGAAAAAACACTAAGGATAGCATGGCACTGCATTACTTCACTAGGACAGGGACAAGGACTAGAACTGGGATTAGGACAGAGACAGCAAACAATGAACCAGAAAGGATGGACAGAAACATAACAAAACACTCACCAAAATCAACCAAACTACAACAATTACGCGCGGTCGTGAGAAGGCCCAAGTTTAGATTGACTTCCAATCACCATTTTGTCAATCCACCAGGCGCATCTCCCACTACTTTGTCTCTGCTGCATCGGCACGCCCAGTTTGAGTGTGGCCCGTTTGCCAAATTGGCAAGAACTGCAAGCCTGGCACACAAATTTGAATCTGCTGGCATTTGCGTGCACCGCAGATGCGCCGTCCACAAAAATAGAGGCCAACATCTTAAATTTAATGAGGAAAGATTAAAGAATAATATGAAGGTGATTTGCATTGCGGATTCCTCGGGCTTCTCATCTGACCCGGAGATACTTTTTTGCTCCTGAATCTGCTGATGTAAGGTGACTGTGTATATTCTTGTCTCACCGGCTGTTAAGGCATGGCCTTTTTTTGAAGTACCGGTAAGTACGGGTTAGTGTACAGTCGTATTGATTATGTAGCCTTGTGTTGTTACATCCTTTTACACCTATTTGTATAACATCAATAGTACACTGGCAAAGGGTTTTGGGGTGGGGGGGCGGTTTTCTACAGAACAAGCAGTTGGTGCATTTCTTGAGTCAGCGTCTGACATGGCTTACATATGACAACGTTTTCAGTCTATGTACAGTACGGAGAACCTTTATGACGATGTTGCCGTCTGTCGATGAAAACAAAACCAAAAACATCTATATGTCATTGTTTTGTCACACTTTTGAACATTGAACTAAATATTGCTAGACATCTTTCTCGCAAAAAAAAAACCCCAAAAAACAAACAAAAAAAAAAAAACATTTCTCCACTCCTACTTCCCACTTGATCCCATTTGGCATTGGGTTGAGCGTTCATTGATTTTATACACTTCACCTTACTACCTGTTCCATCTGTTCTCCCTACAGGTAATTGGCACACTAGGATATTCTTTTTCTTAAAAATAGAAACTTGCCTTCTTGATCTCCATGGTGTCAACAAGGTTACTGTTCTTAGGTGTACTGCATTCCCTTAGCAGGCTTCGGGCATTCTCCACATACCTCCAATGATCCATATATTTTACACACTCCTTCTAAATGTTTAATCATGAGTGAATTGAATTTAAAGATTCACGATTGTCTCTTATTCTGTGCAGTGTAATTAACTGTAATGTTAGAAATGAACCAGAAAGGTGTCATTTAAAACAATTAAAAGAGACGAAATGAAAAGTCTCACTATGAAGACTCCACATACCCTACCAGGAATTGATTCAATTATCACATTGTACTTAACACCACAGGGTTGGCTATTACAAAGGTTTCAGAACTCCTCAGTAAAAAAAGAAAGGCAGAGAAGTCAATATTTCACCCTTTTCAGAGGCGCGTAACTGTGGGGCCGACTTATAACACGTCATGTGGTAAAATCTTTCTCACTCCGCTAACCTTAGATGAAATCTCAGATGAGACGAAAATGCTATTTTCACCTCACTCTTGAGCCAGAAGTGTCTTCACTGTGAATTATGAGTGTTTTGTGTGTGTGTGTGTGTGTGTTCTATTTTGACTACTTCACTACTTTTCTCTGAGAACAGAGTAATTCAGGAATTAGTATTAACTATTCATATAATTTGTATGCACTAAAATACAATGTTTTTCCCCATGAAATAATGTGAATAAATATCACAATTTACCGACCAATTCAAAAACAAATTACAGACACAGCTGATTTTCTTTTTGTATTGGTTTTAGGTTGTACTGTATGTTATTGTCCATTTAGTGTTATTTATCATAATCTTCAGAGGACAACTTCTGGTATTTTTGTGTGAAGTAACCTGTAGCAAACAATCGTTAAATGAAGTGCTTTTGCATCCTTGCCACCAACGGCTATTGCCAGAAGTGTGTTGTTTTTTTTTTTTTAAAACTTTTTTCATCTTGTTGGGCCATAGGTTGCCTGGCTGGTTCATAGAAACTTGATATCTCAGAATGCCTGAGGGGAACTTTGATACATCTGGCGTTGGCATGCACTTGACTTCAGGAAGGATTCATTTTGGTGATCTACGTTGAAGGTTTGGATCTTATCCCGAAACATGATTTAGGCTATGCTATCATTAAAATGAAACTTTTGAATGAATCCTATACACGTAGCGAATAATGATCTTGAAGCAGCATGTCGACAACGACAATGAAATGATAAACACAGCAAAGAGAACACCAATTTAACTTTTATGGCTTACATCAATATTTTGAAGTGTATGCGACTTAAAGATAAAACAAATTCATACAGACCCCTCCAAACCTCATGGCAGGACTTTTTTGTCTTTGGCGAGTCAAAAATGTTCGGAGCAATTTTTTTATTGATTCAGACACAGTTCCATGGTAGAGGTGGAAATAAATACTCAACCAGGACAGGATATTCGGCTGCGTATCTTCGGGAAATGCTGACAGTGAAATGGCAGGCGGACAATTCGTGAGATGATTTATTTCGTATGAGACATTGCTCTGAGATTTGGGAACACATCTGTTCTCTTTGCTGGTGCCGGGCGGTTTGAGCTGCTTTAACTGCTCCACTGCCGAACTTGCTTTAGAAATAAATAGAGGAGATGTACTACTGGAAAGGTTGTTGGAAACTTCTGAAGGGTAGAGTTTGGATTAAATTGACACTAACCTTGGCAGAAGACCACATTTTGCCATTGACAAATCCTTTCGGTTTCGACAGCATCCATGAAGCCAAAGTACCTTATTCAAGATGTGTTTGAATGGTTACATGCTCACGACAGTTATTTTAAAAGACGTTTTAAAAGCCAGAATGAGAATATTCAAGTTTTTAAATGGGTTTATGCATTCGAAATATTACCGAGATTCTGTTTTTTAAAGGCATATTTTTTGGGAATAGAGGAGAGGTGAGCCACATTCTTCTTTAAAACTTAGCATTTTCTTTTCTCGAAATAATTTATTTTTTAATCAAAAGTGAAAAACAAAATCAGAAAAGCTTTGTTCAAGAGGAAAATTGTACACATCATGCCAAGTCGACACTGTGAAACTCATGAGCCTAAAGCCATTTTAACCAATCAGAAGCAAAAGTTAATTTCTGGATAAGGCACAATCGGTCAGAGGTGCATGTTTGCATGGTTGGTGGATGACACAAGTGCAGTGAAGCAAGGAAGAGAGGTTGAGGTGCAGATGTATTCAAAGGATTCACATGAGGAAAACAAAGTGCTACATTCAAAATAAAGAAAAAAACTGGGAAAAAAAGTACAATTTATGACTACATATCAAAGAAAGACACACCCCGGAGAAACAACACACTCAACACTGTAGCACAACAACAAAGGGTATGTGACATACGGCAGCCACAAGGAACTGAAACCAACTGACTGAAAGCAGGGATGTAAATACAAGCAAACTGACGAGACGATAAGGCACAGCTGGAGAAGAAACGGGTAGCTGGAGGGATATGATTGGTTGGCACAAGAAACAGTGCTGACGAGAGCAGGTGTCACTGAATAACCAACACGCTGACAATGCTTGAACAAAGGACACAAAAACTATGACATCATGAAGCAAAGCTAAATCTGAACAAAGTCAGCCCCCAAAAAAAAGATCATGACACATTCCCAACGATGACAAGTCAAGAAAAAATGTCAGTGGAAATACTGGAATATTAACGTTTCAACACAATATTAACAAAATAAGCTAGCTCGATTCAGGAGATCAGCATATACTGTGGTGTTATAAAAATGGTTCAATAGATTCCAACTTCAATTTTGATTAATCTACAACAGAGTTCACATGTGAACACTCGGCCAAAAGACATCTACGATGGTGTACACATGGCCTGTGCATTGTAAAATGAAAAATAAAATCCCCCTTCATGTTCATGTATTGATGTACCGGACCCAAAGTAGGATGTCTTTTTTTTCCACAAGTTCATTCATGTGTCATCTTAGTCCTTGGCTCATATGTCAGTCGTGATATCTCTTTCTTGTATTTGTCTCACTCTCTTTCTCCCTCGGTGGGGTTCTGGACCCTAAACTACTTTCCCCGTGGCCTATATAACCCCTTAGGTCACATCCTCCCGTTCCTGACCTTCAGCGTCAGAGCAGCTTTGGGAAAGCGTTGGCGGACTGATTTACTGATACACAGGATAGTGGAGCTCCAAAGAGGTCAGCGGGGGGCTCACGTTGCCTCACTATCCCACCAACGAGCCCTGTACTTTGGATTAGTCATGATTTAGTGATAGGGTGTTCGGGATCTGAGGAGCAATGTTAGAGGACATTGTGGGAGGCATGTGAACGGGGAAAGAAATATATGTATTTCCGGGCACCTATGTCACTGACGTCATTAAAGATCATGTTCTTGATGCATCTTTTAAATGGTTTAAAATAAAATAAAAACATGTTTTGCTTTCTCCTTCAAGTAGTGCCAGATGACAGAAGATTTGCAGTGCTGAATAAATAGAAGCGATATATATTTTTTTCTGATTTTCTTATCCTCACGAGGGTCGCGGGGTGTGATGGAGCCTAAACCAGCTGTCTTTGGGCTGTAGGCAGGGGACACCCTGAACTGGTTGCCAGCCAATCGCAGGGCACACAGAGAGGAACACTCCTCCGCGCTCACACTCACACCTCGGTACAATTTTGAGTGTTCAGTCAGCCTGTAATACATGTATTTGGAATGTGGGAGGAAACCGGAGTACCCGTAGAAAACCCACGCAGGCATGGGGAGAACATGCAAACTCCACACAGGAAGGCCAGAGCTGGAATCAGAGTCAGAGCACTGTGAGGTCGACGTGCTAAACAGTCGTCCACCGGGCCCCCTCCTATATACATTTTTTTCAAATTCAACAACCCATATTTGGGGCAAGGGTCGACACCACTGGAGTTGGAAAATATGGGCACGTTTGTACTTTAGTGACCCAAATTCTTACCAAAATATTTTGAGAAGATTGCTCAAAAAGATGAATAAAAATAACAATGATAAAAAAAGGTCAAATGGAATGTTATAACAACACTGCGTTTTCCCATGTAACAAGCTCTTATCCTTATGCCTTAGGATACTTTCATAGAATACGGAGATAGAAATACTTTCATGCTTAAGGTATTTATGTGCACATCATTATATATGACAGGATAGGTCAATACCTGTCACGTTTATGTGAAGGAAAGGTGTGTGGAAAAAATGGAGGCGAGGGTGAGATGAGCCAGTGCCAACCATCGTAACTTGGCTTGTGCCTAAAGAAGCCACGTGGACAGTAATACTCAGAATGGAACAGACAGCAGTGTTGGTGGATTTACAGTCCAAGCTAAAAGGATTAACTTGACATTCCGCATTCCTCTTTCACATTATCAAACAGCAGGTGTCTGACGGTGTGTTTATCATGTTTATCTGACCAATAGGATTAAATGTTGATTTGTGTTGGACTATTCTTGGTTTGCTATCTTTTGTTTCTGTTTGAATTCTGCTCCCCGCTATCCTTGTGCTGTATGCCGATTGTTTTACCTGGTGTTGTTTGTCATGAGCACAAATCAGCCTATTCGCTCATTTTTTAGCCTTCCCTTGTCTGGTGATTAGTTTGTGTGTTTTGGTTCCTTTTTCAATCATTTGAGGTTTGTTGTTGGGCATCTTTCTAGTTTGTTTCCCATTTTGGTGTTTACCCACTGAATAAGGCAGAGGGTGAAAGCAAGCAAAATTATTCACTCAAGTCCTGATATTTAACTATATTTGGTAATATGATAAAAGTTATCAAAAATAAACAGTCTATTCTACTTGGTAAATACCAACTAATATATTGAAAATTAAAAAAAAAAAGCCATGCAAGACTGCAGTGTGTCAAAACTGCATACAGTGCATTTTACCGAAGGCTGTTCCTAATTGTTAGGCCATTTCATTAAATGACTGCAACAGCAGTTTGGAATGCTCCTACAACAGCAACATAAATATTAATTACACCATCTTTGACATTGTAAGCCAAATCAAGTATTATTAGCTTTGTGAAGATGGAATTTGGGAGGTACCGTATTTTTCGGATGATACGTCACTCCCGATTATAAGCCGCACCAGCCAAAAAAATGCATAATTAAAAAGGAAAAAACATATATAAATCGCATTTTTGTGGGAAATTTATTTGATAATATCCAACACCAAAAAAATACAGTACATGTCATCTTGAATGGCAATTTAAAATTAAATAAGAGAACAACAGGCTGAATAAGTGTACGGTATACTAATGTTACATGACTGACATGCCTGGTAATGTCAGTAATGATGTAACATATTAAGAGTTATTCAGATAACTCTAGCATAAAGAAAATGCTCACAAGTTTACCAAACTATCAGTTTCACACCAAATCACAAAATCCAATGAAATCTTCATCCTCTGTTCACTTTTAAACAACCCGGGAGGTAGACGATGCGCCACTTACTCTTCTACCTCGCTTACGTCAGACTCATCGTTGATTTATCAACACAGGCCGAGAGCACCCTCTTGTGGTTTAATGTGAAAATAACATGTGAAATGACATAAGCATATGTTCATAATTTCACACATAAGTCGCTCCAGAGTATAAGTCGCACCCCCGGCCAAACTATGAAAAGTAACTGTGACTTATAGTCCGGAAAATACGGTAGCTCTTGCATTGGATCTATCTCATTACATTTTTCAGAGATTTTCTCGGACAAAGTTAAAGAAACGACTCGGCACACAAGAAAATTGCCTTCAATATCGGTGGAAGCGGACCTCTGAGAGCGAACGACGGTTGTTGCTCCGCGATCACACTCAAAGTCCGCGAGTATTGTAACATACGCAAAATTCAAGAAAAACACTGCCCCCAATATTTGCATGCCGCACCCCCGGTCCGGCCCTCGGTAGTGATTGGTTACCTGTTTTTCAAACTTGAACCAGTACAGTCAACAGGTACAATATGTACACATTGGCGCCTTTTCTTTCTGGTCTACATCGAATTAGTTGGAGACTTTGCGGATGGTCAATGTCGTTTGGGCGGGTGTTCTCAACTCGTCTTTTGTTGCTCAACCGCTATTCCCGAATTATTCATTCCCCTTTTGTGACCGAGTTTCGCCTTCTCCCCTGTGGTCGCCCACCTGTATTGATGTGCTAATTGTGTACTCTAACAGCCCGCCTTTGTATGTAGGCATTTGGGGGTGCTGGATATGCACCCAAACGCTTCGATGTGCCCAGATTAAATGAAACTTTAAACATGATACAATTTCGCTCATAGATTCTTCTAACAACATTACAGGTGGATCCAATTCAACTGAGCTCGACTCCACTTTATTTGTAGAGCCCCTTGCCCAAACCCCCCTCACAAATGCCTCCCTTCTATCTATTCCTAAGTGCTTATATACCATACCTCTGTATGACTGCACATACAGTATATGCTGCATCAGCTTCTTTGTCCAAAACAGGATACGTGCTTTGCAAGAGTTTCAAATATAGTAACAAATAACTGCAATTTCTCACTTTCCTTCTCTCGACTAAGGTTTGGTGTATACACTGTATGAACTGTATATAGGGAGCTTGTTTCTCGTTCCTATCCCGGTGGTCCTTTCTTTATCACACCTATTAATCATGCGGCACTCATTTATTGAGCCAAAGATCTGTCCCAAAACAAACACACGCCATTTCTGACATATTTGGAAACAACATCACATCACCTAATGGCAGTTCGCACCAAACATACAGCTCAGTGGAGGGAATGTTTTCAATTGTGTTCATGTTCTAGCTTTGCTGTAACAAACATCATTAATATCAGTCGACTAATGTGTTGCTTTTCCGGGGAGAATAGTTTCATGAATGCATACTTGAAAATGTCTGGGTGATGACTTTGGAAGAAAACCATTTGCCTTCTGTATTTCAGCAAATATACTCATAGTTTAGCTGTGGTATTAAGAAACGCTGCTTCACAAGTAAAACAAGAACACACTCAAACCAAAGATTGTTTTTGATGATTGATCAAACAGCAGGTTTATATGATACTGCAGAGAAGATCAATAGAAGCCTAACGGCGAGGAATTTATTGAATGTACAGTATGTTTGCTACGATGCACATATGTGATTTTTGGGTCAATTGTTTTTGTGTAATAATGATAATTTTAAAAAATCCAACACAGCAGTGTTGTAATTGTAACAGAGAAACAATTCTCCACAGTAAAAACTGTCATGTCATATCATATCACCGTTTTGTGATACATTTCTGTAAAATTATAACATTGTATAGCGGCAAAGCATATGTAGCTGTTTTAAATATACAGCTGTTTTTATAATAACCCATTCCCTGAACATGAATCAAGGTCGGAAAATCCCACAGTCATGTAATGTGTAGTGTCTAACATTCTAAGAATCACACACTCTAACAATAATGAGGTTGTCACAGTCAACATGAACACCTCCATCATTTACTGACCAAACAACTGCTGCTCGATGAATTGATATTTGAAATGGTTGCAAAATATCAGTTTTGACATTTGACATGTATTGATTAGACTACTTTTCAAGCTGCAGTGCGGGCGCTTTTAATTCAAAAATTCTAACTCAAGCCATATTGTTTTCTTTTTTGGGGTGCGGGGGACATACATCTATCTTGTAATTTCTGTTGAGGAAATGTAACATTTTAATCTTTAAGATATTGTTTGTAGCATATTATTTTAGAATGCCTCAGACCTTGTCTCTCTGAAAAATAGACATGTAAAGGAGACTGGCAGGATGAATGACTATGAGGGAGTTTAAGACTATGCTGAATGATCTTGAAAATTGTTCTGCTGGCCAACCTGAGCACACATAATGCATAACGCAATTGTTCCAACATGTAATTTTGTTAATTCTGATTCTCTCAACATTGATGCATGCTTTTGTCTTTACAAGCACACTCTTAAACATTTCAAGGTTTTACAATAAATATTCTCTGTGTGTCTTCATTCTTTTGGCTCCATCAGTGTTCATTGGGTAGGGAAATAAAACATTGGCTGATATTCACTGATTGCAGTGCATCCCAAACACAAGAAGCATTTTACTGTGTGAGTGAATGCATTGCATGTTGTGAAAAATCTTGGTTTACCATGTGTTCCGTTCCCGCCACACACCAGCAACCGACCTCATCTCTGTCTCACAAATCTACAAGGGCACAGCGTAGTGTGCCTTCAACATCAAACGCATATCCGCAAATCCTCTGAATGACCATAGCGGACCAGCTATTCGCACATAAGACATCATGCCAGCCGCGTCAGACACCAGTGTGTATAAGTCGTATAAGTTTACATCAGTAAGTACAGTATGAGACCCATTCAAAGAGTACCCCTTTCTGAAACACAACAGTTGCCTTGGCCCATCTGTAATAAGCATAGTCAGCCCTGTGGCATGCATTAAACATTAACACCGGGTCTATAGAGCCCCTTAATCCAGCGCGCGATCCCTTCATGTGAGCCAAGGGGACAATTCATCCAGCCTTGACGCAGTCCTTAACAATACAAACTTTCGTTTCTTTTCCAATAAAAATGCATCCTACGCAGTTTCAATGATGAGACCATCCATTCACTTGTGACACTATCTTTTTTTTTGCTGTTGAAAATCAAGTGGTACCCTTATGATTGGCTTTCAGAGGCTTTTGTTAGTCTTATTTTCCAACTCTGAAGGCACAATTATTATGTTCATGCAACTCAAAATCCAATTTAAGATATTTCCTCTAGACACTCCACCATTATTTCTTTTAATTATATACTGTATATACAGTATATATATAATTTTTTTTCACAGCAAAAAAAAAGTTGATTGAGTCAGTGAAGGTCAAACCACTTGTATGAGCATTTCCTGATCCGTGCTGGTGGGAGTAGGGTACTTGGTCTCAAAAGTCATACCAGGGCTTGTTTTCATGTTACCGCTTCAACAAGCGGCTCTGGCCGCCACCGATTTTTCCACACTTGATCAACGATCGCATAAAAAAGGGTTTACAGACCGTCTAACTACACAAGAGCAGAAGGCATACAATCGTAAACCACAAATAGTTTGCTCAATGTGTAAACTTGTCATCGTGGCTTAGCAACTGCTCAAATTAGCTAAATCACATTGTAAACTATGAAAAGGGAACTCAGCGGGCCATATCTTCTATAAATCTGTGTCACTCGATCAGTCAATATTTTACCATTTATGCCATGAGACTTTTTATGAGTCAATCAAATAATCATCTATTAATGTCCATGGACAAATTATTTAGCGTAGGATGGCTTTTTTTTCTTTACTAAAATATTTTTTGATCTACTACTATATTTGCAAAATATAACATGTTATATTTATGAAAGGGGGTCAATGATTGTGCAGTTGTCAATTTGTCTCCTGGCAGAGTTGGTTCAGTTATCCTCAGGGATAGTGTGAATGTGAATGTCTGTCTGTCTCGAGATATACACTGTCAGCGTCTGCTGGAATAGCTTGTCGCTCACTTCCTATGACCCTGAGCAAGCAAAGTGGTATAGAAAACGGATGGATGAATGGATGAAATTTTATGCATTTTATATATACACCACGGGCGGCCCGGTAGTCCAGTGGTTAGCACGTCGGCTTCACAGTGCAGAGGTACCGGGTTCGATTCTAGCTCCGGCCTCCCTGTGTGGAGTTTGCATGTTCTCCCCGGGCCTGCGTGGGTTTTCTCCGGGTGCTCCGGTTTCCTCCCACATTCCAAAAATATGCATGGCAGGCTGATTGAACGCTCTAAAATTGTCCCTAGGTGTGAGTGTGAGGGTGGATGGTTGTTCGTCTATGTGTGCCCTGCGATTGGCTGGCAACCGATTCAGGGTGTCCCCCGCCTACTGCCCGGAGACGGCTGGGATGGGCTCCAGCACCCCCCGCGACCCTAGTGAGGATCAAGCGGTACGGAAGATATATATACACCACACTGGACGGAATGTCTTTCAATTCTGTTTGGAATTACAAGACAAGAAGTTCAACGCATAGCCCCTATTTTTTAAACCTAGCAATAATTCCTGGAGTTAAGTGGTGATGGTCTTCTTGTAACATACAACATTTTATCCTGGTTGAATGCAATTGCACATGGACGTTTCGGGCCTGGTTTAAGCAAGGAATTACATCGCAGTATTTAGTGGTTAGTAGTTCAACTCTGGTATTAATAATAGCAGATGGCAGAGTTTATGCGTTTTAACTTTTATTTAAAAGCTTCCAAATTGTTTTTTTTTTGAATGACTGTAAAATACAGATAAAAACATCAAAATTTGCTGGACTTGAAGCGTGGATGTTCACTTAGTGGTTTGTGAGCTCTTTGACATTTATCGGCATTTTTTGTGCGCTTTTCATTATATTCTTTTTCATCTTTGTGCTTTTTCTTTGTTGGGATGCCTCATAGTTATTGGGTCAGAAATTCCGCGTGTAATTTGAATAATAGTACAATCACGCCAAGTCAACACTTATAAAGGAACACTAGAGTGTTTGCCTTTACACAGTTGGTCTACAAAGCAATTTCTAATTAATTGAAATCCCTGGGGATAATTTACATTTCCACTCTGCTTCTTGCGTGTTGAGTTGCATGTATGAAGCCAGCCAGGGAACCAGACTTCAAGCAAGCATGGATGGAGAGATGTTAGAGTCGTGGGCCACACCACACTAACGGTGCATTCTTCAGTTGCTCCTGGGTGTGGTACACTACTGGTACACCATCCTGGGTGTGTGGTACACTACTGTGTTATGGGGACCATCAGGATGCCTCAGTAAATTATCCAATTTCACAGAATTTGTCAATAAGAAATTGTACATGAATTACAAAAATAGCTATGTTCATCTGTATATACCAGCGATCTATATTGATAATTGTTTTTACACAAGTGGTGATGAATACTGTGTATTTTTACGCATTGTTGGATTTGGTAGACTTGGGTTCAACCAAGAGCCCTTGTCTTGCCATTCCGACTACTTTCTGTCCGTTAGATTTTCTCCATCACTGTATGAGTCAATCAATTAGCTAAATCGGGCCATCATTTCGGAAACAAAATTGGAGTGCCTGGAAATTATAAGTACAATAAGGGACATGAAACATATTTAAATGGAACACTTAGTAAGATAAATAAAGTCCACTCCGTGCTTTCATTTATCTTACAAAAATGTGCTGATACACACTCAAGTGACACATGCTTGCATTTGCACACGCACAGCGCAAACATTGATGCAGGTGCAGCTCTGTTTGACTGATGAGTCTGTTTCCAAAGTGCAAGCTGCTCCATGACAGCTGTCTCTACACTGGCTCTTAAACACAAAACTCTACATCCCACTCTCACTCCACTTTCTTCTTCCCATTCCACTCCCCTGAATCCACTTGCTTGCATTCCTCTCTCTTTTTCTCTCTGTTCGAGGCATGCCGAAGTCAATTTTTCATTTCGAAGAGAGAACTGCCAACTTTCAAGGTACGGTAACAAGAATAAAATTCTATGTCATCTGAAGGAACTTAACTCTCCTCTATATTCCACTCCGGGGCTGAGTGAAAAGCAATCTGTAGTGGTTTGGGCGGGCGGGGGGTGGTGGTGGGGGGGTTACACAGGCGAAGGGGAAGCAGCTGCAGCCAGGGCAGTGCCAGGATTGCATCTCCACATATTGACCAGAAAGTTCAACAATTACCCGTTAGCCCAGTCTCGCAATATGATTAGCATGGACTCTGATGATAATGGATTTTACATGCAATTACTGTGTTTTGGGAATAAGGCAGTAAAAGAATGAGACAACTGCCTGCTTAATGTCCGCTGTATTTGGCTGACACACTGGAAATAAGACTATATTCGGGCAGGCTCTGGTAAATCTTGATTCATCATATGAAGGCCATAATTCCATTTGCCATTTGGAGTCTTGTGAGTTTTTTTGGGAGAGTAACAGCTTGACTGGCATACACATGCCAGTCAAGCTGTTACTCTACTGATTCTACCTACACAATTGAGGATGTATAGTCGAGTCAAAATTCAAATAAAAGACCTACATATCTAATCGACAGACACAGTCATCCTTTTTGTTGCTTGTTTGTATGTAGTTGATCAATTACATCATGAAACTTCAAAAACAAGGTTTCATCTGTTGGTGATGTTGTTCTGAACAAAAGAATGTGGTCAAAGTAGCAACTGTTATTGGAAACAGAACAAGAATACCGTCTACTGCTTTATATATATATAATACCCGCAAGGAACATCTTTCTTTATAAGTTACGTTAACTTGATTTGCAGAATATCCCACAGCAGCAACGGTTGCGACCCAACAAGAAAGAGAACAATCATTCTTTCGATGTGCGACACTCTCAGGGCTTGACTGGAAACTGAGCAAAACTTGCAAAGCCATTAGTGCTTCGACCTTTTCCAGTAGATAGGACGGTCTTCACATTCATCAACACTTGGGAACATATACAATTGATTACTATGACTTAAAGTGCAATTCATTCATTGCAACATGACATTTCCAACGGTTTGCAAAACACTGATTTCAGATCTGCCTATGATAACACTCTTTCTGACCGGATGTCGGTGTTGGGTGGCCCTGACTAGCTGTAAACAGATGGTCTTGACTCTAATGAGGACTTGCTGATCTCATCCAGATTGTGATTTTGACTGTCAGTTGAGATTTTCATACCCGACAGAAATGAAATGACCGAAACGGTTTGAAATATGAGAAGCGTTAATTTAAGCCCAAGTCAGACATCCTGCAAGGAGTTGTATTTGGATGTCGGCATCTGTTCTTTTTAAGTCAAATATGTTATTGTTGTGCCAATCTCTATACGTTCTAAAATATAGACCCAGAAAAAAAGAACACGCCATTATTGGTTGGAACATAACATTAGGAACAGAGCTATAAACATGAAATTACAAATTACGCTGCTAAATGTGAAAGGACAGAAATGTATTGTTACATTAATAGGACAAATAGTATGCACGTGTTGGTTTTAAGAACTGACTCTTTTTTGGGATTTACATAAAATGACAACTATTTAGAATGTTGATGTACGGTTTGATGATTTGAATAATCATGATTTGAACAGTAATGTCATTTCAACATTGTAAAATGTGTCAGAAATTAGGCTTTTGCTTGTTACTTGTTTTTGGCTTCAGCATTGGAAAATTATTTGGTTTGACGTAAGAGCGTGACGCATGGCTATAACTAATTTCCATGATCATAAGGTCTGATTATAGACATACTATACGGCAGTGAAAAATCTTTCTCGCCTTGCAATTTATTCAGTTTTTCCAGAGTCCTTGGTCCAGATGTATACGCCACATGCATGCACCGAAATCAAAAATAGTACATATGACTTTTTTTCAGATTTTATGGTTCTATTTTGCAAACCTTAATCATCAACATCGTCACACAAGATCGATTTTGTCACCAGTGGATTAGTGAAAAGGAAACGTCAAGGAAGACCATTTTCTCTCTTTCATTTCAAAGCAAATGTATAATCAAAAGGACACCTGAGGGTAATTTATAAAATAAACCATTATTGTAAAAACACACCCGGATGACTTGTGCTCACACTCGGTTTTGTGCAGTAAAATTTCCAGTGTAAAAATACATGAACATAGAAATCAAATTTCAAAGCAGGCGTGTTCCCACACATTGGTCCTTTTATTTTATTTTGAACTTAATGCATATGCATTTTGGAGGGTGGTGTCCAACCACAATGCAAGACATTGCACGATTAACAGCCGGCAGCGCCCTTGACCTTCACACCACGTAGAATACGTTCCTCATATGCTGACAACTTTTGTTCCAATTTATGATGTCAGTTAGGAGAGATGGGTATTCTCAAAGCATGTGTTGGAAACTTTCCGAGTAGGATGAAATGCTCATCTCTTTTGGTATTCACTTCCTATAACTTATACATTTGACAATAACCAAGGGATCTAAATGAAGCTGTTAAAATAAAATAAAAAATAAATAATCCTCCTGATCTCTCCACCTTCTGCGGACGGAAGGGGAAAGGAGGAGGATTTGGAGTATTTGGGAGGATTGCGTTTGATCACACTCAACCTTTACTGTGATCTCTCCTCACATTTTCCATCCATCGACGCTGAAGCGCTAGCAGACCATCACATCATTATCAGGCCTTTGATAGCTATACCTCTCCAGTACGAGAAAGTAGGCAATGTGCCATATGAGTGTGCCAAGATTTGCTCCAAGGAGGAATGTAACATCAACACACAGCGTATGGCCCCTCAGTTCCCTCTTCCTCCGAACACTTGTCTTTTGTTCAGCCGACCATGAGACGCAAAGCCTTTTATCCCGCGGGCTTTATGGGTTGTAATTTTGTAAATTTCAAATTGATTTACATATGTGATATGTTTAGGTTTTGCACTGTTGCACTTTTCTTTTGATACTTAAATGCACTGCTTAGTTATTGGAAAATTATCCGGCCGTCCTTTCTCTACCGCTTATCCAGGCTGATTTTGAGTGAGAGGCAGGGTATACAGACATGTGAGGCGGCTGTGCAAACCACTCGTCCTATATTGGAATACAATAAAAGACAATACATCTTTATTTCAAGAGTGCTTTCACAACAGCTGCAGTTGTAGCAAAGCGCTTCACAGAACAGTTAACATAAAATGAAATAATAGAAAACATACAACACGGGCACTACTGTATCCGTGCATACGCCTTATAATAAATATTCTAAAATCTTTACATCCCGTTTTATTCTTATTAGTTTTATTGTTTGTCTTCTCGATCTCTTACCATGAACTTAATTTCATGACTTGTTTACTTTCAATAATAAACATATTGCACAATTTCTTGTTTCAATATTTCCATTGAAACTTTGATCAAACTGTTAAGATAGATTTTTTAAATTCTTTTTTTGAAGGCACATTACAAATACAGCAACCTACAATGTGAATTCAACCACTTTGATATATTTATGATTAGTTACATTTTCCGAATTCATTTTCTTATAAAACACACTCCCTTAAAAATCAAACCAAACAGATCTAAATGTACAGTATATGATTTGAATCCGTGTAGGGCAGTGGTCGACAAAAACACGCATGGCAGGTTAATGAAACATTCAAAATTGTCCGTAGGTGTGAGTGTGAGCGTGAATGGCTGTTCGTCTGTGTGTGCCCTGCGATTGGCTGGCAACCATTTCAGGATGTCCCCCACCTACTGCCTGAGAACAGCTGGGATAGGTTCCAGCACCCCCGCGAACCTCGTGAGAATGAGCGGACGGGTGGATGATTCCGTATAAATTCATCTCCTCTACTATATACCAGAATATACTCAATGAATGCAATCACCATGGCTAAAATTAGTTCATACTACCGAAATGTTACCTTTCATTATACAACAGCCTGCGATAATTCAGAATTATCAACATAAGGCCTCCACTAGGAAATAGCGTCCTCTTACAAAATCAATAGTGACGTGTCTGACAGTCCTCATGACTTTATCTGTCTGTCTATCCAGTGTGTCCCCAGCATACTCTTCATGCCATTAGTAGATTTCAGCAGCCACTTCCCTGAACCGTTTGGTTGCCTGTAATTGGAGAGCATGTGGGATTCAGAATGAATAAAAAGCCAGATGATATTGCTTGGCTTGTTAATGTCATTTCCCCCTTTATGATAATATCTGAGTGGGAAGGACTCAACCATTTGTGACTGCAGCAAAATGACCCATCCTCTTTCTGTAAGGCTCACCAGCCCAATAAATTGCTGAAAACTGTACATTCCCAGACACACTGTATCCTCATATTGCTGTTGAACTTACATGTGAACTGATTGATCATTTCAAAGGCAGACATTACACTTCTGTTTATTGGTTGTATGACTGTGCATACACATACTCATAATGAAAAGTGGTTGAAAGTATATTTTGGGGAAAAAAATATTCTAGCGTCATAAAATCATTCACATCAGAGAAAAGCCGACTGGTGCCATAAATGCAGTTGTTTTTATGTTCAAATGACAGATGTGCTCAAACTTAAATAAATCCATTTCGACCAACACAGGCAGGGCGAGGTTGCTTGGTTGAGTCCCATCACTCAGAGCCAAAAAGTTGAACGTTTATGTTGTCGTAACTCTGACTCATGTCACAACGTTCTCGGACCTTATCAAATTGAAGACTTTATGGTCTTCCCATGCTCACAGTAACCCCCTTTCAACATTGTTTTTTCCACCCTTGACTCTAATGCGAACTTTATTTCAAAAACAACCATTTTTTTAAGTTAGGTTGACGCAAGCATTCTGTTTGAATTCCGATATCCATGTTAGAGCTGTCAAGTCGTGCAGCATCACAACATACATCCATTATGTTCCCTCCAGAATGCTGTCATGTTTTCTCTTAAAACATATAAAACAATAGAATGAGCATTTAGCCACCAGCTGCTTTTTTTTGTGGTTTTTGGTAACAAACACACAACAGAACCTCCCACAGATCTTTAGCTCATTAGAACCATGTGGGTGACACGATGGGGTAGTCGTTCGCAAGTCTGCCTCACAGTGGGAGAGATTTTGTTTTCAAATCTCAATTTAGGCCCTCCTGCGTTGAGCATGTTTGCAGGGGTTTCCGCAAGATACTCTGGTTTCCTCCATCATTCCAAAAATGTGCATGTTATCTGAATTGACACATCTTGTCCATAGGTTGAATACAAATGTGAAGGATGGTTTGCCAATCCCAAGGGAAGATGAGATAAGCTTTAGCTTAGCCACAACATGACAAGCGGTATAGAAAATGGATGGGTGCTTAGTACTTTGTGCTTCCTCCCAACTAATAAAAAAAGAAAAGTACATGTTGTTTAAATGTAGCAGAAGATTACCATGTATCACACTGGTCCAACATTTATTTTTGTTACAACATATATGATCACTTTTTGATCTTTTGTTAAATTTAAGTGGGGGTGTTCCTTCCGTACACATGCATGCACACACACAAACACACACGCGCACAGGAATAACCAAACAAGACGGTTCCCATGAAAGGAAAGCCGAGGCTTAAAAAAAAAAAAAAACACTTAACCAAATTTGACAGTCAACGGGACCGTAAAAGCTGGCCCTGCTGTAACCAAACACAGTGGTAATTGTACATGTCAGGCAGAATTAGCATGAAAGTAAATAGCTTTATTTCTCCTTGTGTACATATTTACAGTGCATTAGAGGGAACAAGGGAGCCGACAAACCCAGGCCTACAGACAACATCCTCAACTAGATATACAGGTATACAGTCTGTTTGTTTTTTTAATCCATTTTGTTTTGAAGGTAACGTGACCCATAAAATAAGTAATCTCGTTTGCAATGGAGGTACTATAAAAGCAGACTGAGCCCTCTTGTGTTCACATACTGTACATCTTGAATCTCTTGACGAATGTTAAGCACAAACAATACTGTAACTCTCCTCCTGACATACCATACTACCTGATTCATCCACATTCTCCAACTCAGCAGGATTGCATTGCAAATGAAAGGAGCGAGGTTCTAATTGGGGGCTGGACTCATCCCCGACATTCCTGTAAGACTAGTGCGGTACAGCTGATTGACTGATTGGCTGGCTGACAGAGGGACTGTGGTAAATGAACTGGCTCACTTTGGGGAAAGGCCGGAAAGAGCCTGTCATGTCTCCTTTGCCGACATGAAAACACATGAGGGAGGAGAGACGAAGGGGTGCGGTGTGTAGAGGGGAAAGAAGAGATAGAAATCTTGCTTCATGCACTATGTGCAGGCATTCATGCATGCAGACCTTGGAGCCTCAACAGCATGCGTTATTGTGTCATTTGTTGTTTTCTCCGTTGTTTTAGTTGCCCGGTGCTCTCATCCGGTGTTTTGTTCATTTTTGGGGATTTGGTCATGTTTCCTGGCCCTGGTTCTGTTAACATGGATGTGGATTAGTTCATGGTTCTTCTGAGAAAAGCTACACAACAGCTCCGTGACCAATTTTGGGAGAACTCCCTTGTTTACACTCATAATGCTTTTGTAGTAGGAATAAAGGGCCCTTTGTAAATAAATGTTACAAATAAGATTTGAAAACCGCACATGTGTATGCAAAATTCTGGGGATTGGCATCATAATAAAAATCAATGAGTGTATAAAGTACAAAAAAGGAGCAGAAAAATGTTGAGATGTTTCAAATTAATTTTGGATGAAACATTTTAAAAGGATCTGGCATGAATGGGATTTTACAGGAACTAACGGGAATAAACTGGAAATGTTGTAAATCACAGCAAAGTCCCACATGTGATTTGTTTAAAACTGCCTCGTAGCATAATCTATAAATCTGAGATGTTACAAGAACAATTTCTTAAATTCGGGTGAGTTTCAACACTGCTATGCATCACTCAGTACTTTGCACACAACACACAAGTTAGTGGAAGGAGATTGACGCAATCCCCACTGCATGCAAAATCATTATGAATGTTTACTTATTCTACACCACATTGATTTATTTTTTTATTTCCCAAATGCCTCATAAAATTTCCCATGAAATGTTTGACAACCTGACAGTGTATTGCAGTGTTATCACTGTTCAAAATGTGTTTCATCATGACTCAATTGACAATAAGTGGTACAGAAAACAAATGCATGGATTGTGCACATTTGACTTTACGTTGCCTCTAAATCAACTGCCCATCGGTCCAAACATTAGAGAGAGTGCAATACCTTTTAATGTCTGGTTGTATTTTTTTGCCGCAATTTCAAACATCGTCCAAACTAATTCTTGAACCACACAGCATCTGGTAAGCTGTTTACGGGCCATTCTACAACTCAGCCGCTTGAGTCAAAAGTAACATTAACAGGTGGCCTTGCAATTCTCAGAGGTCAAGCCGATGGAGGCGGCGAAAAGGTCTTCGAGCCACTGGTGGCCACAGAAAGGCCTTGTAAGAAAGTGTGTCCCTGAATCCCTGGCACTTGACCCTAATCAAAAAACTCAGAGACACAGAGGAAACCCAGTAGTAAATCAGCCTGTCACGGGTTCTCACATGTGGGGTTTGATCTTGGTGATGTACGACTTTAATATGTGCATGAAAGGATGGAGAAACTGAGGAATGACAAAGAAATATGGAGTGAGAAAAATGGAGGGATGTGATGGAAAACAAGAGGAAGAACATATAGCATGTAGCACGCAATTAACATGTACTGTAGGTGACTGCGAATGAATGACCGCATTATTCTTAACCCAGCCATTCGACTTGAGCGAATACAAAATGTGCGGGTATTGAAGATCACAACCTTGGAATCAATCGTCTTGCTACTACTAAAGAGAAAAGAGACAAGCAAGGCAACAGCTAGAGCACAATTGTGAGGTGGACGTGTGTGTGCAGGGGTTTAGCTGCAAATTAACAATAGACATTGGGAAGAGGTGCTGTGGGGTAAGATTGGAAGGGATGAAGTGCGAAAACATCACGGGTGGCAAAGTGCTGATGTCAGAGCGACGTATCATTCAGCTTTCACTGAAAATCGATTCTTTCTGAAAGGCACACTGGTGTTAACAGCTGTGTGCCCGGCTCTCAATTTTGCTTCCATGGCCATTAACATTAGCAGACAGAGCGGTAATTGCTGCACAAAGACAGATATTCACCTTGATCTTCAACTTAGCTGATAACATCTTTTCTGGACTGGTCTATTCAACTGATGATGTAACGGCAACATTTTTGGACATAAGCTATGTGCCCAGTGCAGGTCAATTGAGATTTTTTTTTGCAAAAATATACTATATTTTTTTGGATTATACGTTGCTTCGGATTATAAATCGCACCAGCCAAAAAATGCAAAGTTAAGAAGGAAAAAACACATATGAGTCACCTTTTTGGGGGGAATTTATATTAAAATCCAACACCAAAAACATTGCTTGAAAGGCAATTTAAAATAAAAATAAAACTAGAGAACAACATGCTGAATAAGTGTACGGTATGCTAATGTTACATGACGCTCAAACAACGAACTCTGAATGTGCTTGGTATGTTCACGTAACATATTAAGACAACTATAGCACAAAGAACATGCTAACAAATTTACCAAACCATCAGTGTCACTCCAAATCACAAAATACCATGAAATCTTCATGCACGTGGTCACTTTTAAACAACTCCGCCAACTCCAGAGGTAGTTGAGTCATCGTCGGTTGTTTTTCTCAGTTCCTGCCAACGTGGAAAGTATCAACACAGGCAGAGAGCACTCTATCACGGTTTAATGTGAAAATAACATGTGATGTGTACAATGTGTTTACCATTTGACACATAAATCGCTCCAGAGTATAAATCGCCCCACCGGCAAAACTATGAAAAACCAAACAAAACTGTGCCTTATACTCTGTAAAATACGGTATGTATACTGTATATACACACACACACACACACACACACACACACACACATTACACCACCTGCGGCAACAGTTCGATATTGTTCCAGCAGCCGTTAAGTTTTACTTCCCGTTCAGCCACCAAATTATTGCGTGTCATATGTATCATTCTCAGTACGCTATGATGCCCAGTTTGATGCTAAGAGATTAAAAAATTGCCAAACCTGTACATCAAGGCTTGCATCGGCATGAATATCAGGATATGCCACTTTTTATATGCCGCTGTCAACGAATACAGAGCCGCAAGTGTAGGTCGCCTTTAAGTTGATGACCTGCGATTTACATTTCAAGAAAAAACCTGTTTCTCCTTGTACCACCAAGGATGCAGAGGAATTCATCGCGATTATATTTCCTCTTATTTTTGTGCTACCATCATTTGTTACGTTGACAGAAGGCAGTGTGAGCATGGCAGTCCTGGGACCTCTGTAGTGGTGTGAGCTGTAAGGGCAGCACTTGGTGTTACTTTAGCGATGAAATGATCGAGGAGCCAATGTGTGCTTAGTTTCCTTCGAGACCACAGACAGTACAAAGCTAACATTCATCTTTCTGTGTGCGTCCGTGTCTGTGTTCGTGTGATTGAGACAGACTTTTGACAGCTTAGGGGACCAGTGCACCACAGGGAGCATCCTTGCAACATGCTGTACATGAGAAGATACAAGATTCTCTGTGTGTTCGTGTTCATGTTTTGTGCAACAATTCCACTAAATGGATAAACAAGTTGCTTAAGAAAGATCATAGAAATATGACATTGCGGTGGTGTGCTTTAAGCCCACTTGGAGTGGACTTCCAAAGTTAGATCCAACTGTGGCCTGGCAGGGAGCTTAGTGGAGTGTTATGCATTTTTAACGTGGTGTCAGGCAGCTGCACGCAGCTGGAGAGTCAAACTGCAAGAAGAACTGAAGGGAAGACTGCAGGAATCCAGCATGGGCCCACAAAAAGACTTTTGTGACCAATCTTAAAATGAACTTGATTCAGTTCAGAATTCTATCAACTCCACCAAGTAGGTTAAAGTTGGAACATTTTTTTCTCAGAGGGGCAAGGTTTGAATGGAGCCAAACTTCAGCAATGGCCCTTAGGTCTCTGACCACAGACACATCCATCACTAACATGTGCTGGGAGATTCAAGGATCAGAGGTTTTTACAATTCTGTACATTTTAATGCAAATGTACCCATCCCTCTCTATGTGTCCTAATAGTAGTTCACCAGTCATGCAACACTTGTCTGTAGCACATTGGCTTTAGAACCAAGACGTGCACATGACACAACAGCTAGCTAGCTTCCCTTAATCCATATCAAACTGAAGAACAATGGCACTCTCTCTGATGTCCTGAACCATTTTGTATATCACTGGAAGGCATGTTACTTTGTGTCAAAGACAGGTTGGACAGGAAAAATTTGTGTGAAACAGGCTGCTTTTGAGGTAAGGTGGCGGATGCTGAATTTTTCTTGTTACAATGTTACATTTCAGCCAAGTATAACATCCAGTTTGGTAGCTTGTTTTAAAAGGACATACAAATAAAAACATCTTTGACATTTTAGAGGATCTGGGATTCAATTTAGGGGTTTTTGACCACCCCCGAAAGTATATCAAATTACTAGTAAGCAAATGTTTTCTGAGGGCGCTATTATGGTAGCGTGATATATTCATCATGGGGAGTTACGACTGCACTTAATGGTATCTTTGCTTTTGTTAGGGGAGTGAGTGTCACGTTTTGCGTGGTGGTAGTGCAGTTGGATGACCCCAAAAAGCAGGGAGGCAGGGAGGAGCAGAGTGGAGTGACGAAGATGTATTTCACAAAAATGCAAACAGGAGTATACTGGAAAAACATAAAACACTAACTCGTAGTACTCAAACAAAGTCCTGGAAATCACAAGGAAGCCAACGTAACAACAGAAAGCCGTGACAGAAAACAAAACATGACAGGAGCGGGGCACACAGACACTCACATACTAACAATTCACAATGACCCAACAAAGACTGACAGAACTCAGGGAACTAAATACAAGCAAAGTGACGAGACAACGAGAAACACCTGGACAGGACCCACAGGGTTGAGCGACCTGATTGGTTGAACACAAGGGACACTGATGACGAGAACAGGTGGCGACAAAAAGGGCACATGAGGAAACAAAACCAAACATAACAAGACAGAAACTTAACCGTGAGCCTTTTTTGGATATTCTGCCATAGTTTCAGTCACACTCACAAATACTTTTGATGGTTATAAAAGGGCCCGACATGCATATTGCCTCTATTCATTTGGGGAGGATGGATTCTCCTCTTCGTGATGTTTTTTTTTTGTCATCATCACTGCTGTCCAAGTATAACACGGATGTGCAACTGCAGAGAGAATGCATTAAAAATGGGCCAGGTTAGATGAGGAATGATGCTGGTTAACCTTCGCCTGCGATGCTGCAATATTGTTCACAAAATTCTCTAGACCTGGACACAAGTGACACAGAGCACACCTGCCTTATCTTTTCTTGAATGTTCTTTCTGCCGCTCCCACTTCCACCATGGCTCAGTTTTGTTTGTTTATTTGTTTGTTTTTCCCCTCACAACATGACCCTGATGGTTTGAGTGCCATGGAGCGTTTCTGGATTAAAAACGGGATGAAATTGGTGGCGATGTCAGACATACTGTCTTCGTTGTTTCTTGACATTGGGAGCGCAGATCCTGTTTTCTCTCCTTGCACATCTGCCTAGAAACATCTGGACAGAATCAACCTTACAACATTGAGCAGAGCGACCATTACTCTTCTCTTCTCGCCCTTAAAGCAGTTATAAAAAAGAAAACAAAAACAAATCATCTTTATTAGCATATTTCACCCTAGAGGGGCCAGGATGAAAGGAGACAAAATGCTTCTTTCTATGGGATTGAGTTATTGGACATGGCAGCAGGGTTGTCGGGTGTAGGGAGAGCTGCTCAATTGAGAAACTCATTAACAAAACAGCAAAGTTCTCAGGACAATTGTGTGATCTCGGGTGCACGGCAGCCACATAACTAATGATTCTGAACACAGTAGTCCAGTTGAGTGTTCACTGAAGTGGTGTGGTGCACTAATTCTGTCCAAAAAAATTGTTATTACACACTGAGACTGCAATTATACCTTGATCAACTGTATATTATATTGTACCTTCATTTGAGTATTGCAGAGTATGTATTCTGACATATATTGTACCTCTGAATACAGTACCTCGAGATTATTCTGACAATGTTTTGGGTTTCTTGATTTATTTATTTTTTAAATCTCTCGTCACATCGTGAAATTTAATTCAATTAGTAGGTAAAGGACATCATACTAAATATTTTTAGTGAAAAGAAATAAAATTTCATGTCCAGATATTATAGAGCAAAAGCTATTGCTTTCAAACCTTTCTTTGCGTGTTAAATCCATAACTCACTAAAGCCTAAAAAAACAAGTGTCACACTAATTTGAGATGTAGCTATTGACCACCAACAAAATCCTTTCGCTGGATTAATTGATCTTGTCGATCTTGTTGCGGATTCTAATGCCAGTCTTGATCATTGCCTTAAATCTCAGTCTCTTTGCAGTTGAAAAGGTGTGCACAGGGTCAGTTCCAAGGATGGGAACTGCATCTTTTACTCGAATACCAAATTACGGATTATTTCATCGTTTCTATGATCATCGTGGGCCGTGCAGTGTTTATTGACAGCAGGAACAATCATCCTGTGCCACCAACTTAAATTGCAACATGTATAATGTTTGTCAACACTGTGTATAATTTATGTGGGAAAATAAACATTCAGAATAAAACACAGAACCAGGTCTAACATCACTACTTTTTTGGAAAATATTTTGAGAATATTTATTATAAAAATATAAATGTTTCCACTACAAATCCTTTTACATTAGTTGACAAGGCCATCTACGTTCGAACACGTAAACTCACACAAACACGCAGGTCAGTCTTGAGACAGAAAAGAAGGATTCTGGATATGGAGTGTATAACAGTATTGCTCTCTCAGATGTCCCAGGTTGATAAAATAAGTCAAAAAACAAAACTCAGGTAACACTGACATATAATTTACTGTAAGCTTAAAAAAACCAAACAAACAAAAAAAATGACGACAAAAAACAATGTGCTGTGTAATGTTAACAAATAAATAATTATGTAATAACAATTGCGTTTTTATTGTAGAAAATAAAAACAGGCGGACAAATACAATTCAAAACAAGATAAAGTATAATACAGATGCTTTTTGATTTTTTTTTCATTAAAATTGCTGCACAATTTGTAACCTTTTTGTTTTATACATACAAAAATTTGTACAAAGAAGGATGGCATGAACATATTGCAGAATCTGTCGGGCTAGTTGCTATATCGTTATGATGGTTTACATTATGTACAGATCACATAGCAGCAACAGCAGCATCCACAGGTCGAACACTGGCTATACCGATACCATGAACAGATCTGGCTTTTCCCAAAAAGCACAAACGTCTTCTTCTGTTCATTGGTTCAATTTAATCTCCAGCCAAGCCAATAAAAATTCCTAGGTCAAGGAAAGTGCTGACACATTGTGTACTAAGTGCATTTCGAGTGCACCCTTGTAGTTGAACGTTTCTCATCCAAAAGTATTGAGTAGTAGCAGTTCATAATATTGGTCACGACTCACAGACCAGAATCCATGCGGATGTACCTCGATACTGTGGGCCATCCAAATCTAGGGTGCATTCAGGGAATCCCTTTCTGGACATGTGTATTTGGATCTCATATTCGCAGTTTGAAGGAAAACTTCCCACTTTGTATATGGTGGTGGTGCAAAATCCTATCAGGTTAAACTAAAACAGGAGTGTTTGCAAGGTGATCCCACCGTGACCCAACCACATGAGGCACTCAACATCCCCCACCCACCTCCCCCCGGATCGTCAGCTCGTTCAAGAGAAATGCTGTACAGAATTCCCTTGGCTTTTGTTAGACGTGTTGTCAGACTAAAGACAGGAGACCATTATGCATTCTCATATCACAATCAGAACTTCTGTGTTGCTCTCCATTTAAGACGGGCATACTCTGTTGGATTTATTGTCGGTGCAGAATTTTAACGTGCGCTCTGTGAGCACATTGCCTTAGATGAAAGGCCATGACTTGCACATTTTGGGGGTCATTGTGGTTCAATTTCGGTCCTGTAGGTGTAAGGCGAGTGCATTTTAAAGTGTAGCAGACTGTCAAAACAAACCAAGGGAAAGCGTTGTCTTTTCATTCGCAGAAATACTGATGCTAATAACAAAGCTAACAATAATTAAGCTTCCCTTGTCATTTGGTTTTGACGCGGTTTGTACGTAGCCGACTATTCATCTACCTTTTGCAAGATCAAATTGTAACAGTCTCGAGGAAAACAGTCACGGCATAGCAAGATTATCGTGCGATGAGGCCCCACCTGACTAGAAACGGCGCTATATTCCTACATTGCCCGACTCAGAATTGGCTCAACATTTTCAGTGTCATTTTCACTGTTTTCACTGCATGCCCATCTTTACGCACTCAAAAATGTGATCTGCTGAATGAAACTTTTCTTTCCTAGAAAAATAAACTCGAGTACAATTACTCATGGAGTGCAAAACCTCCATTAAGCAATAATATTATCTGAAGGAGAGTTGTGGAAAAACACAGCTACTTTTACGTCTCATTTCCAACTTAACAATTTCTCACTCTCGTCTCTCTTACCGTGTACTCTCAATTTTTCCTGCTTGGGTTCGCTCTGTTCACTTCATCTGTTTCCGCGTTAGAGAAAATATAGATCAAATAACGTGCGCGGTCTGAGATTTCACACAAAAGGTTGCCGGGTTGCAGGAACAGCGCTATAGCGTCACGATATCTGCTTGTATCATATTGAACTTACGTTTGTCATATAAAGAGTGTGAAGTATGTTATTGCTCCTGCTTCTTCAATTCTTACTGTTCAATCCACTGGGAGTGTAGCATGGTTATGGCTTTCGAACGATGCACGCTCATCTCTGACTATCATAATTATTGCTTTTATGTGACAGGTCTACGGAATCCAAAAGATCACAACAGATTTGCTTTCATCCGTGGGTAGTTGCAAAAGAATCTCAAGACTTCATCAGTCCAGGAAGGGTCCACACTGGATCAGATGCTGCTGCCGTCTTCCATGAAGTGTCACACAGGGCAGTTGAGCCACGCCGTTGTCGTGCTCTGCACAGGTGGCCGACCAGCTCTGTTAGGAGGAGCCACCAAGCACCCCAGGCCGACAGGATATGGACGGAAGCTCCGCCCGCCTGGACTGCTACTTGGAGCTGCTGCTTTGACCTTTGTTCGCCCTTTTATCCCAGTCCAGCCAACTTGTCTCTATCCCTGACCAGTTCTGCTCGGCTGTTTTAGTTCTCATATGCATCGTTAAAACCCAACCCTGAGCCACTCTTTGTGTCTGTAAGGCATCTCAGCTGGATCACGGGACAACGGGGAGCAGTCAGCCAGGTTTGCTATTCTGGGCTCTTCCCATTTCTCTGCCAAGACTTTATGCGTCAAATAAAAGCCCCTTATTTCTTGAATTCCCTATGAGTCATGTGCCATCGTCACTATGGATACACAGTGTGTCATAGCAAGCAATTAGCTCCAACAATCTGCTGATGCACCAACGGGGTGGTTTTCCTCTGTTGGCCTCTTCTTTTTAAACAGGTACTGGACCGTTCTTGGTGTGAGATTCGAGGGCTTTGAGGCTGCTCACGATCTTCTTCTGAGGTCCTGCAATTGTCACTCCAACCTTTTTCAAATCCCTAGTGAGAAGGAAATGCAGTACAAAGAAGAGAAGCAAGGAAGAGAGAGAAAAGAAGGACGGATGGGGAGGTCATTTACCAGACAGAGTGACAGAGCGGGACATGACAGAGGGGAAGATTGGGAGAAAAAGAGATAGAAAGTGTGCGTTAGTGATGAAGGATGTGACATCCTTGTGACATTTAATGACATGCTCCCAGCACGGCTCCCTTCACTTTCCCATGCATCTGCCATTCACACCGGACTGCATTTCCCACAAGGCCAGCGAGCTGCCACCGCTCTGAATGAGCATATCCTCGACTCTCCATCCCTAATAATCAACAATATAGGCCTGTGGCGATACACTGACAGTTGCAGTTATGACCTGTCAGTGGAAGAAACAATCACATGCAACGGTCTGGTTTCCTGCACTGAAATGAATTGGATTTGATATATCAGGCAGGAGGGAATATGGGGGAAAGGAGCACCACTGGTACATGAAATATAATTAAACATGCAATTAAACCAAACTATTCGTTGAGGAAGAAAAGTTGCTCGTTAAGAGCTACCGCTTCACTTCGATCGTAGGATTGGATCAGCAACTGAAAGCCAGCGTAGCCTGTGCATTTGGAAAACACATTCATGAACTCACTAATCTGGTGAGTACACTTAAATACAGTATTAGTAGAAGCAGAGAAGTCGCAGTCCATGTGATGGCATTACAATAAACTATTTTATGTCTTTTTTGTTGTTGTTGTTGGTTACGTGTAATGAGAAATAGTTATGGAAGCAGGACACTTGTTTTGCAAAGCAGCAAACTTTAAGAAAGACATCGCTTCAATCCGTGCTTGAACACAAAAGGACAGGTTACTTATGATGGATGTATCAGGTTTGCAGTAAAACAAACAAACAAACAAACACACAAACAAACAAACACTTCAAATAAAGGTGTTGCAGGAACAAGCAGCATTAGTTTGCAAAAGGGAAGATAGCTGGGTTTCCATCCACACTATAGTAATACATTTCTAAAACAAGCATATCAGTTGACTGGTATTCATAGTCAATTGCTCGCCACTAGTTTGCTTGTCACTTTGAAATATTTCAATTGACAGTACAAAACAAAAACATGCATGTCCAAATCCTTCTTAAATTTATGTTGTTAAGCAGATGTGTCAGTAATCATTTAAAGTACACTTAGAATGATTTTTCCTTTTTCTTCAAATCAAACAACGGCTATGAACCAATCCCTCATTTATGTTCCCCGTCCAATTTCCATATTGTGATTCAAGCATTGCATTTCTATTTTAAATTAAAATTGCGTGTGTACGCTCATGGCAAATGCACCACCGATTTGGGACCTATATATGCACATCAGTGAGACAATTCAGAAAATGTGCACCTCAGTTGGCATGTTAAAAATAATGGAAAATGTCTCGTGGTCAAGTGGTGGTAGTAACATTTTCATGAAGCGGACATACATGTTTGTTTGTTTTTTTAAACACATTATTTTATGCACGTTTAATTATGCATTGTGGGATGGAAACATAGCCATCTAGTTATCACTAACGATCCCCTTAAAACCCAGACGTGAAGGCCAATCAGAAGTTCTACAGATCACGTTCTGCTCCTGAGGAGGGCCTCGGCTGTGCTGCACCACCCACCATCCAGAGTCCGAGGAATCAAAAGGAGAGGAACTGCGTGTTAGAGAGTGGTGATCCCCATGGACGGCTCCCATTCTGGGCAAGTTGCTGGTGTGACGTGGACCTCTGTCAGAATCACTCTACTGAGACACAGCCACGCCCGGCAATGTTAACAAATCTCAGAATCTCATTACTATTTGTCATGTCCTGGTTAGTATTTTTGCATACTGTAAGGGTAATTTAACACATTGACATGTCTCAATTGCATGTCCATACAAAGCAAGAAGGTGCAACATTGTCTTGCTGCAATAACAGAAAAGAAGAAGTCACACAAGGAATTCAAACGTACATTCAGAATAATATAAAACGGTAAGATCTACCAGTAAAGATCATCTGTTACCCTATGAGTTCATGTCTTCATATTTTCTTTCAATCCAAAACCTTTTGAATGATCTCATGAGCCATGTGTTACCTTTCCCCAAAATCTTAATGAAGCAGGCCTGTTTGTTATTTTCTCATCAGAATAGCCAAAAGCAATGAACTCAAAAACGAGCAGCGTTGCCAAAACAATACAAAGATTTTCTATACTGTATGTATAAACCTGAGAGGTTGGATTACACTACAGCCAGAGATAGGTATCTCCCAAAAAAAAAAAAAAGCTGTCAAAATGTTTCTTTCTGCAGTGTTTGTGCAGACATTCCCATGACCCCAGTATAATACCTCTGCATGGTATTTGTATTTAGAATAATTAAATGTGACAACAGCACAGTGTGCACTCTCTGGACTGCTGTCGATTAACTCGATTGCCCCTTTCAGATATGAAGGCTGAACTTTGCATGAGGGGGCCAGTTTTTATATCAAGGGAGGGAAGATCATCCTTGAGCAAAATTCAGGATGTGATCTGAAGCGGATGCTGGATAACAGCTATGATCACTTGCTATTTCCTTGGAGGGTTTGAACTTTGAAGGCTTTTCCAGATTTGCGCAAGAGTACAAAGGATGTGTGGCAGGAAACTGAGAGATAAGATTATGTCCACATGTACTCAGGTGGTTTTCCCACTCCATTGTCCAAAAATATGTCTGTCCACATGTATGGAACTGAAGACATGAGAAATGAGATTCATTCTCGGGCTGTCAACAATTTCTAGGACAGTTAAAAGAATTTAAAAAGTGGTCAAAAAATAAGTAAAGGCCAAAAAAAAAAAGAACCCGTTTTCCATAATACTCATTTTGAAGTGGATGTGGCCATTGGCTAAAATTTCTCATTTCACTTAGTACAACAGATAAGAATAAAAAAAATATTGATCGGGGTGTGCCCTTGAGCAAGACACCAAACCAAATAGAATGTTCGCGCGGTCTGCTTGGGCACCAATTTTCCAAGTGTTCGTTGTTTATCATTATTCTTTTTTGGACAGTAAACTTAAAAAAACTGTACGTTACCTTTGTAGGATTTGTTATGAATTGTGTATCCCCCCCCCCAAAAAAAACGTTAAAAAAATAAAATTAAAAAATGAAACAAACCCATCTCCCAATCTGGACTGAAATTACACCAACCGACGAGTCAGCACGGTGCAACCAAGTATGATTACTGCTCGTAGGAGGTCGGAGCACTGCCAACACTTGTGCTGACTATCAAGGACTAGATTAAGTCTGTAGGAATCAATAGAGTAATCTATATAGAGCAATGCACAGTCCCAGTCAAGGCTGCGAGTCTTGCAGCGGTGGAAATGTTGGCCTTGGTTGCTACAGCCTCATCATTCAGAGGATTAATACTGAAATGATCCAATTTAGCATCTGGCCACAGGGGGAAAAAAGTGTAGGGCAATGGGATTTCTTTCGTGTAAGATTAGTCTCGTGTGGTGTGTTTTGTCATCCGTGAGTCTGCAGAGTAAGCTCTTTTGTGGGTTGTTGACTGGAGATAACTTCTCATTGATTAAACTTAGCTATTGATAGAAAAGGTATGAGACATGTCAGGATGAAACATGTACAAAATATATTGTTTTTTTGTTTTTTTTGTGTGTGTGCAATATCTATCAAATCATGATGGGAGTGAGGACCTTCTTTTAACTAAACTGCACCTTTCTATGTATTTGTTTATTTCTTTTTTCAATGAACTTTTTGGCCATTGAGACAATACACTTAAACACGGGAGGCATTGACATTCAATTACACTTCCTCAGTGGTACACGACTAAAACATCTGCTCTTGTTTAGTCGCCACATAACTTTTCGAAAAATGTTGCTCGGCGTTTGATTTGCATTGCGTTTTCACAATGTACATGTGGCATTCTTGCATACCAATGGGACAGCCGTGTCTACATTTTGTCTCGCAAAGGCCTCCCTGGCTGCTCTTTTCACTTGTCAAATTTACCCTCTCATTCCAACCATGAATAGTTTCTCTCTTCACCAATCCCCTTGGTGGAACTCACAATTCCCTAACAAATACATCTCCCTCAATTTCGATTTTTGTTTCTCTCTTTATCATTTTTTTCACATCCTTACCTTCTACCTTCATAGTCATATTGAGAGCATGGCGAAACGCCTGTCAAGACGAGTTACCGTGAGACCTTTAGGAATGGCTCCGTAGCTTTTTTTATCTTCTGATGAACAAGAGAGAACGATTGTGAGCTCTTTATCAAAGGGCTCTATAAATTCCCAGTAACGCTTGCCTCACAATTTGGGCCCTTGTAAAGGCTGTTGACATGAATAGGCAGCGGAGCCTTGTGTGTTTGTGTCTTACTCTGTGGAAGTCTTGGCCAGGGTATCACAGGAGCTGTAGCTGACCCCAGAGAAGGCCTCATTACAGGGCAAGGTCCTCATTCCATCCATCCAGTCACCCATCGTCCCCACTGAGGGAACCTCTGAACTACTTCTATCCAGCAACATGTTGGCTGGCCTATGTGGGAGACAGAAGCAAAAAAGCAGATAGGAAAATATGCTTGAGGAACTTTATATGGACAAATAAATAAGTGCAACAGATGTGCCCCCCCCCCCACCCACACCCATTGCATCTTGACAAAATGCTGAGAGAAATGCAGGGACTTTTTGTGGGAGCGGAGAAGGAAGCACAGCAAAGGGCCAATGCTGGAATGAAGCTTGCTTCTTTCACCGACCAAACCTCCAAGCACACAGTGGTGCTCTTACTATTAATAATGGTCAAAAATAGAATGGCACTACATAGGGCACAGACCCCTGCCAAAGCAAAAATCATGGAACAAAATCACATTTTCCAGTCATAAATGTCTGCAAATGGAAATGCCTGATTATTTCAAGCAGGATGCAATATTAAATGGGTGATGTTACGGGCAAAATGTTTCCGTATTTTGTGATACAGGATATCCATTTCTGGATACCCAGCTGATATTACATGGGTACTTCCTGTGCCAAGGCACAAACTGTTTGGAAACATTTTATGAAAATCAGTTAAGCACTTGGCTACTGTTATGTAGCCTCACCTCCATTACTATCTAACAATCAGTGAAAAGGACATTTCACTGATTTGACATTTCACATCCATCAAATCAGCAGAGAGCTTTGTTTCTTTTGTCCATCAAAACTTTCCTTTTGCTTTACTCATGAGTGCAGCGTCTAAATGCTTTGGGGAACGGCTGCTTTTTCAGCCGTATTCATGCCCAGTATTGATATTGGATATTCGGCTCTTATCTAACAGCACTTAACAAGTATAACTCTCTTTTTTCAAGAAGAAAAAAAAACAGGAAAAGAATACAGTGAGAATAGCAAACATTGAGAAGAGTTTGCTGTCTTGAGAGCTTTGGCTAGTGTTCAGAAACCCTCTAAAATATATTTTGCAAAACGTCTTATAGTTGCACTTTTTGAAAAGTCTTGCTTTTTAGCTGCTGAAGAGGATGGAACAGAATTATTGGCATGCTGAGAACACAATGCAGGAAGAATGAAAGCCTGTTTGCCAAACACTGAATTCCCTCTGTCAGTCTGTGTAAAAAAAAAAAAAAAGAAATTTGTTAAATTCAAATACATATCTGAATATAAAATATTTGCATAAAAATATAACAAAAAGGATAGATCCAACAATGGAAAAGAAGGAACAGCATAATTTATGCAAATCTAATAGTGATTTTTTAAAATGGTGGAGAATATCTGTATTGATCCAATATAGTAATAAAAAAAAACAAAAAAAAACCCCGGCACTTTCTGTCAAAATAAAAGGTCATGTTTTCAGTTTGGTCCATAGCGGCCATTTTCTGTAGCACATGGGGCTGCTGGTCTGACTTTGAGCTTGTCTGAGATGGTTTTGACATTCACACAGCCACAGCAATGTGTTATTGATTGATATTGATGTTGGTGTTATGTTATTTCAAATCAGACTCTTGTTGGTGATTGGTTAGATGCCATTACGTACTGAATTCTCAATTTGTACATCATTTTGTAAAATGCTGGCTGTTCTGTTATTTGTTAAAGAGGTTAACCAAATGGCAGCTAAATATTTTCACAAAAGAGCCAAGAAAGGACAATGAATTGCCCCATGGGATAAATAAAATTTTCTGCATCTGAATGAATCTGAATTGAAGTTAGAGGACAAGTAAAAAGACATCTTGAACATAGAAAGGAAAAGAGGAAAATGTGAGTGGGTGGCACACTGACAGAATCTTTTCCTGCCAGATCAGAGGCACGTCAAAATAACGAATGGCCCACAGGAGCAACTGAGAAAGACTGATTTGTGAAAAAGACGGAATGTATATTTGTAAGCAACGTACAGTCACTTTAAAACCAGATGTTATTAACAAAAAAGTAAAAAACGTCAACTGATTAAAACGTCTGCGCTGACATGTTTGTTTATAGGAGTATTGATCATGTCTGGGTATTTGCTCTGTTTCATTCGTTCGCCTCTGATCTCTTTTCCCCTTTATCATCTGCTCTCTCCTTGACTTTCCTCTGAGATGTAAACTGCAAACGACCTTGTTTTCTTTGCCTCATCATTCTCTTTGTTTGCTCTGTTGTTGCATTTTCGGCAGCATCGCACAGGAAACTGAGGCAGCATCACTAGTCAAGAAACAAGGAGATCTGAGCAAAGGGAATTTTAAAGCCCGTTGCCGACCTTAACACCATCAGAGTACAGAAAACACAAGGCAGAAGTAAGAGTGCCATTATCAAACACTAAACATGATGCCCCATTTTTATTTTTTTATTTCCCTCCCTTTCACCCTATTTGTCATTCTTTTGACCTCTAGATAACCATAGCTGTTTTAACTCTTGTTTTTTTTGTTCTATGGATCTTAAGGGAGGAGAGGAGGCAAGAAGAAGAACTTGTGCAGACAGGACAGCGGGAGAGCAATTCATCTCTGGCTGTGCCACCGGGGCAATTCCCACGGAGTCCCTCGGAGAGGAGAGCCTGCTACAAAGAGCCAGGGTTGGCCCTTTAAATTGAATTTCTGATCTGCCTCCGTTGGATATGATGGATGTTGCGTCGCCTTAATCAGTACCACTCAGGTGGTCCGAGGGAAGCTATTAACCTGAAATACTTCAGGTGTGTCGTTATGATTTTATCTCACTCGTGCATGCAAGATTGTTACTCGAAATATTTGATGAATTTGAGGTGCCATAATTGAAATCGATGCATATGGTAGTTTTAGGCGGCCCAGTAGTCCAGTGGTTAGCACGTCGGCTTCACAGTGCAGAGGGTTCGATTCCAGCTCCGGCCTCCCTGTGTGGAGTTTGCATGTTCTCCCGGGGCTGCGTGGGTTTTCTCCGGGTGCTCCGGTTTCCTCCCACATTCCAATAACATGCATGGCAGGCTGATTGGACGCTCTAAATTGTCCCTAGGTGTGGTTGTGAGCGTGGATGGTTGTTCGTCTCTGTGTGCCCTGCGATTGGCTGGCAACTGATCCAGGGTGTCCCCCGCCTACTGCCCGGAGACGGCTGGGATAGGCTCCAGCACCCCCCGCGACCCCAGTGAGGATTAAGCGGTTCAGAAAATGGATGGATGGATGGATGGATGGTAGTTTTACTTGAAAAAAAAAGATTTCTCTCATGATGGGCTTTTGAATCCCATTTATTGCTAAGTGGAATGGTTCGGCAGATGACAACATTAGTTGTTAGAATTTTGACAGCGCACAAAAAAAAAGGTCAATCATCACAGAAGCAAGTCCACATTGTCATGTGATCATCTATATATACAGTATGTCACAGGGTCACAAAGCGAATAATGCAAATGTGAGAGTTTTAGCCTGACAGGAAGAAGTTAAGAAGTTGAGCCACTTAACAGTAACATGACCAGAAGTGAGCAATGTTTTGCCTAAATTGTACTTTTCAGTCAATTGCTGTGTATTTAATTATGTGAATTTTTCTTTGCTCCATCGGCGTTTGGGATATCACATTCATATTTAGTCAGAATGTTTTTTTTTTTTATTCATTTGAATGACGTATCAATATAAGCAATGAAATAAATGTAATCAGATTTGTCATTCGCATTGACATTTGATTGGAACAGTAAAGGGTCTTGAAGGCGAACACTCATCGACAAAGTAGTTTGTCTGCCAAATGAACAATTTGGAGAGCACACACATGCATTATTCATTGATGGCATTCTGGAATCTCTGCACTGTACAGCCGGCATGAAATCTCCGCACTGTACAGCCGGCATGATAGACAGTGCCCTCCGGCCCTGTTTGGACTGTTGTTGGCCTATAATTAGTCTCTGACAGCCAACCTTGACCCACTGAACCCAGAACCTCTCCATGCAGAGACAGTAAACTCTGACTGGGTCCCACCCCTGAACCCTCCAGATGCTCTACTCTGGTCCCAGGCTCTTGTCTGGGTGCGGGCAAGAGGGGGTGCTCCATTAGCCAGCTAGGACAGTTCTGTGACAAACGAGGTGTGCAGAGTTGAGTGCAGCTGCTCCCACTGCGCAACTGCTGTTGCACGCACACACGCACGCACACACACAAACTTCCCATAAATCAGCACGCGAGACTGTCGGCCAGCCGGTGCTCACCCAGTGTTAAAAGCCAATCAGGAAAATTACATGCAAACTCCAAGGGACCTATTTTCACTTTCTTAAGAAATCATTAGTCAATGTTATGAGCTTTGACGTCTCTATATTACCACATGCGGCTGTTGCAGACCCTATTGCCTGTCCTGCTTCCTGCCTAAGCTGACAATTGTACAAGTACTGCCCACCCTTATCATGCCTCTCTGGGACGGAATGGTGCACACATGAAACGAACAATGCAAAAATTCAATAACCAACACTTTTGGTGGCTATAAAGAGAGTAACGGCATTTTATCAAGTAAATGGAGCAAAAACAAGCTGACTCTGAAACACAATAATGAGGCCTGTCCAAAATTTAGTTTGCCATCTCAAACAGACATTATATGGATTGCTTATCATAAATCACACCAGTCATTCGTCGTCTCGTAGAGATGTGAAATCACTAACGAGCAAAACATATTTCTATAATACAAGAGGTCACATTTATTTCGAGACATGCAGTATACATTTTTTTTAAAGGTGTACAAGTATGGCAATGTAACGTCCAGTAAAAAAAAAAAAAAAGTTGTTAAAACCCAGACTCTATCCATACCTTGATGTGGTGTTGGCTGTAATTTTCAGACTACCGGGGTTGCGTATGAGTTTGTCCAGGATGCTGACTATCTGTTCAAACTTGGGCCGGTTGTTCCTTTCCTTCTGCCAGCAGTCAAGCATCAGCTGATAAAGCGTAGCGGGGCAGTCCATGGGTGGGGGAAGGCGGTAGCCCTCATCGACAGCCTTTATTACCTTGATATAGCAAGGAAAATGAAATGATTGATTTCAGCTTGACATTGCTGCAGTTGATGTCTGCTGCCAATTCGGTGCTATTTTACCTACAATGGGCCATTTGTGTACTCACGTCTTGATTGGACATCTCCCAGTAAGGCCGTTCCCCATACGACATTACTTCCCAGAGCACAATGCCATAACTCCAAGCATCGCTCGATGATGTAAACTTCCTGTAAGCAATTGCCTCTGGAGCTGTCCACCGGATAGGGATCTTACCTCCCTGTGAGACCAGTAGGAGGGGAAAAATAAATCAGACAGACAGAGGTTTGTCAACTGACTTTTAGCCAAGACCTTTGAAATATCAATGTCAACTCAACTTCAAATGGGAAGCGAGTACGATGACGTTCTTGAGGACATACATGCTTTACAGTTGAATTATGTCTGGATGGATTGGCTCTACCACGATCATACAAAATGTTCTGCTTGGCCTTGAAGCATCCTACGGGAGCTGAAAATTCAAGAAAGGTGGACCGTCCAAACAGGGGTACTAAGGCTCTGCATCAAGCTGTTCCGCATGAGACTTATGCACCTTGCCCGTTCCGAAACCTCTCCCAAAAACCTGAACTCACAGAGATGTCCAAATCTCTTTATAAGATGATTCACAAAGATTGAAGAACTCCGGACACCACTGATTGTCTTGTTAAGTGATGGGTCAAGCCAATTCACACTATGGTCCATGCAGACATATGGGAGAGGTCAGACTTGCTGAAAAACCACAGTGGGCCCCAAGAAGCTGCTGAGTCACATGTGTTCAACTTTAAAAGGCCATTATGGATTGATTGGCTTTTCTCCACACTGGCATGTATTCATTACAAACATAAATGAAATCTTTTTCCAAAAATAACATTTCTTTCAAATCTAATCCCAAATTTCCTGCAGCATTTCTTATTGTAGCGCCTGCTTCATTTGTCATTTTAGCTGAGAGACAGGATAAATGAGGGACATGGAGCTGAGGGAGGGAGGCTTATGGCAGCCAGAACTAACAAAAGTCATCGGCCAAGACTATTCTGTTCATGCATGGTGGTGTGCAGTCATACACACTCCTCTAAAACAACACCAGCTCTCACATCTCCAAGGAGGCACAGTGAGATGAGGGAAAAAATTTTTTTACATGCACATGTGTATTATAACACTTGATGTATGACTGAGGTGCAGACAGAATTGCAACGCAAACATACATGGAACAGTGGCATCGCAACGTCATTTGTGACAATCTAGTTCTCTTGTTCAAATGCATTGATAACACAAAATCAACTTATTATGGACTACGGTGTATTTTGTCTCATAAATCAGGTCAGATAAAATTCCTTTGCGAAGCATTGTCAGTTACTGTAATACTAAGTCTGTTTCTTATTGTGTTTTATCATTAGACATTTCATATCGTATTTCCAGAAAGGCAAATGGCACCCTGGCTGTTTATTTGACAAGCAATCATTGGTCAGCAAATTGCAGCATGCCTAAAGGGGCTGCGTGTGTAGTCTAGACTATATTATCCCTGTGATGAAAATGACCACACACATGCTGCAAAATAACACAGCTGTGAGTCTGCAGCATGCCAGGCCGGCTGGTACTGTAAGCGGAATGCCAGTCAAATGTTGGCAGAGAATAGTTTTGCGTTCCAGTATAAATATAAAGATTGACTTTATTCAACAAACTTTATTTTTTTCCCTCTTAGTCTCAGAGTACGGTAATATTACAGAATAGGTGTCAAAAATCATGCACAATAACACCATAGGGACCTTCATTCATTTTGTATATTGGATTACATATAGGGGTATTTTTATTGCCGAGTGAATCGCTGCACTGTCAGGTTGGTTTGTTGAGCTTACCCGTGTGGTGTAAGCAGCCTCGGGGTCGTCCTCCAGGACCCTCGACAAGCCGAAGTCTGACACTTTACACACCAGGTTACTGTTGACTAAGATGTTTCGTGCGGCGAGGTCTCTGTGAACGTAGCCCATGTCTGACAGATACTTCATGCCTGAGGCGATGCCACGCAGCATGCCGACCAACTGAATTCCAGTGAACTGGGCGTCGTGTTTCTGCAAAATTCAAACGTGAGCGAAAGTTAATGTCAGTCTTTGAATTTGTTCTCACACGGACCACAAGTCTGACGTTGCAGAAGATTTGCATGAAACGCAATTCCGCAAAAAAAATGACCGCTACCTTGTAATTAATGTTTTAAGAAGCACTTTTGACATTTTGTTGCACATTGTGGTCAGAGGTGACATCCAGCAAGTCCCACAGCACTCCAAACAGAAATAGGAAGTCAGAAAACCACTGGAATGGAGAATTCTCTATGATCCATGAGAGTCCTCTTTGTGTAAAAAATAAAACGGGTTCAATAATTAGTATTATTTGCAACCTATACTAAGTCAAGCATAAAAAAAGGAAACCGAAGATGTTGTGCAACATCGTATGGATGCATGGAGAGAATTTTGATTTGTGAGGTGAGTAGTGTTGGCCTGGCTTTGTTCTTGTTCACCCCAAGTGTGTTTGAAGAAACCTCTTGGGTTTCTCGACATTCCAACCATCCTTTCATGAACCTTTCTTTGTGTACTGAGTCACAACCAAGCTTGAACAAAAATTAGTCAGTCACCAAACCATTTCCAGGAAGCCGTTCTTGTCCAGAATTCCTTTGTGTCCTCTCATTAGAGGCAGGTGGAAGACTCGGGATATAACCCAATCCCCAATAGAATAATTTATTGAGTGTGTCAAGTTATTTATCAGTCTACACATGTTTTCCAAAAGGGTTTAGCACAGTAAATTGACAACATAAATACACTTTCATTGAGAAGTGTGTAAAGTATTTGATGAGCACTTTCATATTTGCTTTTCATTTGCTCCCATGAATACAAATGCAGCATGTAAAGCAGTCTGTGAGTCAATTTTGGCATATGAGTGACAAAAGTGCAAGATTACGTCCAATGAAATGCGGTGTCTTCTCATCGCATCATTTTCGCGAATATTTCGCGAATACAAATTTCGTGAGAGTAAAATGACTCATTTTCGTTGTTTTAGTTTGCTGATGAACCCGACCGGACCATCATCACATTTGGACAGCAGCAGTTAGTGGCCAGACCACCTGGAATTGTCACTTCAAAGCCTTCTAGAATCAAACATATGCTATAATGCATACGCTATGAGTTTGCGTGTGTGTGTGTTTGTGTGTGCGCATATGACACATCTACAGAGATGAAGTGCAGGCCCTCAGGCAACATGCCAACAAACAGCTACTCCTCCAGGATGAACTATGATGCTGTGCAGACGTGGTAAAGGGCTAAAACATGAGTCTGCAAGCTTTGATGTCAGTGTTTATGACTTGGCGCTCCTGCTTTGACTAATTTCAGTGAGGCGGGTCACTCCATTTTAAGAAGCAGAGACATGGTTAACATTAAAAAAGAAGTGAATAAGTCCCTCTCTGCATGATGAATGTCTGCATGAAATGGGTACACAATCTACAGATAACTCAATCTGAACCAGAATTGAAGAAATACAATGACAATAATGCCAAACATAATATTCTTAGGTCAGTTTACGTCACTGGATGAGAGTGGCCCATTGTTTTTGTCTTGTTTTTAGGTCAGGAAGGGCATAATAATGTCAGAATCACTGTTTGTGCATGCTTACTGTATTGGAAAAGGTAGCTGGCTAATGAGCCGTGCAGGAAGCAAAGTCACTGCTGTCTGGGGAGGCTGTGATTGTGATACGGTTATTGTCGTTATGCTTTGCTGTGACACCATAACAGCAATTCTTCATTGCATATGGAACATTTGACGTTGACCCTGATATGTGTTGAAAGATTATCGCATATTCCCAATTCAAACACCTCAAAAATATTTATGGTTGTAGAGAGTACTTGCACACTCAAACCGGTAGCAAACTCATTCCATTAAAACACCACCCTGCTGAGTCATAACACAGCGAAAGTTTAGATAATTTAATGCTTCAGTTGTGAAGTGGTAGAGTATTTCCCAGGTTCGGAAGAATTATGACATCAACCTTTGGTAGTGAATAATTTCATACATGAGTGCATATTTTTGTGTCATTTTCTGAGTGTACTCACCCTTAAAAAGCTGTCCAGTGAACCATTCTCCATGTACTCTGTGACAATCATGACAGGCTTACCTGCAAAGAGAATGACATTCAAGACTTCAATTCATCATCTGATCTATCGGCTATCTGCTATAATGCGAACCGAACTGCAATCCATTAAAGTTTTCACTCCTCAAAACTTTGTTTAGTGGCGCCAGAAGGTCAGTAATCAAGAGTGACATCTTTGTTTCGAACTACAGCCAGCATGAGGTTTATTACGAGGTAGGGGGAAAAAAATCACTTGTGCATCTTCTAAAGCATCCATTGTTAAATCAACAGGGCTAGCGTCAAGACTTGTTGTGTCCCAGATGGCTTTGTTGTCGCTGCTTCACTCTTGACTTGCCACCAGCCATATGCTCCATCTCCATTTCATCCTGATGAATTCGCCCCTCCTCTTCTTTCCACATCGTGTGTCAACTGTCCTCACATCTGGATCAGATGCGGGACAAGTGATGGAACTGCGTGTTAAATGCAACAAATCTATCAGCCTCGATGAAAAAATAGCATTCTCGTCCCGGTCGTGATGGATCACTTTAATTAAATCAAAGCAGGCTGCAACCAAATAGATGATATCAATTACTGGTTGAGCAGTGCACCATCTCATATTTCAACTTAAACCATATAAACTATATGGTAGGCTGGTTTAAATTTTATGCCGTGTTATTTTACAAATCAATGTTCAGTATATTGATTGGCATTGGCATTTTACATAGTAACAGAATAATTAGGTGAATTAGGTCATGAGTTCTAGTAATTTCTTCTGACATTGTCATGTTTAAAATGTGCACATAAAAGAGGTTTTTTGGTACAAGTGGGTGCAGCGACAGAAAAATCTTGATCAAAATGTGACTTCAAAATGATGCCAAGGCCCAAAAACTATAGGAAAAGTTGTTGCTCCTTTTTTGGAGAAAAAAAAAACGTTTCTTTTTCTCTACCGGGTTCAATTCCAGCTCCGGCCTTCCTGTGCGGAGTTTGCATTTTCTCCCCGTGCCTGCGTGGGTTTTCTCCGAGTACTCCGGTTCCCTCCCACATTCCAAAAACATGCATGGGAGGCTGATTGAACACTCTGTCTATGTGTGCCCTGTGATTGGCTGGCAACCGGTTCAGGGTGTCCCCTGCCTACTGCCCAAAGACAGCTGGGACAGTCTCCAGCACGCCCGCGACCCTTGTGAGGATAAAGTTGTTCTTTTCTTTTCCTTTCGCTTGATTCATTCTATGTTAAACTCAAAAGAGTCTAATTTAACATTGTTTGTCTCAATAAACTCACAAAGCTTACTTTTACAATCCTCGTTTATACATCTGTGCTTAAACTCCTACAAAATGGTGATGGATGCCTGCATTTATTAGAGGACCATTTTATAGAGAGTGGAACCCACACACAAGTTCCTCCCTCGTGTCTTCAAGCCCCTCCACTTCCATCCTTTTCTCCAGCAAAGATAAAGGCCCTGCAGCTCCTTTGTTGTGTCGCTCAATTCATGTGGATGACTGAGTGTGTGTGTGTGTGTGTGTGTGTGTCTGTGAGCGTCAAACATGCATGTGGGTCTCTGAAAATATGCAGCCTATGGATCACCCAAAAGCAGCAAGGTAAATGGGGTGTGAAAGTCTTAGGATTAAGAATTAACAGGGGCATCTCAATAAATCAACGGGTGTATGTGTGTGTGTGTGTGTGTGTGTGTGTGTGTGTGTGTGTGTGTGTGTGTGTGTGTGTGTGTGTGTGTGTGTGTGTGTGTGTGTGTGTGTGTGTGTGTGTGTGTGTGCAAAGCAAATGAACATAAAATTGAGCCATGCTTCCGGGCTGCTCCAACTCATGCACATATGTTTAGGGTATCGCTCCAAATGTTCACTCACTTACACGCACATGAGCATGCATATACACGCACGTGCGCATGCACACACACACACACACACACACACACACACACACACACACACACACGCACGCACGCACGCACGCACGCACGCACGCACGCACGCACGCACGCACACACAGAGCAAGGAATCTGTGACCACTAATTGTGTCTGGCCTGTGCAGTCCCTCGCAGACCGGGTCATGGGAGATATTTCATATATTTTTCTGTTTTATGGACACGTTTCTCCAGTAAACAATTCGTGCTTTATCGTGAGTTACGGGTCGGACACTTTCATCTACAATTTAAATCAAGTACATGAAATGTGAAAAACGGTCAAGCATACAGTGATAATTTTGCAGTTGAGGCCTGTTATTCCCAGGGACTCTCTGATCAGAAAATTATGAGTCCCATTATGCATTTAGAGAGTCCCAAATTTCGAATTCTGAATGGTCTTCTTATTCAATTGCATATGATAATAACACAAACAACAACAATATACATTGATAATAGTTTTATTTCTTGTAAACAAATGCTGCAAAAGTTTAAATAATTCAGGCATATACAATTTGCTGAGAAATAGGCTCTTATTTCATCCCATGGTTCAGTCTTTTAGTTCATATCTCCGCAATAAACTTTTGCAGCACTTGTTGGCAACACTTGTTTTAACGTTACACAACTTGGCAATCGTCTGATTTCCAAGAGGTGAAGGCCGGTTTTCGCCAATCTTGTCTCGCGAGGATGGAAATCTCGTTACGTGAGATTACTTAATGCAGATGAAAACAACAATGGCGGCGATTGTCAAACTGCGTTCGTTGCTGGAAAAAAAAAATGTTTTGGGGGGATTGACTGAGAAAGTACATTACATCCCAAAAACGCACATTATTTGGAACTGTGCGTCTGGCGGGAAAATTATGCGCCTAGGACGCGGGACGCAGAGGTAACGAGATGGCTGAGCATAGAGGATAAAATAAAATATAAATAAAAAATGAAGAATTTGTGGTTTGGTTTTGTTTAGTTTTTCAGTTTTGGACTGGCATTGACTTCTTGCGGTAAAATATTTCTGCAAAGACAAACCATCCATCTGCACTGAATTAAAAAAAGGGCATGGAGCAATTTAGACACTGAGATCACACAGGAGAATAAGAGAATTAGACTGAGGGAGATTAAACAAGGGAAAGAAAAAATTGAGGACAATTAAGTGAGGAGAGGTTCTTGGTGTTTTAGTCACTAAGTAGCAGTGCTTCTTAACAAGGCTGGCGCCTCAGGGAAAGATAGAGGCCAGGCATGTTTCGCAGCGACAAAGTTCAGACTCATTATTTTGTTTTTTTGCACTCATTCCTTTTCACAGACTCCTTCTGTGCGCTGATGATAGTCCTATAAAGAGACCCAGAGGGGAGCAAGCAAGAGATATGGATTCATGCCCACTAAGGACACAGCTTTGATCAGAGTACATTGATCTGCAGAGATTTACACCACGGCAACTCGATAAAAACGCTGCGATTTTCTCTAAAGCATCGGCCACTTTAGGGCCATTTGTCAAAGACATTTTCAGATCGGAATTGGTAAAAACAATCCAGAGAGAATGAATGTGTCATGGAATGTGCATACAAATCACATAACAAACCTTTCCTCGTGTATTCTTGTACAGTGTTAAATGAAATTCCGAATTTTTTCAACATGGTTAAATTTCCGCCCCAGTGTCATCTACAAATAGGACACCACACCATTCCCACTTCTCTTTCAGTTTCAGTATCTTGACCGGGTGCGCAAGCGTAGTTGTTCTACTTTAGTTTGAATCATACTGTACATTTATACACATTCACCGGTGACGACATGGTTCATGTGACGGTAAACAGATCCTTCAAATGGCTTTGTACAATAAAGAATTTATATTACTTACTGCGTGTCACAACACCCTCCAGCCTGATGATGTTGGGGTGGTCAAACTGTCCCATGATTGACGCTTCAGCAAGAAAGTCCCGCCTCTGCTTGTCCGTGTATCCCCCTTTAAGAGTCTTGATGGCCACACAGATCTCCTTCTTGCTGGGTAGCTTCAGACGACCGCTACACACCTCACCAAACTCACCTGCACGTCAAACAGGAATGTTTTACAAAAGGTCAATTACTCTTTTGAGGGAGAGTTTCTCATCAAAAGAGTATCTCTTTTTACGGAGACCACATATTCCACTTAATCATATTGTTGTACGGGAACAGTCCTTATGACCCATTGGAAGATGAATGTGTGCTTCTCAGATAACAGACAACAGCAATGTTATGCTTAAGGTTCGCTTAAAAAGGTTAAAAATACAAAAAGATGGAAACTGTGACTCTCTGCTTGGATAGTGATCTAACGCTAAACTTACGTGATAAGTGTATTTGTTGATTAACACAAATAAAAAAGCCTAATGGAGAAAATTCCCCGCCTGTTGACACAGCCTTATTGTCTGTTAGTTCAAGTGGATGCAAGGTGACTCAATATGCTCTGATTAGAATTCCTCGCTGGTGACGGGATGTGTGCGTGTTTATTTCATCCTGTGCCAGTGTGTGTGTTTTGCACAATGTACAGTAAGTGGTGCAGGAAGACTGCATGCTTCAAATGCAGCCATCAATGCTGCAGCTGGCTGCAGGGATTTGGCCCCGCTTTAGACAAGCGGATCAAGAATGCATACTAAACAACGTATATGCGTTGGGAGCGCTCTGTGATGTCAGAGCTAAGACATTTGGAGATCTCGCGCTTCCTGTGGCCCACACTATAATTTCCCAGTGTAACTGTGGAACACAGAGCATGGGTCAAAATCTAGACATGAAGCGACGGGGTCTGGAAGAATTTAGGCCAGAATAATTACAACCTGTCTAAATACCAACATCATGCCTGTTCTTTCCTGCTCTGCTCCATCCAGCAGTGAGCAGAGCAGACAGGGTAAAGGAGCTCTTTTTGTGGTCACCCCCAGAGAGTGGAGATCTCATTTTAATAAGGCTTGATTAGGGATACTCATTCACTTCCTGTTCTAAGTGGAGTATCTTACTTTGATGGGAAAGACCCATTTAAAAAAAGTGTTTTGTCTTTTAACACGCAATCACCAATTTGCAAAAAGATCAAAGTCTGGTTAAGCTACTGAGTGCAGATTCTCATACGGAGTGCTATATGAGAATTCATGTATTGCATAGAGGATGCAATAGGCTTACCCTTTTAAATGGCATTTTAATTGGTTACTAAATCATTGTAAACATAAAATTAAATATCATGCATGAGCTACTGGCATTTATGGCAAAAAGGAAAAGCGGAGACCACCATTATTCCATAATGTAAAGTAAATGAGTTCTCAAGATTTAACAAATTCTTCACAACGTTTTAAGACGTGCGGAACCAGAACTAGCAGTTTATAAGTTATATTTTCTTCTTGCGTGTCTTCAGTACTCACAAACAGTTGAGTATATTGACATGGTCACTGTTCAATTCTTTGGCCTATACTGCAGTTGTTAAGTTGAAAAAATGCAGAGTAGGACAATTTCGGTTTATTGTTTATCGTCATATTCGTTTAAAAATTGCAATGTACAGTGCAATGAAATAAAATATGGTTTGCCCTGGTGCTCTCACAATCCACAATACGAATGACCGTAATGACAAAAACCATACCCAACATATATAATATAAACAGTGTATCAAGCTCAAAAGTTAGGCCTGCTATTTAACATTCTAACTGTCTGAAGCTAAAAACTGTCTGTAAAACATGAGGTTTGAGCCCGAATACTTTGAACCCGGTGCTAAGTACCAAAAGTGATTATGTGCTGGATGGAACAGGACGCTTGAAGGGGAAATTAAGATACAGAAAAAGGAAAACAGGTTACATGAATCAACAACAGCAAACCTGCTGTCATTTATCATTTGTTTTCCTCCATCAAAGAGCTTTAAGGAGACTGGGGCGTGAAAATGAATTAGCATTCCCCGCAGGACACTTTATGGCCTACACTTAACATAACCTGCCAATGCACTTAAACCCAGGAGCCTTGCATGTACTCCATTTTTTTCTTTCTTTTTTTTTTTGTTTTGTTTCGCTGTGCATTCTTTGAATGAAGGGAGAGGGAAAAGAAAGTGAAACCGAGGAAGGATGTTGGCTAGACAAAAATATATTTTAATGTGCAGTATGTTCATGTATGATTTTATCTTGACAATATGAGTATAGTTGATTCTTACCTGCTCCCACCACTTTATCAATGGCTATGCAGGAGGCATCCAGCTCCTTTGCAAACTCATGCACGGCTTGGCTTGGGTCCTCATATGTGTGGGGATCCACGTAGGTCTTAATACCTGGCAGACGCACTGGAGCAGGAAAGAGAAGCACAAATGGTCACTCAAGAACTGCCACTTCGTCAATAAATACTCACGAGGTTTCAACATTAAATCCTCGGAGTGCCGTGATTTAATCAAAACAAAAAATAAAAATAAAAATCAGATCAGATCAGTCGCTTGCAACGTTTAAGATGATGTAATCTCCTTTGCCTCACTGAGTTTTGAACATGTCAGGATACATGAGGATACTCTGCAGAAGCCAATTAATATCACACTAACACATGTTACAACAGCCTTACAGATGTTTCTAAATGATGAGAACGGCGTATATCCAAGTAAAAAAGGAAAACTAAGTTGATCGGTTTAGGAAAAATTCCAGCCCAATCATGACCAGATGCAAATAATACTTTGCTGCTGTTACATCGTGTCAGCTTGGCTTCAGTGTGGAGAAAAAGGAATGAGGTGACAGAGAATTACATGTTTTTCACATTGCAAAATCTGATTCGACCGAGCGTTACAACGGTCAGTGATTCCCAGTCCGATGAAATTTTCAATTTTGCTCGAGTTTAGGAGAGCTAATCAAAGGCTTTTCACTGCCACTTTAAGACAGGACAAAATGTCAGGAAAGAAAAAAATATACACATGTATACACAGTATATTTAAAAATTGGACTTCCCTAGTAGTTTATGGTCACATTTTGATCCTCCTAAATTATTCATGAGTGAAAAAACCTGTTACTGTCTTGGGGAGATTTGTGGTTTAAACCTATCAAGCTTAGCGGCTACAGTCAATATAGGAAAAGGCAAAGACTAAAATCAAAAACATTGAGTACTTTAACGATCCTAATTCTGAATGCCTACCATATGCAGTACTGTACTCATTTCCTTCCTTTCTGTTAGGGCGTCTGTTATTTTGCTTGACTTTCGTTTTAGCTGAGATTGATGATGTTAAAAGTTTTAACATCATCAAAGTTTTAACATCATCAATCTCTCCGTTTACACTGAAAAAGTAATGACTGGTGAGACAAGTACAAATGGAATTAAGGTTTCTATTACTCTATATTTATTGTCCTATTTCAACTAATTGGCCTGGCAATGAGTATTGATTGACAATAAATACAGTGTACGCCGATGGATCATACAATAAAGACATTACACTGCACCACACATCATTCTTATTTCAGTTTCTGTGTCTTGTGAACTTTTTGTGACACTTTTTGTTTGGTGCTGTGCCATGAGATTTTTCAAATATAAAGCATGTCCCTGATCATGGATTTGGAGAGTACAACATTTAACACGGGACTTGGACAATACGACATTGTCAAGCTTGAGCAACATTTCCCATCCGGCCTCTGTTTGTTTAGAAGTGTGAAAATACTGTGAGAAAGAAACATCGACAAGAACAAAACATTCAAGCAATTTCGAATGCAACCAGCTAATTGGAGTTCAGTGAACTGTAAACTGGAGACAGGAAAGATTGAAGAAGAAAAACAGTCCGGTACTTACGGTGGCCATTGCCAAAGTGCAGTCTTTTCTCATCAGGATGTTTGGATTTGCTGTGGCAACAAAACCTGCCAATCCAAATAGAGAAGGTTAGAAGCTGTGCCACGTCTAATAAGGCTTCACCCATTGGCCCATTTTAGTTAATGTGTGTGTGTGTGTGTGTGTGTGTGTGTGTGTGTGTGTGTGTGTGTGTGTGTGTGTGTGTGTGCGTGTGTGTGTGCGTGTGTGTGTGAGTGCGTGTGCATGAGAGTAGGGGAGTGTATACAATTGCAAAATCCCAGCTCTTACGAACCGCGGGGGAATCAACTTTTTTTCCAGAATGCCAAAATCAGTGACATACTATTAATGTCTTCCAATCAACACACAGACAGGCACATGACATATAATTCTTCATACAGTTATTGTTAGGATAGCATGGAAGTTAGGTATGGAGATAACACATTATGTTAATTATGTTTAATTTGACCTAAAGAGAGCAAAGATACTTTTCTGTTTGGGGCCAACATCGTGCTTGTCAAAATTATAGATCAATTACAACGGCTACCATCATTAGCATACGAATATTTGTGCATCTGCAACAACCCCCGAGGCATGCTCATATTTCTCAACGAGATTCCATGAGATGCAGATTTATTTATAAGGTTGTTCTTATAAAATTGATGAGAGAAGAGCATTGTTTTGGACTGTAATGTTTTTGAAGACAATCTTTTATTTATTTATTTTAATTAGGAATTACTAGGTTGATTTTTTTTTTTTTTTATTGGTGATATCCATGCCTAATCTATGCAATCAGGTTGTAAGGAGAGACCAAAAGGATTGTGTCGCATAATCCCGCGGTGACATGTGGACAGACCTGCCAATCAAGACATAGAGCAGCACAGTGAGCAGGATGATGGCCACTGCTGACGAAATCGCAATTAGAACAACCTGGCTACTCTCACTGGAGATGGAAAAGGCTGCTGAAAGACACAGAACAACAAAGTAGTGAGTTGCATGTTGTCGCCAGCAATATATTCGACACACGCACACGTTATTTAAAAAGAACGGACAAAATGTATGTTGGAATCCTTGGTTTAAAACCGGCATTCTGGAAACCAAACTCCATATTTTATGCATGGCAGCCACCACTTACAGTCAGGACTGGTCTCAAACTGAAAACTGGGACTGCTGGCTCCGTAGCCAGCAGCTGTGCGGGCTCTGATCTGCAGTAGGTAGGCAGTATTGGCCTTAAGACCATTCAGAGTCACGTTACAACCCCGGGCCCGAAGGATTGTGTAGCTGGTCTCTTGCTCCTCCTAACAGACAAGGCAGAAATACAGACAGGGAAATTAAATACATCGCCTTGGGCCGAAATATTAATGAATACAACATGCGCGGTGTCTCATCTGAGAGTGTGGCCCATCATAAGCACACAGACCCAAACAATGCCGACAGTTTGACAGGTTTCCCTTTATCTGATGAATTATGGCCTCCCTATTTTACGACTTCTCTCCTGCTGATCTATGCTGATAAAGCAAAGCAAGAACAGGGAGTCTTCACCTTGCGACCAGATGTGGAATTCTTGGATGAGAGTCAAAAAATCTCACTTTAATTTTAGGTCTTTCAGATGATAGAATTGATTGACTCGATTGACATGTTTATTAAGTTGACGGGAGAGGCTTTTTTTTTTTTTACTGTTTGTGTTGCGACACAGTCGTTTAGGAGAATGGTTGTCAAACTTTTTACAGGGCTACGTTAGCTCTTCAAACACCCATTTTGAAATACAGTAGCGCACAACAGTTTACCAAAGATAAAACAGGTTATTATCAGTCGCTTTGATGTGATGCACATTACAGTACCGCTTAAATATGGAGGGGGTAGGGACTGTACTTGAATTTACATTTTATACATTTTACATAATTACATTAAAATATATTGAACATTAAAGTTCAATACAAATTGTATTGACATAGCTATTTAAAAACAAACACTTCTTAAACATTAAAGACACAGGTACTTCACTCCAAAAGTTAAATAAAACTGAACTGTACTTAGGCGGTGATGTTTTTTTGCATACAGCGAGAAAGATTCTATGAGGAGACTAGAGTGAAATTACAAATTTCTCTCTACACACACAGCTATATTGTAATTTGGTCAGCCAGTGACGAATATGATCTGATCTGAATTTCATCATTAATTTGAGATTTGAAGTTGGACTGCATGCACCCTCGTTTGTTCCTCCACCCAGCCAGAGTAAACTGCCATTTAAAGGAATGACTACCAACCCATTAATCTAGCAGTACTCCACCAATTCACAACAACAAAATAAGCCATTAAAGAACAACAGGGAAGATAAAATAAGGTTCAACAACCTAAATGGCATTCATTTAACAAAATGAGCCTTTGGTTTCTCAAATAAGGCAAGCAAAAAAAAACCAAACCCACGTCAAGGAAGGAGTTGAATCCTCATTCTACCAACCGGGTTATTTACAAGCCCTCATTGGGCACACGCAGGGCAATATGAAAAGACTTCACGGCCAGTAATGGGGGGATTAGAGTTTTATAGAGCACAAAGCTTTTTAAACTGGTATGGGTGTGTGGAGGTAACTGATACAACAGGCCAACATCAGGATAACTCTTCATCGCAACTATAAATCCACTCACGGCTTGTCACCATTCAATGGCAAGGACAGCATGGGATCCCTTTTAAAATCACACACAGGTGTGGTAAAACGACCTATGTCCGTGTGTGCGCGGGCGCGTGTGTGTAAGGAAGCAAAGCATAGCAATGGCATCCTGTGATTAAAGGCTGACCATGTGTGTCTCGCCGGAGCACTACAGATCACCACCATAGCTGTAATGCCGCTTTGACAATCTAAACAAAGCTGAAGAAAATTATTGCTTGTATAAACATGCACATAAAAAATGCAAAACAGGATTCCTTCCATGTAAGACCAAATAAACACACCAAATTTCTGCATGTGAAGGTCTCTGTGCTCATGAGAGAGATCACATTGATAACATGTGCAAGAAATGTAGTTTTGCCCACGAACACACAACAGATTTTTTTTTTACTGAAAGTGGAGATGTTTCACGCCCATCAGAGGCTCTCTTTGTTTGAAATGATAATGAAATTGCATAAAATATATCATATATTGTATGTTTAAACTGAACGTAACACAAATAGAGGCAAAGTCATCTTCCACCTTCATACATCTGGAGCTAAGTGATAACTTGTGGTTCAACAAAGCTAGTTGCATTCTAATTTTCCGGCGCATCTAATATTGTTTCGAGGTACCAGTAGCTAAAAAAATCTTAAAATCAAACGTGCAACAACCATTTGGGGAGATATGAAACCCTGTCAGACATGATCAATGGTCTGTTTCAAAGCTCATGCATACAAGTTATATCTTTGGGATTATTGCATTCATAAATCTACAGAAAGTTTATCTCTGATAAAGCGCATCTGCTTAGACGATACTATTTCAAGAGTGATCCGCCAAAGTAGTAGAAACTATCATTAAATGTGCTGATGTGTAATGAGTCTTCTTTCCACACTGCCTTTGAACATCATGGACAATTGTGTCCTCCAGGCTAAGAGGAAAAGGACATCCAGATTTCAACCGGCTTGAAGCTGAAAATCTTTGATGATGCAGCGAGTGTCTTAGTGCTCGTGGGATCTTGGGTAACTTGCACATCTGTGAAAGTACCATGAACGGTGAAAAGCACTTCCAGGTTTCCCAGACAACGCCTTTTTATTGCCATCCTTGCTCATTCGAAGTCGCAAACACACTTACTCTACTGCTGTTTAGTTCCCCCTAAAATTAGATGGCACAATTATCCTGTGTGAAACTACGGTCAAAAAATATTGAAATAGATGTTAAGGTGGTTAGTTATTGATTAAAAATATCATAAAATATATTAGCCTTTTATCGGATTGGGAATTGTATCCGTTAACTCAAATTTGATTTGTCCACACATCGAGTACGGTATATATCGGTGCAATCACTATATTAGAAAGACCATACGATAGAGAAAAGCACAACAAAAGAGGAACCCGTGTTTTAAGACAGCGCAGCTCATCATCTTACTGCATGCGCTTTGTTCTCAGCGCAGGCAGCTTGCATGCCTATACGGAAGAAAACTTTGTTGATTTTACACAATTTTGGATACATTTTAAGTACAGTAGAGGTATAGTCGACTTAAAAAAAATCTGGATCAAGGAGATTTTATTTTGGGCAACAACTTGACAAAACAAAACTGAGTGACTTTAACGCAACTCTTCTTTTCAATGTGTCTCTTTGTGTAGCTCAATCTCCTTTATCTCAACGTGTGATTCTGTCTTGAAACACTTTGTGTGCTGCAATGCGGACTTCAGCCTTGGCATACATTTTCACCTCAAGTGGCCTTCCAGAATACACCGTTTTTAAGGGGGATCTCCCACTGGTGTCCTTGTTCATCCAACTGCATGGAAGAAAACTTTTGTCTGAAGTTTAAAAAGTGGCCGCTGTGGAGAATCCTGTGTAAAGTGTGTTAGAGTTTGTGCGCATGCCCTCATGCGTCCCTGGATGTGACTGACAAGGATTTATGCAACGCCAATGTGCTTTACGCCATTTTAAACCCCACCTTTTCATTTCTTCATCCTTGTGTAATGAATTTGCATCTTGTGGTTGAGTGTGTGCAAGCGTGTGTGAATGAGAAAGCGCTGTATCAGTCATTAACTTTTCCCCTTGCTGTTTTCCAGCCATGTATTAGCATCTTAGGTAAGGGTGGCTGAGCAGGGAACGAGTTTAGAGAGGAGACTGCTTCTGTCTGCCTACTAATCAAGAGATTAGGGGCCAGGGCTGGCATTGAAGCAAACTGTGATCTGGGGACACACATGTACTTTCTTCTCTCCCCCTCTCTCTTGCTCTCACATACACAAACGCACAATCTCTCATTTCTCATTCTCTCTCTCACACACACACACACACACACACACACACAGCAAATGCAGACACAGTGAATCTGCTCGAGTGACTAAACTTGCATCAACGACTAATTTCACCATCAAATATCAGCTCCAGTAGCATTGGTGCTGAAAGGCAGTGTAATTCGTTCGGTGCTAATTTCCCCTCACAGAAGAATGAACGACCCCGTTTACTGACTGCCATAAAACATAAAACTCCATGAAGGAGAGGGGAGGACAAGATGAAAGGCAGAACATGAAACATGGGGGAAAAAAGGTGAGAATAAGAAAGAGAAAAGGCAAAGAAAAACATGATAAAGATGACAAGATGAGGAATGAGAAGTTGATTTGAAGGGTTCAGGGGTGAGAAAAGCAGGTGGGGAAGTTGAGTAAGTTTGGGGCTGATTTTAATTGGATACCCTTGATAACATCATGCAATCTGCTGAAACACAAGAATCGTTTAAATTTGTATTCATGGTTTACATTACGATATCATCGTACTTCACTATATTTTCATATCACATTTGACCTTCATAACTGCTGTCTAGCATACCCAAGAAACTGAATTTGTTTTTTATTTGTATTGCACAGGTGTTTAAGAGTAACTGAGTACTGTTTGTTATGGATCAGAATACTGAGAGGGTTCTGTCAAACACAATACATTTTGCCTGGGAAGATTTTATTAAGAGATTAAACTGTTTAGTTCATGTCGTGCGTTTCACGTTGTCAAGGGAGAGAAAAGAGGAGAGTCACTGTCACAGAGACAAACAGTTATCCTCAAATGTTCTGTCAACAACCCAAAGACCTGCCCCTTCCCTTTTCCTGAACTTTAACACATGCTTTCTGAATTGGGTTTATTGGCAATCTGTCCAGGATGACCCTGCCTCTCCGCCACTTTCAGGCTGACTTACAGTATGTTCTATCTTCCTACAACCCTCGTAGAATATGTCCATCCATCCAGCCATTATCCGAACCTCCTTATCTTCACAAGGGTTGCGGGTCAAATGATATTTTAAAGCTTATATCATTTTCATGTAAATTCAAACTGTCCGAAATGTTGAACAACTGTGCTCAAAACAGATATGATTGTGAAATACAATCCATAATTCTACCTCACATTAAATCTTGAAGGTTGAGTTGTCACTGTGTGTGGTATCGAACCAGGGAGATCGCAGGTGTGGATTTTTCACTTCGGTTAGTTTTATTTTTTAAATGTACTTGTGTTTGATGAGTTTGTAAAACAATTGTGTGAGGGTTTTTTTTTTGGTGTAATAATTTTGAAACTACTTCATTTTGGATTGTGGTTTTCTTTTTTTTAAATACAGTATATTGAATATTTGTTGAGTGCAACATAATTAAAAAAAATATTGCGAAATAAACTACAATTCTTAAACAACTGAATGTCATTCTTCTGTAAGCGATGAATATACAGCAAGGCCAAAATGAATACATTTAAAATGAACTTAAATTGTAGTTTCTATTAGCTTTCACTTCTCTAAAAGCATTTTCATTTTTATTGTATTTCGATAATGAAAAATGTTTTGTTTTGCTTTTGTTATTTTGTTAGTTTTCATCAAGTTCAATAACCTTGCATCACGCCAGATGAAGCAAGAAGCAGAGCTCAGTTTAGCCAAAAACAAAGGATTAACTCTGTTCATGCATTGCCCTTTTTCTGTGGCTTTTTTACACGTATTGTAGAGGGAGAACAAGCAAAAGGAGTTTTGAGCTTTAGAAGAAATTACAAGTCGGCCATCATGAGGGAACAAATTATCTTTGACATTTAATGTTACACTGTTAGTGTGAATTTATGTATAAACTCACAACTAAAATAAGGAGAGCACATAGTGCTAATGAGGAAAGGTGTGATGGAATCCAGTAAGTACCAACCTTTTCATAGTATTTGATCTCGTAGTCAAGAATAATGCCGTTCGGCCTCTCTGGCTCCAGCCAAGACAAGGAAACACTATTCCGTGATGTCTTCTCCTTTTTGATCACTATTACTGGAGAGGGAGCTGGGTAGGAAAACCAGAGAGAGAAGAATAGAGCATGTGAGACAGTGAGTTATCCTATATGGAGGTTCAGTGGAAGTTCAGTTGCATCCTGGCAATTGTCTAGCATTTCTGTTCGGCTAATTCAGTTTTCTGTCCAGTGGGGCCACATTAAAGGATATAGGCTTAGACTGGGGGTTGTAAACAGATGATTTACATAAAGTAGCAAGTGCAAACAACACACACACACACACACACGCACACACACGCAGTTCTCATGTAAGGGTGGATAGGAAGTCACTTGAAGAAAGTGTTTAGATATCGTAATTCAGTCTAACGTGTCCATATAACTAACATATCCACCCATGTAAATACATGATGTCTCCTCCAACCCCCGAAGAATGATTCCTGTGTCCTCATCCCATGAGAGGACCAAGGGTTAGAGAAGGATTACAATTTTTGAAGCATCTCATAGCTGCGAATAGAAGTTGGCAGTGGCCCTCATGATTTCTGTTCCTATGATTAATATTCCAAGACTTATAAAAACAGAATAGCAAACAGGCTTTCATTCATATTCCTGAAGGGCTCATTTTAAATCAGAGTCCTCTGAGGCTCCACTTGCACTTCTGCCTTTCTTCAGTCTATACAAATATGACATCTCTTATTTGAGTCCAATGTATAAGACCATATTGGAAAAAAATATTCTTAGCACTAAAACATGAGAAAATACAGCCGACTCTGTGTTGAAGGACTCAAGACACAACATGGAAAAATGTATTCGAGGCACCGGGACAAGACAGAGACGGATCATATACAATGTTGTAGAGTTACCGGATTTTTCAGATTATAAACCACCACTTTTTTCCCCGCGATCCGAACCCCGTGGCTTTTAATGTGACGTGGTTTATCTATGAGGTTTTACTGAATAGCTTCAAGCCATCAATATATTTACCCAAAGTATCATCCCCGCTTATCAATGAAATTACCAAACATGTCACAGTGGAAAAATGAAACAGTCCACAGACATGTAGAAGTGTTTGTGCATAGTGGTGCACTGCTGTTTAGGATGGAATATAAACGTTAAAGTATATAGCAGGGTGAAAATAAGTAGCTCAAGTTGAGTTTAATGAGCAGAGGGAACGAGTGCCATAAATGAGTGCCACACACATCTCTCTGTTGCCTGTTTGACTACCAGCTCCCATCATTCTTGGCAATGGCCGAAAGCTTCTAGCGGCTAGCCACAGAGAACAGCATGTTTGGCCATGGGGCGACATCCCCTGCATCTCCCGTAACACACGCAACAACTGGGTTTCCAAAGGCTGCACTATCCCTGACAAAAAGACAATGGGTCAGCTAACTTTCTGGGTAGCTGACCCTTCCATTTTCTGGGGTTTGGTCCTTACTCTCCAGTTTTCCTCAGCAATCATTCACTTCAAGATGTTCACATGGTCCCACTATAGTAATTTTCTGCGCCCCACATGTTCTTTTTGGTCTTTCTTCACTCGGATTCTCATTTCCCTTTTTTTTAACTGCTCTCTAATTGCCAGGGAGCTTTGGGGTTTGCTCTCCATCTGAGGCATTGACTTTTAATTTTATTAGACCACAGGAAAAAACATGTTTGTCTTTGAAATGTTCAAGCTTTGGTTGATTGCTATTGTAAAGCCACAGAGTGTGCTTTTGTGGGTATGGGTGTTTTTTTTGTCTTCCCATGCATATACCCACGTGTAATTCTATTGGGATTTTTTTTTTCCTATAACGAATCCAGATGGGAAGAATCTGTTTCCATACCGCCAACTCTTCTTCTCCCCTTGGTTGTGATAGTGGGGCAAGGTGGTGCTTTTTATTGGCACTGTGGTTTATGGTGGTAATGATTGTGTGTGTCTAAGTAGCTTAAGGGCAACTTCAAGTTCCTTGGATTTTCGTTTTAGGTTTCCTTTCTTTATCTCTTTCAGCTTGTCTACTGCAAAATGCTTAATTTGTTGTCTCTTGTTTTTTTTTCTAAGATGTAACTTTATGACTTAGGTGCCACAGAGGGTCAGACTGGTCTGTGGTGCCATTACTAAGTGTTTTAAATGGCACTTATAGTAATACGTAAGGACAATTGGTCAGGGAGCACATAACTCAGAGACTTAATGCGGTGAAGTAATTACTAAAAAATAAATTCAAGCCTTGCAAGAAAATTGACACAATAATTCAAGTATATAATTATTTCTGTAATTATCTAACCATTATATCATGAATAATAATAACAGTGGTGGGATTTATTTCCGCTAAAATTTTATAAGGTGGCGTAGGTTCAAGTTTGAATTTCTATCACTTTTAGGACACTTTTTTCAAGATTATATGTGTGTGGTTGCGTCTATTCATCAGAAGAAAGAAGAAGAGAGGACAGTACAGCGTTCAAGGATTATTATCTAATAGTAAAATATTGATCATTAGATGTGGGAGAGGAGACAACAGTCTCTGTAAGGAGCTCCACGTCCTTGCTTGCACCCATTTACTTGAAAGCGGGAAGGACAGTATTAAGTGAACTCTGGTGGTCTCGGGAGAGGAGCTCCATTACAAAATCTACATTATAAGATACTCACAACAGACTTTGATGATGCGCCTCCCCCAAAATGGAAGCTTTGGTACCTTACAATGACAAAGACGGAAGTGCTGCATGCATACAGTCCATTTAAATCAAAACTTGACAGCTCTATCAATTGGATCGGTTTGGTGGCTGTTGCCCTACTTGGCCTCAATTCCAGTGGACTGTGCAATGAAAAGTGAAACATGATTGTATCCTGAACATTATTTGGGTCCTTATCATACCGTAATGGGTTCTCACTCAGCACCATGTGTCACCACTCACAAAGGAAATCAGTTTATAGGTTTTTGTGTAATCCTTCTACGATGCAAGCAAATCCACATTACCTCTCATCCTCACACATTAGCACAAACTCGGTGTAATATTTAAATTTCTATAAAGGCTAGTTCCCTTATCTATATATTATGTCTGACTTAAAAGTATGTAAAGGTAAAATGGGTGAAAATGGCGAGTGGCCGCTGTATTTAGGATCAGTACAGCATTGTAAGGCACAAGTGTTTTTCCCTCTATTAGACTCAGGAGCAGTTCAAAGGGTTAGTGTTGGAATAAACTGCTTTAAATATAGATCGCAAACTTTGCCCTCCAACTCATGGTCATGTTGACTATGAGTTGGAGGGCAAAGAGATGAGAGGAGGAATTGTATCTGACATAACTGCCCGGACACACTGTTACTACCCAGGGAAACACTTAATCCATCTTTTAACTGCTTTGGCATCTCTACGTGTGAGCAGATCAGGTAGGGCTGGCACACCGACATACTTAATCCTTGTAAACTCCCAGGGCCAAAAGAGAGTGTACAGCTGCAGGGGGAGATATTCTTTGGACTGAGACATGCTAAAACAGTATGTCAGGTGGAGTGCGTAGTGTCTTTCAGCTTCAAAGCGTGTGTGTCGGCCTGCATCTTTGTGTAATTATCAACAATGTAAAAAGCTAAGATCAATCTCTTCTGACGATTACTCAAACAAAGACAGTTGTTAGTATTCAGCGCACACATAGCCCTCAGCATTGATAAGTGCACTCCAAGTCATATGCTGTATATGTTCAAAAAAAAAAAAAAAAACTCCCCATGACTATCCCTGCAGATTATATTTACGATAATCCACCCCCTAAGAAGTTCTGCTCAAACACACAGACATAAATATGTTGTTGCAAAATTCGGTGGCCCTTTCCACTTCAGTCAAGTCACACATTCATGATACACATAAACAAAAACAGAATATTTATGTGCCACGAATCCATGTCCTGTCACTTAAAGTAGGTCTGGTTCTTATCATCTATATAAGCAAACTGTGAGTCTGGGACCATGCAATGTAATTACAGCCAACATTCATCATAAATGCTTTGCAACTTTATGAGTTCACACGATCTGACTGTTGCCACACAATTCAATAGACCATAGTCTTCCCATGTGTTTGCCTCATGTGGGTCGGTAAAGGCAGGCCAAGGCCATTTTATCTGTGTAGCACATTTTATATACAAGGCAGCTCAAGGTGCTTCACAGGAAAAAAAGACAACACAAAAAATAAAAATAATCAACTTATTCCATTTATGTGCAGCATAACGGCTAAATGTAGCTTCACTATATTTACTTTGAACTCTGGGGTCCACTAACTAACCTAAGTTAGCAGATCTACTGGGTTTATATTCAATCAGCATTTCTTTAATGCATTCAGGACCCAAACCATTGAGTGATTTATACTGGTGTAGTAGCAGAACTTTAACATATATTCTACAGGCAAATTGGTGCCAGAGTTCAGCCGTAAGGACTGGAGTATTATGTTTTGATCTCTTTGCTGTGGTCAGCTGCAGCTATTTTATGCTCACTTGAAGGAGTCCAGGAAGAAGACTGTTACAATAATCAATTCTTGATATGTGTCTCCTGGTCTGTTTGGATGGTATAAACCCTTCAGTCTAATGTGGACTCCTCCAACAATGTGTTACAGATTATTACAGTAAATTAACTGTGTATTTTATTTAGAAACATTTCAAAAATGTGCGTTCATTTTACCTAAGACTTCAATTTTGTTTTAGTTTTTTTGTTTTTTGTATGTGCCTTCTGATTGCTTGGTGACCAGTCAAGGGTCTTCCACACCTCTCGTTACAGTCATGCTGTCATGGAAAATAGTATGACTGTAGAAGTATGACTGGATGACTTTGGTGTGGAAGAATTAGAGAGCGCTAACTTCACCCCTTGAAAACACATTTAGGATGAACAAGAACTGAGATTGTGAGCCAGGCTCCAATTTTCAACACCAGTTACCTCTGACCCCACAAAAATTCTCATGGATACATTATGAAATGACATCTGTAATGTGGAAGCACCACTTCTGTTTGCCTTCTTAGGTTAGATGTCTTTTTTTTAAGTATGGCAGTTTTAAGGGCCCATAAAATGGATGACATTTTCATTTCTGAGATGTCAGGCTCCAGTCATTGACCATGATTATGCTGCAGCTCAGGTTGGACTTCTAAATATCAAGCATTTATGATTGGTGTAAGTACTGTACATTTGAACATGAACATTAAATTGAAGGCTAAAGCATTAAATATAAAAGGGGAGAGAAATATTATCTTATGGAAGAGCAGTGAGGATAATATGTTTGGGTATTTTTCTTTCAGCCTCTTCTAAGAGTTATCACTTCAAATGTCATCCAGGTCATGCCATATCCAGAAGGGTTGAGTCGAGACAGTGTTCAGTCCTCACGCTATTTAGATAGCGTGCAGTTTGTTAAGGCTCCTTTGTGTCTCGTGACTCCGTGCCGTCTCCCTCCTCTGTCCTGCTGCTTGTGACCCAGATATCTATCCTAGTGTGTCATCACAAATACAAGTAGGAGACAATTGCTGGAGGACGATAGAAAGGTACATACTTTTTGGCACCTGTGATAGTTGTAAGAGGCGTGCCGCACAGCTGTAAATATACAATACAGTACTTGTTTAGACAGGACATCCTGGAGTCCCTGAGGCTGCTTGGTCTCAGAATTGAAACAATAACAAAAAATGGCAATACCAACAATAAATAAGAAAAGCTACATACGCCTTCCCATATCTGCGATAACAACCACAGCAAAAAGTAAGTAAGGTCTTGCAAAATAAATTAAACTGGGCCTGTAATGTCTAAGCAATATTACCTCTTCAGTAGTTGCAGCCACAATTACAAATATTATAGCAACGTTGTGGGCCACATGCCCCACCAAACAGCAGGTCTTTTATTGCCATTCATTTAAGACCATGATTTTACCAAAATAACTTCAATGACGTATTGCTTCCCTGTTTCTGCCCCTTATAAGCATTGCACTAAAAAAGCTTCCACGTTTGAGAAACAAGTAAATAAACATGCATCTTCTCTTCTTTGACGTGTCCCATTTGAAATAGATGGATGTCACACAACTTTAAAACACTTAATACAGTGCATTCTGAGTGCATACTATATTTCAGTTAGAGACCCGGTAAGTTGTTCCACCCGTGCATTGTTTGTCTTGTATCCTGCAACTACTGAATTGCTTTCTCGATTCAATGGTTAATGAGTCTTAATGGTTGTATCAATTGTTCCAAGTGGGTACTTCCTGCATGCATCAATGGGAGGTTTGCAACACATTTCCTCCCAAATCATTCAAACTCACGTCCTTATATGCGCTTATACGTGACAGCCAGAAGGCATACAGTACATACAGTGCACCACCTGCAACAGTGGAGTTGATGTGGGTGTTTTAGGTGAGTTGAGGGATAAGTCACATTCCTGACCGAGGGTCTTGGCTGGATGTAATTGAAATAACTGAGGAAAAAAAAAAAAAAAAAAAAAACGTTATGCTCCCAATGAGTATGTTAAAACAATTGTTTTGGCAAAATGCAGCTTCTCTTGCCCCAACCTTTCATTCCAGACAAGCCTTCAAGAATAACTGCCAGATTGTGAATCCTCTGAAAACTTGTACAGATGTTTGCTTTGTCATTGTTTTCATTGGTGGTTATGTGTCTACTTTTTGAAAGGATGACTTTTGTCATTTGTTTTAGTTATTTTCTTTGGTGTTCTTAGTGTTCGCAGTGGATTGCTTTCTTTACACCAGCAGTTTCCTTCAATGCTTTTATTTTTGTTTTAAGGTCTTTGATCACAGCCGTATTTGGAATGTGACTGGAAGCAAAGGTGAATTTTGTTGTTCGCCTTACTGTACTATATATGTTAACGTACATTATAAGAGAAATCATTTTTAACAGTCAAATGTATTCAAAATAGTACAGTGGGCGACTGGTGAGCACGTTAACCTCACAATCTAGAGGTGCAGGGTTCGATTCCAGCTTCGGCCTTCCCGTGTTAAGCTTGCATGTTCTCCCTGTGCCTGCATAGGTTTTTCCAGGTACTCTGGTTTCCTCCCACATTCTAAAAAAATGCATTGAACGCTCAAAATTTTCCGTAGGCGCGAATGGTTGTTCGTCTATGTGTGCCCTGCGATTGGCTGGCAACCAGTTCAGGGTGTCCCCTGCCAACTGCCCAAAGACACCTGGGATAGGCTCCAGCATGCACACGACCCTCATGAGGATAAGCGGATAAAAAAAATTGGTGGATGGAGTTTGTGAAAAACTGTCAGTAAATAAACACTCTAAAGTAGTAGTCACAAGTTTCATGTTACTACTTTTGGGATTTTGAAAAACAATAAAGCTTTGCGATGTGTTTTGGAAAAAAACAATAACCTAGTTTAAGATTGATAGACAAATACATTCTGGCATGCTTGTGAAATGCACCCCAGCACACATTGCTAATGTGGAAGCAGAATATTTGACCTGTATTATCTACCATCTGTTGAAACATCTCACCGGCTTGATTGGTAGTAATGGTGACAGCGGCATACTGCCTCATCTTGGGCGCCAGTGACGAGACTCCATTCTGTGCCTCAATCTCAAACGTGTAGTTGGTGTGAGCTAGCAGGTCTCCTACTGTCACGGTTGTGTTTTGGAGGCCCGTGGCCCTTGGAAGAAAGCGGACGTTGCTTCGGCAGGGCTCACATCGCGGGCTGCCACCATTACTTCCATTTGCGGCTGCGGCCCGGCATCGTTTGCAGAGGACAATAAAGGTGAGGTCCCTGCGGCCACCTGTGTCTTCTGGCCAGCTCCAGTCTAGGATAACGGAGGTCTCGTTGATGGAGGAGATAACGTTACGAGGAGCGGAGGGAGGGCCTGGTGGTCAGAGGAGAGGACATGAAGTGGAAGTGAGAAGAACAGGAGGTCATTGGATACACAGGATGAGAAAAGGAAGCAAAAGCAGAAGGAAAGTGAAGTCATGAGATGGGGGGGGGGGGGCAGCACAAAGAAAATGGCATTTAATGGCAAATGGCAAATCCACTAACCGCCATTTTATGAGTGCGATGTAAGCCAATACATCAGCTCAGCAGTTCTGAATTCCACTTTTACAAGGCCTGGCTTTTTACAGTTTGTGTTGGCAACAACTGAAAAGGTCATAATATGTAATCTTTATTCCTGGTGCTAAAGTAGACAGTGGATTGTAAAGCAGTGTTATGTACAAAATGATTATTCTGACTGATAGTTTGTAATTGTCGATAATTGTATTTCATCTTTGCACTGTAATTAATCCGTTCAGGTTCATGATCACTAAAAACAACAATGTGGCGTACGGTTAAATGTCACAGGGACCAATTGCCTTTCTGTTTTGGCCGATGATGCTTTTAAATGTCAAGGCCAACTCTAAAGATCCTCACCCGCACCTCTTAAATGATTAATCATTTTTAGTTGCAGCCCTTGTACCACTCTGTCTGCCCAAAAGAGAGAAAAGCTGGCCAGCTGACCAGATGGTGTTTAAATAATAACAGCCTGTCATGACAGGTCTTCTAATTAAAATTCTGTCCATTACTGAGAGTGTCCTTTTATATGTTCAACTGTGTTCCTGCAATTGGTGAAACATGATAAATTACTTTTCTCTCTTAGTCCTTTGGTCATAAATTAATACGTAATCAGACATCAGCGAATGGGCTGATTTATAGTTTCTTGGGGAACGGCTTTTGGAAAGCTTGTAAGATGAATCTGCAATCAATGTGCATCAGAGGAGGACAAACAGAATCATGTCGGCAGGAGAAAGGGTGATTCAGACCAATAAGCATTTGCAACTTGAATGACCCATGAATTCATTACCGCTGCCTTCGATGTTTAATTGATGTGGTTTCCTGTCAACAGCTTTGAACCAGTCAACTTCAGTTTTAGTTTTTATGATAGGTCAATATTTTCCAAGATATAATTTGGAGACAATTTACACATAATTGAAACAAAATCCCCCCCACCCCAACTGGGCTAAAAATCTAATTTGAATAAAGTAATTTGAAAGTTAACATTGCAAATCACAAAGTGTTTACACACTAACATCTTCAATAAGATAACGTAATAATTATGGCCCCAACTGATATTCTTAAATATGTCCATAGGTAGTTATAATTTTGTCGAATGCTTTATTTTCCCAAATTTCACATTACCTTCATCTTACAATTTGATGTAGAAAAATGATGCACGATAACTCAGAGTGAGAAACATCTGAAAGCATTCAGTTAATCAAAGAACACTAACGTGTATTGACAATCAAAATAACAGGGAATTAACTCCTCAAGTCAGGTGAAGATGTGTTTTTATTGCTGCTAAAAAAAAATCCTCCCACCCATATCATAATTTTTCTACTGTGAGACATTGGGACGCACCGGTTGATAATGAAATGATCACAACCTGCATCCCGTCGGTTTGATGTGCAAACGTCCTACTTACGTGTGCAGGCCATGGAGGCTGGGTCTCCCTCGGCACGGAAGTAGTTTTTCTCACATCCGCAATGCAATGACCCTTCATGGTGAGTGTAACTATGAGGCGGACACTTGGAGCACTCCACGTTTCCCAGTGTTGACTTGTAAAAGCCACCCCTGCACACTGGGGAGAAAAGAAAGAGACAGAGACATTACTGTCATTCGGAAGGAGGCCATCAGCAGCAATGTCAGAGATAAGCTCTCCTCCACAGCACCCAAAGTATAAGGAATGAAACTTGGGTGGTCTCTAAAACACGCGCATGCAAATAGGAGCATGCCCGTTACAGCACAATGTATAATATCCTTCGATGTAGCAATAACCCTATATTGCCTATGAAATACTTCACTAAATTGTCTCAATTAATTTCATCTTTGCTTTTTAGAAAACATTGCATCAAGTAGGCAAATTGTCCACTCATTACAATAAGGCTGTTTGTATTCATGTTTTTGTAAAGCTCATCACAAATGCTATATGTGACAATGCAACTTGGATATAAACTACTGCTTGTTTTTGTCCGAGTGATCTAGTGTGTTTGAAGCTACACCTACTGTATACACAAATAAATACCAAATTGAGTTAAAAGTGCATTCATGCTGTACTTTCTGGTGCTGCCAAAATCCCATGCCATACTATGAAAAAAAATAAAAAGAAAAGAAAAATGTGACACCCGCAAACAATTTTAAAACAAATTAAAAGAGATTGAAACTGACACGGCTGAACATGTCCAAACACCTAGTCAAAAATACAACAGTACCAGCAACCGCAGCAAAGGGAGCAGAATATGTTGGCTCAGCAGAACAACACCCTCCTGCAAAAGCCGGTGACACTGCCCATACCACGACTACCTTATCCATCACTGACACTGGCACGCCAAGGTCCCAATGCTCCAGTAAACACTCCACTACATCCAGCCGGGTGTGTAATTCTGTGTGTGTGTGTTGAATGCAGGTTGGAATGACCAAACATGATCCTACCCCTAGAATGACAACCACAATTCTTGCTGACACACCCAGAAAACAGACCCTTCCCATCCCCTCCAGGATGATATGGCAGGAAATTAAACTTGACAGCCAGAACCACCAACCATTCACAGACAAGAAGCAACAGTATAATTGCTGGGTCAGCAGAAACCTGCAAGGAACACTAACCAGAAATGTAGACCAGAGGTAAAATGAATTAATCTCACCATGGTGCCAATGACCCTTGATCTGATCCTGTTATCAATAAATTGACCTTTGACAGAGCACCTACGCTCCACACACTTAATCTCTCGACACCAAAGGCAAGATTATTTTATTACATTCATTGGGCAGTTGAACACTTGGCTTGAGTCCAATTTGAACACTTGGCTTGAGTCCAGTTGGATCAGTTGCCATTAGTGCACATACAAACTTGTAGCAAAATGCTATCAGTGGGGATGAGAACCACGTGGAAGTGTACTTATTGCATCCTCGAGCAAAAGTAATCAAAACCTTTATACATTATTTATTGAGCCAAGGGACCCATTTTGTACCCACCAAAGGAATGTACTGCAATAATGATGATTTTGTCTCAATTTCCAAACACTGACTTCCACAGTGAGAAATCTGGGCCGCTTATAATGCAACATAAAGCTGCTATACTTGCGGCAAGCCAAGCCTCATTCTGTTGTAAGAATGGAAACAGGTTGACACACAAGTTTATTGTGCCTTCTGGCGTATAATGGAAGGGCATTTAATTGTTGCTCTCAACTCTAAGTTGCTGGCATTGACAGAATTACACTTAGAATAGTGTATTTGTAGATTTGTAATTAATAATTTGACGAATGAAATGAAATGGAATAATTTTACCTGGCACCGCTGATGATTGGGAATCACTGATTTGACTGACTGTATATTCCAGCATTGGATTAGAAATGAAAATTCTCATTTTGGAACCATAAAAGAGATATTGTTTCCCAGACATATTGAAAACAGATCAACTCATGATGTTATTCCATAGTGGTATTGGTCATATTGTGATATTTTAACATATTAGGGTGAATATTATGCTGCTTGTGAGTTTTTAAAATGTTTTTTTTTGTTTTTTTTTGCGCCTGTGGTGGGCATCTTTGTTTTATTCAGCGAAGATGTCAATGCTGTTGGACAGTCTGCATTGGTATGGCTTGATGGATGGCTGGTGGAGCTGAGGGTGAGGAGAGAGGATTGACCAGAACATGGATGTATATTTGGAACTGTGTGCCGGCGCTTGGGAATGAAGTGGATCTCGATGGGGCAGAAGAACAGAACCGATCTCTGTATTTGTCAATGAACGCTGCAGCTGCTTGTTTGCTTTGAAACTTAGCTTGTAGCAGACGTGTCACGTCATGCATGCTGTGATCAGGACATCTCTGAACCACTAGTGAAAGGAGACTTGAATTCTCTCCTCTTTCATCTCTAACCACCTCTAACAATAAGACACATGTAGGAAAAGTTATTACAATTGTATTATTGTTGGGGTTTATGTTGTACAATGTGTTCTGTTGTTATTTTATGTTAAATGTTCAGGAAAGTGCTTAGTGACAGCAGCAGCTGTTATGAAAGTGTTATAGAAATAAAGATGTATTGAACACTATTATTACAATTTAGATTTTGTCATTTTAAAAAAATCCCTGGACACGTCATCGCAAAAGTATGCTTGAGAGATTACCATGAGATCTTTCTCATACATTTTTTCAGTGCGAGAATTCATATCTCCACATACACTTAAGAAGTTTTCATACGGTGGTGGTGATTTGTTGTGTTTTCCTCACCACAACCAGAGAAATATTTTCCTAACAGCTGGAATCGGATAGTAAAAGTCCTGTTTTTTAGTGGGTCTGGCAAGAAAGTAAATGGGGGTGGATTCCGAAACAGGGCAATGGCAAAATCAGATTCCACTCAAAAGAGCTAACTCCTCATTGAGAATAGAACCAACATGTGTTCCACTGACATTCACCAGCAGTGTGTGCAGAGAGTGTGATAGCATATGTGTAGTTAGACAGAAACCCAGGAGCTCTTCAACTCCCAGCAGACTTCATTCTAAATAGTATGTACCAACTCTAAATGACGGAGGCAAAAGTTGTTCCACTATTATGCTGACCACTGGAATGGCCACGGAGCCAAAAGATTGATGAGTGTGCATGGTTACAGCTTGGTGAGCATGGCTTGCAACAGAGTCTGGACTAACGCGTCATTGTAAAAACGGTTTGATTGGTCTTTATTACACGCAGTCTGAGATTCAGTACCAGCCATTTTCAGACCTTTTTTTTTAACCAGTCTTGAAAAAATGTGTTGGGAGTGACTGACTCTTTTAAGAGCATTTCTTGTAAAATGCTTAAATGTATAAAATTCGACATACAGCAACAGATGAATCATCCAATCAATAATGATGTGTTTTCACAGTGAAACCAATGGAATTACCACCCCTCACGTGGGTATATCACTGTGCCTCGCCGGTCTCGACAAAATGTCGCCTGAAACACAATCCCTTCATTCACTTGTGAGGAGCATCAGAGACATACAAGCACACGTGCACGTACAAACAGCACCTGCCATGTGATATGTCGGTTGTATGAATAACTAAAGTTGCCAATTGTTCAATCAATAGCCTAGGTCACGGGTCACCACCATCAATAATTAACATGGCCTTTGGAAGGGGGTCCGTTGAAGTGCGCGATTGAAGTCTGGGGAAAAAAATACACCTTAACATATATCTGACAAAATGTTAATCATTTGTCCTGAATGAATTGGTCATAATGTGTTGATATCACGAGTAGATTTATTTAAAAATGTAAATCACTGTCAGGTCATACAGTATTGTTCTGAATGTAATTATTTCTTGTAAATGTTTCAATTAAAGCTTTGCAAGACTTTTTTTTTTCAATGCTATTATGCTGCCATACCTATGACAACTACACCAATGAGTTGTGTTATTATTTGGATGTGCCAACTAAAAATGCAAAGCTCAAGTAAGTCTAGTTAAATCAGCATTGCCGTTTTCATTATCATGACTCAAATATCAGAGTCTTGTGTTCCCACTGCATGATAAAATGAATCATGGTAACAGGTTGACTTTTCATGCAGCTCCCTTGGGATATATTCCTGCTCAATAACATTGGATGTGAGTGTGTATTTCTACATGCCCTGTGATTGACCATCGGCTAATCCAGGGAGTAGTCTGATTTTGGCCCCATCGTCAGATCTATCTTTGCTGTGAGAGCATACGTAGCATGAAATTAGATGGAGGGGTGGATGGATAATGGGCATAATTGATTTTTTAACATTTTGAATTTTTGTCACATTGGAGTATAATCTTAGCATTTAATTGAACGTGGCTTTTTCGCACTGTGCATGAGTGTGTGCGTGCATGTGTTTCTGTGTTTGTATGCATGCGTGTGATCAGACTAATTTCCTTTGCAACCTATTTTCAGTTGATGCTGCACACATGCTGCTGCTGTTGATATATGTAATTAAATCCAACCAAACCATACGTCCTGATTATGACAATAGAAGCAAATTTTGACTGTATACTATGATATTTATGACCAAAGATCATTCTGAAATTACCCTTCTTTGTTGTTTTTGTCTGTGTCTACACTCACATTAATTTGACAAATGTAACTTTGAAATGTAAATGAATCAAAATAAAAATAAGAGACAAAAGTTTTTTTCTCTTTTTTTTCTTTTTCAGTTTTCACCTCGGAACACAGAAAATAACAATTGACAAGCATTCACAGTCACACTGTCACCGAGTGGCAAGTGAACCAAAATAAGCCCATTTTGAATACATTTTTGCAAAGACAAAAATGTTGGGTGGCAAGTGACCCAGTTGCACAGTCAAAAATTCTTTGCTCAAATCTGGTTGCCTTTCTCTGTGAATTTCACATGTTCACTCCGGTTACTCTCGTTTCCTCCTCGGTTCCAAAAACATCTCTGCTCTTGTATTAAATCTTCTCAATTGTGTGTGTGTATTTGTGTGTGTGTGTGCTCGCTTCTGTTGTTTGAAGGACAATAAAGTGGGCCAAAACAAGGGAGTGAGTCCTATAAACCACACACACACACACAGCGAGGCATGGATCAACTCCCCGCTGTATCCATCAAGGACGCAGTAACCGTTTCATACGCAGTCCACACTCCGGAGATTAACCGGGTCAGTAAGGAAATCCAGGACAACCAGCACACAGGAATAAGTCAACGCTTGTAAACCCATACCCAAAAACACACACGTTGTGTCCCAGCGTGGTTTATGTGTGAATTCTGTAGTGTGACACTGAACCTTTAATGCCCTCACACTTTCCCACACACACACTCACACATTCCGCTTTCCATTCCATAGAAACGGATGTCTCCCAACCAAACATTGAAAGCCATTTGCCTTCATTCATCCATTATACAACTTTTGTACCGCTTTGAACAGCGATAACCGTCCTCGTACACCAGTCGCACAAACACACTGGCTGCCGTCATCCCGGTGAGGCAGAGCCGACACTAAACTTCACAAGGATTGCAACACTATCCAATAGCAACCATGTCACAATTTCCAGTCTCGTACGAGATTTAAACTTCCCAGTGTATGAATGCCAACGACGGGATCTATTCGTCTGCAAAACTGAACCAAAGACATTCATGAACAATCAAACATGATTCAAGTCATTGCATAGATGAAAAAGGTTCGCTTACAGATGATTTGATACGGTTAACATTTGATCAATATGCTTATAACGCTCTCCTTAACGCATCATTTAATGAAATTCACGTCCAGGACTACAATTTTTAGAGTTAAACACCTCCACAGTCATTATCATACTTCAGATGAATAGAGGTCCAGCTGGCTGCTGACATTAAGTCCCAGAGAGGGAGAAGCTCCTCTGCCGACACCAACTTTAGAAAATTCCAACGGGGAATACCACTTTCACTTCTGGAGCACCTGAGGACAAGTGAAGGACACACACACATAGACTCACACACACACACGTGTATGCAAAAAGACACACTGACAGACGTCGACACACACTCCTCAGTAAGGGGCCAACGCCATATGCTAAAGAGTCCCTCGACTCACCTTACTTCAGACAACCTAACAGTATTCCCCACAGTGGTACTCTGCACAAAAAGGTCTTAAGAATGGATGTCAGGACCAATGAAAGAAAGTAAGCAGTTTGTCACAATGGTGCACACATAGTCATGTCACAAAATATGAAAATGTTTTTCCAAGTTTATGAAGCCCTGATGTTTTGATTCTCCGGCTATATCATACAGTACGGTAGCCGATATATATTATGTGTGTAAACACTTTATGACTACTCTTTGAAAACATAACTGCTTCCCTCATTCCTTCAAGGCTTCTGCTTTGTCGCCACGGTATATAAAATACGTAGAACACTGAAACTACTTACTGTGCTTTACAGATCTTTAATGGCTTTCACTCATATATATTTTTTAGTTTAGATTGTTTAAAAAAAAGATTTATTTTGCTTGATCTTCTCTTCTCCTGCATGTACTTTTGGCTGATTTGACATTTTTAAAAGCCCCAACACAAAAGGTCTAATATTTCACCATCTGGTTTGCATCTGTTATTGGGAAATAACAAAAACAGCCATTCAATCCATATTAACTTTATCCAGGTCCACGCACCCCCCCACCCCACTGCCCTATTTGATGTTTTTTGTCTCTTCAACGTAATTCTATTCACTGCAGATGCTTTACAATATGCAGATGATGCCATGTTGTATACAGTAGAGGGCATTGTGGAAGTAAAATATTAATTTACTTCAGACTAAATATAATGTATACGGTTCATTAGATCTAATCTAAGCTTCATATTTCCAACATGTCTTCAGTTTTGAGAGGCAAATATTGGAAACACCCAACAGGGTGTAAAAATGTTATGTTAAAAATAAGACTGTCATGTCAATTTTGTGACCTCATCCTTTTCTGTCTGTCTTTTTTTGTTAGAATGATTCCCATTCCAGTGAGTTCCTAATGTTCACCACTAATGCTGTCAAAACTGAACACAGACCAAAAAAAAAAAAGACTGAATTGAAACAAGACCACGCACCCAAAGGGGCTATCATGAAATGATATAGCCCTAGGTCTGTGCTGTACTCATTATCTTTGATGGAATACTACATTTGGCGGCATGGTGCTCAACTGGGTTAGCACGTAGGCCTGACAGTGCAAAGGGGCACGGTTCGATTACGCCTGCGGCCTCCCTGTGTGGACTTTGCATATTCTCCCCGTGCCTGTCTGGGTTTTCTCCGGGGAGTCCAGTTTCCTCACGCATTCCAAAAACATGTGCGACAGGCTGATTGAGAACACAAAATTGTCTAGGTGTGAATGTGAGCGTGGGTGGTTGCTCGTCTGTGTGTGCCCCGCAATTGACTGGCAACCAGTTTAAGGTGTACTCCACCTGCTGCTCGAAGAAGGCTGGGTTAGGCTCCAGCACCCCCCGAGAGACTTATAAGGATAAGCGGACCGGAAAATAGATGGGTGGATGGAAGACTACATTTGTTAAATCATTACAATTACAGGAAAACCTGGAATTGACAACAAAAAAAATACTCAACTTCACACCCTCAAAAACAAACAAATAAAATCACTTTTTTGTTTGTTTTTGTTTCGGAATTTATCATTTAATGATTTTAAGGCACATCTGTTGAATGAAATATATGCCCATCTGACATTTTACATAAACACATGTGCACTATCTGAAATCAAGCGCTTGTTTTATTACGTCTTTAAGAATTCACTTTAAAAAAATGTTGAACTACAGTATATTTATTGTCTGTTGTTGCATTTGATGTCACAAAATTCAAGGCATGCTGTACACTTTTACGAATTCCAATGAAACATGCGATATGGACACGGAGCAGACATACTTAATGGGTTTGCATGTACTGTGCTCGTCTAATCTATGCTAAGTGTGTATCCTTTTTACACATTCAAACTGATGTCTGGTTATCCATAAAATAAATGCGCATGCGTGTGTGTGTGTGTGAGAGTGTGTGTGTGTGTCCAGTTGGAATGCACGGAGGCAGGTGTGTCAGCTGGTTTGGGCAGACTAAAGCTAAATCACTGCTCCACTGACACACCTCACCACAGGGTGCACCGCCATGTGTTGGTGCACACAGACAGCGAGAGAAAGACCCAGGGGCAGCGGTTATTAGGTCACGGAGAGAAGGATAAACCTTTCTAAAAATCAACATCTTGTGGTCCGAGTGGGTCTTACACACTCATGTGTGAGGGTGGGGAGGGAGAGAGAGAAACACAGACAGTGACTAGCACATTACCCTTGAATGTGTGTTCTTTCTGCACACGTGGACTCAGTCTTTACAATGGCATGGCTAATGTATTTAGTTTCACCTGTGCTGCCCTATCAATTCCAATTTTTAATAACTGCCTGCACTCAAAAGGAATTCCTCCATTCTATTCCAATTATTTGCAGTACATCAAATTAGGAACCGTAAACGTATTGTAGATGTCAATTGTTTTTTTGTTAGTAAGAGATGAAAGTAAACTTTTATTATGGGATTATTCATGGTGAATCCCAATTTTCTTTCTCGTTTTCTCTCCAGCAGATCAGGTTTTAATAATAATAATAATAATAATAATAATAATAGATCAAGAAAATAATATGTAATATAATAACATATTTAGTAATATTCATCCATTAACGGCTGTGTTCAGCAACAGGTGATTTTTTTTCTGTAACGGTCATGAAACAGTCTGAAATGGTCAATTCAGTTTATTTTATTGGTCAACTTTAAAAACAATCAAAAAAAGAAATTATCGAAACAATTTGATGCTACAAAAAAGTAAATACATTTACATAGACATGAAGCCATCCCCGATTAAAATTTGCTGATGACCAGTGGTACAATAGCCTCTACAGAAATCACTCTTGCTTCTGTTCAGCCCTCCTAGCAATTGTTGTTTTTTTTTTAAGTTTAAAAACATTTTTAAAAATCACAAGTAGCCATTCTGTTCCAACACAAACTTGTATCTCTGTGTACAAAATAGACCCGTGGTAACATTAATGATTTTATGATTATGTTTTTAGTTTTTTTGTCAAATAAAAATGGAATTTTGGCTGCCTATGGAGGTACTTCATCCGCTAATACTGTGATGTGCTGATGGCAGCTTTCTTGCCCTGTGCCAAAGATCGCACAATCACAGCATTGTGATAAGGGGGGTGAAATATGGTATGGTGCAATACACTCATACGGTGTGCGAGTGACAGATCGCAGCAGCTGAGTGACATCTTGGCACAATCCCAGCCCGCATCAAGATTCTCCCCTTATCCCTGTTCCTGCGGCTCATCACCTGTACATTTAGTTCCACTTCACGCAGCATATTTCATGCACCCAGACATCATCATTGACACGCACGCACACGCCAAAGTTGATGAAAATCATAAATATCATTTGAGTGTTTTATATTACAGAACAAATTTGAGTTTCACGCTGACTTTTAGTTGTTTTTGCGCATACGCTCGCAAAAATGCACACCTGCCATAAGTAAATCAAACGCATGTGCAAACCCGGGAGAACACATGCAAAGGCCCACAATCTTGCCAACACTGACGGACACAAGAATGATGAGCATTTGCAAAGGTCTTCTCCAAACACTATCCATGGACTATACTTGGATCGCACATAAACACAAATCACACTGTCAAAGAATCCTGTCGTGATTCATTAGCGCTCAGTGAAACAAATCTCCGGGGCCCAATTAAGATCCAAAGACTTTTCCACCATGATGGACACTCCTGAGAATAATATACAGATGAAAGAAAGCAAGGCAGGAAATATTGCCGGTGCCTGTCTTTCTGGCGCTCTCCCTGTGCTGGCATAGGTTTCCTCCAGGTGCTCTTGTTTCCTCTCATAAAAGGAACACATTCAGAGAAGATCGGGCAACACTTACTCAAACTTCCTTCTAAGTGTAATTTTGAGTGGGAATGGATTGTCTATCTGTACGTGAAAGCCATGTGGTCTACTGGTGACCTGTCCACAGGTGTCCCGCCTCTTGTGCGATGTCATTTGAGATTGCAGCCTCCTGAAAGAGCAATTTGACTGGACGGAAGGATGGTTGCAACATTCGGGTTCCATATGCTTTGGATATCATATGACTTTACCATTGCGTGTTGCAGTTTTCAACATTGGACACATTGAAGACAAATATAAAGCTAACTTTCAATTATTAAACTATTGTCAGTGTAAAAATTACACATGAAGGAAGCCTAGTTACAGCTATCTTATGAAATATTGTGAGTGTGCCTAAAAGAAGAATCATTTTTTCCAGAGAAATGGTTGGTGTTAAATTTAGAGGGACTGAGTACTGACTACTTCTTCCCTGGTGATCGGTTAGTACCAATGTGCTGGCCATCAGTTTCACTAAAGTTGAGTTCAACATTGTTGTTTCATGGTGCTTTTCATTGACAACATTTCTGCATTAAATTCTGAATGGTTTCATTTCAGGAGACAGCCATTTGTACTAATCTTAGTTAATCACATTCATGAATTACAGTTGCACGGTTCCTAACTTCTAAACTTTTATCTTTGTATGTCTGTTTCCAAAGGACTGTGGTGCAGCGTGTGGTTTGTGGCAGCAGGATTATGACGCTCGGAAAAGAGCAAGTTCAGCAGGAAAGACTTTACACTACAGCAGTACAGCACCCTGCAGTGTAACCAGTAGCGCCTCTACGGAGCCCAAAGTGAATTTGTTATAATGCCGAAAAAGTGTCACCAGAATCGCTGTATTATCTTACACTCGTGTTGCTATGATATTTCTAAGCAGAAAGTTGGCCGGCGACTGTTTGGTACTAACCCATAATGATACACAACTCACGCCTGTATGGACAAAAGCCCAACCCACTATTCTGTCTTTGGGCTGCAAAAACAAGGTTGACTCATGTTATGGAATCGGGTTGGGCTTGTTAATTGAAATCAGACAGTGGTCTGTCTGTCATACAGTTTCCCCCTTGCACACCCAAGTTAGTGAGCTGTAACTCAACACAGTATAAAACCTGCAATGAAATTCATTCATGTGTTTCAACGTCTCTTGATGGTTGAAATGTGGTTTCAGGGTGAGAAGAACGCAACTAATGGAAAGGTGTCAGTAAAATCATCAGACAGGTCTTGTGTTTTCTGTTGACATCACCATTTAGTTTCGAACCAGAGTGTTATGCAAGTATATTCAGTCTTGTAGTTTAAATATTAGTTAGTTAGTTAGCTGTGTGTTAGACATGTTGAGCTATATCTGGAAAGTACATTAAATCAATGACTAGAAATATATTTTACTAACTGTGTGCCCATTTTTTAAATCATAATGATGGTTCATTGTATGTTGTGTCTATTTTGTCCACTTCCTCATCTAAACCCTTAGGACAACACACCTACCGGTTCTCATTGTGAGGAACCAAATATGGTTTCTACCTAATAAAGGCCTTTTAATGAAAAGTAAGGCGGGGTGGGGGCCAGGGGGGGAACCCTTTCCCTTGCAGAATGGGAACATCAATCATTTGATTTGCGAAAGCGTTACAATGCCTTACAACAATGGGCCGCTACGGCCCATTTGGGTAATTCCAATCCCCTTGTGTATTATGTTAATATTATGCAGCTTTAGTTTATGTGGATTTCTGTTGAAAAAAAAACATTCAAGTTGAAGTCATAGTGCAATTTTAAATGACATAGTTGTCTAAACAGTCATTCATTCTGTACTGAACACACACACAACATAAACATCAACATCAAAACAATAGTTTCCTCCGTAATTCAGGACCTGTGACAGGTTGAAAAGCGGGAGTGATGGATGGGTAGGGCTTAATCACCTTTAATCAGCTTCTTCCTTAAATGATGACATACAGCCGCCTTTTACACTGGCAGAATTCGGTAAGAGCAAGGAAAGGAAAGAGTGAATGCCCTTTGTGGCGTTAATAAGTAGAGGCAGATGCCCTCTGTCCTGCTTTCATTGCATACCTCCATTTTGTTGGTGTAGCTGACTTACTTACAGAAAGCACTTTGTTCTTGGTTCACACAGCCACATTCACAATTTTCACATGTTTCTTCCTCAATGGCCAAGAGGGAAAGAAGGGTAGAACTCTATCAATGTTTTGTAAGAGCAAGATTTTGTTGTTGTTGTTGTTGTTTTAAAACCTTTTAGGACATTCTCTCACCCTGCGACGCGGAAAGATACCGTCTGTACTTTCAAATATCAGAAAACATATGCACTTTATTGAACTCATTCACTCCCAAAGACGTTTTCAAACGTCTTTTCAGACTTGGTCCAGAATGAGTTAAGAAATCAAACAAGAGCACATCATAATACAGAATAATTTTATTACTTTTATTAATAAGTTTATTACTTTCAAACAAACAAACAAAAAAAAGGTATTGAGGAAAAATAAATAAAACCAGTGAAATTATAATTTTTGGGGGGGCTACCTAGTCATAGGATTAGCCTCAAGAAAGGGCTCATCTCCGTCAGCGCTCACTGCCCCATCACATGTTTCAGCGTCAACGTGGTTGACGCGAAGCCGAAAAGCAGTGCTGTCAGGGTGGCCAAAGACTGAAGTGTGGGGGGCCTGTCAGGGCGGCTGAGCCCCAAGACAATACCGTTACAGTGGGGATGAAGACCGCATGAATGACCAGAGGAAATCATGGGGCTAGCAGGAATGTCCCCCCGCTGGGCGCACACATGGTATTTCGCTTTGCGGAAGGGTGATAACCTCCACCCAGAACAGTCTGTCATTAAAAACAAATCTGGCAAACAGTTCTGATTACAGACAAATATATCATGTTGGCAAACGGAGATGCTCCAGTTTATAATCTTCAGCCACATTTCCAATGAACGCTGCAGTTCTGCTGAACTGCCCACGCTACGATTTAAAGCTGCAATCCGATAAGGAGTACGGCATCTTGGCACACAATGAAGAAAAAAAATTTTAAAAAATCAGTTGCACATGTTTCAAGTGTGTTAAACTCATGCGTATCAATTATTTCTTTTGAAGGAAAAGACGGGGAAAGCAAATGTACTTGTTCGAATTAAGTAAATCCAAAGGATCTTTTTTTTTTCACCAATAAATTAAACAGAAACAAGTGAGACATCCGTGTACTTGTTCTGTCTTCTTGTTCAAATAGGAAGATGAGGCACATTCATTGTTCTTACTGCCCGCTCTTTTTTATCCCAGTGGATGCTTAACGTGTTATGCAGCTTTAATTTTAGTAACTTTTACAGAGCCTTAGACAATGTACATGCCCACATTTTTAACTGCATTTGCAAAAACTGTACTACTGAGATTAAAGTTTTTATACTGTAAAATATCGCTCAGCTATTGTAGCTACCAATATAATATCATTTAGACTCCAGCAAACCCAATCCCAGCGAATGAATTGGATGGATGTTTTAAAAAATGCTCAACTCTAAAACTAGCCAAAGATTATGTTCGGTGAATCTCCGTATGCCATTTTCAACTGCAAAAAGGATCATCTCAAGCTGCTGAAAAACACAGTCGTATCCCCCAGTGCACTTGACTACCACTTTAAACTCCACGCAGCCTCCTTTTCAAGCCACACAGGGAGGCAAAAGGCACGTTACAGCCTCATGGAGATTATCCAGTCGTGTGTTACTTACTCCATCCTGCCTTCCGCAACGGCACATTAAGCGCACCTTTTACGGCAGAGAGTCTGTTGTCATAAGAAACTCAGTGCTCGGCAAATGCGAGTATTACAACTCAAAGCAAGATCCAAGTAAAATGCTTGCGGCTGTTACACATTCAGATGTTTTTTTCCCTTCTTTTAGTCAAGCCACAATCACAATTAGCACCCTGAGAGCAAAGGCAACCGCAACTTAATTTCCTGTCAGCGATTGTGATTTATATCAAATTGCATTTCTCTTCACTGACAGACAGATTGCTGTGATTGACATACAGTACTGGATATGCTTCTAAGGTTCAGATAGCGACGAACCACACGGATTGTTTGCTGTTTGATTTTTTCCCCTTTTTTTAAACGTAGGTAATGTTCAATTGGTCCCGCATCTCTTAGAGTTCAGATAGATATCAGCATCTGCTCCATAGCGTCTTTCTTATCGTATTCCATATGTCTCCTAGAATCACCGATCAGCTTAAGATATACGCGATCATATAAAGACCTAAGTATTGATATAAAGCAAAAGTGGGTGAATAAAAGCAGTGATCTTTCCCCCAAAATATATTCAACGGGTGAATTCTGGTTTGATGGACTGCAGTGTGAGACTGTTAGCAATATTTCCTGTGTGGAACCACCAAATTTCATTTTTCCAAGTTGACAGTTTATTTTAGAAACCACGATAACAAACATTTCAAGCCAAACCGTGATTTTTCCCCTGAAAGTTAACCAAATATTATATTGGCCATTTGCAGAACGTTTGCAATATATCTTATCATTTGTAATTCACATACCACAAATTGAATTGAAACAATAGCTTTTCGTGAGGGGACACATCTTAATGGTCTTGTTAATTGAATGCAATATAAAGCAGGTAATATAAAGCTATGAGACATATCATATTTATTATTTTTACAAACAATTTAAAACGTGAATTATAGTGTTTCATTTAGATAGTTTGATGACGAGAGGTAAGTCATTGCCTCCTGCTGTAGAAATAACCCATACGTTTGAATCAGTCTGTATTTGAGAAAACAGACATTCTGTATTTTGTTTCCTTCATTCCTAATTACCAGGAAGCATGACTCGGCTTAATTTCTCCTCTGATCTTAATTACCGAACGGACGAGCTGTGATATGTCCACAAACACACTGCGTATATGAAAACATATTCCAATGTTAAGCAGATGTTCAAAATCTAGTGCAATTAATTCAAAGCGATGTGGTGTGCTGCATGGAACTTAACAGACCTCATCATTCCCATGCACTGCGAGCGTCTGCTGTGCCTTCTTCGTCTTTTTTTCACCCCCTCACTGTTTTTTTAGGCTCTTGTATGGTAAAGCTAAATTAACGAGGCCACAGAAATGGAACGGAATGAAGACACGGGAGGCTATGATTGATGGCATTATTATAGAGTGGCACATCTTGCTTGAATGAACTTCTGGCCAAGTTACAATTTGAATATTTTAGCTTAGTTGTGCACAAGCGAAACAAAACAGAGATGGAAAAATACCATGAGATTTTTGGACCTATACTACATTAACACAATGCACACCAATAAGGCAAATTCAGAACTCCAAAAGAATGCAACCAACTGCACAACAAATGCATATCCTCTCCAACGACACACCCAAAGTATTAGTTGAGTCACACAAAAATGTGTTGAAGCCGATTCTTTCCCCCACCTGGGAACAATTTCCCCGTGAAAAAAAAAACTAAAGCATGTTAGTAATTAACACTGAACCTCAGTAATTTAACGGGCCAATCGTCGAATCCTGTAATGTTGCATTTTCCTAGTTAACAGACTCCATGATGCCCAGAAGCAACAGGATAATGGTTGCAACCAGTTTCTTGAGAAACTGGGTTTTGGGTGGACCTACACAGAAAGGATTTAACACACTGCAAGCGTGATTGACGGAGATACAAAAAGTTAACCTGATCATCAAAATTAATGCATTCTCTGTTCGTAGGTGGGCGTCGTAATTAACACCTTATTTTGCTGATAATTGGATGCAGTGCAATTTACAAGGCACCAAGCAGCCATGTCTTCCTTCATCTCACATACACCTCATCTGTCAAACTCTAAATCACCTGTGGGTGTGGGTGTGTGTGTCTGTGCGCGTGCGTGAGTGCACACACGCACGCACGTGTGAGTGCATGTGTCACTACGCACAGCATTAGCATGGTAAGTACATGCAGATGGCAGTCAGAGAGTAACCTTTTAGGAACCGTTTACATGTAAATCGATGTATTAATTGTCCAGAGCTCATTAGCGGTGGGATCTCATCAATAACGCAAATCAGTTACATCAGAGACCTGGAACTCATGATGATCATCATCGTTTTAGTAAATGCCTTTAAATGCTTTAATCCAAAACAGATCTTGACTGGCAACCTACAAGGCTACAAATAGATAAATAAATAAATAAATACAGCTGAAGTGAGCAAATGCCAATAAAGGTTGCCCATAAAAGGTGATAAACAAATCAGTGTGTTTTCTAACAAAAGGCAAGTAAGGAACACACAAGTCCTTAAGGTGTTCTTTCATTTATTAATCAAAGACGTTACTCTTAAATCCGGTTAGAATTTGCACTTTGGCAAAACCTTTCTGTGCTAAAATAGGACATTTAACGCGGGAAAAAAAGCCTAGCCAAGTGGAAGGAATGGAAAAACTGGTCACGTGTATCGCAGGTGTGGGTCATGCTACCTTCATCATGACAAATACCTGCTGCCATGTATCTGAACTAGCGGAGACGACGGGAAATGAATTGGAGGTGGGACATCTGTGGATGATGAGTAAAGTAATTTTGTTGGACGTCGCTGTCTGCCTCTTTTTTTTTCTTTTCTCTCCAGACTGCCCCGTGTGTGTGTGACAGAGAGAGAGAGAGAGAGAGAGAGAGAGAGAGAAATATGTGCATGAGTTGTATGTAATTTCTAAGAAAGGTCAGTGCTCATCTGCACTGTGTCCCAGAACCTTTAAAGGTTAGATCTTTTGTCCTGCTTTAAGTAACACATTAATATCCTTCCAGGAAGAGCAATTCAGAAGACGACAGAACGTTGTGTGCAGCTTTCCTGTATACACTGGAAAAAAAAAAGTTATTTTATTTTGTCAAGTGGTTGCACAAAATAAAATTAACTGAGTAAATCCATAGAGTTGCATGTTTATATTTCCTTGTGAGAAACACTTAACACGATCAATGTGTTCATTCAAAAGGGCATTCATTATTTATAAGGAATTCCTTATTTTATTTTTTTCCGCTGACCGAGTCCTCCAATGAGAAATAATGAAGTCCAAAGACACTCTCTTGCGAACTTTATTTATTCAGAGCACACTGTCGGAAAGTTTGATTTCAAGCATATATCAAGTTGACCTAATTTGTATTCTATGGCATTTGACACGGCATGACTCAAACTTGATCTTAGTTTTACTGTATGATGCTTTCTACTGTCTTTGTTGTGTTGCCGATGGTTGTTTTAAACTGCTCTATAAATACAGTTGAGTTGGTTTGGAAAAAGTTTATTTTTGGGCTCTTATGTCTTTCCCCTAGACGACACTTTCTGAGAACCACCCATAAACAAGTACATACACACACACACACACACGCACACACAATAGATAGATCTGTCCATAAAGTCTTTAGCATGAAAGTACTGTACTGTATATGTTGAGTAAAAACACAAAACGTTGGGAGGTTTTGCAGCAAATACATCTAAGGTTAGATTTATTAATGATTGCGTACGTGAATTAGGTAATCAGTAATGAGGAATTCAAACAGGAATACGGGTGCTCAAGACTGGTGATTGGTCATAGGGTAAAGGTTAGAGATGAGGAAAGGCACACACCCAAACATCCACACAGCTGCAGGCCTTTAAGGTCGTCCGTGTTCCAGTCACCATGCTTGGCTGCACTGAGCATGCTCAGTTGTGTTTGGCATTCAGAGTGCAGGGCAGTTAAAGGCCTGACCGCTGAGGCCTGACCGCTTTTAATCAGCACACACAAACTCACATGTACTTATATGCATACAGAGCATGATGTAGCTTGCACGCAAATGACCCACTGCGCACACTCACGCACGTCACTTCGTCTGAGACCATTTCTAAGTCAAGCGCTACGGCTGAGGGTAAATGTCACCGTTCTGCCTCTTGCAAGTGGACAGAGAAGTGTGGACTGTGCAATAAATGAGCGTGCAGGGAGCTTTTCGTTGATCTCGATTAGCTAGCAGGCTCGTGGGTGCATGGAAAGTGAACACATGGACCGCTTGGACACTTGTCGGCTTGAGTAGAAGTTCTCTGTGTGTACACCAGGGTTATTATGGTTTGGGAATTTAACTTTAACTAGCTTTTATTTTCTTTTGAGTTGGATTTTTTTTTAATTAATGTTAATTTAGTTTGTTTTCATTAGTTTTCAGGGCAGCTTTGTTTGTTTTTGTTTTTTAGCTTTATTTTACTTGCAGCAAATTTTTGTCCTTTTTCTATGTGTTTAACCAGATTAAAAAAACAGCATAGTGATGTGTTGTTGCTCAGGTGGTGCTTCTCTTCAATAGAAGACGATTCGATATGTATCTTGGAAAAAAAAGAAGAAAAACATGAAATGAGATTAACATAATTGCTAACGATATTTATCTTGCCCACCATCTTGAAGATTTAGGGAGCATCAGTTTTCTGAATTACCGTTTGTATTTTTTTGAGACATTGCGAGCCGCAGGATCCACTGGGGTTAGTTGCCAGTCAGTGATGCCAAACCAGACAGCTTAACTGAGCCCAAATGTTCTCCCGTCACTGAGAAATTTCTCCGACACAGTCTAAAGAGAACTGATGATGACTCATCTCCAGAGTGTCACTTTTCAGTCAACTTTAACTCAGCGGTATTTAACTCCAAACTTCGAATCCCATTTCAAACCTGCACATATCATTCCATCAGTTTGTAAAGTCAAGTGTAACTCTGTTTTCTATCAATAACTGGCAAATATAAATCGGAGGGCAACGTGCTCAACGCCCCTGATTTGTGTACCGCACAACAGCAGAATGTGTGAGAGTGTGTGTGCACGTGGGTGTTGAGAATGCTTTTGTGCAGTGGTAAGCACATCGTTTTCTTGTCCTCACCGCCACTACTTTACTAATGACTTGTATGCAGCATATTGACAGATGTGTCTCTCCCACTTAAATTGTGCATTTATTTTCTCTCTCTCTCTCTTTCTCATTCCTTGGCTTTATCACACACAAAAGTGGTGGAACATGTTGCTACTAGCAGTTCTATTTTGTCTTTTCAGAAGTGAAAAAAGGAAACATGAAACAGAATAAATTACAGTGATCCCTCACTATTTCGCGGTTCGTTTATCACGGCTTTGGTGCATCACAGATTTTTTCAAACATTCATATATATATATATATATATATATATATATATATATATATATTTTTTTTTTTTTTTTTTTAAGTCCGCAAAAATCAGTGTCTAAGTGTTGTTTACTCTGCGTGCTAGTGTGTGCGCACTCTGCTCAAGCTCGGAAGGTCCACGTGGGGCACGTGTGTGTGCTGCACGCATGGGCGGGCAGGTGAGTGTGTGTTGCTGAGAGAAAGAGAGAGACTTATAAGAACAAAAGTAGGTCTTTCCATCCTTAATTGTCTAAAAAACCTTAATTGACTAATCATAAACACGTCTGTATAACCGTGCTGAAGCATTATTTATTTATTATTATATTTTAAGATCGTAAACTTCTAAGATATACCAAATTGAAACTTGAATTTCATCAACGAGGAAGATTTTGAGAAAACAAATGTCAAAGACAAAAACCTTTACATCATTCATCCTACTTATCCTCAGTGGAGTTGCAGGTGTGCTGGACCCGAATCCCAACCAGCCAATTGCAGGGCACAAACAACGATTCACACTCACATTCACACCTGAGGATAGTTTAGAGCAGTGGTTCTTAACCTGGGTTCGATCTAACCACAGGGGTACGGCGAATGGTTCTCAGGGGTTCGATGGAGCCTCTGCCATGAAGGTTAAGACACACCTGACTCAACATGTCATTTAGTTATGACACGCCCGCTTGCCCATCACTGGCTGCAGATGATCACATGACATTGCATGTCCAATCGGTGCCGCGGGAAATTTCGTTCGCTCAGTAGTCAACATGTGACTGCCGTGATAGTACATCGTAAAATTAAAAAAAAAACTATACTTATGTCTTGAAATGTTATGTACTTCTTTTCTGTTTTTAATAAATGTTTTTTTTTTATGTCTTGAATTTGTAAAAAGGCATACGTTTGTCTTTCACCAATGAAGGGCTCTATTAATGTGCCTATGAACTGGTTGGGTTCGTTACCTCTTAACAAGGTTAAGAACTACTGGTTTCGAGTATTCAATGAACTAAACATATGTCCAAAAATTGTCAAACAAAAAGTCAGGCAGACCAACCACTCTTCCGCTCCTCTCAGCATCCCAGAATGAAAATATCTAACTTGGGCCAGACAAGTGACATGCTGTGGCAGTGTGATAGCAAGAGGGTGTGTTAAAAACATGTGATATCATACAGAATTGTATTCTAAATGTTTGTGTGATTCATGGAGCATAAAATTTTAGTCTGGGCAGATGAAGAGAGCCGTTGTCATTTGCTTCTCTTTAATATGGGCGGGAAAAAAGAGAATGAGACGAAGCTGAGCAATAGCAATTATTTCCAGTGAAAACAGATGTTGTTTAGCCATCATTGGAGAGTTGGTGGAAATTCTTGTCACGCTCGAGTCTGTGACAAAGCAGTGCACTGAGATTAGACGGCTGCTGCAAGACAGACATTTATGTGGCTGGAAGCTTCTATAACAAAATTGCAGCAGTACAGTGACATGATGCGCCTGACAACGACTCAAAATGTTGCCATATATGCCTACATGAGCTGTTTAGATAAGTGAGACACTTGACAGATGCAGGGCCCAGATGAGTCTGAAGGAAAAGCACGCTTCACGCATGACGGGTTTTAGTCATCGGCCTTTTCAACACATTTGCCACTGCATCGGATACACCTGCAATTTAATAAAATCTAGTACAAAAAATGTGCTCTGAGCAAGACATTGCTCTGATTTGACAGAATGCTATTATTTGAAATAAAAAAGTTTTATTATTGTGGCCGCACTGTATCGCACAGAAAGCTCTTTTGAATACATCAGCCCAAAATATTTAACTGAATGGTGTAAAATATCGCCACAAAAATATTTACAGTGTGAAACGTAAATCATAGTGCAAAACGGTATAAATGACATATTGCTAATGTTGCAAAGGTAATAATTGTTATGCAGCCTCTGTGTTGACTGGGTACCAAATGAAGTGCATGTTATCCGTTTATCAAGTGAACAAACATGGCAACATGATATCATTTTTTGGATTCATGCAAGGGCAATCTAGATTTAAAAAAACTAATTTATTTTTAATCTAACAAGTGGCCAATCTCATCTAACCGTATATCTCTTCAGGCAACGCTGTATTTAATTTTATCTTTTGTATACATCCAAAAGCAATGTACAGTGGAACTAGATCCGCGGGCTATCTGTTCTGATCTAGTGGGGCAAATATGCTGGGCCTTTATTTTATTGTATTTTATTACCAATACAATCGTACTGCAAGGCGCTATCTGCTGATCTAATAACAGACATCTTCAAATATTAATTTGAGAGTTTCAGTATCAGTGTTGAAACAACTGACAGCACGTTATGTGTGACACCCTCTCAGGTGTACCGTATCTCCCTTATTTGTTCTTCCTTTTCAGTTCACTTTTACGCGTCAATCAAGCAGTGATGGCTTGCCCTCCCTGTTACATTTCATGTGTTTCCAAACATCCCCAGTGTCAGTAAATACAGCATTTCCCACAATGTCCATCCTGCTGTCACTGTAAGGCCACTCACACACACACACAGACACACACACGCAAGACATGAATTCACAAACACACACACCATAAAATCCATCTCAGGGAAAGTTCCACACCCATCAATTGCGAATGTGGTTTGCATGTAAACATGCACATAGAAAATATTGCTCTGTATTTGTATCTTTTCCTTCCTCTGGAAAGACACACAATCACACGCACGGAGTCTTTGTGCGCACACGCTCACACACAAAGACTGACCACTGGGAAGTGGTGCTGTCAACTTGCCAGGCCTCTTCAACAAATAAACACCCTATCTATCTATCCATTCAATGAATGTCTGTGAGCGTGTGTGTGTGTGTGTGTGTGTGTGTGTGTGTGTGCGTGCATGTGTCCATTTGGGGTGCGTTTGTTTCTGTGTGTTAAGTTGAATTCCTGAGCCTGTGGTTACCAACAGCTTTGAAGTTGCAACATTACTAGGGCCCCAGAGTGACAGGCTTACACGCCATCCCCCAGTTTGCAGTAGAAGGCCCATAAAGAGGAGCACAACAGGCAATGATGCCACAATTAACAAACCCCGCTTGCATCCTTAGCTAGGGGCTGCTCATTTGCCAACTACAACGTGAAACACTAAAATTTGGTTCATTCGTAATTTTATTTATTTATTTTTCCTGAGGGATACACCTGCAATAGGTGAAAATCCACAATATTGATCAGCCAAATAAACTCTGTATTTTTTGTGTTTTTATTCCATCACACACACACATCAAATCTTATTAAAACGCACATAAACTTATTAAGAATACACTATTCCTGAGTGTGTTTTCAATTGAAGTGAGCTGTAAAACTGACACATAAAACAAAAGAATCAAACCAAACCAACCAAATAATACAATTTCAAAGTCTGCTATCTTAATGTGATCATGCAGTACAGTAATCCCTCGTTTATCGCGGTTAATGAGGACCAAAACCACCCGTGATAAACGAAAATCCGCGAAGTAGCACCGCCCCCCCTCCATAAGGTACATGTACATAATATTTATAAGCCCAAATTTAATAGGATACAATCATGTAGAAGTCAATTTTGAGGTAATTAACATGACTTAATGCTGTATACTAATAGATTTAAACATTGGATTGGATACAACTTTATTGTCAAATGTGCTGTATGTATAAAAAGATTAAATTTCTTCCCTCTCAACATAAAACAAGAGGATGTATAAATTAGGTTAGTTTATGAATAACAAAATACAGTAAACATATACATGTAGTACTGTATATGTTGCTCTATGTGACTCGCTGTTGTTTTGCTGATTTTCGCTGCTTCTCACGGGCCTTTTGCTGACCTTTTGCGGATTTAAAAATAAATAAAAATTATGAATATGTTTGAAAAAAAATATGCGATGCACTGAAGCCGCGATAAACGAACCACGAAATAGCGAGGGATCACTGTATTATGTGAAATGCCAGAGACAGGCTCACAGAAAGTAGCACAGACTTTGCAGTATATGCGAACCGTTACACTCTTGTTACTTTAACACACGGAGCAGCAACACACACACACACACACACACACACACACACACACACACACACGCACACACACACACACACACACACACACACAAAGAAAGTATACAACATTACTCACAGGAAAATATTCTCGCTGCTCTGTGGGAAACAACGGTGATGATATAGCCGAACGTTAAAACATTAGCCTGGGTGCATTTCACATGCAGGATTATAAGAACACTTATAACCCTGCAATGTGTAACTTTGAAGGATGACCATGTGAGTGTGTGTTTTATTTTAACTGTCTGGCTCGCTCTTTCTTTTCCACACACAAACACGCAGGCATGCATACACAAACACACAACAGAACACACGCACGCACGCACATAGGGATCAGTATATGCTCCAGCGGTCAGAATTATTGCTGAGTTGCCTTGCATTGTCAATTCTAGTCGTTGAATTAATGCTGCCTCTAATTAACTACACGCTCATTCCTCTTGCCTCTCTCTTTTCACTTTTTCCACACTCCCTTCTTTTTTTTTTTTTTTGCTCCCCCTCCCCAGTCAGACTTTCCTCCAGGCTGCTGTGTAGTGGAGTGGTATGATTACTGCAGGCCCCTCACTAAGCTTTTTAATTAGCTTTGTGTACACATCAAGGCTATGGAGGGCGCCCCAAAAAGTCAAATGATACAGGATGGGTTCTCATCTTTTGGAGTGGCTACGATGTGTTAGTAAGAATTTACGTTACCATACTTTGCATTTGTGAAAAATAACCCACCATCTATTCCATAGCTACTTCTCACAGGCCGAATGTGTTTGAGTTAAAAAAAAGAATAATAATGATTAGCAATACGTTCATAAGACCACCACACGAGACCACTCTAACCGGAGCCCTAAATCCAAACCCTGTCCTTTTTACTTGCCTCGTCTTCTCTTTTTCTTTCTTAGCTTTTAAATGGCTACATTCCAGGGAGCACCCAGCCAAAAGACTAGAGCAGAGAAAGCCTTCACGCTAAACTAAAGTGACAGGGGAGGAGAGGATGGATTCAATGGAACACTAGCCTACAACACATAGCCATATACAGTGTAACACTTCATTTACCAAAAACAAAAACAAGAAAATTGCATCCATACACCGGACAATGAAATTTGATGATTTGATATAAATGGCTGTATTTAAAATATGCGTGCATTCTGCTATATGTCTCTGCGTAGCATTAAATAACTCCACACTCAACCACAAAGAGCAATATAGCCTGAATCTGGTCAGCAAACGGTAAAAGACATTATCTTGGGTAAAACAATCATGTGTAGCTGAGTGCTGCTGGAATGGAGAACAATCGCTCAGTTTACTCGGGGAAGATAAAAATATAAAGGCTTACAACACAGAGACGTACAGTATATTATACAGATGCACGCTCATGGGTAAGCAGAGATGACATGTTCTCGAGAGGCCAGTGATTATATAACGGTCAACACAAACAAAGCCAGAGTTTCTGGGGGAGCAAAGTGGAGCCAATAAATGTGATTTTATAGAACCCAGCCGAAAATGTCTCGCGAGGAAGCTGTTTGGGAAAATCATAGAAATATTTTTCCATTTGTTCTTCTTGTTATGTTTCATATTATTATGATTATTACATAAACAAAGGCTGATCTGCTAACTGGGCACATGCAGGGTTGTTTCTGGCAAAAGTGCAAAAATGCCAATGATTTCAGGTTGCATATTTTGGAAGTTCTACATGTAAATGGAATAATCTGGGTCAAACAAAATGATTTTTAAAATGCACAACAGTATATAACTTAGCATCTTTAAAAGGCAGATGCAAACAACAGTGCTGTGCAGAAGCATTATGAGGAGACACAGGAAAAATACAGGACTGTCTGTGTGCAGGCGGCCCGGTAGTCCAGTGGTTAGCACGTCGGCTTCACAGTGCAGAGGTACCGGGTTCGATTCCAGCTCCGGCCTCCCTGTGTGGAGTTTGCATGTTCTCCCTGGGCCTGCGTGGGTTTTCTCCGGGTGCTCCGGTTTCCTCCCACATTCCAAAAATATGCATGGCAGGCTGATTGAACGCTCTAAATTGTCCCTAGGTGTGAGTGTGAGTGCGAATGGTTGTTCGTCTCTGTGTGCCCTGCGATTGGCTGGCAACCGATTCAGGGTGTCCCCCGCCTACTGCCCGAAGACAGCTGGGATAGGCTCCAGCACCCCCCGCGACCCTAGTGAGGATCAAGCGGTTGGGAAGATGAATGAATGAATGAATGTCTGTGTGCATATGACTGGCCCAGCAGAAGCGTGTACGGCAGGAAAGATTACTGACACACTGGCAACGGGTGGCCCTTCAAACTGGCTTTTATGCTGCCAGTGGCTGACGAGATGAAGATTGACAGGTGAGTAGGGGAGACAGGTGTACTGATTAAGGAGACACCCAAAAGGTAACACAACAAAAGGGAGGGGCAATCCCTTGACCAAATAAATTTAAGTAAATTCAGCGTACCATTTTTTTCAGTTTAAAAAAAAAAAAAAAGTTTTTTTTCAGTGTAAGAAAAAGAAGATATCCCTTGGGTCAAAATAGTTTCCCATTTTTGAAATGCGAGAAGTGAAAATTGTTACAACATATCATTTTATTTACATTGCAGACAGTATGTCACTTTCACATTAGCGTGAATAAACATTTCAGCTCTTCCTTTAACACTGCAATCGTAGTAAATAGTGTGCCAACGGGCTCACTACCAGTAACCACCTCTCTGTCATAGTGAACACATAATTTTGCTCCCGTTATTTTGGATCTCAGTCCTGAACACAAAATCAATTTTATCAAGTTTAATGTAGATTGCTCTGATGTCATTGCTACTCACATGCCCCCAAATGTGCATCATATTTGGCTAATTTAATCAATTCAATTGTATTAAATCCTTGCTCGGGTAGATCTCAGCAATTCTCAACATTGAATTCATAAAGACAGCAATATTATTGCAATAACCTAGAGGAATAAAATAAGTGACTGTATATATGGAGCACGTTCCATAATGCCACGTCAACATGAGCAAATATCTTCTGCTTCAAAAAACAGCTCAATGTGAAGACTGAGAAGTCTTGGTTTTCCTTAAAATTACAAAGTGTGGTGGGGGTGGGGGATACATTAATCAAGGTGATTGTGGTCATTTATATTTAGTGGCACAATATTTACCAAAAATAATCCCTTTACACTAGTCAAACAGATGCGACAAGAAAATTGAGTTTCGGGGAAAATCCTTTTTTTATTTTTTATTTACTGTATGTGTTATCGTTTAAAGCATTAACAACAGGGCTGGCCGGTTAAGGGATTGGGTGTCTTGATACATCGAGTGAGAAGGAAAACTTTGGCCTCTCATCAACATGCGACTGGACAGCTGCCTGCGTTTGCAAAATGCACATACAGGAGCACACACATACGCACACAAACACATTTATACACACACACATACACACACACACACACACACACACACATATCCATACTCTCCTTACAGACATCCGTTTGCTGTTTTAGGATCAAATTAAGGTCGGAGGAATTTCACACTGATGGTAGACAGGAGTCGCTTCACCTGCTGCAGTTTGTTCTAATGACAGATGAAAGACTGACTTAGCTTGATTAGATCTGGCCCCACATTCTCTGCGCAAAGGCTACTCTCAAAGCATACAATAATCTCGGCCACCATGGTCACAACCGCTCGCACACTAAGACCTCACGCCGTCCGCTGTGACAGAGATGATGAAATATCCAAATGCGCTCGCAGCATTCAGCGTCCATTCGGTGCCACTCGGCACACACCTTCGGATCATTACAAATTGCTCGTGGTGTTCCATTTCGAACAACAGACATGCTTACTTTTGATGGTACCACTGAAATAAAACAACAATCTGGTTTATATAAACAGTTCACAGAATGGAATGGATGGGACACTACACACACAGACACACATACGCGATTATAACGTAGTGTACTCTGTAGAGGCCCTTTAAACACACTTTGTGTCTGTATAAACATAAAACTGCTCTAATGTTCTCTCTTGGCCCCTCTCTCATCACGCCAGAGGTATCGGTTAATGGAAGATCCTGCATTAATGCAACGGCCGTGATGAAAAACAAAACATGAAATATTCAACAAAGAGCAGTTTGAATCACTAACACACAAAACACCAACGGCGAGCTGATCACATTCCATGGCAAAATTCTCTTCAACTCAGGAATTACCTGATTACTCAAATATGATCTGAGATTAACTTTTATGTGCGTAACAGTAAATAGTTGCAGAAGTAATTGAGCGATGACATTGATTAGAATTATAACTTTATAAAACATCACGATGGATTTAAAATATTCTAATCAAGATGTTTTAGTAAATTGTGGACTTTCAGCTTTGATTTAAGAAGCTCTAGTTTCCTAAACTATTCTACTTACTCATTAAAAATGACACATTTGACAGAAAATATCAATTTCTCAAAGTTAGAAAAAGTGATGCAAATATAAGTATCAACTAATTAAAACTATACTTGGATTTAAAAAAAATGTGCATGGTCAATCATCACCCTAATCAGATGTGTTGCCAGTACTGAAAAGCAGTTGGCTCCAGTTGCTGCTTTTTTTTGGGTGTCCTTGCCTTCGTTTTTGATACTGCCACTGATACTGTCTGTGGAGACGACATGGGTTAAACATGCCATTATTTATCCATTTTAGCCGTGTACTGCATTGTAAATAAGTGTTCAGCTTCCCTGCTATGGGTCTGTAAGGTGACCTAACTGCATACACTCATCCGTCTGTTAACACAGACGGCCTGGGCAGCGAGCTATGCTCTGGGGCCCGTGGTGGCTGCATGTGGGGGATGCAGGGGCCTGTTGATGCAGCTGTCCCACTCCAGAGTAACATAAGACCTTATTAGAGTCCATTAGAGCACTTTGAATTCAATAAGAGATTGTCCAGTACATCCAAACATTCGCACAATTCACATGGCGTTAGGAAGGGAAAAAAGGTTGATTGGCTAAAGGGCTAGCCGTTGGCTACAAGGTGCTGTTTGCTAACATTATGCATTTGCATAGACACAATAAAAGTCAAAGCATTCTTAACACGACATCAATCTCGTACTATGGATATTTGACATGACAACTATTTGCATCATTATCGCGGGCATGCTTTTTGAATTATTCTAACGATATTTCAGCCGTCGCAGGTCATAACCTCGGTCAGAGGTGGATGTCTTCGTCTGGTTAATGTCTGTTTCTCAGCATTATCAGAACACCCAAAACTCATGATAATCCTCGTTTATCAGTGCAAAACAAGTATTCATTTGTTTCCTCTATCTTTTGACGTTTTGTTAGGACAGGATGCCTGCATGATAACAAAGCATGAGGACAGTGAGTCTACCAGAAGTCCACCATCCCAGAAAAGACATTCCCTTGGCCCCACCAGCAGGGGTTTTAACCCGTTACACTCTCTTTGATCTTTAATTCACAATGAGCCGAGGTCTGGAAAGTGGATCAACATGGCAGCATTTGCAACCAGATATAATAATGAAAATAAAAATGTAGATATCGGTCTCCTATATTGCACAAGAAGAACATTACAGTCATTGTGGACAGCAAGGGAAGAAATGTCCGCTTGGAACACATTTTCATATTCCGGAGCAGAACATATAGAATGACATAAACCACTGTTGCCAGCCACATTGAAGACAACTTGGGGTTTTACAGCACATGCTGTGTCTGCAAGCACTTTTGGCTTTGATTTGGAAAAAAAAATGTAAACACATGCATAAACCAGAAGAGCATGAATTAAACAGGAAGTTGCCAGAAACCACTGATATGTGTAATCTTAGAGTTTCCATAACAATTTTAGAAAAAGCAGAGGTTGTCATGTTTATATATGGGATAGTGAGAAAAGAGGCAATGGCGAATAATGGGGCCAGCATGATGTTTGAGTTCTGTTCAAAGACTCTCTGTTAGCTCTGGAAAATGATTGCTATCAATTGTAATGACGCTCCAATTTTGTTTCAGGGTGTCACAGTGTGCTGTATCTGATTTTTAAATTATGCATTTGACTTGGAATAATAAGAAATGCATGCATTGTGGGAGCTAATTGGAACATTATGAAACAGAAACTTTCTGTAGATAACCTAGGTCATGTGGTTTATGATGATAGTTTTCGAACCCGTGTAACTGAGTTCTGTATTTTAAAAAGTTTTGTAGTGCTGAGAATCACTTGATGCAAAATCATCACCGTTACGTCACAAATCCTCTGAACCTACTTAGCCGCTTGGTCCCAATGGCAATATCACAATCAAAAATCATAGACAGATTTCCTATAATGCATTCAAAATAAATTAAGAAATATATGAAATCATGGTTGGCACGTCTCCTTCATAGTAAAGAGACTCTAGTGTTGAATCTCAAGCATTTCCGTAAGCTGAAGTGGGTTTCTAGAATGACTTCAGCTTCCTCTCACATCCGCGTGAATGAAGGGGAATGTTTTTTGATTTTTTTTTTGTGTGCCCCCTAATTGATTGATGAGTTTGTACCCCTAATACAAGTGGCTCTATCTCACCTGAGGCCATAATAAAGCCAAGTGACCATCTAAAATGGATGGATAATTAAAAAGAATATATCTAAGAGTGGGCGGCATGGTGTTGAACTGGTTAGCATGTCTGCCTCACAGTACCGTGAGGGTGCAGGGTTCGATTATGGCTCCGGCCTTCCGGTGCGGGATTTTTATTTTCTGTCTGTGCCTGCGTGGGTTTTCTCTGGGTACTCCGGTTTTCTCCCACATTCCGAAAACTTGCATTGCAGATTAATAGCACACTCTAAATTGTCCCTTGGTGTGAATGTTAGCGTGAAGTTGTTGTTGTTGTTGTTGTTTGTCTATGTGTCCCGCTGCAACTGGCTGGCAACATGTTCAAGGTGTAACCCGCCTACTGCCTGAAGACAGTTGGGAGAGGCTCCAAGACAACTGCGAGGATAAGCAGTTTGGATAATGGATGGATGGATATTTAACAATAAAGTACATTTGAAAATGACATGTAAAATTAAATGCAAGAACAAGTAAAAAAAATAAAAAAATACAAGTACTGTGGAGAACTTATTCTTTTTTCTCACATCGGTAAAAACTCAATTTGAGGTCAAGTAGAAGAAAATCAGCCCATCCACTCATTGCGTACTTTTGCTCCTGCAACTTTTGCGACTGACAACTCACATCACTGTTCTGAATATCATGCTTGATAATGTCGTAAGCAGACCATAGACCAAAATTAGACCAGGATAGCTAGAAACCACCTCCAGGGTATCAATACACATTCAGGGTGAAATTGAGTATCTCCAGACTTGATTTAATGCCGACTTACTCATGTCTCCTCCAACACCCACAACCACCACCACAGTTATTTCGTATTTTAGCATCCGTTCTCCCACCCTCTTCTTTCTTCTATGTTATCACTTCCATTCTTGCTCTTCTGGTTCTGATCCCCCCCCCCCCCCCCCCAGTTAATGATGTGACACAGAGCGGCTTACTCTCAAACTACCGTGTGCTGAACACCACAGCCAAGACCTGGATAACACATTATGCATGAATGGAAAAATAAATGTGTGACTGCTGATTCATCCACCCCCACTATGGTTTTCTTTGGTTCTTTTGAACTACACAAACAGAACACATACGCATCAACTTAAAACAAAGATTGGACATTTTATGTTATAAAGGTTCTGGTTTGACAGATATGGGGTGTGAACGTATGTTTGGTAAATGTGCATTTTAAGACATCCAATATTTCAATGACAAAAGGCAATGTGTGATTCAGGGAGGCCGGTTCAAGAATGCATAAAAGAAAATAAATGTTACATGGGAAAGTGACAGACACAATAAAACAGCAAATGATGAATGTGCGCAAGAGGGAAAAAAAGTCTTACTTTGGCAGGTGCTGCTCCTTTCTTCGTAGCCAGCGTTGCACAGACACTTTCCAATGGGCACGAGCCACTCGCCCTCTGTGCTGCAGTACATTCGCGGAGGTTCCTCCTCTTTTGAGTTATTGACGCATAAACCTTTCACCTCAACCAGTGACTGGGAGTCCACTGGCACCGTGTCAGGGAAGGAGGCCAGATTCTTCACTGTGTTTGGGCACTTTTTAAAGTAAACCCTCACAGAGACCAAAGCGACGCAGGCACCCACATCCTGGAATGCCAGGTAGAAGCCCTTCTTGGTCAGTGGGCCCACTTCACGCACTTCAGTGTTGAGTTTGAGGATGCGGTCGCCAAGGTCCATTTGAGTGAAACTTTCATCCGCAGCTATGGTGTCAATCTTGGAGAATTGGTGTTCTCGGAAGTGACTACCTTGGTCTTCATCGGTCTCCAAGTAGAGAAGGTTGAAGGTCTCCTTGCATGTGCCCAGAACTAATGGGATGGAGTTGCAGTCCCTCAGTGTGAACTTCAGTTCAACGTAGATCTTCTGGGCTGACTGACGAGGGATCCAGTTGGTGCGAAGCCAGTTGTTCTGGCTGTACTCCATTACGTTGCACACTTGGAAAGTCCGGATGGGTGTATAATGCTCATCCACCCCACTGATTTCCTCCCACTGTAAAAAAAAGAAATGGATGGAAAGGGACAAGGGACAAAAGTAGGGAAAGACGAAGAGAAGCAAAAGATAGAAAAGTCGCAGAGGTAAATGCAGGTGAAAATTTGCAGGAGGGAAAGAGAAAGTACGGAAAAGAAAGTATTTAAAGATAGAAACCGTTGAATTAAAAGATCAGGAAAGAGAAGCAGGCAGAAGTTAAAGAATGAGACAGTGCCAGAAAAGTATTTGGGGTGAGCAGAAGAAGAAAGAAGGGAAGCATCAGAGAAGCAGAAATAAGGAAAAATAGGGAAGGATAATAGAGAGAAAAAAGAACGTTATTGCCATTCTGAAAGATTCACAGTTACGTTATTTAGATTCAGACACATCCATGCTGAAATCTAAACACTTAAGGGCGGAAAAATAACACTACCATAGCTATTATAGAACAGTGAATTGTAAACTAATTGGTTCATTGTTCTAGAGATGAAAAAACATGATTAAAATCAGTACAAGTTATGGGATCATTATTTTAAAAAAAATATTGTAATGTTTTTTTCCCGCCCCTTTTACTAACAGGTGATCTACAAGTGAGGACTGCAGTTTTTGGCTATCTACGTAACAGTAATGCCACTAATAGAAACGTGCGGTAACTACTACGAAAATAAAGAAGCTAGAAAGTATGGAGAGATTTCAGTGTATACCAGGAACGTTCATGGCTATCTTACATTTTCCCTCCACTGGAAGAAAGCGATGAGAGAGGAAAGGAGACAAGAAAGTGGGGTCATTCCTTTTGAATTCAGCACAGTGGGAAGACTCATTGATCATACGCTTTGGCTTCGCAGTTCAGGAAAACCAAAAGTGAATCAGAGAGACGACGAATGAGAAAACACCTGAAACACTGGGTTCACTGTGGTTACATGGACAGTCATTGGAATTATTGGGTCTAAAGGGGGGCTTTGTTCTCTTCTGGCGGAATAAAGAATGGATGGGAGCCTGGATGGGCAGTACTTTTGAGAAACAAAGAGAGAGACACACTTGATAAGTGGAAACAAAACTACCCCTTTTGGACAAGTGTTACTTAAACTTAAACCCTTCACGCATTCACATATAGTTCATGTGGCATGCGGAGGTCCACGCATGGACACAGTATGGCAAGGTTTGAATGCTTCTGTTTGTTGCCACCGTGTGTGCCAATCATATCGTTCGAGTATCCAAGGACCTCTCAGGCTGAAGTATAGCCACTTTCTTTTCATCTCTTAGTAAAAGACCTCAAGTGGAAGTCTGGAGAGCTGCTGAGGGGACTCAAGCTCAAGTAGAGCTTGCACCAAAGAGCAGAGCGATGGATGAAGGAGAGAGCACCACAAGCTACAAATAATGGCCCTTGAAATTCCACTGGTGTTTATCCTCCACTGTCGCAGTTTCACAGCATCACCTCATTCGCCAGTGTAGTCTAAGTGCTCTATAGGTCGAACAAAAACAGGCAGAAGGAGGCATACTTGAGTGATCTGGCTAAATAAAGCAAACCTTTTATTGTTGTTGTTTTTTTAACTTCAGCGAAACTTTAAGTAAAACTGTGTTTTTTTTTAGATGTCGTCAGACACTCGCCTGAAGTCAACTATGACAGGCTTCAATTCATTTGTGACTATAAGAGGATAAGACATTGTAAATGGATACGTGGGACTACAGCGAGTTTTTGGTCATGTGGATTTTTTTTTTTAATCAGAGGTCTTTCTTTTTCAGTTTTGTTTTTTAACTAATGAAGGTGAGTGGCGCAGAAAATGGAAGTGTGAATGTTTAAATCCAAATATCTGTGTGATTAGTTTTACTGCCTCATCTGTCCCGCCTCGCTCGTTCTGTTTCAGCCAATCAGTTACCAGCCTCCCGCAGTGTTTTACCCAGAGGTGTCTTTTCTGTATGGTAACTAATTAAGTCTATTTAGTGCCCCATTTGTAATTCAGTGGGTTTGGATCATTGATGTTTTGTGGTGCCATTCCCTGCCTTTGTTAATGTTGTTGCTGTTGAACAACCTCCAACTGGGTCCTAAAGCGGCTACTAAAGTCGTAGCGACCCGGGTACCTGCCGACCTGACTTGACTGGGAACCGTTCGTAGCCCGAAGGCACGCCCAACAGTTGGGCTGTTACTGTTGTTGTTTATGTGTGAGAAAGTTCATTTCATTTCATTGCCCTGTCAGTCTCATTTAAAGACTTTCTGCTCATTGAGATAATTTCCAGTTTAGTTTAAGCATGATTTGTCAATTCCTGGAAAATATCTGTAAAACCGATTTGCACATAAATGGACAGCTGATACAACGCCAAGCGTGTAGGACTTGTGCCTTTATCACCCTAACACAATTAAATCAAAACAGACAAATAAAAACTAAATTCCGTGCCTTGTCTATTTTTTTCTTCATTCATTATAAGAAAAGGGTACGATATCAGGAATCCCTGAGGTCACGTGCCAAGTATTGCACCGTGCCACACCATTTGAGAAGTGAAGTAGGAGAATACTATGATTAATTTACTGTTTAAATGGCTGTAAAGCACAAAAAGATTATTTAAGAAGACCCATTCAGTGTCCAAAGACTTTTCATTTACAGCAAAATGACATGCACGTACGTATTAACTGTCCATTCAACTGAATTGGTAAAAATGAAGGTTTAGAAGGTCAATAAGAAGCTCATCCAACAGCTTAGGAATCTCCAACCATGGATACGGAGATGCTCTCTTACCAAACTTGTCTCAATAACTAAAAGCAACAAGCGGACAAGTCCTTTGTTTATCACCTGGTGTGTGAAACTCCCCATCCCATTGGCTTCTAATTGACATACAACAACACGAGGACCCTACGCCGGTCCTTGTGACCTTTGCCCCCTGGCCCCCATGGTCACAGCTGGGCCACTGTTTGGTGTGATCTTGTCCTAGATTTCTCTGATCTTTGCTGTAGGTGAAGCAACTTAAGGGACAGTAAAACGAGAGTGCAGTAACATGAGCTGTTAAAAGAAATTACAAGTACGGCAACAGGCACGTCTCAGCAGTTCACCAGTTCACCCGCTTCAAAGAAAGGTCAATGCGAGTTAACGGGCCAGTATGGGGGCCACTATAAGGTAACAATGCTTTTAGGCCAAGACTTGAGGAAACAAGATGGACATTAAGCATCCTGAATGAATTCAACAAGAATCATTGATGAAATTGGGTAGTGACCATAAACCTTGTGATGTTAGTTTGAATATTTGTATGTGAAGCCTATACTTTAAACTTCACCCTATAAATAAATGAATGCTTGTATAAAACATGCTTTGGACTAATGGTGATTCCTGAGCAGTTAATGGTTTGATCATGGAATGTGTTTTTTTTTTTTGTCCTCCACAGTAGGACAGGGCTGTCCATAACAAGTGTGGAGACATCTTAAACTCTGACCTCTGTAGGGGAAACGGGGGTCACAGACACGACAACTGCTGCATATCAGTCAAAGGACATTTCTTCAGCTTATGTTTTCCAAAAGGAGCACACGTTGCATGCTTCCTCTATTTTACTTTGCTGCCAATCTGATTTGGCGTGAATTTTAAATGAGGAAAGATGTGAATGTGTGTCATGTTCGCAACACAGATGAGGTGGTGTAAATAAAGCCATGCTAGCGTCCGTTCAGGCAAGATTGTGTACAAATTGTGATTATTACCGTATGAGACTTCTATGATGTGATGGGAAAAGACAGTCTTGTGGAGCTACAGAAACAATTACAAGGACGTCTTTTGTATTTAGCAGTCAGATTGACTCGACACTCCTTTTTACTGATGCCAATATACCAAATGGCTTGCAGAGGAGGAAAACTTTGATGAGACAGTATTTTTTTTCCTGCAATAGGTGAAATCCGCACTGTCGAGAATCAATTAAAAAAATAATAGTTTTATCTCCCCAAAACATTTGAATCAATTTTGAAAACATATTTGAATGCAAACATTACAAATTGCAAACAAATGTCGGTGTCCATGCAAGTGCCTTTTCCTGGTGAAATGACACGTGATCCAAGTGTGCGTCCGATTGTTTGAACATGAGCTGTGGCATGAAAGTGTTCATTGTCTTTATTTGTTTTACTGTTTACCCGGCCTTAAAAGTGCATCAGCGAATGTGGTTCATCTTTGCCGCATGAGCATTACAGTAAGTAAGTACATTGTAAATATGTATTTAAAAAAATAAATAAGTAATAATTGGGGGGGAAATTAAATATTGGGGGTTGAAATGGAGCATCATAACGTAAGAGAACAGTTTTATTTTTCATGAAATCTTTTAATCATTTTCATCTGAACTGAACAACTTTCCAAGTGCTGATTTTGTTGGGCTGAAGCATTAAAAGTAGAAAAGTAGAACTACAGAAAATGTTGTTGTAATACACTTTGTAACGGCTACCATTTATTTAAGTACTTTTTTTAAAGTCATATTTTTCAAGTAAAATGTGTCTGATCCATCCACTTATCCTGCTCCAGGTCACGGGGAATCTCCAGCCCAACCCAGCTTGACTCCGAATTTAATACAGAATACATCCATGATTGTTTGCAATCGCACATCAAGAGGGATACAATTCAATCTAGCCTTCACTCAAAGTGGGAATTTATCTCACACCGGGTGCACAAAAGTCAACCATGTGGACCAGCATGTTCGCCGTTTGCAGTTTAATGGCATGAATTTCAACTATATTCATAAATTTCAACTTTTGCTCAAGTTTATGATCACGGGATATGCAAAGTTGTTGGCCACAACGTAGTTGTATTCTCCGCTGCTTTCCACAAAACACAGACTTCACACTGTGTGTACCCATTAATTCTATTTGCATGTCCAGAGAGTATCTGGGGTGTTGGTTTGTTGCTGAAGAATGCTTTCAGAGCACTCAAGAATGTAATCTGTGACTCTCTTTAGTCTTGTGGACGGCTAAGCTCCCAGGACACCGCTCCGCCATCAGCCTTCCTCCCAAACAGATAAGAAATATATCTGGATCACACACATTGGCATATACTAACACACAGACCCTCATCACTTCAGCCTGTCTACACTGTGAACATCCTGGGAGGGTGAACTCTTTAATTTGCTCTGACCGGAGCATGTTGTGTCTCAGTGGACCAATAGCCACCGCCTCACCGTCAATGTGAAGGAGTGTGCGTGTGTGTCAGGGCTTGGTGCCACATTATGAGAAATCATTTGCGCGCAGCAGTGTCCCAGGGCAGGCTGCTTATCAGAGCAAGTCACTAGATGACGTGAGTAATTACAGATGATTCACCTTGAGGACTTCATCATCAGCATTCTTTCCCTCCGTGTCTGTCTCTCATCCTGACTTTCTCTGTCTCTTCTCTTATCTTTTTTGTCCCTCATTTCAATCAATCCCTGTCTTTTCGATAAAACTCACATTCAATAAGGACATTGCAGCAGTGGTACTCCTGCCCATGTTATTTATTTTCTAATACTTCTCATTCCCAATCTTGCAATGTAACAGAGTACAAATATGATGACATGATATTTAAGTAGAATTTCCACATAACTTCGCTGACATTATATATAAATATATAATGGACACATATTATCCATTATAGTCAATAATTCTTTGTTGTTGGGCACATTAGTACTTTACAGTACCATTTTTGTGGTGTTGTCTTTTTTAATATCATACAATTACGGTGATTGCCAGGCTAACTAACCTGTGCGAGCTCATTTACCAGCATGCAAAGCTGCACCACTGACGAAAACCAAACGCGTTCAAAATTTAACAACATAAAAAAAATAGATAAATAAAGGTGGCCCGGTGTTCCAGTGGTTAGCGCGTCTACCTCACAGTGCAGAAGTACCGGGTTCAATTCCAGCTCCGGCCTCCCTGTGTGGAGTTTACATGTTCTCCCCGTCCTGCGTGGGTTTTCTGCGGGTACTCTGGTTTCCTCCCACAAACTAGAAACATGCATGGCAGGCTGATTGTACACTCTAAATTGTGCCGAGGTGTGAGTGTGAGTGTGAGCGCGAATGGTTGTTCGTCTGTGTGCCCTACGATTAGTTGGCAACCGATTCAGGGTGTCCACTGCCTACTGCTCGAAGATGGCTGGGATAGGCTCCCGCACCCTAGTGAGGATAAGCGGATTGGAAAATGGATGGATGGATAAAAATAATCAATATTCTAACCGTTCACTCTTCGAAATGTTTTCACTTCCGATAGTTGTCCAAGAATAGGACAAATTATTTTGAACATAAACTACCAAAGTCAGGGCCAAACTATTACCATCATCGAATATATTAAAATTAACGTAGTACTTTAGTTTTACATCATCTCCAGCTGGCATGACATTGAAGAACATGGTCCAACAGATGCTCAAATGTCAAACAGCAAAAATTGTACCCTCTCTCACGTTGCTCTGCCTTAAAACATGCAGAGTGCCGCGAGATGCGTCCACAAAACTTCTGCTCTACATACAATCCAAAAAAGCAAAACACAGGAGCAAATCTTTGATCTTCAGTGAATTGAGGTATAACAAAAATTGTGGATATCATGCATGTTGCAATATGACCTCAAAATTTTTTGGTTGTTAATTAAGATTATTTTCAAAATTTCTGACTTAACAATTTTAATCCTATTCTAAAATACATGTTTTATTTTTGCATGCGTATAATTGTGTAATGTTCTTTACTTTTCTCACTTAAACCAGTGTTACATACCTTTGGCCGACACCTTTCAAGCTTTTTCACTGTTCAGACACTATATTTTCAATATAAACTTTAAAAAAAAAATCAAATTAGAGCCTTTTACAGGGTGCCAGTCCCATATGCGACTGAGGAAAAAACTTCTGGCAGCTCCTCTGAGCAAATGAGAATTATTTTAAGTCACCGCCAAAAACACTTAATCAAGGAAAAATAAGAAAATGTGCTCCTAAGTGTGTGTGTGTGTGTGTGTGTGTGTGTGTGTAAGTGCGTGTGATTTTGCGAGTGTGTGGGCCAACCCTGAGGCACAGTAGTCGAACCAGTTAGACAAATAAACTAAGCGAGAACCCAGTGCCAAGGCTTTGTAGTGGAGAAAGGCTGACAGATGAGCCTGCAAATGTTTTTTTTTTTAAACCCCCAAAATATTGGTGCAAATTCATTTTTAAAAGCACACTTTTGTGTGATATTTGCATAATGCAATACTGATATTTTTGCTGCGGTTTGAAAAAAAAAACTTTTCTGTGGATGCATGCACTGATTATTGTTTAGTATCCCAGCAAAGCTACAGTATATCACCACGTAGGTACGAGTCAGTTTTGTTTCTTACAATCTAAGCCTGTCCGTCAACACCTTATCAGCTAAGCAAGATTCAGTAACATTTATCACATTCTGAAACATTTTTTTAACATAGAAAATGTGTTGAAGGGCATTATTTTATTATTAAAAGGGAAAATATTTTAATGGTAACTTTTCTTTTCATTCTGAATACTATGTAGGTATATGAGTATATTGTATTATGACACTAATGATTTTAAATTTTTAATGATTTTTTTTTAAACCACACCGCAACAAAAATAGGTCCCCTATCAGAAGTCATTGCGGAATATCCTCTCATATCAAATATTGGTTTATTCAATATACCACTTCAATTGCAGTGTTTTCCTTAAAATAAATAAATAAATAAATAAATAAAGGGTGGTAAAATACCAGGTCAGTTTTGAATGCATATCGTGCCAAAAAGAGGTTAAGCATATTGCAAATTCCAGCAAAGATGCTTTTGTCCAAACAATCCAAAATCTCTTAATACCATAATCTTTCTTTAATGAACACACACACACACACACACACACACACACACACATACACATACACAAACACACACACACACAATTACAGTAAACACCAATACAAACATATTCTCCTAAGCATCTCGACCATATGGCGAGTGCTGAATGTTTATACCCTTCAACCTGTGAGATGAAGAATGGACCAAATCGTCGAAACAAAAGTGGGTTAAGCTACACTTGTCTTATTCGTCTGACACAACAAAGAGACAGAGAGAGAGAGAAAGAGAGAGAGAGAGAGAGAGAGAGAGAGCCTGTGGACATCAAGAAAAGAATCCTAGTCTGCATGCCGACATATCCCACACGAAATATCGTAATAGTGGAAATAACAGTAGCTCGTCAATGTCAGGAGGATCACATGTCTAAATTCACTGGAGACAGAGGATACTCACCCCATGTGACGGGTAGGAAATCCATCCTAACTCTCCTTGGCTTGCTTTAGAATCTAACAGGTTCACTGTCGGGGTGAAGAGAGAAAACAAAGAACATATGAGTGTCTAGTCCTTGTTAGCCCCAATTAGCCCTTATCTAATCCCGCAGGACAGATCCCCGACCTCAAGCACTCTAGCGCTGATCATGCCACTGTTTACTCAGCTGCGACACAATACACATATTCTGTGCTTGGCAACAGTAAGGGCAGAGTTCCTAGTACACGCAAGCATACAAGCAGAAGTTGCTAGGCACAGATATCAGAAAAGAAAACATGCGTCAATGGGGGGTAAAAAAAAGGGTCGTTTATGCTCATGTGAGTTTCTGACCCCATTGTGCCCGTTGTCTACCACCAACACCATTTTATACATTTGGGGGGGCAGCAATTTGGAGTTACTCTGCAATCGCTAGCTTCGGAAAAGATTCGATTGAGAAAACAGGTCAAGAGACAGCGTCTTCCTAATTCATGTTCAGATGCAAAATATACGGAAAGCTCAATCTTGAATAACATAAATGTGGTGGAAATCAAATGAATTGGCATCCCCACCCAAACCAATTGAAGAAAAGAATGCTTCGGAAGGACAGAGGTGCTTGAATTCAGCAAGATTCTGTTTTCAAAACAAAAGAAAAAAGTGAAAAAGTCGGCATTCAGTATTCTTTTCCCAGAAGGACACTACAAAACATATGTGAGAAAACTAGTGTGGGTGAGTTACAGTTCCAGAATTTGGGTTCTGATTATTCATCCCAGGTTGACGGTGAGATGTGACGAGCAGTTTCTTGGCTGGAAAACACTCCGTTCTGTCAGCACTATTGGCAAAGTGGGGGGGATCAAAATTGACTGCAGACCAATTTTCATTTGCAATGATTATGTAGCAAGCATTTTATTTCTAATTTGTATTTACACAAATGGAAATATGCTCAAGTGAGCCAAGGAAAGAAATTTGCATTGACTTTGTCTGTGTGTGTTTTTTTTTTTCAAGTTTCTCAGACATGACTTGAATAAAGGAGACCATCTGATCTAAATGCCGTTTCAGGGGTCTGCATTTTAAAATATGCTGGCAAGAGGCATCCCGACAAACCTGACACACGTACTATACACAAGCTGTCAACGTAGCTTGCCATGTAATTTCCATCTCAGGATTGCTGAGATGCAGGAAAAAGCCGTGCATACTGTGTCAGGAATATCCACACACTGCGCCTGGGATCTTAGCGACATCCACAAATAACTATTTAGTTGAACCTTGTATATATGAGATACATTTATGAGACTATTCTCCACTGTTGCGGGATTCACATTGGCCTCCTCTCTAGTTATTTTTTAAATAAAAGAAAATAATTGATAACGATTTGGGAAATAAAGCAAGGAAATAATGTATGAGCAAGTAAAATCTTGGATTGCCCTCAGTAAGTCCAAACATAAAAGTGAAGGGAAATGTCCCTAATGAGATTTAAATACAGACTAAACATTTTCTTATGAATATCTTACCATTATTCCCTAACTGCAAGCCTTTCAAAAAAATGGCAAAATGTGAATTCTTTTTGCTCCAAGCTATATTTTCAGCCCACCACGTCTATGCCGTGTTGGTGAAGTTGCTGCCAAATTTGACGATTTTCTGGCGGTGTCTTGTAGGTTTTTGTCCAAATTTATGGAGCTCACATTGGCACGTGAACAAGTTTCTCGCGTTACAGGAAAATTGGCCAATTTGAATATTGCTTACCGACAGTTTCATATTACATTACAATGAGACGATCTCAATTTATTTCATCACACACGAGCAAATGCTATCTGTGCACACATGTATCAGTAAGTGAAGCCAGATCCAAACGATACCAAACTTCTGTATGCAAATGCAGAATATACTGATGCTGACGATGGTACCGTTTTGTCACAGTCCACACTCTGGTTTGTCAAACAAGATTTAGCCCACACAAGCAGTATAATGAACGACGACTCTCCACTCTCGATGAGTTCATCTTGTGGTTTCACACTAGAAGAAAGCTCCGTGTATCTCGTGGTGTGCAAAACTGAATTTGGCTCCACCTGAACTGTCGCCTCTTCGGGCCGCTCCGCCAGTTGAGTGGCAGCAGACGCATTCTTATTGGAGTCTAATGAAGCTATCTGTTCATGTCAGATAATAGCAGCTCAGCATCCAGGGCCATTGCTTCCAATTTACATTTCTCAATGAGGCGAACCCACCACTCAAATTGAGCCAAGCGGGGGGAATTTGAGAGCAGAAAATTAAACAGCTCTTATATCGCATGCGGAGAGGGAAAAAAAAACGCTCCATCCAGCTGCACCTGGCCGAGAATTCAGCACCAATAGTGGCTCGAATATAAACACTCAATTGGAGCACAGTTCCAGAAAAATACACACATTCACATCAAAATCCTCATCAAAGTACGCCCTCTTGAAAACATGTTTGTTTATAGTATATGCATATAGTCCACATACAGTACAAAACATATTAAACATTCTAAAAAGACAAACAAAGACCTGGACGTGCCCAAGAGCAGACAGAGGCAGGCCCCTCATTCATGTATGCACACTTAGCATGTTAGCATTACGCAGCTAGCCCATACCCGTGTGAGAGAGTGCCTCAAACCGGAAAACGGGAGCATTTTTAGAAAACAGACAGACTGGATGTGAACATTTTCAGAAGTTGAAGCAGGTATTGATATATCGTAAACGCCTTGGCTGTGATCATACAATGACCCGTTTGTTGGTCAAACTGCTATTTTAGCAATCAAAAATATCTTTTTTTCCCCCTTTGTTTTAATTTTTTCTTCTACAGTAAGTCAGAAAAACAGTAATCATGCACACCACTTGATCACACCTAGTGAAATATTTGTAATATGCACTTCGCTATGGGTGCATTGTCAAGTTAATGATCTTAGCATTGATGTATTCGTCATAGAATTTCCTCTCATTATGTGGCACAAAATAATAACAGGAACTATTGGTGGTCTCCGCTCAAAAGACATGAGTAATAATATAGAATAGAATAGAATGGAATCGACAGATGCTCGAATAGATGCGCTATAGGCTAACGCAAAGAGCTTCGTTTTGCTATGGCGGCGTGCATGTGCAGGTTGGCACGCTGCAGTGCAGGCAAAGCAAGGCGACTTGTGTCTGTGTTAAAGGATGAAATGTTCACCTCCCATTATGAATAATTCAAGTGCAGAGTTGCTCTGTCTGATGTTACTGCCGCGTGCCCAACCCCTCTGGCCCCATTCTTCTTTCTTTCTTTTTCTTTTAGCGTCACACGCCCCTATACTTGTCATACACCTATACGTTCACAATAAAAATGAAATAGAAATATATGGAGCACATGCACTACATAACTGTGGTTTACCCACAAAAGGACCTGTCTGTTATCTACAGCACGTCCGATGTTCAACACGGTTTCGTGTCAGCGTCACTCGTGATTGGTTGAAACACATGAGATTGCATGTTTTAGTTAAAAGGATATTTTCGAAGGTGTCTATCTTTTAGCATCCCTCCCAAAAAAAAAGGTACCACTGCTGATAAATGATGAAATCGCGGGACCAAAGCTCCACATCGGCCGCCTAAAAATAGCTGGTCTCAGGCCTCGCGACACCCAGCAGCAAGGGCCAAATTCACACCAACCGATTACAACCGATACACTCGGACTCAACAGTAATACTCAATGTTCAAGGGAGGAGGGTGCGTGTGCGTGTGTGTGTGTGTGTGTGTGTGTGTGTGTGTGTGTGTGTGTGTGTGTGTGTGTGTGTGTGTGTGGGAGGGGGGGGGGGGGTCATAGTTGCTTGACGTTAAGGCAATACAAGGTGATATCCTCTAAATTACCCTCAATTACAATACATTTTAATCAGGAATAAAACAAGACCTGCCCTACAGATTATGTTTTAAAAGTGTGGATCTTGTGATATTATTAAAGAAGATCAAATTAAATCAGTATTTTAGGACATAATTAGGTATCACAATTCTAATGTATAAATAGGTTAAATGCATAACGATGGCAAGCTCAAATTTACAAAGTCATGTCAAAGTATTTGTTGACATTAAAATGAGAAGTTCAACACATTAAGAATTGGACAGTTGCAAATTCACATTGCCTTCAATCAATCTTCATAATGATACTATTATTACATGACTGAAAAAGGTAGGTTAAACTGGCTGTTGCAATTTTGTAATAAAGTCACTGAAAACTTTTTTCTGCAACTTAAAAGCCATACAAACACACGCACACACTCACGTATACACACACAACACACACACTGAGCACTTGCAATGATGAGCGATAAACAAACAAAAACAAACAAACAAAAATGGAGAATGTAACAATCGTGAAACATGGTACAGTACTCCCTCTTTTCGATTCATTCATTGATGTTTTCAGCTCATTTGAAAACATGCACGATGGCACGGGCGCACTCCTTTCCCCGCACAGCAACACGCGCGCACACACAAGCACACACAAGCACACACACGCAAACGTTGAATATACAATAACACACTAATGAAGAAATTTGCTTTAGAATGTGTTGTTCATGGAGTGGTTCTAATTCAACTCGATCTTGTGGCATAAAAAAAATCGATAAAACATCATTTTGAGAGTCCCCCCCCCCATGCAATTATTTATTTATTTAAACTTTTGGGGGGTTTGTTTGGTAAACGCAAACTATATGTTAGTTTTATTTTTAAACTAAGATAAAATCATTCATGCATATAAAGTAAATTAAAAATGACTTGAGTTGCACCTTCCAAAAAGTTAACAAAAGTTCAACTCCTTCGCTTAATTCTGTGTACTAGCAATAGAATTAAAGGTGTAAACGATTCTCGCGGTGACAAGATTTGCTGTCTCAGTCACGATGCAAACTCATCACACAAGGTTTTGGTCTGTTTTGTTTTCCTGATTGTTGATGTCCCACGTGAATAAGGGACAACATTAATTATATGTCAAACTTTTTTTAAAAACTCAAAGTAAGTCAGTTTAGCCTGATGATCAAAACTCTTCAGGTCCATTTTTAAAACATGATTTGCGGTGTTCGAAACCACATTCAGAGATTACATTGACGGCCTCACACCTGTCACTATCTTTCCCAACCAAATGGGTTCCAATATATTCCCAATATATTTTTTTAAAGTGCGTACACAGACATAAAGTAACCTTATTGTGGTTGCTCGGAGTAAATATATTGATTGTAATCATTGTGGAATTGACAATATGAAACGGTTTCACGTTAATTTATGCACGGCAACACTCGCAATTTATCCAGCAAGCGCGCACTCGTCTGCTTGTTGTTTTGATCTCTCTGCAAAAATACAGTTCCAAATAATAAGTGCATGCGTTAACGATGAAACCCAACAACTTAAAAAAAAAGTTAGTATACAAAGGAGAACATGTGCGACTTTCACTTGTTTGCAGAGCAATATCAAGTGTTTAAACAGGTGACTACGTCCAGTGGACCGCATACTTCTCCTTCTGTCGCCTTTTACACAGCCCCCACATACCGTGAACTAGTGGCAAAGATGGGGTGGGGGGGGGGTAGTAATGACTAATTTCGAGTCATATGTACCGTTATTTTTTTCGTGTGATGAGTTAGAACGCTTTGGGATGTATAGGCTATAAACTTCAGACGCGCGTTACAAAAGCACCAAACATAAATAGCAGATAATTTGAACGATGTGCGTCAAAACAAAAAGGACAGAGATTTGCGAGTATTTACACCAATGTGGCTTTCATATTGTTGACTTCTTAAAAATAGGAGCGCCGAGACTGCAAATTTTACGTGGCTGGTTGAACAGAACAGATCAGCGAACCATATAGTTTCTTTTGAGTTGGGGTTTTTTTCCCACCGCCGCGGTATAACTGCGATGTCTTGGCGACGTGTCTGGTCGGCAATCCGTACATTCTCCCCCATTCAAGCACTTAATCCTTATTGGAGCGATAATCTGAAATTACGGAACTCTTGTTTGTCGTGTTTGTGTCTATTGTCACGTTTCAGTGTGCGCAGCGTTCAGCGAGAAATACAGATGGATTTATACTAAACATTCCATATGACAGACAGTAAGTACATCACCTATTCCACTGTTGTTGTTTTTGGTTGGAATTACAACCATTTGGAAATTTCGGGACACCAGCGCAAAACACCAAGCAAAGAAGTGAAGCACGCACGCACACTAAAGAGCACATGGACAAAGAAAAAGAAGGCAGACTTTTTGCTTACCTTCATTTGGAGGGTAAACGATGGTGAAAGCTGGAAGCACGAAAGACAGTAAAAGAGGTAACATGAAAAAGTGCGATCGCGAATTGCAATCCATGGCGGTGCATCAGAGGTGCATAACTCCATGAAGCCACTGACTGGTCTGAGAGTACACGCGCGGCTCTCTCCCACTCTACAAACCCATGCCGACGCTTTTCCGCAGGGTCCTACAGAGTCGGCAAGAGAACGCAATAGAAAAAAAGAGGGATAGAGAGAGAGAGGGCGCAGATACTGGTCAATTTCAACGTACCGGTCAGTCTAGATCAGGTTACTGCAACATGCACAATTGTTGAGTGAATAAAAAAATAGCAAATCTGTTTGATTTACAAATTTAGGTCATTAAAACTTCAGTTTGCATTCATGAAACTATTAAACTGTAATAAATAAAATTGTTGGCATTTTGTTGCAAAGGACGAATTTGACAGTTTCTGAAACAAAGCGAAGAAAAAAAAGACATTTACACCACTCCATATGATGATACAGTATGCAGTGAATTTCACTGAGTGAAAGCAAAGGGAAATTTATGGACAGACAGAATGAACCACTGTCCTTCAACGCTATTCCTATTTTCGAGGTTTACCCTCCCTATGGTGCACCACAATTTTACAAGTGTTTTTTTGTTCATTTCTAATTTACTCTCCACAAATTAATTGGATTAAGTAAAGATTGATGGATGGTATACACGTGACTGCTGCCGCTCAAGCACTGGTGCTATTCCACAAGTCCTACAAATGGCAGTAATGCACGTTTCAAAATTTCTTTTCACAGAGTTCAACAGAAACCCTAAAAAGCTGAAGAAGTTTCAGCCACCCCTCCAGGGATCGGAACTACAATACAGTGTGGCACCCGATTCAAAAATTTAACTTGTTTCTTGACTCTGTTCACGAACCAAATGGTTTGTGAATCAATGTAATGGTTCCCATTGAAATGAAAGGAAATGCAAATAATTGGTTCCATCCCCATAAATAAGTTGTATTCACCTTGCATTTGTATGTGTGTAGCGAAAAATAAATATTGTATATAAAAATAAGTTAAAACACACTTTGTTGAAGAAATAACATTGTGTATATGGTTCACTAGCAAATAATTGTGCCAAGTCCATGATAAATGGAAAAAAAGTTATGTAGATGCACACTGAAAGGTGGCTTAAAATGTAAGAAAGGGGAGGGGACTTTTACAATGAAACATTGGACCAGGAAGCTCTGCTAACACTATCATATTGACAGACTTTCATCTCTCTTTGGGCGGCTCACAATCACGGGCAGGCACCGATGTCTCTGATCCTGCGGCTCCTCCTTCGGTGCAGGGAGTGCCGTTTAGGGCCTAAGACTTCTTTGCATCCACCAAGGATGACAGGTTTTTTCTTTTTGGTTTGTTTGTTTGTTTGTTTGTTTTTTTTAAACTTGACAAAGTGATGGTATTCCAGCTCTGGCCTTTCCTGTGTGGAGTTTCGATGGTCTTCCCGTGCCTATGTGGGTTTTCACCGGGTACTGTGATTTTCTCCCACATTCCAAAAACATTCATTGCTGGTTAATGGAACACTCTAAATTGAAACCCTTGCGCTGAAGAAAACCCAACAATGGTCAATGAAGTTGCTTGCAATTAACAAGAGTGGAATTTGTCGAAAGCTACTGTAAGAATGTCCTTTGGACAAATGAGACAACAGCTGATCTTTTTTTGCAAGTCACACAAGCTCTTCATTTAACGGCGAAAAAATTAAGCATACAAAGAAAATAAGACAAAGTCCAGTGAATACATGGAGGAGGCTTGGATACATTCTGGGGCTGCTTTGTTGCATCTGATACAGAGGATCTTGAATCTATGCATGGTACAATAAAATGTCAAGACCATCAAGGAATCCTGGCGCTAAATGTGCTGCCTAATGTCAAAAAGCCGATGCGCCCATCAATAGCTTAAAACAACCAAAAGTGCCCTTTGATAAGCCTTGATCGAAAGCCTATTAAAAATGTGTGAAGGAGGCGAAACATACAGTTTGGAGAAGTCTGAAAAAGTGGAAGAATGCAGGTGAATAAGTGTGATTGAGTTGCTGTGATCATCTCAAAACAAAATATGAAGTTAACGAAAATGTTGTTCCAGTCAGTTTATATGTTCATTCATTCATTCATTTTCCGAGCCGCTTGATCCTCACTAGGGTCGCGGGGGTGCTGGAGCCTATCCCAGCTGTCTTCGGGCAGTAGGCGGGGGACACCCTGAATCGGTTGTCAGCCAATCGCAGGGCACACATAGACGAACAACCATCCACGCTCACACTCACACCTAGGGACAATTTAGAGTGTTCAATCAGCCTGCCATGCATATTTTTGGAATGTCGGAGGAAACCGGAGCACCCGGAGAAAACCCACGCAGGCCCGGGGAGAACATGCAAACTCCACACAGGGAGGCCGGAGCTGGAATCGAACCCTCTGCACTGTGAAGCCGACGTGCTAACCACTGGACTACCGGGCTGCCCAGTTTATATGTTGTCATTGTTTTTTAGTTGTTGTTGTTTCTTTTTTTTTGTTGTTTTTTTAACAAATGTATGAGACCATAAAAGGTTCTGGTGTTCATTTTTTTAATTTACTGTATTTCTAAAGAGTTTTTATTAAATTTGTCAGGTTTCAAATTATCTCTGAGCCATTCTACAAGAGCATAAGCAAGAGTATACACATAACACGCACATAATGCAGTGTGTTTGAGTGCGTCTGTTTGCGTGTGTGTGCGTGTGTGTGTTTGTGTGTGTGTGTACAGGCATTCCACTCACTGTGAAAATCCCCAATTTTTTCCCTCAGTCCTAAAGTCAAGGTCTGAAGTTTTCAGTCTGGTGGAGTTTCCCCAAAAGTGTGTTTTATTGCCTGACACTTTTAGTGACCAAAGTTACTTGTCAACAGTGGAACAAACCACAGAGAAAAAAAACATGGAAAAGGAAAATACATTTTTGTGAAAATGGCTTAACACGCTGGTTTCATGAGTAAATACTAAATGTGTGACAAAACAGATGGCGGTGCATACATCATGCACTCCAATCTAACTGGGAGCAAAAAATAAATAAAATAAATAAATACCCAATAATCATTGCCATTAAAAGTACAAGTAAAGACAAGTAAAGTAAGAGTTACTTAAGAAATATTTAGAAGTCACTAGGTGGAAAGATGAGCAAATAATCAACAACAATCTGAAATTAAACAGGTTTATCGAGGAACATATGAAGCTAAAAGAAAAAGTACCCATCTTCTTTTCTACAGTACCGGTACATGAAAACTCCTGTATTTGATAGCTTTCTTTTTGAAGTTCAAATGTTCAGAATTAAGCTTGATTGGGTGGAAAATGAGTAAGCTAAGCATTGACCTTGAGTGATTTGGACTTGAAGCAATAAACAAAACATGTCAAAATGATTCAGGAAAATCCCTGTTAATTTTCGATGTTGCGGTATCGTGCAATTTGTCTTTGTCTTAAGTCTTCCTTTGGCCTAACAAAATGTTCTTGTGTTTCAAAAAGGCACATTATAGAAACATCTTTGGGACTGACAGGGATATATAAACATTTCTACGGTTATGATATATTGGAAATCAAATGTAGAGAATAGGACCAAACGATGCTGGTTTGAAGAGGATACATCCAATCTACACAACCGTGCAGGCAAAATCTTTTGGCACTGAGGGATATGATATCCTACTGTGTGCATGTTTCTGCGAGGGCCATTAGGGGCCCCCGACACCACCAGACTTGATCCGCAGCAAAAGCCTGCACGGACAGTGTAACGTCAGGGTCCGTGCAGGGACACCAGCTGTTGTGGTGGGGGGTTGAAGGCTGCAAAGGCATTTGACGTATGGACAAAGTTAGAGGAGACAGCAACTAACAACACAGTTACTCGCCCAGATTCTTGGAAACAGCGTCTGAATTTAAATGGCCTTATTTCTTTAGCTGGAACTCATGAGTGGTCACAAAGGCAGCAACTGACAGGAACTTGGTTTAAATCGTTACAAACATGCTCCACATTATCCTGTGATTGGGATATTTCACACAGGAGTTGAAGTTATGATGATTACATGTGTATGTAAAATTCTTGACATTTCTGGCATGGGCTTGAATGCCTTGTATATAAATGGGATGTTGAATTTTTTTGTCAGATTTTTAATTTCATATTTTTTTTCTTTTTACACGGTCTTTTGTATATGCCATTTTCTGTCCGCGCATATGTATGCTATTATAGGGGCTCCTCACATTTCATTTCAGAAATGCCCTGGTTTGTCTCTCCTGATGGTGTGACTCTGCTAACAGTGGGCTTGGATGAGTCTACAGTTCAATCCCTGTTTTCATCAGCATGTCAAGACCAATAATTAAGACAGATGGGACACTGTTCATTTCCACTTCGGAATAGTGAGTGAAGCTTCCTTCAAATCGAGTGTTTTCCATTTAGCATTGTTCTTCTCTCTCTCTATCTATCTATCTATCTTGTTCATATATCTCCTGCCATCAACAGGAGGCTCAGCCAACCATACTTGCAGGTCATATGAGCCACTGTAGGGTTGTAATATTTATTTTTAATATAGAAATAGTAGTGCAGTATAGTGGGCTCCGTAAAGGTAATTATGAGTTCTGGCCTGCCAATTGAAATAATAAGGATCAACGTGAAGAGGTTTCTTGCCACATTGTATCTTACAGCAAATTTGAATCTGTATGTCGGATATCATTTTTGAGTTCAGCATTCTGGTAATTAACTTCTTAAACTGACATTAATAAAGAAATGCCCTTTTGCTTTCATCTAATTCAACTCAACTGGGGTTTGGTTTTTGGATTAAAACTCACCGACATGGGCTCATGTCACGAGGTCGCTCTATGCCTGCTGAGCTTGTGCTAAGCTAAAGCATGTGCTAAACTAAATCATGTGTTAGGACAAGGCAACGCTGACTGGTCATTGTTGGAGGTCTATGCTCAGGAGTGCAACGTCAACTAACTGTTTAGTCCAAACCATGTTTTAATATCTCCATGGGATTACCAAAAACAAAACAAAACAAAAAAATGTTTCCTTTGCCTCACAGGGACAGGCATGTTGATGTGGAGTTTTCAGCCACAACCTGCAAGCCAGTAATGGGAAAAGTAACAAAAGGTTTTTTAAAATAAATGTGACCACGGATTTATCGTGATTATACAAGGCATGGGGTATTTTGCTTTTGGTGATAATGTCAAAGATTTTGGAACTTTGGTGCATCATCATTGAAATATGTTTGAATGTTTCACTGTCTGTGTAGTTCTTTGTGAGGATTTTTTTTTTTTGTCTTTCTAAGTTGTTCCTTTAGCAGGGACCTCATTATAAACAGGTGGAGGAGGATACTGAGTAGTTAGGAATGATGGTCGAGAAGGACAGCACATGCTGAAGCCCTTAGAGGTGGTGATTTATTGTATTCTAATATAGACATGTCTTTCTTGTTCGTTTTTGTACTTCCCCAGTTACAGTATTTCTGTTTTGTTTCATTCTGACAATTGTCTGGCGTCCAGTTTGGGGTGAACATTACCTAGTCTCCACCTAAGGTCATCTTGGATAAGCTAAAGGCTCATGTTTGCCCTAATTTGTGAAAATTACTCATTTTAGCATTACTGGAAGATGCGTGGCATCATGTCACTTCAGGTGGTTAGCACCTCGGCCTCACACTCAGATGTTCTGGTTCCAAATCTTGTTGAAATATTTCAATTATATATATTTATATCAGCGGGACCACCGAATTGGTGGTGAGGTTCGATCTTTGCTTCCAAAATGTTAATGACATTGGATTGGATTGGATAATTTATTGTCAAATGTACTGTTATGTCATTATTCTATGTAATTTGTGTCTTACCATTTAGTCTTGTACGATGCTACAAGTATGTGGAAATATTTGATCAAAAATGAGATTGGGTGCATGGGTTACATGGAATATATTCAAGTAAACATCAAAACTACAAAGAAGTAAAGGGTAAATGCAATAACATATATATATATATATATATATATATATATATATATATATACACCTCTCCGTGAGCCGTCACCTTACCGTGGTGGAGGGGTTTGTGTGTCCCAATGATCCTAGGAGCTAAGTTGTCTGGGGCTTTATGCCCCTGGCAGGGTCACCCATGGCAAACAGGTCCTAGGTGAGGGACCAGACAAAGCATGGCTCACAAAGCCCCTTAATGACAGATAAAATCGATGGTATCCAGTTTCCCTTGCCCGGACGCGGGTCACCGGGGCCCCCCTCTGGAGCCAGGCCTGGAGGTGGGGCTCGTTGGCGAGCGCCTGGTGGCCGGGCCTACACCCATGGGGCCCGGCCGGGCTCAGCCCGAAGAGGCAACGTGGGTCCCCCTTCTCATGGTCTCACCACCCGTGGGAGGGGTCAAAGGGGTCGGGTGCAATGCGAGCTGGGCGGCAGCCAAAGGCGGGGACCCTGGCGGTCCGATCCTCGGCTGCAGAAGCTAGCTCTTGGGACATGGAATGTCACCTCTCTGGCGGGGAAGGAGCCCGAACTGGTCTGTGAGGCAGAGAAGTTCCGACTGGATATAGTCGGACTTGCCTCCACACACAGCCTAGGTTCTGGTACCAGTCCTCTCGAGAGGGGTTGGACTCTCTTTCACTCTGGAGTTGCTCACGGTGAGAGGCGCAGAGCAGGTGTGGGCATACTTATTGCCCCCCGGCTCAGTGCCTGTACATTGGGGTTCACACCGGTGGACGAGAGGGTTGCATCCATCCGCCTGCGGGTGGGGGGACGGGTCCTGACTGTTGTTTGTGCATATGCACCAAACAGCAGCTCAGCATACCCACCCTTTTTGGAGTCCTTGGAGGGTGTGCTGGAGAGTACTCCTGCTGGGGACTCCCTTGTTCTACTGGGGGACTTCAATGCTCACGTGGGCAATGACAGTGAGACCTGGAGGGGCGTGATTGGGAGGAACGGCCCCCCCGATCAGAACTCGAGTGGTGTTTTGTTATTGGACTTCTGTGCTCGTCACGGACTGTCCATAACGAACACCTTGTTCAAGCATAAGGGTGTCCACGTGTGCACTTGGCACCAGGACACCCTAGGCCGTAGTTCGATGATCGACCTTGTGGTCGTGTCATCGGATTTGCGGCCGCATGTTCTGGACACTCGGGTGAAGAGAGGGGCGGAGCTGTCAACTGATCATCACCTGGTGGTGAGTAGGCTCCGATGGTGGGGGAAGATGCCGGTCCGTCCTGGCAGACCCAAACGTATTGTGAGGGTTTGTTGGGAGCGTCTGGCGGAATCCCCTGTCAGAAGGAGTTTCAACTCCCACCTCCGACAGAGCTTTTCCCATGTTCCGGGAGAGACGGGGGACATTGAGTCCGAGTGGACCATGTTCCGTGCCTCTATTGTTGAGGCGGCCAATCTGAGTTGTGGCCGTAAGGTGGTTGGTGCCTGTCGTGGCGGCAACCCTCGTACTCACTGGTGGACACCAGCAGTAAGGGATGCCGTCAAGCTGAAGAAGGAGTCCTATCGAGCCTTTATGGCCTGTGGGACCCCAGAGGCAGCTGACGGGTACCGACTGGCCAAGCGGAACGCAGCTTCGGTGGTCGCCGAGGCAAAAACCCGAGCATGGGAAGAGTTCGGTGAGGCCATGGAAGCCGACTTCCGGACGGCTTCGAGGAAATTCTGGTCCACCATCCGACGTCTCAGGAAGGGGAAGCAGTGCACCACGAACACTGTGTACAGTGGGGATGGGACGCTGCTGACTTCGACTCGGGACGTTGTGAACCGGTGGGCAGAGTACTTCGAAGACCTCCTCAACTCCACCAACATGCCTTCCTTGGAGGAAGCAGAGCCAAGGGACTCTGAGGTGGGCTCTCCTATCTCTGTGGTTGAAGTCACCGATGTGGTTAAAAAGCTCCTCGGTGGCAAGGCCCCAGGGGTGGATGAGATCCGCCCGGAGTTCCTCAAGGTTCTGGATGTTGTGGGGCTGTCCTGGTTGACACGCCTCTGCAACATCGCGTGGTCAACGGGGAGAGTGCCTCTGGATTGGCAGACCGGGGTGGTAGTCCCTCTTTTTAAAAAGGGGGACCGGAGGGTGTGTTCCAACTACAGAGGGATCACACTCCTCAGCCTCCCTGGTAAGGTCTATTCAGGGGTGCTGGAGAGGAGGGTCCGTCAGGAAGTCGAGCCTCAGATTGAGGAGGAGCAGTGTGGTTTTCGTCCCGGCCGTGGAACAGTGGACCAGCTCTACACCCTTAGCAGGGTTCTCGAGGGTATGTGGGAATTCGCCCAACCAGTCTACATGTGTTTTGTGGACTTGGAGAAGGCGTTTGACCGTGTCCCTCGGGGAGTTCTGTGGGGGGTGCTTCGTGGGTATGGAGTACCGAACCCCCTGATACGGGCTGTTCGGTCACTATACCACCGATGTCAGAGTTTGGTCCGCATTGCCGGCAGTAAGTCGGAATCGTTTCCAGTGAGGGTAGGACTCCGCCAAGGCTGCCCTTTGTCACCGATTCTGTTCATAACCTTCATGGACAGAATCTCTAGGCGCAGCCGAAGCGTTGAGGGGGTCCGTTTTGGTGGCCTCAGTATTGCATCCCTGCTTTTTGCAGATGATGTGGTGCTGTTGGCTCCTTCAAACAGGGCTCTCCAACTCTCACTGGAGCGTTTCGCAGCCGAGTGTGAAGCGGTTGGGATGAAAATCAGCACCTCCAAATCTGAAACCATGGTCCTCAGTCGGAAAAGGGTGGAGTGCCCCCTCCAGGTCGGGGGGGAGATCTTGCCCCAAGTGGAGGAGTTTAAGTATCTTGGGGTCTTGTTCACGAGTGAGGGCAGGAGGGAGCGAGAGATCGACAGGCGGATCGGTGCAGCGTCTGCTGTGATGCGGACGTTGTATCGGTCTGTCGTGGTGAAGAAGGAGCTGAGCCAAAGGGCGAAGCTCTCAATTTACCGGTCGATCTACGTTCCAACCCTCATCTATGGTCACGAGCTATGGGTCGTGACTGAAAGAACGAGATCCCGGATACAAGCGGCCGAAATGAGTTTTCTCCGCAGGGTGTCCGGGGTCTCCCTTAGAGATAAGGTGAGAAGCTCGGTCATCCGGGAGGGGCTCGGAGTCGAGCCGCTTCTCCTCCACATCGAGAGGAGCCAGATGAGGTGGCTTGGGCATCTGATTCGGATGCCTCCTGAACGCCTCCCTGGTGAGGTGTTCCGGGCATGTCCCACCGGGAGGAGACCCCGAGGAAGACCCAGGACACGCTGGAGAGACTATGTCACCCAGCTGGCCTGGGAACGCCTCGGGATCCCCCGGGGAGAGCTGGAAGAAGTAGCTAGGGAGAGGGAAGTCTGGGCTTCCCTGCTAAAGCTGTTGCCCCCGCGACCCGGCCCCGGATAAGCGGTAGAAGATGGATGGATGGATGGATGGATATATATATACATATATATATATATATACACTGGATATATCTCCTTGAATGCAATACAAGAAGAGCAAGTGAAATTCACATTTTTGCCTGGCTATGGTGTCCTGTCCTACAAAAGGCAATGCTAAGTAGCACAATATGAAGCCCGGCCGCTTCATTGAAGGCTTTCATCGCATTAGTGTTGACTACAAACATTTTTTTATCGTTCCACCCCTTTACCTCCAATAAGCTGTAGCACGACCCAGAACAATATGTAAAGCATAAGCTGGCTAGAAGGAAGATGATGACTAAATTTTCTTGGACAACTATCTGCGTGTACTTATAAGTCCTAATGTTCACTTTCACTGAAGAGATGACTCACACCAGTCTGAAGTAAAATGGCAACCACAATGATTTGTCATTTCATTCGGTCTGGTGAATTCCATTTTCCCCACCCTTTCTCGATAAATACTGACCATTCTTGAACCTCTGCCACTAAAACGGTCCCATATGAAATGGAAACAAATATTGATTCGGAGCCGCAATGCAAATCCCAACGTATCTTCTGCGGCAATAGGGAGAGCTTCAAACAGCTTTGAAGCTGCCAAGGCCTGACAGTGTTACACAGTAACGCACCAACAAACAAAGACTGGCTGGCTGGGTTTCCTGCTTGCTGTCAGTACCTTCTTCTTCCATGTGGTTGTTGGGCAGCGCATTCCTTCATACTCCCAGTCTAGTGAGGGAGGAGAGCCGAGCAGGCCGCTGGCGTGGAACAGAATCCCACCATATTAAACATCTCACGAGTGGTGCTTTTCAAGGCTTTTTACGATTGCCCATAATCTGTCCTTTCATTTGCTTGCAGAAGTCCACTGCAAGTCTAGATTACATTTGCCGATTACTTCGCCATTAGTGAAAACAGCCCTTCATTTGGAAAATCTTAAAAATCAATTGAAAGACATGGCCCGATACAGGACATCATTATGGATCTTCAGGATATTAAATGTGTCAATATTTGTGTAATCCTCATCTAACAAAAACATAGACCACTATGTTGGATTTTTCATAGAAGCAGTAAGAAAAAAATAACCCCACTTAGATACATTTGGAAGCTGTCATGTGTATTACAGACAAAAGAACTTATTTCCCATGAGACGTTCCAAAGTATAATGACGTGTCAAAGCATTGAAAGTTGGTGCCTGTTATTGATGTAGCTACTTCTGAACAGAACTTTTACTGCAGGGCATGGGAATTTCGGAGTCGAATGAGGTAAGTTTTCTTATCTCGGAAGAGAATGTTTAATTTACTGTCATTTGCACAAATGAACCAAAAGCCCCTCTGGTTGTAGAATTGATTAATGGGTTTATGCTTCATGTGGCATATTCTGCTTGAGGACGAACCTCCCACAACACACAGTGTCAGGCCTTGGTCCCATGACAAACAATTCACTGCCTTCCTACATCCAGTTACCATCATGTCAATCATCTGGAGCAGTGGCAAGTGGTTGGTTGGTGAGAATAACAATATGAAGGCACTATTCTGGGAAACTTGGTTTGCTGTTTGAGGAATATTTCAAATCACGGGAAAGGTTAACAATCTTCTAGTGTGTAACAGTCACTCTTTTAAAGTTTACAGTTTAATTTCAACGGGAAGTGTAGAACACATTTCCCTGAAAGGCTATCAATTGGTTGACCATTTATTGTCCATCCATTTTCTAATACAGGATTACAGGATTACATAACTGGTTACTAGGAGTCTCAAATCTCAAAGAATGTTGGCGTAAATCTTGTTTTTGAACTGTATTTGGACTATTGTTTTGTTTTGAACATTCAAATTTTATTTCATGCTGTATGTTTTCTTATGGTTTGTCTCTCGTTCGGATTTTGTCTCTACCTGTTCTCGCCAGCTGCCGTCCTTTGCGGGTTCCAGTCAGCTCTCTTACCCACTTGTGTATTGTCATTGACCATTGTCAGGTCTTTTCATTGTCCTTTCAGTTGGCTTGTAATTAGCTGACTGCTTTTTCAGTCCATGTTGGTTCATTGTTTGTTTGTCCAAGTCGAGTCACGCTGAGTGTTTTTCCTAGTGTATGTTTTGTTACTATGAGTAAGATTTGTTTGGGCTTTCTTTAATTTAGTTTGGAGTGCCTTATTATTTTTTTTTTATGTTCTTGGATTAAATACTTTTCGGATGCAGACCAACCTCGCCTCCCTGATTCCTAGCAATTAGGCCATAGGCGTCAAACTCAGGTCCTGGAGGGCCACTGTCCTGCATGTTTTCCAAGTCTGCCAGTTGCAACACACCTGATTCAAATGATCAGATCATCAGCAAACTCTGTGGAAGCCTGACATTAAACCTGTTCATTTGAATCAGGTGTGTCGCAACAGGGAGACTTGGAAAACATGCAGGACAGCGGCCCTCCACGGCCTGAGTTTGACACCCCTGAATTAAGCCAAAAAAATAACTTCAAGGACTTTTTCTAGTTTTGTCATTTTGGTCGGGGATGGAACTGTTGTGAGATGAGAAAAATTGAATTGCATCTGTATAATACTGAAGTGTTCACTCTTCATGAACATGAGAGTACCGTATTTTTCGGATTATACATCACTCCGGATTATAAATCGCACCAGCCAAAAAAATGCAACATTAAGAAGGAAAAAAAACAAATATATATAAGTCTCATTTTTGGGGGAAATGTATTTGATAAAATCCAACACCAAAAACATACATGTCATCTTGAAAGGCAATTTCAAATAAAAATAAAAATAGAGAACAACAGGCCGAATAAGTGTACGATATGCTAACGATACATGACGCTTAAACAACCAACTGTGAATGTGCCTGGTATGTTCACGTCACATATTAAGAGTTATTTTGACAACTATAGCACAAAGAACATTCTAACAACTTTACCAAACCATCAGCGTCACTCCAAATCACAAAATCCAATGAAATCCTCATCCTTGGTGTCACTTTTAAAACTATTCCGGCGGTAGAAGATGCAACGTTTCCTCTTCTACGTCGCTTACGTCAGAGTCATTGTCTCTTGTTTTTCTCAGTTACCGCCAACGTGGAAAGTATCAACACAGGCCGAGAGCACCCTCTTGCGGTTTAATGGTAAAATAACATGTGATGTGTACAATGCGTTAACCATTTCACACATAAATCGTCCCACCCCGGGCCGAACGATGAAAAAAACTGCGACTTATACTCCGGAAAATAGGGTAGCCATGTTTAATAATTGCCATGTTTCGTTTCGTTTTTTTTTTTTTTTTTTTATTGAACATGAAACATATACAGTAATAATTTGACAGAAAGTAAGCTAAGTAAAATAGTACAAAGGAAAGAGAAATCAGTCATCGTTCAACACAATTATTATGATCAAGGGAGTAGGAATAAACATGCGCCAAAAATTGTCCCTTTACACTTTTTTGGGGGGGAATGTTGCCATTACTTAAGGGGCTCTATAAGGTGGCAAGGCATCAATACTCCCAAACATAACCGTCGTAAGAGTTTAGTCACTTTCCAGACGCTTATTTTGTGGAGAGTGACTAAACAAAAAAGTAAACCACAAGAATGTTTAATTGGAGAGGAGGAAAAAAACATTTGGTCTTTTTGATGGTTTGGTTTTGTCTCGTGGAGCTGCACAAGCAAGGCAAACGAGCAGTCGCAGTCGGCTCTCTCCTCTCCGTTTCTGCCTCCTAATTCAATTTGACTTCAAAGCTACGCCCAACCTGTCAAAGTCAAATTTAATATTATTGGATAATTGCATACGGTCACATTAGGAGCAAATACCCAGCAAATGATTTGGGCATTAACTCAGTGTGATAAGATCGGCGTGCATGCCGAGATATATGTTTAAAGCTGAGCTTTCGCTCTTTGTAGTTCTTTCGGCTCTATTGCTTCACTGCTGCTGACACTTTGAAGGAAAATATCCAGGAGAAAATCACCTTAATTATACAGATTACGTTGAGTAGGCCCTACAGTAGTGTCTTTGTGTGCATGTGTGTGAGAATCTTCCCAAATGAGTCTCATGGGAACAGCAATGTTGTCCATTCTGCTGCTTTGCCTTTTTTATCATTAGATGCAGACGTTCATTACACCTACACTTACAATTACATTGCACCTTCACACTATAATATATTTCCTTGCGTGACAGACTATTATTGGCGCATGCTCACGTTCACACGCTCATTAAAATCTGCTCGCAAACTCAGTATGGCAAATGGATTGGGATTTTTGTGTTGTAGAAAAGCACTCACAAACACACACTTGTTGCCTGCTCTCTGACAACGCTATTAATGGCCAGTCCCTTATTCATTAATCATGGCTGTTACCTGAGCAACATACGGCTGAGCAGTCATGCAAAGAAAAGGCAGCTGAGGCATCAAGTAACACCAAACTCAGGAGCAAATACCCAGCGCTTTTTATTAATTTGATTATTTCAACACCTACCCATGTAATTGTGCTCTGCGGACCCACACTGGGTTCTCAGTAGGGGTATTGAGTTGATTTATTTGTAAATGGACAATGTATGAATGTGATGCAAACACACTACTCGAAGATTAATGTGTTCTGCAGACCGATGATGTGAAATAAGTGAGAACATGTTAAAACAACCCTCCCCCTTAAAAGTAATACTGATGATTGCTTAAGAAACGGATATCGGGAACAGAGCAGGAACTAAAATAAACATTTTGATGGTAATATACTTTTTCTTCAGTTGTAAACCTTTCCCTCTGGTCTCGCCTGTGTAACTATGAATAGTTTGGCATGTCTGTTAAAAGCCAAGGTCATGGGTGTGCCACACCGATTTAGGATCTGGTCTGCTGGAAAACGCTTTTTTGAAAATGTGTGTGATATATAATGAATGAGGGAAAAATGATTATTAAGGAAGTTGAAATGTGCAATAAAAAGTGTTTGAACCATAAAATATTGCTGGAGTGCATAGATTCTATTAAATGAAGTGAAGCATAAAATGTAACGAGAACGAGGAACATGATAAGAGCACATAATATAGTATGTATTTTATATATATATATATATATATTTTTTTTTTTATGTATGTCTTTTTTTTCATAAATCACAGTAAGAATTGTGCTCAATCTCAGGGGTTACACAGTCGCAAGAAACTTCAAGCTTCCTGTTATTCTTTTTGTGTTTCTTCAAAAACTATGCGCTATATCTAGCATTCCCAAGGTCTACAAAGAGCACAAAAAATGCTCTTCATTGCAGCAGTGATCAGTCCGTTGAGGGAAAACATTTTTTGGGATGGTTTTCAGAATACAGGATTGACTATAAATTATGTTGTACGACTGAAAGGTATTCTACTTTTTAGCTGTGAGTGTCCCTTGTCACTTGTTCATTTCAAGTAGTTTGCGGAGGCATTCTCCAAAGTGCTTGCAGGCAAATATGCTAATTAGAAACCAACAGTGAAAACAGGTAAACATTGTCTTACGTTATATAATGCATAAATAAAACCTCCTGGGATATCATAGCTTCTAGTTACTTCCAGACATTATGTTCATTGATCAGTAGTGTTTAATATAAGCAATATTAAATTAGAACAGTCATTAAAATCCACTTTTCACATCAGTAAAATGTGCCTAGGCTTTTTTGTTTGTTGTTGTCCAAGTACCCCCCGCCCCCAAGAATCACACTGCTCGAAAGTGAAAAAAAAAGAAACATTGATTTCATATAAGGAGTACTTAGAGGTTTGAGTACATTGACAAACTTCTACAGTGAGCTCAATGAGAAATCGAAATATTTATAGAGACAGACATTTCATTTGTCTTGGCACATGCCAGGCAGAATGTGCTTGAGCATTTTGTTTACACAGTTGCAAATAACTGCATCAACTCAAAATAAAATGCCGTCTACTCAAAGCAATAGGCAAGAGAATATACTGTGGTTGCTTGCATGGCCTGATGTGCTTCACAATTAATGTGGACAAAAAAAAAATGCAGAAGAAAAAGCAATCAAACAGAATAAATAATTTTTTACAGTACACATTTATTGTACTGTACATGGAACCTTATTGGTTTATTTTGTGCCTCTTGCCTCCCAAAAAAATATATTTTTCAATCGCTGCTCTTGTCCTGAAGAATTCTACTATCATAGAGTTGACCGTCATCTTTTAGTGACTCAAATTTTCTCTATTTTTAAAGTATGCAATGGGCCTTGAACCTTTTTTTCATCTTCCGATTTTTGAAAACTAAGGACATGTTTGCATCACATTGAAACTGAAACTGAGCACTCAGAAGCCTTTTCAGTCATCTCATCGTTCATGTCAGGAATGGCTGGCTCATGCTCTTCCTGCCTTGTTCCACAGTTATTAAATGCAAGGGGATTAAACGTCGGCACGGGGAGTTAGCATCACAAACTGTGATCTTTTCTGTTGCCGTTTGGTCTTTATGTTGTAGGTTGGTGAGAAATGTGTGTTGGATGTTTGAAAAATAAATGCGCCGATAGACCCGTAATTGTCTTTAATCAACATTTCCATTATCCTCTGTCTGTCTTTGCTTCTGGAATCATCCTGCGCACAGGGAAATAACCTCCACTAGTCTTCATTAGCATACTAGCTAACAGTCTTGTTGCTGGAGCCAGTGTGGGAAAATGCTGTAATGCGAAGATATCTTAGAATGAAATCACTGAGGGAATCTATAGAGTGATGCATGTGCGTGGTTCAGTAATAAAGGGATTCCGGAGGTCAACTTCACCTTGACTCTTACGCTGCCTACTGTTATCTCTTTGCGTGCACACACTATGTGAAAACACAGACGAAACAACTCTCATCAAAAAGACTGTGGAGAGCCAGATGCTTGTGTATTGAGAATGATTCAGACATCAAGATATTGAAATATGAGACTGGAGTGTGTATATATACAGTATATATATATATATATATATATATATATATATATATATATATATATATATATATATATATATATATATATATATATATAGCAGCTGGATAGCTCAGTTGGTAAGGCATCGGTTTGGCATACGGGAGACGGTGTAGGGAGAACCTATATGGAACGTCATAACCAGGTGGCTGGCATAGTCTACCGAAACATCTTTGCGGAGTATGGACTGGAAACCCCAAGGTCAAAATGGGGACCACCTCCGAAGGTGGTGGAAAATGACAGAGCGAAGATCCTGTGGGACTTCCTGATCCAGACTGACAAGATGGTAATGGCGAACCAACCAGATATCGTGATCATAGATAAAGGGCAGAGGAAAGCTGTTGTAGTGGATGTAGCGGTCCCAAGTGATGGAAACATCAGAAAGAAGGAACACGAGAAACTCGAGAAATACCAAGGGCTCAGAGAGGAGCTGGAGAGAGCCTGGAAGGTAAAGGTGACAGTCGTGCCTGTGGTGGTCGGAGCACTCGGGGCAGTGACCCCCAAACTAGATGAGTGGTTGCAACAGATCCCGGGAACAACATCGGACAACTCAGACCAGAAATGTGCAGTGCTGGGAACAGCAAGGATACTGCGCAGAACCCTCAAGCTTCCTGGCCTCTGGTAGAGGACCCGAGCTGAATGAGGGACGGACACCACCCGAGGGGTGAGACGAGGATATATATATACAGTATATTGCTTATTCAACCTGCCCGTGAGATGTTTGATCTATTTGAATACATAGAGGATCACAATAGACTGAGTAAAATTATGAAACGTGTACTCCTCATAAAACAGTGCAACTGGCAGCGGAGATGTGGCTAATTGCGAGGCACAAACAAACAAGCACAATAATCCAGCAACTGTGCCCAATTAGCGGGTATTTTTGCATCACTTTGTTGCGGTTCTGTGGTTCATAAGCCGCCTGCGATAGGCATCCAGCGATAGAGGACGAGTTCAGGGAGTTCATTGGATTTTGCCAGTCATAAATTGTCGATAAACATATGTCCAGTTGAAGCGCTGTCTCTCTAAAATCAATACTGGATTGGTCAGTTTCTGCTGTGCACCAGTTACAATGTGGCCTAATAATACAGTGAATATAACTCGCATTGCATCACTTTATTTATTTTTTTTTAAATGTTTGAACAAAAGGGATAAAATACAAATGAAAGCTGGAGTCCAGTGGTTGTTGCAGTTAACAGTGCATTGGAAAGTGCAACTTAACATGTTATTGTTTGCACAGAAAACCATGACAGAGAATGAAATAAAAATCATTATAGCTGTATGCAAACGTTCTGTTCCATTGCCCTTATGTTGCAGGGTTTGCGTGCACAATAGATCCAGCCAACATACACACGCATGCTTGTTAGACTGTCTGAAGTCTAAAGCGTTGTGACACAGACCCAGTGGCACAATTTCACTGGCACGCATGCTGAACACCACGCCATCCCTTACCTCTAAATGACCGTTTTTTTGTTGTTGTTTTTTCCCCCCCTTGGCTTTAGTGTGAATGCAGATATTGGTACCCTGCAACAAAATCTTTCATCTGTCGCATTGCTGCAAATGACTAACGTCTTTAAGTTCTGTCGTTGATGGATGTATCTCTTTAGCAAAGCGCTCGTTCTTTTTGGCTATTCTGTGCAAAAATGAAGAAATATATTGTATCCCTTCTCAAGTGATTATTTCAGGTCAGTGGAGTGGCTAAGAATGGCACTCATGCAGACACATTAACCCCTTTGCTCTGCCACAGGATAAACAATAAATAAAAATGAACATGGGTTTAACAGAGGCTTGCAATTGCCAGACCGAATATTCATCATTCAGGGAATGTTGCTGAAAGTCTGGATGGGCATTTAAATGATGCTCAGGAAAATGACAGACTTCAATTGTTGTGTGTGTGTGTTGTTTTTCTTTTTTTTTAAATACATGTCTTGACAATTAAGCAAAAGATGTCTGTACAAAATAAAAGTTAAATAGGAACAAAAGACAGCAAGGCCAGAGAGTGTATGTACGTGCAAACTAACAATTAAAGAACTGCAGCCTAGTAATTCTTGTTCTGAAATAAAATCAAAACTATGTGAAAGCAGTCAAGTAAACTAGCGGTTTAAAAGCTCAGTGGGTATACTGGAATTGATGAAGTATTTTTTTACAGTTATTATACAATTCTTAACTATATATATATATATATATATATATATATATATATATATATTATATATATATATACTGTTTACAGGCCCAATTACAAAAAACAGCAAACAAATAAACAAACAAACGTTTTCAACAAATAACTATAATAGTTTTTGGAAATACTGTACTGTCGACACGCTGCGCCGCCGACGCGTTTTAAGGGGTTAAAAAAGCATGAAAAAACTGCACGAAAAAAATCTGTGAAACAGCAAAGCCGTGGAAAGTGAACCGCATTAGAGCAAAGGATCACTTTATCGCCAATAATGCTTTTGCAGAAAGAGTTATGATGAAGACATGTTCACTTATGTTTTTTTTTTTTTGTTTTAGTTCGCAACATCACATGGTCCAGTCACGATTCATCTGCTTTCTGTATATCAGTAACCCTGTTCAGGCTTGTAGAACACTGAAGCTGAACCCATCTGACTTGAGGAGCATGACGGAGCACACCCTGGACTCGTCACCACTTCATGATAGGCACATATCACGACTAACACACTATGTGGCCAAAGATGGAATCCTAGTTGTTTACAATGCCTATTGGTGCTGTAAATAGTAAATTATTGTTTTGGCGGATGCTGCATGCTAAACTAGCGAGCTAATTGAGGAGACTGTCCCTTTGTTTTTTGTGATGTTGCCAACTGACGTTAGTTGCCTTGAATACTTCTACTGTAATTGTTATTTTCTTTTTCTTCTTTCTTCTACTTTTTTAGCGGTTCTCAAACACTTCTAGTGCATTAACTAATTAACTGACTAACCCTAATCGGAAAAGGCGCAATAATCAATAGACCTAGCTCCACTGTTTATAGTCTCACTTACCATCCAGTGTGACTTATAGCCTAATAAATACAGTACCTTTTAATACTATATAAATACAGTACCTAAACATGTCCACCCAAAGGTGGACATGTTTAGGAAGCACAAAATCGTAATAATTGCATTGTCGAGTTCACAGTAAAGTACTACATTTCGGAGACGGTTTGGGTTACATTTATTTGTCAAGTGAGTGACGCAACTAATTGTGTAGTAATCCATGATGGTGATGTTGCCTATAGCAGGCGCTGAGTGGTAAAAAACTGTAAGGAAAAAGGATCAAAGGTGAGAGACTGGTGTTTAGCATATCTTAGACCTGAATGGTATTGAAGGTGGCACAATGTCTGCCAGGATTTTTTTCTCTGTCTATTGATATGTACGTGGTCTTTACCACACATGTGAATTGTGGGGGAAAAAATCATCATAACTGAAATACATGGACAAAAATATTCCATTCAGTTGTCAGTTTGAATAAAAATGGGAAGCCCCTCCTTTCTTCCTGCAAACATGACCTCTTTCGCTCCCCCCGTCTCCCTCTTGAGCATCTCTCCCTCACTTCTGTCAAGTCCGGAGCCATTCTTGGCCTGCCAGGTCAAAGAACTCAGTCGCGTGTCAGGCATCTCACTCTGACACGCTATCCCTCCCTTTCTTCTTCTCTTGCAACTTCATTCTCTGACAGAATGTTGCCCTCTGCCGTCATGTCAGACACTGCATCCGAACATCCCTTAATGTTGTAAAAGGGAATAAATTAATTGCACAGCTGATCATAAAGTGCAGGATGATATTGTTATTAGCAACTGTCACAGGTCGCTTTGATTGCTATGAGGGTTGACCTCGTGAAAAAAAATATATATATATATATATATATATATATATATATATATATATATATATATATATATATATATTTTAAATCATGTTACAATAACATGATACTTTGTCACCAATTCTGTTCCTAACATTTATGAACAGAAATTCCAGACGCAGCCGAGGTTTTGAGGGCGTCCGGTTTGGTGGTCTCACTCTTACATCTCTGCCTTTTGCAGAAGATGTGGGACTGTTGGCTTGTTCAAGCCAGAATCTCCAACTCTCACTGGAACGGTTCGCAGCCAAGTGCGGAGCAGCTGGGATGAAAATCAGCACCTCCAATTCTGAGACCATGGTTCTCAGTTCAAAAAGGGCAGAGTGCCCTCTCCAGGTCAGGGACAAGATCCTGCACCAAATGAAGGAGTTCAAGTATCCTGGGGTCTTGCTCACAAGGGGGAGGATGGAGTGGAAGATTGGCAGGCAGATCGCTGTAATGTGGACACTGTATTGGTCCGTCATGATGAAGAAGGAGCTGAGCCGAAGGGCAACGTTCTCGATTTACTTGTCGGGCTAGCGTTCCTGTTATCACCTGTTGTCACAAGCTGTGGATCACGACGAAAAGAACAAAATGCTGGATACAAGTGGCTGAAATGAGTGTTTGACGCAGAGTGTCCGGGCTGTCCATTAGAAATCAGAAGCTCAGTCATGTAGAAAGGGCTCAGAGGATTAAGAGGAGCCAGATTACTTGGATCGGGCATCTTGTCAGGTTGCCACTTGGACATCTCCTTGCTGAGGTGTTCAGGGCATGGCCCACTGGGGTGAAGCCCAAGGAGGATCCAGGACATGCTGGAGAGACTAAGTCTCTCGGCTGGCTTTGGAGCGCCTTGGTATCCCACAGGAAAAGTTGAATGAAGTGGCTGGGGAAGAGGGAATTCTGGACTTCCCTGCTGAATCTGCGGCCCTCACGAACCGACCCTGGATAAGCACAAAAGAATGGATGGATGGATAATACAATAATATCTATGCAACCACTGCTCAATATTCATCTGGAATCAAGTCTTATTCGTATTGGATTAATACAATACATTCCGATTTATTTTGCGCTTTCACAACAGCTGCAGCTGTAACAAAGCACTTAACAAAACAGTTAACAGAAAGTAAAATATATAAACACAACACATAACATAAAACACAGACAGTCGTGCAGTCCTAACCACTTTTCCGTCACACGCTTTGTTGTTTGAAGCAGTTTGAGATGAAAGAGGAGAGAATCAAAGTGTCCTTTAACCAGTGGATCAGAGACGTCATGCTCAAAATGTGCACACGTCGGCTACAAGCTAAGTTTCAAAGTCAACAAGAAGCTGTAGCATCCATTGACGAAAAAAGAGATTGGTTCACTTCTCCTGTTCCATGGAAATCCATTTCAATTCCAAGCAGTGACTCTCGATTCCAAATACGCATCGGCGCTCTGCGCCAACGCTCCTCTCTCCTCATCCTCAACTTGAGCAGCCATCCATCCAGACGCACCAAAGCCGACTGTCCAACAGCGCCGACATCTGCACTGAACAAAACGGGGTTGTGAAAAATGTGGCCCATTACAGGCGCAAAAAACATAAGCGTCCCAGGTCTATCCAGCACCACCAGTCAATGGCGCCGACGTTCCTCCCAATCAAAATCTGTGCTGGTACAAGCGTGCTGCCGAGAAGGCGCAACCACCAAGCACAGATACTTCTCCTTTGACGAATGTTGTGGCCAAAAAAACGCTGAAAACAGTCCATATCAGGTCCACACGATGAAACAACAAACAACATGTGACAAAACAAAAGACAAAAACAACAGAAAAGCAAGGCTCTTGAAGAGCACCTGCCGAAGGCTGCCTAATCGGGTGCCATCTTGGAAGAAAAAAAAGCTTGCTGAAGTCATCAATTGTATATGTCGAGACTGACAAATGAATAAAGTTTCATTAACATAGTGCATTTAGCATGATTTATGAAGTCCTGATGGCGCAGTCTGCGAAACACACAGATGCACTGCCAGGAATCCACACAAGGCACACCCATACTCCCTTCTCTCTACTTTGTCTTAATTCTTTATTTTTTTTTAATTCTCTTTGATTTTCTGGGATCGTGTTCAGAAGCAGTTGGAGGAAACAAAACACACACACACACACACACGCACACGCACACGCACACGCACACGCACACGCACACACACGCACACACACACACACAAGAACCCTGCAGATCTCCAGATAGGGAAAGTTATGACTGATGTCTCAAGTGAGGAACCAATGCACTTATTCACAGCTGACAATCAATGGCAAGTCAATAGAACAAAAAGCTGACCACACACAAGTCACATGTTGACAGGGAAGCATCAACAGTGCATCCTCTGATTATGACACAACTGTATACATGGTGCCTATTTGAGTCTGTCATGTAAATGTTTACTGTGAGAAGCGGATGATGAACAATGACTTTCATTGGGAACAGATGAACACTGTTTTATTGACGCTGAAAACATTTACGGGACCTATTTGATGATTGCGTTCTGGCTGTGGCTCATTTCCCCCATGACATGATCATAATGCTGAATATTTAATTTTGGTTAATGTTTTTTGTTAACAGTATAATATCTACTGGATTTATGATCTATTATGTAAAAATAAAAAACCTGGATGATGCAAACAACCATTGAGACACGTCTGATTTGAGGCATCTACTGTATTTGACGACATTTGGAGGTATTGGGCTGGGGAAAGACAATGAGAGAGAAATTTGTGTGTGGTAGATTTGTCAAAGTTATCTCCAATAGTTTAACTATTAGAGTGGCCTCACTGAAATACGTAGAGCCAATGATTCATGGCCTTCTGGCCAATTTCTGCAGGCTTTGCTCAGAAGTATTGTTTGCCAATTGCACACTTCAACTTGCTCTACAAATACTGCTACTGGTCACTTTAAAATAGTGCAATGATTATCTGCACCAACTGCACAACTGTTCTAGTATTGTATTCTACCACTTGTGTGTTCTACATCCTTGGCCAATAAAGTTGATTCAGATTCTGAGGTTTTGACTTCCTTGGTATAAATCCACAGCCACTTGTAGTTCTGACCTTGTGGCATGACAATATACTCACTGAAAATGAAATCATGTTTCATATTTTCCCTCTGTAACTGATTGATCACATGATGAAAAACATTTGTGTTATTTTTGAAAGAATTTTCCAGGCAGATGATCAATCTAGTCTCAGACTGGTTATCTAGACCAGTTTGCGGTCACCCTTCATTGTTGTATTTCACCATTTTCCAGAAGATCCAAGAAATCATCAGTCAGGCTGTAGAATCACATTGCTGAATCAACAATATGATGCGATCATTTTTGTTTGCGGCATTTAAAACATTTTTAAATTCACCCATCTCCTCTCCTTTTGCCTGTGCTACTCTGGCAACAGTGCATGCTGGCTTGTCACTTATTTAAAGACACATAATCACCCTTTGCAATTTCCTCCAAGTTTGGCAAATCACATTTCTTATGCTGAAATGTTCTATTTTACACTGTATTTCCCCCCAAATGTGCCGCTGGCAGATGCACTCCAGGATGCGTCCAGTTAGTAAATCAAAATCCACATCTGTTTTGCGTGAGGAGTCAAGTTTGAGCCCGTTTTTGCATGTGTAAACCTCAAGTAAATCAGGAACATTGAGTACACTTAAAAAAGATAAGTTGACGGATGGTGGCTATCGCCCACCTTTCCACATAAAACTAGTGGACTTGCTCAAAGTGTGCAAGGTGATTCAGCAGTTCAGGCTGTTGCTGCAAAATCAGCTTATGCTCAGCATCAATAGCTTAATACAAGCAAAGAATGTGCTTGCTGCATATTTCAATGCTCCAGGAAGCTGCTGTGTTTAACATACGTAAGCACACACACACACACACACACACACACACACACACACACACACACACACACACACACACACGCACTCACCATCCTTTAGTGTAGTGTGAATTTGGGTGCAGTGTCAAGAGAAAACGTATGAGTTTTCCACACACACAAATTTGACATCCTCCTTTTGTTTTTTTTTTTCCTTGAGGAGTTGCAATGGTATACTAATAGATTCCAATCCAGAAGTTAGTTTGACACTGAAAATGGGTGTGGGAGAGCTGCGCTTAGACAGATTGGTATTTGGCCAGGGAGGAAAAAAAAAGGCTAATCTTCTGGTATTATTTCCCATTCTAACTTTGTGTCCTTGTCGAGCTGCCTCAACAAAACTTACAAGTTCACGCATGTTTTCGATGTGGACATTTTGACGAAAGCCGTCTTTTGTCTAAGCCAGTCACTGGCATCGCAAATTACTGGGTACTGACACAGTCATAATAACAACCACCAACTATCTTGGTTGCGGTGAATGATTACCGAAGCACACACACACACACACACACACACAGAAACGCACTATGGTGGTGGGGTTACTTAGTCTTCATAAAGCAGTCATGTTTGCTTAAGAAGCCACTGCACAAAGTAAAAATATACAAAGAACATACGCAAAAATGTATATAATTCCTCGTGTGAAACGTTTTGAAACACCAGCGTATCCTTTGTGTCTGGTATTGCCCTAAAGCACATTCATTCTTTATAAATGGGTTAAGTAAGCTTTTTTTTTTTAAATTACAGTTGCAAAATATTAGTTTTAGAATGATGTCAACAAGGAATTAATGTTGCGGTGCAGGATAGCCTATATCATCTTTAGCATCTATAATTCAGCAGGTGTAAGATTGTCAGCAATGGGAGGAGTGTCAGCAGGTCTGCTCAGCTGGTACTTGCCATGAGAATCAATTACGATTTGATTTAGAAAAGGCCCAGTATGCAGGCCATGGTCATTTTGAGAAAAAGCCTACGAGTACACAAAAGTAAAGCACCTGCAAATTAAAACGCAATTTCGGCATAGCAAAGCATTGCTTTTTATTTCGACTTGATCCTGTTTTTTATTATGATTGCATTGGGCAAGGTTCTGGATGCGTTTGCATTTGATTTCATCAAACCCTGAATGTGGACGTTATGATAAACAATGACTTCTCAGTTCCAGAGGGCTTGAGGAGCATGCAAAAGTAAAATATGGCCACCACTCAGTGAGATTTTTTTTTGGCTGCTCCATTGAAATATTTCTCACTATATCTGTGCAAATATGCAGTGATAACCTTTCCCTTGTTACAAAGTAAAGGTACCGGTAATTGGAGTTGATAGACTGGTTCCAAAGTAAGTAATTGTATCACAGAACAAGAATTGTGATGATTCTATTGTTCAGACATGCATTCAGTTTTTACTGCCGACTACAGCTTCACAAGTGAGCTTTGGCTTATCGTGGAGGTGGGGTACAACCAGGACTTGACACCCATCAATATTTTCTGTTCACTGATAGGGATTTGATTGTTTTCTTGACAGCCATCTCCTCCACTGAAGTTTGTAATCCTCAGCCATTACTCTGTGTGAGGACAATGAGGTCTTCCTTGGAGGTGGTTCAGAGCTAAATTGGAAATGAAGTGAGGTGTTCTATGTCCTGTGTCGAGTGCAGGGGCCTGAAAAACCCTGTGGTCTCTGGTCTCCTCATTAGCAACCCAGCCTACATGTTTTCATTTGCAAGCAGACTGCAGGAGGTCAATTGCTGTTAAATTACCAGCACTGGCTGGGAAAACAGCATGCAGATAATTAGTTCACTCTGCCTGTCCACACAATTAGGTTTTCTGAAAAACAGTCCAGGAGTACCACCATTCAATTAGACCAACATTAGTCCAGCATTTGTGTCAATATGCAGCTCTGTACCGAAGAGGCAATGCTAAGAAGTGCACTTTTATGATAAAAGAAAAAAAAAATCTTAAGTTTAAAAACACTGAAATGAAGAGGTATAACACCATCACCCACAAACAATGGCAGAATTCAGTCCAGATATTGATTGCTTTCAATGAAATATATTGAAGATTAAAATATGAGATGTAAAGTTTTATGTCTTTTTTTTCTCGTTAGGGATGGTTTCCTTCATCCAGATGAACATTTGAAAGGGCAGACATATTCTACCACATCAAACTCACCCGGTCATGCCTATATAGACCTTGTTTACTGCACTGTGGACAGCAGAAATTGTTACCACAAATGCACCCTCTCCATTCATTATTTTTCATGTTCCATTTTTATTATACTGGTGTCTTCCAGTTTTGTTTGTATTTAAATGCAGAAAACAAAAACATTTACTGAATGCCTTTGAATTATGTAAGTAAATACATTGCATTCTGCTCTTTATATGAATCTCAAAATAAATAAATATTAACTGATCTTTTTGATGGGTGTGGAAGGGGGGGGGGTGTTTATCTATAATGATGTAGAAGATGGACAGCAGGTGTAAACAACACGATAGGCTCTCTAAGCTCCTTTGTTATCTCCAAGTACCAGTTTTAATCTACAGGGAAAATACAAAGTAATATTTGGGCTGTGGACTCTAAGATGCAAACACAGTTATCTCCAGCTCCTGCATGTGGCCAGCGGCAAACTGCTCAGGATTTAATGCAGCACTGACCAATCACACAAGCCAACAGACGGGAGACCTCATCAGCACATGTGCACTTAGTGCATGAATGTATGTGCAAATGAATGCGCAACGCATATTGTTATTCCATCCTGTTATCTTCATTCCTTTCCGCTATCTCCATCATCCAGGCCTCCAGTGACCCTGTGGGTCAAAAAGAAAAAAAAGCAGGTATACTCCCCCACAGTGACGTTAAAGGCTTGCATTGGAGTGCCCCAATGATCTTCACTTGGGATAGAATCATGATATCCAACTTATATGTTTTTGATATACCGGTAGTAACTCAGAAGCTTTCAGTTACAGAAACTCAATGATTCTCATTTACTCATAAACGTTCATCTTCAAACCAATGGAATGAGTTCACAGAACTCATAATGATAAATAAGTACAGCGTACTATTTAACAACTCACTTTTATGAGGTTATACCAAAGTGATGTTTTTAAAAGTTATACATATGCAAAACTAGTACAATTGAATCAAATAATATTACTGCACATTACTCATAAAAGCACAACATGTTTCATCATAGGACATAGTTAAGTTAGTAGTACTTTTTGTCAAACTTTGAGAATCGTGTACAGTAATCCCTTGTTTATCGCTGGGGTTACGTTCCAAAAAGTACCAGTGATAAGTGAAATCCGTGAAGTAGTGAACATTGTTTTATTTTAGCTATTATACAATACTATACTAAACTCTATATACAATGAAATCAAAGACCAAAACCTGTTTTCAGGCCCAATTACACCCTATACACATCACTGTACTTAATTTAATTAATGATTTTGAACAACTGGGTTTATAGTGTCTTACTTTAATGAATAATCAACACTGAAAGTATGAAAGATATTGCTAGAATATCATGACAGAAAATGACCTTAGCGAAGAATTCAATGTTGAGCAATTGCTGGATGGTATCCACAAAATTAGAAATGTTAGGGGTTTTTTTTCAAAATTTTTTATAGAATAATTATATTTTATACTTAATTACTAGTTTTATACTTCGTTATTTCCTTTGGCAAAGTTAATATTTTGTGTATTGCTCTGACTGTGGGAACCCTGGGAATGTGTCATTCAATTACATGTTCAGTGTTGTCTGAAAAGGACATCCCCTAGTTTTTGGAGAGAGAGAGGTGGGTCAACTCAAGCTTGCATTTGAAGTTTACTGTTACTTTTAGTGATGTATGAGGACGAAAGGAAAAGTCTAAAACGTTATATAAGCAACGTTTATAGCTCCCAGATCCTTGGCAACATTTCAGCGAAACGAATGAAATAAATCCAAGACAGTTGGTGATAACATTTCAACTCTCAGACGTTCCAACTTGGAACAGATTGTTCCACTACAGGAAGGCAGACAGACTAACAGCCTTCAGGTGTATGCCTTCCTTTAAGAGGGCCTGCAAAGAAAACCGAGGAGTGAGTGAACATGGTTTCCTCTGCCATCAAAGGTCCAGTGAAAAGTGGAGGAAACGAGCAGGAAGAGGTCTGTCAAATCGAAAACCACAGTATAATCGCAGGACGGGCTTCTGACAGTCGACCCAAAGGCGAACAACTACAAGTAGCTTAAGAATCAGTTTTGAGTCTGAAGAAAAGACTTGGCGACAAACTGCAGCTTTGCCAGGGAGAGTGGCAGCAGGAAGGGTATTGATAAAATGCCTCTTTAGAAAAATAGGCTTGTCTGGGTTCACAAAGCTTGGGGATATAAGGGGCCCCTCCGATGGTGCATGCCGGTTGGTGTGCTGGTGGTGGGGGTGGCGTAACATCAACTGTGATTATGAAAGTAACCCATATCAAAATACACGTGACGACACGATTGCCCACTTTTGTGTAGGATTACAATATAAGACCTTAATTGATTTCCAGCACTTTATGGTGAGCACAAGCACACACCCAGGCAATTTGGGTAACTGAAACATTATTTCTGGATCCAAGCCGCCACCTGGATTTGCACCAAAATGGTGCATCTCTCTCTCTCTCTCAGACTCACACACACGCTCAAACACACACACACAGATATAATACATATACACACACCCACATATATATATATATATATATATATATATATATATATATATATATGTGACGGGGGTCACAACTATGATGGTCTCGAGCTCCACGTCGCTGCCGCTACAAGAATGCCAGACACTAGGATGTGGCTTTTCCTTTTTTTATTGTCTGCAACACAGTATGGCAAGATAGGTGAAGTCACGGGGCTTTTCAGTCTAGAAAATAACCTGTGACTTCCCTGGTAGCTCTGCCTGAACTCAACATCATCCACAAGAAGCTAAATGCACAACAAATCAAAATATACAACATAGGTGATCGTATATTAACTATTTACAAAGAAAAGGAAAAAAAAAGCACTTTCAATGGTATCTACGTGATGCCTCTGAACGCATCACACGCAGCAGAATGGCTGCACAATGCACAGTAATGGCGGCTGCGACGAACCGCGCGGGTACACGACAGCCACACTAATAGTCAAATGAAAAACAACACGAAAAACTATATACAGTGCAATCAAAAGGAAAGAAGCATTACCTGCAACACAGTATGGCAAGATAGGTGAAGTCACGGGGCTTTTCAGTCTAGAAAACTGCGCAACAAAAAAACACCTGTTAACTCAATGGATAAAAACTTTCATTCGACAAAACTTAAATTAAATGACGACACAAAAAGCAATGTGGACTCGGAACAATTCCGGGAACTAATTAAATACACAGCGCCATAGAAAAAGGGAAAACAAAGTGAAATATTGTAATTAAACTAGAATGAATCCGGACCGCCAATGAAACCTGACTTACCCTGTGACTTCCCTGGTAGCTCAGCCTGAACTACGGCGGGAAGCTGGTGCCATATCGTGCGCTGTTGCGTCACTTCCGTCATAATTTATATATGTTATATAATATATATATATATTCATTCATTCATTCATTCATCTTCTGTACCGCTTGATCCTCACTAGGGTCGCGGGGGGTGCTGGAGCCCATCCCAGCCGTCTCCGGGCAGTAGGCGGGGGACACCCTGAATCGGTTGCCAGCCAATCGCAGGGCACACATAGACGAACAACTATCCACGCTCACAATCACACCTAGGGACAATTTAGAGTGTTCAATCAGCCTGCCATGCATATTTTTGGAATGTGGGAGGAAACCGGAGCACCCGGAGAAAACCCACGCAGGCCCGGGGAGAACATGCAAACTCCACACAGGGAGGCCGGAGCTGGAATCGAACCCGGTACCTCTGCACTGTGAAGCCGACGTGCTAACCACTGGACTACCGGGCCGCCATATATATATATATATATATATATATATATATATATATACCTGCGATTGGCTGGCAACCGATTCAGGGTGTCCCCCGCCTACTGCCCGGAGACAGCTGGGATAGGCTCCAGCACCCCCCTGCGACCCTAGTGAGGATCAAGCGGTTAGGAAGATGAATGAATGAATATATATATATATATATATATATATATATATATATATATATATATATTCATTCATTCATCTTCCCACACAGGCCCGGGGAGAACATGCAAACTCCACACAGGGAGGCCGGAGCTGGAATCGAACCCGGTACCTCTGCACTGTGAAGCCGACGTGCTAACGACTGGACTACCGGGCCGCCTATATATATATGTATATATATAATATACATACATAACCCGGTATATACATATATATATATATATATATATATATATATATATATACATACATTCATATATATATACATACCAGCATCCGCCACTGATTTTTTCCATCCATCCATCCATCCATCCATCTTCTACCGCTTATCCGGGGCCTTATATATATATATATATATATATATATATATATATATATATATATATATATAAATCAGTGGCAGATGCTGGTCTGTCAAGGAGGGGAAGCTCAAGAGTTTGGCCTACATCATAAAATGTGTCCGTTGATTTATACGTGAATTCTACTCTCCGTTACTTTTCAAAAAAAAAATGAAAAGGATGCCTTCACCTTAAGATCGGTGATTGGCTCATTTCACTGTCAGTGAAATTAGATTGTCCCTAGGTGTGAGTGTGTGTGCGAATGGTTGTTCGTTTCTGTGTGCCCTGCGATTGGCTGGCAACTGATTCAGGGTGTCCCCCGCCTACTGCCCGAAGGCAGCTGGGATAGGCTCCAGCACCCCCCGCGACCCTAGTGAGGATCAAGCGGCTAGGAAAATGAATGAATGAATGAATGAAATTAGATTCAACCTCAGACGGATCAAAAGCTGAGCGTCCGGGCCAGCCGATAAACGCCCACTGTCCATAGACTCCCAGAGACCCTGAGCGTCCCATGGGCGGGACAAAACCAGCATTTAATCAAATGACTCGTCTCGTTTCAATGCATTGGGGCAACCTACACTGAACTCTCTAGACGCCCAGCGTCCGCGCGGTCGACGCTCAGCGTCCACAGTTTAAAGCACATTGAAGCTGTGGGAATGAATGAGAAGAGAGGCGCGTCGTAATCAATAGGAAGAAACTGATTCCGAACAAAAGTTGAGCGCGTTGTCACGCATATTCAGTTCATGACATTTCCACACAATTATACATACACACATATTGTATATTTGATCACTTACTTTTTGATATTTTAGGGGAAGCTGAGATAGCAGTCTAAGAGCAATCGCCTCTGATATATATATATATATATAAATGATCGTTGATTGTTCCTGAGCGCCTTTGAATTTTTTCCCCCTTTTTATTTATTTATTTCACCAGCTGTATGCACATTGATAGATAATGCTTTCAGGTGCATCGGACACAATGACTTTTATCCCTAATGTGATATTTGTTGGGTATCATTGGTCAAACATCCTCACTAACTAGGTTTGGCATCTCGTTAATCCATTAATTGCTATTCATTAGCTGTGTCTCTTATCACAGCTTCATCTATGACCTTTGACTCCTGTGTCGAGATGAATTAGCTCCCTGACTCAGATTCAGACATCATCTGCCTCACCTCTCAGGGTCAAGGTCATAAAGACACATTTTAATTCTAATTAGAAATTCTACGCCATTTGATGATGGATTTACATAAAACAAACACAAATGTGCAAAGAATTTTCACAAATGAATTATTTTTTTAATTGGGTCCCGTCTTGGTGGGTCAATTCAGCTTCCATACCACCACAGAGATACTTTGGCTAAATTACCTTCATGGTGAAACATCTCGCAGGACCAATCAAAAACATAATTTCATCCTTTCATCATAGAATTTCACCCTGTTTCTCTCAACCATTTCCTATCCTGGCTCCCTTTATCTGCTGGTCGTGGGTGCGAATGGTGGTGATAACTCACAGAGATGGAGTGAGAGCGATAGAGAAAAAAAAGAAAGGGCCCCATCCTGTGCATGAATTGTAAAGTGAAATATACACCTGATGTTCAGAGAACCATTTGGTTTTTGAATTAAGCTGATAGAAATGGAATATATAATGAGGTTATATTTAGAGCCTAATAACATGACTGGCCAGAGTAATGAAAAAGTAAAAGTGGATATTCATTACCAGCTGTATTATGATTTATTCAAGCTGCTCAAAATTAAATCGTTTTTCTCCGAGACAAAGGATTCCTTCATATCAGGTATTTTCCAGTTGACCATTCATATGGCTTCTTGTGTGACAAAGCAACTCGTAGAGGGAGGGTGCAGTCCTGAATGAAGATCCATCTTCAAGCTGATCTGGTAGCGAGGACACATAAGAAGGCTGTGTTAATGTGGATTCTAACATGTAGAATAACATCAAAATGAACTGATAAGATCCAGGTCACATATACAGCCTGATTTATTTTTATTTTTCCTGATTTAAATTTATTTTTTAGATTATCTTTTAATAAAAATAATATGATGTATTTTCAAAATGGCTGGTGGCACATCGTGTCGTGTGACTGTTCACAAGTCATATTGTACCATTTTAAAATGAATTTCACAAAAGATTCATGGAATATATCCGGTGACAGACATGTCAAATGTGCATGCATCATACAATATTTCTTTTAATGCAGAAGACCCAAACATGTTTGTTATTTTGCTTATGGTGGGTAGTGTCCTTGGAAATGACCAACAGTCATGCACCCCACACCTAACAATCACTCCCAGGAAATGTGTGAAGCAGGATCGTGCCACAGGACATCCAGACTGCAGGAAAATACAAAGTAGCAGTCGTAATTATAGTCAAAAAGTACTTGTAAAAACAGTGGAGAGGTATGCTAGCTGTTAGCTTTGCTGGTAACAGCATTGCAGTCGCTGACTTTTCTCTTTCTATTTGGGGTGGTTTACTTTGACTTTTTATACAATAACCACTCAACAAGTTTGTCCGCCACTTATTAAATCTGACTACATTGTGAAGCTTCCTGTTTGGATTTTGCTGCTTTCCTGCTTGTGCACGTCAGCCATCTTGTAGTTGATAATTTCTACAATACTATAAGCCAAACGTTTGAATGAATCTTACATTGGTTTGAGAACATCATAGTTTGTATCATTTTGTCAATGTATGCCAAGTTCTCTGTGAAATTAGGTAGTTAATGGCAATGACCCTGATATGCTTGCTGCCACAGCAAGACTTCATTTAAGATGTGCACTTTGCAAGGTAAACAGAGTTTTTAAAGGATCTTAAATGAGGTAATCCCACTGAGGCCTCCTCTTGCTCCAGGCTGGGTTTTGAATACGAAAACTGTTACACACCCTCTTTTATGTTAATCTGCTCCTCCGGCTTTCAAAATAAGAACCACATGTCTGCAAGAAAGTGCTTCAGAGTGCATTGACAGACTGGTCTTTCATTGAGTGGATGCTGCGTGTCCTGGCAGGGATACTATCACATTCAAAGGGAGCAATAGTAACTGGAATTTGGTTAAGCAGACACTTTATTGATCCAGAAAGACATTCTGGAATGACGAGAGGGATTGAAACTAGATTTCAGGAGAGTTGGTATTGTCCAGATTCAAATGTCATAAACATTGGAAATGATCTTAATGAGATCTGTACAAACGTGGGTGCTCACCGGCTGTGACGTAAGTATATTGCTCATTTTTTGGTGCATGGATAAAGAACAAAAATTAGGCTAATGCATCAAGCATACAGAAGAGCACAATTACCAAATAATAATCACTACACGGAAGACCGTTTCCAACACTGCCCATCGAAGCATTTCCTGATTTGACTTAAAGCAACCAAAACGGCACTAGGTCAGAGTTGCAGAAATGCGAAGACTTTATGGTCTCAGTTATATAACAGGAAGAGAAATTTATCATGAGGCCCATGTTCAGACATATAGCCCACCTTTCGACTAAACCACTCACTCGAAGGCACATATAATCACCATCCAATGAAGAAAAGTAAACATGTCAGTGACTATTTCAGCAGAGTATTTGAAAAACATGTTATTTCCTGGTTGTAGTGTGCAAGCCAAATGTGAGGATCGGGAAGCCGTCAAACTGATTTTAAGTCGTTGATGTCATCTGTTGGTACAGGCAATTGGTGTTGTTTTCATGCTTTTTAAATGTAATTTAATTGGGCAATTCTCAAAAGTGGTGCTGCTACTGCCAGTCCTGCATAACCATCAACATATGACAAAATAATGTTCTATGCATAGACTAGCAAGCACCAGGCTTTGTCCGCAGGCCCACAGTTAAAATCATGCTGCTCCTTGAAAAACTCTCGAAATAAAATGCTACTAGACGTAGCAGTTATAGTGGTCCAAGTTAGTTTTGTGACAAATCAAGGTACTATTGAGCAAGGCACCCTAAAACCTGTTAACACCAGTACTGTGGTATACCTCCTTTTATGCAGCATGTGGGTGATCTGGTTGTCTACATGCTGTAATAATGAATATGAATTGATCCAATTAATATAAAAAAAATGCAAAAAAAGATAGCTGTTTACTTGTTAAGATGTGGTATGTGGTCCAATGTAATGAAATGCATTACAACTGTGTCACTGACAAGTTTCTGATGAGAGCTTGCACTTTTAAACCGATTGTACTTATAAAGAGAACAATCTGCAACGCTACATGATCTGATGCTGATGGGCAAACTTTTTCTTTGTTAGGAAATGAACACTGATCATTTGGCAGAGATTTATCAGCACGGAGCAGCATGCTTTGTTTACTCCTTTATCTTGGATGCTATGAGTACCGCCGATAAGAGAGGAAACGTTGCCTACCGCCCCTCTCCGAGACGGCCAATTCTAAAACAAACAGCTGAATTGAAGACAAACACAATTGCCAGTTCATCTTCATTTTACAGAACTATTTGAAACTGCATCACCACATTATTATTCCATCACATTGCTGAAGTAGCTCTCATTTTATGAGCTTCGTTGCGAACTGATCTTGATTTGAAAAAGGCGCAGTGTTTGGTTTGGCTTCATTTAGTACAGCCGATTTATCTTTGAGAATTTGGTAGTCCATCAATTTACGACAGCTTATCCTGTTTAGTGTCTGGAGCCTGTCCAAGCTGACTTTTGGGGAAAAGTTTACATCAAATTATCATGGTTATCAGTATTAACGCAATGTAGCTATTTCACAAAAACACAAATCACAGATGCATGCATCAAGAGCAGCAAGTTTATGTTTAATAGCAAAAACAATATTGATTCATCTACTGAATGTCCCTTTTACACTTTAGGTGTTTTAAATGGAAGCCGCCAGAATAAAGTAGCATGATTTCAAGACATCGTAAATATGTCCAGTATTTAAAATGAATATGACAACGTAGCATAATAAACAGCAAACTTGCATTTGTGTACAATTTTCGATGGTGATCACTGAGATGAGTCAAATGATTTGTGTTTATTCATTCAACCTTACTTCTCCTTTCCTCCCTTTATCCATTTATCACTAAAATGCATGGTGGTGTTTTTTTTTTCTTGAATGGACAGTTCTCTTTAGTTAATAAACTCCTCCCTCTTCCTAGTCATTTCATCTCAATCTCCCATCGCCTTGCCAAGCTTCGTCCGTCACGCAGGGGCTCTTCCTTCCGCCGAAGTTATCGATTTCCCGTCTAGCAAAGACGTACCCCTGTTCAACAATCTCGAAGCTTTTAAATGTGTTATTGTGATTAAATCCATTGTGCTGTTTACTATGTCGACAGCCCATTCTCGAAGTTATCCATCTTCCGCTAGAAAACAAAGAGAAATTCACTTGGTAGAATTGAAAGAGTGCTCTAAGTGCTCCAGGATTCTTATGTGTCTGCTATTTGCAACTCAGGGCCATTAGGCTATTTCCTTTGCACATTTATTTCATGTAATAACTGTGTAAAAAGTCATTTGTATGCATTACATAGCAGGAAACATTTTTCAAAAGCGAAACAATAGGCCATTATAGTCCGTAATGCTGTCTTGTAATCTTAGGGGCTTTTCACACAACACTTGGTTTTCTTGGAGTTGGCCGAGAAGAAGCGAGCAAGGATCATAGTGACACCAGGGCAAGCTTTCCCATATTTGGAAGTGCTTGTGTAACAGCCTACCAGGAAGTAAAAGGGAGGTTTTTCGCTCCGGTAAATCTATTTCGTTGTTAGCACTTTGAAATCATTCTGCCAGCTCCTCTCCTATTACGCGATGCCAATCTTGAGTTAAATATTTTTCAACTCAAGGTCCACCTTCAGCCCAAAGACGTTGAACGGGTTTGTCAATAATTCACTTAATTTTGCTCAGTGAAGTGTGACGATTATTCATGTCATAACCAATATTGTTTGGATGATGGAATTGTGGAAGATGCTTTATTCAATTTTGATCCATTATAGGTGACATTTCTTGGCTTCCTTGAGCATCTTGTTTCTCATCCTTGTTTCAATGTATGGAAGATTTGGGCCAAACATGAATTTTTCAGATAAAGTTGGTTCTCGGAAAAAATCATATAAACCGGCACTAACTTCATCTACACGCAAAAACAGACGCACTTCATTTTCACAATGTAAGGGGAGGTCATGCAAACTGATTCCTTTAGCTTGCGGAATGTGATTTATCAAACTCGAAAGAAATTGCTGACTGACATGACTTGTTTAAAACCAGCAGTTTCAGTGGAGTGCAGGTCAAATTATTGGTGGTAAGGTAAACTTTTCTGTCTGTCTCAAGATTTTTTAAATTCCAACCAAATAATTTGTCAGTTCGATAATGCAATTCTGGAGCTTGTGAATGGTCGAAGGACTGTCTTGAAACCAGTCACAGGAAAGAGTCGTGGCATATCGCTGATCAAATCTCCTCTCACCTCAATATTTCTTTGCATTCAGTGCATTTCAGCATACTTAGAAAATTAAAGCTAACCTCTCCCAGCAGGAGGTTTACGTTCACTCCGGGCAATTTAATTCAACTAAAACATGACTTTTCTGCAATTGCTGGCTCCCTCAAAATTATCAGAGCAAGCAATTAATTTGCTGTAAGTCAGTAATGTATTTGTTTTCTCTTCAACTAACACTTCTAATTCCAATACCTCAAACATTGTTTCGTGTTTGAGGTGCTCTCCCATATTCTCCATGGTAAAAACCTTCAAAGCTACGGAAAGCACAAAACAGTCTTTTGACTATGGCAGTTATCACCATTTTCACACCTGTTGCCAACAGCACAGGCAATCTGCTACAGGTTATTTAGCGTACACTAATTGGGAGGTGAGTAAATGACCACAGAATTAAATATATTGTAAATCGTCATTTTTATCACATCCCCCTTTACAATGCCTGCAATCTGTTAGACGAGAGCAAACACGGAATTTAGCTCCCACTTTTTGGGACCTTAGTAAATGAGGCCCAAAGTGGGCAGCGTACATATGAAAACACAGAAGCAGTACCTTGGGAAATATCTACCATTCCAAACCACACTCTGGTCCAGTTTCCAGCAGATTCATTCAAGGAGAAATGAAAACAAAACTGCTACCACTGCTAATTGGGTCATATTTCATCTCACATGCAAGGCTGACCTAATGATATTGAAACACATGCACGACTGTAATGTTTTTACTGTAACCTAGTCCTCTAAGCACCCCAAAAAAAGGGGGTTTTACTTAAATATGCTCAAAAACAGCTTCATCTAAAATAAATAATATATTTTCTGAAATCTGTGCAACAGTTGGTGGGAAAGTTACATATCAGCTTCAGATTGCTCTTTCCCTCAACCTGCTTCTGTCCATCATTTACAGTATATCTGTTTATATATTTACATAATGTGTGTGTGAGAGCCTGGACAGTGGATCAACAGGTCATTGAATGGCTTTCTGTTAGTTTTCCATCCTAATGCCCACATTTACCTTTTGGAGCCTGTAATTTCAACCGGCCCTGCACGCACGTGCACACACACACACACACACACACACACACACACACACACACACACACACACACACACACACACACACACAGAGAAAACTGCTTGCATGAGAATGGTAGCAAACAGAGACAAGTTTATTGGTCAAAGGTCTGACAAGTTAATTTGCAATACTTTGAATGAGCCATTCAATCCAGACAAAAAGAGGGACAATTAAGAGTGACTACTATCAGAATAACTTTTAAAATGTATAATGCACCAAGAGACACATACACTTGAGGCAAGATCGAGTCTGCAGGTTTTATCAGAATGCCTTTTGCGTCGACAAGAGCCCCAATTTCCCATTAACCATGCAAATCCAACGTGAGGGTTTTGTTTGTCGAAATGAAAGGAAGAAGCTTAAAGTCTGAGTGGATCAAGGCAACACTTGCCCTCACTGCTTCCACGCCTAACCAGTATCATTTTATTCAGAGGTTTTCTTGTCTCAGTACAGTACAGTGCACCCATAACATACTGTACATCTATGGCAAGATGCTGTTATACTACCGCATAATGTGAAAGAGGAATTTGGCGAATAAGCACTAAACAATATCTCACACACACACACACACACGCACACACACACACACACACACACACACACACACGCACACACACACACACAAAATGAAAGCACACGCTGCCTACAAAATCATTGGATTTGCATCTCATTTTAGTGTGTGTGTGTGTGTGTGTGTGTGTGCACACGCCTAAATGTGTGCACTACTTTTAGTGTGGGGGATTTTTTTTTAACATACTTGTGTGAATACCTTGGTGTCACACAATGGGGTCCCTTGCTCTCTGCAAACGCTTGCACCATTGCAATAGGGAGCAGATTTAGATGCGCGGTGACAGCTTAATAAACTGGATGTCTTTGGCCGCCTCCTTCTGCAAGGGGAGGTGCGTGGGTGAGATGCTCACGATGCATCAATAGGAGGAGGATCTTTCTCTGGTGGGGCTCCGGGCTGCACAATGCCCACAGTGGCTGACCTACAAAATGGTAGTCAAAATAGGGCCTTATGTTTTAGGGCTGAAAGGGAGGAGAGGTCTGATTAGTGGGTTAGGAACAGTTCAGTGGCTCTGTAAGGCTCCATAAGAACTGCTCACTGCAGTTTGAATAGGCCTGCTGGTATGGTAAACAAGCCGAATAGCAACTCAAAGCAACGGGCGAGGAGCGATAGCTCAAAGTGGGAGGGGAAACACTTGTTCGGGTTCAGGGAACCCTCACAGGCGTGATGTAAGGGCCACGGGTCTTGATTCAAAGCCTCACTGAGCAGGACGCTCGGCATCCCCGCAAAGATATTAAACTCTTTCTAATCCACAGATGACGTCCTATTGCATGGTTTTGAAGTAGTACGATCGTTAAAATCTGGCACGAAGTAAACTGAGTATTTTTAATTCTTGTGTGTCATAACAGCAATAACTCTCACAACAAAAACTTGACACTGTGATTTCACTTTAAGTCAATTTATAAGTAAATTGAAACAAGATCATCATCATTTTAATACTCATACTTTTGAGATTTTTGGGGTGTGCTGTGAAACTTTTCAAAAGTAAAAGGGTCTCTTGGCTCAGTAAGGTTGGGCAACTGAAAAATGCCATCAATTTGTAAATTCCACATAAAACGACCTCTTTCCTCTTCTCTTTCCATACCTTGCCTCTGTGAATTTGATCTCGTTCTGGCATAGCAATTGACCAACTAAAAATGAGACTTTCTCAACTCCCACCCCGTTTTTTTTTCTTTTTTTTTTCTTAGCACAGTCTGAAAATTACTCGTGTAAAGCCGTCTATGCTCCAACACACATGACAAAGTTGTTGCCTCTAAGGTCATTTTATCTCATCAAGGACTGCTGTGCTTTATTTTGGAAAAAAAGTCTTTTTTGGCTTAATTACAAGCAGTCACATGATTGTTTTCTCTGCAGCTGCGCTGTTCTTTTTCTTTCCTGCACTACCTCTCCCCTTTAACAAAGAATCTAAGTGATCATTCACTGCAGTCTAAACAGTGTTGCTTCATCTGTGCTGTTTTATATCCCCTCTAACCATTTTACCAGATCTTCTTTTCCCATCCAAGAGCCTTTCTTCGATCTCAGAGCTAGTCCTCTGAGCTCAATCATTGTGCTGTGCTCCGGTGTCCAGCAATTATGCTAATGCACAGCGGCGTCCCTGTATGTTTAGCCACAGGCTAGAGGTAACGGACCATTCCCCATTCATCCGCTTAACCCCAATCTAATGCCCCATTAGTGCCACATTGCTATAGTTTGAATGCTAAGGGGGGCTTCTTTTCCCCTCAGTCAGCTTGCAATGTTCTCTGTTCCTTTGGGGGGAAAAAATACATTTTTTTTATGTTCAAATACTAGCAATGAAACTATCTTATTGTTCTGTTTTGTGTTCCCCCAGGATACCGATGCAGTTTACAAACGACATAAAGAAGAGGTACATTTCAGTTTTCTATACTTAGAGTCTATGAATAAGTCATCAAAATGTCGGATTTCATTGTTATACTGTACAGTTTGACAAAAGTGGAAAACGGCCATTTTGATACCCGTCCTCGGTAAACAGTGGTTTGAAGAGCCACAGAAGTATGCCCAGTGTGTTTAGGAGCCAGGAAAATTAAGGAGTCACCGTTACCTCTGAATTTCTAGGCCATTTGGCTCAAAAGTAAGCAAAATGACTGGGGTGGGTCCAGTGTCACATGTCTCAAGAAGGCACACTCACTGAATAGTTGACGTATTTGTATATGGGTCAGTCAATAGTAGAGTTTAGGTTCGGGGTCGAGAATCCACCCAGAGTTTCTGTGGTTGAGGTTAGGTTTCAGGGTTAGGGGAGAGCAACAGAAAACACTTTTACGGGGTCAGGGCTCATGGTAGAAGTGATGTGTCATACAACTTTGTATGTGGCCAGACAAGACTCATCCACACACATCTCCAGCATCAACATGTGGTACTCAGAGCTGGATGTCAAACACCCTCCCCATAGGAATGAATGGGATTTTCACAGGGTTGGGGGTAATTTTTTGCAGCGTAATTAAAAAAAATAAATAAATGAACCATGTTGCTGGACCGCTTCTGTACAGATATACATTGCTTTAGGGGTGATACGTCAATAGTGTTTTCCATAGTGTGTTAGCATTCATTCATGAGTTATGTCGTATGATTAAAAACATGGCCTGTCATTAATTCTCTTTTTGTTTAAATTTAAACTAGGAACATCAATAAACGGGGTGAAGCAAGTTCCTGGCCTCTCTTTTGAAGAATTGTTTGCCATATGCTGCCTGTTGAGAAGTTCACTGCGACCATTTAGTACTCCTGAGCTTAAATTTTTGCACATGACCCAAGGCAAAAAAAAATATCGTCCGATTGACAGCTGGAAAAATTGGTCATTTTGGTCACTCATAAGTGTAGGTACCATTGTATTTATATTCTGTACAGCTAAGACAAGTTCATATATCTTGCAGAAGTCTCCACTGATACATTCTGGGAACATTTAGCAAACAATTTGAGAGAATGATTTAAGTCTTTTGGGAGGATGACATGGCCGTCTTTTAATTAGACCGTCAGGGTCTGTTTTTGCTTAATATCCTTGAAGGCTACCTAACACTGTGACAACAATCTTGCGAAGCCTTGGAATTTTTTTTTCTTCCCCCCCCCCCCCAAAGTTCATTATTATTAGATTCCTACAGATTTTCTCATTCTGAGAAAGTCTTTGGCTCATTAAATGAAAATGATGATGATCTTTGTTTGCTACAACAACAGAACAGCGTGGTAATTGCCTTGCTGTTATGAGAAGTACTCAACTCCAAAATAAATCAGGCCATCTTTTTTATTAACCATATGCTCTCTGCATACAGTGTGAATTTGCAAACAACTACAGGAAATATAAAATAAGCACTATTACATTTTTATCTTAATCTGTTACAATGATAAAGGTTCTGATGTTTATATTATTATTATAACTTTATCATTATCCAGAAAAGGAAACGAATGCAGCCTCGTGCCATGAAAGAACAGTCGAAAGTTGTATTTGATATTGGAAATGTTTCCAAAATACCTAACCTACTCTGAGAAAATCACAATCAAACACATTGTTTTAACCTGTTGTCACCCATGCATGACACTGTCACATCTTCAAACGTTCATTATACTCAATAGATCCTGTCCAGGGGAATTCAACTTGCATTTTTTTGTCCAATGCTGTCCGATCCAAAGCATAATTCTTGACAGATGAACTACTGCTATCTCAGTCACAATCTGGCTGAAACTTTGGGATATTTAAAACTTGGTCATTGATTTGGCTGACATGCTTAAATGACAAAGCAAGATATTGACAAGCGCTTGTTAAATATCATGAGAGGACAGAACACATTTCTATGTCGAAAAGGTTCAGCGTTTTTCTTCTTTTAGAAATAGTGTTTAGTTCATTCCGATTGGCACCCCAAGGCCCTTGTGAGGATAAACGGATCAGAAAATGGATGGAGGGATGTTTAATTCGGATAAAACTGCTTCTACTGCAGCCTTTAATGTGGTCTTTAGGGGCCATAGTTGTCGCTTCCTAAGTACACCTGCAGCTGCAACTTCCATCTGCTGAACGAATGCATTTTACAAAATATTTGCTATATCCTCTTTGATGCTGAGGCCAGGTATCGTTTTAAAGTTTTGTGAGATAGAGAGATGAAGGAATTAAGAGTATTTTTCTTCATTTTTCAAATGCAGCTATCAAGCGCAGTTATGCAACTCTGCGCGGCCTCGCTTCTTCAGAGTTCATAGGGGTAAAGCTGATCTTACTCGAATGAGCGGAGGTGTTTGTGCATACTTGAAACATGATTTATTTAGCATGCCATAAACAGAGCTGTGGTGGGTGGCAATCTGGATGTAAGCGCTTGGAAAGCGAAATCCATAATACGAAGTAAACTTTCTCTCTGTGTATTCAAAAACTGAAACTTGCAAGGCGGAAAAAAAGATCACAGCAAGACGGAGATTCAAAGCAATCCTTTTTACTTTGTGTTTGGCATCAGATTCCCAGACCCACAGACAAAGAAGAAGCCAAGGCACACTTTAGTCATTGAAACATTGGATGACAGTCTAGACACACATATGCAATACAGATATACCACAAGCGCACGACAGAAAAACTGGGCCAGCGTCCAATAGCTTTGATTTTAAACGATGATTTAAAAAATGTGACGGTATGGAGTTAGAGTGAGATTTTGACAAATGCAGCTGTTTTGCGATGCATAATGAGAATTATAATTGTTCCAAGTACAGTGGAACCCTAAATTGGACATTAATCCATCTATTTTCTGATCGGTTTATCCTCACAAGGGCCGTGGAGGGTGGTGGAGCCTATGCCAGTTGCCTTCGGGTAGTAGGCGGGGACACCCTGAACCGGTAGCCAGCCAATCGCAGGGCACACAGAGATGAACAACCATCGGCGCTCACACTCAAGGGACAATTTACAGTGTTCATGCAAACACACAGGAAGGCCGGAGCCAGGATCAAACCCCGACCTCTGCACTGTGAGGTCAACACACGAACCACTGGCCATTATACATCAAATTAAACAGGAATATATTGTTAGAACATATCATAATCATAAAAGCATTATTAACTGGACAGTTTGTTCTTCCAAACACCGTATTTTCAGCACTATAAGGCGGACCTAAATGAATTAAATTTTCTCAAAGGCCACCTTATAATCCGATGCGCCTTATATATATGGATCAAGATTCTGATTTCTTGGACGTAGTGTTTCAAATGTTCTGTCAAGTGCTTTTTTACAGCTGCAGTGGTTGTGAAAGTTGTATACTGTATAAACAAAGCTCTATTATATTCCCTTTAACGTACCTCCATCTTGTGGACGCATAACACAACCGCAGCCGCTATTATAGCTTCTCCTCTATGTGCCTTATAATGCGGCGCAACATATACAGGTATATGTAAATAGCTTTAGAATACCGTAGGCCATTCATTGATACTATTATTATGATGGTACTATTGCTGCCTGTACTACCAGAGGCAAATTCCTTGTGTGATCTACATAGTTGGCCAATAAAGATGATTCTGATTCTGATTGAAGGTTCACCTTATACTTTGAAGCACATTCCAGTGCGGAAAAAAAAAAAAAAACCTTGTATAAGGAAACATTTAACCAAACAAAGTTGTTGACATGTTTGCCCTTGTTAAAAAACAAACAAAAGGAAAAAAAGTATAAATACTTGAACCATTGTAAAAATAAAACTTTAACAACACAGGAAGTGCGCTGACAGTTGCATATCATCGTGGCTGAGTATAATTAAAAATTTGTCACAGTTTGAAATCCCTAAAGGATACTTTCATATTCCAGCGGCACCCCAACCCCATTAGTATTTGTGTATGAGAGCTACTTTTGAGATGCAGAGGAAATGTGAAAAGAATTTCTGGTCCTTTATTTTGTGATTTAAAACCCTTTGGTTTTAGACGCAGCATTTCAATCTGTAATACAATCTTAGATTCCTATGTATATTTTATATCTGTTATATTGCTCAGAAATTCCCCTCCTGCCTGATATCGCAATATTTCAACTAAAGAGTCACTTGGCAACTGTGTGGAAACATTCTGTCTCTTTGCTGCCTTCTGTTCTGCTTGCCAAAATATAAGCTGTGTTCATAAGAGCAGCTTAAACATACACTCATCAATTAACCACTTCAGACTCCCATATCACCCTGGCTGTCTGCTTCAGCAAGGTATCGTGTGCACACGCACACATGCATGCACGTGCACATGGACTTTACGGACTCATGCACACGAACACAAGCGTAAATGCATCTCCTCACAAGGACGAAGGAGTCTTTTTTGACCATTTCCGTCCTTGTCAGGAGGGGAAAATGAATATGCTCTCTTGTCAAAATACCCTTGAGGAAGAGACGATATAGGGCTTTCTCCAGCTTTGACATGAAACATTTGACTAACCGCTATGACTACCGGTCCACTTAGAATATGCGTTTTTATGTAAATGTCAGTATATTTTGCCACTGATAGCAAATGTGTCACAATAGTGCAATAAGCAATAGATTGAGTATTGTAGGCACTACATTTGTTGATGGCACAGCTGCACTCAAGCATAAGAAGTGTTTCATCTTGATTTGTGTGGCGGTCCAAGCTGCATTTTTTGCGTTTTAAAGGATTTCTGCAAATTGCTCAGTGCTGTTGTGGGCATTTTGTCATACGGGCGGGCGTATCCTTTGACATACATCTCCCCCGGATACGAATTTACTTAAAGCCGAGTAGTGTAAAGCAGTTTTAGTGAATCTGATTGTGGACACCGCAGAGATCGTATTTCATTCATATATATATATGGCAACGCTGTGCTTAACCTGTGGCACTGCAATGAGTGGTGAGAAGGGGTCACACAAGGACACAAGCAATGGGGGTGAAAGGCGGTCTCCAAGTACCCAGTTCATAGAACTGAGATTTCCCTGACACACTTGACATAATGTACCCATGGAGGTCTGCATGCAGTTCATCATAAACTCATCATAAATTTACCGCGTTTCTGCGTGGATTCAAACAGATCAGTTTACTCATCACATGCTAAGGACTGCACTTCCCACATGTTGATTCAAAGGAGATTGGCAGCAAATCAAGTTGACTGTGTTGACGCCTACTATGGCGCAAAATGCCCATTTTTAACTGTAAGAAAAAAAAAAGTCCAGCCCGTCCCTGCGCCATCTAGACTGTGACTTTGGCTCGAATTGCGCTGGGCACAAATAGAAAATTCAGCATTTGGTATGTTTTCTCAAGAACATTCCACAGAATACACGTTAAGTTTTTCATGAATTTGGATTCATAAGCCCCCGCCAACCCTCCGTGCATTTGAGTGAATCAATGCCACCAGTCACTATCCATCCATTCTCTTTATTGTTTATCCACAGGAAGCTGGAGTTTAGGACTGGTTACTCCAAGCAAAAGGCAGGCTACACCTCACTCTGGTCACGAGTCAATCACAGGGCACATATACTGTCGAGATACACAGCAATTCACGCTCCCATATATGCTGTCCTTGAGATGAACCAACACTACCTGCACAGAAGTGAGGTGAGTGCACCATCAGTGTTTCTGCCACCAGCCACTATATGAAGAAATACAATGTGGTTTGCATTGATTTGTCACTGGTTATTGGGTTAGGAAATAGGGAAATAACCATGAACTTTGAACATGGAAACTCTTGAGTGAAAAGCACATGAAAATGTTGAGCTAAATGGAGGCCTGTGTTTATGCTGCAATACCGTGGCATCAAAAGTGATTCATGAATGGAGAAAGTAAGATTTATGCCCAAACCGGCTAGGAGCAATTTGCATCTGTAGAACACAATTCAAAATGAATCATGTCTGCAGCGCCCCATCAGACCCCCCCCCCCCCACCCCCACCAATATAAAGAGCACAGCACGGAGAACCAAAGACATTTGTCTTTCTCTGTTTCTCTACCTCCATTTGTTCCTCCACGCCCTCATTCTTGAAAGCGACCACTACAAGTGTCATGGTGACAGGTGGGAACTATCCATCACTCCCGATAGTAGGCAGTGAAGCCACCCAGTTTACAACACCGCTAAAATGCGGGTGGGCTAAACGATCAACACAATTAGTCTTGTACTGGTGAAAGGATCACAAATGTGTCCAAACAGAGGTAAGGCTACAATTCATGCGCCACTCTTAATACTACAGTCTGGATTCACTTCCCTTTAATAACCTATAAAAAAATTATATAATTTACTAAGTCATGGTTGGAAAAGTGTCCTAAATGCTCCTGCAGCAGTATTTTGGTTCACTCGATAGAACGATGGAAAAGGTAAGGGTAAATATATACAGATATGAGAGAAACTTTTTTTTCTTTTTCTTTAAAATGTGAGGAAAAAGAAAATGGAGCATGTCATCATCGTGGTGTGATTACAACCCAGTAATGAGTCAGGTCTCATTGTGACAGTGTGAGTGGATCATAAAGGAAAAGCTTGTCAACAAGGCTAATGAAATTCTTCAGTTACAGTGGTTGGGTGGGGTGTAGGGATGTTGTGGTCAGCAAGAAAAAAAAATATATATATATGTTATATTTATGAGCTGTCAAAAATTGCAGTCATTTACATAAGTACACAGTTTCCCGTATAAAACTTGGGCTGCCTTCATTTGCCTTGTTTATAAAGTGTGGCATTTTGTCCACCTCATCTTTCTTGTGTTTATGTGTACTGAGCAAAGTCAAGAAATGAAATGATCTTGCGGGTACACCAAAAACACAAGCCATTCGGTGAAGGTGAACGGCCTACCGATTTGCTGATATTACAAATACGGTTTCACTTTGGGAGTAATTGAATCAGCAAAATCAAATTCACATTAGAGGCAATGTAAAAATTCTCTCTTTCACAAATATGACAATGATGCTTGGAATCCAACTGCTTTAAATATGATTCGGCTTACTTCAGGTATCTTCTGGTGTTTACAACTTCTCATGTTCTTTTTTTTCTGTTGAGAGTGACAAAAATGGAAAGAAAAGGCAAAATGTAAATTATTTGATGCTTGCTGAGCTGAGCACCCGTCCGGTAAATGCACAATGGTGGTTTGAACTTCAAAGATTTAGCTTTTAGTCACTTCCATTTGTTCTGCTGCCAAGGAAAAAAAAGCATTCTCTGGGATTCAAGCAAACAACCTGAACAGTCGCTTATGCCATGTTTTAAATGGGCAGTGTGTGAATTCCCATGGAAACATTGAAAATACTTCAATTGGGTTTTCATATTTTTTTGAAGAACATGCATACTACTAATTGTGCTTTCCCTGGTAACATTCAAATTAAAGAGCAAGGATAGTCAAAGACATATTTTGGTGGCTGTAAATGAGGTCATCAGAAATATCGATGTGTGACATGCACTCAACTTTTCCTCTTGGTTGTTGTGGTTCCAATAACAGGGTCTTGTGGATGTGCTTCAGAAAAATGTACATTTGGATGACAGTAGGCCTATGTAAATAAGTACATGAGATGTTTCTGTGTGACTAGTGAAGTGAAGGCTTGGAAGAAAACTAAGTTCTGCTACTTCTTTCGAACTATGATGTCACACAAAATATAAACCACATCGCACGTACACGCTGCGGTAGAAATGCAAGCCTGATCAGAATTTACAGATCACTTGGTGGAAACACGCTCTAGGCATTGAGTCAGACTGCGTACTAGGCTATGTTATAGATTACAATGTTATGGTGAAGGGCAGCACAGTGGTTGACTGGTTAGCGCGTCAGCCTCAAAGTGGGGAGGTGCAGGTTTCGAGTCCGGCTACGGCCTTCCTGTGTGGAGTTTGCATGTTCTCCCCGTGCCTGCGTGGGTTTTCTCTGAGTACTTTGGTTTCCTCCCACATTCCAAAAACATGCAAGGTAGGTTAATGGAACATTCTAAGTGGTCCCTTGGTGTGATTGTGAGGATGAGTGGTTGTTTATCTATGTGTGCCCTGCGACTGGGTGTACCTCACCTACTGCCCAAAGAGGGATAGGCTCCAGCACGCCCGCGACCTTTGTGAATATAAACATATTAGAAAATGGATGGATGGATGTTATAATGATCAAGATAATTATTTGGCATTTTAGATGAGCGACCACAAATTTTTTATGAAAAAAAAGAAAAAGAAATGACTTATAACTTATAGTTATATTCTCAGTTTACTGCCCGAAGACGGCGGGGATAGACTCCAGCAGCCACCGCGACCCTTGTGAGGATAAAGCGAAACAGAATATAGATGGATGGATGGATATTCTCAGCTATGTTTACTGCCAATCTTGTTCACCGAGGTATTAAAGTTTCACCTTCGATCCTCTATTCCACTGTCTCTCGTGTTCTCAGCTGGCAAAGATGGGAACAATCCAGGTACTTACTTCCAGGGAGGTGACCCAGTACAAAGACACAAGACTAAGCTTCTCTCTGGAGACTATGACAAAAGAATGGAAGGCAACACGTGTATTAATTAAACATTTTCTAAATTAGCTGTACCCCTGGTCTCCATGCACTTGCACACAAATTACAGTCCCAATAGGTTTTCTGATTAAAAAAAACACACACACCAGACTGGTCAATTACTGCTGTCCTTTACTCATGAACGATCAGATTGCCGACCTCTGATTTATATGAGGTGCATTCATTAAATGATTCTTATTCATGACCGGGGGGGGGGGGGATATCATGATTGTCGCAGGCATTATATCAAATGACGGATGGAATCACGGGGTCCTGCACCACATCAGCACTTTGATTATAACGCTCATCTGCACATAAGCCTTATTAGGTGTACGACCTCAGTATGGTCACCAGTGCTTACAAAGCTGCCCATCTGCTCGCCACGGTCCCTCAAGATTCGCAGACTTAACAGAAATGACCTGTCATTTCCAGTTCTTCTCCACTTGTTAAGCATCCGAACAACGGGCTTCATTTTATCTGCTATACACAGGTAAGTGTGTGTTTGTGTGTGTTTGCCTTGCTTTTAGTCAGAACAGACAGTTAGGCCCCAAAGTCATTGATCCGAGCCAAGCAGACCTGACCTTCTCATATCTTACAAGCCAACCAAATCAGCAGAATGGCTCCACTGATCTTAGAGACACAATCTCTCTCTCTCTTTCTCTATCTCTTTCACACACACACACATGCGCGCGCGCGCGCGCACACACACACACACACACACACACACACACAATCCATAGATCATCACTCTCTAGATGTCAGATATATCGACAGTTATCAGCATTAAAGTGAAGACAGACCTTCTGAAGAGCAAACCGATTTATGACTGGCGATATCTGTGTGATCGACAGGGTCATGATGCATGACGATAGTGAAAACACTTGAAAAAAATTTCACAAAAAAAAAACAACATAAAATAAAATAAAAATCAAAGGACCCAAATTGGAACATGGCGAGTGCCAGCAAAGTAAGAAGAAAAGAGTGAGAAAGATGATGCATGTTGGAAGCCAGACAGTGTTTTCCCCTCTTGGCAGGTCCTGACTGTGGTTTTGGGTTACACATCGTATACAGAAACAAAAAGAGTTACATTGGATTGGTCAAGTCGCATGTTTTGAAGTACAGCTACAAGAAATTCTCATGGGCTAGAGTTTACAAATAACATAGCTATGGTACAATAAAAACAACAACTATGTACCGGTGTTATTATTGCCTTCTCTCCATCCCAAACGCAGACATTCTTGTAGGATAAGGCACTGAGATGTTGAAACCAGGCAACAGGAGGTCTCCATTTGAACATTTCAAGGTGATTAAGACTTCAATATGGTTACTTTCCCATGACGGGGTCTTAGTGGCTCTACTAAGGTCTTGTTGCCTTTTTGCTCCCAATTTGTCCCAATTTGTCTGGAATCTTAGAAATAACCAAAGCACACTAATAGTGTTTTTTTTAACTGAGTTTCAGCATGCACCAGGGAATTTTCAGTTATCGAAATCTGCATTTTTAATTTATTTTTTAAATCAGCTTGTAATATAATTTGGTCCGTTTCAGAAAAGTCAACAGTCTGTGTCTCTGTCATTTCTTTTAGCCTGGAGCTGTCCTCTTAACCTTTATCAGTTAACCTTGACGTGGTATCATGCTTCAGCCATCACCAAGCAAAAACAGACAAAGGCAATACATCACAGTTTAATAATCATCAATATCCTTTTCAATCCCTTTAATGTATGTCCATCAAGCTTGTTATTGACATTGCCGAGTGAACACTAAAAAGGGCACTCAACAAAACGATAGAGAGGAATCGAACATGCATTCCCGTGTTGAGAACCCAGCAGATCTGCACAAACATGCTCCATGTGGTAGGAATGATCCACCTATGAGGGGTCACTGTTTGTCTGCTATCACCCTGTTTGGACAGGATTCTAACAATCACATTGATCTCAGCCTCACCGGGACAGTTAAATAAGCGGACTGTCTGACTGAGCTGCAACTCACATTTGTTCGGTATTACCTCTTCATGCAAAGATTACCCATTCCATGCTGTCCAAATATTTAGGTGAGCTTTAACATAGCGGCTGATCTCAAACAACACGCTGGTCTGAGTTGAAGAGTGTGTATTTTATTTAGTAGTAGCTGCATTGACCAGAGATCATGAAAAGGCTAATACTGACATCATGAGCCAAAGTCAAATGAAGTGTTTCCGCGATGGTGTGACTAAGATCTAAGATGGACATGTTGGACTGAATGTTGACTACTTTAAATCCACAGTAATTGATGTGGTAGCTAACATTGAGTGGTTTTAGACATTTGCTTACTCTCCATATGATTGTGGCGGACTTTTCTTTTTCGCAAGCTCTTTCATTAACCTTTATGAATCTCAGCAAAACATTTACCCCCAACTGCTCCCCCCCGTACCTCTGGATTCTATATGATTTTTGCTTTTCAAGAGAATGAATTGAGCATAGTTGAAATTGCGCTATCCGAGCAAAACGGTTTAATTTTTTTCCCTGCAACAACGGGTTTTATAAAAATAAAAATGTTCTGTTTGTTGTGCCTACAGACTCACTAAAACAGCATATATTGTAAATGGCTTGTAAATGGCTGAATAATAAGCGTTAAAGTTTAGAATTAGCTTCATAGGGATATGATCGTTTTTGGTAGAAAGTTCATTAATCTATTTATGCGTACAGTATTCTGTATGTTCCAGGCTAAATCACTTAGCATATGTGAGTATAATTTTGTTCCCATTTGTGACAATACAATAAATGAATCAGAGCAGCAGGGGGAAATCCCAACATGTGATACAATTTGTGATTTGTGAAAAGCAACATCAATATCAATCATCACATATTAAAAACAGTCACTGCAACGGTAATCACATAAACCTTGCTTTCATCACCAGTGTTGTAAGAGTAGATGTGTCCAAGGACACATTTTGCCTGGATGAGACTGTAGTATAAACACCAATTCGACATCTCTGCCGCGAATAAGGAATAACACACTTTAGACAAAGTGCTTATGGAGCATTTGGGATTGTGACAACTTCAAAAACCTTCCAGCACAAGCTCTCTCTTTCCAGACAAGACAAAAACATGATTTATTTTGTTGTTGATATTCAGACTTGATTTGCGCTCTTGTATGAGATGTGTGTGGTGGGTTTGTCTGTCTGCTGTCTGCCAATGTTTGTCCTCCATTACTGCCAAGGCACTACCACGATGTCAGCCAAGGTATTGGAAACAAAATCTCATAAATCTATTTCAGTGGTCTCATCCAGAGGCGGGGGCGAAGGGAGGTTGCAGCGCTATGTGGAAATCTAAGTGGCTCCTTAATCAACTGTGGCCTTGTCAAACTCATCATTCTCAGCCTTGAGAACGATCATCGTCATCTTGCAAATGAGCAGACATGTCAACGATAACTGTCTACTACCTATAAATGAAAATACATAACAGAAAATGCGTAAAAAGGCGAGATGCAGCCATTTTGGGTGTAATTAGGAATCACTAATTAGAATGTGTTGAGAGATCCTTGTTTCCCTTCGAGCTATCGGGCCTTTTCATGTTTGTATAATGCATATGCATTGGAGGGGTGGGGAGGGGGCGCAATCATGGTCATATACCCAATTGCACCTACTGGAAAAGTTCACGTCTACCCCAAAAGGCTGAGGAATATGCACTGGCTTGTTCACGCCTGTTGTGTCCTCTGGATGATGAGCAAACACGGTGGCACTGGTGTGAAAGCATGTCATCTCTGGGCCCCGAGCCTGCAAGTGTTGATGTCTGCCAACATCATCAGAATCAGAGCAGATCCCTGAAGACTATCTGGCAGCAATCGTAGTGAATAACCCCCCCTCCCACCCCTCTATAAACCCACCCTCTTTCCTCATCTTAACCAGCAATAATATGATGCCGGATTAATTTTTTGTTCCACTCTGTCAAGCTATGAAGGAGAAGAAAAAAATGCTTAGTGTTCAAAAATAAAGAAATGTTCCATGACATGTTCTTATCGGCCAAAACGAATAGGGGGAGAAAAAAAATCACATTATCTTCAAAAGGGGTTTAAATGTCTGCCCGCTGGTTTGCTCCCCACCTCAAGCTGCACAGGGAATTTCGACAGAGACAGTAATTCGCCGAAGAGCTTAATATTCCGTTCTCAGCTATGTAATATGCAAATTTATGGGGGTCATTCAGAAGTCATATGAAAAAAAAACTTAAACTTAATTCAAGAGGCAGTTTAAGATTTTTCCAAGAAAATCGTTCGGTTATGGATCGGGTTGAATAGAAGTCAAAGTGACAGAGTCCTTGGAGGGCACGCAGGTCCCTGTTGTCCTCACTCAAGAAGACCTCCGTACATTTAGTAGGCCTGGATCCGATGAAACTCTATACCTGGCACATTTACACTCGGTAAATGCATCTCTGCTCTCATTAATTTAATGCAGCTCAACCTACAAATGAGGTGGTGGGATGTGACATCTGAATACAATAAAAATGCAGCGTGTTTGATCTCCCACTGAAGAAAATCCGCACATGCATCTAGTTTTTTTTTTTTTTGCTCTGTGTCAGCCAACGCAAAACCTGTGGAGAAATGATCAGTCACAGCATTCTGATCTATGTCAACATACAATAAATCCATGCAACTGAACACGTTTCACGTGCCAGCTGTATAAAGTCCCATCTCACTACCAAGCTGTCAGCAACAGAAATGCAATTATATGCTGCCTTCGTATGCGTGATCTGTGGCCTATTAAAAAGGATAGGCCTGTTAGAGACCCCGGTGCCTCTGAGAATGGGATATTGATCGATCTCCTTTGGCTCCAGATGTGCCATTGTGTTGTGGCTGCACGCTTTATAAAATCTATTCCGATATCACATGTCCGGTAACAACCTGAGATTGTTGTACCGACGAAGGCTCGACTTTTGCTGAAAAGGCAGCAATAAAGGCTGCGCTCTGGGCCATGCTAATCACCACCAAAGTGGAAGACTTAACCATTTGAAGATGGACAGGACTGAGAGAGAGAGAGATCATGAAGCTATTAACCTCCAAACAAGCTGCCGAGAGCCCAGCAGATGGCAGGGCTGATGGTTAGCATGCTGCCAGGTTGCATTGTGAGCGGAGCAGAATGCCAGCACAGTTAGGGCAGTTGGTGTTAGCACAGTATGTGTGCAATGATGGCAAATAAACCATGTAAACATGTAAATGTCATAATTTTTCATTCACTTTGCAGGACTGAATAAACTTCGGTAGCTTAGCGATACTGCCCGTGTTAATTAAATGGTTTCACAGTTGCCGCCATATTTAAATCATTATTTCAATGTACAGGAATTGTATTGGGTGACTTTAACTCCTTTGCATATCTCTGTCTTTTAGTAGAAGGTGGTCCAAGTGACAGTTTTAAACATTTATAGACTTTCAAGAGAAAGTTTAGGGTTCATTTATGGGTGAATTTTGAAGAACGGTTGGCAGTTATCTCCACTGACAACCACATTTAGGTCAGAAAATGAGACTAAAATATTCATGTTTACAGTAACATAAATTCGGGCTACCTCTATCTGTTGTTGTTGTTTTTTTTTTTAAACGGGGCAGGGGGACTTCACTGAGAACACAGGCCTAAATGTATGGAAATCATCGCTGGAAAAAAAAAAGCATTCCAAATTCACTTTGACCTTGAAGAAAAATGTCAATGTCCAGTGTCATCTTTGGAAGATCCGCTGTCGTTGGCCACCCTTTGTGATCTGTACATGAATCAACCACGTCCACAGACAGTCCGGCTACATTCGGATGGCTGTGCTTTTGGCAATGGATGTGATTCATCTCCATCATTCCGAGATAAATAGGCTGGAATTTTCTAATGCGTTCCAGATTTTAGAATAAACCGAAGTGGAAATTCTAGCAGACAAACAGGGATAGGGAGGATTTAATTTGAAGAACAACATTGTGGTTTATCCCTAATCCTGATTCGACTTGTATTGCTGACTTCTCAACAGTAGATCACTGTTTGTAGGGGTTTATTTTACACTATCATAATATGTCCTGAATTCAGCAATGCATGTGTGCTTAACAGGATACTCTTGTATATTAAAAAAAAAAAAAAAGCAGACATGCCAAACAAAGTGAAGTTCAATCATTTTTTATGCCATTTTAAATTTTGTCGTGCCATTGTTTTATGTGAAAGCGGAGGTCAAAGTCAGGTTACGGGGATTGTTAAGTGTGAGAAAGTTCAAAAAGTAAATTACTTATTTTTCCAAGAGTTCCAAGAGATTCTTCTACAGAGTAATTTGATTGATTTAGTCAGAATGGGGCATACTTTGACTTTGACTGACTTGACTTAAATACCCAAGAGGAGCGAAGTCCTTAAGGCTATTGACAACTATCATCCATTTCACTAGTGGTTTGTTTGGGCGCTCGATCTGAGACATTTCTGCCTCAATTCTTCTTGTCCAGCTCTTCCTGGAGAGATCACATTTCCTTTTCCCATTGGGGATTCCATTTCAGGGCTTGCTGGGCGATTTCTGGCAGGTTTTCTGAGTGTGTGACCAATTCACTTCAGCATTCTCTTTCAAATGTACATGCATTTGACATCCTGTCTGATGACGAATGACGGACCTGCAAAATTTAGCACTTATTTAGCCTTTAGAAGATGTTCTTATGAGACTAGCGTCTTCTTCATTTGGGGGAGTACATTCAATCACCAGTGATGACTGAGTCATCACATATGAATGTAAACCGTCACATTTTTGTTCTGTGATACTTGTGACATCATTCGTCACCTAAAACCTTGCTACTTTGGTGGGCATGATTTAAACAGTGACGCCATTTTCTAATCTCAGAAAACCACATTTTTCAAAAAACAATGTGTCAATTGTGTTACCAGACAAGCCTCATAAACTTCATTTCATTTTTGCGTTCTGTATCATGGAATCTGCTAATTGCAGTTCAGGACTGATTGGTCTGCGTGTACTCTGTCTGCAGCTGATTTTGCTATTCTTCTAGTGCTTCTGCTTACTCTGCCTTTTTATTTCAATTCAGGGAAATTAGATCTTGAGTTCATCATGAAGTCAGCACAGAAATGCAGACAATAGAAGGGAATGGAATATGTTAAAAATATACAAATTATTGTTGAATGCCACACATTCCCGTGGTGGAAAATCCTTCAAGGCAGTTAAGTAGGTTTACCCCCTCGAGTGTCAGGTGGTTGTACACTACGCATTTTTAGGCTTAAATCAGATCAAAGTTGTGGCCAGTGGTTCGCAAAACAACAGCATATTGAAGCCCTCAAATTGTAACATTTCAAAACAAATCATTAAGTTCTTGAAAATTATTGTTTTTTCCACCCAAACCCTGGAAATCAAATGCATGCGTCTTTGTGAACATCATTGCTAGCCCAACCATGACTGACTACAGAACCGGTTTTCCTGTCAAATCTCACAGTTGTCATCTGTGTTCTCTACTTAATGCCATCAATAGATTCATTGTCTTACAATCCCCACCCCCGCATCAACGAATCTCTCATTCACTCTTTCCTGTCCTCTTTCTTACTGTCAAGCAAAACGATGCAAACATAAGAATAGGTTTAGACTAGCTGCTCTGACTTCTTAATTTTTTTGTGAGGCATTTCTCCCGATGGCCTCAAATATTTAATTACAAATTCAGTATTTGTCTGACAGTAATCGTCTTCTTTAAACTCAGACATTTGTGTCTCTGGGCTCGTGCAGGATACCACACACACAAATGGAATGTGCAAAGGTAATAAGAGGTAATGAGTTTTGGGGTCCAGCATGCTGCGGGTCATTGTTGAGGGATTGTAGCAAGCAAATATGATATTGACTTCCGCAAGGAGATTAAGACTGAGGAAGAGGAGTGGGTGCGAGAGATAAAGCAAGCTGGCGGCAGCAGATGAGTTTGCTTGAACTTGGAGGTTAATCTTAAAAGGCAGATACAAAGCACTGAAGGGTGATTAAGGGGAGAAAAAAAACATGTAGGAAGGAGATGGCTGCCTGATTGTTCTTACGGTGCAAGCACACAATCGGTGTTTTAATAAAAAGTTGACCGCCTATTTAGTGAATAGTCAGCTTGGCTAGCCTATTAAATCTGTCAGGTTAAATCAGACTTGTTCTGTTTGGAGAATAATTACTGATGTGTGTTCGAGTCCACAGCCAGTGACTGTTATGAGGCAGGATCTGTTTGATGGCCACTTCTCTGTTTATGCTTGTTATATAACACTGGCTTGATTACTGTTTTATTCCTCGGTTTGACTGGTCTGACCAACTCATCACATTTATGTAACTCAGACATCTGTAGCTTGAAACCAAGAAAAGATGGGTAGGTCCAAGCAAACTTAAAAAAAAAAAAAAACTTATAGTATGTACATAACACCTTGAATTATCTGATCTCCAATTGCCTTTGGGTTTTAGTATAAAATCAGGAAGTTCGCTTACTGAGGTGTACGTTCAGCTCACAGATTCATCTGTTTAAGCCAGTGAGGTAAGAGAGCTACAGCAAGTTGATGGTCACTGGTGATGAATGAATGCAGCAACCGGTCTTTGGGCATTCACAGCAGGTGGAGAGGAGCAGGAGAGGTTTTCGGCCATAAACATCAATTGCAAGAGATAACAAACAGGACACAGATGGATCTTTGTTGGACTGAGGAGTATAATACGGTAAAGAACGGTTGATTCATGTAACTGGGGTACACAAAGGCGTAAATGAAGTCTAAAGTTAAAATAAAGTGGTGACTTTACCTTTTACAAAATGGAGTTCTTTTGTTTTTGTTTTTTTCGGAGAAATGACCTAAAATGTCTTCATGACTACATAAGAGCCCCCCGCCCCCCAAAAAAATCATTCCACCCAGAAAATAAATAAATAATGATCGTGTCTCAAGAGAAAAGCATTGCGTTTTCAAAAATAACTCCCTTTTCTCTCACACGTAACCAAAATCGCCCAGTTTCACAATTTTTCTGTAACATAGGTGAAAGAGTATTTCTGCTTGTCACTGGGATGATGGCCTGTTCACGCAAACGCGGACTATGGCAACAAGATGCAGTATATGTGTGGTATTCACAAGTATTTTGAAAGAAAGAGGGAAAAGAGTGTGAGAAAACTCTTCAAAAAACAAACCAAAATGAGTACAAATACTTTCCACCATTTATTTATGATTTGGCTTGAATACTTTGATGCCATTTTCAGTCACTGCTTTCGGAGTTTGGCCCTCCTCCTTTTCATAATTTTTCTCTTCCTCCTCTTTTGCATGCTGTTAAATCCGAGCTATATCTCAAAGATAGAATTCTGACAGTTAGCACATGTATCTTACGGCAAGATGGTCCCGAGTTAGATTTTGGCCATAGGCCAGGCGCAAGAGAAGTGTGTGTGCGTGTGTGTTTGTGTGTGTCTCTGTGTGTTTGAGTGCCTGAGTGTTGGTTTCCTTTACAAGGTAAGAGACTGAAAGAACACCATCAACGATTAAAGTCGATGTGCCTGCGTATTTCACCACTCACTGTATTTCAGATCGTAATCTTGTAAATGTTTGTGCGCACAGTAAAGTCAGAAGTCACTGATGCTGGAAGCTAAGGAGTGGCTGATTATCTCTGTTCTAATTCACTCCACGGTTGTTTGACGGGATAAGAGTCAGGGATTGGTCAAGTTTTACTTCATCAGGCTCATTCAAGTTTAGCTTAATGGACCTTAATTTCCTTTTATTGTATAGTGAAGTGCTTCAAATTCCATGGCGTCATGGATCTGGCATGAATAAACACTACTTTCTTAGTACAATAAACATCCAATACAAGTACATGATAGGTCGGCAATTTCAACTCAGTTCAGAATCAGTGATGAAAATGGATATAACTGTGACATAACCACAGCTGGTTTGTCAACTGAAAATAGCATCATATGGACATACCATGAGATGGCACCTCAAAAATACTGTCATGATGACATGACAGTGAACTGTGCCACATCTTCTCACAGCTCATGATTGCTCCCCACTTGCCTTTAATTAAAATACATAATCCCATTAACAAGCAGAAATAGGATTAATACCGCCTCTGACTCCAGCTGCTGCTCTGTGATGAGGGTGCATACGGGAGCGTGTGAGAGGTCTACTGAGAACTCAAACATGTCTGCTCCCCTGACACAGAGATATCAGCAGCACCAGAGGCTTGATGTGGGTGAGAGGACGAGAGAGCATGGGAGATCGTAAAGGACGCAGACGCAGGAAGTGCGAATGACGTGCTGAGGAGGACAGGTAATTAGAGCAATAATGCAGCACTATTTACTGTGCCGGAACATCTTTATCCTGTTGTTTTGAATAGTATTTATGAGCATTCTTTAAAAAAAAAAAAAGTTCTCCGACACTATGAAGTCATAAAGTATTGCACAGCACTAAAGTTAGCAAGTGTTCCAATAAGTGCCCTATGGATTATTTAAGATGATCATTGGCCACAATATTCCTCCAATAACAACTGCATGAAACTGCAAAATGTAACACTTGCATCCAACCATGCAGCCACATCCATTTAAGCTTATAATAGTGCAGTGTACAAGGGTTTTTTTTTACTCTGGCCTCACATCAAAATGTTTTGCTCACATCTCGCTTTAGGGATTTTCTGTGAGTCTGTACTTGGCTGAATTCCAACTTTCTCCTTTGACTAAAGCATTGGTTCAATATGTGGAGTTGGTCGCTCTTCTGCATTGTCGAGAAGTTCTTTTCAAGGGTTGGTTGAATGCCGTCAACAAATGTACATGTGTATAAAAAATATCCATACTGGATTATACTCGATGATACTTCAATATTGCACTATTGAAACATACTGTGTATGCTTCAATAGTGCAATACAAGAGTTGTGCCGCTTTCCAGCACTGAAGGGAGTTTGGTGCCTTGCTCATGGGAGGCATCTAACCATGGTCATATTCTGAAATAATCAGGCACAAAAACACCCCTATATTAATCCTGTGCGCCTTAAGCAGTTGGGTCTCCCTACCTTGCTCAATTTAAGGACACTTTTGTTGATGCGGAATGAACCAGTCGCAATTTCCAACTAGCTTTCCCCAGGCCATTCAAGGCCTGAAATACTGTTGGCCACACTGAGACATATAATGAGAGACGTGGGCAAAAAAGGGAGAGTGATTAAACAAGAAATACAGTACCGTTTCTTTTCCCCAGAGGCATCCTCCCTCACTGCCAAGCTAAAGGTGAGAAACAATGACCGTGAAAGGATGACATGCCAACACAACACCTCTATTGTAGCAGCAACAAAAGCTGCCGCTGAGCCGCAAGGATAAGAGAACACGGCAATCGTGGAGCGTTCAATGTTCCAGAGTCGATTATGTTGTTGTTGACTCACAGCGGAGACTCCCAACATCTGTTTTTGTCCTCCAACACACCTCGCACAAGCCACCATTCAACCCGTGTCGCCATCTCTGCTTTGTCATTGTCAAATTAGCTACCTGGACATCGTCTCCATTCGCCGCTGCTGTCACTTGCAAAAATAATGACAGGCAGTCTGAGCTGTGTCTTGCGCTGCTTGTACCCCGGTCAATTATTGTTTTTGTTCATTAAGGTTTGGAGTTGCAAAGTTTTGTGGTGACAGATGGTGAACTGTGTGCAAGCCAACAACAAAAGGTTGGTTTCATTTGGACATTGTTGTTTTACGGTCTAGAATTGTTAAGGGATTTGAGACTCAGACCAAATTGATGTCTAGGAACGGAACTCTGACATATAGCGAGGACAGAATTGACTGAATTTTGTCTGATGTTTTTTTTTTTTAAGCCATCGCAATACATTGAGTACAATAACAAGAATTCTTTTGAGCTCCAGCTTGGCATTGCTCTACGTGTCATCTCTGCTAATCGAGCATGAAATGGAGAATTCGGTAGAATTTATGCCAAGAATCACGAAAGGGAGAATAGATTGGAGCTATATCCAAGTGACCTCGTGTCGCACTTTTACTGGTCAGTATTCCAGCCGTGCACTCGAGCTGTCTGTCGTGTGTGTATTTGTGTCTGCGCACACGTGTGCGCGTGAGTGTGTTTGCACGTGAATGTGTGTGTATGCACTGTCTGTGTCAGGGTTTGAACCAGTGAGTGTTGGGTGCAAAGGACTTGTCTGCATGCTCCCTGTTGGCTTCCCACTGACAAGAGAGTGAAGTGACAAGGCCAAAGCACGGAGACACACACACACACGCACAAAAAGACATTTATTTTACTTTTAATTTGAAACCAGGATGTACAGGCTTTTTCACATAATTTTTGTAATTACATTTATTTGTTTTTAATTCAAAGGACCTGCATGCATCGTACTGCGGTGGTTCACAAAGCCAACTTCCATGCAGTTGAATTCAATCACTGCTTATCTCCCCATTCAAAATCTTGAACATTTGACTGGCGACCAGTCCAAGGTGTGGTCTGCCTTTTGCCCAAGACAGTGGTCATAGTCTTGAGCTCCTGCTAAGATCCTGAACAGGATCATCCGTTCAGAAAATGAATCCATGTACTATGTATTCAGTTTTTCCCTTTTCAGCTTTCAATTTACTCACACTTGGAATGTGTGCACTGCTAATGCCCAACAAAATTTATCCCAATGTAATGAATGGAAAACTACACAATATTTTGGCGGGGTTGTCTGAGGTTTTAGTTTTCTAATTTATTTTAGAAATAATAATGCTAAAATTACACGTACGCTAAACGGGTGGGTTTCTCTGTTTGGAGAGTTTTGTGAAATATTGTATTTTGGTTTCAAAACATTTTGAGTGAAGTATCTCCACAGGATGTCTGGAAAAGTGTGCTGCAACAAGACTCCATTACTTTTTTGAAAGCTTGCTTTGGAAGGAACTGACACAAATGTTGCAGGAAGGGGAAAAAGTCGACTAATGATGTAATTTGTATTTGACTTTTTGTCTGAAATACCAGTCAATTCTCCAGAGACTCGTTGAAATTGCATTAGTAGTGTGCTCCCTCCATTTACAGATGTGGATTCAAGATAAATCACATTTTTTCCCACTGAAATACTGTTCACCAAAGACATTCATTAATTATTCTTTAAGTGTATAAAGATTGACCTCCCCCATAAAATGGATAGCAAACAGACCTGTGGTTTTTTTTTCTCTCCCTAAATTTGCACTTCAACAGCTCTAGTCCAGGACATTTTAGCTAACCATATCTCTCTGCTGTGAAGGAGATAATGGACATAATGCAAAGGTATGGATGTGAAGTAGAAAATGAAATGCATAAGGTGACAGCATAGAAATGCGCCTGGCAAAGCCTTGCTACCAGACTGCATTGCATAACAGTTCATGCATAACACATACCACAAGTTTTGCATATGCACAGCGCACACAATCAGGCAGGAACTCCTCTTGACAAGGACTACAAGCGGTGTATATATACATATATATACACACAGTGTATATGCTATATGTGTGGCTATGCTCTTATGATCACAAAATGTGTGTGTCAGAAAGCGTGCCCTATGCGATGACAAGCTTAATTTCAGCCATCTCGTCTCTTGTCTTTTGATGGACCAAAGCGCAAGTCCATGGATTCACTTCAACACGCTTGTCAAGTTGACGTATGCCGAAGTGTCATCAGAGGGAGGATTAGGATTTGTGGACTCAAGCCTGAGGGTTATTGCAGGATGGCAAAGACACGCTTAGAGCGCATCATATGGGAGTTGATTAAAAAAGATGGGACATGGTTAATCATTTAAAAAAAAAACTACGTTAAAGTCTTTTTCTTAGTCACTTGGCGGTGTCTTTAAGGAACACAGATAACGATGGCATACATAGAGGCCATAAAAAGGACACATGTGCCCAGTAGAGTTGAGGTTTGGGTGAGAGGACGCAGAAACTGCTTGCCAGTCATTAAAAGTGAAGAAACTTCAAAGAGAAACTTGAAAAAAAGGATAATTATGAAACTTTGAGCTGAAATTTGTCCCATTTTTCCATGCAACTGAGATCCAGAACCGTCCTCCCCCGCCTCCCTGTCCTCGGGTTCACTTCGGCGGCTTGTTTTTGCCAAGCTGTCCTCCTCGTTACCTAGCTAATCCCAACCACTGTCAAGATTTAAATGCTGCTTTCAGCGTGTGCCATATTTTCTGCATTCAGCATCATTTCCCTGAGCCTGAGAGACAAGGAGAGAGTGGGAGGAACATCAGACGAGATAAAGAGACACACTTCACGGATTACACACATATACACACATACATATGCCAATACAAATGCGGGAACACATTGTATTAGCCTCTGTTTAATTAGCCTGGTGATTTTTATCAGGGTGATCAGGAGTTCAACACTGTAAAGTTTCTCAAAGATAAAACAGAGTTTGTGTATACGAGAACTCATGAATGCTGAGTAGCACTAATGGAGAAGGAGGAAGAAGAACTGAAGGAGAGGAAAGGAGGATGACAAGAGGATGCTCTCGTTTAATTGCTCACCTGATACTTTGACCTTCTTCCTTATCATTCGCTTTCATCTATTACAGCAGATGAGAAAATTGCCTCTCACAGATGCATCCTACCGAGACAGACTTTATTTGCTAGAATCAGGGGGAGTGTTGATAGCTTGGAGTCTAAGAACTACATCCAAGAGTTTGATCGACTAGTCGCAACTTTTGGTGACACAGCAGGCACCGACCTAACTCATGAATTTGATTGACTTTAGACCACATTTTTGTACATACAGTATTTTTCGGATTATATGTCGCTCCGGAATATAAATCACACCAGCCAAAAAAAATGCATAATTAAGAAAGAAAAATATATAATTAAAGTCGCACTGGAGTATAAGTCGCATTTTTGGGGGGAATTAATTTGATAAAATCCAACACCAAAAACATGTCATCTTGAAAGGCAATATTAATAAAAGAGTTATTCACATAACGCTATCATAAAGAACATTCTAACAAGTTAAACTATCAGTTTCACTCCAAATCACTAAATCCAATGAAATCTTCATCCTCTGTGTCACTTTTAAACAACTCCCCCAACTCACGAGGTAGATGATGCACCGCTTCCTCTTTTACGTCGCTTACATCAGACCCATCGTCGATTTATCAACACAGGCGAGAGCACACTATTGTGGTTTAATGTGAAAATAACATGTGAAATGACATAATTACGTGTTAATAATTTCACACATAAATCGCTCCAGAGCATAAATCGCACCCCCGGCCAAAGTATGAAAAAAAACTGATTTATAGTCCGGAAAATACGGTACTTTTGGAATGATCATTTCAGAAACTGCTTCGTTTTTGGTCATAATTCAGATCCAATTAATGCAACTTCTGATATTGATAAACACGTGATGGCAAACCTTAAGGAAAAAAAAAAGAACAGGACATTATTTTGGGAAAACTGTTCAGTGTTGGCAGAGGAAGATGATGCCACAAAGACACTTTGAATTTAGCGATTCACATCGCCTTTGTCTTTGTCGGTGCAAACTCCTTCTGAAAAACTGGACTGAATTTGCAAAAACATCAAATCGATGATGCCACTTACAATAATGTCACCCATTAAGTATCTATGCGATTAGTCTGATGTCATTGCAGCAATGCTCCAATGTCTGGGGATTTTTGTGCTGCAGAATTTCAGCCACCATATGCGTTAACAAAAGCATTTGGGTCTGTTGCAAAACAAACTTCAGTTCACTGTGTGTTCGTCAAACAAAGGTAATTGATCTTCATGACAGTTGTGGGTTCATATCTGTACATATAGAGCTGGCCATTATCGTTTCACCTACAGTGTCCAGTAAATAAATAATGCCGAACAGCGCACAAGCTATGATTCATTTCAAAAGAAATGCTGGAATAACCTGATCATGAAGCTTTTATTCTGTGTCAGACTTTGGTGCTTCTACGTCATTATTAATCTTGCTCTCAAAAGCAACCAAAGCTTTACCGGACAGTGTGGTCATTGTTACATCGCCTTGGCTCCAAGAGCACTGCAATGTAACACAGACGTGGCGCAGTGTACCTGCTGAATGTCAGGCATCGGTAAAAGTGCAAGACACTGCACTGTACTGCAGTGGTAAAGAAGTCAAGCCATAAAAAGCTCTTAATTAAGCAATCAATCTGCTTCTGAACCCATCATCAAGCTACGATTGCAGGCTTTGGGTGGAGACCAAAAGAATGAGCTCAGAGCTACAAGAAGACTAAATCCTTCATGAGCTGACACATCTGGAGGCACTGGAGTTCTTTTTCTTCCACACTGCGAGGAACCAGCCACCATATAGTTAGTTACTTGCTAGATCAGGATGCTGCCCTGCTTTGTCCAATTGATAGACTCAGTAGCAGCCAATTTTTACTGAATCGAAATTAATTCCCTTTGCTGGTTATTTATGGTACAATGGAACACCCTGATTGGCCCCCGTCAGCAAATTAGATCATTTTGTATCATAATCCTATTCAATTAGGGCAATGACAAGGGAGTGTCCAGTATCTCAGTGAAAGTTTCTTCTTAATACAAGCAAGCATGCGGATAACACAGTTGTATTGTTCCAACTTTTAGCCCTTAAATTACATTGCTGTCCCTGAGGATTTGATCAACAGACATCCCATGTGAAGACAGCAAAAGATATTGGTCAGTCAGCCGTTGTATTTTGATCAAAGGAATTTTCATGGATAATATTTTGGACTCGGTGGTGCTATTGGCTTCCACCCAGATCGTGACGGGTCGACGGGTATAGATAAGGTTTGGAAGTGAGAAGAAGGTGAAATCTTGACAGCAATGGCCCTGCCTTCGAGATTACCCACTTAGTTGTTGACAAAGCCTCCCTTTTAGATGAACAAGACGAAACATTTCTTCTTTGAATAAGAGCAAGGACTGATCCATCTCACAGTATCAATTTACCACCATAAAACTTCACCATTCTTTTTCTTGGCCTGTTCCAATCAGCTCTTTTCCAGAAGGATTTGTGAAACGTGCTATGTGGCGCATAAATTTAGTTTCGTTGGAAACTTAAATGATTCCGTTTTTTTTTTTTTTGGTAGTCCTCAACTAGGATTATTGCAATTGCCCAGTGAGAATTTCCATAATGCGAGTCAGTTTGGTCAATATACAATGGTAATAGGACGTCAGCATTAGAGGAACAAAAGAGTGGGACAATCTGAATATTTTCACAATAACCTAATTCACGTTAGAAACTGTGGATGTTTGTCTTTTAATGACTAAAATAAAACGTGCCATAGAGCGTACACAGAGGGTGAGAGATGGTTTGAAGTTAAGAAAAAAAAATCAACAGCAGCGGGGAAACTTTGATGCGCAGTTCACAAAAAGCATCTTGAAAACTTTAGATTCCTTTCAGAGGGAGAACTGGCACAAAGAGAGATGGGAGAGCTAGCAGAGATGCAGCCAATATGCACCATCTGCTTCCAGCATTCATGCGGTACACACACGCAACACATACACATACTCAATATGTGGTTCACTCTTAAGTTTCCAACAATTTAGGTTTAAATATGACAATCCCTACATGCGCATGCCATTTTCTGATATGATTTGTCTTTTTACTCTTCTGTCTTGTACAAGCCAAGCCAGCGGTTGTGAATGATACCACCTATCTGGCACATGATTGGTTGAAACTGTGAGGCAAGGGGAGAGACCACCCACCGACAACAAAAGCAACGATTGGATACAGTCCAGTGGTTTGTCATAATCCCGAATCAACGACATCAACTTTTGTTCTTGAAGGGTGCCTGGGCTCGTAACGACATTGAAACTGATATTGGACAGTCGTGAGAATGTTTTGCTTCATCACAAACTTATTTTTACTAAATTTTTTTCTTTACATTTGTGATGTGGCTGTGAGCTTTTGTTGAATGTCACAAAATCCAAGCCTACTTGCTGTACATGTGCAGAGCTCCGTTTACACGTATGGATGAGTGGCTAGGCGGCGTGGCCAGTTTGCTGAGACCAGGACTCTGCTTTGTGTCAAGAAAGGTTGTGTGAAGGTGGAGGACAGATTAAAGCACTTCAAAGGAACACTCATTTCTAAGATGTCTGATGCAAAAGCCGCTTTGTAAAAATGGACAGCTAGCACTCAAAATAAATAAATAAATAAATAAAAATATGAGCCCACTTGACTGCACTCTCACTTGTTAGTTCTATGGAATAATCCGGAGAGAGGTGGATTCAACAAGGGAAGACACAGATAAGGCTTTTACAAAAAAAAAAAAAAAAAAAAAAACCAACAACAACAAATACAAAAACGCAAAAAAATAAAAAAAATCAAAGAAAATGCAACAAAAGACACTGGTAACAAAGACCCATAAAATAATGAAACAAAACAATAACACTTGCAAAAGTTAAGGATGAATAGTGAATACAAACAAATAGCTTGTCACAAAAGGACAAGTAAATCAATGCATGACAATACTTTTAACCCGAGGAAATAAGAATAAGGAAATGCCGACAAGAAAATACAAGAAACGCAGAGAGAAGCAATGAGGTAGTGATGGGTCCAGCAACACCGATGCATTGACACATGCGCCGGGCTCACAGGGTAAACCACGTGTCGATGCATGTGCTGGCTCATTACGTCACGTGATTGACACGTGAACTGCGTTGACACAGTCCAGGCTTCTAATTGACACACCGGCTGCGTTGAAACAGTCCAGGCTGCTAATTGACACATCGACTGTGTTGACACAGTCCAGGCTGCTAATTGACACATCGGCTGCGTTGACACAGTCCAGGCTGCTAATTGACACGTGAACTGCACCGGTGCAGTTTAGACTGCATCGGCTGCTTGGCACAGTACAGGCTGCGCCACTTAGTCCAGGGGGCGTCGACTCAGTGCAGAGGGCGTTGACGCAGCAAAAGCCCGCCACACAGTGTTTATAAGGAACACCTGCCGAAACAAGCCAGACCTCACTCACGCTCGCTTGTCGAAGCTCGTGTCAGTGCAGACTTCGTGTTCGTGCCTTGCCTTCCTTGCCGATTATGGAGCAGAGACGCAAATCATCCGCCGTGTGGGACCATTTTGATGTCCCGGAGAATAAGGTATTATTTATTTATTTATTCAAATCGCCTTCTGTCGCCGAGAGCCTCTCGGCGAGAGGCACTCGCCGAGTGCCTCTCAGATTATTGACATGTGTTGTACCATTCTAATCCGAATACATTTCAAGGTAACTCTCAGTTACTTCTTATTCACATTTCATTACAGGTGAAATGTCGAATTTGCCGGGTCGAATTGTCATACACCAACAGAAGCACCTCCACCATGCTGAGGCATTATCGGGCCAAGCATGAGAATGAAGTTCGCGATACACCCGGTATTACGCCAGGCATACAAACGTTCACTCATCTTTTCACGGTTGCTATGTTGATGATTTAATTGACAATCAGTAATTATTATTGGTTGACTCTCCACTCCATGTTTGACAATCAAGGTTCCAGGAAGCAGCTGTACTGGAAGGACCAACACACTTTCCCAAACCTCTCCCACCTCGCAAAGGAGTTCCTTTGTACGCCAGCCACATCCGTCCCTTGTGAGCGTGTGTTCTCCACAGCAGGAGAAATCGCTTGTAAAAGACGCAACAGGCTGAAGTTTAAAACATTGGAGCATCTTATTTTTCTCAATAAAAATGTGAAATCAAAGCCCACAAGCATCCTCATTCAAATGATCTTCACATTATTTGAACACATTGAATGTTGCAAAATGAATGCATGGATGTGAATGATATTGTATACACTTCATCAAATCGATGAATGACCTTATGAAAATGTCTTGGAACAGTTGTAGATGCAAAACCGTGCTGGCAGCTACATAATAGATAATAAAAGAAAAATATCCCAAACCATAGGGATCCTCCCAAAACTAAGGATGTGCTGAATAAGAAATCCTTGTACACACTTTTATTACTTCCATATTTGACCTATTGTGTGGAAATATGGGGAAATGCCAGTAAAACACTGTTTTAAAACTACAATACAAAGCAATCGGAACAATCACTGGCTCCAAATAGACGGAACCCACAAATCCACTGTTTATCAAATTAATGAAATCTCATGACCTGGTTGACTTCAAAATCGCCCAATTAATGTACAAAGCACACAACCTCCTTTGCCAAAACATCCAGAAGCTTTTTAAAATTCGAGAAAGTTGTCATAATTTAAGGGGTACTAACCTATACAGAAAAATCCAAAACACGAACAAACATCACGCAAAGGAGTGTATCTGTAATAGGTGTAAATCTGTGGAATGATTCTGAAACGGACCAGTAAAATGAGTAACTCTCTTGCTGAGATTAAAAATGAATTTGAGAGTAGTACAAGACAACTACACAAATCAGAATTAAGCTAATAAATTCGATACACCCATGAAATATAGCAATACATCAGGAATACATTGATGAGATTATTTAATATATTAAACGTAGCATCCATTATGAATATGAGAAAATCGACATATACTTGTGCTCCAATGAGTATGTACTGTATATACAAACCTAAAGTTGTAAAAATGTATAAGTACAGCATACATAAGGGTAAAAGCATTTGTTGATATGTAGACTTTCTTTTCAATTTTGAAAAATGATCAATTCATATATAAGAAGGGGTAGGACTCTAGGGTTTTTTTTACTTCTTTCTACTCCTTTGAACACATATTTGTGATGAAGACTATTTTCTTTTCCTTTTTTTATATCTTACCTTCACTTTTTGCCAATTTATTACCGATTTGTATATTTTATATGTTCAATATACAAAAAAATTATCAGTCGGTAAAGTCTGTAGAGTGGGTTGGATGCTGGGATCTTGAAGGTCCAGCAGGTGGCAGTGGTCAGTGACACAGTATCAGCACAGTATCAACACAGTGTGTCAGTGTGTCGACACGCCTCATGAGGCCTCATGGACCCATCACTACAATGAGGCAAAAATTATGAACATCGAGAAAATTCAGGCACGTGGAGGCTAGAGTCGAAAGCAAGGCTGTGATAATCTGACAACTAGTTGTCGGCCTGGCAGAGTCTTTAAAGGCAGCTGGTAATGAGGCATGATTAGAGACAGGTGTGGCTCATGTGGGAACACTCACTCTCCAGCTGGAGACTGGACAATCAAAGCAAACAGGACAGGATCATGACATCAGTCCACTGATTTTAGCTAGAGATACTTTAGCATCAACGCATCCAGTGCAGCCAAGCATGACCTTGTGATCTGTATATGTATATGTCGGTGTGGGTGTGTGGGTGTATTAGTTTTGTTCGTTTTCTTGCTTGGATTTAAGTCTTTTCTGAAGTACACAGAAACCATTTAATTCAATTTAAATAAAATACATTCCGAGTGACACCAGCCTCACAGTGCAGAGATGCAGGGCCTGATTCCGGCTCTGGCCTTGCTGTGTGGAGTTTGCATTCCTTCCTCATGCCTGTGTGATGTTTTTCTGGGTACTCCAACAAAAACATGCCTGGCACACATCAAAATGGTCCCTTGGTGTGAGTGTGAGTTCGGATGGTTATATGTCTATGTGTGCCCTGCGATTGGCTGGCAACCAGTTCAGGGTGTACCTCGACTACTTCCCAAAGACAGCTGGGATAGGCTCCAGCACACCTGCGACCCATGTGAAGATAAAGTGGTTCAGAAAATGGATAGATAGATTCCCGAGCCTTTTATAAATCATTAAAATGCTGACACTCATAGTTGGATATGTTATCATCACCTTCATGCTAATTGGGCTTTATCAATCATGTGTTGAATGTGGATTTAAAAAGTTTAAATCCACTTTAATGGGACGGACGGGAAGTTTAGCATCTAATTTTTATTCTATTTTAAGTACCTTTACTAAGGATAAAAGCACAGTTTGTGTGTCAGTTAGCAGTATATTTTCCAAAACTGCTTTCAATGCTTTCCCGTGGTTAATAGGTGGCAGATTTGCATACTAAGAACCAATTTCCTTCAATAACTGCTGCCGAAGACAGCTGGGAGAGACTCAGCATGTCTGTGAGGATAAGCGGATTGGATAATGGGTGCAAGAATCTAATCGATCTTTCAACAACGGCCTGTCATGGCTTTTAAACGAACATTATTTATAAGTCACAGTATTTATTATATATGTGATTATATGTTGCACACTCAGTATCAGAATCAGAATCAGAATCATCTTTATTGGCCAAGTATGTAGAACACACAAGGAATTTGTCTCCGGTATTACACGCTCCATCTGAGATGGGAGGCTCCTCAATGTGGGATCCCTTCTTACCCAAATGATTTTCCTGGAAGTTCTTCCTTGCCTGGTTGGTGGATTTGGACATTTTTCCGCTCTCCTTTCATCCTCATTGTTACTTTATTATTGTGAAAATTTAAGATTTGCCCTCTCATATCAGAGTGCGAACAAGTGGTGGCGTTTAATCTTGATCCAGGTTTTCTTCTGCTTGCTACGAAACATGTAATAAGAACCTACACGTGGATTAAAACTGATGAGTTTCGAATTAGATATGAGTGTCTAAGTGTGTTCAATGTACGTTTCCATGTTACATTTAAATTGCTGCCAAATGCGCAATCTGGATCAAATATGAGTGAAACTTGGCTTAACATCACAGCTTCTGACCCGGCATACAAAAAGAACATTCCGTTCAAAACTCAATTGACAGACAGATGCATGTCTTCTTCGCTCATCATAAAAGACAGCTTTATTTTTTCTTTTTATTTATTTAAATACACATTCAAAAGTTTTCTTTGCCTCATTAATTCGTGGATTTTCTGTAAAGTTTGATGGGCACATTTGGCCTCCATGTTGTCATTACGATTAACGTTAGCATTAATTACTTGGAAATAAATAGCACTGCACTGAGCGATTGAAATCATTTTTGATATAATGTTAATAAAGACCCAATTGACAGTGGAACCAAAAGGTCTGCACACCCAAGGGTGATTCTAGGATGACAGGTTTACGGGTGCTGACCAAGCATGTTAAATTTCACTGCTCTGTAGATTTTAATGCAATTGCAGTCCCACAATTATGAAAGAAAGAAGAGAAAGAAAAATAAATTAACAAAAAGTGAGAAAAGTCTGACTAAACCATCGTATATGATCGAGAGAAATGATTTGGAATCACAACAGAAACATTTTGCAATTCATTTTTGGGGGATGATGACTCATTTTAAAATAGACCAGTAGTGCTGTATTTTTGTCTATGACTGTCTTCATTGTGTTCCATCGTATCCATTTACTGCCTTTCATGCCTTTTCCCCTCTTGAAACAATTTATTCTTTTTAAAAAATATTGGATATGTTTATACTCAGCTTGGTCTCATTTTTATAATGTCACAAAAACCTGTCAATAAGGATGTGCCCATATTTTTTTTAAATTTCCACTGTGTACCAAAGCAGATAAAAACAAAACTCTATTTTCCGATATGTAGATTGTAACACGTGTGCATGTGTGCATGTGTGTGTGTGTGTGTGTGTGTGTGTGTCACACCATGGACCAGGAAACCTTTGACTGTTTTGCTTAAATATGGACAGAGCTGGGGGATTAATTTAAAATATTACTTAAGAGCTGAGAAATCCATCTAGATGAACATGAAATGGCACACAGAACTGCACTCATATACTGTACTTACCGGTATATTTAAAAAAAAAAAAAAACAGTAGTCTGATTAATGTGAGTAGGTGCTGCAGTCAGGTGACTGATTCGCTTCCAAGGTGGGCCACAGCTGTAATTTCAGTAGCCAAGACAAACCTTCAGAAATCATCTGCGAAAGTAGGTTTTTATGTAAATGAGAAAATAACTTAAAGAGATGTAGCGATATGTTGCATATGTGCTCAGCAAAAGCAAACACTCAACTGCAGAGCCCAATATTACACTGTGTGTAATACTGACTATTAAAAAGATCTTTCACTGATAGTACGCCACTTGCATCTGCATTCAACTTTGCATGACATGACACACAGGTGACATGACATATAGCAAGATTTTAACTAAGCTATGATCCACTTATTCTGGGACTTCCGAGTATTGTTATGCATTCTTTTTTAAATGTGACCTTGACATGAAGTCAGATGTTACAAAATGGCAACGTTGAAGCAAGCTTGATGTTGACCAGAACCTTGGAATTCTGTGTTTTTGCATATGGATTCCATTGGAGGGCTTCTTGACATTCGTGTTGTGTTTATCCAAATAGATTCAATTTCTGCCAGCTCCTCTCTTCCTGTTTCATGCTTTGCCTTTTTGGCCGCAATAACTGGAAACTTCATAGTGGGGTAACCTATCCCGTCTAACTTAGGAAAGCTCCTATAATGACTGCTAAGGCCACAAAAAAAAGAAAAAAACTCTCCACAGGACCAGAAAATTATTCTTTCAGTCTGCTCTAAAAGTGAATCATACGAAGGAAGTGAACCTTTAAACCTATTTTGGTGGTGAATAGATTCTTGAACGGAAAGCTTAAAACCAAAAGAAATCCAGCCACATCCAGAACTATAGGACATCTTATTGTTTGTTTGTTTTTAGCATTTTAAAGTAATTTGTCCCAGAAAAAAAAAATACTCTGGAAACATATGACTCAGCATTGAAGAAATGTATAAAAAGAGTACCGTCATCTTCTTCGTATTCAATAACTTAGTTTTTCACTTCAGTGTGCATGCATGTGTGTATGAATGCACAAGTGTGTTTGCATGTGTATACATTTCAAAGTGAAGTGGTGCTTCCCCGTCCCGTATTAGGGGTGTAAAATGCTGTAAATGGCTTTTTACCATTGCTGCCTCAGCACTACTATCTGCTCAGATGATTACAGAGTGAATAAGCGCAACGCATAGCTCATTCGGAGCAGGCAGATTAGCACAAATATAGAACTGCACAGAGATTCACTATTTCCAAAAGGCACACAGATCCTGCCATGGGTGTGATCATACGCTTGCAGAGTAGTTTAATCCTTTCAAGCTGCACCTGCCTTTTTATTAAACACAGGGGCAACCCCCCCCCCCCCCCCCACACACACGTATCACACATAATGTTCAAATTAAACAATTATTTTATTCAGGTATCTTTTGAAGAGTGACTCATATGTGGAATTCATGCTGACGTTCTAAACAGGACACATTGGAATAAATATCGATTAAAAGACAGGAAACGTCATCGGTGGCAATGTACCCACAGTAGTTTTACAATCCATATGTTCAATTTTACACATCGAGGTTTTGTCATGGTAAATGTACCAGAGAACCTAGAATTTTTGGTACACCAATAAAACTACTGCACTTTTAATTAAGCACTTTATGTAGTCTATTTTTAACAAGGCAGTACTGACAAATTGCTCTGTCAACGATCAAGTAATAAAAAAGGAAAACATACATTTAAAGTTAAATAAACAAACAAAATCTAAAAAAAATCAGTGAATAAAATTAGGAATTGCTCCAAAAGGTTGTCTAATAAACCTTTTTTTTTTTTTAAAGGAGATTTTGTATTATTCACTGACTCTGTGGATTTGATTTCCTTAGGCAGCTCATTTCCAAAGGTCGGGGCTGTGACTGCAAACGTTTTGACACCTCTTGTTTTCAGCCGCGCCTCTGGAAGAGACCTTCACTGTGGGTCACTTGTGACAAAGAAGTCACAATTATATCTTCGAGGGAGGCCGTGGATGGCGTGCCTGAGAAGTCAGCAACTGATCACGGAAACAGTTCTAAAGACTTCTGGGATAAAATATGAAGGGTTTGTTTCCACAAGACCGATTTTCAATCACAACACACAAGCTGTCGTTTTGTCCCACTTGTTTAGTCGATGCTGGCATGTATATGTATTTCCTTTAGCGGCGACATTCACCTGAGAACAGTGTTTCTTGACCTTCTTAGGTACCAAATCCAACCAGTTAATATGCACATTCACCAAACCCTGAGTGAAAAATAATTATGTATATATTTTTTTTTACAAATTGAAGATATTAAAAAATGCATTTATTTCAAACAAAAAATAAAGTAAATAAGAGATAAGAATACTTTTTTTAAAAAAATTGTACGACGTACTATCACGACAGTCACTACTAAGCGAAGTAAATTTCCCTCAGCACTGATTGGACAAGCAATGTCATGTGATCATCTGCAGCCAGTGATGGCCAAGCAGTCGTGTCATAACTAATTGCCATGTTGAGTCGGGTGTGTCTTACCCTCGATGGCAGAGACTCCGTCGAACCCCTGAGACCGATTCACCGGAGCTCTCGGGTTCGATCAAGCCCAGGTTAAGAACCACTGCCCTAGAATGTCCGTACACAAGATTCACAAAAAATGAACTTGCTCACGCAACTCCAGCGAAGCAAAGATTTAATGTGAGTCTCATTACACACACTTTCTAAACCAACAGAGTAAGCGTCTTAAAACAATCATAGAAAAAAAATTCAATGAATTCTTACGTTTTGGTTTTTAACATTTCTTTTATTTACATAATCTTCATGCGCATTGCATTTCAATGGAATCACAAGCATAGTGCTAATGTTGAAACGACATACAGTATATGTCACATTGACTCAGTAAATCGAATTCTTAGAGGAAAAAATTTGCCTCATTTTTTTAACAATATGTCCATTATGTATTTTTTTCAAGTGTTACTTGGTATAAAAAGTTTGAGAACCACCGCTCTCAGTCTTTTATTATTTTTGTCATCCGTCCTCTGTTTTTAAAGAATTCTGCAGCACTTTCGTTAACCCTGTTGTTTTTAATTATCCTATATAAATTGGATTGGGTTGCATTGGATTGAAAAATGATTCACAACCAGATCATATCCCGAACACCACTAAGTAACCAATTCTTCAACACAACCTGAAATGAGTTTCATTTCTATGAATATCGGTATTTGATGTATTAACTGTCGGGATAATATGACATAGTTGTTTTCTTTGGCCTCTTACTCACTACCATGATACGCTTAATTTCAAGAAAGTAATTGTAAAACTCACATCAAGTTTCATAAATTTAGTTCCCACAAGTGTAAGTAATACACTTTTTTGAGTTGGTAATTAAGTAGCTAAAATCCCCAGAGTGGAAGTCACTTAAAAGAATTTTTTGAGATGCCCCTTGTCACATTGATGACAACACATCAAAGAATAATTATCCAAAATGTGATTTCAAATGGTTGCAGATGTCACTTTGTATGAAACTGATCCATGGGCCTACATGGTGTCCAGCGTCTGGACCAGCAGGTAAGCAGCACCGGGCTTCTCCTGAGTTAGCGTGCGCATGGCTGGACTGATTCGGTGTGACTGCACGGGTCAGGGGCCAATTCAGGGTCAACCCAGTGTCAAGCGTGTTGTCCAATAAAACAGCGGGACTTCAGAACTGGATCCGGCCAGTATCCTGGCAACAGACAGTGCCCGCCCCCCACCAACCCCCGTCCCCAACCCAGTTCCATGAGAGCCCTGGGCTGGTGTTGATTGAGACTGCAGGGCTCCATTCTCTTGATCAGCTTCCATTCATGTGCTCTTCTAACTTGGCCCAGATGAATTAACTTGGACAATAGAAGCAGGGGGTACTAAAGCATTCACAATGTGCACACAATGGGCAATTAAACAAGATGTTCAGTTTGCACCATTTTGGCTGCAAACAATTCTAATGGCAATTTAATTTTACAGCCCTTCCGTCAAGATCAAGGAATGGAGGAAAAAATAGCTTAGGCTCAATAGTATGTGATCATTATACATGTTTTTGCCATTTTCTTCGAACTAACTCCACTTAGAATGCCTCATGAGGGACAAGTCATCTATTATTAAAGATTTTTTATTAATTGTATTTGTATTTATTTATTTGTATTTATTTATTAATTTTGCAAATGAGGAATCAGCACATCAAAAATGTTAATGCCAAATGTTAAGGGGAAAAAATCCATTTGAATGATCATTTTGCAGTATACCATCTTACTGGATCTGCATGAGTTTTCCTTTTTTTTCTGGCTTTTATGTTAGTGTTCAAAAATATTACATAAGACTGAGAGCCTAAGTGAACAAAAATACAGGTGTGTTTTGCTGCCCCATTACATTTATTATTCAAAATGAATATCTATGTCCAGTTTTAAGAGTCAAACTTTTCCTTTGCAGACTGTAGATGTAGAACCAACATGAAAAGCAGAGCACCATCTACGGGTGTGAAAAACAAGTAATTACAGAATACAACTGTTCCTGTGGTGAAGAAAAATAAATAAATAAATAAAACGCAAGTGTACTAGCAGGTGACATTACGTGACGTCTACACTAAGAGATCCCAACCATTAAAATTGGAAGGCCAGGCCGGCTTCAAAAGCGTAAAAAAATTGTATGGACTGATGAGACAAAGAATCACCTTTACTAGAGTGATGGAAAGGCTAAAACTTAGAGAACATCCATTACAAATTCATCAGTGATACTCAGTGGAGGTCATTTAATGGCTTGGGTTGACATCAAGAAAGGGCCTGTTAATTGTCATTGATAAACAACATGACGGTAGAAGCAACAGGAACTTTGTCTACTGATTTCAAGAAAAATCTAACTAAACTGATCCAAGGTACTGTAATAAATGAAACATTTTTAAATGCCACACTCCAGACTTAAACCCAGAAACCCAGGCAATGCGTAAATTAAGTGGTCCCATTGAACCAATTGACAGAAAGCGCCTTCAGTGATAGCCTGGATAAGCATTGCAAAACACGAATCCAACCTTTGGTGTTGTCAATGGCTCACAGGGTTGTATTTGCAGTACTTTCACTTGCCTAAAAATGTAATATTTCATATAAAAAAATGTAAATAAAATCTAAATTGCATGTTAGATCCATATTGCAATATTGTACCTTTAAATAAAATCTGAACTGTCTGTCTCTTGTCCCATATTTGTGTTTTGATTTTTAAATCCAAATGTTGTCAGTGTACAGCAAACAGAAATAAATATTTTGGGAGAAGGCTGTATACAAGTTATATGAGAGTGCGATAATGTTATCAGTAAATCATGCGCTCAAATAAATAAAATACCTCAAAATCATATCATCATCAAGTGACTGTATTATAATAATATACTGTATGACTTGTTCGCCAGCTGGAAAACAAAGTGATCTGAAATGATGAGGGCTCCGGGACTGAGCAGGATTACATGCATAGCTTAATTTAATAAAGCTCTGTGAACGGTAATAGGACCCCAGTGGAAAATCCACACCTACAACATCATCGGATAGAAATGTCTGCTTGCAGCACGGTGGGCTCTGTGAAATATTTTAAAATACTTGATTCCACTCCAAATAGAAACAAAAAAATGCCTCGATAATTTGAAAAGAAGAAGTCTAAAGTGTCTTGTATTTATCAAAGCTGTATCATTGCATATTATGGGCATTTAAATACATCCAATGACTGAGGATTGTCTTACATAAATGTTCCATTTTTAATGTGTGACTTAAGTGATTAATGTAATTGTAAACTCATGAAAGAAGGCATCCATTTATTCATCCATCCATCCATCCTCGGACAGTAGGCGGGGGACACCCTGAACTGGTTGCGAGCCGATCGCAGGACACACAGAGACAAACAACCATTCACACTCACAGCCACACTTAAGGACGCTTTAGAGTGTTCTATAAAACGACCAAGAATGTTTGTGGAATGTGGGAGGACCCGCAGAAAACCCACACAGGCACTGGGTGAACATGCAAACTCCACACGGGAAGGCCGGAGCCGGAATCAAACCCTGCACCTCTGCATTGTGAGGCCAAAATGACAACCGTGCCACCTAAAAACAAAACCAACAACAACAACAAAAAAAAAAACAATGTGACAATAATTCAAAAATGACTTTACGGATTTATGCTATTGGGTTAAGGATGTATGATGTATATTAACATATTTTCATTGAAAATAACATTTTCAATGAGTCAATCAATAGGACTGCAAATGATTATCTGAAAACATGATTAAGTAATGATTAAATAAATAGACTACGTAGATGAAATATTAAGCTGAAGATTTAAAAAATGAATATTAAACAAGAGTACAAGGGTGGATGTAAAGCTCGTAGTGTAGCTCTGAATAGTCAGCGTTTTTTTCCCCCCTCATTGGTCACATATTGCGATAGTGAAGCATTGACAATAGTTTTAAGTAAAGTCATTTGAAACTAAATCCGGCAGCACGGTGACACATTCATGCATCGTTGTTTTTACTACATGTTATAGTCGGCCGCTTAACAGACAGTCTGTACTTGAAAGATACGTATCCCCATGAGCCCCAAAGAAGCCCCCTGAGCATTGCACTCTGCCTGGATGGCTACACTCATCCATCATGTGGACAATGACCCAAATGACTGTCGTGCGTGCCAAGCATGTGAGCTTTAAGGTATAAGTACAAAGTACAAGTTTAATCAAATATATACGGTATGTGCAGCATGTGTAGCGACATTGCTGGTCTCTACGTGCCATGTGATTGTGTGGCGATCAGGAGATGTGCACCATCTATCGGTAATGGGATAGCTTTAGGCTCATCATCAACACTAATGAGCACAAATGTGCTGAAATTAATGGATACATGTCATGAACAAACTATAATAATATTTAAACATAAGGATACAGGACCAAAAAGTGCATCAATAATACAATGCTTTTCCCCACTGGAGAAGAGTGTGATTAGCTGTGCACAAATAGTTGTCCCCCATGTGGCTCGTAATCCTGACTTGGAACTGTCTAGCATTTGAAACATACTGTGAACTATGAACTCTGGTGATTGGACAAGTTTGACATCTCTCTAAATGTATGTGTGTCCTCTTCCTCACCCTTTTTTTACATCCATCATTCATCCTCCTCTCCACGCATTTGCACCTGACTGAGAATTGCGAACATGGGAATGCACGTGCATGTTCATCACTCGAACATGCATTTTTTTTCATACAAGTGGGTGTGCACATCTTTGAATGTGTCCGTGTGTGTGTGTGTGTGTGTGTCATAATGAAGCCATATGGCCTGTCTGTTAGGCTGCCAGCATTGGGAGCTGCGATGCTGGCAGAGAGTTGTGATGAGACGTGGATGGCATACTTCTTTCTTCTCTTTTGTTGTCTCCTAAACTTCTTTCATTTAGTCTTCTCCTCCTTCTTATTCTCTCCGCTCCTCTTTATTCTTTTCCTATTCCCACCTCCACGCTCCTCAACTTCTCCTCGTACTGCATAAAAGCCCAATATTTCACTCCATTTCCCATTATGCTGTGTTTTTCCCTTCAAACTTTACACCGCTTTATTTTTTTTTAATTCGCTTGCTCCTGTCGTCCATGAGTCCTTGTTATTTTCCCATTTCTCTCTATCCCTCCCAATAAGATTAACGAGTGTGAAGCGATCCATTTCCACATTTTCCTGCGAAGCCTGGAGAGAAGACTGTGGCCTGACCTAAATTTACATGTTAGGGAGGGAATCTAGATGACAGCGCACGGAGGAGGAAGAGAGACAGAGCCAGGGAAGAGGAGGGGGGCCTCTGAGTCCATCGGGGGGCTGTCTACGGAGAGTAAGAACAAATAAACTGTATTTATGTTCAGTGAAAGTTATATGTCACTGTCGTACATTGCTGGATACACCTGCACCATTTGAAAGATGGAATGACATGGGAATTTTTTTTCCTTTACAAAAATGATCTGAATGGTCACTTCTTGTTAACGTATTCAGGTAAATTTCCTGCCTTGCAGTTGCAGTTAGAAATCATGTAGAACTGAAATGCATCATTTATAATATTTTGCTCCTTTCACGTAGAATATTTGGAAATGTAGGTTGCGGTGCAGTTGCATTGTCGTGGACAAAATATTGGCAGTGATCATTTAAAAATGTTTTTAAAAGTATTTATTTACACGCTTCTCTCTCTCTCTCTGTATGTATATATATACACACACAAACACACACACACATTAGGAAAAAAATCAAAATGAATTTTTGAAGAGTAAGGAGAAAGTGAATTAATAATATTCTTTTTAATAATTTGAAATGAGAGCGAATAATGATTCAGTTTTTAAAATACAATTTCAATTATAAGATCAAGCACGCAGGTACAAATACTCACACGTAAATTAAAACAAAAACAAATCTCAAAAAGTTGGAAATTAAGTTTCAATTATTCCGTTTTCAGAAGAAACCAAAGGTGTTTGCCCAATCGTAATTATTATCCTCAATTTAAGGTACATGTTATAATATATTGATAATCTTATGTTCAGGCAAAATCTTTTTATCTGTACATTCCCCCACTGTGGGATTGATCAAAAATACTCCTTTCACCAGTCACAAAATTCCTTTTACCATCTTTTACAGGCTTGTGATTGGCGGATTTAACATCCGGTTCCCGTTATATAATGACGTTAACCAATGTTAAAACTCCATGTGGCCTGTTTGTGATTTTCCCCTCCTGCTAATGATATGAACACATCTACGACTGACATGATGACTTCCTTTCGGTTTCATTTATGTATTTATTTGTTAATTTTAGCAAGCTTTGGTTAGGGCAAGGATCACATTTATGTTTTAAATTTATTTAAAACATAAAACATTTATTATGTTACAATACATGTTGATTTATATTGAATAATTTATTTATGTGTTTTTATATTTCTTTATTTCTTTTACATAATTGAATGGAATTGTCCAAATAGCAACAACAACTTCTACGGAAAACTAGATGGTGACAATTGATATCAAATTCAGCACTACATTAGGAGACTGGATGTGATATTTTATTGACGCTTTGAAAGTGTTTTTCTTGGACAGAAAAAAAAATGAAGTAAATGAAGTACTTGTGTTTGCTTTCAAAAACAAATGCATTTTCCACTGCGGGATTAATAAGCATTTTAGCTAGCCAACACCCGATATTGGACAATTTTGGTAATCCGAGATAAGTGTTTGAAATCTGACCTAAAAGTTGAGGATCGTTTAAAATTTGCCCTCATATATGATGGTGTGTTATTGTGAACAAGATGAGAATAAATTAGCCTTATTTTTTAACTTTATCTCAGAATTCTCTGCGATTTTGTTTTTAATCTTCACGTAAATCTTTCCCTAGTTGTCTATTTTTGTCTGCCATGTGTCCTCTGCAGGGAGCAGACCAAGTCAACTCCTTCCGCATGCATGGGCATGTGAGAAAGACTCGATATTCCTTCACTTGCTGAGACACACGAGGGCTACTCAGTTTTGGGCGTGTTTGTGTGAAAACACTCACGCAAGTGCAGGCTCCTCGCTCGCCAAGACCCACGCGAATGACGCCATTTTGGCTGTGCGATGCAGCCGGTAAACACGCAACCGTCGAGATCGTCTCTGTCTGAGCTGAATTCCACTTAGCGTTTGCGTTAATGTGACACATGCCAACGACATCTGCGTGTCCGGGCATGGAGGTTGTAGTGGTGGAGATGGCAGGAGTTACAGGCCTCAATGTTTGCCGGTGTTCCCGTTTGTGGGATGGCAGTAGCTTGCGTGATCGGAACAAAGCAAGAGAGCATGACAGAAAATCCCTCAATACCCGGGCTTTAAAAATGCAGGAGGCCAACGCACGCAGAAGCAAGTAAGGTAAATGTATAAATTATGGACCAAAAAAAGTCTGCTTCAAAAAAGGAGAGATCCCACACATGAGGCAGCAAACTTTATCGCACGACAAGAGCTGCTTGCTGGCGGTGCTTTGCTTTGGCTAAATAATGAGGCAGCAGCTTTTTTTGTTTTGTTTTTTATAGGTGGATCATGTAAAGCGATGCTGGAACACAAAAATGACATTAGGCCTCTTGAGTGTCCACATGGCTGTAGCCAACCAAATTGACTGAGCGATGTACTTTTAAATATTTCATGTTGTGCGTTGTAAACATCAATTATTATTGATTTGAGTAATTGGTATTTACCAATACCAATATACTTAAAATTGGATTTATATTTTCTTTACATCCTGCGACTGAAAATAAAACTTGATGTGATAGATTATTGTCTGATGAATTGGCGGGGCAGGCAGAAATGAATAAATATAGATTGCCATGAGGAATAACAGTATAGTAATAGATTGAATTTGACTAAATTAGTTTTTGATCAGGCCAGCACAAACATTTACACAAACGGAAAAAGGAAAGAAAAAAAAGCAGGAAATGTGACACTATATGTAATCAAGTATTGTATTTAAACAAATGTGCCCATTGTTTTATTTTAATAATATTTATTTTGTTCGCATAATTTTGTCGTCAATTTAAAATCGGTTGTATTAAGCTCATAAATGATCTCTTATGAAGTTTGCCTTCATTTAAAATATGATGTAAGGATATTTTGACCACATTTCTTTTGTTTCTTACAATCGAGCCAAGGAGAGATACCGACGCTCGTTCCTACCGACTGCTGTCAGGCTGATGAATAAAAAATAACAATCATAATAATAATTAAATGATGTGAAGGTAAATTGTAAATAGTACTGCGATTTATCCATTTGTGTTCATATTGTATTTAATTGAAAGATGTTTGTTGTTGTTTTTTTTCTCTTCTTCTTTCTACATACATCCTTGCTGCTGGAGGCTGTAAATTTCCCCATTGTGGGACAAATAAAGGATATCTTATCTTATCTTATCTTATGAGCATAGTTGTAATTAAAGCATATATTTTAAAAATCTTCCTTGAAAATGTCATTGAATCCTTTGAACATTAATATGCCGATTTATATTCCAAACAATCATTCAACCTCATTTATCTTTTGGGTAATGACATCCACCAATTGCTTAATTTGTTCTAGCTGCTATGATATCTATAAAACTATGCAGAATTTTAATTACTCATAAGTTTCGATATCTTTCGTAATGAGTTTCAAGTTTAAAACTGTTCAGATTATCATGAGCCTTTGGAGTGTTTTTTTGGACTAATTGACTTCTTGAAAGATTATCTTACATTGAGTAAGTAAGTTAGGTTTACAAAAGTGTGGTGTAATAAAATCTCAATTATTGATATAAAACTGAATAGAAATTAAATTATTTTATTTAGGTCTGTATGATAAATTGATGTTTATTGTTCAGATTTGCCGTGGTTTACGTGCATTTTTCAGTTTTATAACTTGTCTAATAATTAAAAAAAAAACATTCTGAAGTTACTCCACATATTCACACAAAGTTCCGTCAGACTACCAAATGATGCTGCTGCTTTCCTTTTTAGGCACTCAACGGTAATGTGTCCTTTTGCGTACATGTGCACGTGCAGAAGGAGCGTGTGTTTATGGGTGTGTGTGTGATGGTGTGCGCGCAGTGCGCATGCGCAATCAAAAACTTCCTGGAGTCCTTTTTAAAATGTGCACCAAAGCAGTACTAACACGTCGGCGCACGCTCTGGTCCTTGCAGCGTCATCTCTGGGATTTAGTTGTCGCCTGTCAGTGCTCGGGCAGCATATGAGCATGATAACGCACAATTTGCATGGGAATAAGGTAACATCTATCAGAGGCATAAAACATTTCACTGCCTTTTAAGTGAATGAAACGGACATACGTGATACAAACATCAACTATGTTACAGGACGGTGATACAGAGATTATAATGTATGTAAAAAGTGTTGATGGATAAATGCAGGAAATACTTTATTCATCCTCTGAGAGCTGTAGTTAATTTATTTACGCTTGCAGGCCCGTAGGCTGCCGTGCAAAAACTTTGACGGGTTCTTTGATGTATGGTAAATACAGATTCTATGCAAGAAGGGCGTGGATGGAGCGGCACATGTCTCATGACAAAGGGGACGAGATCCATTGATTCCAACAAGACAGACATTAGAACTGGAGTTTTGGGTAAATACACAATAGCGGCTCCGGCCGACCTTTTTAAGGGTGCGAGTTGCAAAATATTTGTTTGCTATATGAAAGGTGGTGAATTATTCAGCGATTATTTAATAATGCAGAGAAGTGAAGGCGAGACTCAAAAGCATGGTGCTGAAAACTGCTAAGTCTGCCTGCCTGGAGCCCTCGGCGCAGAGACACAACACGCCATATGCATCGGCCTGATTGTTTCTAATTGGCAGGCAAACTGTTTCTTCACGGTCTTACCACCTTCATCTGCTCATCGTTCGGAGTTGACATCACCCTGTGTATTTTGTGCAGGGAGGAAAATGCATGCCGTATTTTTTTGGGGGGGTTTCTTTTTTACTGTACTTGTGAAGAGGAGCAAGCTCCCACGACGCACACATAATAAACATAAATAACATTCTGTCATTCTAATTATCTTAAACCACGGTTACGGCAATCATGTTCATGTCAGTTTGATGACAACCACGCAACCTAAGAAAGCCCAATCGATATATTACAGCGCACGTCACCACTTCTTAATGCAGCAGTGGGTGGAGACGGCGCCTTTAAATAGACAGTATGCAGAGTGTGTCTATCTTTAGAGCTTCGAAGCCCCTGACAGAAAGTGAGTGGTGAAGGAAACGACGGGGAACACGGGAAAATGAGAACGAAATTGAGCGGGTTTATTTGTGTTGTGCTGAGCAGGGCGTACTAAGCTGCAGGGTTTGAATCATCCCACATCCGTCATGGAAGCTGGTTGAGGGGGTCAAACTCAGTACTGTGGCGAATGGTTCCGTTATCGCACAGCTTAAAATTCACCGCACTGCTTTTTGTCAAAGACGGTGCAAAACAAGGGCTGGAGGACGACCAAAAATAGAGATGCCCAATTAGAAGCGATCCCAAACCTTTGATGAAATTAACGGGGAAAGGGGCTTGCATAACCGACCCTCTCAGACAACGACAACATGTGCAGACAGCATATGTGAGGCCTGTCCTATTTACAGGAAATGAGTCCTAGCTCAATTTTCTGGTGCTGTGAGAAGAAAGAAAGAAAAAAAATACATAAACAAACTGCAGAAAGTACCTTCCTCAAACAACTCATCTCCTTGAGCTATGCATTAAAGTTGGCCTTTTTTAGGATCTGTCAACAAATCTGCTTTGTGCTATTTATTCCTACATCATAGCCTGTCTATTGCTGCTGCTGCTGCTGCTTGCCAGACATATCTGTAAAAGTCGGTATTTTATAATTAATGGAAAATATGGAATGGCCCCGCTTTGTTGCGATTTCAACTTCCGCTGTTCTGTTGTGACTTTGTACAATCCTTTCAAAGTCAACATTTTAGTCTGTCTATCCCAAAGTATGTTTGAAGTAATTATTCCAAATGATTTGTTGGGGCTAAGGTCAGGGCTTTGTCAGTCAAGTTCTGACAAGTCATCCAACCATGCTTTTAGGAGCCTTGCTTTGTGCAATTAAAACAAAGCCATGATGGAATAGAAAACCGCCCTGCCCATTTTCTCAATGAGCGATCAAGAGAAATGCCTCAAGACCAAGTGGTATTATGTATGGTGATATGTGCCTATGATTTCCAGGTGGACATTCGCCGCTGGAGCCGCTAAACCTAGCCCGAGAATCAAGTTTTTTTGTATGCGGATCGGTTTTGAAATCATCAAATAAAAGGCTCATGCAGTATACAAATCAAGTGTCACCTTCTCATACAAACTCTCGGCTGAAGTTCATGTGAAATATCGTATTGACTGCACTGCATTTACGAGTAAGGGTGTGACCAAGTCGCAATAACCCCAAAAGTAGCAATAAATGACGACACGACTAGAAACAACACCACTGTGACTAGATTAAAATGTTATTTGTACAGACGAGGTATAAAGATTCACAACAGAGTCACTGTTACTTCAACTAGCAACAAAGCATGTGGCTGAATAATCTGCCTTGTTAACTATCCATTGTTATGTACACTTGTCTATGTTCTCACACTTGTTCAGATGAACACTAAACATAATCTTCTATGCACATTCAAATGTAACTTTGATTAAATACAATATGAATATTGTTGGGAGGAATGGTAAACTATTGTAGACTGATACATTTAAGAGTAAAAAAAAAGATTATATTATATATATATATATATATATATATATATATATATATAAATTTCTGAAAAAGTTTTTAAATTAAAGTGGGTTTGTCTGAGTCATGAAAGTCCAGGACCGAGCTAGACACTTGTTTGTTCATTTGACTAAAAAATGGTGACTATTTTGTATCCTACTGAACCAATTGTGTTTACTGTCTTCCTAGACTGCTACCTAAACTCACCATGTAGCACACGGCAACTATGTCCTCACCTAAAAAATCTATTAACATATAATCCCAATAAAACACGGTCCAGGAAAATATCCAACAAACACTACATCGGTGTTCTGCTCTCGTATGCCTCGTCCGTCGGCAGCCACAGCTATAAAAGAAACAACGCGGATAAGAGAAGAAGACTGCAGCAATTAAAGGCTTTAGTCGACAGGGCAGCTCCCCTCCTGCCCCCATGCAGACAGAGGGATTGGGACATAGAGCCTGGGGATTCTTTGGAGCCTCTTCTCATTCTCACCGCATAAGTATGATGGGGGCAGCGGGGGTCTGGCAAGTTGGGGAGAGGGGTGGAGGCCTTTTGAGGGCTCTGTGGAGCCTGCCTAATCAGACAGGACAGTTCCTGCTTATTATAGAACCAAGCCTGGATTATAAAATCAGAATCAAACTGCCGTCTGAGAGGCAGAAGAAAAACTTCACTCTCTTCAATTAATAAACTTCAAGAGGCGTGGCGGTGGAGCAAGTGGCATCACTTTGCATGCAAATATCTGGTGTGCTCTAGTGCATTGTGAAATATAGTCAAATGCTGGCGACATATCAACCCCCCCCCCCCCCAAAAAAAAATCCTGCAGGCCATCAACTGGCTTCATTTAGTTACAAAACACAACCTTACCAATCTGGTCGTTTAGGAGAAATGTGCATGTAACCTCCAGTATCAATATGGGAGTACAATTTAATCAGCCATCCAGGGCAATGAGCTTTTTTTCCACTTGATGTCACCTGCAGGTCGCGGTTGCATTCATACACCTTGTATTTGTCTGTCAACCTGCACCTGGAGTATAGGTGCACCATCTGTGCCTAACGCCCCCATCTGTAGTGTTTATTTACACCTAAACCATATGTTTGGTCACTGTCCTTTTTTCATGAGTGTACACGGGACAACGCTAGTGTAGTTGGTTGGTTGGGTGATCGCTTGGCTGCTTGAGTTGCTAGTCAATCTATCAGTTAGTCTGTCAGTTTTTTTTAAAATCATTATTCAAGCAACAGTTTCAATAGTTTGTTTCAGTCATTATTATTTGCAGTTGGCAGATTGCTGCACTACACTATTTTTTTCATTGCTTTTAAATTGCCAGTTTTAAAGCACTGGTAGTGACAAACAAACCAAACAAATTATCAAGTAATTAAGGATTTTAGAAAAAAAAATGTAGAATATCATAAGACAGAGAACTATGAAGAAATTGACCAATCAGGAATAATAATGACGCCTTATAATGTCAACACAATAATGTTCATGCTCACTTTTTCATGCTTTCCACTTGATCACTTGGGTGCTACTTGTTCAACGCATTTAACAGGTTTCCTGTATTGTCTTGTTTATGACAATATACCATGCACACCAGCTTCCTCGTCCTCCTCGCTCTGGAGATACTGCTGGGAGAGTAACTACCCCTGCTAAAATAGCTTCATCTTCGGATGTCATGGCTGCCCATCAGCTGCACGGATACCTGTACCCGTGTATACCTGTACGTTTGGCCGTTTTGTTGCTATTACTCTACGTTTACTGCTTCTTCTTTCATTTATCGGTGAATTCTGTTTACTTCAACTTGCAAACTAATGTTTGAAGATGGACTCCAATTGGCTAGAGTCACGCACATAACCGTCACTCACGTCTGATGGAGTAAATTTGCTCACAGCTTGCAGGTCTGTCTCTGTGCGGCCTGGTCCCAAATGGACAGAGTCCCGGTCGCGATCTGCGGATCGGTGGTTGGGAACCCCTGCAGGACACAATACATCGACTTAAAAAAATATCTAATTTCAGATGATTCTATTTTGTTTAGCTACTTGAAAAAATACAATTGGGTAAATTCAATTCAATCTTTTTTTCCCCAGTGTATCTAGTACAAGAAGCCTTTCATGCAGTGTAAACAGCGTCCCATCTGCTCTCACCAGTAATTTATGTCTCAAGTCTGATCTGACAAAGTCACCCTGACAGTGTGATGAGTGCATGCCAAGTGTAAGCAGGTCAACAAAATAAACAGGGTTTAAAAAAAACTGTCATCTCTTCAGACAACCCTGTGTGCACTACGGAATTCAGAATAGTCTTTTACACCTGTGTACTTTGTCTCAAAGTGATACTGATGGACAAGAAAGTAAATCGTCATTTGTCATGTTCAGTCTTTCAAATATCCGTGTTGAAAAGATTTATCTGTGTGTTGTGACATTCTTTGTGCCATACGCAGATTCACAACACATCAGCATCATGATGCATGAACAGGCTGTCCCACATGTAACATTCCTGACCCTCGAACAACAGGAACGGTGCCGACAGGCAAAATAATATGAAACAAGGAGACATATGGATGACTTTAAAAACTTCTGTAACCACTGCAAAATAAACTGAGGGTATGTTGAAACTTTATACAAAAGAAAAGACAAGATTAAATGGGATGAAATATGATTGAGAGAAAAAGAACAATAACACAATTGTCTGCAGGGGTCCCATTTCCCAAAAGCATTCCAATCACTCCTGAATCGAAAAAAACGGCATACGTCTAAAAGGGACCAAAGCAAAAATATAATGAATCATGATGAGGATAGACACTCTAGTCTATTGTGTGTCTCAAATAAGTGCATGAAATAGGATAACACAGCAAAAATACTTTATATAATAACAGCAACGATCCCCTGTATGAATAATATGAAAGACAACACTGTGTAAAAAGTGGGATGAGAAAAATGAAAGCAGACATGTCAAGGTGATGTCCTCAAAAATTAGATGACACCGCCAGAAAAAAAAAGTTTCTCAATAACAAACTGAACCTCCAAGAAGCCTGCAAATTCTTATCAGCAAACAATGTCCTGTCGCCCTAATCACAGCAGATGTGATAACTGAATTATCTGTCTCCTCTGATCTCTTCATCTGATAGGAAAGCTACACTTCCTCCTCTCCGGGGCACAATCCAACTCCAGTGGAGCGCTGCGATTTCCCAGCCTCACATTTTAACCCTGGCAATGATCGTATCTCTACAGTTCAGCTGGAGGAACAAAAAAGATCACACAGAGTCAATTGGCTGGCGTGATCCGTTGGTTGAGAGCCAGACGTCAAGGGCTATGGCTGTAATCTTTGTCACGGCTCATAAGAGGCTCATATTTCAACCTAGCTAAACAGTGGTAAATGGTCAGCGGAGATCTAAGAGGAGTGTGCGTCGAAAGAATTTTAAATTATGCAAACAAAGGAACCAGATGCCTGGACCTGGAGTGTTACTGTACATCAAAACTTGTGGTTTGGTCTGTTGAAAGTAGTATTGAAACGGATTCGTTATCGTGGTTCATTGAACCAGAGTAGGTGAAATTGTGATATAGAAAGATGCATGGCGAAAGAGTAAAAATATTTCTTTTCATAATTTTACACCTCCCACACACATGTTCAAACTTATCAAAACAAAAACCTCAAATTGAATATGGATGGCGAGCTGAATGGATGTGCGGATGCCTGGCCACCTGTTCTCACCTTCTCTTCAAGAAACGAGAGTCGTGAACGTCACTTGAAGGAAACGAAAACTAGACTCACTCGCACAGCTATCCTAATAAAAGGCACAGTGTACTTGCTTGAATCTGCTCATTGCTCATTCAAGTTGAAAGTTACTGTAGAATTGACACATTAAACAAAAAACGAATTGTAAATTAAAACCAAAAATTATCTACTAAACAATACATTTTAGTTTGATCGAAAGTATGATCGCTAAATGCTAACAGATCATTTGAAACCCTGGCTAGCGTGTATTAGCATAGAGGTAACGGCGATCGTAAACCTTCAAACAACTGCTACTTTAAAGACACACAGAGCCTACAACGATATTCACAAGCTTGTATTCTCTCTGCTCTGTGGGATCAATGACTGTTACAGGAGATTAGGTGGGGGCCCTCTTTGCCTCATCTTCCTGCTCTTAATTACGTGCGGCATATCCCCCAGTAGACTAACAACATGGCACAACACCGAAGGCGTGCAGCTCTAAGTTATGACCCGCACGAACAATGAACCGTGACAAACGTGGGGTTCACTCTACCTTGAAGTAAGAATGGCCCAGAAGTTTTACAATTTGGAGTTGGAAATGTGGGTGTGTGAGGAACATATATTTGCCCCGCTAAATTCTCAGTCGTCTTGCACTTGATAAGATTTTTCTTTTTTAATTTGAAATGAACGATGAGATAAAGAGACATCAGACCTTCACTGACTATAGCAAGTTCCCGCTTATGTCTTTCTTTGACTGTCACCCCCCATTTGTGTCTGCTACCTTTGATCGAGAGACATCAGCAAACAGAGGCGGGATTTACGTCAGCGATGTCAAGCTGCTCTCATCACTTTTGCTCTACTAAAGCGTTTTGAACAGCGAAGCTTTTGAGGCTCCCATCATAGAGGAGCATTACATCAGTTTCTAGGGTACCGCTTTTCTGTCAGCTTGACTATGACTGCGTCTCAGGGGCTTGTAAATAATCCCCGAGTGCTCCTTATATGACCCCAGATTGATACACTGCAAATAAATCTCACTGCTGTGAGCAAGAAAAATGAAATCCCCTAATGAAAGTGTGTAACTAGTTCATAGCACCCCAAGTTACGCCTCTTAGCTCATGTCAACAAAGAATAATTCTCATAACAAAACATTACTTAAAGCTGCAATGTAAGGCATTTACAGGGATGAAGGGTACATTCAAATAACTTTTCACTTTACGTGAAGCTGTAACTCAAACTGTTTTTAAAAGTCATGCGTGTGCTTGTAAATTAAAAGCCCTCCATATTGCCGTTCTTTATTTGTGTCCGGCATCAGGAGTTTACTGCCACTAGCCACACGGATGCTGAGCAGTGCTGTGTGTTCTGATAAATTATGACTTCAATTTGGGGCACATTATCACCGGCATTTTAGTCCCATTTCTTTGTGTGTTTTGACAAGAAGGAGAAGGAGGCATGTATTATATTACTTTGGTGGTTCCGGGTGATGGGAGGCTCCAGTCACATAACTTGACTTGCGTCAGACTTAAGTCGCGAAATTTAGGACTTGGGACTTGCTTGGTAAAATATGTTAAAGGCATGACTTGACTTGGACTGAATATTCACACCATTTAACTTTGACTTGTACTACAGTGCATGACAAGTCATGTTACATTTTTGATTATTTATTTATTTCTTTTTGCTTCTGGAAGAAATGTGTGTGTGTGTGTGTGTGTGTGTGTGTGTGTGTGTGTGTGTGTGTGTGTGTGTGTGTGTGTGTGTGTGTGTGTGTGTGTGTGTGTGCGTGTGTGTGTGTGTGTGTGGTGCTTTTTAAGTGTGTAAAGTTGTTTTTTGAACGTATCAGTAGGCTATTACAGATTTTGACATGCCTCATTAATTACAATGCTTAAACATCTAACCTCATAGAGTTCTGCTAATATTAATCTAACGTGAACGACAATTAATGAGAATGTTTTGTTTTGTTTTTTTCTCAAAGCAAATCCAATTCAGTTGGCTCTAATGAGCACAGAATGATTATGTGGTATGACAACGTTGGTTCTCAGTTGAAAGCTTATCATTAGGCCTTTCATTGAAGTGGTAGACAGGCTGCTTTCGTTTCCGTTTGCCCGTGGAGAGGGGAGTGGCTCTCGCCCCTTTTCTTTCTGTCACTGCCACAAGGTTTACATGTGTGCCACATGAATCGCCCTTTTCCTTTCGTGTAAAGAGCTTAGCATACACCCGCTCAGCTGCACACACACACACACTCTCTCTCACACATGCACACACAGATGGCAGTGTCTGCTGGGGGCCACTAATGTCACTGTGTGTGGCAGTGTGTCTGGACTAAGTGCATGCCCACTGGCATTTATGAGAGGGATGCCATTGGAAATGGCAAGGAGGAAGCCGAGGAGTTAAATTTGCCTTTCGCTCATGCTTGGAAACTGGAGCATAGACATTGCACAAGCTCAGTGCAAACAATGCACTAAGCATTATGGTCTAGTACAGTGATAGCTACAATGTTAAATTGTCTCTTTGTATTTTAATCATGAGTGATTGAAGAGGGCAAAAATAATTCATCTCTATTCAACCACTTTGTATCTATTCATGTATTTATTTTTTGATTTTGGGGCACCAACCACAGAATACTGTGGAACCACGATAGTTGATTTGTATTGAGCTAAAAACAACAACAATATAATAATAATAATAATAATATTCCACTGCAAACAGTTATAATCAATTATGACTGATCTGCCTCATGGTATACAGTTCCTTTTTTAACATTTAAATGTACAGGAATGTGTCAGGAAATTTGTAATTATCGTAAGTGTAAAAAGAAATTATTGTGCTGTGGGCTTTAGCTAAAAATATATGGAATTAAGTTTCATTGGCTGCAAATGTAATTATTGGCTGCAACATAAGCGACATTGTCAGTCACAATCAATTCAGTCACCCAATGGAAAAATTTAGAGTGTACTAAAGCTACTGCATATGTGAGTGCATTTTTAATATTAAAAATTGTCACACTGGCATGGCTTATCTGAAATCTCTCTACTGTAGGTTTTAAAAAAAGGATCATTTTAACATAATCACAACTATGTATGGGCTGTTCATTTTGGTACAGTGCATCTTATCCAAGATATGCTCTATATACCGTATTTTTCGGATTATACGTCACTCCGGATTATAAATCGCACCAGCCAAAAAAATGCATAATTAAGAAGGAAAAAACATATCGAAGTCACATTTTTGAGGGACATTTATTTGATAAAATCCCACACCAAAAACATATACAGTATGTCATCTTATAATGCAATTTAAAATAAAAATAAAACGAGAGAACAACAGGCCTAATAAGTTTACGATATTCTAACGTTACATGACGCTTAAACAATGAACTGTGAATGTGCCTGGTATGTTCACGTAACATATTAAGAGTTATTTAGACAACTATAGCACAAAGAACATGCTAACAAATTTACCAAACCATCAGTGTCACTCCAAATCACGAAATCCAATGAAATCTTCATGCCTTGTGTCACTTTTAAACAACTCCGCCAACTCTGGAGGTAGAAGATGGAGCGCTTCCTCTTCTACGTCACAGTCATCGGCAGTTGTTTTTCTCAGTTACCGCCAACGTAGAAAGTATCAACACAGGCCGAGAGCACCCTCTTGCGGTATAATGTGAAAATGATGTAATGTGTACAATGCGTTAACCATTTCACATATTAGTCGCTCCAGAGTATAAGCCACACCAGCCAAGCTATGAAAAAAAAAAATGTGACTTATACTCCGGAAAATACGGTAGTCTCTGAACCACTGGTGAAAGGACACTTTGATCCTATCCTCTTTCATCTATAACTGCTTCAAACAACAAAGTGTATGAAGGAAACGTGATTAAGATTGCATGACTGTCTTGTGTCGTATGTGTTGTGTTATTTTGTTATTTTGATTTCAAGATGGCGCCGCGAGACTGGCTGCCTTTCCAGTGGCTCCTTTATTTTGTTCCTCGACTTCTTCCTTTCATAACTTTACTGCTGTGATTTGGAAATGTCTCCATTGCGAGATTAATAAAAAATTTCTTACCTTATCTTATACTGCAGGAGGCCTTAAATAGGTAATGGGCTGATAATACGTCTGTCAGGTGTCAGGCTGTATTTAATTCTGAGCTTCAAGTGTGGTGTCTCATTTTCTTAAATGCCTATTATCATGCCTCTTGTTTTTTTTCCTCCCTGGACTATGCCTATAGCTTAAGTAGGAGGGCCTTCAGATGACAGTCGATCATGTGTTTCAACACATTAATAATATGATGGGAAAAGATTGGAAAGACTAAGCTAAAACAAAAAGTTGCTCAAAAGGGAGAAAGCAAAGGATGAAACCCAGTGTCAGAATGAAAAAAAAAGATATAATCTTAAGAAAATTGCATTTGGGAATGCCTGTCATTTGATTTTGACCTTTCCATTTCCCCTCTCATTTTCTCAGTAATATTGCTGTCTCTTAAACGGCACTTTAGAGGATGGAGGAGACATCTTTCTATCCATCGTGTTCAACTGCCTGGCATCAGTTGGACTAAACTGCAAAAAATATCAGTCACTGTTCTCGAGAGCAAGGCAATTGACTGCTGCTGGATGAAGTTCATTCGTATGCTCCTTCACTTGGTGGCTGTCTCAACATTTGTGGAGGCTATTTTGACCATCCCTGATCAGGAATGAGACTTTTCATTACCATGTTTATACAGCTTGACTAAAAAGAATGTTTTCCACTTTAATTAAAAAGGAGATGGCTGATCAGATACAAATAGTCAATGTAAAATGCGTAATTTGATGACAAATTCTTAAAATCCCCTACTGTGAGGTATACCGGTCAAAATATTTCCACCCTTTACATCAATTAAAGAAAATGACAACATGATGTAAACCCAATCCAATGTTGAAACAAAGTGTGACGGATGGATGTCGTTTCAGAAATCTTGGGTGGCTTCTCGATGGAGAATCTGAGCTATCCAAACACCTCAAGCTGTGTGAAGTAATGCCGTATTGCACAGCAAACTGTAGGAGAAAATGAAGGTGACCTAGTCAGCTATGAAAAACATTCCACGGTCAAAATACCAGCCACTCACATGGTATATCATTTCCTTTCTTGACTCATTATCCACAATGGACTCCAATACACGTATGGTACATAAACGTTCGAGTGTTAAAGCTGACAAGAGCATGAATCCCTAATATTGCCCCGCAAATACACTACAATGTGGCAGTGGATATGAAACGCATTATTTTAGAGTAGCACGGAAAATCAACAAAGTACCATCCAAGCTTGAATTTTATTGTGTCATCGTATCATAATCCTTCCTGCTGGCATCTTACTACAGTATATTATGTCCTTCAGAGGCGTCAAGGCAGCACGTGAAGTGTTGATTTGCTTCCCTCCTTGAAATGCAAAAGTTGCAATTTTGTTGTCCCTCCTTTCTTTCGGCTCGTTTCGCCGTGCCGCTTATTAAATTCAGGCAAGGCGATTACCATCTGATGGTTAATCATATAAAGCACAGAGAGGTTCCCACTGGGTGTGACTCTGCTTTTATGAAATGACTATGTTATTGCTGTGGTTTCCCTGCATTTGGCAATGTGCCTTTCTTTGCAGTGTGGGTTCTGCTGGAAAAGAGTAAATATTGTTTTATGGCTTTCTTTATAGCAGGAGTAAAAACAGTTATTGTAAGCTTCAAATGCCCTTTTCGGTTTTACAGTGCAGGAGCAGAGGTCTTATTAAACATTTTCAGCTTTTGAAATTTTAAAAGGTGGCACGGGGAGGGGATGAACTGGTTAGTACATTTGCCTCACAAAGCAGAGGTTGTGAGTTTGAATCTGGGCTCCGGCCTTCCTGTGCAGAGTTTGCATGTTCTCCTCGAGCCTGTGTGGGTTTTCTCCGGGTACTCCGGTTTCCTATTACATTAGAAAAAACATGCATGTAAGGTTAATGAAACACTCTACATTGTCCATTGATGTGACTGTAAGTTTGACTGGTTGTTTGTCATTGTGTGCCCTGCGATGGGCTGCTACCGCTCTGCTTTCCAAAAACAGCAGGGATAGGCTCCAGCACACCCGCGACCTTCGTGAGGATTACCGGTTCGGTTCATGGATGGATGGATAAAATTTTATGTTTCACAGTCACTTTTTCTTTTTTGGATGCTAACACACAACAACTGCACTCACTAAACTGGGTAGAATTTGATCAAAACAATATTACAGGGGTGGTTTTCCATGTCGTCTGAAATTATGTTAGCAAAGCAAAGTCGGATCAATTGTTAGGCGCCAGTGAACCAGCTACATTCATTCTGTTTCCCTAATCCAGTGATCCATTTTGTGAGGATGCATTACCACAAATATTAAGCGTCATTCCAGGTATAAGCAGTGCAATGGTTGAAAACAGAAAACTGCATTCAATGCAGTTTGACATAACACTATACAGATGGGTCAGCAAAAATGGTTCTACTAGAGTTTGCTGCCAGCAGTGATGATAACATATTGACAGCAACTCAACAGGGACACACCCAGCACCACTCGTGTGCTTGGCTTGGAAAAAAAGCCAGATTTCTGCTTTGGGCGGAGCCTCGACATGCATGGTTTTTGCCGGCAGGTCTCCTGGATGAGGATGGATGAGGACATTTGGATGTCAGCATTAAGACGGCCTATCTGGCTCTGTCAGGGGTCCATGAGGGAGGGGAAACCCAAAAGGGTCCAAGTTTCAGTTGGCAAACATATCATTCCTGGCGCTTCTCACCATCCTTTTGTCACATTGTCTGGAATTGGTTGTATTGTCAGAACTTGTGACTGCACAAAATAGGAATCTATCCAGGCATTGACTACTGCTTTAGCACAGACGATCTTCGCCATTCCTTTGTGAACTGTTTCTTTGTTTTGAAATAATGCTTTCTTTTCAGCTGATGCAAGTACAGGTGTCATGGGAACCCCCACCGATGACTGGATAGGACAGAGCCTCTATGAGTCAGTCATTGATTTCACTGGTATGCCCGCTGTCTGTTTTCAGGGCCTTTAGGGTGAAAGTCTGGTATCCTGCAACTAACAGTGGGTGAGTTGTAGGATACAACCATCCACAGCCCAATCCACGGTATGCTTTCCAAATCAATATGACCTCTAGAGCAATCATTCTTGCTTTTGTCTTTGTCTACCCTTTCCAGCATCTTTGCTCCCTGTGGACTAACAAAGAAATTTAACACCCACGGAGCTCTGGAAACCCCTCATTATGTGGGCGTCCTTAAAAAAAAAGATAGCAGTCGATTGACATCATGATGTGTGCCATTATGTCCTGTTAAAGGGGAAGCGCAGCCGGGAACATGTTTGCAACTTACTGCCTTCGGTTGTCGAGTAACTTTGTGCGGACCCATCAAATTAACTCCTAGAAAACCTGAGCAAGGAGAGAAACAATAAATGGATTTAATAAACGAATACAGGCATCGTGGGACTATAACTCCGGAATGTTTTCATTTTCTCCAACAGGGGCCTGCCACTAATTGGGTTACATGGGCTCAGCAAGGAAGTTGTCAAGCTTCAGGGGTTTTCATTTGTGCCTGGCCTACAAATTAGCGACCAAGCTCTGACCCTCAGGTTGATGCCCCCATGAGGCCCTTTAAGGTACAGCTGTCTGATGAGCCCGTCCAGAAACCTTCCCCTCCCTTGCAAATCCAACACTCTGGAGTGTTAGGGTGACAGAAGGTAAGGGGCCACACAGACTGCGATAACAGGAGGATTTTAGAGCTCTCTTGGAAGGCTTAGAGCCTTAGATGGTGAGATGATGAGGCTGTTAGAGAGAAGTAGGATCCTCAAACTAAAAGCTAATGATAGCGTATGGGTGATAATTAGAATGTGGACACCCATATCATACAAGGGCATCTCCACCGAGCCTCACCACATGTGACAGTATCTCGCTACATCATTACTGGGTTCCGGTGTTCGGCATTGTCATCCAAATTTAGATCGCCTGGAATATTGTGAAACGCGCAGTAAAGCACAGTTGTGATCACACTGATTCCAATACAGCTTTGCTCAGAGCTGCTGTCATTTCGCTGAGACAATATTTGTTTAAAGGAAAGTGTTTGCAGCTTAAAAAAATGTATTGTGTCAGTGCTAATAGTATGCTCTGACACCGACTTTCCGTGGCAATTTTAAACAAAGTCAATAAAGCACCACTGCAATTACAGGGCCACCCTGCCTATCCAGATGTTTGTATTTCACCAGATGTGGCGCCCCTGCTGGGGTGTCCTGACAACAATCTCTGCTGTCCTCTGTCTCGAGGGGAAGAGACCAGCTAAGGCGGAAAGGAGAAACACGCCCAGCAGCTGACGATGACCTACAAATGGTACTGTGTTTGCACATGGGCAACTGTCAACATCAAGCTAATTACAATCAGCATATGTCCTCTATGTGCTTCATGACTTCACAGATTCAAAAATGCCGTTTTAGTCGACAAAGGTCAAGAGCATTGCCCAGCAACTCGACTCAGCCAGACTGATATAGCAATAGAAACCAATTTATAACTGCAAAATTGTGTGTGCATGCTGAGTCCTAAAAATGTTCTGTTTTGCGCAGGGGGGAAAAAATAGACCAGGTCTTAATTTTAACTTCTGCAGATATACGAAATTCCAAATCAGCATGGAAACATTTAGGTCTGGCAAAAAGCTAATGTCCTGTCACACCACTTATTTGGAATCATAATATGAGTGATAGAAAGGCTAAATGCTCCCTTTCGCTATAGATACTTGAGGGCAACATTCCTCTTAATATGCAATTATGCCAATATATATTTGTGTGTGTGTGTCTAAAAGCAGCTACAGTTATGATGGTGTCCTGGGGAATTGAAATTAATGATTGTAATCAGAAGCAAGCAGCAAGCCAGAAAAGGGCAATTAATACAAGCAAAGCAAGCTGAGCTGCTGGTTTTTGCACTGTGAGGCATTGCTGCAGCTGAAGAGATGGGGGATTAAGATGCGGCCACAGACAAACTACGCAGCTATTCCACACACAACAGATGCCCGCAGAGGAGAGGTGCTGGGAGCCTGGCACCGATGAGCATCCGCTAACCGGCCACTCGGTCAGCCTGGCCCAATACAAGCTGACAACCTCCTGGCAGCGTTCAGATAACACCATCTTCTCTGTTTAGTTCCTGAGCCAAAGGAAGGCCCTCACCCGGAGCCTCTGCAGTGAATACAAAAGGGATTTAATGCAAAGCTGCACAGTGGAGCTACTATGTGTGAGAGAGAGACAGGGCAACATCAAGAGATAAAGGGGGAGAGAAGCGGGGGAGGCCATTGTGGGCAGGCTCAGCTCAAGTACATCTCAATGTGAGGGACTCTTTTGTTTCTCCCTTTTTTTTTAAATCTGTGTTTTTACAAGTGAACATTCCTTTCGATACATTCACTTCATTTAACTCAATTTATTTCAGGTGAAATATAGGCACCAACTGAACTCATCTGTCCTTGCAATAAATGTTGAGTGCTGTTTTCTTTAATTAAGGCTTCACTAGTATGTCACCATTCAAGATTGTTTCATTCAGCCCTTGCCGGTTGAATGGTGTGAGTTTGCTTAACCGCCGAGCGTTTCTGCTGTTTGTATGAGATAATGATGCGAGTGTAAGGATACGCCACCTTTGGTCTTAACCTGCAGCTGGAACGGAACTACATAATTGGGTCAGAGATTGAGAAAGTTAATTAGCCGGGATGCAATCGCGACAATGTGTGTGTAATCAAACACAGAAAGACACTTCCAAAAAGATGTTAAAGGTCATGTATGGTCACATAATATACATTGTATTATATTTTATGTACTGTATATTTTATAAAGAATATTCATGCAATAGGGTGGCCCGGTAGTCGAGTGGTTAGCACGTTGACTTCTCAGTGCAGAGGTACCGGGTTAAATTCCAGCTGCGGCCTTCCTGTGTGGAGTTTGCATGTTTTCCCCATGCTTGTGTGGGTTTTCTCCGGGTCCTCCGGTTTCCTCCCACATTCCAAAGCATTCATGGCAGGCTGATTGAACACTCACAAATCATCCCTAGGTGTGAGTGTGGGAGCAAATGGTTGTTTGTTTCTGTGTCCCCTGCGATTGGCTGGCAACCGGTTCAGTGTGTCCCCCGCCGACTGGCTGAAGACGGCTGGGATAGGCTCCAGCACCCCCCGCGACCCTCGTGAGGATCAAGCGGTTTGGAAAATGAATGAATATTTATGCAATATAGATTCAGTTAAAACTAATACTAACTCAAATCATTACCTCAGATATGGTCAAAGCATAGCTACCCAGATTATTTTTAACCCATTGTTACAATATCAATCAAAATTAGCATCTTGATTGCTGAAAATTGTTTTTATTTTTATTTTTGTCTGTGAAGAGTCATCCAGGACATAGTAATCAGAGGCTAAATGGAGGCAACTTGACATCTTGTTCATTAAATGTGTTCTGTTTAATTCTTGTTTTCCAAAAAGGTTCAAATATAACCAATAACAATGATCTAATAGGCTAGAAATGTTTGGTTGTCTGCTTACCTTTGAATATGACTGGATAAAAGTGTCACTTTAATGCCCCCTGTGAAATAATTCTTATAGACCAAATATAAAATACTATTCACCAGTTCCTCTGCAAATAATACACTATAAAAGGACTAAGGATTCTGACTTCAACACTAATGCTTGTTGGCCTCGTGCCCACCTCCTAATAGACTTGCTTCTATGGGTGTTTTAGTGTGAACTAGGTCATAAAACTGTCGGGTTGGAGGGCAGTGTATTGAGAGGGACATTTGATTGAATTCTCTGCCATATTTTGTTGGTTTGAGAAATACCATCACATATTGACCGATACCTTACCAATCATAAATCCAGACGGCAGAAAATGTTGAAGCCGTCTGGTACGCCTTCAGGGCGCCGATAAATTAGAGTATCTTCTTCAATTCAACTTCTTCAGTTCGTTCTCTCTCTCTCGCCATGGGAGCGACAGCCTCAGTTAAATGTGCCTCTCTTTAACAAACCCATTACTTTAATGAAGGACAACGCAAACATGAAAAATTTATCGTTTTCCCCATGGCTGTGGCCAGATAGAAAATGCTGGCTAAGACCAGCTCACATTGCCCACAGGAATAGACGAGTTTCCTCACATAATAGTATTAAAAGGATCTTCCACATCTTTTTGCTCAGGCAGCAATCAGAGTGGAGACAGTATTCGTTTTTCTTGTGCTGCTTGCCTGCCCTCTTCTGGATTCATGTCGTCACGTCACCAAAACATTATACATCCATCCATCTTCTACTATTCATCCTGCACAGGGTCACGGCTGAGCTGTAGCCTATGCCTGCTGACTATGGCTGAGAGACAGGGTACGCCCTGGATTCATCTCCAGTCAATCACAGGGACCAAGCAAGAATGTGCACACTTGACTTCCAAATCCATGGGCAACTAGAGTGTTTAGTTAACCTAACTCTCAGTCAGATATACCAGCAATATGGTTGTGCACATTGCTAACTATTATTTGCAATGGCTAACATTTGTGGGGGTATTGTGAAGTAAAATATAGACTATACACACATATTACTTTCCTCACTAAGTAGTTTAGTATATTGTTGCACCAAAAACGTTGGAGGTAAATTCTAATTAGATGATTGTAATAGCTCATGGTACTGTAAAAAGCCAGAGATGAACAAGAAGAAAAGCCTTCCCTTCTGACAGCTATTTCTAACTGTTTTCTTGACCCTTTATTTCTGGAAAACCTTTTGGGGTAATTTCTGAAACACTTTGAAAGCTGTTTTTACTGCTGACATTCACAGTATTGTACCCGCAAGGACTTCAATATTAACCACACAGGCAACACATGATATTCACAAAATAAAGTTATATGGCCTAATACAATCACAATTCTTCACCCCAAGTGATCTGACATTGAATGATAAATGTTTGGTAGATCTACAGGAAAATCAGTTTGACATCTGATATAGTACATCTTCCAAGCAGAAAACACTTTGACACATCCAATATGGTGGTGCCGTTGACATAAAGTTCAGTGCCCAAGACGAAGTTCATGAATGTCTATGGTTTTGAGGCAGTTATTTTGCATTTACAATGTTTGACCAGTGGGTGGCAATATAAGGAATGTTTCCACTTAGCCAACTGAGGCACGATTTTGTCACTCATCTGGCACACTGCAGGGACCACCTGAAATGAAAGTACTTGTTTAGGTTAGATAACAATAATAATAATAATAATAATAATAATTAAATGATGTGAAAAACAATTGTAAATTACACAGCGATTTATCCATTTTGTATTCATATTGCACTTAATTTAATGGTGTTCGTTTGTTTTTTTCTTCTTTCTTCTTTCTACCCACATTCTGGCTGCTGGAGGCTGTAAATCTCCCGAGTGTGGGTCAAATAAAGGATATCTTAATCTTAATAGATGTATGCAATGTTGAACCAGTTTTACTATACAGGGAGGGCTGTGATCCTCTCATCCAGTGGTATCCCGTGGGAGTTTTTTATTTTTACGAATTATTATTTCTCCGGGTGGCCCAGTGGTTAGCGCGTTGACCTCACAGTGGAGAGGTTGTGAGTTTGATCCGGCTCTGGCCTTCCTGTGTGGAGTTTGCATGTTCTCCCCAGGCCTGCGTGGGTTTTCGCTGGGTACTTCAGTTTTCTCCCACACTCCAAAAACATGGATGACAGGCTGATGGAGCACTCTGAAATTGTCCCACCCGGTTCAGGGCGTCCCCCGCCTTGTGCCTGAAGACGGCTGGGATAGGCACCCCCGACATCCCTTGTGAGTATAAAAGTGCATTGGAAAATGGATGGATGGATTATTTCTCCCAACAACAATGGTTTAGCGATGCAGGGAAAAGAATAATTATCAATATGCAGGAGCAGATACAAATGAAAAGACAAAACTTTATTTCTATGAGTCCCTGTAAAAATTTTCAAATTTAACCCTCTACAATATTCTGGGGAAATTACATTTTTAAAACAGGCTTCTCACCCTTAGAGGCTGACTGATGTCTGTGGGCACTACATTGGTGATTTCCAGTGTTTCAACTGAAAGCATTTAATTTGAGATGAGTATTTTTACGTTTGCCCTTGCTGTCAACCCATATCTTTGACCTATAAGAAGTTACAATTCCAAAGGATTTGTGAAACTGAACAACAATCACTGTAGAAAAACAATACCACAAAGAGACAGTCAATGATGACGTGAAAGGGATGCGTTTCAAAAAAAATGTAGCTATAAATGTTTTCGTATTAAAAAAGTCTTTATGTAGGCTATTGGGCGAATATTAATTCATCAGGTGGTGATTGTGAGGTGACTATATCAACCAAAGGTACCACTTGTTTTTTTTCTATTGTATGCCAACATAAACACACATCCGTGCATTACTTCACACTGGCACATCAGATATGTAACATCATGAAAAAGTGCTTCATTCAAATATGACTAAAGGGAGTTGTGATGATGAATTTCCTCTTTGTGGTGACATCACTGCCCCTTTTGCATTGGAGATGGTTGAAAGTCCAGATGTGAATAAAGGGATGTGGTGTACCACAGGCTAGTAAACAACACAGAAACATGGCCTTTTAGATCCTGTGGTGAAACTGTTGTGCAGCATTTAATGTTTAAAGAGAAGGGTGGAGCAGTATTTGGAAAGAAAGCATTTTAGATAGACGCCATCGGGCATTGAATGGTATGGGGATTTTTTTTTTCTGAGGGAAAAGTCAGGGACGACAAAGACAAGCAGGTGAGATGTGTCGCTATTAGGTGAAAAGCCATGCAGAGCAGGTATGAATAATGAGCTGATGGGAGGATGTGGCAACAGGTGTCACAAACCCAAAGACCCGATGGAGCAGCCATCGTCACAGCAGCAGCAGTAGTTACTATTCTTTCCTGCCACTAACCTCAAACCAGTTCCCACCACTTCCTGTCTGGACACATGGCAGACAAACACACAGGCGTGTATACACATGCACAACAAACTCCCAATACAGAATTATGGAGCAGTTAATAGACTGTAATTGGTCCAAGATAGCCTTTTAGAATTTTCGGACCATCTTTTATGCACTGAGCTCAAATAGGTGTATGCGTGTGACAGTGAGAGGTCTTTCAAAGTGTGCCATGGTACAGAAACTGTTCTTCAGTGAGTTAGTGAATGAGTTCCAGAGCCAACAAGTCAAGTCAACAGTATTTATAGAGCACTTTCAAACAGCCATCACTGCATACAAAGTGCTGTACATGGAGCGATTTAACATACACAATAAACAGTAAGACGAAATGGTAATAAAGGCGGTAGAAAGCACCAAGCAGTAAAATCATGCTGAGTCGAACGCCAAAGAATACAAGTGGGTTTTGAGGAGGGCTTTAAAGATGGGCAGCGAGGAGGCTTGCCGAATGTTCAGTGGGAGGTCATTCCAGACAACAGCAATGAATCACGAAACCTGTGAATATTGTTTATATATATATATATATATATATATATATATATATATATATATATATATATACACACTATTTAAAAAATGTAAATGAGATGAAGGAACGTGTCCGAAAACGTTTGGGCAGATTAATAATTCTATTTGTATTTAAATGTTGTTCTTCATTTCTGATTTCTAAACACCAGAGGACAGCATTGTTCACAGTGTAGAACGTTGCCTGCCTGCTATTCATAAATAGCCATAATTTTGATTTTAAAATGCGGGTTTAATGTGTAGGATTCAAACTTATTTGATTTTACAGTACTTTCACCATTAATAAGTATTTTTTTTTACCAGATAACCGATTAAAAACAGCACAGTGTTTTCAATTGAGTGATCTCTGCACAAGCAACGGTTCATTCAAAAACTGCAATAATTATTAAAATGGATAATATTGTTTTAAATGTGGGGTTTTAACTTTCTAAATACTCGAAATTTTATGTAAGTATCCAGACACTGATTTTCTTCATGGAATTTCTTCATCCAAAACACAAGTTATAGCAGGGGTCGGCAAATCCGGTCCTCGAGGGCCGCTATCCTGCATTCAATCAGGTGTGTTGGAGAAGGGAAATATGCATCACATCAATATGCATGATAGTGGAGCTCAAAGATCGGAGACGCCCGCCCCTGATTTGGTCTTCATTTATCCAACCATGGATGGTTTCGAAATTTGGAAGGAACCCCGAGGATCTGCAGAAAACCCATACAAGCACGGGTGTAGCTAGATAACTCCACACGTGAAGGCCAGGGCCTGGTTTCACAGTCTAGCTTAAGAGGGCATTAAAACCTTAGATGTATTCCATTTGCTCTTTTGTAATACGATGGGTTGTCTTTTTGCCACTGATTTTGTCACCCCCACATATTGATTGTGTTTGGAGATTCAGTTTTCTGAATAAATATTAATGACAACAATTCGCTAGCTTGCTTTACATATTGCTACCATAAATAATTGTGGGTGATTAACTTTTCATAAAGGTTGGTCAGAAGTAACTTTTGCTCAAGGTTGCTGAATGTTTGCATTCCATGAGATGAACCGGAAGTACTTGCAGGACAGGATCGTGCAAATTTTACACACGTTCAAGAAAGGTGCTTGAATGCAACCTATCATCCCCCTTTTGCATAAGTTATGCCTGACCAACCATGTTTTTCATCATGTGGTGTTTTTCCTGTCTCGCTTGTTTTATTTTTGTTTCCACCTCTTCTCGTCACCCGTCCGTCTTCCAATCAGCTCCCTCGAGCAGGCTTCCGTTTCGGTCGTCATCGATCCTTCTCTGAGTCATGTCTGGTTTCCCTTTGTTATGAGTTTGTTCCCTTTGTTATGAGTTTGTTGCGAAATAATGAGCATTGTAAAGCCTCATGAATCAAAGAGACATTGTCCCTCATGTATCAGCCAATGGTTCATTACTCGATGTTTCATTCATATTCACTCTTTAAGTACCCCTGCTGCACCCTGAGCAGTCTTGCAGTTTGTATTAGAGATAAGAATGTCACTTCCCACCAAATTCCGTGTATTAATGTTTGAATAAAATAATCACAATACTCTGTAAACATTCATTCATTCATTCATCTTCCGAGCCGCTTGATCCTCACTAGGGTCGCGGGGGGTGCTGGAGCCTATCCCAGCTGTCTTCGGGCAGTAGGCAGGGGACACCCTGAATCGGTTGCCAGCCAATAGCAGGGCACAAAGAAACGAACAACCATTCACACTCACACTCACACCTAGGGACAATTTAGAGTGTTCAATCAGCCTGCCACGCATGTTTTTGGAATGTGGGAGGAAACCGGAGCACCCGGAGAAAACCCACGCAGGACCGGGGAGAACATGCAAACTCCACACAGGGAGGCCGGAGCTGGAATCGAACCCGGTACCACAGCACTGTGAAGCCGACGTGCTAACCACTGGACTACCGGGCCGCCCACTCTGTAAACAATGCATTGCAAATAAACGGAATGACTCAACTATAAATATATATTCATCAAGTTTCTGAACCACTTTATCCTCACAAGGGTCGTGTGGCGTGCTGGAGTCTATCCAACTGTCTTCGGGCAGGAGGCGTGAAACACCCTGAACCAGTTGCCAGCCACTCGCAGAGCACACAGAGACAAAAACAAATCTGCGCTCATACTCACACCTATACATACAGTATGTGTATATATATATATATATATATATTATATATATATATATATTTATTTTTTAATATACACACACACACACACACATACATTTCCACATATGTATACACACACACACATATATATATATATATATATATATATATATATATATATACACACACACATATCGAATACATATGAATACAGTGCATACTCTGAATAATCTTGCGCCACCTTACCTCTCTGAGCTCAGCCCCTACACACCTGCCCGGCGCCTCAGGTCTGTGGACCAGACATTATTAGAAGTACCAAGAACTAAACTGCGGCTCAGAGAGGATCGAGCCTTTTCTGTTGCTGGTCCCTCTCTCTGGAATGACCTCCCACTGAACATTCGGCAAGCCTCCTCGCTGCCCATCTTCAAAACCCTCCTCAAAACTCACTTGTATTCTTTGGCATTTGACTCAGCATGACTTAGATTTGTTCTTGGTTTTACTGTTTGGTGCCTTTATTACCGATTTGTCTTACTGTTTATTGTGCATGCTAAATTGCTCCATGTACAGCACTTTGTATGCAGCGATGGCTGTTTGAAAGTGCTCTATAAATACTGTTGACTTGACAACATATATACACATAGATACATTATACACACACATGTACCGGTATATATATACACACAGTATATATAGAAAGACAGACAACCAAACTAATTGTGTGACTGACTCGATATGAACTTTCTCTCTCTGGGTCTAAATGAATTAATGGATAACTACGTGACTGACAAACTAACTCAATTTAATCACTCAAGTTGAATAACTTGCAAACCAATAATCCTCACAATCTCCTTCTGAACAAGCTATACAACTCTCTCTCTCACCCCCAAACGCAAGCTCTAGCATATCATCACTTCCCTCAGCATCTAGTCGCTCTGCCACTCTTCCCTGGCAGCTGGCTCCACTGATAAATTATCCACCCTCATTCCTCTCTGTAGCACGTCCCCCGTGGACCTGGTCAACATCTACAAAAAACACATTGTTCTCTTACTTGAACCTCAAAACCAGACCTGTCTCCTTCACCCACAGTGCTCCACGGTACACCCCTGAACTCCGCCTAATGAAAACCAGGAAAGGTCAACTGGAAAGACTAGCCAACAAAACCGGACTCACAGTTCACACCATAACATACAAGGATGCCATCCAGCAATATAAAGACACTTTTAACACTACACGCTCTCCCTACCAATCCAGCATCATCCACTCCGACTCCAACAGCCCCAAGCCTCTCAAATCCATGGAGAACACTTCCCACGATTGCTCACCAGACAAATGTAACTCCTTCCTATCATTCTTCCAGGCAAAAAAATGACACCATCTATAACCAACTGGCCACTTTCACTTCCTTCACACGCTTCCCAGAATTTGTCACTCCTCCAATAACTGATCAGTCACTCACCCAGTTCTCTCTGCCCCCCGCCCCCCTCTGAACTCGGTACATGACTTTCCAACATAAAAACCACAACCTGCACCCTGAGCCCTATCCCCTCCTCCACACTAGTCAAAGCCTGTCTCCCTGCTCTTACCCCACAGATTCTGTTGTTATTAACTCCTCTCTGACCACTGGGTCTGTCAACCCCTGCCGTCAAATTTGCCACTGTTACACCTGTCCTACAAAAAAAAAAACAGCCTTGACCCTGAACTCTCACAAAATTATCATTCCATTTCTGTCAAAAAATATTTGAACGAACTTATTGCCTCCAACTCAAAACCCACATCATCTCCAATTACTTCGATGAACCATTTCAATCCAGATTCAGATCTCATCACAGCACAGAAACAGCCCTTCTTAAAGCCACGAATGACCTCTTCCTCTTCTCTGACAACCACTCCCTCAGCATTCAACAACAGCATTCTCATCTAACTTCACCTCAGCACTGATTTTGACACCAGAAATCACTCCATCCTCCTCTCGTCTTGAGTCCTCTCTTAACATCACTGGCACTGCTCTCTCCTGGATAAAATCATACCTCACTGACCGCAACCTATTCTTCGGCATGAATACATCTTCGACATAGCCTCTTTCCCCAAAGGCGCAGTGCTTGGCCCCCTCCTTTTTATCCTTTCCATCCTTGGTCACATCACACGCCACAATGGTCTCAATTTCCACTACTACGCGAATGACACCCAGCTCTACATCTCCACAAAATCCATCATTGCTGATTTCCACTCATTCTACCATCATCAACTGCTTTATAGCCATATAGCCACTGATTGCAGACCAACTTCCTCAAACTCGATGGCAACAAATCAGAAATTCTCATTGGCCCGAAATCACACAACCTGCCCCGATTTCTCACTCTATTGATGGCTCTACCCTATTCCATACCATACTCCAGTTTCCTCCCATATTCAAAAAACATACATGGCAGGTTCATGGAACATTTCAAATTGTCCCTAGGTCCAAGTGTGAGCGTGGATAGTTATTCATCTGTGTGCCCTGCAATTGGCTTGCAACCAGTTCAGGGTGTCCCCTGCCTACTGCCCAAAAACAGGATAGGCTCCAGCCCGCCACACGACCCTGGTGAGGATAAGCAGATCAGAAAATGGATGGATGGATGGATGTTCTGTAAAGCTTTTTTTGCACTTTTCTTTTTTATAGCTGCAGCTGTTGAGGTGCGATATCTGTGGTTCTTAACCTTGTTAGAGGTACAGAACCCAACCAGTTCATATACACATTCACCGAACCCTTCATTAGTCAAAGATAAAAATATGATTTTTTTACAAATTCAAAACATTGAAAAACACATAGTTTAAAAACAGAAAAAAGTAAATAAAATTACATGGTATAAGTATTGGTTTTTAAAATGTATGACAGTCACACAGTGACTACTGAGCAAACTTAATTTCCTACAGTACGAATTGGACAACTGCAACCGACGATGGCCAAACGGGCATGTCATAACTAATTGACATCTTGATTCGGGTGAGTCTTCATCTCCATAGCAGAGGCTTCATCGAACCCCTGAGAAATATTTACCAAACCCGTAGGGCTTGATCGAACCCAGGATAAGATGTTTTCCTATTATTTTTAAAATTTATTGTCTTTTACTATGCAAAGTGACTGAGTGTTTTTAAAGCAGTCTACAAATAAAATGTATTATGATTATTGTTATTATTATTATTATATGTTATATATATATATTATTTTGTTAGCAAAATTCCCCCCCTCCCCATTTTTGGCCATCTCAGGGAGCGTGTCATGTGTCCATGATGGTAGAGGACCCAAAAATTAGTGATGGGTCCAGCGACACCGATGCATTGACACATGCGCCGGGCTCACAGAGCAAACCACGTGTCGATGCATGTGCTGCTTCATTACGTCACAGTTTAGACTGCATCGGCTGCTTGGCACAGTCCAGGCTGCGCCACTTAGTCCAGGGAGCATCGACTCAGTGCAGAGGGCGTTGACGCAGCAAAAGCCCGCCGCACAGTGTTTATAAGGAAGTGCGTCTGGCGACACAATGCCACCTGCCGAAACAAGCCAGACCTCACTCACGCTCGCTTGTCGAAGTTCGTGTCAGTGCAGACTTCGTGTTCGTGCCTTGCCTTCCTTGCCGATTATGGAGCAGAGACGCAAATCATCCGCCGTGTGGGACATTTTGATGTCCTTGAGAATAAGGTATTATTTATTTATTTATTTATTCAAATCACCTTCTGTCGCCGAGAGCCTCTCGGCGAGAGGCACTCGCCGAATTCCTCTCAGATTATTGACGTGTTGTACCATTCTAATCCGAATACATTTCAAGGTAACTCTTAGTTACTTCTTATTCACATTTCATTACAGGTGAAATGTCGAATTTGCCAAGTCGAATTGTCATACACCAACAGAAGCACCTCCACCATGCTGAGGCATTATCGGGCCAAGCATGAGAATGAAGTTCGCGATACACCCAGTATTACGCCAGGTATACAAACGTTCACTCATCTTTTCACGGTTGCTATGTTGATGATTTAATTGACAATCAGTAATTAATATTGGTTGACTCTCCACTCCATGTTTGACAATCAAGGTTCCAGGAAGCAGCTGTACTGGAAGGACCAACACACTTCTTTCGCAAACCTCTCCCACCTCGCAAAGGAGTTCCTTTGTACGCCAGCCTCATCCGTCCCTTGTGAGCGTGTGTTCTCCACAGCAGGAGAAATCGCTTGTAAAAGACGCTACAGGCTGAAGTTTAAAACATTGGAGCATCTTATTTTTCTCAATAAAAATTTGTGAAATAAAAGCCCACGAGCATCCTCATTCAAATGATCTTCACATTATTTGAACACATTGAATGTTGCAAAATGAATGCATGGATGTGAATGATATTGTATACACTTCATCATCAAATCGATGAATGACCTTATGAAAATGTCTTGGAACAGTTGTAGATGCAAAACCATGCTGGCAGCTACATAATGGATAATAAAAGAAAAATATCCCAAACCATAGGGATACTCCCAAAAACTAAGGATGTGCTGAATAAGAGATCCTTGTACACATTATACTTTTATTACTTCCATATTTGACCTATTGTGTGGAAATATGGGGAAATGCCAGTAAAATGCACTCTGTTTTAAAACTACAATACAAAGCAATCAGAACAATCACTGGCTCCAAATAGACGGAACCCACAAATCCACTGTTTATCAAATTAAACAATGAAATCTCATGGCCTGGTTGACTTCAATTAATGTACAAAGCACACAACAACCTCCTTTGCCAAAACATACAGAAGCTTTTTAAAATTCGAGAAAGTTGTCATCATTTAAGGGGTACTAACCTATACAAAAAAATCCAAAACACGAACAAACATCACGCAAAGGAGTGTACCTGTAATAGGTGTAAATCTGTGGAATGATTCTGAAACGGACCAGTAAAATGAGTACCTCTCTTGCTGAGATTAAAAATGAATTCCAAAGTAGTACAAGACAACTACACAAATCAGAATTAAGCTGATAAATTCGATACACTCATGAAATATAGCAATACATCAGAAATACATTGATGAGATTTAATATATTAATGAAATGTAGCATCCATTATGAATATGAGAAAATCGACATATACACGGGCTCCAATGAGTATGTACTGTATATACAAACCTAAAGTTGTAAAAATGTATAAGTACAGCATACATAAGGGTAAAAGCATTTGTTGATATGTAGACTTTCTTTGCTATTTTGAAAAATGATCAATTCATATATAAGAAGGGGTAGGACTCGGGGTAGGTTTTTTACTTCTTTCTACTCCTTTGAACACATATTTGTGATGATGACTATTTTCTTTTCCTTTTTTTATATCTTACCTTCACTTTTTGCCAATTTATTACCGAATTGTATGTTTATATGTTCAATATACAAATAAATTTCAGTCAGTTCAGTCTGTTAAGTGGGTTGGCTGCAGGGATCTTGAAGGTCCAGCAGGTGGCAGTGGTCAGTGACACAGTATCAGCACAGTATCAACACAGTGTGTCAGTGTGTCGACACGCCTCATGAGGCCTCATGGACCCATCACTACCAAAAATGTTGGGAGGCAGGGAAACCAGGGCGTACCGAACAAAATGTCTTGACAAAAAACACTTGCAAGGGTACACTGCAAAAAAACTAAATCCAAAACACAAAGTCCTGAAAAACCCCATTAACCAAAGTAACAAACAAACAAAAACCCATGGCAGTAAATCAACATGACAGCAACAAAAAATTTTTTAAAAACATCACAGCACCACAAAACAACATGACAGTAACAACGACCCAACTGAGACTGACAGAAACCAGGGACATAAATACAAGGAAACTGACGAATCAACAAGAAACACCTGGACAGGACACAAAGGGTGGAGGGAGCTGATTGGTTCACACGAGGGACTCGGATGACAAGCACAGTCAACAAAACCAAACGAGGAAGACCAATGCACACGAGGAAACAAAACTATGATCCAAAACCAAATCTTAATCTTACAAAAACAGATTCATGACAATGCGGCCACTTTGCCACTTTCTGTTGACGTCACAGTTGCTCAGGGCTCAGATAATGACCAATCATGCATTACAATGTTTTCTGAAGCTGCACCATGAATGTTTGTTGCAACAAAAAAATAATAATAAAAAAATTAAAAGTGGCAAAATGAACAAAGACGGGTAGACTTTACTGCTGAACTCATATTCCACAAATGAAATATTAATTAGAATGATGTGTTTAGATAGTAGGGCTTCATAAAATGTATTATTGTAAGGACCATTTTTGGGTTAATTTTCCTATTTACAGTAAGTGACATGATGACATGACTTTTATCCTAATCATTTGAATCCGGTGTGTTGCAGTAGGGGCACATATCAAAAACACAGGACACGCGATTTGGATGCCACCGATATGCATGAAAACACACCATAGCAAATGTCAGAAAAATGTGGAATGCAAACATTTTGGGTCTGAGTTAGGAGTCACTTAGTAGAATGTAGAACTTAACATTTTTTAATCAGTTGACCGCACTAGAATAAATTACAATACTAATTGCAATGATGACCCAAAAACTAATATCGCCAGGCTTTTGTTTTGATGATGATAAATAGTGTTGAAGGAAATATGAAATAGTGGGAGGTGATAACATTGAAAGGAAGCCACTCTTTGGGGCTCCCTGATGATCTTATCTTCATTTTATTGTGACCTTCATTAATAGAAGTCACACACAATGTACATGGTCAGATACCCTCAAATTCATTGTCTTTTTTAAAAAAAATATATGGAAATGATGACAATGCACAAATAATCTCCCATGCAACTATATTCATAAGAAGCTTTTGCAGTTCCAGTCATCTTGAAACCATCATATTTCTACTAAGTCTGTTTCCTCCAAAATGTTACCCTGTCCTGTCCATCACAGTGGTGTTGACAAATTAAGATGTGCAAGTCACACTGAGTGCTCTGCATGTCTGACAGATGTTGCTCCTGCACACGCGCACACACACATACACACACACACACACACACACACACACACGTGAGCATGCATGCAGCGTGTGAGCAACAGTCTAACAAGCAGCACGGCAGTGATGTGGCCAGCTTTGCTTTATGTGCGTTCGTTGAGAAGCCACATGAAGACCTCTGGGTATTAAAGGACAAGCCTCAGTTGGCGAGGAGGGAAACTGTCATGCGAGAAAACTCTGTTCGCCCCCCCCCCCCCCCATACCTCCCCTCACCCCATTCCACCCCGATTTAGTTCTTTTCAATATTTCTTCACAGTACTTTGCTTTGCTTACCAAGTTCTTTCTTTGAACCAATTCTCTTCCTCCACCCTTCGGCCATGTTCCCTCCTCCTTTTCTTTCATTATGTGGCGTATTAGTCTCTTGTATAATACTCTCCATCTTCAAAATCTAAAACCACTGGAATGTTCCATCTAAGAGGTGGGCCGGACCTGGGGGCTAGGAGAGGCCAATATACCCAATTAAGGAGGAGATTGAGGTAAGACGGACAGCTTCTAAATGGTGTAATAACAACCTACTAAAATGTAATTACAATGCAATAGCAATAGACACTTCTAATGACAGGATGTGTGCCAATGTAATTTCCTAATTATGGCTTTGGCTTAATGGCTGACTGTTAACATGGCGTGACGATTATAGAGAGGTGTCTGAACGCAGAAATTCAACCACACAGTCTTGTAAAGAGTGAGGTCATAATGGGCCCTGATGTGTATCAATCAGAGCAGCTAGGCTCAGGGTGACCCAGCAAACCCCCCCCCCCCTCCAAAAAAAGAACTAATCTGTTCAAGCTGCAGCGCGTAATGTATAGGGCAATTTAAATATTCAAGAAGTTGTTTCCTTTCCACGTCATTCCATCTGTTTTGTTTATTCCTGTAGGTCAGAAGTGCGCGCGTCAGCTGAATCGTGACTGTGCTTATTGTTGGACCCCCTGCTGTTGGACCACCCCTCACACACTGTCCACATCCATTCATGCCACTGCCATCCAAGCATATATCCATCCATCGCCATCCCTCCATTCATCATTCCATCTCTAACAAGAGGAATGGATGGTGGCGTCCATTATTACAGAGCATCCCAGAATAGAGTCTCGTTTTATTACAAGTCCCTCTGGTCGCCGTGGCTACCAAAATTACAGGCCAGCCTTCTCACACATAAAAAAAAAAAAAAAGTTGCCCAGCCGAAAACCAGCCACCTCAATAAAGGATGGATTAGAAAATCCTTTGCTTTTTTTCCCCTGCTTTCCTTTTTGAAAGGTTTTTCTGTACATTTTTCTCCCTCTGGAGTTTTGTTGGAGCACTGCGGTCTCCTCTCCAGTGGTTTTACTCCCCGACCCTGCGGCGGGAAAATGCGCTCACTTGTGGGTTTCTGGGAAGGCAGTGGCGGACGAAACATCTGCTGGGACTGTATCTGTTTGTGTGTGTGTGTGTGTGTTTGTTAGTTTATGTGTGTGTGTGTGTGTGTGTGTACCAAAACACTCAGTTATCATGTTCTGGTTGACAGATGCGTTTTGGCGATAGCAAAATAGGGCGAGAAAAATATTTCGGATGTCACTTCTGTAGAGTAGTTGTTGAACTGCGATGTTCAGTTCTTTCATGTTAGACTTGGATCGCCTTTCCACATTTTTTTTTTTTTTTTAGAAAAGAAAACCCTGTGAACCTACAGCACCTCATAATGTTGGAGTTAATAATACATTTCTATGTGTTCCACTTGCATCTATGTAAATATGTGTTTGGAACTGATATTTAAATTATTGCTCTCGGTTTCTTTTTGTCTCGTTGTCGTGACTATAATGTCTGGTCCTATGGTTATCATTACGCTTTTGTTCTTTCACATATGTGTTGTGCTGACATCAGAAAAAGCCATGAAAGAAAGTTAAAAAAAAAAGACACAGTGAACATCTACTAATTCAACAAGTACGATGTGCTGGCATTTAGACTTCACACATGAAGCGGATTTGTCTTTGAATGTATATTTTTCCAGAAAACTTCTGTACAACTTCGAGGGAGTTTAACTTTGGAGGTTCCACTTTATTGTGGTCAATACTAATTTTATGCCTCATCCTGTTTTTAAATCATACACCAGTGTTTTCAATTTAGCCAAGGCATGGAACAATTACTTCCGATGAAGACAATTGTGGTACATTATAAAAGCTGAGCTTAGGCTTTAATATATTTCCCAAGCATTATCAACAATGACATGGTGGAAAAAAACGAAATGATATATTATTTAGTTAATTATTGGCTTTAGTGGGGGTATAAAGTTGTTTTCATGTCTTGCACTTCTCATTTTAAGGCTTTAGTTTTTTTGCTTCACTTAACGACATACATTTGTGATTGCCTGCGTAAGTTAAATAACTGAAGTCATGTAGCCCAAAGCTTTGTCTCCAGTAACGTTTCTAGATAAAGGATAATGATGTCACGATAACAGGTTATAAAACCAATGTCGGAGACTGTCATGTTGCAGCATAGTTGAGGACCCAAGTTCAAGGAAGCAGGACGGCGATGCGGGATGTATTCAAAAAGCAAAATGTATTTACTCTCCCAAAATACAACAAAAAGGAAAACAAGGCGTGTGTAATCAGAAATACTACATGCACATAAGCTCAAAAGGGAAGATTCAAAGTAACAAACCAAAACCGGCAATGGATTCAACAAGACGTAACAAGGACGACGAACGGCAACATGGAATGAAAAACAAATAAACTGACGAGACAACAAGGAACACCTGGACAAGTCACACAGAGTAAATTGAGTGTATCAATAACCTATGAGACAGGCAGATAGAGGAACACAAGGAAAATATGAAATTAGAGTCAATTTGAAATTTGAAACCAAACTCAACAAAGACAGACCATGACAGGAGATGGGGTCAGAGACACTCAAAACTGCAACTTAAAATTCCGTGATTGGGGAAAGGAGCAGCGGATCTAAAAATAAAATGGCATATTTTGGGACTTTCACCAAAATGTCACCTATTAAATCCTAAATGAGCACTACAGCTCAGGACGCTTGCTCATTTAATGATATGAGGACCCTTTATCATGTGGCAGCCCACAAGAAGTAGGCCTGTTACCCATCTTGGTTTCTGAGCCATCGTTTAGGAAGCCGGAATTTTACAGGAAGTGTGAATGTGGTGTGCGATGAAAGGAGTGGATGAAGTGTGCGTGTGTGCATCCGTGCGTGTATGCGCGTGGAGGACTGTGTGTGTGTGTGTGTGTGTGTGTGTGTGTGTGTGTCTACAGTGCACTCTATTATTTGGTTGCTGTGGTTGAAATGATGTCAGGCATTCACAAAGGGATAAACAACAGCAAGCACGCTAGTGACTGACATGAAAACATGTTTCGTGTTTTGTAGATTAAAGGTAAAAAACATTAAATGCATGAATTTGGAAGATATTCTTAACATACAGACTGTGACACGCCATCGGTCTGTCTTGAAGACTTCAGACATCCGCAACCTGGAGCCTCTCCCAGCGTTGACTCGTGTCAATCCTTGTAACGATGGCCAGCCGGAAGCACAGCATCTTGGTGGTTGTCACTAAATTATAATCTTTCAAGATTTACATCCTAGTTTACATAAATGAAATAACACTAGGTCCATGCGTTTCATTCTTGTCAACCAGTGATCAGAATCAACTACTTGCACAAATACTGGATATCGGTAAAGGCATTTATAGGAAAGCTACTTCAAGCGATTGGAGTCATATATACAACAGTCATGTACCGTACTCCAAATATGTACAGTCCAAGCAGCCTTTTGTCAAATTGTGGAATGTTATGACTAGCCAAGTTTGTCCAACATTGGCTTTTTCATAACTTGACTCCTGATGAAAACCAGGATTGGTGGACACGGTTTGTGCGCCTGAGTCAAAGAGACACATTGGAAAGCACTTAAAACTCAAACTGCATCACACAGTGAACCTTAATGCTGACAGATGGATGTTATGGCATTTACGGTAATAATGATAACTATTCTCGGAGCGAAATGCATACTTATCGTACGTACACACATATAGACATAATTGTTATTATGCCCCTGTTCATGAAAAAAAGAAGAAGGAGAATGAAAATTGAGATGCTTTCGAATTGTGGTTCAACTTCATCAATTAAAAAAATAAACTCAGGAGTGGACAGCAATGACAAGATTGAAAATAATTTGACTGCCGGGACATGTGCAACCAAGGTGTGTCCTCTCATTAGCATCACAGCCGTGTCTTCACATTTCCAACTTCAAAAAAGCAGATCCATTTTTTCAGTTTGGTGACATAACTCGTAAACACCCTAAAAATTGACCACAGGAAGTAAGAGAGTTGCTTCAAAAGAAAGAGAAAGAAAATTATTCAAGACGATATCACATTCAACGTAAAGGCTATGCGTCAATGTGCATGCAGCTGGATATTCCTGTGACAGGAGTTGCACAGATTAGTCACACATTTGAAAATGTCGCCAACCTCCCTGGATGTAGCCAGAGGAAGAAAATCTGTGACAAATTTAGACTGATAATACAAATGGTAACAAAAGAGCACAGAACAACCTCCAAAGAAATTCAAAGTGATCTCCAAGGTCAATGCATCAGTGTCAGTTTGCGCCACTGTTGTTTTGGACAAAGTGGAATTCATCATAGAGGACTCAACTCAATTCAACTATTTGTAGAGCACTTTCAAACATCCATCGCTGCATACAAAGGGATTTACATGGAGCAATTTAACATATACAATAAGCAGTAAAACAAATCGGTAATAAAGACGATAGAAAACACCAAACAGTAAAACCAAGAACAAATCTAAGTCATGCTGAATCAAATGCCAAAGAATACAAGTGAGTTTTGAGGAGGGTTTTGAAGCAACACACCTGATTCAAATCATCAGGATCGTTCTAATGCTGGCTGATGAGCTGATCATCTGAATCAGGTGTGTTGCAGCCGGGAGAGCTGGAAAACAGGCGGGACAGTGGCCCTCCAGGCCCGGAGCTGGACATGTCCGAGTTAGGCGCAGTACACCCTGAACTGGTTGCCCGCCATTCCAATCGCAGGGCACACATAGACAAACAATCATCCACGCTCACACTCACACTTAGGGACAATTTTGAGTGCTCCATTAACCTGCCAATCGTGTTTCTGGAATATGGGAGGAAACCGGAGTACCTGTACATACACTTACTTATTTATTTTTTACAGGTTATATATAGGTTGGCACGGTGGTTTACTGGTGAGCATATTTGCCTGAGAGAGGTCTGACAGAAAGATTTATTTCTATGTATACATATTAGAGCTGTCAAACGATTAAAATATTTAATCTAATTAAAAATGCAACTGTCAAAATTAACTCAAATTGACTAAAAATTAATCATGATTACTCTTGACTAAAAATGAATCGTGATTACTCACACATTTTTTATCGTTTCTGATATTATATATATATATATATATATATATATATATATATATATATATATATATATATATATATATATATATATATATATATATATATATATTAAAAAAAAAAATCCTCATCTCACCCTTCGGGTGGTGTCCGTCCCTCATTCAGCTCGGGTCCTCTACCAGAGGCCAGGAAGCTTGAGGGTTCTGCGCAGTATCCTGGCTGTTCCCAGCACTGCACATTTCTGGACTGAGATGTCCGATGTTGTTCCCGGGATCTGTTGCAACCACTCATCTAGTTTGGGGGTCACTGCCCCGAGTGCTCCGACCACCACAGGCACGACTGTCACCTTTACCTTCCAGGCTCTCTCCAGCTCCTCTCTGAGCCCTTGGTATTTCTCGAGTTTCTCATGTTCCTTCTTCCTGATGTTTCCATCACTTGGGACTGCTACATCCACTACAACGGTTTTCCTCTGCCCTTTATCTATGATCACGATATCTGGTTGGTTCGCCATTACCATCTTGTCAGTCTGGATCTGGAAGTCCCACAGGATCTTCGCTCTGTCATTCTCCACCACCTTCGGAGGTGTTTCCCATTTTGACCTTGGGGTTTCCAGTCCATACTCCGCACAGATGTTTCGGTAGACTATGCCAGCCACCTGGTTATGGCGTTCCATGTAGGCTTTCCCTGCCAGCATCTTACACCCTGCAGTTATGTGTTGGATCGTCTCAGGTGCCTCTTTGCACAACCTACACCTTTGGTCTTGTCTGGTGTGGTATATCTGGGCCTCGATGGCTCTGGTGCTCAAGGCCTGCTCCTGAGCAGCCAGGATGAGTGCCTCTGTGCTGTCCTTCAGGCCAGCCCTCTCTAGCCACTGATAGGACTTCTTGAGATCAGCCACTTCAGTTATGGTCCGGTGGTACATCCCGTGTAGGGGCTTGTCCTCCCATGATGGTCCCTCTTCCAGCGCCTCATCTTCTGTTCCCCATTGTCTGAGACATTCTCTGAGTACGTCATCCGTTGGAGCCTTCTCCTTGATGTATTCATGGAGCTTGGATGTTTCATCCTGGACAGTGGATCTCACACTCACTAGTCCCCGGCCTCCATCCTTTCGGCTTGCGTACAGTCTCAGGGTGCTGGATTTGGGATGGAACCCTCCATGCATGGTTAGGAGCTTTCGGGTCTTAACGTCCGTGGTCTGAATCTCTTCCTTTGGCCACCTTATTATTCCTGCAGGGTATCTGATCACTGGCAGGGCATAGCTGTTTATTGCCCGGGTCTTATTCTTGCCATTGAGCTGGCTTCTTAGGACTTGCCTCACTCGCTGGAGGTATTTGGCCGTAGCCGCTTTCCTTGTTGCCAGTTCGAGGTTGCCATTGGCTTGTGGTATACCAAGGTACTTGTAGCTGTCCTCAAGGTCTGCTATTGTTCCTTCAGGGAGTGAAACCCCTTCAGTGCGGACTACCCTTCCTCTCTTAGTCACCATCCGACTACATTTCTCAAGCCCGAATGACATCCCGATGTCCCTGCTGTAGATCCTGGTCGTGTGGATCAGGGAGTCTATGTCCCTTTCGCTCTTAGCATACAGCTTTATGTCATCCATGTAGAGGAGGTGACTGATAGTAGCTCCATTTCTGAGGCGGTATCCATAGCCTGTCTTGGTGATTACTTGGCTTAGGGGGTTCAGTCCTATGCAGAACAGCAGTGGGGAGAGTGCATCAACTTGGTATATGCCACATTTGATGGACACTTGGGTAAGTGGCTTGCCATTGGCTTCAAGTGTGGTTTTCCACATCCTCATCGAGTTCGCAACGAAGGCTCTTAGGGTCCTGTTCACCTTATACAACTCCAAGCATTCAGTGATCCATGTATGTGGCATCGAGTCATAGGCTTTCTTGTAATCAATCCAAGCTGTGCACAGGTTGGTACGTCGGGACCTGCAGTCTTGTGCGACTGTTCTGTCAACCAGGAGCTGATGTTTGGCTCCTCTGGTATCTCTACCAATGCCCTTCTGTGCTTCGTTCATGTATTGATCCATGTGTCCACTTATCTTAGTCGCAATGATGCCTGACATGAGCTTCCATGTTGTGGAGAGACAGGTTATTGGCCGATAGTTGGATGGGGCTGCACCCTTCGAGGGATCCTTCATGATCAGGATCGTTCGCCCTTCGGTTAGCCATTCTGGGTGAGTCCCATCCCTCAGCAGCTGGTTCATTTGTACTGCTAGGCGCTCATGGAGTGCTGTGAGTTTCTTTAGCCAGTAGGTGTGGACCATGTCCGGGCCTGGTGCTGTCCAGTTCTTCATATCTGAGACTCTTTCCTGTATGTCTGCCACTGTTATGGTAACCGGGTTCTGTTCAGGGAGGTTGCTGTGCTCCTCTCTCAGGGTCACCAGCCATTGTGCACTGCTGTTATGTGCAACCTCCTTCTCCCATATGCCTTTCCAGTACCTATATATATATATATATATAGTTGGTGTATATAAATATGAATCTTCAGTCAGACCTCTCTCAGGCTAACATGCTCACCAGTAAACAACCATGCCAACCTACTCTTAATGTATTAATTTATTTTTCTTTCAGGAAAAAGGGGTCCCAACAATTTCGTCCACGTGTCAGTCCATTTTGTACGTATATTTTTTTGTTTTTCATCGTTAGACCTCTTGTGTGAATGACTCCATGCTAATTTTATTTTCATAATTTTATTTGACTGATTATTGTTTTCCCCTCACCAAGGTGTTTTGTTTTTATTATGATTTCGTTTTCAGTGCTACATAAAAACTATTTACTGCAGACCACAAGTAGATCCACTTACAGCTTACTTTTGTTCGAAATGTCTTTTTTCATCTTTAATTGAGAATGGTGTTAAAGATCCTGTGACTTTTGTGTTGTTCAATTGTCCAATCAGGGCGAGCCTCTATACCACGAGTATAAAGAAGCCATTAAGATATCCTTTATTTGTCCCACAGTGGGGAAATTTACAGCCTACAGCACCAAGAATGTGGGTAGAAAGAAGAAAAAAAACAAACACCGTTCAATTAAGTGCAATATAAATACAAAATGGATAAAAGGCAGTGCTATTTACATTAATTATAACATTAATGACCGTGACTAAATCCAAGCAAAGTAGGATGTCAAAATAAGCTTTTTTTAAGACATGTTTTTGGGGTTTTTTTTGTTTTTGTTTCTTAGTTTTTCTTTTTTTTTTTTGCTATCCAGTTTTATTTTGAAAGCTTTTTATTAGGCTAATATTTACGATTGGTTTAACCTGAGGACTACCATATCCTGTTCCTTCATTCCCATTGTCCAATCATTTCTTTCAGTATATCAAATCCCGGAACACCGGTTTCACCTTAGATTTACTTTGAATAACTATCAATCATTTACAGTAATTCCTGCTAGCCAGCTACTTAGTTTCTGCATTTCCGTCCACCTGCCTTCACTCAACATCACAAAATCTCTCCTTTTCCCAAATATGTAATTACAGTCTGCCTGTATGTAGCTAAATACGCCCCGGTGCACGTCTGGTCTCCCTGGTCATGTTCTTTCCTCCCACCGGTCGTGTTTGAAGCATTTATAATTGGCAGAGCCATCGTGTCAAGATTAGAGGCTGCTTGTTTGAACACTCCAACACCCCTGCCTGCCTATCCCACCCCTCATTCAGACAACCGCACCTTCAAACCCCAAACTTACACATCTCAAGGTATGGAATAAGTCACACAAAATTAAATTCCTACAAACACGCAGAGTTCGAACATTACAATGGGTATTTTCGAAAAAGCCAGATCTCGATTAGTTGAGCAGTTCACGATCATTGCGAACGCCCATTGTTCCCTCATTGTGTCATTTTTTTTAAAAGGTCCCTTGCAGCTTCCATTTCTAACCATGGCTGAAGCGAAATTATCAACTGTGCTTTAATACTGTACATCTTGTCCACTCTGGAAGGGACATTACAGATCTAATCAACCGCAAATTATAGTCTAAGTGTTAATTATATTTTCTGGTCCCTGCAAAATGCCTGTGGCACCTCTCAGCTGTGTCAAGCAGCGCTCCACTATTCAATTTGACAAATCTGTTTTAGGTTTGAGAGAAACAATTCATCAAAGTTTGTAAATAATATCCAGATTAAAGCACATTGTTTTTTTTTGGTTTTTTTATGTAGTAATAATTTGAATCACAACATGTTTTTTGATGGAACCTACCCTCCTAATTGTTCTGGTTTCATGACGCTTCCGCCTCTGGTCTATGTGGGTTTGTACAAATAAAGGTTGTTTGGTGTATCAAAGCATTTCAAGCTCAAACATTGGAGCTGATGGTCACTGATGTCATCGAACATGTTGACTTCGTCTGAGTCACATCGTTTATGGTCAGCAGAGCCCGTGATTCTTAGTGCGTGTCGCTTTGTCTGTGTTTCCGTTTCTCCCGTTACCTACACACTCCTCCATCACACTGTGTGTCATGACTGAGGTTGGTGACAAAGGGTTGACTTATGCTCCAACTCATCATTTTTAAAATGATATTGTTGGAGGGAGGGGGGGGTTTAGTGGACTTGCATGCTCTTACTGTGTTTATATGGCTTCTCTCACCTCTTCCCACAGTACACTAACGTACCGTATTTTTCGGATTATACATCGCTCCGGATTAGAAATCGCACCAGCCAAAAAATGCATAATTAAGAAGGAAAAAACATATATAAGTCGCACTGGAGTATAAATCGCATTTTGGGGGTAATAAAACCATCAATGTCATTCCAAATCACTAAATCCAATGAAATCTTCATCCTCTGTATCACTTTAAAACAACTCCACCAACTCTTGAGGTAGAAGATGCAGCGCTTCCTCTTCTACATCACTTACTTCAGACTCATCGTGGTTTTATCAACACAGGTCTAGAGCGGCCTCTTGCGGTTTAATGTGAAAATATGTGAAATGACATAATAATGTGTTAATAATTTCACGCATAAATAGCTCCAGAGTATAAGTCGCACCCCCAGCCAAACTATAAAAAAACTGCAACTTAACTCCGGAAAATACGGTATGTAACTGACGACTACGAATTCCCCATACGTGAACACGAGAGTGTTATGGGACATCTCCCGATGATGTCACACATACTTCCAAATGGCAGAGTCCTCAGCTCTTGCCATTGGAATGAAGAGGAAAGAAGCCCTTCTATGTTGACCAGCGGTGAGCATTCACGGACTTCTAGACATTTTTTGATGGCCCAAACATGTTGTACCTTCCATGAAATGAAACTTCATAGCCTCTGTCTAGGCAGTACAGGCTTTTTTTTTGTTCCAATTAGATGTCAGCTTTTATGTGTTGCCATATGAATGTAATTTTCCCAAGGCCTCCAGAATCCTGAGTGCGGTCTTCAAACACACACACACACACACACACACACAAACACACACACACACACACGTTAGAAATGGCTGTCTTCTTTAAACCAACCAGATTTTTGACTCAGCACTCTGAGGAGTCACGAAAATCGATGACAAACTTCAGGACGACATTACTGATTTGACCCTGTAGGAATATCGGGGACAAACGTATCCCGTAGTCCATTTTGAGTTGTCTTGACGCGCCGTAGTCCATGTAATGTGACATACACAATGACTGATGGTGAGGCGTCTGGGACGCTTCACAACCGCGACGATGAAAGTCTGGCATGTCAGAATTTGTGTTCGTCTTGCCGCATAGTGTAAGATGTCCTACGTCCTCCTTCCATCGGTTCTTCGGTGCTGACCAATAGGAAGACAGTGTCCTCATACTTATGATGACAGCGTGGACGTGGTGCAGACAGTCACAATGCAGTGTTTCAAACGTTACTTCATCAAAAGGGAAAATACAGTAAAAGTATAGGTATCATTTAAACTCACTTTTAAAATTGTAAAGCTAGTGACTGATTAGCAAATGTGTTCTTAAACAAATTCGTAACATCAGGTTCGTTTGGGAGAATAGTTCATATCGCCCCTCCCCACTACCCAGGAATGGGTCCATACTCTCTTTTTTGCTTTTTGCCTTTTGTGAACATAGAAATAACGCAGATGAGATGCATTGGCTGATGAACTGACTTTTTAGTTATTCTGTTCAATGTTCAATCATTCTGTTTTGAAGCAGAAATTTGCTCAAGAGTCACACGGTAGGCTCCTCATTACATTTTGCTCAATTCCAGAAAGACTTCAACTTCAAACAAATATTAAATATACCTGTGAGGAAAAGTCTTTCCACAAACCAGATTTTGTAGGTTTGATTCGAAGGCTGTCCCGCGAGGAGTGGCTCTTACATCACCTTCATGCTCTTCATTGACAGGTTCCACTGGGTAAGGTAGTGATTTCTTTCCTGTAAATATAGAAAAATAATTTTTTGTGCTACATCAGGTGGCGCAAATCCCACATAATTTTTTAAATCACATTTTCAATTAAACTCAGTCAGAGTGACTCGTCCTATTCAGAGCAATTGTTTGTCTTTCAAAAACAGATGAACAAGAACAGACCTTTACCTCGTTATGTGTGCCAAAATAAGAACACATTCATATCCAATGAGTGTATGCGCAGGACTGATCATGTTTTTAGAATAAATAATTCCATTTGACTTTAATTATTTCAAGTGTTTTTTCTTGGAGGTCACTTGAGTTTCTTTTTCCAGCAATATTGTTGTGTTACAGTAATCCCATGATAATTATTTCTGTAGTTCCTCAGTGAAATGACTCACAGCGCTTGTGGCCTTTTAATTACTTAAAGCAATAATATGTAGCAATTTATTCTTAAAATAAAAGCTTCAAAGACATAGCTTATAATAAGGAGAATAGTGTCTCTGTCATTGTCATGGCAACCTATTTTGTGGTCTATGCCATTGCTTGGACAGCTCTCACGTAGCGTTCGCACAAATGTTTATGCCAAAGTTACTCTTCAAAATTGTATGTAGTGCTTGTTCAAACAATGCCACACACAAACATGATCAAACAACAAGCAAAATTATCATGTTTATTTCAAGACACGCTGTTACAATGCAGAGAAATTGAGTTACAGCTTCGCTGCTGTCGGTTCACAAATGCAACTTTTAGATAGTCTCCATGTACTGTTTATCCATATTTATTTCTTGAAATTAAATTCAATGTTACCTGTGGGGGGGAGCCTAGGAGCAAAAAAAAAAAAAAACAATCCGCCCCACCCAAAAAGAACAAAACCCTTCACTATTCCTCGGTGCTTACAAATATAGTTCATAATCATGCTTCGCCCCCTCCCCCCAAATTTTGCATGGACACGGACCTGAGAGGCCAATGCCCCCTCATTAAACAGCTGTCTCACCACAACACAGATCAATGCTATAAACTTCAGAACACATTGGCACATCAAATCACTTTAAATAGCATTCCCGTGAAACAGTGCAACTTGAGAAATTGTTTAGAATAAATGTGTAATGAATTTATTGATATGTTGCTCATGCCAGCTGGCATTTCTTGGAGCCACAAAGCGGTGAACCAGTGCGGTGGCATTGAAGTGGCGTTGAGGGATTGTGGCAATGCATGTTCTGAGTTATGCAGTTGACCAATCGCTGGGCTGGAACCTGGCAGCCGCATCACAGAGTGAGCCACTGATCAGTACCAGTCTTTGAGCAGGCCATCTCTCTTATTTGCTCTGTCTCGCCTTTTCTCCACTTTCTTGTGGTCTTTATTGCTGTTTTCTTTTCCGCTGTGTGTCTTTCTTCCTAGCACGTATTTGTGTTGGTAGGAAATGTGAGTCTTCCTCATTTCCATCCTTCTGTCCTTTTGAATTCACAGAATGTTTTTTTTCTGAATACTTGCTCGTTCCTTTGTCACAAGATTGAGAGATCTGTTTTTTTACTTGGGTGAAGTGTCCCGTGACATGCTGGAGATGCTATGTCTACCAGTTGGCCTGGGAACGTCACTGTACCCTCCTTGGAAGGAGAGAAAGTGGCTAGAGACAGGAGTCTGGGTGTTTACACTGCAGCCCCTACAACTGGAGCAAAAGAAAATTGAGGTAGAATATCCAGATACAAAACGGTTAATAAAAACTAGACTTTGCTCAGTTGGATTATTTATTTTCTTGTACAGCCACTACTTAACCATGTAGAACCCTCTAATTTGAAGCTCAATCATAACTCAAAGGCAACCACGTCAACTAGGTTTTTAAGTCTTATGTCTCTTCCGAATAACATAAGAACAATGACTGTTCAGAAGTTCCGAGTGTTAGCTATCCGTAGTGTTCGGCAAACACCATTAAACAAGGAGGGATGTGGTGTCCTTGAATACATTATATTCTCGTATCGTGTGTTGAACCCCTGGGTCATTGGTAGTGTAGCGGTCCCACGCAGAAAGTACGGGCTCACTTTCCTATTTGACACCCCCGTACACACAGCTGCAGTGAATTATGGACTATAAACTGAACTCGTTCAAATGTGTGAACGGAACGTTGAACTAGTTTGCATGGAAAATAAACTACTGCTAGTAATATTATATCAGGCCCGATTTGACCGGGGTGGGGGTTCAGGTGGTGGTGTGATTGGCTGACAAGCTGTCCAGGGTGTGAATCGCCTCTTGCCCAAATTCAGCTAAGATGTGCTCCTGCTCACAAATGACCCTAATGAGGAAAGGTTGGATGGATGAATACCCCCATTTGCTCAAATCTAGAACAAGCCCAGAAATATATTTCTCACCCTCTATAAATTCTGAAATTCTGGTCAACTTTTGCACTCGAGGAAATGCAACGACGCTAAAGAAAAGACCGTATTGGCCCGAATGTAAGACGACCCTGATTATAAGATGACCTTCTCTTTTTCAAGACTCAGGTTTGAAAAAATATTTTTTGAACACCAAATAAATGTTTGTACCGAAAATAATTACATGAGTAAATGATTATCCCCGGGCCTGCGTGGGTTTTCTCCGGGTGCTCCGGTTTCCTCCCACATTCCAAAAACATGCGTGGCAGGCTGATTGAACACTCTAAATTGTCCCTAGGTGTGAGTGTGAGAGTGGATGGTTGTTCGTCTCTGTGTGCCCTGTGATTGGCTGGCAACCGATTCAGGGTGTCCCCCGCCTACTGCCCGAAGACGGCTGGGATATGCTCCAGCACCCCCGCGACCCTAGTGAGGATCAAGCGGCTCGGAAGATGAATGAATGAATAAATGATTATCACAATATATTGGAGAGAAAAAAGCATGTTATTTTGCCTCATTCAAATCTTAATATCCAAACATTTAAATATGTAAACTAAAGTGCAATCACATTCGTAAATGAATGGCTTCTGATTTTTGAAATGGAAATTATATCATAACTTCTCCTCAGCTGCCGGTTAACCTGGCCTATCTTCGCCCCACTTTTCTCCAGATCGTCGCTATGTTTCTCTTCCTACAGATCTCCTATTATTTTCTTCTCTTTTCTTTCTTACCACTAGTTTTTATTTTTCTCCTTTGTGCTACAGCTATTTTTATTTTTATTCTTTGTGACAGTGGTTCGCTTTGGCCTGGGGAGTCAAATTCAGCATTCGCTTCAATGATATATGGCGCCATCTAGCGTCGTGAATGGGTATAATGTCTAGACCCCGAATATAAGACGACCCCCACTTTTTCAGTTTTATTTCAATGCAAAAAACACCGTCTTATATTCGGGCCAATACGGTCGTCGAGTTCGCACACTATAATGACCAAGCAATGTTCATTTCAAGATATGATGTTATAAAATCGTCGGATCGTGTCAGCATCTGTATCCAACATATGAGAGCCCAGTGCCTTTTTGTCAACTCTTTAACCTACATACTCTTGCACCATCGCATACGCCTCAATGCCTTTGTACGTCAATCTGTCCATGCGCTATTTTTGTTTTACTTCTTTGCATCCCTGCACTCATCTCCCACTCCTTGTCAATTGTCAACCCCCACTTCTCTCCCTGTTTTCTGACCAAGGTTCCTTAGCCCAGCTGGCATGGCTTTCCTCGCGGTGTAGTAAAATATAAATATAATAAGGACGTTTTTGAGCTGGTGAATCCATTCTGAGCGGAGAAACATCACCACAGAGCCCACAGATGTGGCACACACTCAGGAGAGCAAAAGAGCGAGTTAGAGAGAGTGGGGTGGGGGTGGAGTGGGGGCAAGAGGAAGAGTGGGAGAATGAAACCTCAATTGACATGAAAAGAACATTGACTACATTATTGTTGGCCTGAACTAACTGTTGTGCTTGTTATTACGGAACCTCATACAAATCTTCATATATGTGTGCAGGTTCGAAAGATTCTTCTCAGACCCAACCCAAAAATCTCCTATTTTGGGACTTTTCGCATGTAATTATTAATATGGGATTCAAGTGCATTAAGAAGTAGTAATTTGTGTGCAGCTGGCTAGTGTTTGTACTCCCAGCAATCACTACAACAACTCCTTGTGTCAATCTGCACAGCCAGACATTTTCTAGGGAATAAGCTTATGACCTGCCGTCTTGACGGCATGCATGAAAGCTTAACCACGGATATATGACTGTGTGTGTGCGTGTGTGTGTGTGTGTGTGTGTGTGTGTGTGTGTGTGTCCGCGCGCGTGTGTGCATGTTTTCATGTGCTTGGTATCACAGCAGAATGAACTTCAGTCCCTTGGCCCAGCTTTTTTGTTTGCTTTAGCCATCTGGTGGCTAGCCTTACCCGCTAACTCTGAGCCACATTTAGTCTACTTTTATATCATCCTGCTTTTACTTTCCCTTTAGCCAACTGTATTACATTGAGCTAGCCTTAACACGAATGGCACTGATGTTTTGCTTTACTGTTGGTAGTACGGTTTTGTGGTTTCTACTGGCTTTCTCAAAAGGCAAAAAAAATAATAACGTATGCGCAGAGGTCCGACGTTCACCAGTTAAGATTTGTGTTTTCAGAGTGGACATCCAGTAAAACTTTATCCACATGTCTTGGAAGAGCAAGACTTTTGAGATCTCTGGCCGGGCCACTCCAAATGCTTAGAGGCCCTGTGTATAAAGATGTAGTTTTAGGTGTTTATTGTGGTCAGGGGTTGGGCCTTGGAGTGTGTGGAGGGACAAAAAAGGGAAGGAGGAGGAGGAAGAGGGATGGTGGTTTTAGCCACCAGCTGCTGTTACCTTGAGCATAACGTCCTTTAACCCCCATTACAACAATCTGCCACAAGCCACAAACACGCTAGCTACTACTGCCTGCAAAACAACCCAAAGTCACTTGTTTACCAGATAATGTGCCATGCAGTCACTCACACCCCGAAAAGCTCCACACTTACGCCCTAATTTTTCCGATGCGTCCCACATTGCCCTGTTTAATTTGGTCCACGCTGCTCTCGTTTTCTTTCGCACTCCGTCTTGTTTACTTTGCTGCTTCTTCAACATTTCCTTTCATTTCTTTTTTCCTCGGTCAAAATCGGTGTTGGTTACAGCCCTGGGTATGCGTGGGTAACCCTAGTGCCCATGTAAAGGCCCTCTTCGATGTCTCATTGGGCTCCAGCGCCAGTGGATAAAAGTCAAAAGAGATTACGGGCCTGGCACCCATCTTCCTCTGTCCTGCCACTGTGGCCTCTTATTTTCTGGAGAAAATTAATAACTTTAACAAACATCAATGAGAAAGCAGACTGATGCTGGTTGTTATTTTTTTTCCTGTGCGTGTGAGTGTGACCATGTGAATGTGCACTGTGAACACATGCCTTGGATATGCGTGGGTTTGCGTGTGCATTTGTGGGCCTGCATGAGTGCTGGAGCTCATACCTTCAAGAATGTGATCCATAGCAGTAATATTGAAGGAGTCCGTCCAAAGAGGCACACGAAAAAGAAACCAAGCCAGGAAGCCGGGCACAATCTGGTTTTGTCTGGTGGGATTGTTTCCTCCATGAAAGAGCGTGGCGTCTTGAGGCGAAGACAAGTTGGGAGACGGACGGATGAAAGGAAGGAAGGATGGATGAGAAAATGTGACCACTTCTGAAGCATTGTCGACAGCCGCGCTGAATAGGCAGCGTGCCTGGCTGGAGCCACGCCTGTATTTATGATCTTCAAAGGAAGGATGGCACACACACAAGCACACACTCACGCACAGCCCACTAAATGTGATAGTCGCAGGAAAACATGTGGTTGAGCAAATGTGGATACTCACAAATTTGCATATAGTTGCTGCTGTTGCATGCGTGCGGTTGAACGCATGAGCACACTAGCGCGGGAATGCTCAAATATCAGTGGCTCTGCAGTTGCGCATGTCATTCGAAATGCCGCATGTGTTTACTGTGGAAGTGGAAATACACTTACAGGATGTGGACATTGCGTATCATGAAACAAAGGTTAACCCAGGGCAAGGAACCATTGTTGAATGTATGTTATGCTATCTGTCCGTGTCTGACCTGTAAACTGACAAATCTGATCAACTGAGCCAGTTGTCATTTAAATACACTGATCAACAATTGATACACAAGTTTCGAACCATGCAACGCAACCGTGCTGAAAGGCTGAACGCCTTTGACGATACCTGAATAGATCAGGCCACTAAAGAACTAACAGCGGTCCATGTGGAAAGTTGGGTGCTTGTCGGCAAAGTACTCACGTGTCTCTGCTCAACGGTACAATTGACTATCTTAAAAATGCACATCCTATTCACAATGTTACCAAAACAGTAACTTATCACACAATAAGGTCAAACTTTCTCTTCCCTGTGTTCCCTGTGTCTCGTGAAATCATTCAAAGTATCTTTTTTTTGTAAGTCTCACTTCCAATAAATCTTTTGGCTACACACAAAGACTAACACCCCCGCACATTTATTTACAAGTAAGTCCAATACAAAGCGAGACAAATCTGAGACATTCAAGGTCTCCTTTAGATTCGGAAATTCCACAATCCAAAACAAACTTGTTTTCTTTCACATGCTATGCCACAAGGAGAACACTCATTGACCAAACCAATAATCATATTTGAACATGATTCAATCGCACATTGTTGCTAATTATTCTTTTTAGCTTTCTTCATAACTCTTCTAAAAATTCTAGTTTAACATTCGGGCATGACATATAAAATGTATGCGATCCATTCAAAGTGCTCCTTAAGTGTTACACTATTTCAACACGATCACCAACTTGGTCTCTGCTTCCCTTCGGTGCAGCCTGAAGCCCACCGTCATGATTTACAAACTGTAATCTTAACAACAGCAGGAAAGCAATTTGTCCTCATGGATCACTGATTAAGTGGCGGTGAATGAATTTATGGTTGTGCTTCTTGCACTGGAGCAGCAAAAGTGCATCTTTGTCTGCAGCGACTTCTGTAGCCAGACCCTGGGTCTCCAAAGCAATAATTACTTCTAAGATTATATATGAGAGCCTTACCCTCACAAAGCTGGAAGCAACTCAAAGGAAACACTAACACCTTTATGACAAAGTTTGATTTCCTCAGCCAGCGTGTATGGGCCTTTGCTGGAAAGTTCTACACAAGTGTCAGTTGATGTTCTATTTCAGCTCAAAAGTAAACACGGTTATGTTTGGTAGTTTGCCGTTTATGTGAATCTCTCTTTGTTGTCTGCTCTCCATCAAGCAACATGAAACGTAGCAGTGCTGCTAAAATACTTTACGGTGTTGACGCTCGCAAATAATAAAACATAAAGTGTGTGCACATTCAGTCTTGTGCACAGTTCAGCTCATTCAAAGGAGGTGGCCAGAGAAACTGGGGGGAGACCGCTGAATTTCTGCAGGTAAATATTTGAGGAGCTAATTTCGAGGGGTTGTGTTTGCTGGTGTTAAAAAACAAGTGTGTTAAAATGTGTTATTTGTGTTTGCAGGGATGTGTGTGTGGGTGTGTGCACAGTTAATCTAGATTACTGTATTACTTCGAATGATTGTCGGGGCTATTTGAGCTAATTTGTTCAGGAAAAGAGACAATCGAGGTTTCAGGTAGTCAGCCAGTGACCACATGATATGTTGCACCTAAAATTTGGATAATTTGTTCAGCAAACCTTCAGGCCTGCTTCCTGTTCACGCTACTCACCTTTGACCTTTTGGCACATTATCATGAAATCTTCAAGAATTTGTCAACATTTAACCCCTCTACAACTTGTGCTACACTGGAGCAGGGGCCAACAAAGTGCACCCGGGACCACTTTGAGATTTGTGTGCCTTGCTCAAGAGGACCATTAGCCCTCTTGGTTGAACGCTGGTTGGACTTGCCCCCTTAGTTCTGCCTGAGCCTCAACTTTGGACAATTCCATACATACCATTTGGGGAATCAGACTACCTGCAAAAAAAAAGGCAAATATGAACATCACCATAACAATACCAATACCATGTAATGCACAGATTCCCCCAAATGCCTGTCTGCGTGTTCACCTATATCTGATGGATTTTAGCGGATGTCACAATTGATGCCATGTATGTTAAATCTTGAGCATCCCCACCACAAAGTTGGATAATCTTGTGCTTCCAACTTTATGAAAACAATTTGGGGCTGGCCCTTTCTGTCCAAGCATGGCTTTGCCTCAGTCTATGGTCTAAAGGAGGAGATCGGTGGGAAACCTACTGGATGGACTATAAGAACCTCTTTCAGGTTCAACATCAGTCATCTCTGGCCCTTACAAATGGTTTTGCCAGATAAACTGACAACAATTCTCACAGAGCCCCTCCAACATTGTTTTGAGTCTTACTGGAAGACGGTAAATTGTTCTGTATTTACCCGGTATTCATAAACATGGGACATAATTGTGGCTTTAGTTGTTGTTTTTGGTGTTGTTGCAAATTTTGGCTTGTACCATCAGAGGTCGCCCCAGAGGGTCACTTTCATTATTGATTGATTGATTGATAGATTTAGTTAATTAGGTAATTAATTAATTACTTATTTTTATGAGGCCCTTCTTGATGCAACCCACTTGTTTTTGGTTTTTTTTCATCCTGAAAATTGGGGTACCTGCCTGGGAATTAAACCCATGCAATCTGCACAAAAGGCAGCAGCGTGTAACACGACAACACCAGTACAATTTCTAAAAAATAGTTTATTCCAGGGAAATCTATCCACTCAATTTCTACAGCGCATACCCTCATCAGAGATGGAGTTGATCGCTGTCTTTGGGCGAGAGGCAGGGTACACCCGGCAGATTGCTGTAGCCAGTTGCAAGACTCAGGTGGACAAACAACCAGTCCCACTTACCCACATGGACAATTTCTCTCTCATGCATGTTTTTTTTTAACTAACGCATAAGAAGGATGACATCCAAAACTGTACACACCAAGATTCAAACTCGGAACCTTGGAACTGTGAAGCAGAAAGGCTTGCCACTAGTGAACTGTACTGTTCCTCCGGGAAATAAATTGGTGACAAGACTACCAACAAGGGCACAAAAACACCGAGACAAAGCTGACAGTGATAAGTGGCGGCGTTGAAGGACAAAGCTGAAGTTTGTTGCATGCCTGCCAAGGCAGTGCAGTGTTCTTATGTGAGTCTGTAAGTGCGTGCGTGTGCGACATGATTCTCCCGTGCGCACTGTGCCCAAGTCGAGAGGCGGGGTGGGTGGCAAAGCGGGGACAGATGAGGGAGAGAGGGAGAGGAGGGCAGGACTGGCAGGGTGCGGTCTGAAATGGCAACGGCTCGTCGTGGATCACTCAAATGGAGTGGATTCAAGTGGAAAGCTGCAGCCTGTTGCGCGCTGTCGTCTCGCTGGGAGCATCAAAAACCTCACAATCCACCACGGGGGATGTTGTGACACTTTTCGCGGAGCAAAAGAAGAGACTGGAAAGACGACCACATTAAAAGCGTGGACGTGCAGTTGCTGCTGTTCTCCCTCTCTCTCTCTCTCTCTCTCTCTCTCTCTCTCTCTCTCTCTGCACCCCCCCCCCGCCCCCTCGACCCACCTCATCGACTTTGAACCTGTTTGTTTAAATCCACGGACTTTACAGCCCTGCGCACCCACGAGCCACAGCCAGCGAACTTTTCCATTCAAGTGGGGAATTTATCGGTGCGCGGATGCTGAGGTGCCCGCTGGAGTAGAGTGATTTGGGGGACACACTGAACGCGGCTGTCCCGGACCATGGACTCGACAGGTGAACCGGAGGCGTACTGAAGACACATATCACCCTCGGGAGAGTCCTCCCTCCTCCCGGGGCGATGCGGATCCCCTTCCTCCTTCTCACCGCCTCTCTGTGCGCCTTGGTTCTCCTCCTCCTACTCGCACCTGTCTCGGAGGGCTGCGGACCGGGGAGGGGGTACGGAAAGAGGAGGCCTCCGAAAAAGCTCATCCCGCTTGCCTACAAGCAATTCAGCCCGAATGTGGCCGAGAAGACGCTAGGTGCGAGCGGGCGGCCCGAGGGCAAAATTACGCGCAACTCGGAGCGCTTCAAAGAGCTGACACCCAACTACAACACTGATATCATCTTCAAGGATGAAGAGGACACGGGTGCGGATCGGCTCATGACTCAGGTGAGAAAGAAGAAAATGAGGAGGAGGAGGAGGAGGAAGATGAGGAGGAGAGCTGGGAACACTTTGCAGTGTTCATGTGCGGACGGAGACGCGCATTTATCCCGTGCAAGTGATTTAGGTCCTGTATGGTTAACCGTGTCTATGAATCACTTCAAAACGAGCAAACCTCACAGTCACATTAAACCCTTTGCTCCGTGCTTGCTGTCAGTTGAATATTTAAACCGAAATGATTTATTTCATTGATTCATAGCTTCAACTCCGAAGCATTGGTTCTGGAGAAAGACTGCTGGGATTATACCTGAATGATGAACAGCTTTTCTGACTTGTCTTAAATGTTTAGGCCACGCGCTGTACACAAAAACGATTCCGTGTGATGTGATTCTAGAGGAGCACCAACCGTTTAGGCATGGGCAAGAATGGGCACAAAAAAATACATTTTTTAAAAAACAATGTTACATTCATAAGAAGGAAGTCCTATTATTATTTGTGAGGTATGTGTATATGCCCTATAATTGGGAAATTTGGGGGAAGATCATTTTTATCAATGTTGATCTGGGATAAATATTGATTTATGTGTGCTCCCCACTTTGTTTCAGCAATATATGACCATCACAATGAACTCATTAACTTTCTGCAATAGATCTTCTGATCTTTACATTTAAAAAAAAACATTGTATCATTATGAATACAATAGCTTTTCACTGGAGTGGTACTGTCAAATTGCTTTTTTTATACTTCCTGGTGCTTTTTCAAATTCTGAATTGTAAAATAATTAACTTTGAGGTGTGCATTGCAGTAGATTGTAAAGACAGAAATTGATTGCTACTGCAGTGCTTCAATTTGCCCTATCACACAAACATGTAGTCTTTTTAATGACTTTTCTAATCTCCCGTGTCCGCCGACTCGCAGCGCTGCAAAGACAAGTTGAACTCCCTGGCCATCTCTGTCATGAATATGTGGCCTGGTGTGAAGCTGAGAGTGACAGAGGGATGGGATGAGGACGGCCATCACTCAGAGGACTCGCTGCACTATGAAGGACGTGCCGTTGACATCACCACCTCAGACAGGTGGGCAATGACAATAACACAATATGTATTAACAGCCATGAGCCAATTTGAATATTAAGTCTTGTGGAATTTATTTTGGGATTTAAACGTGGGCAAATTCCTGTTATTGGAAGTATGGCGTTTCATGAAATGGTGATTTTCATGAGCAGGCCACAAACACACCTGAGCAGGCCAGAGGTGTTCTATGAATAGACGCTTGGTGAATAGTGCCACAGTAATAACGATATGTTCATCTTCACAGAGACAGAAACAAGTATGCCATGTTGGCTCGGCTTGCTGTCGAAGCCGGATTTGACTGGGTCTACTATGAGTCCAAAGCCCATATTCATTGTAGCGTCAAGTCAGGTAAGCAAGCAAACTATTGTGTGTGATTGTATTGAACTGTTTTGTGGCCATTTATCAATATAGTAGTAATGAAGCTAGTAAAATACATAGTTAACAATTCACTGCAGAGCTGATTTAAAAAGTGTGCGTGTCAGTGTGTGTGAGTGTGTGTTGGGGGGTTGTCTGTCTGTCTGTCCGTCTATCTGGCTGGCTGGCTATGTCGCCTATTGAGAACAATAATTGCGGCCGTTCTTGGTCTCCCACTAAAAGTCGTCCGTTTTCCGTCACATTAGTCTATGAAAATGTTAGATGCAATAATTTTGTAGCTAATGTTCTTAAATCTTTCATTGTTATTTTGTTATGTCCAAGCAATTGCACTATTGATTTTGATAATACGATGTGAGCCGCTAGTTTGGCTTTCATGAAAGCGGATACAGAAGGAGCATGTCTGCAAATAGCTAATTTCTACGAATAATTGACACTCTCCTTCATGGAATTGTAAATGCCTTCTTTAATAGTTTACACCATGAATATATCACAAATAATGTGCCGGTTTACTGGCATCACACACACACACACACACAGCTTACACCTAAGCAAACACATATATAATGTACAGGACGGGTAGATACATGTCAGCAATTCTGATGATGATGAGGATCATAACAAGACAACAAGAAACATTTGACTACACAGCGAAGAACATGAGTAACATCAATGGTGGCGAGCGTTGCAGCTTTGTAGTTCTCTGGTTCTTAGTGACCCGAAACTGCTGGCTGCCCACAGTGACAACATGAATGGCGGTCATAAATACGTTTAGCGATGTTCCGCTGGGCTTTGGGAACAAATTCACCTGATTTTAAGGCTGCTTTTAGTCCTCGTTTAGCGAAACAATCCAGAGGCTGAGCAGAGATGTGCACGGCCATCAAGTCTGTCCACTCCACCTGACTGTCAATCACACATCTGACACTGCTCCCGTTAGAGTTGTGATTAGAGGAGTGACTCAGGGGCTTTTTGTCGTTTTTATGGCTGACAGTAACCCGTCATATTCCCAATAAAAGGGACGTAACAATAATAGAAATGTCATATACACTGTAGACAATATTTTTTCCCTGTTATAGCGAATCACAAATAGGTGAATCTTTTCCCCAAACAATGGAGGATAAATTCCGAAAAGAAATGCGACCATATGTTTGAATTTGCAAAATCCAAAGTGGGAATATGAGGGGGTCCACTGGAAAAGTACAACTGTGTAGTTTTTTTTTTCATAATGTCAGATTTACAAGTAGTGGGTCTTGTACAATAGCAGTGCTTCCTTTCATCTGTGTCAGCAGGGGCCTTGCTGCAAGGGGTTTGCATGTTGTGTGGCTTCTCTGTGGGTACTGTGACTTCCTCCCACAATGCAAAACATCAGCACCACATGTTCGGTCAATGAACCATTCTTAATTTCTCTTCAATGTGAACAAAAATGGGTTAGGGTTCACTCTAAGCCTAACTCTTTTGAGCTTCTATGTTTGTGATCGCTCCAGGATGCTCCCCAACTCACACCTGTCATTTTTGTCCCTGAAAATGTATTGTGTTGCACATACTACACTGTATTCTAGTATATTCCTCGTCTCTCATTTAGAGGCGGAGCACTTGCCAAATAATCAGCTAATAGATAAGATACCGATTGTAGATTTGAAGCAATTCCCTTGATGAAACACAAATCATCTAGGGGCTTGAGCGCTAACAATAGTTGAACACATTCCATTGCAAGCTATTCGAACAGTTACGACATTTTGGAGGCCCATGTCTGGTACCGCCAGTTATTTGATGCCAAGCTACATTCTAACAGTCCATTGAGGTTAGTAGGCTGTGAGATGATTAACTCTCTCTTTGTTTTGCTGTTGCTTTTCCTTCGGTAGGTTTCTTTCAAATCTCTTATCTGAGCCTTATCACCTCCTGGTTGCAGACCTCCTTTTCTGCAAGCCGCATACTTACAGAGATACACACCTTTGACAAATATTTGCCCGCCTTAAGACATACTTAAGACACCCACATGCATCCATCGAATATGCGTGTGAATTCACCTCAAATCAGTCAGGCAAAGTGATTTGATGTGATTCCAGAAAATGGCGGAAAACTTTGATTTTTATTCTATTCTTTTTTTTTCTAACTCAGCTGTGCTCACCTTTCACTTGCTTTTTTCCAAACATACTTTCCTGTCTATTTGACCCCAGGCCATGCTTAGATACAATCAGCTGGTTATCCATTACCTCTTGCTGACTACCTCCTCTTGCCACCTCGTCTCACTGTGTCTTAAAGAGCCACCTTACTCAGAAGTATTCTGCCACAAGAAAGTAGTTTGGCCATCTATGAAAGCTTTCAAGAGTCACCCGAGAACAAAAAAAAGAAACATCAATGGTGTTGCCTCATTCATATTGGTTATCCCTAAAGTGAGTCTTCTTGAATTTAAACAACATGTCTTCTGTTGCTGGTATGATTTAACATTTATGTTCGTGTCCTATGCTGTCACTACAGCAACACTGAAGCGTCTCCATTACCATTCATTATTTTAAATATGAATGTAATCACTGACGCACAACCAATTTGAATTGAAAATTGGAAATTTTGATGAAGATATCATCCTGCATGTGTGCAAGACTGCTGACTCAAAAGATGTTGAGGACGTTTTAAACAGTCTGTCTCTAATCCGCTAAGATAATAGTGGTCTTTCATCAGTGTCAAAGTCTGACTTGATTTATGGAGCACTGAGAGTCTGCATGACCATATGTGGAAGTTCAAGCGAGGCTCCTGGAGAAGTTTCTATTATATATATTTTTTATGTTTACAGGAACAAAATAAATGCCTTCATATGATCAAATCCACATCTTGATTTTCTCCCATCTCAATTTTACAGAACATTCTGTCGCTGCCAAAACTGGGGGTTGTTTCCCAGGTGATGCTCAAGTTACCCTTGAGGGCGGAGTCACCAAACTGATGCGTGACCTTCATCCCGGTGACCGTGTTTTGGCTTCCTCGACAACTGACGCTCGTGGTTCGCTTCTCTACAGTCCGGTACTATCCTTTTTGGATCTCCAGACAAACGTCACGAAAATCTTCACCCTCATTGGAACCAACACTGGACTTAATATAACGCTCACGGCGGCACATCTCATCTTTGTCACTGACTGCATGGGTGGACTCAGCCAAGATGGAGTGAGGACAACTTTTGCTAGTGAGGTGAAGCCGGGTCAGTGTATACTGACCTCGCAAGGAACAGAGGCAACTCAAGCCGTCGTGACTTTTGTCGAGGAGAGGCAGAGCACTGGGTTGTATGCCCCACTGACCCAGCACGGGTCTATAGTCGTGAACAGCGTGTTGGCATCCTGTTACGCTGCTGTGGACAATCATCATTTGGCCCACTGGGTTCTAGCCCCACTGCGTTTCGTCCGCACCCTCATGGGTGCTGCGGAACATCAAACTGATGGTGTGCACTGGTACCCCTGGCTTCTACAGAAGGTTGGGGAAATGCTACTGGACCCCAAACACTTCCACCCTTTGGGAACTGAGCGAGGACTCTGACAGAAGAAAAACAAAATCTATTGAAATCAGCTTGTGTATAAGAACAGCAAATCACAGAGCTTTCCACCAAAATAGCAACAGAAAAATGGGTTAGATACAAAATGTGTTGTTTGACTCACTCCACTTGTCTCGATATGCCGTAAGACATCAATAGAGAGAATGAATTGCGATTTCAACACTGCTTTTGCAAATGTGCATAATTTCATTTTCATGCCGCAAATGCGATTCAGGTGTGCCAGTAAACCACAAATTAGTAAGCACTTGGTTATCAGCCACAATACTGACACACACCATATGAAAAAACGCGCTGGGAGACATCTTGAGCAACTTTAATAATGGGTGCCTAGCAGTATAATTGTGATCTAGCATGACTGTGTCTCAGTGGGTTTGTGAAGGCATGATTGAATAAGTTTGATGTGGAAGAACTTCATAGTTGTCAACCCCATCAGAGACTTTGGGGATAAATTGCAACACAAATCAGCAGCCAGGCCCTCTCTCAGCATCTGTGACGCTGATTTCAAATTGTTGTTGTGGATGAGTGACCAAAAAAAAAAAAAAAATCCAGAGGCACTCCAAAATCCTACGCTATTAATGCCACCTTCTCTCCCCCTTATTGAGTTTTGTCTGTCATTCAGTTTTACCTTGGAGCACCTTAGCCTTTTAGCGACTATGATTTGTTATTTTTATGCATTTTGAGAACAGAACAGTCAACACTTAGGCGCATCATTCATTTTTACTTTTTTTTCTTCAAAATGAGACAGTGGCGCTATCACTATAAGTGAAAATATGAGTATACATTTTGGGAGGGCTTGTTTGAACACCATAAATTGAAGAGGACATTAAGGCAAAGATGAATTTGAAGGAATGGAAAAAAGACTGTAAATGTTTACTTGAGCAATTTAGTAATGAAATTAAGTTAATTACACTTCAAGTTTACTCACTTTACTGACTCATTCCTTTCCCTTGTTGTCTGATGTATTTTTTTGACACAACAGTAAGCAAAAATATATTTACAATATTTATTTGAATATTTTTGACTATGTGTTCAGTTTATTGTGAATTTGTCTTGGCTGCAAACAAGGCAGAGTAGAATTGTTGGATTGCAAACATGGTTTAAAAATGGTCGGATTGCATTCAGAATCCCAAGAGTGCAAAATATTCAAATGTTTGCCCAGATGTATTTATCTTATGCGGGTAATCACATAAAGCGTATTCTTGATTCATTTGAAGCAGATTTATGACGGGTTTATCCTCACTCCCTTTGCAACTGGTGCACCAAACAATGACGTACCTTCAACTACAACTTGACTTTCCAAGGAGCAGGCTTGAATATTCTGGCCAGGTAGACACCTAAAAGATCTTGGACTATTCAAACACCGAACCAAATTAAACTGAATTTTATTTTCAACACAATTCAATGCTCATCAATTGTATCATATATTGCAGCAAAACTATTGCACAATCTACACATGTGATCGTGTGGGTCCAGATTGTCATATTTAATAGAAATCACAAGGGGCTGAGCACATCACCAAAGGGTGTTCCAGTGCTTCCGTGAGCTGTGATTCTAATGACTAATCAAAGTATTAATTTCTGTGAATGATGGGCTGTTTACAGGCCACTAATAATTTCTTAAATAAATTTAAAGATAATTTTTGAGTACCTATAGTTGGTCCTGTCCAGATGCAGAAGTAGTCTGTCCTTGGGATATTCAATTTTGTTTTCATTTGTATCATATATGGTGAAATTGTCTTGTAGCCTTATTAAAAATAGGTGTGTGCCATGTTAGTCGACCCCCCCCCCCACCCCCAAACCATAAGGAGGCTATCGAGTGCCACTGAGATGTTGCATGCTGTTTGCAGCTCTATCGGGATTTCTGACTGTCCAATAGGAGGGAATAATCTTGCACTGATGCAAGAAAGTGACTAAAATGGGTTGTTCATCTGCTTCCACCATAATTCTATGATTCATTAATGCGCCGTCTTTACGATCAGATTTATATCAGGAGTTTTTTTTTAACTTCCCTGTGCATATGTTTTATATTGAACGTCTCAGTTTTCTGGTCAGTCTACCAAAATATGTTTGACTCAGACTGTATTAAACTACTGTATAACTAGCTTTTTATACATAATGCTCCATTGCGCTTATTTTCTTCTGCATTTTCTTATATTTAATGATTTTCATTTGCATGAACGTTTTCATTCCATCCATAGATTTCAAACCACGTTTCTAGCGAACATGTATGAAATCCAAATTTTAAATGAGTGTCATTTTCTGCTGGTTTTCAAACCGATTTTCGGATGTAAGTGCTTCATGGAGATGGATAGAGAGAGACTCGGAAGTACTACGCAAAGATTTGTCAAATATGTCTATGAAGCTATTTTCTGAGAAATTATTTAAAGATCTATTTTTAAGAATATAAATGGGGCAATGTTGTGCATTCCTTTTTTTTAAATATTTAACATAAAGTTGTTTTTATTACAACCAAGAATGTGTTTTCTTTACAAGCAAAATGAGGTTAAGAGATAAAACAGGACGAAAATCACTCTGAATAATTTCATGTAATAACACAAGTGATATGCTTGTGAATACAATGTCTTGACACTTTAAGCACAATGAGTGAAGAAACGAGCAGGCAAAGATGAGCCTGAGTTAGTATCAGGTGGTATCAGGGTGGGCTGGTGGTTTGCTTCAGTACCACGGACAGCAATTCAGATTGTGTGTTTTTTTTCTTCTTCTTTCTCATATGTTCTGTACTTTCAGGCAAAGTACACCCTGCTGGTGGCAGTGATCATTGCATATATGACGATCTATCAATATGTATCGAAATAACCAGCAGGGGGTGTTGCAATCTAAATCCCCAAATCAAAGCTTGCTCCAAATAAAAGACACAAAGTCGAAACTGACAGAGGTTTGAAGTCATTTTTTTAATATTGGTTGGACAGTTAGGGAATATGTTTTAATATTTAAACATGTTTTATCCCTTACATAACCACGGGAGGCTTGCTTGAAGAGCAATCGGCAACCAAAATGATAAAAAATAAATTGGAAGAACAAAGCAGAGAGGTGTGGAGCCATTGTTCTCAAAAGTGTAAAGTTGCACATGGAGAGTTAGGCAAACCTCACATGGTCAAATAATTGAACTGTGATTTAAAAAAAAAAAAAGTCTCAGTATGTTTTGCCTCCATATCACAATTGAAGCTTTTTGGACCACAATACACTGTCAAAGTTTTGAGGCAAGCTTGGTGGATTACCACGAGGGCAAGGAGTGGTGTGTATATATCCAAGATAAATGTACTCAAAAGCTCCCTTATAAAAAAAAAAAAATAATCAATGAACAAAACTTTGGGTGGGGAACAACATACAATTCTTCAAAACTAATCCCAGTAGCATTGAAAGGTTTTCACACAACAACACACGGGAAGTCAGCATGCTCACATTAACTCACATACACATATCTTTATAGAATATGTAGCTGTCGTCACTTGGCAAATTACATTTATACACAACAAATGCACAATAACGTCTGGAACCTGTCAACACAAGCCAGCACAAATTTGTTTGTCCTGTCTGGAAAGCTCCCTGTCAAATGGACGCACTCCTTCCAGGGGGTTTGTCCCATAACACTAGCCAAGAAATAAAGAATTTCAGTCCCAAAACACACGTACACATACATACACGCACCTCACTCTCACTTTTACACAGAAATAGAAACAAATGTGAATCTCGGTCGAGTCTGTGAATGTTTTTGGACTATGTAAGAGCGGACCTGACATAAGTACAAAACGCTCTGTACCATCCTCAGTTGGCAAATATGGTGACCGCTATATAGGCTATATCATCATTGCTTGGCGCCATACAAAAATAAAACAAGTAGCTCTGGTGCATATTTGGAAACGTTTGCATTCGTCAGCAAAGTTGTCGTTGATGAAAGTAGGAGTAGCTGATGTCAACTCACCTTTTAAGAGTGAATTAAGCTGGCTCAGTTTGAATATGTTGGATTAGAGTGTGATTAAGTCTGCCTAACTATTATAGTACCAGTCGGAGCTTCTCATTAGTGCCGATTGCTGGAAAGCTTTTAGGCAAGCATCACTTTGTTGACAGTCGTACTGATACTTGAATGCATAATAACCTGCCTAGCAACACTGTTAAACCATTTTTATCACCATGAAAAAAAAAAAATCAAAACAACCAATGGCCCATGTTTACTAGGAATAAGGATTTAAGAATGATTGTTACAGCTGCCCAAGACTAATTGCACTGATTTCTGATTGGTAAACAACAAATGTTAGAATCCGCGACACCTGATCTTAACAGCTCACCCTACCTGAATATTTCTAAATCCCTTGCTACATGTGACCAAAACAGATCAAACCAGAGATTTTTATGTAATAGACAAACTAACTATGTGTTTTCTGTTAAGCAATTATGTGTTGGAGAGTTTCGTGATGAGTTCTATCGAAATTTAATGAGTGAGTTATGGTAAGCCATTACAGAGGCAGCCACATCTGCATTAGTCCTGCATGAGATTAGGATCCCCTTTTCAGCCCAGTTAGCGATAGCACTGTTAGTCTAATATTTGACGCCCTTGAATGGCTGTCATTTCTCTTCTGCAGGAATTCTGATTCCTCAGTCATGGAACTGCAACTTCTGCAGTTCTGCGTCTATGGTCAAAGTCCAAGTATTTAGACAGGGCAAAAACAGGACAGGGAGTGAGGATGATAGGGGAAAAGGAGTGAAGGAAAAAAAGTTGGCCTGACGATTAAACTTTTACAGCCTCTGGGTGAAGTTTTCAGGGAATACTCCTTTGGTTCCATTTTCTTTTTTCTGTTTCCAGTCATCCTCTTTTATTCCCATCAGCCAGCCATCATCCTAAAGATACACACACACACACACACACACAAAGCCAAACATTACTTGACGTATTGTGATGCAAGCATGTGAGAACGGGTGTGTGCGTACCTGTTCATCTGGATTGTCAAAGGGTATGACTAGCACCACGTCTCCCGCCTTCATTTCAAGTTCATCTGTGTCATTTGCTGCATAATCGTGCATCACTTGGACCTTTATCACACATTAATAGAAACAGAAGATGAATCTGTTAAAGCGGGGATGGGCAACAGAAATTCTGGAGGGGGCCACAATTTTTATCACTTCTATAGTGGGGCTCACACACACGTATTACATTTCTCACTGCATTTCCGAAAGATTCACTTTTGTAACCCAACAACAAAGAGTTTGAAGCAAACCACAAAATAACCACAGAGTGTGATTTTTTTTCTTTTCACAATACAAAGGGCTTTCTAGCATAAAAAAACAAAGAAAGAAATAGCATTCAATGGCACAAAACTGCTGAAGAGCAAAACAACATGAAGTGTAGGAAAAAAATCGTGTGCATTTTTTCCACAAAGATCACTTAAAATGTTATTACTACTGAAGTACTATGCTTATCCATGTCATTCAAAATCCACAAATATATATATTTAAATACAGTATATACCTATATATAGACACACACACAAAATGTATTCGTACTACTCATGTCGGTCGAATTATAGCAGGGGTCGGGAACTTATGGCTCGGGAGCCAAGTGTGGCTCTTTTGATGATTGCATCTGGCTCACAGATAAAACAAAATATTCTCAATTGTTTCTCACTGATCATGTCCTGTTCACTCTACAGTTTGCTGCTGGAGCAATTATAATTGGATGATAATGGCCAACGTTGGTCGTTTTTGGGTAAACGGGTAAACGCCCTATTTTGAATCAGTCTGCTTGGTCATTAGCTCAAAGCTAACTAACCCTTTGACAAAGCAGTTGGTGAAAAGAAAAAAAAGATAATGAGTATGGTACACTTCAACTGCAAGCTAATAAGCAGCAACTCCGTGTATGGGCCCGACAAGGTCACAATTCCACTAGCTTTGCTGGATATTTAACAATAGTGAGGAACGGAAAGCCATTCACATTAACGGTTAAGTATAAAAACTAAATTATTTAAAAGAATAGATTCAGAGGCTTATTATACTGATCTTTTTTTTTTTTGAATTCACTTTTAAAATACAGTATATTACATGGCTCTCACTGAAATACATTTCTGAATATTTTTGTCACGGTCGTGGCAGGGAGGCGCAGGGTGGATTGACCAAGATGTATTTATTATGCAAACATGGGCACACTGGAGAATTAGTATCTACAAGTGCTCAAACAAAGTCTTGGAAATCACAAGGAGCCAAAGTAACAAAAGAAACCTGTGACAGAAAACAAACCGCTAGTGATGGGTCCAGCGACACCGATGCATTGACACATGCGCCGGGCTCACAGAGCAAACCACGTGTCGATGCATGTGCTGGCTCATTACGTCACGTGATTGACACGTGAACTGCGTTGACACAGTCCAGGCTTCTAATTGACACACCGGCTGCGTTGACACAGTCCAGGCTGCTAATTGACACATCGACTGTGTTGACACAGTCCAGGCTGCTAATTGACACATCGGCTGCGTTGACACAGTCCAGGCTGCTAATTGACACGTGAACTGCACCGGTGCAGTTTAGACTGCATCGGCTGCTTGGCACAGTACAGGCTGCGCCACTTAGTCCAGGGGGCGTCGACTCAGTGCAGAGGGCGTTGACGCAGCAAAAGCCCACCGCACAGTGTTTATAAGGAAGTGGGTTTGGCGACACAATGCCACTTGCCGAAACAAGCCAGACCTCACTCACGCTCGCTTGTCGAAGTTCGTGTCAGTGCAGACTTCGTGTTCGTGCCTTGCCTTCCTTGCCGATTATGGAGCAGAGACGCAAATCATCCGCCGTGTGGGACCATTTTGATGTCCCGGAGAATAAGGTATTATTTATTTATTCAAATCGCCTTCTGTCGCCGAGAGCCTCTCGGCGAGAGGCACTCGCCGAGTGCCTCTCAGATTATTGACATGTGTTGTACCATTCTAATCCGAATACATTTCAAGGTAACTCTTAGTTACTTCTTATTCACATTTCATTACAGGTGAAATGTCGAATTTGCCGGGTCGAATTGTCATACACCAACAGAAGCACCTCCACCATGCTGAGGCATTATCGGGCCAAGCATGAGAATGAAGTTCGCGATACACCCAGTATTACGCCAGGTATACAAACGTTCACTCATCTTTTCACGGTTGCTATGTTGATGATTTAATTGACAATCAGTAATTATTATTGGTTGACTCTCCACTCCATGTTTGACAATCAAGGTTCCACGAAGCAGCTGTACTGGAAGGACCAACACACTTCTTTCCCAAACCTCTCCCACCTCGCAAAGGAGTTCCTTTGTACGCCAGCCTCATCCGTCCCTTGTGAGCGTGTGTTCTCCACAGAGGAGAAATCGCTTGTAAAAGACGCAACAGGCTGAAGTTTAAAACATTGGAGCATCTTATTTTTCTCAATAAAAATTTGTGAAATAAAAGCCCACAAGCATCCTCATTCAAATGATCTTCACATTATTTGAACACATTGAATGTTGCAAAATGAATGCATGGATGTGAATGATATTGTACACTTCATCATCAAATCGATGAATGACCTTATGAAAATGTTTTGGAACAGTTGTAGATGCAAAACCGTGCTGGCAGCTACAGAATAGATAATAAAAGAAAAATATCCCAAACCATAGGGATCCTCCCAAAAACTAAGGATGTGCTGAATAAGAGATCCTTGTACACATACTTTTATTACTTCCATATTTGACCTATTGTGTGGGAATATGGGGAAATGCCAGTAAAACACTGTTTTAAAACTACAATACAAAGCAATCGGAACAATCACTGGTTCCAAATGGACGGAACCCACAAATCCACTGTTTATCAAATTAAACAATGAAATCTCATGACCTGATTGACTTCAAAATCGCCCAATTAATGTACAAAGCACACAATAATAACCTTTGCCAAAAGATCCAGAAGCTTTTTAAAATTTGAGAAAGTTGTCATAATTTAGGGGGTACTAATCTATACAAAAAAATCCAAAACACGAACGAACATCACACAAAGGAGTGTATCTGTAATAGGTGTAAATCTGTGGAATGATTCTGAAACGGACCAGTAAAATGAGGAACTCTCTTGCTGAGATTAAAAATGAATTAGAGAGTAGTACAAGACAACTACACAAATCAGAATTAAGCTGATAAATTCGATACACTCATTAAATATAGCAATACATCAGAAATACATTGATGAGATTATTTAATATATTAATGAAATGTAGCATCCATTATGAATATGAGAAAATCGACATATACATGTGCTCTAAAGAGTATGTACTGTATATACAAACCTAATGTAAAAATGTATTAGTACAGCATACATAAGGGTAAAAGCATTTGTTGATATTTAGACTTTCTTTCCTATTTAGAAAAATGATCAATTCATATATAAGAAGGGGTAGGACTCGGGGTAGGTTTTTTGCTTCTTTCTACTCCTTTGAACACATATTTGTGATGATGACTATTTTCTTTTCCTTTTTTTATATCCTACCTTCACCTTTTGCCAATTTATTACAGAATTGTATATTTTATATGTTCAATATACAAAACAATTTATCTGTCAGTTCAGTCTGTTAAGTGGGTTGGCTGCCGGGATCTTGAAGGTCCAGCAGGTGGCAGTGGTCAGTGACACAGTATCAGCACAGTATCAACACAGTGTGTCAGTGTGTCGACACGCCTCATGAGGCCTCATGTACCCATCACTACAAACCGCGACAAGAGTGGAGCACACAGACACTCACGTACTAACAACTCACAATAACCCAACAAAGACTGACGCCAATCGGGGAACTAAATACAAGCAAAGAGACGAGACAACGAGAAACATCTGGACAGGACCCAAATGGTTGAGCAACCTGATTGGTTAAACACAAGTGACACTTATTGAGCGATCAAAACAAGTGATAACGAGAACCCTGATTAGGAAAGGACAGCGCCGACTCTTCCTACTCAGGAAACTGAGGTCTTTTGGGGTTCAGGGGTCACTCCTTAAGACGTTCTATAACTCGGTGGTGGCCTCGGCCATCCATTATGGCATTGTCTGCTGGTCAGGCAGCATCTCAGCCCGGGACAGAAAGAGACTGGAGCGACTGGTCAGGAAGGCCAGTTCTGTCCTGGGTTGCTCCCTTGACACTCTGGAGGAGGTGGGCAACAGAAGGATGCTAACTAAGCTAAAAGCTATGATGGCCAGTCCCTCCCACCCCCTCCAGCCCGCCCTGACAGCACTTGGTAGCTCCTTCAGCCAGAGACTGTTACACCCGCGCTGCAAGAAGGAGAGATACCGACGCTCGTTCCTACCGACTGCTGTCAGGCTGATGAATAAAAAATAACAATCATAATAATAATAATAATTAAATTATGTGAAGGAAAATCGTAAATAGTACTGCGATTTATCCATTTTGTGTTCATATTGCATTTAATTGAAAGATGTTTGTTGTTTTTTTTTTCTCTTTCTTCTTTCTACATACATTCTTGCTGCTGGAGGCTGTAAATTTCCCCAGTGTGGGACGAATAAAGGATATCTTATCTTATCTTAACAGTTGGCGACAAAAAGGGCACATGAGGGAACAAAACCAAATGTAACCAAACAGAAACATTTTTGCTTTCATGGCTCTCTTAGTTAAAAAGGTTCCCATCCCCTGTATTATAGGACAGTCAACTAAGCCATAACTACCAAACAGTGGTGTATTTTTTTCAACAGTTTTTTTGTATTTGGGTGTTTTTCCGGTTTTGCTGGATTTCCACATTTACCACATTTTTTTTTATGACAAATGTTGAAAGTTTAGTGGAGGTTTTGGGTTTTTTTTTGTTTTGTTTTTGGAGGGGTTGTAAAAAATATATATGTACAGCATATACAGGTATATATTTTTTTTTTCGATCAAGGGGCCACTTAGAATTGTATTGCATTCCACCCGTTGCCCATTCCCGGGTTTGAGAATTATTTCACTCTGTTGAAATGTTCTCATTCAGGCTCAGGTGTTACCTTAAATAGGAAGCCAGGCGGCATGTCGGGTGAGTCTGCCTTTGCTTCTACTGATTCTTCATTTACTGCAGGTGTCTAGATAGGAACACACAACATAATTTAATTCAGGTCTGTCCAAACATTCTTGTTTGAGGGCCGCATACAGAGAATTGGAAAGGTGAATCCCATCTCCACATTCAGAACCAAAAACAAAACAAACTGTTGTTAAGTGACCATTTTTCAAATAGCTACTTGAAGATCATTAATGTGATGTCCTCATAAATCAGCCATAGAGCACAAAGTGGGAGAAACCATTTTTGCCTCAAAAATTAAATTGTCTTTATTCACAGCAGTGTTTTGAAGATTTGTTATTCCTTAAGTCATAAATGGTTTATTTGATGTACTTTTGACATGCAATACAATACTGTTTTCACTGTGCAATATTGTGTTTAGTGTGTCCTTACTGTGCAATACTGCTAGATGTGCAATACTGTTTTGTTGATGGAACCACTACCTCAAGACCTCAAGTGCTAAGCCTACAGGCCTACTCTCATCATTGTCACTGAAAAATGGATGGGAGGCCGCAAATGCCCTCTGGGCCATAGTTTGGTTAACCCTGATGTAATTCCTTTATTAATACGAGCAAGGAAGTTCCATGATAAATTATCTATGCATCATACTTTTATGAATCAAAGTATTTTTCTGCTTGTACTTACATCTTGCGTTGAAGTTTCTTCTACTGCGTCCACTGCTTCTGCTTCAGGAACAGCTTCAGGAGTTGTTTCAGACTCACCCTGAGACCAAATATACACCAGTAGAAAAGATGAGGCAGACACTGTACATGATCTAAAACCATAAATAATTGAGAATGTGTGAGACTGACACACTGCAAGACAGACAACAACAAAAGCAGCACGATGACAACACAGGCAAGAAGGCTGAATAGAATGCCAAAGAGATTAGAGCACCGTATTCACCTGCAGTTACCCGTATTAATGATGTGAACGGAAATCATCTATAGGCTCCACAATTTGACTTAAGAGAAAAAAAGAATGGATGCATCCATTCTCCCGGTCCAGATGCATCATCTCCATCATAAGAAGTCTCCTTCTTTCTGACTCTTAATCACAATTTTCTTTTATCAAGTTGGCATCTTAAGTTTAAATCTCCTACAAAGCTGATGCATCCACCGCTTTCATCCAGATGCATCCTCTTGGTTACCTGATCCTCTTCATCTGCAGCATTAGGAGGAGCTTCTTCATAGGTGTCAACTGAAGCCTCAGCAGGACTTGCAGCGTCCTCTGCGTCCGGCTGGTTGTCGTTCTCGACCGGACCCTCTGGGGCTTCAGCTACGGATTCATCATAAGCCTGTTGGGTTTCATCGTCCCCCCAATCCTCCTTTGCGTCATAGCGAACTGCTTGGGTGCTGTCATCCCCCCAGCCCTCCGTGGCAGCGGCTATCGGGTCATAGCGGGCGGGCGGCGTATCGTCATCCCCCCAGGCATCTGCGGCAGCCGCCACAGGGTCATAGTGCTTCTTGGTGGGCTCCTCTTGGGCACCGTCATCCTCTGGCTGAGGGGCAGGTGTTAGGTTTCATGGGGTCAGAGTTCAGAAGACATGTTTTACCTCATGACCGGGTTGGCAAATAATTGGGGAAGATGTTGAGGGACACTGAAGTATTAAGGGAAGATATAGCTAACAATTCAGAATTACAAACAGAGATTGTTCCGGGGTTGGGGAGGTTTACTGGACTATTGAGGACCATAATTGGGATTGGATGGGGAAATCACACTTTTGGCTCTTTTCATAACACATTTCATTTTCAAGGATGCAATTTAACGTATCAAAAAGTTGGTATTGCACCCGAAAAAGTCTCTTGAATCCTAACTATATTATTATAATAACGTTTCCATGAGTGGAAGCCACTGTAACATGATGCACAGTTGAAAAATCACCGCTGCTCGGCTGTCAGAAAATGAATCACATACTGAATGAATGATTCCGTTAAATCAAATAAAAATGAACTTATGTATGTAACTTACATACAATTGTATTTAAATTGTTGCGTGAAGACAAATGCATTATACGTAAAAGTTAACTCTTTCTGTACCAGCCAATTCTAAACCAAGTCTGAAAAGACATATAAAAACGTCTTTGGGAGTGTTAAATACAACTAAACTGGCATAACTAATGTACTGAACGAATCTATATTTTTCATATAACACTAAAGAGACCACAAACCACATTATGAGAATCACATGGGTAGATGATTGTCAATATATATGAAATATGAAAATAAATATGGATTCCAGCATTACCGTCACTTAAAAGTGATTTCCCTAATTGTGAAGTATCTAATAATTACAGCATCTGTTCAATAAAATAAAAAGTTGCACACTCATTGTTAGGTCATTTTAAAGGGTCAAAAATAAGGTGAGCGCTTAAGAAATCATGAAAAAAGCAACATATTTTCTCAAGTTGAAAGTAAACTGCAACATATTAGCTGGCGCAATGGGCAGACATCAAACAGCCCAGAACCTGATCATCATCATCATCATTATCATTGTACAAAGGAACAAAAGGCAATTTTGGGAAAACAGACATAAACCTTCACTGGGAAGGTTTGATCTAAAATCAAATGAATAAATTGTAAAACAAAAATGAAAGAAGAATGGCGGTCGAAGGTATAAAGCAGGGGTGTCAAACTCAGGTCCTGGAGGGCCGCCGTCCTGCATGTTTTCCAAGTCTCCCTGTTGCAACACACCTGATTGAAATGATCAGATCATGGTCAAGCTCTGCGGAAGCCTGACATTGAACCTGTTCATTTGAATCAGGTGTGTTGCAACAGGGAGACTTGGAAAACATGCAGGACAGCGGCCCTCCAGCACCTGAGTTTGACCATCCTGGTATAAAGGAAGCCATTTCCATCAGAAGATCAACATGAGCTCTTCTGTGTTTAGTTGGCTTCTAATCACAGAGCAATGGTCATGAGGCAGAGGCGGGGTTGGGTGCGTATCGTTGTAAGAGCAGAAGTGTCATTCCATTGTGGAGTATTGTTGTTTGCCTCAAGCTGTAATTGCAGCAAAGAGCTGTCTCTTCTCTGAGACACGTCTCTCTTACAGTGATGAATGAAAAGGTTAGTTCACGGATGCCACTGTGCAAGCGAGACTCTGTGAAGTTGCTCAGGTTTACATTTTCTTTCCCTCCCTCCCTGCAGGAGCCTTCACTGAAGGTAAAGCCTGACATAAAGGTGAGCAACTTTCATCATTTGTCCCTTGTGTGTTAGATGGCATGTAGAGGGCACGTGTTCTGTCAGTCTAACATACAGGAATACACGAATCAAAAAAATAAAAATGGAGGTCAATTCAGTTTCAAACATTTATACTGATTATTATTCATTTGCAGTTCAAATGTGAGGAAGGTATATTTTTAAGCAGCCAAGTGTATTCCATTCAATTTAAATGTAGAAGATGTTTTTTGAAAAGGAATTGACTGAAGCTCATTTACGAGTTCCATTTGTGCGATGTAAACATAAACGTAATCAAACATTGCAGACATGAGAACAATGCACAAAGAGATTCGGGACAGACGTACCACTGATGGAGTAATGCGTTTAGATACACAAAGCAGCCGTTAAAGAAGTCTCGCAGACAATGATGCTTATATAATGGCTCCGTAAAACAATGGAAAACATTTACTCAATAGTATGTAAATGACGGCGATTATTAAAATGATTTGTAAATAAATAATGGGGGTTGCTTAGCTTACCCAGGAGTCCCAGTTTGCTGGCTGTCGGGGCAGAAGTAATAGCATCAGACTACTTTACAAAGCTGTGTTTTTAGGCCTACTGCTTAAATGTTTTGGTTTAAATCAAAACGAAAGTATCTGAAACTGTGCAACAGCAAAATATATCAAATGGTGTATATTGATGTGTAGAAATCTATACAGTAACTAACAAACACATTGACTTTGCAAATGACACACTGTCAACTCACACTCCCATTGCATAAATGTCAACTTCTACTGTAAATCATTTTAACCGGGACAATTTACCCCTAGTGGTCAATATGCAGTCTTTTATTACGGCTCCCTGTTGATTACAGAACCATGCTGAGCGATCAATATCTCTCCAAAAACAACAATTCAAATGGAGCATAATTATCTCTGAAAAGACTGAGCTGAGATGTTCCTAATGGTGGAGCCAGTAAAAAAATAAAATAAAATAGCACAGAGGCAGCATGCCATTCATCCAGATAATTGAATCCTGACAAGCAGCAGCGCCAAAGGAAAGCTTCATACAATGGAAGCGTGAGTCTCAGCAGTACAGACAATAAGGAAAACTCAACTCTTTTCAATGTTCGCTCTGCACTTTTGTCCACGATCGAAGACCTCATTGTCGAGCATCATAATTAAACTACAGAAAACAGTCAACGGAAGGACATATCTATAAGCCACCATGCTACCAGCTTAGTATTTTCAAAGAAGGCAGAATCCGCAACACCTCACTCCAAACTTTGTTTTGTTCCGTACAAGCACCTAATCATCATATTTCCTATCAAGAGATCCTAATGTGGTATCATATTCCCAACTTTGTGAAATGTGGAAAAAAAAGCTTGAGAAACCTGGCGTCTCAATGATGTAATAAGGCGAGTTAAAAGCTACATATCCATGCCATTACTCTTCCAGCCGTGAGACCTTGAAGGTTTTCGTTGTTCCATTGAAGGCGCTACAGTTCTATCAAACTGATGTCAGCGACAGAAACACTGGCTTGATGGCCACATTTGCACAACAAAGATCATGAAAGATGAAAGTTACAGAGAGAGAAAGAAAAGTGAAATGAGTATTCCACTGTTTGGGAACACCAGTTATCCACACAAACCTCTGTCGGGGAGGTGACACTAATGTCAGGAGTTGCTGCAGAATCAAAGAGGTTGATGATATTTTCCGTTTTCATCTCTTTGGATGGAGTCACCTTGGGTGGAGGAGGCACTGCTGGTCTGAGCTGGAACAAAGACATGAACAATTTAATACCATTTAAAAAAGGTGGCAAATTAGAGATGAGCATCTTACCTTGGATGGGGATTTTGGAATCGGCGGGGGTGCTCCTGGCTTGAGAGTATGGTTGGACTCATCGATGCCACTGAGTCAGTGAGAAATACAGAAAGGGTGGAAAAATAATCCAGGTTGCCCAGGGTGAGCGTACAACACATTAGGAGGACAGCTGAAGAAAGGTGTGACAGAAAAGTTGCAATTCATGCAGAGTGGTCATGCAAGAAAGTGAGCCTCCTTCCATCCCTGCTCGATCCCTCTTGCAATCTCATGCAAGCAGGCTGCGTCTGTGCCTCAATAAATCCTCACAAGAGAGCAGTAGTCGCGGCATCATTAGTTCAAGGGAACATACTGGAGAAGATGACAAAAGCCTCAGAACTGAAGATATTGAAAGAGATGGACAGAAACACTTTGGCGCCAACGTTAAAATGAGGTCGAATCGAATGAGATTCCAGACAAGAGCTGTATTTAAACGATTGCATTTTTTTACTCATTTAATTGAAGCACACACAATGGAATCCAGACCTCTTCCATATGTAAATTGGCAAATAAAATTGAAAACAATTGTGAAGTGACATATTTGTGTCTGCTTCTACATTCATTTGTGATCAGAACACGTTTTGTTTAACAAAAGAACCAATTCTGTTGCATTGCGATTCAAAAGCATGTAGTGCAGCAGCCGTGTTTTTTCTCGTTGTGTTGTCAGCTTCTTTCACCTATGATCTAAAATGTTCTTCGTTAGCAATGCAGTGGATATAAAAAAAAAAAATTTTTTAAGTCATAAGTGTGAATGAAATGAAAATGGTTAAATGCCGGGTAGACCAAGACAAATGGTTTCACAACTTTTTTCACAATGATCGTAACTTGTAACCTGCACAACTCAATTGACTTTATTTCTTGAATGTGTGTGTGTCTTTTCAACTGAGGATGTAAAAACAATGTCAAAATCTCCCAAATATTTGGAATAAAACCATGATTTCTCATCACCAACGAACACGGCTTCTACAGTGACGCATGGTGGTGGCAGCTTCAAAGCTTCATGCTTTACAGATGTTTTTTGGTGAGCTGCAACTGGAGATTTACCAGGAGACAAGGTGGATGGAATTATGCTAGGTTCCAAATACCAGTCAGTGTTACATAACCTTCAGGCTACTGCTCAAAAAAAATGTCAGGAAGAACCTAGTAGAACATCTGCACTTTATTCAGGATTCCGTATTGGCCCCAATATAAGATGGTGTTTTTTGCATTGAAATAAGACTGAAAAAGTGGTGGTCGTCTGTAGTTATTTTCTGTATAAAAATTAATTTGGTGTTCAAAAAGTATTTTTTCAAACTTGAGTCTTGAAAAAGAAGGGGGTCGTCTTATAATCAGGGCCGTCTTGTATTCGGGCCAATACGGTAATCAGTGGCACTTTTAATTGTCTAAATGTTATGAAGTCAAATCGGAATACTGTTGCATCAGTGATTTTTACTTTAGGTCCCGAAAAGATTTCAAGATAAATAAATACATAAATTGACTTGGTCATGTTATACGGCGCGTCATTGTTAGGAAGAGTTTTGAAATGATTCATCATGGGTTCAGCTTTGTAAATAACAAAAATCTGGCATATAAACTGGGGTGTGTAGACTTTTATATCCACGGTATGTTGCAACTATACCATTTGTGTACTACCAAACTAAGCAACCTTTTTTTTTAATCATGTGTTGTACTTTCTAAGTCTAATTAATAAGATAAGTCTGTTCAAAAGTTTTTCAAACTACATTTTCCGCACATGGTAATGAGGCTTTACTCTAGTTGTTTATCCGCTTGTGTATTGAAAGGGATGCGCCCAAAAGTGTGGGCTGTACAGTAATAATGCGGTCATCTTTGAATGTGACATTCTAATTGCAGTCTTGTTAAATGGCAAAATTTGGACACAGCTCTTGAATTTAATCTCAACATATTGTTTGGTGGTACCCAATGAAATTTCCACAACATATTTCTGAACCAGGAAACTGTTTTGATGTAAGACTATATCACTTAGGCTTATAGAATTTTCAACAGTACACTTCCTAATCCTCAGCAAGCTGCAATTTGAAGATTCTATGCACTTGAAGATGAATTGAAATTATGTAACGCACTGGCGCAGCATGAAAGCATTCATGGTTTGCCCATATCTTTCATATCTGCAGCTGTGAGAGCACAGCATTCTTTCCCAGACAGTGTCTGTGAGCCCACTTGCACAATCAAGCACCTTGTATGCGCGCTCAAACCTGCAAACTGACTGACAAACAGACAAGTGGACAGACAGAGCATCACCGTGGTTTTACCACCTTCCTTGCTGATTACCTCCTATTTGCTCCTGACGATAAGGCGCTGCGGTTACCTGTCTTTCTGCAATGAAGGTTCAAATTGGCTTCAGATTAATGATTTGTTTACAAGTGTTTTAATCGTAACACGTTTGTGAAATGCTCTGTTTTAGTTTCAGATAAAGAGGCAAATCTGAAAATTCAACTGACGCTGGATGGAAAATCCATTCCATTATTCACGATATGGACAAAACCTGCCATGTAATCCCATTACACTACTTCGCACAAAATCAGTATGAAGTGGAAGAAAACAAATGGCTGAATAGAAACGGATACGTGACAAACTTGCTCACTAACCTGCTTGTGTCTGTATTTTCGAGTTTTTCCAGCACATCATATAAATCCTGATCCAGCTGTCGGCAGTGGGAAAAACAGAAGGTATTAGATTCCCTGCCTACTTCGAGTCGTCACTTTACACCTTGGTATTGTTATCCGTATAATCAAGGAGGTTTTACAAAACTCAAGATGAGCCAACAATCGACAAAATACTGGACAAAAGTATTGGAACACATGGCCACTCATTCATCCACTTTTCTTTGAATGCTGTTTGTATTAATTCACTCGAACAGATATATTTATATGACTTGCCAGGCTCCACACATTCAATTCCAGGTACTTATTTATATATTGGGTTGAATGGGTTAAGTATTTGAAAGATGTATTTATTTTTCAATCAAGAACATTTGTGAGGTTCAGCAAATGTGTTTCGATGGGGGTGAGGCAAGTGCTCACAATTTCTTCAACACCAATCACCGTCAAACATGCCTTATATGGCTTTTGCTTTCACAAATTATCTTCACAAAGTTGCAAGGGGAAAATTGTTAAGAGGAAGAATTAACGTTTGGGGGGTCAGCGTGGGCGGCTAAGGACTCTAGTGCATCTCATAACCAATTCGATATGTGATCAAGTGATGTGTCCCAATACTTGTCTAATGCTTTCTCTTGTTTCTCTTCTTTCCAACAAATGGTGTATCATACTCACCCGGCTAATTTCTTTGTGAAACTTTTCCTCAAAACCAGCCAAACTCTGGAAGGTGCTGACATAGAAACCAACACGACTGCAAAATGGTACAGAAAGAGACACATATTCACTCTTTCATTTTGTTCAGTGCAAGATAATTCCGAGCATACTCAACTCAACTCAACTGTTGAGCACTTTAAAACAACCACCGCTGTGTACCAAGTGATTTCCATGGAGCAAAAAAATAATTCATACAACAACAAACAATGAAACGATAAATTAATAACAAAGACAGTAGAAAGCACAAAGACAGCAAAAGGGAAAATCAAGTCTCATGCTGATTTAATAACGTTCACCAACAGTTACTAAAACTAATTCAATCCTTTCACAGATGTTCCCTCATCATCTTTATATTATGGACACACACACACACACAAATACCAAACATGCGCCGGGGTGTCATGTTGGTCAAGCAAAATGAATTGTATTTTCATCCTCCAGCAATACAACTATACAGTATGTTCATCTTTTTGATTATTTGACGAGAGAATATTTGTTTCATCTTTTTCCATTTGTAATGGAGGTGCTAGTTTATGATGATCAGACGTCCTATTTCGCCCCCACATGTCCACGTTTGTACACAGTTTGGAGCTGAGGACAGTGATGAGTGATGACACAAGGAAAAGGTAGCCGTATGCAAAGCCCGCACGTAAATGTTTCATTGTCTACTGAAGGGGAGCAAAGAAAATAATTATGAGGAAGACAACTAAGTACTGAAGTGCCTTTTTTTTTCTTTTGTTAAATCAAAATCAAAATCTGGTCACCCTATTTTATGATCGCCTGAAATATATGAGGAAGTAAAATGACATTTGTTCCCAAAATTCTGTACAAAAAAAGTTCACCTGTTCCAGAGTGAAGGTAATTCCTCCTGTAAGTCAATATTGATCTCCTCAAACACCTTCTGGGCTCTCTCCAACTCCTCCTCTGCCTGAAAAACCAAATGGTGGTGTAGAATGCATGGGCATTTGTTCAAATGGGGTAATCCCCCCCCTCCCACTCCCTTGTCTATTTGCTATATGACAGAAACAATAAACAGGTTGACATGTACTTGATATCAAAGTGACCATCATTTAGAGTGTGGTGTACCTGGCTTCTGGACAAGCTACTCTGGGCAACATTGTGTGCGGACAGAATCCCTTGAGCCCAGCCGGGCGTCGCCCTCTCCAACAAAGAGGATGGCTAAAAGGGAGATGCGCACATGTTGCACGTCAGTTATGTTCTCCTCATCTTCAATAGAATCTCGATTGTGGTTTTCAGGGCTGCTGTGTGTTCGCAATATACCTTTGTGATTTTAATACCGCCATCCTTTTTCTTGGTCTTATGCGTGGTGGCATAGTTGTGTCTGGCACTGTCGTAATCCACCAACTTTCTGTCCCTCTTGGCAATACGAGCCTGAGCAACAATGGAAATTAAGGTAAGTCTTTCTGCCATTCACATTAAGAGGTCTATGTTACCATGGCGCCCTACCTTGATATCAGGAAACTGTCCCAAATAGGTATCCATGGATATGAGCGCATGATCAACCAACTTTTGATGGTAGTCAGTCCACAGCACATCGCAATCCTTGAAGATGGATGCACATCGGGATATCAGAAAGAGAAAATATTGAGCGGTGCTTGGGAAGAAATGTGTCAATGGGAAGCTTGAAATTTTCAAAACGGTCACTTTTTGTCATCTGCTGAAACTCCGGGAGCAGATCTCCCTCAGAAAAGAAAAAAAAATACCATCTCTCATTTCCCTACAACTGGCCATAAGAGAACAGATAACAGAAGCAGAGCGAAAGAACCAGTAAAACCAAGAATTGGATGGAACCCAAGAAAGAAAAAAACGGTGAACATCTGAGTTGCCTCAGGGACCTCAGGCAGCTGAGCGGATCCAGAAGCAACACGAATGACCAACATTTCTGCTTGGGTATAAAGAGGATCACCTCTTTTTGGATTTTAATTGATTGCACATTCCAGAAAGTAAAATGTCAAAAAAGTTTAGTGTCATAGTGACACTAAATAAATCATGCTACCAACATAGTAGCCATGGGTCAAAAATAACTGCATTAACTGTGTTTAAGAGGACCAACCCACACCTGAGTTAATTGGAGCCAAAAACACTGCAAAAAAATTGGGATACTGTCTTCCATTTCGACCCAGAATTTTGACCCAACACAAACAGTCCAAAAATGGAGTTCATGAAATAATCCAACTGTTTTTAGAGTGTAAAGGTTGATTGTTTACACTGTAAACTTTACAGTGTATGTTTCGTGGACATCAAGCGGGGGAGGGATAGTGAAGTTAGGCTACATTTATTAGAAGTTTTAACACCGGAAACTCTTTCTTTAAGGTTCCATTTGTTGTGTAATAGGAAGCATAGTGGCGCAATGTAATGTCAAACAAAACATGGTCGGATAGATAGCCAAATATCATATTAAATACTTCCTAGTGACAACATTAGGAACAGCTATATAGTTTGATGTGATCCATAGAATGATGAATTAACGAAACATCACGGGCAATGCAATGAAGCCAAATAAATGCACACATCTCAATCATGAAAAATAATAATAACATGTCTGACCTCCACAATGGAATCGACTTCATTCTTGCCATACCAGTCGGGCTCATACATGTCAGCCAGGCACGCCTGCACGTTCTTCGAGGACTCGTGCATGGCTGTGAAGAAGCACATACACAACATGGAGCACATTCGCAAAATAAAAAACATTTGAATTGGAGCAAGTACATTATTGTAATACTGTACAATCATCAGTGTCTGTCTCACCTTTGACAGCCTCCAGGTATGCTCTAAGGTCACGTTGGAGTTTGCTCCCTTCAGCCTGAAAAATGACACATTTAACAAGACGCGTGCATTAACTGACGGACAGATAATCAGATATTCACGAATAAAATCTCATTGTTGTTGCTCTCATAATATCATTCATTGGACTCTCACATATTGCTTGTTGAAGTTGATGACTCCCTCCTCGAAAGCAACATCTTTGGTCTCATCCGCTTTTCCAAGCTTCTGTAGAACCTGCCAATCACAAAAAGCAAGAACTGTCAATAATAGTATTTTGATATATTACTGATGAATGGATGGTTGGCTGCGGTAGTCGTTTATTCCAAAGAGATACTTTATGACATTCAGTTTGTACATTTAGATTGACAAACCAATGACAAAGCAACTGATTAATTATATATTAATTATTTAGATAATGACACAAGACCTGATTTTAAAAAAAAATCCTTGAAGAGACTTTCATGGGCCCATACAGCTAAATGAGATTACCAAGCGCCTCTTGCAGGTGTACCAAATACCAACTGTATTGATGGCGCACATGGTGATCACGCTGCAAGGATGATGCATATAGGCTTTAACTAATATAGCGCCCTCTGTCATACATTTTACAGCATCCCTAACATGCAATTGCCGAGGCCTCTAAGCATAGAGTACACGAAGTAGCGTTTAGCTTCGTACTATCGTTGTGCTTTAACTGGATGTGACAGATTTGAGGCTGTGGCACGTATAAGACATGGTCAAGATTTTTGAAGTGTCACATACACACGACAATGAGTGGGCCCATCTCCTTCTCCGTCAGTGTTCCTGTCAATGACGTTGCCTAAAATGCACGGAAATGCACGCGTGCAGCACCCGAGCCCCAAATGCACCATCTCAGCTCCCAGCTGTGAGGCTGTCGCGATGCGACATTGTCCCTTGGTGGGGAGGGTGCGCAACTTGGTTCCACGTTCATTTTTACAGGCCTCGCAACCCCCCCAAACCCCCCCCGCCCCCCCCCCATTCGCTCACGTTTAGTCCGCAGCTCTTACCTTCTCTTGGGCTCTGGTTAGCTTCTTTTGGACGTTGCTGGCCACTTTCCCCGCAGTCAAACCCTTCCCCAAATTTAGCTCAGCCATCTTATAGCCTGGATCAGCCTGGGGACGCGCACGGGTGAGAAATAGGAGCAAAAACCAACGGCTGGACCGCTACGTTAACCGTGTAGGAAAATACATCAATGTCCCGATGAGAAATACAAACGTGGAATGTTCGTGTCGCGCGAAGCTGATGTGGTATCAGTTGGATGATGCAAAGCCAGGCTGGCTGTAATTCTCGAATAGTGTGCTGTTAAGCGTGCGCGTCCACAGCACGGGAGGAGGATGCTGACAGTGATGCTCTTAAAGGTACAGAGCAGCCTTTTGCGCGTACACGTGCAATAGGGTACAATACACGCAGGCCGACCAAATGGTTGTGATTGTCAAATTAGTAACACAAAGCACCACCTGAAAATCCAAGTATCACCATCACTGCCAACAATCCAACAATAAAATACAGAAACGTAGTAGGCCTAAGTGTTCATTAAATACCTCTGTTATTGGAAGACTTTGTAACATTCTGGAAAGTTTGAACATTAACATTGTGCTTAAATAAAGGGAAAAAATAAGTACGGAAATCGAACTGTGTCACACATCAGTTAGACCAATAGAAAATTGCATTAATTAAGTTAGATTAATGTAAATGACGGGAAATAAGCAGTTTCTTATAGCAGTCTGTAAGGCAAATTTTCCATTCTGCGCCTCTTCAAAACACGTTGAATAGTAAAACTGAGAATTAAGCCTCGAGAATATCCCAAAAAGCTTCGGTGGGCTGGATTCACGGGTGGCAGTCTAAACATCTACAATGGGTTGTGGGAGGTCAAGACAAGCTCGACAGCGAGCGAGCAACAACCATCGGCTGACTACTCGTGCGGCTAAATACCTCACTGAGTCGTTCTAAAGTCAGTGATCATCCATTCCATGTTGGCGAATAAGCCATGCTTCTGACAAGTATTGTTCTACCAAAAGCATTTCAAGGAATGATGGGGAAGCCAATTGACTGATTTAAAGTGATTAATAAAACTTACTACCCAAATCTACATGGTGATATCTTGCTTCTCTGAATCTCTTGATGTCTATGCTGTGTCTCGCCACGTTGCTGGTTTTCCTCCTGCCACGCGTTCCAGCTTTAAGATGTTGCCTGGTGATCTAATTGATCTTGTTGTCACGAGTATGTACTTGAAGGAGGTCATTTTCAGTTGCCTGCTTTGGACAAAATATATTTTAAAACATTTTTGCTGCCCATTCCTGCTTCCGGGGTCTTGGCCTTTTTCTTTACCTCACGGCGCAAACCTAAAGTATCTGCGAATAGTACATAAAATAAACACATATCAAGACAGATGTCAGTCTTACAGAACTGTAGCAACGTGATCATAATCATAAGCTTGCTTGCAATTGTATCGTTCCTCTCCAGACAGTTACTAACATGAATGCTAAATTGTTTTCCTGGAGATGGCGCCACAGGCACACTATGGGATAAATGTTTAGTTCTTTACGCATGCTCACACAACACACTCCTAGATATAAGGCCTCTAAGTATTATGCATACAGAGCATGCAGTACAATAGTCTATGTATTATTTGCTTTTGGTCCTAAGTGAGTGTGAGTTGGCTTGTCACTCTGCAGAAGACAATAGAGAGAAACATTATATCGCATCCTGTGGTTGACGCATTTATGAGTCTGGCTTCCAAACAATTTCCGATAAATGGATTTGCTGCCATCGATTGAGTTTAAGGAAATATGTATTCGCTTTTCTCTCCTTTTTAGGGAACTCTCCACGGTGCTGAAACAGATCACTTGCTATGTTTTTTTTTTTATCCTGCCATATCTTCCGTGCGTGAGCCCACTCTGCTCCCCTTGTCCCCCCCCCCTCCCCCCTTCACTCACTTGGGCCCCTCACCACCAACCCAACCCCCAACCTTCTGTCCTCCACAATAACAACATTTGGCCACGAGTCACCAAGCTCATTCGTTGCTCCCGTAACGAAATGGATCACCCCCCCCGACTCTTGCACTCCCCTCTCGTGTCGTGGAATGGTTTGTTCCGTCATGCTGGATGAGACGCTGACAACAAAGGAAGCACACAGAGAGTGCTTTAAGGAGAGGGAGCGTGATGTAAACACAGGGAGGTGGGGGGGAAACGGCTGTCTTGCGGTTTTGATTCAATTTCCTGGACGGTTATGGGTTCTCAATATTGCATAAGGTGGCCGCGCCATTTTCGCGTGGACAAACAGAATATTGCACGTGTGGATGAGAGGAGTTGAGAGCCTTGTGTGGCGTGTCGCTGGAGTTCTTCTCCCGGTTGGCACCATGCAGTGAGATTGAAATGAGGTCTTTTTTTCAAGCAGACCAAGAGAAGAGGATGATTCTCCCTGTGGTTTTCTTTACATGGACAACGCAGGAAACAGTTGGACACATGAAACATGGTTTTGTTAGGTGAGTTTTCTTTGTTCTGACACGAAGCATGGCGCACACAACATCGTCAAGATTCCTATTAGGACCGCATTTCCTAATTATTTCAATGAATTCCCCCCAAAACAGACTTACATGCTGGTGAGTGTCTACCATTGTTGTAATATTGTTTTTTAATATGTGTTTGAAATCGAGACAGTCGCACTGTGTCATCTGTATGCTGTTTGCCCCCCATTGTTTTCATTAGGGAGTATTTGCTTTGTTCTCAAATACAACAAACTCCACGCTTGTCAACCGTGTCGATATGATACCTCATGGTATTTGACAATTCCAAATTAAAATGAATACACTTTAAATTTGTTTATGATAACCTTACGTATATACAAACTGTAATTGGATTGAACAGAGTGTAAACACTGGGAGGTAATACACTCACCAATAGTCTGCCTGTCAGTGCATTAATCTATCTATCTATCTATCTATAGTCTGCCTGTCAGTGCATTAATCTATCTATCTATCTATCTATCTATCTATCTATCTATCTATCTATCTATCTATCTATCTATCTATCTATCTATCTATCTATCTATCTATCTATCTATCTATCTATCTATCTATCTATCTATCTATCTATCTATTCTTTTGTTAAGGATGCAGGAAATGTCTCTCTCAAATAATGAAAAGACCAGGAATAATTTGTTAATAATTACGCAACTGACTCTGCCACCTCGTTAAAAGATACTTTTAAAATAAATGTACATATATCTTATTAGGTCGTGGGCAGTATGGTGAACGAGTGGTTAAGCACCTCATGCTTTCAAGTTTGGGGGTTCAAATCCAGGTTCAGGTCTTTGCGTGTTCTTGGTTCTTCTGTTTCCTGTCACCTTCACCTTCCAAAAGGCTTCTTGAAGACTCTAGAATGCACAAACAAACGCTTAAAACATACTTCTAAATTGTTTTGAATTGTGACATCAACAACAAATTATTTGAAAGGTAACTGTGACATATTCAGTACATTATTTGCATAAGGCAGACTGAAGAAAAGCCCAAAGGGAATACAGTACATGCATGTAAATATTTTTCGGAGTCAAGAAAACAAAAAATGTGATGGTAAAATTAAACGGTGGTGTTTAAATAAGGTTTTATATTTAAGTAATAATTTTGCATAATACTTATACAAAAACTGGCCGTACAAATGAGCTAATGGGAGCTATTAGAAGATCATGGGATAGTACACATTATATCATATTTAAAGATCGATTATTTAAAATTCAATTGAAAGCTTTTTGAGTGATGTCTCATATAGTGCAATACTCTTATGTAACTGTAATCAACAGCTAAGCAGTCATCCTCAGACCTTCATGGATGTGACAAGCTCAGAATTGATGAACAGTTTGGCCAGAAGTCAGAAATTTCATCTCTTACTGGCATTTCTCATGTGAGCCGCTGAAAACATGTCAAACATCTAGACAGGATTTCGCTCCTCTCAGAAATTGGACTGCGCAAGAAAATATGACTCAAGTCCAGCAGAAAACTATCCGCCTCAGAACCTTTAGCTGGTTCGAAATGGTCCCAATTTTTAAAATATTTTTATATATATATTTTGTATATACTGTATATATATATATATATAATTATAAAAAGAGAGACGATGGGTTAGGTAAGTTTGGAGAACATGAGACAAAAAGATTTTCTCAGGACTGAGCACTGTGCACAAAATGTCTACAATGATGTCTGTCACTTTGTCTGCAGCAGAGCTCATCCTTCAGATGGATGAGTGACAAGACCGAATCCAAAAAATAAAAAAAATAAAAAAAATTGCATTGCCATGAAAAGCACAGTTCAAAATGAGAGCAAGACAAAGCAATGGGCATACGGTCGGAATTAAGAGAACTAGGCGAGTAAGAGAAAGGAGAGCTGTGGGAGAAAAAGTCAATCTTAATCCCATTAATAGACACCAGAGATGCCTTTGCTATTGGCATATGACCACACACACTCACACACACGTGCACACAGATTACTCTGACAAACGGTACAGTCTGTGACCATAATATACGACGACGTATCCATAGTTACTGTAATGAGGACGGCATCAGATATGACTCACAGTGTGCATGTACCCTCAGGCAGCACGGCCTGTGTGGATATTTGTTTGCCATCGCGCTGCTTTGTAAGCGAGGCCGCGGTCTCCATATTCGTGAGTGTGTCTGCAGAATCTGGCGACATCTAAGTCATGGATGCAAAAAAACTTATCTGCCAGTGTTTGGGGACTAGAGGACGATTTATTATCCCTTCTGATTTATGTTTTTTTTTTTTTTTTTAATGCATACGTCAAAGTGTCCCAAATGACGCATGCACATTTATTTTGTATTGAAGAAAGTTGAGGAAAGTATGAAATATTCGTCTTGGCTTTAGCATACTGGATATGCATTCTTTAACTTGCGAAATGGAATATTAAATCCCCATACTTGACAAGATGGATCTATTAAAAAAAAAACATGTACGGTCTTCAACAATTTTATTCAATCAATACCGTTTATGCCGTGGCTGCCCCAGATAAACCGCACGGGTCATTCCGAAATCATTATTTGTGGCACCACTTGAAGTGAAATATTTTTTATGCTAAATATGAATTCCATTCATTTTAAAATGTACTGCAGATGATTAAATTAATAGTTATAGTCATTTACGTGACTCCCCAAGTAGAAAAATGTTTTAACGGTTGGATGTAATGCTGTATTAATTTGTAATTTGGAGAGAAGCCCAGTGATTGAGCTGAGATTTAGGCAAAACATTTGACTTTGGTGTGAAACCTCATTGCTGTCCGGAATATTAAACTATCAAGTGCTCGCAGTTCAAACATTTTTTCATGTATTTCAAAGGCGATGTGGGTGCGCTAACAATTTAACTATGTCAATTAGAAGGAGAAAATGGCAAAATATTGTGGTCATTACACCTTGAGTTGTACATTGCGTGTATTTTGAGTCTGAAAGATCTGTGCATTACGGGTATTAGGAAAGAGGAATATTGATCTGCTTTGTACCAGAGACAAACTACACACTGTGGTCCGATTTTCTCTGAGAGGGAGCAAAGTGCTTGAAAGCAGCCGTCAATGCTGGTGGATGATGTTGAAAGATAGAGAATGAACTGTAATCTGATGAAAGCCTCTTTAGCCCCTACTACCTCACCTTCCGCCTCCTAGCAATGACCAGAGCTTACATGGGGATCACTGTTGAGACCACCAACACCACACGGTCACCACATACTGTACACGCACGTAAAATTACCTACGGTGGTCCCAAGCTACACCCAACCGAGGGGTCACTGTTCAGCATTTTCTATTTGTTTTATCTTTTATTTCTTTTTTATTTTTTTAATACCTTTGTATGGATTTTTTTAAACATGCATAACAAGCTGCCGGCACTGTGTTTTGGGTGTATGTGCTGTAAGTCTGGTAGATGATGCCATAGGTCACTTGCAACCTCAATAGATTTGTAGCACAAAAGGGAGAGCGGAGAGAGTGTGAGGAGAAAGTTAATGGTGTTGTAGCTTCCATTCAAATCACCCCTGCTGCATTTAAACTTAATGACCTGAACAGACACATGACCAAGGTTGAGGCTGGTCCAATGCGAGTGCTCTGAGGTTGAAGTTGATTTCATCAATGCAAATGTAAAAGTATGCAGTCAATGCACCTCATTCTAAATTCTGTATTGCAACAGGGCATATGACAGTATGACCTCTAAAGCTGTCCTTTCCTGTTGTTTATGCTTTTGCAGACTGTTGCAAATAAACACGAAGCAGCATATAATTAAAGTGTGTGTTCTTGTTTCAGTATTATGACCCTAGAAATATGTTTTTAAATAAGGCGCAACAAAATGAAATCATAATAACGCTGGCTTGGTTATAATCAAGTTTCACAGGAAACATGAAACAAGGTCATTTTTTTTCCTGAATTCATAAATTCATTCATTCATTCATCTTCCGAGCCGCTTGATCCTCACTAGGGTCGCGGGGGGTGCTGAAGCCTATCACAGCTGTCTTCGGGCAGTAGGCCGCGGACACCCTGAATCGGTTGCCAGCCAATCGCAGGGCACACAGAAACGAACAACCATTCGCACTCAGAATCACAACTAGGGACAATTTAGAGTGTTCAATCAGCCTGCCACGCATGTTTTTGGAATGTGGGAGGAAACCGGAGCACCCGGAGAAAACCCATGCAGGCCCGGGGAGAACATGCAAACTCCACACAGGGAGGCCGGAGCTGGAATCGAACCCGAACCCTCTGCACCGTGAAGCCGACGTGCTAACCACTGGACTACTGGGCCACCCCTCATAAATTCATACATCTATTTATTTATTAATCCAGATATCCCCCCCCCCCCCCACACACACACACAATAGTCTGCCCAGTGATAGATGGACTTGATCAAACTTGGTCATCTTGTTTGTCAATCATCACACCATCAGCAACAGTATCGCTGTCATGTGCGTTCGGATGCACTGTCTTCCCCCTTTGAGCTGCAATCCCCTGGTAGAAAACTTTGTTTCTGTGTTAAGTGTGATAGAAATTTGAAAGATGGCTCCTGAGTTTCCCTTTGCCAACATCAGTTTGTCACGTTCACCCCACACTGTGCCATACTAGCAGAATCTGCTTCTCGAAAATTATGAGGCAGTTGGTTTCTTGCTGGGTTCAGCATGATCAATATGTATGCCGTTAAAACACATGCGCCTACTCATCATCTTTTGACAGTGTACTGTGAATCGCTTCTCATGGATTTGTAAAGCATATAACCAATCACACATACAACCCAGCAAAACCCTCATTTCACCTACACCCTCTCAGGTATCGTTCGAGTCTTTAGACCAAGTTTAAGGAAAGATGATATTCTGGATCCAAACGTTCATTCGTCAACGCCCTTTATGCTCGCCTGACACTGCGGCTGGAGACTTTTTTCCTCAAGAGAATCTCATATTGGCAGGACACATGGAAGACAGACATCCATTAAGAGGGTTGTGCCATTGCCGTGGAGCTCAAAACAAAGTAAAGAGGCAATTGGATTACACCACACAAACCGAGCGCGTATGACATAATTCTCTGCTCATCACACTGTCAATTCCTCAACCGTATTTTTACATTTACCGTTCACCGTGGCCCTTCTCTTGGACAGATATATATATGTGTGTATATATATGTATATATATGTATGTATATGTATATATATGTATATATACAGTGATCCCTCGCTACTTTGCGGTTCACTTATCGCGGTTTCAGTGCATCGCAGATTTTTCAAAAGTATTCATCCAAAAAAAAAAAAAAAGCTAAAATGCCGCAAAAGGTCCGCAAGAGGCAGCGAAAGTCAGCAAAACAATAGCGAGTCACATACAGCAATATATACAGCACTACATGTATATGTTTACTGTATTTTGTTATTCATACACTAACCTAACCTAACTTACACACCTTATACATGTAATTTTATACTAGTATATAGCATTAAGTAATGTTAATTAAATTTGGCCTTATAAATATTACATATACTCAGACACATGTACATATATACCTGTACAGGGGAGTGTGTGTGTGTATATATATATATATATATATACACACACACACACACACACACTTCTTAAACATGCGGCTGTTGTATTGTTATTTTGATGCTGACAACTATTCCATTATTGGCCTGACAGAGGCATGCAAGTAATGAAACAGCACTCATTTGTGTCCAACTAACTGCATTCCATGTTTGCGTTTCCTCCAGCTGTGAAGAAAGCAAGGTTAAAAAAAAAAGCCTGTGAAATGTTAGTGTCATTGCAGTGTCTCTGTACAAGAGCTCTTAAGTACAGCAGCCAGGAAAGCAGCAGTAAACCTTCACGTTAGAATGTGTTTTGCAATAAAGAGAACATTTCCATTTTTTTCCCTGCTGTTGCCTGAGTTAGGGGATAGTTTCAACCTTAAAAATGGTGTTGGACTTTAAGTGACGTTGGTTTAGCTTTGTTTTATTTATGCCTATGGTATTTTTGGAGCAAATATTTATTCATATTTTATTTTTTTTTTAAAAAAGGTCTCTCCTTGAAAGTTTTGCATGGCACTACAGTATCCATGCACAGTGGACATGAAAAGTCTACACACCCATGCCAGGTTTTTGTGATATAAAAAAGTAGACCAAGCTCAATCATTTTACAATTATTGCCACCATTAATTTGGCATATAACCAGTCCTCCAATTATTAGAAAAACAACCAATAATGTGATTGCATATACAGTTAATGCCTGTGAGAACTCGGGATGTTGCTGCGCTCAGATTGAACCAGCTACATTCAAACTCATATTAAATGGGAGTCAGCGCACACATCGGACACAATTTAAACTGCCTCTGAGTAATCCAAAAGCCATTTCATTGATTCTAGGAGGCTTTTGCTGACATTGTTGCACTTTCTAGCAGAATCACTGAAGGTTTTGTGATAACACTGACTTCTCTTTCAAACTGTAGATAGTTCCTTTCACCTTGACAAAGGTGACACCAGTTCCAGCTGAAGAAAAATAGCAACAAAGCATTGTGCTGCCCTTACCGTGCTTCACAGAGACATTGATGTCGGTCACATTATTGATAGAAAGTTTGAAAAGATTTTGTTTATTCTTATATCACAAAACGATGGAATTTGAACAGGGATGGGTAAACTCTTTTCATATGCATGGTAAACATTGAAAACATTCATCAGCGAAATCGGAGAACTTGCGCATTGGGTATTAAGTACTCAGTGACAGTCACAGCCCAAACATTATTGACAGCAAACGGTGCTTTAGTATCTATTGATTGTGCTTGTACTGCTTCTCCAACAAATGTGCATTTACTACACTACCATTGTTACTGGTCGAGTTACCAAAAATTTACTTCTTTCCTTTTTGCCTACGACTGGATTGACATGCATATGACTGCTTTTTCAGTCTTTTTGCACATAATGTTGTTGTCTCTATAGGGGTGTTCACACGGTAACTTTTACTCCGGTGTCATACCGGGGCTGTCACCCGTAGAGCGTTCACACGTACAAAGTTATACCGGTGTAGCCCCTGAAAATAGCTTAAACCAGAGCAAATTTAACCCTGCTCAGGAGGTGGTTTAAAAATTTACTCCGGAGTAAATGCTAGTTTGCGGGGCAGCACAGATATAAAATGGGACGTATGAACGCTACAGGAGTAGATTCGTTACGCGTGAGAAGAGTTGATTACATACGGGCAGAATGCATTGCTTTCATGCTCTGTTGTACTTCCCTCATCTTTCATTTCACTCTCTCATCCTTTTTTACGGTGTCTGATAGACCACAGCGTTGATTTGTCTGGAGAAGTATAATCCATGTTTTTTTGTTTTTTTTTTTATTTATATGTCACAAACAAGGCGGGGAAAAAGAAGTACACTTTACGCATGCCTTGCTCAATGTCTATCTGTTTTATTTCCATATTATCGTATTGCACGGCCACAGAAACTGCCGTGTGAAAGCAAGTGGGGCTGCACCGGGGTTAACACGCTTCTCTTTAGTAAGCAGTTTTATATGTGTGAACGCGCCACAAAATTTACACCGGTTTAAGATATATCGTAACAAAATACATCGGTGCAGCACCGATGGAAATGTGTGCCGCGTGAACACTCCTTATGAAAAATAAAAAATCATCAACAAAAGAGAGAGGTATGGATTCGGTTCTTGTAATCTGAACATCCCCGACCAATCACTTCAGTGGTATGATTTCTATCACTGTCACTGTCACTAGTTTTCCACCCAGATTGTTTATGTAACATATGTGATCTAATTACTGTACTTGATCATGACATGTGTTAACCTTGCATCCAAAGTGTATGGGCGACAACGCTCGATTAAGCTCTGCGCTCTTACTCGATGGTGTGATGTCTCCGCCCACGTCATTAAGGCAAGCACACTCTTTGATAATTGTGGCTGCTCTCCAGCAAAATGAGGAGGCTGAAGGCATGCAGAGTTGAGGTTAGACCTCATTAAAATGTTGGTTCGGTACTGGCAAAAAGAATATGATCCAAACTTTTAAAGAATTGACTAAGAGTCCTGAAGCGTAGTATGTTTTTATGTATTCAACCTATTTTTTATTTTATGTGGTTGATTTTACCTCTATTAGTTCTGTTACATTTTGGTCAATGATCAAGAAAAAGGGTCATAGGTCAGGGTTCTTTGCTACCAGGGGCCTCAATGTGCAACCCCGAAAAGCTGGTTCTTCTCTTAGAGCAGGTTTCCTTAGAAACAACACTGCCCTCCTTTACATTAGTACGGTTCTTATTTTGCTGCAGGTTGTTATGGCAACAGGGAGGATGTGACGCAATCCTGTGTTGTTTAATCATGTCCCTGGCTCTGGCCTTAGGCTCAGTCTTTTCTTTAATTGTGTCTTCATTCCATGAGAACGCTGCGTGTGAATTCATCAGGCTGTCGTGTCAATAATTGCTCGAGAGAACTCGACCACATTCGTCGTCACGCTGGTCAGCCATTGTGGAAAAGGTCAAGCAAAGTTGTGTGAAGCTCTGTTCATTAAGGCCGTCGTCGATCTGCATTGTAAGAAACATTCCCTGGAATGGCAAAAAATAAAAATTGACTGAAAAGAGATGCAAAACTTTTGGGGAATTGGCGACTTTGAATAACTTTCAGTTCCTCTTCTGCCAAGTAAGCGCTCCTCAGGATGGCACATTGTGTGCTCACCACTCTCTTTAATAGGTAACCCATTTATTTTCGGGTCGGGACACTTTCGATTAAAAAATATATATATTTGTAACAAATTACTTATTTTATTTATTCAATGAATTATGAATAATCCGAAACTCGTTTTGGGAAGACAATGTGAGTCATTAGACCTGACCAGCTGATTATACAAATACAGTCGGTCTGGGTACAAACGTACTCACCTACATCCCACTTTGTCTCATTCATATACTCTTTTTAAACTCGCGACATTTGGCATGACTCTGAGAACTCTAATACATGTCCCTAACAATGTTGTCGGTGACTGTTAGAAAGGTGTCTTTTTTTTTTTCAGGTGCATCGATAGAATGGTGAACTGACACTGTAAAATGTGTATTAATTTAGAACATGAACTACCATTTTGAGACAATATGTAAGACATGAAAGGATGCTTGCTGTATCAACCAGGCCACATTCTAGAGCTGTCAGGTGACCGGGCCTTGCCCAAGGGCACCTTTAGAAGTAAACCGTCATCTGCTTCAGCTCTGGCCAATCCGCAACGGGTCTTAACCCACGCCAGAAAGAAGCCTTACAGACCGAGCTACTGCCTCTGCCAACTGTATTAATGCTAATCGGCTCTCACTCTGAGTCATGCACACCGCCCACAGGAGGCACTGATAACACAGTTACATTAATATTTCTTCTCATTAACCGATGATAATGCTGTTAATTTCATATTGCTAGTGACAGAAAAGCCACTGTGTGTGATAATAATAGCATGTTTGACGTTTGAGTTCTCGAAGCAACAGGCAAGTCATTAGTCGTTAGCACACTGAGATGTGGGGTCAGCACTCATCCACATTCTTGTTGTAAAATCTTACTGATTTATGTATTTTTTAAGCACTATTTAATAACACTTACACTCATTTGAAAAGATCTCATGATCTCATCCCAACTTTAGTTAGCGTGAAATGTGGACCTGTTTAGTGGGACACAAATCTCTTATTCTGTTGTATGAATGGCAACTAGTAATATGTATTTATTTACCGATACATTAATTCCACCTTTTGAAATCTAATGGAAGAGCAGTTCATCCTTATCCCTGGCACTATACGGTGTCGTTTACGTAGATAAAAGTTTTCAGACAAATAAAGTGACTAGATTGAATAATTTCCCTTTGTTGGGCATGAGTGCTTTAATTAATGCAATCAATTCAGCGATGCGCTTTGTGGCCGCGCTCAGATGTTTTTGTTCAAATGAAAGCATGCTTACAGCATCACGTGCTCTCCAGCGGAGCAATTTGAGGATGTGATCAATAATTTCTAACCTCTCTTTCTCCTACCTCTTTTTGTAGTTTCCCACACCTCAATGGGTGAGGCCCACTGATCTAGAACCCCGCCCCGAACAACCTCTTCATCCCTTACCGGCACACACCTTCCATCAACGCTGGCTCCCCTCCTGTCTGCCGACATGCCCACCGCTAGCCGGCTGTTCGATCTGGCCCAGCTGGGACTGAAATGTGACCAGGAGATAGAGAGAAAATATGACATCGTGCCCTCTGTGGTCTGCTCCATGAGCTGCATTTTTGGAATCATCTACTGCTTCTTTGGTACATGATGCAATGTTGTTATATCGCTCAATTATTATTCAAATCATGTTATGTATCTCATATAATTGTCTTCGAATATAATGTACGTGATGACACCGTCACAGAGGTAAGGTAAATGAATCGGGGATTATATTTCTTTAATTCACCTCCAAAAAGTTAGAGCACAAATGTGGGGAGAGAAAAAGGCCAGGACAAAGCAGGAAAAATAAAAGCGCATCAGCTGACAGGAACAGATGGGACGGAGGACTTGATTGCTCGAGGGATGTTAGAGGAAGGCGAGGAGACAATGAGAGGGAGTGGCCGCAAGACCAATATGATGTAAGGATTTGTCTGGTTGAAGACACAAATAGACAGGTTTTATACATGAAACAATCTGAAAGATTTGAAATTGCTTACGATCCTCGAAGTCTAAAATTGATTTCAGCTTTGCGGAATGAAGACACTTTGAGAACAAGTGAGACCACGGATAAGGAAAGCTCAAAGGAATGCTTCAACAGAATGAGTTTTGGCCACCAGAGCTTGGTCTTTGGTTGAACGGGAGAAAGAGCAGCGTAATGGCCAGCTTTACAAATCCAACGTTGATTCCCCTTTGCGTCATGTCACATACTGAAAATAACGAGAGAAAAGGACATTGGAATAAGTACAGACACAAAATGATACCGTGAGAAGAAAAAGAACCAAAGAAATGAAACATAAAATATGCCAAGCGAGGAGACAAAGGAAAGGGAAATGAGAAGGGCAGCAACAGAGTTTCTGTTAGCTAATGAAGGCGCATTATTATATGATGATTAGCATATTTTGGACACACGCGCTAACAATGTTATCGGATTTTCCACCACATTCTAATGAGCAATCGTCTGTGTTTGAAAGGCCTCACTAGCCATTGCTACTAGCTGTCCGTCCAACTAGCTCAAACAAAACTCTCAACAAAACTCCACAAAGGACTTGTCTGCTGGGTTTATTCACTTGATACTGTGACACAAACACACAAAAAAGCTGTGATTCATCACTATTGTATCAACACTGCACATAATGATTTTTGAGACTAAAAGCAGCACTTGTTTTTTTTTTCTTGGTTTTTTATGGGAGGGGGGTAGTGGGGTCAAACTATTTGCTGGTGGGTTAATTGGTCACATGTCTAAGCCACTCACAGACCAGGAATGTAACTTCTTGGAAATTCTAAAACCCACTGAATCACTGAAACTGACTTTGTCACTGCTCTTTTTACATTGAAAAAAAAATCTGAACGTAGCATCATTTTGGCTCTGGCCATCAAACCAGTTTGTGTTTTAGAGAAATAAGATTTTGTTCAACATGTTTTTAATCACAATTCTCGCAACTAAGTGAAATAATCCTGTCAAATCCAACAAAAGATGTGGGAAGGAGCTGAGGTCCATGATAACCTTAGCAATATCCTTAGTGATGCTCAGTGTGGCATGGTTATATTATCATCCATAAAAATAATTTATGTATAATAATTTACATGCATGCTGGTCACATCTGAGTTTTCTTCCTATCTCTTCGCAGGCTACCGATGCTTCAAGGCCGTGCTCTTCCTAACAGGCCTCATGTTCGGCTGTGTGGTCATCTTCATGCTGTGCTACAAGGAGAGGGTGATGGACACTCAGCTCAGCATAGAGGCGTCGGTGGGCATCGGCCTTGGTATCGGGACTTTGTGCGGCCTGGTGACCATGTTGGTCCGCAGTGTAGGACTCTTCATGGTGGGCCTGCTGCTGGGCCTGTTGGTTGGAGTGGCTTCATTGGTGGTGAGGACACAAGTCCAATTTCCAAAGTTAAACACAATCAGTTGATGCTGGTTGAGTTCCAAAGTCTAATTTCTGTTTTTCTCATGGAAAATATTAAAGGCTGTTACCATCATAAAACCAACATGAATTGTACTGCAATATTTTGTTTGCAAAGAGTGGTGTTTTATAGGTTTTGCTCAAACTAAGTGTTGTATGTCTTGCTAAAATTGCACTTTCTAATGTCATAGATTTCCATTTTTTATTCAGTATGATGACATATTCCTCACCCTTCTCTGGTTGCATGACAAACAGAAAAAAAAATACTCCAACCTTTGCAGTCCATCTTATCACTAAGACACCTCAGTGCAAATATTAAATTAAAAATGATATTACACACATTTATAGCAAGTCCCAGTTTTACCTCTCCATATTTGTCAGACCTCCTTGTCGCCACTCCTGTCCAATCTCCACATTTGTCCTCCTTCATTCCGCCTGGCATGCCTTCCGTTCATCTCAGCACCAAGAAGCAGACCTTTTAGCTGCAAAACACACCGAGATGCGAACTGAGCTAAAGCCTCAAGACACTTGATGTCTCACAAGCATATAATAGATCATGCTGTGAATTGTTTTGTGTTTTGAAGAATATTTCTCCAGATACTATAAATCAGGGATGTCAAAATCATTTTTATCATTTATCATTTTAAACGGACGATTAAACAAAAAATGCTTGGAACATTTCAGTGCAATCAAAAGTAAAGCCAATTTCCAATTTTAGTATTTTAGCAACATACTAAGTTGACGCACATGATTTGCCACGGACCACATAAATTGAAGCGGCAGGCCGAATCTGGCCCGCGGGCATTGAGTTTGAAACCTGTTCTCTAACCTCTTCTATTTTGGGGGCATATGACTTGGAAGCCTCCTTTGCATGTCCCAGCTGCATTCACATATTTACAGTATGTGCCAACACGCTTGAAAAAAAATCTGTAATGTGTTAAATAAATACTGTCTCAAAATGTATCAATCATTCTTTTTCAGGTCATGGAGGAATTTTACCACCCCAGAACAGTGTGGGTTCCGCTGGGAATTCTTCTGGGTTCTGGGACTCTGTTTGCTGTCTTCACTCTTCAATGGCAACGTTGCTTCGTGACCTTGTCTACCGCCACCTTTGGTTCAGCCATCATTACCATCACAGTGGATTACTTCATCGAGCTGTTTGCGATGGTGCAATACATCTATGAGAGACTCAAGGTGCTCCTTCTGGTTTCTTTGTGCTTCTGGCTGAACTTTTAATTGCACACGCAGACAGAAATACAATATAGTCGTTCGAGATTGGGAGTAAATTGCTTGGCTCAGAACTAAAGATAACCCCCATATTTGGGTTAGAACGATGCAGCGCCGCAAACTCAGATTTTCAAATCTGTCAAGCAATGAGCAGATAAGCAAAGTAGATAGAGCGATGTGGAAAATAGCAATTTATCATCCACTTGCAACAGTGCATACACAACATACTCCTTGATGACTCATTGGTAATGTGCAGTCGAGCATTTCATTTCTTTTTTCTACTGGGGATGTAGTCAGACACATTTGCTGTGCTGAGGAAATACTGCAGAAGGCCGAGGGGGTGGGGGGGGGGGGGGTCATACAGGCTTCCCGTCATGAATCATCCAGTCTTGTACAAGCCAGTCAAACTACACTTTGTCCAGGAAATCGTTAGACCCACACCCAGCCTATATGAGCCATGGGGTGCTTTAAAGCTTCCTCTGGTCTATATTTATACCTGCCAATGCTAAACTCTTATTGAGCCTACCAATAAATTCAAACCAACACATTTAATTTCAATACCACATCAGCTTTTGTAGGCTTAGTACAACAGCAACTGTTCAACTGTGCATAATTGCTTTATTGATGAATTAATCAGCAAGTCTCTGGACTGTTTGGTTTCACAAGTTAATCATTTTCGACAACTCATGAGCTCTTTTCGCACCCTCACAATTTAGTGCTTAAGTAGCACCGTGAAATAGGTTTTCTATTTCATGCTGCTCATGCTGCATATAAGTGTGATTTATGATTGGCAAACACTAATCTGCTTGAGTAGTGGCAAATAAGCCCAAAGTATAAATGCAATTTATGTGATAGCATGTTTTGAAATGAACATGGAATCACTTCAGTGTATAAGTAATGTGTGGCTCGGCTGGTCCACCGACATTGTAAACCACAAAATTATTGCATTTGTTGCGGTTGTTTTCTGTCCTCGGGATGAATTAATCACTTGGCTGTTGACTCGATACAGCATTAAGATTGTAGTTTGCCATCAATACAGGTGGCGCCCAAGAAGCCGGTCTGCTGGTTCACGTGGGTCATCATGGGGGTGTGGCCTGTCCTGGCACTGCTTGGAGTGCTGATTCAGTGGAAAGTCACAGCAGAGGGGTTTTCTCACACTGAGGGTGAGTACCCAACCATGTTATTGTGATTGACATTTTGTAATGGAATGGAATGATGGGGTTCATTGAAGGTGATTTTGTCAGCTGCAGCAGTAGATGATGCAAAATTTGAGTTAGCCTAGTTTGTTAAAAATATACCGTATCTTTCGCACTTTAAGGCACTTAGGAGTATAAGGTGCACCTTCAATGAATGCCCTATCTTGAACAGCCTAACTGTTTTCATATATAGGGCGCACCACATTATAAGGTGCATAGACTAGAAGCTACAATAGTGGCTGTGGTTGCGTTACGCAGTTCAATATAGCTTTATTTGTATAGCGCTTTAATAACTGCTGCGACTGTAACAAAGCGCTTCACAGCACATTTAAAATACTGCGTCCAAGAAATCATTATATTTATCGAGCTAGAAGATCCATATAAGGTCAGTGCATGTCTTCTTTTGCAAAAATTGAATCCCTTTAGGTGCGCCTTATCGTGCGGAAAATATATAAGTAGGACTTTGTCAGGCTGTCAACAAAAGTGCACATATTTTCGCTTCTTGAACTGCCGTTCAAACACAGCCCGATGGCTATATATATGAGACATTGGCTTGGTAGGCAGCTGCTAGCAACTGGAGGCCAATGCTTGCAAAATGTGCCTTATGTCAATGTCACAGTAATTAATTCAAGGGTTTTTTTTGCATCCTTAATTAGAGATTAAATTTGATTCCAGTGTGACATCGTGTTGATATTGGTGGCAACAGTTTGCTATAGCAATATAAACTGGCCCCAACTACAGGCCGGAAGACAAGTCAAGATTGGTGCCACACTGCCGTGCGCTACTGGGAATAACAAAAAATAAGCGAAAGTAATAAGACATTGATGTCCTTGTATTTTTTGGTAAGCTGAGGTTAATTTTCAAGTTGGCCTTCTCACTGTTGTACCTTCATGTATAGCATGAACAAGCTTTGCTGCTCCCGACGGAGCACGCCAAATGAAAGGGTACTTGAGGGAGAAAAAAAATCTTAGAGCACACAAAACAGTACAACACTGTTTTGTTTTGTTTTTTGGGGTGTCTCATTTATTTACCCGCAATGATTTAAATGTTACAAACCAATTCCTGTTAAGTATCAGCATGAGGTCACCCCAAGCTGCTGCAATGTTATTAGCAGCTCTACATTTGTCACAAGTTCACTGAACGGTTTAATTGCTTTTGTAATTGCATCCACAATGATGGAATAATAACACGAGCATGCGTGTTTGTGTGTTGTTATGGGAAATAGCTTTTTGATCTGTCCCGAAAGCAACCACAACACAGATGGCAAGATGGCACCAAGAACTTCAAGCTGCAAATTCACCAACACACAGCTCTCACAGGCATGCATTCACACACTGTTACAGACATACAAGGTCTTTTGCTCATTCATTCATTTAGCTCTCACGCAGCAACGGCAGATAAAACGGTGCCACGCTCGGCCTTCAAAAACAGCTTTTAACAATGGACTGTAATGGCTTCCAGTCAGAGGGTGAGGGAAGAGCGATGAAGCTCTGTCAGGCTATTTTGAAAAATAGTGAAGCGTCAGGGAAATAGACGTGGAAACATTACTGCTTTCAAACTACACAATAGAATCCTGAGGAAAACATGACTCCTGAATAGGAACAAGACCAGTGCTCATAAAAGCTTTCCGCACTGATAAGCAACCACATATGCAAAGAAGAGATACTTCAAAGTTTGAGCGAGGGGTGAGGGGTTGGGGGGGGTAATTTGGCTTCCACTTTGCATATTTTGTGTTTGTTTGCTCATGTGCAGGAATGGATAAGCAAAATGAAAAACGGTTATCACCACGTAATGCGGAGTACAGGCGTGGTTTGTGGCTGCTTACGCTGAAGCCCAGGGTCTCAGGATTCAAACAAAAAACTTCAGTACACATCTGTTTTTGGACAGTACCGATCATTTTAATACCTCCCTGACAAGGTAAATCAAAAATGAGAATTTATTTTCATAAAGGTAGTTACATGAATCTCAATTGCTTGTGCAAGTTGTCAGAATGTTGTTTTCTTTTCTTTTTTTAAAATGGCACAAAGGAAAGCTCAGGATGGGAAGGGATTTTAGTAAACACTTGGTAATATTTGCAATGAGCATAATGGATTCATTTCAAGTAGCATCCTCTTGTCCACCTTTTTTTTATAATATTGTGGTGTGATTTGAAAGACTTGAGATGTTGAATCCCTTCATGCTGTCTATTAACAGTAGAGATGGGGGAGAAAAAGGGGATGGTGCAGAGGGAGCAGGTGTGAGGAAGGGGCTTGCGGGGGTTTGAACTGGTGCATACTGGGTAAACGGGGCACTCAAGTGGGCCAGTGAGGAAAATCACGTGGCAGCCAGTGAATTGCGTGCAGCACTCTACTGATATGTTGGAACATAATTGGTTCGTCTTTCTCTTCAGTTTGTTTTGTTTTCTCCCTATTTCTGAGGGCCCTCGACGGCACTCTATTCTCCCATTAAGACACACACAGACATTATAAGTGTCATTTGGCCAGGGGGTCCACAGAGGGTTAGCTGAGGAAAATGGGGGTTTCATCAAGCAATTCTCTGGCAGATGGTGCCTCGTTATCCATGCGCTCACACAAAGAAAACCAAAACAATGGACAACAAGAACACACAGAGGGATGGTGACACCCTATGATTTTCATGATGTTCAGAGGGGCTGCTTTTACATGATTGCATCATTGTTACATCGCATCCCTACATAATATTATGCACATTTAAGTGCACAAAAGGATCATTATCAGCAAACAACAGGGAAAAAGGTCACTTTCTATGGATTTTTTTTTTTCAAAAATGAGAGGTAATGGAAATGCATACCCGTAAATGCACAAAGCCACGATGAGAAGAAATATTCATTTGCATCGTTTCCTTTCCTCGCTGCGACCATCTCCAGTGGGATTATTAACAATCTTGAATAGTAAATGTTTTTAAAATATCTTATTATTATTTTCCCATTCACTTCCCCAGGAAATTAAAAACATCGTTCTTTTTAATTATATCCTGTTGTCTCTCTAGTGGTTTTGAGTCGACAACAAAGGCGGGTGCAGCTCATGCGGATCCGGCAGCGAGAAGAGAGGCTCAAAAAGGAGAATGAGAACAAGAAGAAGAAAAAACAACAGAACCAGAAGAACGGCCAGAAGCAGAAAGCCAACAGCCATTGCCACCAGCAATACCATCATCCGGGGACATCTCACCCCCATCACACATCCCGAAGCACGCAGCCCCACAAAGTCCCTCACCCTCAGACTGAGCCGGGTTTCCATCGCAAGCCCAACCCCAAAAAGCGCTTTGAAGGAGATGTGCTCTCACCGGTAAGAGCTTTATTTGCACAGATGTGTTACTTCATCTGTTGGGAAAAAAAATATACACACTATACAATCCATTTACACTTTTAGAATTGTGAGGTAATTTTGTTGTTTTCTCATAATTGAAATGCAACCTTCTGAAGTGGCTGCGCATTTAAATAGAGATATTACAGAGCACTCCTGCTGACGTTTTACCCGCACCTTGTGATTCTATTGTTGATCATTGTAACAGTAAACTGAAATAAACGTTAGAATCATTGGCTCCACTTTCAAATAAAAACATAAAAGTAAACCAAATACCAATGTGGAGAACCAATACCAAAAGAGGAATGAAGAGAGGGGTTGGAGAACCTCTCCGAACTTATAAGAACAGTAAAACAAGCACAAATGTCACATAAAAAAATATCTCTGTTTCTAACTGGTTCCATTCTTGTCTCTTACATTGATTTGTTTTTGTAAGTACGTTCCTCAGTAGCACAAGAAAAATTCAGTTTGGGGTACCCCAAGGGTCAATTTTAGGTCCACTAGTTAATCTTTCCATCCTGGCGCTCTTGGCACACATACTAGTTGATTCCACATATTGTCACATGGGCTAGGGCGTGACAGAGATAATATAAAAATAAGCAATTATTTAGGATAAAATTACTCTCACATTTTTCAGAAAAATGCTCCACAGACATGTACTCGATCTTTTTGAATTCTATTAAGTACAGTAGTTCAACGGAAAATATGCTGTCTTTTGGCTACTATCGTGAGCATTAAAGATAACGGACTGGCAAGTCTCCCTAGAACATTTCAGGTCGTTTCTCTCAAACCCGGGTGGTGAGAGGACTGGTGTGCATATCATTTGGCTCCCTGTGATTTTCCGGATGGTTTTGATTTTCTTTTATTAGTTTTTAAATGTTTCAATGGTTTTGGGCCATCCTATTTATATGACCTGACCTGCTTTTATCATGTCAGCCCTTTCGTTTCCTTAGTTCCTCTGGCACTTTTAATTGATCCGAGAGCTACAACAAAAACTCCACGTGGAAGCTGCATTTAGCTATTATGGCCCTAAGCTATGGAACAGCCTGTCAAAGAGCATCATTTGGCTGGTTTCTCAGCGCGTTTTATCAGCTTTCCTGTTGAGCTCCATTGTTTTTCTCTTGGGCATCTCCACAAAAGGAGGTGTGTATTGTGTGGGACAGTTGTCCCTGGGGGAAGTGGGCGACCTGCACAACGTGTAGAGTCTATCCTGGTCAGGGTTGGGATGGTCTCTGAGTCAGCGTTTGCTGCAGCTGTGGAATCACTCCATTTGTTTCTGTTCACAGAGCTACATCCGCAGTTTCAGGGACAGGCAAACAGACAGACGAGCGTACTCCCACAGTCGAATGATGAGCCGCTCCCGGATGGCTGAACTTGACTATGACTGTGGCTCTCAAGTGCCCCTCACAGCGCCTTCAGGAGCTCCAGTTCGTATCTGATGGCTCGAAATGTACAAATCCTCCCAAAAAACGAAAATACAAAAAGGTTTTTGGCACGCTAAATGTTGTGTCTATCAAAGTAAAGCCGCAGGAAAACAAGAACTACAGGAACAGAGCTGCATGTTAAGTTGGCTTGTTGTCAGTGTTCTACAGCAAACAACTATCAACAGGGGCAGCAACAAAACTGTCACATGATCAGACAACCTTTGAAAGCATTGTCTTTCCAAGTGCAGTTTTAATATATATGTGCTGATTTGGGGATTTCGGCCCAAGGAGTCACATTGAGTGATTTTTCAGGAAGCAGTCACTACCTTCAGATGTTGGATTTTCCCATGGAGAAGGCTATTTACACTGAAAGATGAACACAACACTTTCCTTTGTCTTTTTTTTATTTTAAATTCCTCTCTAAGAAGTTTTGCTCTTATGATATCGGCTGACTGGTAGCTGTGTTACCCCAACCAGCTGGTGACCATTGCTGAAATATGTAAATTCCCAATCTAACGACAGACACACACTATTCTCAGTCACTGAGTGGGAAGTGAATGCATGCCGCCTCTACGGCAATCAGACTCGCGAACCAGTATGCCATCATTCTCTCCTAAAAAGGTACCAATTTTAATCCCAATGTCATTTTAGGACCAGAAATGTGTCACTGTGATACATCCATTACCTACATTTTTATAGTCAGAAACCATTCTATCATCCAACTTATTTCGATTCATTGGTAACAAATGTGTGCGGCCTCTCACCAGAGGTCAGTTGGTAACCCAATGAGCGCCACAGAAAAAGGATAGATGTGTTTTTATATGAGAGTATATTCTCTATTCCCCTCATTTGATTTTATTCTTCAAATCCCCTGACCCCATTCAACACCACAGTAAAAGTCTATTCACAAGCACATTTGCAGCAGTTGTTTCAATGTATACTGGTCCTAAAAGGAAACTGACTGAGTTGACCGTCTGTTGTTGCCAAGGCGGACAACACACAACAGTGAACATATGAAATCATGTGCTACAGTGTTGGTGCAGACACACAAGCCCTTTGGCAAGTGATGGATTGTACCAAATATTGGCTAAAGTGAGGGGGGTCCTCTCCTGATGTAGGTACTGTAGATGTAATTATATGATGTTTTTGTTGTTGTTTTGTTTTTAATAAGAAAACATGAGTAAATAACATAATTCTTATAAATACCATAACATCATGATGGTGGCGAAGACACGCAAATGTGGTTCTTAATTGAGCTAACGATTGAAGCAATTGCAATGGCGCCCTCTATTGTTTAAAACTGGGTATATTTTTGTGGATTTTGTGTGCTGGTGGATATCGAGCGGCATTTTTTACGGTCTTATTTTCACTTTGTATTCTCTTTATGATTGTTACTTTCATTGTGGGGCCATGAAACACGCAGCCACTGTTCAACATTACATATGGTACCAAAAGCAAATTTGTACCTATTTTCTGTGTACATCTTGAAGATCACAGGTGTCAAACTGAGGTCCTGCAGGGCCGCTGTCCTGCATGTTTTCCACGTCTCCCTGTTGCAACACACCTGATTCAAATGAACAGGTTCAATGTCAGACTTGCGCAGAGCTTGCTGATGATCCGATCATTTGAATCCGGTGTGTTGCAACAGGGAGACTTGGAAAACACGCAGGACAGCGGCCCTCCAGGACCTGTGTTTGACGCCTATGTTGTAGATGTTTAAATACGATAAACACAGGATTGCAATGACTTCAATACTGAAGTGCCACAACATACAGTATATTGTGGTTGTGTGAAACTTGGCAGGCCTTGCACTTGTTTGAGGGGTACAAGTGCCCTGTTACCCCTTCTCATGCACGAGTGTCCTTGTTGAACTGTTTTGTATTTTCATTGTGACGAAGTGTCGATGTGACGTGTTCTCGTGACCCTCTGGACGTAGAACGCATATTATTTTCAAATTGGACTGTTTTCAGCAATCCAGATAAAGGTGGAGAGCCCTGTCACAACACCCAAAAACAACAGCCATGACATACTGAAAATGTTACTTGAAAATAGGATATGTGCACATGTTTCTGTACACTCGTGACATCTCGTTTCATTTGTAGGCTCTCAGCATCAAATTCATATCAAGGACAGCAGGATACGTTCAACTTGTGACATTTGCTTCATTGTCCTTCCTCATCCTTTGTCTATTCTTCTTCAGGTCTCTTGTATCTTTATCGTGTCAGTTTAAACTGTGCAGGAAAAGGGCTTTGAAAAGGCATGAAAACATTTCCATCCACTCATTAGTCATGTATCGTCATCATTTTGCATTTCAGTCTTATGTTGCCACGTCTGTCTCTTGATATCATTTTTGGTTCACAACTGCAGTTAAGTTAATTGTGTCTACATCGTTAAAAGCTAAGAGCTAAATGAACATTATTCTGTTGAATTTGTGAACAGATTCAATGGCTCCGGTGAAATTCAGTGAAAAATGTGTCACTTTATCAGCCACCTTGCACCTCCTGCAGGACATGTTTGGAACACTCATTGTACATACCATGATATAAATACTTTTTAAATGTAATGAACTTTCGCTGTCGTCGTGTTTACGCCATGGTCTTGTAGATTTTTTTTTCAGCGATTATTTTCTGGTGCAGTAGATATTTTAAATTGTGTTCTTGAATGTTCAAGTGATGCGTTTTTTATTTGAGAGACAGACATGAGCCTGTGAAGAGATGCTGATTCACCTTATTGCCATCATTTCTATTGTTCTGCTTATTTTATTATTATTATTATTATTATTATTAAGCATGTTTTAAATGGACCTATGATATGATTAAATGACATTCATGTGATTGGAAAAATAGTGTGTGCTTTTGTTTTTTTATAAGGGTGCACATAAACCATTATCTAAATAAATTGTGGTTGAGCTTGGAGTGTTCTTAAAACGGCTCAATGCATGTTCTTCCTTTATTTACAGTAGAATACTGTTCAATGTTTTTTTAGGCAAAATAATATGACCTTCAGAAAAACAAATCGTAGTGGGTTTCTGCTTCATCCCCGCTACACTCATAGTGAATACTAGACCCATGCACGCCACCACCTTTTTTACAAGCACTAAATTTAAAAAAGGTCCCTTTTATCATGGGTACAACTGTTCCCATAAGAAATAATGGAACTCAAAATAACATGTTCCAGGGTCAAAATAACACCACGATTAAAAAAAAAAACTAATTTAATTTCTTTCACGCACCCTGTAACCTGATGACATGACAAACTGTCCACTGAAGTAACCACCGTCCCTGAAAAGGTTAATGTAAATAATCTATATATATATCTTTGCTGAGTGGTAATGTTGTTATCATTAAACAGGAAGTGGCACAAATCGTCAACCAACGAAAAAGCTTGTAAATTACTTCCCTTGCTATCTTTCTCTCTCGGATTCAGTAATGATTTTTCTCCCGTTATAACCTTTTCATTATCATCGAACTGTCTGTGTCTTGCTCGCTGCCTGTGCTGCTCTCTTAGCCTTTCTGTCTTACAGCGTGCCCCTTCCCTCCGCTTCCTATCTCTGCTAACATTTTCAGTCCACTGACTTCAGTCACATGCTTCACAGTCAATCTCGGTTGAGACGGAGCCCAGCTCATTAACGAGCCATTGTTCACAGAGACCGCTTCTGATCATTTCAACAGGGCCCCGCTTGCTCAAAGAGTCAATTAAATGTGCGACACAAAACACTTGGTGTCAAAGCAATTGTTTCAGATGATAAAAAATGTAGTGCATGCAGGACGGCCACAGCACATGTTTGTCTGGCCAAAAGAACCTTGAACAAGTTGTGATCATAAATGTCTTTTATTTTTGCGATTTTAGTCAGAGTGAAGCAGCTCCACATGGTCGCCGATGCACACGCAATCACACGCTCTCGGCTCAAGGCCAAGATCATAATGTCACACATGTCTTAGTTCCTTTTTCAATAGATGTTTCTTGACATTTTTAACCACCATCTTCCCACTTTTGTTCCAGCCGCAAACTCTAACACAAGCCATCCTCTATCCCATTTCACAAATGCATAGTTGCGTAGACAAAATGCGGAAAAATTGCCATCACAATTCGCTCTGACCACGTTTCACGCCATGTATGACAAGATTTGTCATAAACCATATTACACAACAATGGGAAGATGCCTACGTTTCCTATTTTTATTCTTTTTTTTTTATAACTTATTGTAAATAACGTGTTTTTATGTCATCACCTCCCATTCACATGATGTCTTGCTGGTGCTGTGTGGACTCACTGACAACCTGTGAAAGACAGCAGAGATATAAAAAAATATATATTTGGACTGTTGGTTAAGAATCTATTGTCCAACATGAAGGATCATAGTGTGTTGAGATTAAACGAGAGCGTGTTTCCCATCTACTGTGAAGCGTCTTACGTCATCATGAATGAAGTGAGAGGGAAAGAGGGCGACAAGGGTCCGTCAATTCTGCAGGTTTATTTTCATTTTATTTTTATTTTTTCCACAAGCAACTTTTTCTCATGTGAATTTGGTAGAAAATAGTAACTGAGCACTCCTACAGTTCATCGCAGCAACCCCATAGTAGTAACTATAATGTTGCTTATTTTATCCCAAAACATCGGCGTACACTTTGGGAAAAGAATGGAAATTGGTCTTGAGGTTTCATCAAAAAGGTTGGCCTAAAACAGACACGTGATTTGACTTTTCTTTCAGGAACTTCATTAGACACTCTGTTTTCATGAAGTTGATTTTTTAAGTCTGAAATAACGTGAATTGATTTTGTGGTTTAAATTTATTTATTTTTTTGTTTTTTAGTGAAGGATTGTCAGTCAATGCATATGGTTTGTAAAATTTACATCATGTTACCGTTACTCCTAAATACTCACGAGGGCAGCCTTTATGAGTGCTCGTGGAAATCAAACTACGAGACTTCAAGTCAGTCTTATATCAACATCAGGTTTCGTTTGGAGCCGGCAAGGCCGTTTCAAGTTTAAACTGGAGGAAACCTCAACTATCTTAATAAAATCTCGTAGTTTGCTTCCAATATGGTGAAAAAAAAGAAGTGCAACTCTTGAACCCGACTTACACATCAGGCACCAGAGCCCTCGCTCACAGAATATGTCATTTGGATTAGGGAAAAGATGACACCGGTTCATTTATAAATGACGTCTAATGGTAACGCGCGTGCACGTGTATTTGTTCCAACCTCGCCATCGCGGGTCTCGATGGTCTTGATAAGAACCGTCTTCTTTGAGTGCATCTCTGAGGAACGCTGGGGCTGAGACTCAGGACTGGTCTCTAGGGTGAGACATACACAGACATAGTATCATTTTAATTATTTTGATTGATGACACTAATGCCTCTCGGCCCAGTTCTATGAACCAGTGAGCCCAGAGTGTTCAGTTACATGTCATACGTCCCCACACAGTGGGGAGTATGGGTCACTGGAGTTATGTAATGTCCTCAAAATAGCAAAATACCATGTTCGGTCATGGTTTATAATTACTCTTTTATGCCTTCCTCTACAATGGTTTTCCTATGGGTATGTTTGTGGAAAGGCTGCACAGCTTCCCTTACCTCGAAATCCAATTGAGGAATAGGCAGTTTGGACAGGCATAGTGGTGGTGATCCTAGAAAATAAATTAACACAAAGAAATACAATATATTAGAAAAATAGGAAGATGAATTATGTTTCAGACATACAGCGTTCCCCCAGTAGTCATAGGGGCTAAGGGAACAAGCCTGTGTGAATAGTAAAAAAAAAAAAAAAATCCCAAAGCAATTGTTTCCAAAAATGCCAGTTCTGCAACAAGATGGTGGAAAAGCAGCACTTTTGTCAAATTGACTTATTTCAACATACAAAGTAGTTTCCTCGGGCTAAGTTATTTAATATTTTTCAGCGAATAATAGTGGATGGATTAAAAAAAAAAAATCACCAACAAGTGAATTTGTGAATGCTGAATCATGGATATGTGGGCAGAGGCAAAAGGCTATCAGGATTTTGGAAGTGATCACCAACCATCGTTCAGCGAGTGAAAAACGATCACCAATCCGATCAGAATCTGGACCAATTTATTTAACCACTTGTTTATTTACTGTACAGTCAAACTCCACTCTTCATGGAAGTTTGGGACCAGCCCAGCCCACGATTAGCCAAAATGTGCGGATAATTGACATCCACATTGGGGTAAAAAATAACGACAATTAAACCCTAAAAATTCTCAACAAATTCCTGGTGAATATTAAATACAAGAAAAGGGATGGGCGGAACCCAACAGTCTAAAAAAGCAACTTTATTTTAGAATATTGAGGGGCAGAGGGCGAATGACTAAATATGAAACGTTGGATTATTAATGTGGTAACACAGAATGTCCCTGGAGTGAACGAGATTGCTTTTGCCGTAATGTCTTATTTTACGGATCCAATCAATGACTTAATTGATCGATCTGCAAATTATGACATGGCAACCGATCACCGATTTTGCATAAAATACAAAATACCTGTCGATACGTTCCGGCCATACAGATTTGTGTCAAGTCTAGACAGGGTTGTCGTCGAGTTTCCATAAGAGTAACTCACCTGCTCTCCTCTCCCTCCAGCAGCTTGCGGTAGGTGGCGATCTCAATATCAAGAGCCATCTTAACATTCAGCAGGTCCTGGTACTCCCTCAGGTGACGGGCCATGTCGTCCTGGAAAACCAATGGTGTCGTCAAATAAACGCCTTGCCCAAACATTCAAGCACTGTGACGATTGCAAATAAACACATCTGTGACAAACGGTGCACTCAGTATCACCTGGCAGGGCATCATATTCTCTTTGAACTGCATTACTGATTTATGCATCCGTGGGATTCGGTTTTATTTAGTTTGCCGATGGAACATAAAATACAGTGCTGACCTTCATCTTGGCAATGTCTTCCTCCAGACGTGCGATAGTGTCCTGGTAGCCAGAAGCCTCGCGACTCATGCGGTCCTCAATCTCTCTCATCTGACGCAGCAGAGACTCGTTCTGCGGAGCGAAGTTAGCAGTGGACGAATTGGAAGTGAAAGACACGGATAACATTATCATGTGAAACTGAAGCAACAACATGCAGCAACATTTGAAGGAGCAGCTGCCAAATCATGAGAACAGATTATATTGTAAAAAGCAGAACTGGTGAAGAAATTGGGCAGAAAAAAAAACTGCTTCATATGGTAAGTAAAATTGTGTTTCATACTCACGGTGCCCTTGAGTGAGTCAATCTCACAGGTATAGGACTGGATCTGGTGTCTGTACTCCATGCTCTCTTGTTTGGCAGAGCGCAGGGCATCATTGTTCTTACTCACAGCCTGGTTCAGATCTGAGACCTGAGGAAAGAGGGTTGAGTTCCGAGCTTTAGAATGGCACATGAAAAGCTTGTCCACACAAACAAGTAGAGCTTTAAAAAAACTTTTCTAAGGTTACAATGTTTGCTTCGTGTATGTGGCGGCCTACCTTAGACTTGTACCAGTCCTCTGCCTCTGAGATGTTCTTGGCAGCGATCGCCTCGTACTGCATACGGATGTCCCTCAGAGCTGCGGTCAGGTCGGGTTTCGACATGTCCATCTGGATCTGCACCTGAGTGTCCTGCATCTGGCTCTGCAGCTCACGGATCTCCTGCAGAGAATTTCATTTTCAACAAGAGTCATTCACATTGCGATAAAGACAATGCAATATCAACTTTTTATGGCAACCTTAACAGTCAAGGGTAAGCTATTCTTGCTAGTGCTTTGTTTAGGTTATGACAAATACAGGATTGTCCAATATTAGCCTTCACAACTATTTGAGGCTAATTTCTTGAGGGCACAACTGTTACATTCAAACTGTGAAGTCTCGGTTGCCTTCAGCTGCCCTGTGGACCAACCAAATGGTATAAATAGCTTTGCATCTGTTCACACAACTTCCATACACTCCTTTTTTTCTCTCCTGCATAGATAGAGACAACAGCTGACCTGCTCTTTTCCAGCAGTTGGCAGTTGAGAATTTCTCAAAGGTCAAAGTTGATGAGTAAAAGAACAGCATCTCTTTATTTGTGTTTTCAAACTGACCATAATGACATGAGTTCACTGAACGTGAGCTACTGTGAAATGTGTCATGCATAGCCTGTGTGTTTATGTGAGGCATTTTTTCGGGATCCTGAACTTCACAATGAGCCAACATCTGATTTGGTCTATTTACAGTATCTTGGGCATTGGTCAACAGCTACAAAAGATGTATTTAACTGACTGCTTAACAGACCTCTTCATGGATCTTCTTGAGGAAGGCAATCTCCTCTTGTAGACTCTCGATGCGCCTCTCCAGGTCCAACCTGGCGAGAGTGGCATTGTCCACATCCTAAATATGAAAGAGGAAGATCAGAAAATTATTGCGTCCGTGCACGGATAACTATTGGAAGATTCAATAGGCCTCAGATTAGTGTGGGATATTGCAGGAGCATCAATGAACAAAAAAACGGAGATAGTGTATAGAAAAAAAATATTGGCCTACCGCTCTAAAAGCAGAGAGATTGTTCTCGGCTTCTTCCTTCTGGTGAACCTCTTCCTGTAGTCTGCAGTGACAAAAGAAAGGAAACAATGAGACTTGTGGAATACAGAAGAGCCGACTGACTCTTAGGTTATCACACAACTATCAAAATGGACACTGGATGCTGGGGGCAGGGGGTTGCCCTTACTTGGTGCCATATGTAAAGATGTTAAAAAAAAACAGAACATAAATTGAAACATTGTTTCAAATTTCCCCAGTGTGGGACGAATAAAGGATATCTTAATCTTAATCTTATGCTAATGTTAATTCAAGCCAATTGTGGCCTACATGTTGTAACAACTCCAAACCCTTGCCCTTGATTTGAAATGCTACAGTGACGACCATCTTGGGTTTGTTCTTGGTTGTGTTCAGCCTTTAACCCCCCTCTCGCCTACCTGAGCTTCAATTTCTGAAGGTCGTCAGCCAGGTTATCTCTTTCCACCTCCACACGAGCCCGCTGGTTTGACAGAGCTTCAATCTGCCTCCTCAGCTCCCTCATTTCATCTTCATACATCTCAGCCACACGCCCGGGTCCCTCACGGCCCTTGAGCGTTTCGATCTCTACCGTCAGGGCAGCGTTCTGCTGCTCGAGAAAACGAACTTTCTCAATGTAGCTGGCGAAGCGGTCGTTGAGATGCTGAAGCTCGGCCTTCTCGTTGGTCCTTGTGTTGAGGAAGTCCTGGTTCATGGCATCGGCCAGGTTGAAGTCAAGTTTCTCGCCGTAGGTGCGCATGGCTTTGGAGGAGCCGATCCCAGCACCGCCGGAGGACACCCTGAAGCTGGAATACAAAGGAGCACCACTCTTCACCTCATACATTCGAGTAGTATGGGTTGAGGAGCTGCGACCTCCTCCTCCTCCGTGAGTGGAGAAAAGGGAAGACATCGGGGATGAACTGACACCAGAACCAAAGGTGCGACGGTATGAGGAGGCCGTCTGGGCCGAGGAGGAGTAGGACTTGCTCATGGCTGACGGTTATTTGCTGTGGTGGAGCTGCTGGAGAAACCAAGACCCAACTGAGCCAATGGGTGAATGGGAGAGGAACCAAGTGAAGGGTCCCCCAGCTGCAAGCATGGCTATTTGTAGCTTTACCACACCCACTGTCACCCCAACACCTCCTCTAGGTCCACCCATGACCTCTTTTGTCTTGCGACCACCTGACTCCACCTTGTCTACATTTTGTTATTTTTAATCACTTTTGTAGGCTCTTCAAACTTTACAACTGTGAAGATCAAACATTTTTTACAGTACTGACAATCACCGGTCACATTAGGCACACCTAGGCTGCATCATGCCATTTCTAGTTATACACCCATGTCATGGAGCTAAATACATTTTGGTGGATTTTTCGAAACGTCCGACTTCTTACATACATACTCCAAAAGCATACATACTCCGATATGCTCGACATTTCCTCCCTCCTGTGTAGCCACTCAGCTGTTCTGTCGTAGCTTCCTGTCCTCCTTATCCCCAATAGCCTCCTGTTGCCAGACGCCTATTCAGCTGTCCAATGGGTCTGGTTTCAAGTGTGTGTGCGTGTGTGTGTGTGTGTGCGTGTGTGCGTGTGTGTGTGTGTGTGTGATATACACTGTATATAATTGAACGATACATTAGCGAGCGATCATTCCAAGAGCCCAGAATGTCATGGTGAGTTATGTTTTCCCTTAGACACGGTATACAAAGTAAGTATAGATGTCAAAAAGGCAAACATATGTAACTTCCTCCATTTGGGGGGGGGGGGGGGGGGGACACATAAACTGTAATTGGAGTTGTGACAAGTAATATAGAACCCAGATCCTAAAGATTACATGAAATATCTTTTCATACCACATCAGTACTATATACACAGGGTGAGTTACCTTGGAGTCAGTACCTACAGTTAGAGCAGGGCCATGCAGTGCCCTCAGTTATGTAAGGAGCAGTTCCAGCTACTGCTAAGAAGGTCACATAATTTTGCCATTGGGGGTCTCGGGATTGATATAACAGAAGTAAGATGCTATTTGTGTGTTGTTTTATCCTCAAATACCGGTATATGTTTTAAGTAAATTCGAGTGTTAAATAGAAAAACACACAGTTAAGCATAGACCTCAGACCAGGTTGAAGTGCAATACACCATTTTTTAAAAAATAAAACATGCTTTTGTTACTTAACTTGCCTGCAATCATATGAAGTGATGACCCTTGCACTTTTAAGCAGTGGAGCCAGAAGGTTAATAGGGCAACTGAGGGTGAGAGAAACAGACCGAGTCACAATATAGAATAGTGTCATCGACCTCAAGGGTCAACTGGAGGGTTTGGGGAAAAAGTTTGCAGTGCCTTGGGAAAACAGAAGTACTGTGATAATGGATAGTCGGTCGAAAGACATTTCTGGAGAGAGTGAAAGTGATCAATAACAATCACAATAGGATGCCTCTCCATTTTTCCGCCAAGATTGTTTTCTGCACAGCTCAGTCAATACCTGAGACACAAAGAAAAAAGGATCTGTCATTCGCCACACAGGCACAGATTATAAACTATACAATATATTATACATTACAGCATATTTCTAATGAACATAATGGGAAATATTTTAGAAGAGTCCATGCAAGCATCCAAGTACGACGACATGTGCATGTAGGAGTGGTGGGCTACGGCGGTTCAAAGGGTCCTTGTGTGTGTGTGGCCGTGCCTGTAGTCGCGTTTCACGAGGCAGCTGCCGGTGGTGTCACACTATTTTTAGCATTCCTCTTTGAACACTACACTCTTGTCCAGCCCACATGCCCAAAGGATCATGGGACATGACAGTAACCAACACGCGGGACATAAATGAAGAAGATGACGTTGCACTTTATGTAATACTGGATGTAGCCGATGTCAAAAGCTGCTGACAATTGAACAGCAATAAAAATGACTGACCACTATCATTTGATACCTACTACAGCAAATGTATTCATACGCACCATTAAAGAGAAGACATCATTATTGTTATTTCTTTACAACAACAAATGCCAGAGTTGCCATAATCAACACCAGCCGCGAACAACAGATAAGGTCAAATATTTTGGAGCTGAGTGACCGCCAACATTTGTCTACCTGTCATGAGTCACATATTCTGTTCTTCAAATGGGTTTCATGACAGAGCTATTACAAAAAAGGTTAAATCAAGATTGCTCCATCATTGTGTTCATTTTCCAGAAGTGACGGATGGTCTCCTTATTACCTCACTAAAGAAGGGAAATGATCCAACAGGAAATAAAGTGAATTGACCGCACTGTCTGATGACATGACGGCGGGAAGCACCTCGCATCAATTTCCTCAGAGAGACTTACAGTTCAATCACCAGCGCGCAACATAAAATGAGAAGCCTCTGAGTTGACTAATGAGCTCAGATACACAGATGAACCATCGGGACTGTCAGTCAGAAAACAAACTTAAATTAGCTCTCAGATCTCATCACGGTGATGGAGGAACACGTGTTCCAAACAAGTCAGAGAATAATAACGGCACACGGCAGTCAACCCGTCCTTGCCAGGCCTCCAACTTCAGCATGAGGTTACTGTACAAAATGAACATATCTGCACTTGTTACTTTAAATGGACATTAGAAAAGGAGAAGAAAGCTCATTGTGTGATACAGACATGTCACTGTGCATCTGAATCTCGTTATAAACTATAGAATATTTAGCCACAAATTGTATATTGGTATAGGCCAATGGGAAATATGGGTCGTGAAATAAAGAAATAGGCAGTGGAAATTGGGACTTTTATTGCAAACCTTTTAGAAGAAAACATAAGAGGCTCTGTGACTAAGAACAGAAGTGAGATACACTGTAGCAGAGGGGCCAAGAAACTAATTAGCAAACCAGAAGAAAAGTTAGTGGACATTTTAGAAAATGTTTTTTTGTTTTTTTTCTTAACTACGGCGTCTTTGAACAGTTGCTTTGAATTCCACTTTGTTTGCAGTCATAGTATTTTATACATAGCTCTCCTGTAAAAGCATTTATGTAATGTGCGATTTACTTTCACAAATTCATCACGAAAACAAACACATCAGTACAACCATGAGTTAAATTGCAAATGCGACATCCTAATTTGTGGTCATCGTATTAACAATGTAGATGAAAACACTAACAGCGCATCACCATCTCTTTATCTTTCAGTGATTAAATACTGTGTCATGTCTAGACCTGCTGCTACTGAGTTGGACAGCCTGATGGGAAAAATCATATGTTGAGAAGTACCCCCGATAGTGTGCATGCGGACGATAGCATTCAGCTGGTGTGGTCCATTATAAATGTGGGTTGCACGTTACCTAGCAACCAAACAAACACACAAACACGCATGCCAACATGGTGAGCTGCCAAACAAGGATGATAAAATGAGGGCAAAGGCATGACTGTGTGTGTGTGTGTGTGTGTGTGTGTGTGTGTGTGTGTGTGTGTGTGTGTGTGTGTGTGTGTGTCGGCGATTGCATACAAACGTGTAACGTGCAAAGCAGTTCCTTTTCTATTTCAGTCCATCTCGGGGCCATCAGCTACTCAGTGTGACAAGAAAAGCAAGCGGTGGACTTTAAAACAAACCCTGTGATTCATGAGTCACACAAGCTCGGACCACATCCTGCGTTATTTCAGTGTAATTGCAACATCTCAATGCACACAGTCTCAAAAAACAATCTGTATCATGGGCAACAGTCCCAGCTTTACCGGTATACAAAATAAAAAGCTATTGTATTAATTGATTATAACTGTGCGTAAAATACACCTTGGATTAACACGCCCACTTTCACATATAGCACATATGCAGTTGGAAACCAAATTCCTCTTGCATGCAAGTAATTCCATCAAACCACATGATATAATGGGGCATTCATCATATCGTGCCTCTGGCAACCCTAGAATAGGACAAATGTGTGAATAGCAGGCTCAAAGCCAAGAATCTGGTGTTTGAAATGTCAGGCTTTTGTTGGTTTTACACTGTTCTAAAATTAAAATGCAGTGATGGGTTTTTAGTTTACAATCTCTCTAATACAGTACAAGAAGCAAGCTTCATGTATGAATGTGTTACCTGAAAATATAGTCAAACCCTTGCCAAACCAAGAAATATTCTGTCTCCCTAACAGGTATGTTTTATGTGTTTTAGGAATAATTGACATTACGCCATGTTTGAAAGTGCATGATGTTATTTGGGGCAGCAGTCCTCAAAACGTACTGTACCGTGTCCCATTTCCTTTCACCACTAGGAGGTATGAGGACAAGAGAAGAAGCACTGAACTGCAAAAGATAGCCTAAAACGCCACATACACACTTGTGATGGAAACATATACAGTCGTCACTATTTGGTTGGTATGCTGTAAGAAAAATAAATAAATACAAATACAAATGAAAAATCATAGTCCTGTTAATAATACTCTTGATAGTCACTGATATTATCATTATTGCCAAACAAATCATGCGAGGTACTTCTTGTTGCAACATGTAATTTTATTGACCAAACCAACACAATTTTAATACATGTGCCAACGTCCATGAAATTCTACCAGGCTCTTTTTTACGAGCATTTACATTTCCAGTCATATTATTTGGCCATTGCTTTAAATTTCAATCTACCGGTATGTGAGCTACTCCATGTTGAGTTGTTGTTGTTGTTGTGAGTTGCATGAGTTGTCAAATTATTGCCCATATGTGCAGCTTCCACACTTTAATAAGATTCATGCAGCACAGAATCATGTATTTGGATTTTATTTAATGATAAAGCAATGTCTCTTTTTAGTTTAACATTCAGTACTTTGATAGTTCATCAAGCGTCATTCCTTACATTAGTCACTGGACATGAGGTACATTAAGTGCATTTCAGTTAGATTTACGACTTTTACAAAAAAACTACAAAATTATCGAGAGAAAATTCTGTTGTGAGTAGTGGCATAAATTTAAATTTCTGAAACAGCCTTAGATTTCCTCACGTTCACTTTTCTCCACAACAAAGGAGTCTGTTGATGCTGGTTCAACTTTTTGGGCTTATCATTAAATAGTTAATGGCATGTTCTTATTTCCCTTTATTATGAAATTTGTCTTTATTTAAAGTTAGAATTGAATTTTAAACTGCAACTATCACGATCATAAATTTTGAAATATACAACAACAAATGCAGGAACTCAAGAGTCAATTCGCCACCCTGCCTTGGAAGGATCACTGATTTAAAATGAATTCACTTTGCTCCTCTTAACTTCATGAATTGTTTGTATCGATTTCAATTGCCTTCTTTTTCTATTTGGCCTGCAACTATTCGTCATAATTCATTTGATTAATTATAATTATACAGTACTGACGTGAATACGGACCGGGTTTTTTTTAACATCAATGTGGCACTCTGTCCAGCAGATGGCACCCTCGACGAATGGCTGGTTCTCCGAAGTCTAGAGCTGTCTCTGATTCTATCACCCATCCCAGAGACATCCCGAAAGTGCTCTTTGGCATGAAATCTGAGGAACATTTCCATTCTAAATGTGAAGTGTCATACTGCTGCTCTCAGCCAGTGATACACTGTGACCATTATGTACAATGACAGCACCTCGACAAAGCAAGACTGTCATTAATTTCACTTAATAGTTGCACAGAGGCTTAAAGCATGCTGGGAATTAATTTTCTCAAATACCCACACGTGCACTAATCTGAATATTAAAAATAAATAAATAAAGAAGTCCGTCTGGATGCTGTTCATGCCAAACTGTTACCCCTAATCTGAATTTAGAGCACCATTTGAGATTCCGGCAAAGCATTCCTATCTGATGTGCAATACTCTAATGTGCAATATTTGTGAGCCTGTCAATTGTAGTCTATTCTTACCTGATAGACATTAGACACGTCGCTACGTAGTCTTTGTGTCACATTTCGGTTTTTCGGTCTGGCCAGCAGGTGGCAGGAGCGGTCTCCCTAGCACACCTGCTGGCAATCATTAATCAATAGAGACACTATCTAAGGACTCCTACGTTCTACACCTGTTGTGGGAGTATTGTTTATGGCATTGCTTACCTCGTTGCTCATTGACTAGTCACTAGTGGCTTTTGACCTCGTCGTGTTTTCGCGTGTAGTCTCGGTACCAAGTTTTTGTGTAAGTACCATTTTGTTTTGATGATCTGGCTTTTCTTGCGTCTACAAAGTATTACATAGTTTTTCGTTCATAGTAGTGATGGGTCCAGCGACACGATGCATTGACACATGCGCCGGGCTCACAGAGCAAACCACGTGTCGATGCATGTGCTGGCTCATTACGTCACGTGATTGACACGTGAACTGCGTTGACACAGTCCAGGCTTCTAATTGACACACCGGCTGCGTTGACACAGTCCAGGCTGCTAATTGACACATCGACTGTGTTGACACAGTCCAGGCTGCTAATTGACACGTGAACTGCACCTGCATCGGCTGCTTGGCACAGTACAGGCTGCGCCACTTAGTCCAGGGGGCGTCGACTCAGTGCAGAGGGCGTTGACGCAGCAAAAGCCCGCCACACAGTGTTTATAAGGAACACCTGCCGAAACAAGCCAGACCTCACTCACGCTCGCTTGTCGAAGCTCGTGTCAGTGCAGACTTCGTGTTCGTGCCTTGCCTTCCTTGCCGATTATGGAGCAGAGACGCAAATCATCCGCCGTGTGGGACCATTTTGATGTCCTGGAGAATAAGGTATTATTTATTTATTTATTCAAATCGCCTTCTGTCGCCGAGAGCCTCTCGCCGAGTGCCTCTCAGATTATTGACGTGTTGTTAATCCGAATACATTTCAAGGTAACTCTTAGTTACTTCTTATTCACATTTCATTACAGGTGAAATGTCGAATTTGCCAAGTCAATTCGCCAACAGAAGCACCTCCACCATGCTGAGGCATTATCGGGCCAAGCATGTTCGCGATACACCCGGTATTACGCCAGGTATACAAACGTTCACTCATCTTTTCACGGTTGCTATGTTGATGATTAATTGACAATCAGTAATTATTGGTTGACTCTCCACTCCATGTTTGACAATCAAGGTTCCAGGAAGCAGCTGTACTGGAAGGACCAACACACTTCTTTCCCAAACCTCTCCCACCTCGCAAAGGAGTTCCTTTGTACGCCAGCCTCATCCGTCCCTTGTGAGCGTGTGTTCTCCACAGCAGGAGAAATTGCTTGTAAAAGACGCAACTGGCTGAAGTTTAAAACATTGGAGCATCTTATTTTTCTCAATAAAAATGTGAAATCAAAGCCCACAAGCATCCTCATTCAAATGATCTTCACATTATTTGAACACATTGAATGTTGCAAAATGAATGCATGGATGTGAATGATATTGTATACACTTCATCAAATCGATGAATGACCTTATGAAAATGTCTTGGAACAGTTGTAGATGCAAAACCGTGCTGGCAGCTACATAATAGATAATAAAAGAAAAATATCCCAAACCATAGGGATCCTCCCAAAACTAAGGATGTGCTGAATAAGAAATCCTTGTACACACTTTTATTACTTCCATATTTGACCTATTGTGTGGAAATATGGGGAAATGCCAGTAAAATACTGTTTTAAAACTACAATACAAAGCAATCAGAACAATCACTGGCTCCAAATAGACGGAACCCACAAATCCACTGTTTATCAAATTAAACAATGAAATCTCATGACCTGGTTGACTTCAAAATCGCCCAATTAATGTACAAAGCACACAATAACCTCCTTTGCCAAAACATCCAGAAGCTTTTTAAAATTCGAGAAAGTTGTCATAATTTAAGGGGTACTAACCTATACAGAAAAATCCAAAACACTAACAAACATCACGCAAAGGAGTGTATCTGTAATAGGTGTAAATCTGTGGAATGATTCTGAAACGGACCAGTAAAATGAGTAACTCTCTTGCTGAGATTAAAAATGAATTTGAGAGTAGTACAAGACAACTACACAAATCAGAATTAAGCTAATAAATTCGATACACCCATGAAATATAGCAATACATCAGGAATACATTGATGAGATTATTTAATATATTAATGAAATGTAGCATCCATTATGAATATGAGAAAATCGACATATACTTGTGCTCCAATGAGTATGTACTGTATATACAAACCTAAAGTTGTAAAAATGTATAAGTACAGCATACATAAGGGTAAAAGCATTTGTTGATATGTAGACTTTCTTTTCTATTTTGAAAAATGATCAATTCATATATAAGAAGGGGTAGGACTCTTGGGTTTTTTTACTTCTTTCTACTCCTTTGAACACATATTTGTGATGATGACTATTTTCTTTTCCTTTTTTTATATCTTACCTTCACTTTTTGCCAATTTATTACCGAATTGTATATTTTATATGTTCAATATACAAAAAAATTATCAGTCAGTTCAGTCTGTTGAGTGGGTTGGATGCAGGGATCTTGAAGGTCCAGCAGGTGGCAGTGGTCAGTGACACAGTATCAGCACAGTATCAACACAGTGTGTCAGTGTGTCGACACGCCTCATGAGGCCTCATGGACCCATCACTAGTTCATAGTTTGTGGCTTTACTTTCCTTTTCTTGCTCTTTTGTGCAAGCTCCTTTTGTTAGTCGTTTTTGATTTACCTCCTGGTCCTCATTGTGGACCAGCGCTTTATGTTCTCGCTTATTTTCGATTTGGACATTAAATTGTCTTTACATCGGAGACCTTGTTTTTGTCTACGTTTTTTTTTGGATCCCCCTCCCTAACTCGGTTTACCCGAGTTCGTAACACGTTGTATCTTATTATCTTTAATATGTTGTGCCATGCTCTTCTTCATTTGTCACAAGTGGTGATTGGGACTCCTCATGACTTTTAAAGGATAAGTTATGGTATGAGGGAAAATACCAAAAGACAGTTCAGATACTGGCCAGTTTGGTACAAGCATCATTGTATGAGTTTTAACCTTGTTTACAAGCAGTAGAATATGTGCACAGTACATATTAATATGGATTTTATATTATGGACTGACCCACTTTAAATTTGCCAATGTTTGTACAAGTAGTACTATCATTCAGTGTCTTGGCAGTGGATCACATCTGTGTAAAACAAATTATTCTCGTAAAAGTACTGATTCAACTCTTGCACTTTGATAAAGGAAAAATATACAGATCCTGAAATGTACTGAGATCCAAAAGTCAAAAGTAAATATGTTTATTGCTTATATGCAAGACTCATGATAACTTGTCCAAAATGTTAAAAAAAAAACTGCTCAAATAACTTCCCTTTTTTTATTAACTAACTTTTGGCACTGGCTGAGAAGAAAAAACATCACATTACATGTTTTGCATGATGTTTAGGTGTGAGTTGACTGTCGTGACTTTTATTCATCGAAACACGTTCCCACGGGGATATTGTAACCGTTGTGAACTGCATAGCAAAAAATAACTTACTGATGCTAGTAATCATAACTGAAAAAGTACATCTTGTCTGTTTTATTTTAAGAGTAGGCAGAAGCTTACAGGGTTTTTTTATTTTCCTGAGTAAGGCCATGAATGGGGAATATCTTCAAAATATCTTGCTTTCATCTTTAATCTTTCAATGAGGCCTCCATGTCATGCATTCTCAGCAGTGTTGTGTCCAAGGATCAGCAACCCGAAGCCAAGGCCAATGACTTGAATCCGAGGCCAAGGCCAAGGACCAAGGACTTGCCTCCAAGGCCAGGGACCAAGGACTGAGTTTGAAGCTTAGGCCTAGCCGAGGAGATGTATAAAACAAGGCTATCATACCACTTGGCAGGTCTTCATGATTTGCAACACCCCTCCATCATAATCCCTTGCACTCCCTAACGCTTGAATGAAGTGTTTTTATTCAAAGAGTAGAACAGTCAGGGTATGTGTTATTTCCATCCATCCATCCATCCATCATCTACCGCTTATCCGGGGCCGGGTCGCGGGGGCAACAGCTTTAGCAGGGAAGCCCAGACTTCCCTATCCCTAGCTACTTCTTCCAGCTCTCCCCGGGGGATCCCGAGTCGTTCCCAGGCAAGCTGGGTGACATAGTCTCTCCAGCGTGTCCTGGGTCTTCCTCGGGGTCTCCTCCCGGTGGGACATGACCGGAACACCTCACCGGGGAGGCGCTCAGGAGGCATCCGAATCAGATGCCCAAGCCACCTCATCTGGCTCCTCTCGATGTGGAGGAGAAGCGGCTCGACTCCGAGCCCCTCCCGGATGACCGAGCTTCTCACCTTATCTCTAAGGGAGAGCCCGGACACCCTGCGGAGAAAACTCATTTCGGCCGCTTGTATCCGGGATCTCGTTCTTTCGGTCATGACCCATAGCTCGTGACCATAGGTGAGGGTTGGGACGTAGATCGACCGGTAAATTGAGAGCTTCACCCTTTGGCTCAGCTCCTTCTTCACCACGACAGACCGATACAACGTCCGCATCACAGCAGACGCTGCACCGATCCGCCTGTCGATCTCGGCCTTTTGGCTAAGATCAAGTGTAGTATGTGTTATTTATACTGAGAAAAACAAAAAAGCATATGATATACATTTATGAATTAATATTTTAGTATAGTAGTTTCTTAATGTGAAGTAAATCAACACTCAACAGGCATGACATGGCACGAAGACAAGTTGAGAAATTACTTTGCATAGAAGTCAATCACTGAGTGCACAAAAAGCGGTAATCTCTGCAGTGATAATTTTACAGTTTACCGGCAGCGAGTCCCAGGGACTCGCTGATCAGAAAAGTATGAGTCCCACTATGCATTGAGAGAGTCCCAAATTTTGAATTTTGAAATGGTCTTCTCATTCAATTGCATATGATAATTGTCACGTTCCGTATTTGACAGCAGGGGGCAGGCGTTCATGCTTGTCGCCTGCACACCTGCTACCCATTTGTAGGCGATTGCACCTGCTATATTTAGGCGCTGCGGCAGTCAACTCACTGCCGGAGTATTCCACGCCGTGCCATTGCCTATTTCTTCTTGAATGAAACATTGCCTTAAAGACTCTTGACAATTGTTGCGTTCCTAGATATCCTCTCGTGAGTGATCATAGTATTTTGCCAAAATTTTCTCCTTGCCGTTTTTTCCCGCAAGTGTTTTCTGTTGCCTCGTTACAATTATTTCCTGGTTCTCTTTTTGACCAGCGTTTTCTGTTGTCCGTTTAGACGGGGATTTTGTGTTGTAATAAATATCATTTTTGTGACAAAGTTCCTTTCTGTGTCTGCTATTTCGGTGATCCACTTATCTCCAGTTTGTTGCGCACTAAGCGATTACTCTGTCGCTTCGGGCACAACGTGACAATAATAACACAAACAACAATATATACATACAATTATACACAAATGTTGCAAAATTTTAAATAATTCAGGAGCAGGCCTGAGGATTTAGCTCTTTGAAGTGAACGATGAGTCGTTTTTAGAGGAAAAAAATGACCATGTAGAGTAAGGTGTTTTTAGCCCCCCAAAAAACGACCGTGTATAGTAAGGTGTTTTTAGACAAAAAACCCCACCATGTATAGGAAGGCATTTTCCGACGAAAAAACCGACCATGTATAGTAAGGCGTTTTTCAAGGAAAAAAACGATCATGAATAGTAAGGTGTTTTGAGCCGAATAAAACGACAATGAATAGGAAGGCGTTTTAACCTCCCCCCAAAAAAACGACCATGTAAAGTAACGCGTTTTTAGCCGAAAAAAAAGACCATATACAGTAAGGCATTTTTAGCCCCCCAAAAAACGACCATGTATAGTAAGGTGTTTTTAGCCGAAAAAAACCGACCATGTATAGTAAGGCGTTTTTTTTTTCCGCTAAAAAAGCCTTACTATACATGGTCGTTTTTTTCAGGTTAAAACGCCTTAATATACATGGTCGGGTTTTTTTGGCTAAAAACGCATGGTTGGGTTTTTTTTTCGGCTAAAAACGCCTTACTACAAATGGTCATGTTTTTTGGCTAAAAACGGCTGACTTTTTTTTCGGCTAAAAACGCCTTACTAAACATGGTCGTTTTTTTTTCGGCTAAAACCCGCTTACTGTACATGGTCGTTTTTTTCGGCTAAAGACATCTTACTATACATGGTCCTTTTTTTTCGCCTAAAAGCGCCGTACGATACGTGGTCCTTTTTTTTCGGCTAAAATCGCCTTCCTGTACATGGTCGTTTTTTGGGGGCTAAAAATGTCTTACTATACATGGTCATTTTTTTTTCGGCTAAGAACGCCGTGCTATACATGGTCGTTTTTTGGGGGCTAAAAATGCCTTACTATACATGGTCGTTTTTGACGCTAAACATTCCTTACTATACATGGTCGTTTTTGGGTGGCTAAAAATGCCTTACTATACATGGTCGTTTTTTTCGGTTAAAAATGTCGTAGTATACATGGTCGTTTTTTTTGTGGCTAAAAACGCCTTCCTAATCATGGTTGTTTTTTTCGTTGAAAAACGCCTTACTACACATGGTCGTTTTTTTCGTCTAAAAATGCCTTACTATACATGGCTGTTTTTTTTTTTGTTTTTTTTTTTGTTAAAACATCTGACTATTCATGGTCGTTTTTTTCGTCGAAAAACGCCTTCCTGTACATGGTGGGGTTTTTTTCGTCGAAAAACGCCTTACTATACACCAGGGGTCCCCAAACTTTTTCCTTTTCGGGCCACATAACTTTTCCCTTCTCTGATGGGGGGCCGGTGTCAGTTTGTAACATCAACGATCGTAGGGGAGCTTAAAAATTTTATTGTTTCCCAGAAAGCCACACATAACCAAATAACCCTTTACAGGTTCTTTACAGAAAAAAAGCCAGGAAACAAATAATAACACTATTAATGAAATAAATAATAACTAAGTAACCCTCTCTGAGTTCTTCACAGAAAAAACGGGAAATAGCTAATAACTAAACAACTCTCTCTTTATAGCCCCTTGAAATCCACAAAAAAAGAGTTCTGCCATCTACGAGAACGCCACCTATCTTGTCTTGTTTATGTCTGCTACCATCTTGTTCATGTGTTCTACTAATTGATCTGAGACACAACTAAAACACTGAAACATTCTATGGTGTGTAAATAACTTTGTGACCTTGATTTCAACACTATTTGCGTAATGGGTCATTTTGCCCCGAAGACCACCTTTGTACTTTTTTTTTGTACAGCTTCCATGGAAATGTGAATAAAAACATTTGAATGTTTCTGCAGTTGGGGACAATCTAGGAAAAGTCATAAAATTTCAAGTTAAAAAATTATCATTTAGGGTTTTTTTGGGGCGTTTTTAACACAGTGAAGGTCATTTTGAGCCAAGGACAACAGGAGGGTTAGAGGGCCGGGTCAAATGTGCCCGCGGGCTGTAGTTTGGGAACCCCTGCTATACACGGTCGTTTTTTTTGGGGCTAAAAACACCTTACTCTGCATGGTCGTTTTTTTATAATTGTATGTACAGTATATGTTGTTGTTTGTGTTATTATCATATGCAATTGAATAAGTAGACCATTTCAGAATTCGAAATTTGGGACTCTCTCAATGCATAATGGGACTCATACTTTTCAGATCAGCGAGTCCCTGGGACTCGCTGCCGGTAAACTGTAAAATTATCACTGCAGAGATTATCGCTTCTTCTGCACTCAGTGATTTACTTCTATGTAAAGTCATTTCTCAACTTGTTTTCGTACCATGTCATGCCTGTTGAGTGTTGATTTACTCCACATTAAGAAACTACTGCACTAAAACATTCATTCATAAATGTATATCATGTGCTTTTTTGTTTTTCTCAGTATAAATAACACGTACCCTGACTGTTATATTCTTTGAATAAAATCACTTCATTCAAGCGTTAGGGGGTGCAAGGGGTTATGATGGAAGGGTGTTGCAAATCATGAAGACCTGCCAAGTGGTATGATAGCATTGTTTTACCGTGTGCCGAAAAGATTGTTTGAAGCAAATGAGAAGAATGAGAGTGTTGCCATGTTGACCGAGGTCCACGTCTCCCTTTGCTATTTAAGCCTGAGATGACGTACCTGCAGCTTCGTTCACGGTTCATTTGGTTTTACGATATTTCCGCAATGATGCTGCTAGCCCCGCCCCTCGTTCTCATCAATTTCCACCTTCTCAACGGGATAACATTTTACTTGTTAGATCCAGCCAGTCGCCCAGTCAGATTTTAGCCATCAGTCGCAGAAATAATCGAAAAATACAATTCCAACCTGTTATAATTTTACATTTGGCTGCCCACAAGGGGGATTGTGCTCAATGTGAGACATCCAAACTGGCTCCGCAGCCCTTTCTGTGCACAATGGGGATTTAACGGAGAAAAAAACAGCAACGATTACTTCTGTTCTGCCGTGACAATTGAACGCACCATGCAGCATCCGAGGGCATGGCGAGCTGTGCTGTTCCTCACCATCATGTTACACACGGGGCTGTCAGACAGATACGGTAAGGTGATGGATAAATGCTCAAAAGTCTGTATGGGTCGAGATTTTTGAGGGAGGATTATTATTGTTATCATTACTATTTTTTTCTTCAGTGTGAGTTGTGACTTCCGTTGTCGACATCGAGCTTGTTTTATTTATTTTGCTAAACAAACAGTAGACTGTGATGTGTAACAGTGGCGGATGATTAGCTTGAAGATATCAAGTGAGGAGTGAAAAGGAGTGCATTTTGTATTCTCTCTTATTGTATTTTTTTAAGTCGAGATAACAACCATATGGCCACTACATTACTACCAATTGCCACAATACGTCTTGTTCAAGATTATACTGTAATACCAACAATAAAATACACACATATATTTTTAAATGTTCCTTTTTTTCGGGGCGGGGAATACGGGGTGCTTCTGTGCGTCTTTCCCTAGCACAGTCATTTCCCGAAATCACAGAATAAAGTTCCCGAACTGCTTTTCACAAATAAACAAATACATATGTATCTTAATATAAAAACAGGATTTGTTTTTTTCCTACTTTGAGTAGAAATTACAAGATATAAAAGTATTTTTTTCTTGTATTAAATTTATAGAAAGAATAGAATAACCTTCCACAAAGTTGAAAATATTAAGTCACTCTCTTCACTATCATTTATAGTCAACAAAATATAAATAAGCATAATGCCGGCTTTTAAACCAAAAACGGTACCAATGAAAATTGTACTGTCAAGTTGATTGTAACAGACACATTTGTCTTTCGTAAGTAAGCATCATTCAAAAGAGGTGAGAAAGTGTAATGGCAACGGAGGCAGAAATAATACAGCACTTTTATCCATTCATGCTGAAATACATTCTTTCTTTCTTCGACCAAGAATCCAACAGGCACATGTAACCACTGTGAGGTTCGCATTAGAGGCTCTGTTTTGCTGTAGAACTCCACTGCCTGATAATGGCAGCTGTTTGTCATATTTTGGGTACCTTATTAATCAACCTGAAAGGGGCTCAACACCTCTGCAATTATTTTTTCACTTAATTTCTGACTCCAGTCATCTACACATTGTTCAACATTGTCAATCAAAGCTCAGTACAGAATCTTTGTTGGTATACAGCACAATAAATTTATATTTATGTAGCGCTGTCACAACAGCTGCAGCTGCAATAAAGCACTTTACAAAGATCCAATACAAGGGCTTTTTTGGTACATTTTATGTACAGAAGAACACCATTAATGTGTCTGAGCAGAGCAATATCTTTGTCAAACAAAACATCATTATCCTTGTATGTAGAAATAATTATATTGAAATTGACTTTTTTTCTGTAACATGATGCAAAAGCAAAGTCTTGATTCTATATTGCGATCCATTCATGTATCCATCTTGAGACAAACCTATGCTTGGTATGACTTTGATGTGATTTTAATGATCTCTTGCATACATACAAATAGAGAGCAGGTGAGCAAATCAGGCACACAGTGACAACCACGCGTTACCTGAAGCGCTTGCCTCCTATCTAATGTCAAATACCTGCTCATTCACACAAAACCAAAATCGCATTCCCTTGAAACCTGAAGAGAAACAACAGAAGAGATTTCAAATTAAACAAATGTTAGTCTGACATTGACAATTCTGCAGTTGCGCCATTCATGAAAGAAAATCCTACAGTTGTGTCAAGAAACTGTCAATTTTACACAGCACATGCAGCAATTGCCTTTGAAAAAGATTTTTCTAGTACAGGGAGGTGGGGGTTCAAATATTCAGGCTCTGTTCTTCCTGGGTACAATAGGTTATAACACATGCATGAGCTTCTTGATGGTAAATAATGTCGAAAATGGCTGGATGAATGTCTTGAAGAATGTCTGATTATAAATTTTAATCACTTTGGTGGGTGGGTCTTGTGATTGTTTGTTTTGTTTACGTCACAGTGCATTAGAGTGAAGCCATTGCTATGTCAGAGTTAGTTAAATTCTCACATTTTACCTGTAGGCCTTGTTTGTTTTTCTCTGCGTCAGGTTGCCTGTTTGAGAGAAAACTGTGCTCCAGGGATCAATTTTGCTCAGATGGTAAGACACAAACACACACACACAGAAACACACAGAGTATTCATTTATGATATCTTTGTGTTTGCAATAAATGGAATGACACAAGGCGTGTGCAGCAAAATTATGACAAATCAAGTCAAGGATTTTTTTTCTCCCAGACAGCAGCCCATGTGTCCGTCTCCCACTGTTACCTTCCCATCTCTTTCATTAGCTCAATCGAAGCCCCACCTCCCTGCTCCACTGTCTCCATGGCAACGCTGACATCACATCGAGGTCAACACCCCCACAGTTGTTGTGCTAATACAGTGATGAGTCACTGACATGGGCTTACGCACTTCTCCGTGTAAATGTGACTTACGAATGCACATAGCATCACACAGAATACCAAATGTGACTGCATTTGCAATCCAGAAGCAAACGGAATTGGAACATTTCTCAAATGAGGATAATGCAGCCAAATGTTCATCAACACACATTTCCTGAGATCATAGAGACATTTTTGGTCAGGAGAAGTACACAGAGATGTACAGCACAGTATATACAGTAGTTCTGTTTGGCTGGCTGCATCTCCAGTAAACATCACAAAACAAACACAGAGGGTGTGTATCAAACTGGCATATAAATGCTTAGAGAGACACAGAGAGAAAGAGAGAGACAGAGAGAATAACAACATGAATTTCTGCCAAGTTGTGTCAAGACATTCAGCTTAATGATTTTGTATAATAGACAGCTTTTTTATTCTTACCATTTTTTTAAATGAAACATAAAACAAGAACGAAGGACTCGGACAGGTACCACCTTAACTAATAGATCATAAATATCAGCAGCTGCCACATCGCGTTTGACTAAAGGGGGCTTCTAACTTGACTCTACAAATGCATTCAATGATCGAAGTAAACATTGAATGATTGCCGCATAATTTATCGGGCAGTCTTTGATCTGAAATTACAGAACAATTGCAAAGAGAGCATTTGTTTTAATATGATATAATTTTGTCCAATACCAACATCAAAGGCTTCAGCCAACTCAAATAAGAATAAGAATAAGAAAACCTTCATTTGTCTCACAATGGAGGAATTCCCAATTTACAGCAGCAACGTTATATATAAAGTGCTGTAAAAATCAATATGTATTGAATATATGTGCCCTGTACCTGATTTGTTCGATTAAGTTGGCCCCCGTGCAATTGGAATCTGATATATTCAAAATGAAAACAAATAATTCTGAATCCCCCAACTTTATTTGATAGGGGGAGGACTTGCTCAAAAAGTTTTCATTTCCATTTTTATAGCTTTTGTAAAGCATAATTACCTATATTTTAAGAAACCAACAAATACAGTAAAAATGAATTACAGGGCCCTATTTAATGAACATTACAATAGATTTTTATTTTTTTAATTTAGTGTCTTTTGTTATGAAGTTTGACATCAACATTTTAAGTCTAAGCCACAGGTCTAAGAAAAGAAAATAATTTTGGCAAAATCATACAGCCTCTGTATATTTTAAGGTTGTAAAAACAGATGTTCTCTTTGATACAAGTATAAATACAGGCTAAAAAAAACGACATTAATCTCCTTTAATCTGCTCATTGTAAGAATTCACAGTGTCACCATAGCAGGCGGCTTGTGTCAGATTTAGAGGGCGTACCGAAAGACTGCAGTGAGTCATCGCTGCGCCACAAAAATGTCCTCTTGGTTTTGGCCCTTCTCACACATTGCAGTCTGAAAGTTACTTTTTTTCCACTATATAATAGTATTTTTCATTATAACTCACTAGGACATACTGTAGATTTAAAAATGAAGAATTATGTCGGTATAAATCACATAGGTAAATGATCAAGTCAGTAGTCAGTCCAGTCGTGTTGCTGCCATTAGGCTGCCTGCAGGTAAGTAGAAAGTGTTCACGAGGACGACTGGTGACAGTGAAAGCCCGTTGTTGAGTGTTCTGCGGCAATCAGGATAAAATGTGTGGGCTGTACTTCAATCGTATGACTCGGTTAAGTGCTACTGTGGCCACACGGGATAGAAAGGTAGCATCAGCAAAGCTTTGCATATTTCATACTCGAAGTCCAAGGCAGTATGCTTGCAGGGATTGAGAGGACGCTCAGTTTCAATGAATATCGACAATTCTTTTTTTTTTTTTTTTTTTTTACAAATACTGTGATACAGGCTGGTGTTTTTGTCAGTGCGCTGTAAATTCCGATGGATGTATGTGTATGTTCAACAGATGGCCTGTTTGGTCAGTGTCGCAGTTCTAAGCAGGACCGGGTCCAGTTCCAAGTGACAGTTCCTGTCCTGAAGAGAATGCAGGAAGTCCTTAAACAGCTTATGCTGCAGGGTGTGTTTGTGACACTTTCTAACTGTAGAGGCAGCCCTTCCGTTTCATTAAAAAAAAATTAATCTTACAGTCCTTGAACTCATTCACTCCCAAAGACGTATTTAGATGTCTTCTCAGACACCATACATTTAATCCCTGCTCCTCATTTCATATTGACTGTACTTGAAAATGGTCTGATAGGGTCTGAAATGGCCATTTTCAGACCCTATAGGGTCAATATAAAATGAGGGGCTGGGATTAAATGTGTGGCGTCTGAAAAGACATCTAAATACGTCTTTGGGAGTGAATGAGTTAAGTCGTGTGGAGCTGTGGTAGCGTGGAGCTTCCAATATTTTGACAGGCAAATAGGTTCGAACGTACTTGTGAATACGTTTGAATGTATTCGCCAATCAAAATAGTATTTTTACGCCACGTCGGCAGCTCCACACTTCCGTAGTAGCTAAACAATACAGTGGTGGTCATTAAATGTCTGTACTTTCTTTGTTGAAGGTCTATCCTGGCAGGATGACATCACACAGTATATTTTATCAAAGGAACTGAAAAGAGTTCCTCACATCACCCAGTCATCCAAACCAAACTCTTCTTCGCATGCTCAGTAAGTTCTCTCCAGCTGCACTCATGTTTAATGATACACAACAAAAGTCAACGGGAGTTGTCCAGTCAAGCTCCCCCCCTTCATCTTATCTGTAATCTACCATTCTGCATCTATCCTAAACCTTTTGTTTCGGGTTTGTTCGCAAGGTCCAAACAGCATGTCTCCAAATCAGGATCTGCAGCACCTGCTGGCAACTATGCGGACTACATGATTGTTGAGCCTCCTCGGTCACCAATACAAATGCAGGGAGTCTCCATCAACCCTTATACATACCAGCAGGTTGGACTCACACACAGACACATCTAACTGAAGGCCACAATACACAATCATTTCTGACAGTTACTTGAGAGCCCACAAAATGTCAGAATCCTTTCAAATCCTTAAAAATGGCGACAGAAAATAACTAATGCACGTATGAATGGCACACAAATAGCGGGTACCTCTGTAGTGCATTTATAAAACCTACGGTTGTTATTGGCTCCACAGTGGACCACAATCTTCGGTTCACCACAAATCGAAAGAAAGTAAACAAACTGCCAAATGTATCTTTTTCAATCACAGCACAGGCACCAAGATGAAGCGGCGAGATCTCTTATGAGGGGAGGAGATAGCTATGCCCGCCCCGGCACATGGTCGCAGGCCAATCAGAAAGAGCGAGAGCGAGACAGGCAACTCCTTCAGCAGGCATTGTCCGTCTATTTGGCTTCTGCACCATCCTCTTACCGCCACCGTGGGCCAAGCTCCTTGGCTTCTGCAGGTAAAAACATGACCGATCTTACGCATACAAATATCTAGATACATATCTTGCAATTTGGTTTCATATCATAACATATTCTCAGGCCTGCCTTATTATGATGACTTTCAAATGGAGTTACCACTGGACTATGCAGAAGATTATACCCTAGAGGAGAGACTTGGATCTACAAACAGGCAACCACCGCTCCAAAATAAGGTTTCTCAGGTTTACAACACCCAGTCTGGAAACAATGGTGAGGAGGGAAAAAAAACCCTGATACGTTTAGATGCTGATAAACTACAACTTTTAGATGATCTATTTGTGCACCACTGTAAATGCGTTGCTCTTTTGTAAAGATGATGCTCTATGCTTTGCTAGATGGCTTGCTGCAAAAAATGTCTGGCGTCCTACAGAGGTACGGAGTCGACCCTAAAGAGCTCAGCCAGGAGCAGCTCTACAAATTAGCCCTCATACTGCAACTTCTACAAGCCCAAGACAAGACACACGGTATTATATCTAACTAGTTACCAAAGTGAATCGATCTATGAACATCAGGGAAGAAAGAAATTCCCCGGGAAGAAGTATTAGTCCTTGCACCCATACAGGAAATAACAATGGGAGATAATATGACGTTTATCTGACACTTAACAGTACAGTATAGTAGCTTCCACTCTTCTGGGAAGCGTTTGTCAAAGGTTTGAGAGTGTGTCTGTCGAAACCTTCAGAACATTTGGCAGAACTAAAGGGTCGAGCACAGCCCCATTGATATATTCAGTGATTAGTCCCCACACACTGTGTGCAACCCATTTTGCCATCCAGATACTTCAAATTGTAGTTTTGAATCAACTTTATTTTCTTTGTGTCTCTTTTCTCAACACAGATCCAAACGAGAAGGACTTGGTCACTCTCAAGGAGGTATGTCACCGTCTGTAAGATGAGTCTTAAAAATGGACAGAGAGGGAGGCTAAATGAATTGGAGTTGAGTTGAGTTGACAACTCAACATAGCTGAAACATAGCTGGAACAGAAACTCTCAGAATAGTTGAATTCACTTTGATTACGGGAATGTGCTAAAGCGTCATGTTCTGTAGTATATCCAGTTGCAAAAGTCTCAACTCCAAAAATTCTCCTGTCTTTCTTCGAAATAGATTGAACTGTTAAAAACAGACACCATGCCTAGGAAGACAGATAAGCTTGCTTCTGTCCCGATTGCACCTGATGCCCCTGAAGCCCCACAACCTGTGTCAGCTGTAACCACACCTAGGACGAAGAGCACAGGGGCCCCTCCGTCAACCTCCCAAGCCCGATCGGTTGCTCCTGAAGAAGGAGCAAGTTTGGAGAAGGAAGGAATACCACAAATTGAGGCCACAGGTGCCAAAGAGGAGTATGGCTACATTGTCACCAACCAGAGGTCAGTATGACTGTAGATCTAAAATCAAAATCTATTGCAGTGGTTCTCAAACTTTGTTTACCGAATATCACCTAAAAAAAATTTGGTTTTATTCCGAAAAAGTGTAGCTGTATTTCATATTAAAAGCCACTGTAACAGTTCCCAAAGATTAAATGCAAATGTATTGCACTGTATTAGAAAGTTAAATACAATTGAACTGTACTTAAAAATGTGCTGTACAACATTCCACCAGCCTCGATTGAATTTATTGATCATTTGTTTATATTTGGAACATATTGACTTTTATATGTTGATCATTTTAACTAACACAGATGATTTTTGTTGCTCCAACTATTGCATTGTGGAATTCCACAATCATGCCTTTTTTTAAGTTTTTGAGTAGATTAATGAAGCAGAAATTCAAGCTATTATTGTTTTTGCCCCATCCCCCCATCCTCAAAAAAACAACACTGGTATGGTATTCTAAAACTATTAATTATCTGGGGTGGGGGGCAGCAGCGATGGGGGTCATTGAAATAGTGAAACAATAGCACAATAAAGGTTCTCTTTTCCAGCCCTCTAAGTTGGTATGATGCTGTGAAGCTTCTGGAGCTCCTGGCTGAGAAAATCCACCTGACAATCAGAAGCTTCATGAATATAAGGTGTGACTACTGTATTTGAATGTGTGTGTGTGTGTGTGTGTGTGTGTGTGTGTGTGTGTTGCACAATACATGCAAGTATATTTTACCAGTCAATACAAACAACTCGCTCTTTTGACAGTTTGTGTGCACATGTGTGTTTTGTGCCACTAGCGTGGTGGGACCAGCAGTGACATTTCGGATCCGCCAGAACGAGCACAATATGACAGCTGCAGAGGTGGCAGCGAAAGCCGGTGAGACTAGAATATCAAACATAGCCATGCAGCTTTATAGCTACGCAAGTTGTATTGTCTCACATTCAAAGTGAATCTCACCAAGCTTTCTTTTAGTCCTCTCACGGTCGACACTGATGTACTTATTTGTTTCTCACTATAGTGTCTGAAAAGAACTTTTTGGAGTCGGAGACAACCCTGAAGATTGTACAGACTGGTGTGGGAGAGGTACAGGATATACAACCACATGTATACAGTGCTCAACAAATACTGTATATTAGGCCGCCTTTCATAAAAAGAGAGAAAAGCCCATCCGGCATCATGATGCGCTTTAATTAATTATCTTTTTTCAAATCTCACGGAGCTCTTGAAAATTTACCACGATACTCAGAAGTCAGGAATTTCAAATATACATTTTTATACCCAAATTTGAGTTTTATCACTGGGCTTCTCTGAAAAGTCTGAAATTAACCAAGCATCATATTTAACCAGCATAAGTTTTTATTTTTTTATTTATTTTAGTTCAGAAAGGCATGTTAATAACTACTGATTTATTGCATCGACAGCAAATATAACAAGAACAATTTTATTGCCGCATTAAAAATACACTCATCTTTCTTTTTTTTCCTTTCGACTTGTCAGTTAGAAAGGTGATTATTGTGGAAGACGTATTGTTTTGTGTTTTTTGTTATTGTAAAGTGTCCTTGGGTGTCTTGAAAGGCGCTTAGAAATAAAATGTATTATTATTATTATTATTATTATTATAATAAGACCTTTTACATACTGTTCTAAATGGCCAATTCAGAATGAATAAAAAAGATTTTGTAATGACCAACGCTGTCAACTGCTGTGTATAGCAGCAACGACTGTTGAATTTTGGCGAAGAGAGCCATTTATTTTCTGCCGTTGCCCTTTGGTTTGTACGGAACAGTGGAGTAGAACTTCACTGTATCATCCTGAGAGATGTTTTCGTCTTTTTTTGTTTTTACCTTTTTAATGATCTATTAAATTAAACTATTGAAGAACACATCGGTGTTCAGCACTACAAACTACACTCACAACAATAGTTATTTACATAAGATTAATACCTTTCGGGTTTATGTCGAATCAAAACTTATCTATGGTAACTACTGTTGGGAAGACGGTATTTTGAATTCAGCTCAAGTATTGACTCTCATTTGAATGTAACTGAGACATGTTCAACATTTTTCTGTCTGGTACATTTTTTTCCCTCCGTACCCACTGTGCTTGCCTGAATGTTCCTGAGTGAATGAGTGACAACATTGCTAACAGAGCAATGCCATGCGTTGCCATGGTGCTTTGTCTCCACTCCACGACTGTGGCGCCCAGATCCGAGGTGCTATGACAACAGGTGTCATTAACCTATTCCCCTGTTCCCACTGACTGCCTGCATGAGTCATCACCAATGATTTTTTTCCCTCCCTAAATAATGGATTGTCAACAAAAGGCCATTTTAATATGAATGTCAGGTTGGAGTGTACGTACATCAGTGTGGGCAGTAGTAATGTTATAATATTGCAAATATGTACAGTGTATAACAGAATACATTTCTGTGTTTGTGTGTATTTTTCCAGAGGACAAATGCACAGGGTCTCCCTCAGGTAACCAGGGTTTCCCAGGGGTCCAGTGGGACGGTCATCACACTAGTTTCCATGGCTGTGGTAGGGGGTGTGTTGATGCTGGCTGTGGCCATCGCTTGCCTCAGACACTACGCTCACCAAGTGGCCAATGGCAAACTTGGTCTGGGGCCAGAGGGAGGAGCCGAAACACACTTTGATTATCAGGTGCGTAGTTTACCTTCAGACACTTTTACGGCTAATTTCTAATAACTACGCATCCTCAATATGCTGCATCATCGACTTAAATATATGCATAACTGCATTAATTTGGGCTAATATATGTGCTCCAATGTTCAATCCTACTTAAATCCTGTATACTTGATACTGTTAATAATGTCAATGCACAAGCCAACAAATATTTTTGGCATACAAAATATTTTTTCTCCTTCAGTAACTTCAGTTTGCGCAGGACATGGCATACTACATGGCATTGTTGTTTTATTATGCTGTACAGTGATCCTGTCTGTTACTCAAGATCATGGTCATAAAATCTTCATAAGCTGTACACATATGTTGACATACACACATTTATGCCCCATGTCATGCATTACCCACTGTGGGATTTGCGATGAGTGGAAGGGACCAATCGAATTGCAAAAATCTGCAAGTAATTGGAGCCTCTCGGTTGACTTTGTGCCAGGGTTATCCCTGAACTGGTTGGCATCGAATGACAGGGCGCATATTTATCTCATAAGCACTCGTTCACACCTAAAGACAATTTTGAGTTTTGAATTAACCTACCATACATGTTTTTGGAATGCAGTAGGACTAGTAAGTCAAAAACGGCAATGGTAGTGGAAAGAATATTCCCAGTAACATCCAGTCAGTTCTACGAATGCACTCGAGTCATTCTACTCGTCTTACTGGTCAGGACAAATAGCACACCAGTACACGGACCGTAGCTGGCTACCAAGGATATCAAATAAATATTTTTAGCTGTCAGTATTCACAAAAACTGTGGGCTGAGTTTTGCATCAGTGGTCCAACTCTTCCTTGTCTCTATCGCACATTCAGGAGTTATGTCGACAGCACATGGCATCCAAATCATCTCTGTGCCGCCAGGACTGTGCGGGTGCTGCGAGCAGTGGCATGGCAGGTTCCGCCACGAGTGCCGGCGGGCGACGGGGAACGGATACATCGCGCGTGAGCAGCGTTTCCTCCCAATTCAGCGATGGACCACAGCATAGCCCGTCCTCCACCCACAGTTCCACTCCATCCTGGAGTGAGGAGCCCGCCCAGTCAAATATGGACATCTCCACCGGTCACATGATTCTGGTATGTGAACACACCATCAGATCCAAACGCAAATAACCGTGAAAACCTCGTAGTTATGTCTCGCGTCTCTCTCTCTCTGTCAGTCCTATATGGAGGACCACCTTCGTAACAAGGATCGCCTTCAGAAGGAGTGGGAGGCGCTTTGCTCCTACCAGGCTGACCCCAGTTCAGTGGCTGCGGCTCAAACTCCCAGCAACATGGCCAAAAACAGACAAGCAGAATCACTCCCATGTCAGTTCATCCATGTGTCCTTTTTTGCGCCAGCACATTATAACATTAGTGACCCAAGTGGGTTTATGTATCACTTGTCTATTTCCTTTGTTTTATTATTGAGCAGTCTCCACCTTTTTTTTCACAGACGACCACTCACGTGTGAAGCTGAAAAGGGAGCTGAACCCCAGAAAACAAGATTACATCAATGCCAGCTTCATCGTAAATTTTTTTTCTTTATTAAAAATACTATATTTGTCATGACCCAATGCTTCACTCAGTTGTTAAATTGATGTAAAATAAATATTTGTGTGATTTATAATGCTGTTGTTGGATTTTGTTTCTATGCTGAATATCATACAATAGAAATTATATTTACATATTCGAATCTTTTCTAAGAGTATTATACAGTCTCTTATAAGGAGAGAATCTGCTATAGGTTCAAGCGCACTAACCCTGCCTTCTTATTCAATTTCAATCAACAGTTTGATCATGACCCGCGTCAGCCAGCGTATATCGCCACTCAGGGACCTCTGCCTCACACAGTGGCTGATTTTTGGCAGGTTAGTACATTATTGAATGCAGTTCACGCATTAGATCATTTGACATGTACAAAATAACTTGCGTCAAGGTGAATGTGAAACCTTAAGTAAAGACCACCGGCGCATTCATATGAGATGTCCAATGTTATGTGATATGTGAGCTCAATATTTTGGGAGCTTGTTGAAAGTTTGACAACCGGATGTGTAGACAGCCATTCATGTGCGTTTTTTTTACTTCAGATGGTTTGGGAGAATGGTTGCACGGTGATCGTGATGATGTCCGCTCTGGCGGAGGATGGACAGAAACAGAGCGAAAGATATTGGCCTGATGAGGGTTCGTCACTCTACCACATCTATGAGGCAAGTTTTTTGTTTTGTTTGTTTGTTGATTTTTTTTCATCAAGTTTTACAGGACTTTTCATAATTCAAAAACAAAAACATGTTATCTTTCCCCCTGGTGACATACTATCGTAGTGATGAATTAGTCATAACAATGGGTACACCTGCACAATCAAGCAAGATCAAATGTTCCTTTTTTATTGTTAGAGAGACATTTTAAAGGTATGGTAATTACCGTATTGTGGTTGTAGTCTGGATGCATCTTAAATAAAACCAAAAGATATAGTCAGGTTTGGTGACCTTCTGCCTCCTGTCCCCTCTATAGGTAAACCTGGTGTCAGAGCATATCTGGTGCAAGGACTTCCTGGTGCGTAGCTTCTACTTAAAGAATGTCCAGACACAAGAGACGAGAACCTTAACGCAGTTTCACCTCCTGAGCTGGCCGGTTGACGGAATCCCCACCTCAACACGGCCCCTGCTTGATTTCCGCAGGTGTGAAAGCAGACAGACACAAAATGCGCATGAACCCCGTTTTTGCACAAACTGGAAAATAAAATATTTCCCAGTTGAGTAGCCATTCACTCCCGCCTTTAGTTTTCATCTACGACTTCAACATGGTCTAACATTACCCTTTTTGTATTTTGTCTTCTCACACACCATCAATATTTACCACACAACAATCTGTCTAAAACAGTTTAGGGGAAAGATAAAGCAGACATTGTGTCTTAAGCACTTCTCAGCTTCATCCTTATTCCTATTTCCCATTTTGTGTTCTGCCCATTCCATTCACTGCTCCTTGTCTCTCTCTCCCTCTGTCCCAGTGCACATCTAGATGTGCAGGTTTGTACTCGAACATCTCCCAGTGTCATTTTTGCGGTTTGCAGCTAGTACTCTGGCTCCAGTTGCATAGTCACAAAAATGAGCATTGGCAGGTGTGACTGGCTACTGCAAGAGGGACAGTGAATCCGGGGCTTTCTATTATTTTACCATCTCATATATCTCATCTTGTCATCCTTGACTGCATAATTCATTTCATTCCTCTTCTTGCTCTGCTTTCTAATTGCTTTTAATTCATCCTCAAGTCACAATTAACTGTGGCTCCATAATCCTGTGTATGCAGCCATAAATCTCCTTCTCAAAACACTCGCTCTGTTACAATTTGTGAAAGAGGCCAGTAACGCACTCCTGTTATGTCTTTTGCTCTATTTTCTTCTCCTATTCCCTCTCTTTGATGCTTTTCAGGAAGGTGAATAAATGCTACAGAGGTCGTTCCTGCCCTATTATTGTTCACTGCAGGTAAAAAAAAGTAAAATAATGAATGCACTACCTGACAAAAATATCACAATTACAGGAAAACAAAGTATGAAAGTTTTAAACAAGAGCCACTTGCTTTTTGACCACGGTCGTCTCTGTTGTTAGTCACTTTATGACCGGCAGAATACATTGTTAAGTTAACAATTCAAACACTGTACTTTGACAGTGTTTGAATTGTTAAATTGAGTTGAAAGAGCAATTGATTTACGCAGTGCTGTACATTGACAAAAAGTGGATGCTATGTATACGCTGACCTTTCTTTTGCTGGGCCGCAACCACAGTGACGGCACTGGCAGGACTGGCACATACATCCTCATCGACATGGTGCTGAACCGCATGGCCAAAGGTGAGTCTGCTCTGCATCCACCCACACCTACATGAAGATATTTCTGAATTGATTAATGATTGATGAATGATTGGCTGGCAACTGGCCCAGGGTGTACCCTGCTTACTGCTCAAAGACAGCTGGGATAGGCTCCAGCACGCCCACAATCTTCGTGAAGATAAGCGGCTTGGGTGAATGAAGAGATGGATGGATGGATGAATTAATCACAGATTAGGAGATCATTTAAGAGAGAGTTTAGAATGGCAACTGGTACAACAATGACACATTTTAATGGACTGTACAGGCCAAAGTTATTCATATCCTGGCCAAATGCTATTTGTTATTGTTATTCTCCATTCTTCCATCCATTTTTCTCTACCATCATAAGGGTCGCGGGGCATGCTGGAGCCTATCCCAGGTGTCTTCGGGCAGTAGGCGGGGGACACCCTGAACCGTTTGCCAGCCAATCGCAGGGCACACATAGACGAACAACCATCCATCCGCGCTCACACTCACACCTTGGGACAATTTAGAGTGGTCCATTACCCTGCCATGCATGTTTTTGGAATGTGGGAGGAAACCGGAGTACCCGGAGCAAACCCAAGCAGGCCCAGGGAGAACATGCAAATGGGCTGCCACACAGACACACACACACATACATACCTATATATATATTCATTCATTCATTCATCTTCTGAGCCGCTTGATCCTCACTAGGGTCGCGGGGGGTGCTGGAGCCTATCCCAGCTGTCTTCGGGCAGTAGGCGGGGGACACCCTGAATCGGTTGCCAGCCAATCGCAGGGCACACAGAAACGAACAACCATTCGCACTCACACTCACACCTAGGGAGAATTTAGAGTGTTCAATCAGCTTGCCACGCATGTTTTTGGAATGTGGGAGGAAACCGGAGCACCCGGAGAAAACCCACGCAGGCCCGGGGAGAACATGCAAACCACACACAGGAGAGGCCGGAGCTGGAATCGAACCCGAACCCGGTACCTCTGCACTGTGAAGCCGACGTGCTAACCACTGGACTACCGGGCCGCCCATCATATATATATATATATATATATATATATATATATATATATATATATATATACACACACACACACACACACACACACACACACACACACACACACACACACACACACACACACAACCAACAAAATTGCTAATTTCCACTATTATATTTTTCCCAGTCAAAAGATGCCCATTCAGAAAATAGATTCCACATATTATATTTGGCCTCAGCATTAATCCTTTTGTGTTAAACTGTACACAAAATAGCATTTGATGGGGAAAATAAAGTTTACCTGGGCTTTCATTACCCATCTTGTGTTTTTGGTCAGCATGAAACAAATAGTGGCAAACAGTAAGTATGAGAGCACTGTTAAAAAAAAAACGTACAAATGTGATGTTTGAACTCACCTTCATATCATTTTGACAGTTAGAGCACGATCAGTTTCTTGCTCCGTAACAAAGGAAAAAAAAAGTCTGATCTTGTTTTTAGGAGTGAAGGAGATTGACATTGCTGCCACACTGGAACACGTCAGAGACCAGAGACCCGGCCTGGTCAGCACCAAGGTACCAATTGTGTCATCCATTTTCAAATAAATGATTCCCACTCTTCACATTTTCTCCTCACTGCTCATATTCTCACTTCTCCCACTCAGGACCAGTTTGAATTTGCACTGACGGCCGTTGCTGAGGAGGTGAATGCCATCTTGAAAGCCTTGCCGCAGTGAACAGCAGCACCGACTGTGACACACCCACCCAAAAATGTTCTAAGACAGCCACACTCGCCAGCAGATTCACTTGAATGAATCAGTCATGCTAGGATTTCAATCATTAAAGGTATTTAATTTCATAATAAAACGCTTGATAATAAAAGCTTTTAATTTATGTTTTGTTCCATTTTTTATTTTGCATTTCAGCCATGCATATGTCACTATGAATAATTATGAGTGGTTTTAAGACAGACGAGTAAATATACAGTATACAGTGCCTGTGCGACTTCTGAATTTCTGTGGACCAGAATACTGTATGCTACTGTCTTGTTTGTGTCAAATTGGAGATGTTTTTTATCATGAGGCTTGGCTTTGCCTTTACAATGATTGTCGACATTCATGTGTTATTCTGTAACAAAGTTATGTACTTTAAAAAGTACACATCACAGTGTTTCTCCAAGTCATTGTCAGTGTAAATTGTTTAATTTCTGTGCAGCAATGTGATTAATGTAAATAATTCCCCCCTGATAACTGTATTTATTTCATGTAGCAGGCAGATAAAATACCTATAAAAATGTATTTTTGACTGATGAAATGAATAAATTTGTGATGTGATGCAGCAAAAAAAAGCATATAGTACAATTGTCATTTTGTTCCCTGAGGGCTCTCAGAACCATACAAGTCAGTGCAGCATGCCACATTTTGAGAAAGGGCATTTTGCGCCGTTTTGAGTGTGAGTACAGCCAATTTGTTTTGCTACTGAACTGCCTTCTCTTAATTCCCTTGTAATGAATCAATTGATTTCTGCTATGATTCAGAGGGTTTGATGCATGCTGTTGTCACTGAATGAGGTATGATCACATCCCACACACATCCACAGTTACACTATCTGCGCCAATAGTTAGACCTCGTTCAAGCGGGGTAAAGTTTAGTCTACTTTCAGCAACCAAACTGTCAATGGAAATGTCCTTAGCACCCTGGAATGCTCAGCATGGCGCTGCAAGATGAAACAAATATTCCCAAACAAGTACATTGAGGATTGTATTGGCACAGAAATCAGGACACGCCAGTTTTCAAGCTTGAGCGCAGCTGCAATATGAATATAATGTCTTGAATATTTTTGTGTATTTTGCCTGAAATAAAATATTCAGATGGCACATTTAATCTAGCAAAAGTGGCCTACAAAAGGTGCATTGCCCAATGCAGTAGAATTTGGAATTTGAGGGATTTTTTGGGGTGTGGGGGTGAGGAGGGGGGGGGGGTATAGTCAATAAGCCAGTTTGCTTTCAAAGCTGTTATTTGTATCATGGGAAACGATTTTGCATTCCGGATTGAAGAGGCTGATCTGCTTTCAACAACCATCTATGCTTAGTATTCGTGAGGTTTGTACAAAAGACTCAACACTGGAAGGAAATACTTTATTTCCTTGCTTTACATAATACCTTATGTCAAAACATGTATCCATTTCAAATTGTTGGGATAATTGCGCTTTACGCTTGACCTGTTTATCCTGTACATTATTGTTCTTCTAAAAATGAGTTACAACTCAGTACAATCAAAGCTGATTAATCCAGAGCCATTTTTGTTTCCACCCATTATGGGGAATACTCATTCACAAACACACAAAGCACACTTCTGGAACGGTGTAAGAATCATTCATCATGTCGAAGCTTTGTTGAGCAGAGAGACAAGTGCATCATGGGATATTAAACTTTGACCTGTAAGAGGAGAAATGAAATGTAATCTGCGAATTAAAACTAGTGAGACATAAGACATGATCTGAGCTACCCGGAGCATCGACATGGAACACACCGCACACTTTACCGGAAGATGAGGGCGTGGTCACAACACAGCAAGGGACGGTTAGCTGGTGAAAGCCTCAAAGTCTGAGTCTGCAACGGCAAGCAAGAGATTTCAAAAACAACAATACTGTATCATTTAATTAAGCTTAAATTAAATTTGCAGGCAAAAAAAAAACATGTTTCCTTAAATGATCAATCAACAGCGTCATCAGACAAAATGACAAATCAAATATTCCAACTCGTCTTTTGGCTCAAACTTTTATTTAATATTGCATTTTGAACAATCGGGAGTATAAACGGCAAGAAAGCAGACAAATACAAAACAATAAATTTTAATGTGTTTGAGTTATTCTGCTTCATTCTATCGCAACAATTCTTCAGTGGTGATTGTCTGGCAACGGTCAATAAATAGATTGGGCAGTAAATACAATAAATACTTCCTGCTTGTTGAATGCACTTTAGAGATAAATTCTCAACTTTTGAAGAAAGCTTTAACTCACTGTTTCTGAAAATGATGCTGTTTTGTTTTGGATTTCTTTTCAGAAGGTTTGGTTTGTGAGGTCAGGGTCAGTTTAAACATTCCTATCCCAAAATAGAATGACATTCTGTTACGTCCGTTCTGTTTAAACTAAGCACGTAGTGTCACAACATTTATTCATGTACTGCTTGCAAAGGCACATGTTCCCAATGACACATTGTTGGAACTGCTGAGTTTACTTTTTTTTTTTTTTTTTTAAAGCAGACGTGCATGATCAGCGAATGTTATGTGGTCTACTTTTGGATTATGATCCTGAGTGCTGTGCTGGGCTCAGTGTGTCACGGTTCTGATATGTTCCCTTTGAATGAGATCAACATTATGGCATAGTCTACACGGAGCGAAAACACACAAAAATGCAAGCAGGAAAAGGATTACCTTATATACACCCCCCCCCCCACACACACACACCCACACACTCACACACACACACACACACATTTAACCTCAACGCAATTTCACCTACACCCCTCCCCTGTTTCGGGAGGGGGGGGGGGGGTATTTCACTCTGATCACAAAGAAGAATCATGTTATTGACTCTCTTAAGTCGTGTTAAATGGCATAGTTGCACATGCATATTCATGAATAATCTTTTATGTTTACTTGAGTGCAATCCATTTTAGCTGCTGAAAAAAAAAGAATGAAAGTAAAGCCTCAACTTTGGGTGACCTCTGGCATAAATGTGAAGGCTAAGGCAACTCAATAGAATTAGGACGCACGCTGCATTAACACACAATGCAGACACACTTCTTCTTCTTCTTCATACCGCCATGACTACTTTGCACGGCAGAGTCTTGCGGCACTACATCTCCAGGCCCTGAATCCTCTCTAAGCGCATTCTCTTTTTCGACCGGAGCAACATTGTCACTAGCGGCTGCATGTGAATGTTCCGTCTGAACAACCCCGCTTCCTCTGTGATCATCACTTCTATCAATGACAGCTCTGACCCCGCCCCCGGCACCTGATAAGAAGTCGGGAGCGGTTGCTCTCTGCTGGGCTTCCATTTCTGACAAGCTGCACGCCAACGCCATCTGTAGATCTTCATCGTCCTCGTCTTGCTCGCGTCCAGTAACTCCCCCGTAATGGTAGAAAGGGGCGGCACTGAACGAGCGTTGTGTGCCAGTGGAATACGGGCTGGACCAGGTTCTCCCGGTTTCATGACGTAATCTGTTTTGGATTGAGGGATTTGGAGGTGGTTGATGAGGCTGTCCCTCTCGTTGACTCAGTTCCAGTGCGAGAGCCATATCATCCTGTACGCCTGCGGGGGGTAGAACAACAAAGCGCGTTAAAATTTGTTCCCATACAATCAATGATTATCTTCATCAACAAACATACAAAAATAAAATACCCTTACCATTAATTAGCACAGTCTTTAACACGCCATCCTCTTCGATCTCTGTTCTTTCCTGTCCATTCTCTCTAATCCTAAAAAAACAGAACCCGATTCAAAACATATTTCAGTGTGTTATGTGTGTGTTACGCTGTTAAAATTTCCTCTTGATAACTCATAACATTTCTTCTTGGTGACTATGAAAATAGGCTACGCTCGTACAGCTTGTTTCAGAAAAATAGAAAATGTGACATATTTTCGGATTGAAGGCATGAACGCATCTGTACAGGCTGTGTCAAAAGTCACATTAAAATTATCTTTTTTTTTTTTTTTACTTAACCTTTGGTGTCATTCGAACAGACGTAAGGCCATCAACACTTGACAGTTGCCCTTTTTGGAAGCATATCATTCCCGTGCCAGTAGCTCGCAAATCGGCAATGGAGCAGCGTTGCAAACAAAATTGCCGCCTGGCATAAATTTTTGTCCTGTTTGGCGCCAGTGTGAAAAGCTTGATGGCCATCGCGCTGCACAGCACAATATAAATGTATTCTATCCATGGCAAGCTCCTCAAAATGGGATCTATCCTTGACAAAACATGCAGTGGAAGGACTGCTCCAACCACCGCTGATGAAAATACCAAACTTCTAGAGCAGGCGATTGCTCAAAGCCAGGAAAAGTCTCAGTGGAGGACTATACAGGAATACCGCATCATAAACCTCTGCTAGAAGCTTTTGAACAACCCTCAGCACATCAAACGAGATGTTAGCAAATCTTCAGTGACTTCTATTCTGTGAACACCAAATGATTACTCTCCATAATGTACTGCTTTTTATATTTAATTTTTTGCCAGAGAAAAAGTGTTATATTGACTTCAGAGCTGTAGCAGTACATACAAGTTGAAAAACTGTTCTTAAATCATGGTCAAAACAAGGGCAAAAACAAACATTGAACTTGAAGTGATTCTGCTGATAATTGACATTTTATCGAAACTGCATTTTTGCATAATATTGCAATGGGGAATGGTGGTAAATGTGTCACTGAAATGGTCACAAAGGCACTTACTTCTTGGTGGTCGTGCGTTTGCCATTTACGACGCGGGTGGAAGTTGACACAGATTTGAAATTACCACCTCCCATGCTTCCCATGTCATGAAAACCACCCATGGATGAAAAAGATGTAAATTCAGCTGTCGAAGAATTAAAAAAAAAAAAGACAAAGAGGTATTTGTTTTCAATTGTAGGCATTCTTAATTCAATATGTGCCGTAAGATGTGTCATCATGTATGAAGACTTTACCTCCAGCTGAAGGGAACGAGAAAAACCGGCTGGGCCCCAGGCGGGAGGACGAACCACCGAAGGATGAGAAGTCATCTAATGGAAAGTAGACAAATTGTCAGGGTTGTGTTTCGTTCACAGGCAAGCAGGTTCTGAAGAACAATAAATAATCAAAGTGCCAAACTGAATCATCCACAAAAAGTAAACCATTTAAATAGCAATGTTCCATTTAGTCTGACTTTCTTCAAATCATTACACACTGAAGCAGAGGGAACAGCATACATCAACTTTACAAATACTAAAAATAAATAAAACAAAACACATTTTACCTGATTACCAAGGGTTTTTGAATATTCTAGGATCTTATTTTCATGTATATAATTTTATCCTTCTTTGTTTAGACTGTACAGATGTAAATCATACACTTACAGAGAGGTGAGGCGTTGGCATATGCCTTTTTGGATTCCTTCATTCCTTCATTTATATTTTATGTACTTATAGTAAATGAAACCCATTTTTGAACATCCTGGAAGCAATCATTCAATCCTGTTGTGCATGATTTACCAAAGAAGCTGGCGAAAGGATCCTGGCCACCAAAAAACTCCTTGAAAACCTCATCTGGGCTGCGGAATGTGAAGGCGAATCCTGGGAAATCTGAAGAGAAGTCTGAATTGGAAGAGCCTGGGGGGAAAGTACTTAAAAGATTAATAGAAATCTTGGAAGGGGGGGGGGGGCAGAAAATTTGAAAACCTGACTCAAAAAGGAAAGTCGATGTGAGCGAGGCAAAAAAATGGCTCTTTCCTATACCTGAGTATCTCATTCCATCACTCCCATATCTGTCATAGGCATCCCGTTTACTCTCTGTACAAAAAAAACAAATTATCAGTGAATATTCCACTCACATGAACAAGGTATGGCAAGGCAACTCTAATAATAATAATAATAAGACATTTCATTTATAAGCGCCCTTCACAACACTCAATAAATGTATTATTATTAATAATAATAATATCGCACACAATGTGTTTCACACAGGCAAAGACCCAACACCGACAACTAAGCATTTACAAAGACAACAGTTAATGACATTCAGAAGCAAAGCAGCGAAAACTAAAGTAGCTTACAAATATTATTACCAAAAGAACATCGTGGAAATGCCTTCACAGAAAAGGAAAAAAAAACTCAAAGGAAAAAAATATGATTAAAGTGTTCAGAAGACCTTAAAGTAAAGTTAAACTGGATTGAAAAGTATTCACACTCAAGGCTGACTTAACTTCTATTGGCCACTTTTTTTCCATTTGTGTGCAGCCTAACAGCAAAATGCAGCTCCACAATGTTTAAAAATCGAACGATGGACTCCACTAATTGACCCAAGTCGACAGATCTCGGAGCTCTACTAGGTTTATCATCAAATCATTTCTTAATTGTATTCAGGACACAAATCAATCAATGATTTACAGACCAGCAGCAGAATTTCTCAAATCTATTCAATCTGATTGGGAGCCAGTGTCAAATCTTTAAGACTGGAGTAATATGACAATGAAATCAAATGTCAGAAAACGATTGCCCGTCACAGATGAGTAACATGACAAGTCAACCTGTACCGAGACTTACGGTCAGAGAGAACTTCGTACGCCTCAGCAACTTCTTTAAACCTCTTTTCTGCTTCCTCTTTGTTGTCTGGATTTTTGTCAGGATGCCATTTAAGCGCAAGTTTCCTATATCTGAGTTGAAACAAAAACACAAATGTGGGCACTGTGACACCAAATGATGTGACCTTTTTTAATACTTGAATGTGAATAAATAGGATAAATATAACATAAAAACACACATTAGGGACATCGCGGCATACTACAAAAAATAATGAGCCAATTTCTCACAGGCTGGAGTACTGACATGGGAGGACATCAATACTCACGCCTTCTTGATGTCATCCTGAGTTGCAGTTTTGGATACTCCCAGGATGTTGTAGTAATCCACCATGACGCCTCCTGTCACCCCTCTACACCACTTCGCTGGGAACAAAAAGGGACACACTTATTGAGTGCAATGTCAGATCAGCTTTCATAGGCTAGACAAACATTCTGCAATTTCCAAAATAGAGTATCGCAAAGGTAATCCTCATTCATTCAGGTGGCGGATAGTGAACAATTTAATGAATTGGTTAAATTGCATGTTTGGCACGCACACCTCCAAGAGAAAGGGGGGCTTGACTGATACATAGGGGCGCTGAGAAAATCATTGAAAAATATATTTTAGAATATGAAATAAAATGCTGGAGTGGCTTAACTGGGGCTACACAGATTTCGAATGGGGCTGTAGTACCCACTAACCCTGGTGCAATGCCATCCCTGAAGTTTGGACGCCACACGCCATGTGTATAAGACTTTCTATAGATTTCACACGACTCTTTCATGGCAAAAACTCAGATGCTGACATTATTCAGCAATGTGAAGAATAAGCAGAAGGCAATACATTCAAACCTCGGTTTTCGAACGTCTCCGTTCTCGACCAAATCGGTTTTCGACCAAAAATTTTGCTTCCTCGTGTAGCGTTCCATTGTGAGCAGACGTATTCAATAAAGATTTTCTTTTTTTTTAAAGTGTGGTTTTGGTTTTCGAACAGCCTTCTGGAACGGATTATGTTCGAAAACTGAGGTACGACTGTAGTTGATAAACTGTAATGTACCGTAACTTTTTTTTTTTAGTAGAAGACAAAGAAACGACGGTAGTTTCAAGCAGAGTGAGGACGAATGCAAACTAAAAGGAAATTCTGAGGGAATGTGGATGGGGAAATTAAGGAAGAGAGAAGGAAAGAAGAAAAAGTAAAGACAGTACGCATGAGTACAAATAGGTGAGGTAGAACGAAGCAGGTAGGGATTGAATGAAGGAAGGCAGAAAAGCAGGTTCCAGTGAAGTGAGTCTGGAAGAACACAAAACTAAAAACTCAGAGGGGAGGAAGGAAGGAAGGAAGGAAGGAAGGAAGGAAGGAAGGAAGGAAGGAAGGAAGGAAGGAAGGAAGGAAGGAAGGAAGGAAGATGCTCGTGCATGGTTTGGTACCCGCGAATTCCTATTATTTTCAGATTTGTTTTTTTTCCCAATGCTTTTTAATATCTTGTTTTTGGAGGGGTGCTTTATTTTCCCATTTCTACCAGTTTTTCATGGAAAACGCTAATTGAATTGCTTTTCAGTGTTTTTGGAAGATTTGTTTTCTTCCCCAACCCACCCCAGTCCCTCCCCCAATGCATTTCACTCAGTGTCATATGTAGTTTTTCTATTTGCGGTCTGGCCCGATCCCTGTATGCTGGGAATAGCGGGTGTCCACTGCACTACCTTTTTGCCCTTACCTGTGACTGCCAATCAAAAGTGAACATTATCTTTCTGAGGGCAGATTTTTGATAACCTATTATATTGAATCTGATGAATTGTATGGCTGCAATACGTTACAAACAAAAAAAAAGCTGGGATGGGGCCATGTTTACCATTGTGTTACATCACGTTTTCTTTTAACAACATTCAACAAATGTTTGGGAACTGAGAACCCTTAAGTGCGAGCTTTGTACGTGGAATTCGTTCCCATTCTTGCTTGATGAACAGATTAAGCTATTCAACAGTTCTCCATTGACGTATTTTACGCTTCATACTGTGACACACATTTTCAATGGGGGACAGGTCTGGACTGCAGGCAGGCCAGTTTAGTAGCCGCACGCCTTTACTACGAAGCCAAGCTGTTGAACCATTTGCAGAACATGGTTTGACAGTGTCTTGATGAAACCTGTATGTACATTTCAGCATTAATGGCGCCTTCACAGATGAGTAAGTTACCCACACCATTGGCACTAACACAGCCCCACACCATCACAGATGCTGATGTTTGAGCTTTGCATCCAAAAGCACCCGATGGTTCCTTCCCACTTTGGCCCGGAGGATACAATGTCAAAAAAATTCCCAAAAGTATTTGAAGTGTGGACTGTCATACCACAGACTACTTTTCCACTTTGCATCAGTCCGTCTTAAATGATCTGGGACCCAGAGAAACCGGCAAAGTGTAGTTGCTATATGGCTTTTTCTTTGCAGAGTCGAGTTTTAAGTTACACTTATGGCTGTGGCACCAAACTGTATTTACTGACATTGGTTTTCTGAACAGTTCCTGAGCCCTTGTCCTTAAACTGTTCAACTTTTTTTCTCATGCAGCTATACACAAATTTAACCTCGCCCCATCTTTGGTTATGAATGACTGTGCAATTCAGGGAAGCTCCTGTGATTCTCTATTATGGCACCCAACTGTTACCAGCTACCCTGTACATTTGCAGGATGTTCCAAAAAGGTGTTTGATGAGCATTCCGCAACTCTCTCAGTCTTTTTTTCCACCTGTCCCAGCATTTTTGGAACATGCTGCAACCATTACAATCACAGTTGACGATTATTTGTTAAAAACAATAGCTAACAGTTTGAACATTAAATCTTTTGTCTTTGTAGTTTCTGCAGTTAACAAGATTTGCAAATTCATTGTATTCTGTTTTTACTCATGTTTAACACAACATCCCAACTTCATTAGAATTGGGTTTCTAATCATGTCTCTTATGACAGTATTTTGACATTAAGGAATGCCAACATTCCTAAAACTATATTAGGGTAGGAGCCATGCCAGAAATAGAAAAAAAATCTGCTATTCGGTAAATTTGCAGAATGTGAATACAGTACAGTATGCGGTTATTCACTTGTACATACATTGTATTTTCATGCAAGCAATGTAGGAACCACTATCCTGCTTTTTAGTCAACGTAACGACTGTACATATTACTGGCATCTGAATAAAAACAACTATGAAATACCTCAAATAATTGGTGGTTGAGCTATCGTTTGACTATTTTAGCCCCTCGGGCTTCCATGCCATCTTACTTACTGGTGGACTGCCACAAGTGTCAGCACTGACTGGGGGTCGAGGGGGGTTTCCAAATTGATGCAAACACCCCGCGTGCAACCGTGAGGCCCCTGGGAGGCAACAATAAGTGTATTTCGAGAGCATTGGCATCCCACTCGCAGGCAGTGGGGTTGAACAAACCTGTACATATTGCCCACTTAAGCGTAAAGTCCTCATTTTAATGTCCAGTGTGTGTTGGACAAGAGTGAAAGACAAAATAGTCTGATCGTGTAACCTGACCTACCTTGTGAGCCTGACAGACGATGAGGTGGTCGTTGACAGAGACAGCCGTGTTTCTAGAATCGTCTCTTCTTACCGGTGTGTCTCTCCAGCGTCCCTTCGTCACAATGCAGAGCAGTCGCCTCTGCGATCCACTCCGCGGGTGTCAAAACTTGCAGGTCTCTGGCCCAGTTAGCCTCGTTGTTGTGAATATTACGTCACAATCAGCTGAGAGAAGGAATAGAGAGTCGAGAACATGCCGGAGTTTACAGACGTCATTCGACACGCCCCTTAATGCTGCGTCCAATGTAACTCGTAAATCTTATTCAGACTATCAAAGGAAAAATAACGCCAAGGGAGACAGTGTATTTCTGCGTATTTTAAACAAAAATAAATTAAATTAGATTGTAATATTACCAAACCATAATAGTTTGTTGGAACAAATAAAATACTGTCGTAATAATCCGTCCCACTTTTAACCTGTATTCAACGCAACATAAATCTTCTTAACGGCTGCCTGTTGATGTGTGATAAAACTGCCCACTCGCCACATAGAAAATTGACTGGAGGTAAAATGTCTCTCAATAATAAGAAGCAGAATACTAATAATAATAACACAAATCGAACAAAACTCAACTCGTATTCTTAAATTGTAGATAGTGTAATGACTCCTCACAAGCAGGCGTCCCCTAAAAGGTCGAGCCTGATAATGATGACTCAAAAATAGGTTGATAAAATCCAAAAACGTTAAAACATTAAGATTGTGCGCTTACACCAAGCTGTTGTCAGTTCCATATATCTCCAGCAGGTAGCGCCATTTTCCCATTGAAGAAAATCGTTTTGGAAGACGGTTGGGACATGTCATGTCTTAAAGTTACGGAGATGAACTAAAAAAGTTCCAAAAATCAAGAGATGACTATACTGGATACTCGATTGGCAATAGAGTACATTTTAACAAACGGTGTAAAGAATGTGTGTTTAAAGTCAGTCTTGTTAAGTCAAGAAAACGACGAAGGAAACCAATGTTGTGACTTTAGCCTGGATACAACCTGAAAAGATCTGATTTGCTTTATCTTTTTCTACTGCCACACAAAATCACAAATACATCAAAGGAGTTTGGATGTGTTTATTAACACCGAGGAATCACCACCACAGGCAGCACCTGTCATATTATGACTGACAACTTCTTTAAGCCCGGGCTATCATACTCCTCAGTACTCCTCACCATCTTGATCCTCATCCCCAGTGCTGTCAGCACCTAACTCTTCATAATCCTTCTCAAGGACTGCCATGTCCTCTCTGGCCTCTGAGAATTCTCCTTCCTCCATTCCCTCTCCCACGTACCAGTGCACAAAGGCCCTCTTGGCATACATGAGATCAAACTTGTGATCAAGGCGAGCCCAGGCCTCAGCGAAAGCTGTTGTGTTGCTCAGCATGCAGACAGCCCTTAGCACCATGGCCAGATCTCCTCCAGGAACCACTGTTGGAGGTTGGTAATTGATGCCTACTTTGAAGCCAGTAGGACACCAGTCCACAAACTGGATACTGCGTTTGGTCTTGATAGCAGCGATGGCGGAGTTGACATCTTTCGGCGCGACATCACCAAAATATAATAACAAACAACAGGCCACGTATTTACCATGACGAGGATCGCACTTGACCATCTGGTTGGCTGGCTCAAAGCAGGCATTGGTGATGTCGGCCACAGACAGACGCTCATGGTAGGCCTTCTCAGCAGAGATGAATGGGGCATATGTTGCTAGAGGGAAGTGGATTCGAGGGTAGGGCACCAAGTTGGTCTGGAACTCTGTCAGGTCAACTTTCTGGGTGCCGTCAAAGCGAAGGGAGGCTGTAATCGATGACACAATCTGGCCAATCAGCCTGTTGAGGTTAGTGTAGGTTGGCCTTTCAATGTCGAGGTTCCTGCGACAGATGTCATAGATTGCTTCATTGTCCACCATGAAGGCGCAGTCAAAGTGCTCAAGGGTGCCGTGAGTGGTCAGAATAGAATTATAGGGCTCTACCACTGATGTGGACACCTGAGGGGCGGGGCAGACAGCAAACTCAAGTTTGAATTTCTTCCCAAAATCAACTGACAGTCTCTCCATGAGCAGGGAGGTGAAACCAGAGCCGGTGCCACCACCAAACGAGTGAAAGATAAGGAAACTTTGCAAGCCAGTGCACTGATCAGCCTGGAAAAGGATCAAGTCTTATTTTCAATCAGCTCTAACTGTGTATATACCAATAGTCCAAAGCAGGACAACATTTCAACCAGTTACCTTGATGATAAACTGCATGTATAAAACACTCACCAGCTTGCGAATCCTGTCCAGAACGAGCTCAATGATCGCCTTGCCAATGGTGTAATGACCTCGGGCATAGTTATTGGCAGCATCCTCTTTCCCTGTAATCATCTGTTCTGGGTGGAACAGCTCCCGATAGGTACCTGTACGAACCTCATCTTTGGAAAACAAAATTGAACATTTAAGAGATATTCAAATAACTATATTGTATCTATTTATGTTGAAGTTCCAAGTAGCGCTCACTTCATGTAAAATTAGCAATAGGGCACATGGCCTGCGGAGTCAGCGGTTACTGACCGATCACCGTGGGCTCCAGATCAACAAAGATGGCCCTGGGAAACTGCTTCCCAGTTCCAATCTCACTGAAGAAAGTATTGAATGAGTCATCGCCTCCACCAATACTTTTGTCAGACGGTATCCGTCCATCTGGCTGAATACCATGTTCCAGGCAGTAAAGCTGCCAGCATGCACTGCCCATATGAACTCCAGCTTGGCCGATGTGTATCGAGATACATTCACGCTGGATGGAAGAGAAGGTATAAATATAACAATGTCACATAAGACTCAAGTGTTATGCACATACTGTACGTGTGTATGTATGTGTATATATATATATACATATATATATATACATATATACACACACACACACACACATCCCCCCCTGAGCCTCCACTTAGTTCTCGGTACCGCTAATAGTGTCTGAGGCGGGCAGGTACGTCGAGACAGAGGAGCTCAGAGGTAAGGTGCTGCGAGGGACTTTGCATATTCCGGTTTCCTCCCACATTCCAAAAATATGCAGATTAAGTTAACTGAACACTAAATTGTCCTTCGGTGTGATAGCGAGTGTGAATGGTTCTTCGTTTACGTGTGCCTGAGATTGGCTGGCAACTAGTTCAGGGTGTCCCTTGCCTGCTGCCCGAAGACAATTTGGATAGGCTCCAGCACACCCGCGACCCTCGTGAGGATGAGCAGATCAGACAATGGATGAATGGATGTTTATACTGGGGGGGGGGGGGGGGAATCCAACTCAGCTGCTATAATTTCTGCCTCAAAACAGGGTGGGCAGGGGTGAGTCTGTTCATTACCCAAGTAATTAATTTTTGTGACTCCCGTAGTGGTTGGGGGTTACCTGGTGCCTCTGGGCACCACGTTGGTGACCCCTGGTTTAAAGTGTCAAAAAAGCAAACTAAAAAACCCCAGATGTCTTTGTTAGCTACATGTGAGTATGTGAGAGCAATATTTGCCACATCCTGTGAATTCAGATTCAGAAAACTTCATCCCCATGGTGCAATTAGAGTTGTGCGAGAGCGGCTTATTATAGAGAGAGTCAGAGCAAAGGAAAAACATAGGATGAGAGAATGATGCACCGCCTGGGGGCTAGGACACCCTATCGGTAAAAAAAAAAAAAACCTAGTGACGCACCTGCTGGCTACACATTCTTGGAAGGTTCGCACACATTTTCAATAAATTAAACGAGTTTCCGTGAGCAAACAAAGGCTGCCACCTAATAGGCAAAGCACGAGCAAAGGATTTATCAGCATGACACCGTCCTTAGTTATTGGTTGCTAATCTCTAAAGCGTGGAGGAAACCCAAACAAGACGCTTACAGGATGAGGTAATGAGGGAATGCAGACACTCACCATTTTGTCTGCTCGTCCTTCACGATGAAATGCCGTACTCTGCAGACTTCAGGCAAGGCAGGAGGACCGCGGATGGAAAGAAGCGGCGCAAGACGGTCCGCATTTCAGGCAGCATCCGCAATGCTCACTGTCCAAAAGATACGCGTGTGTGCATGCGGGGGGAGATTGTAGGCGCATTAAACTGATATCACCTTAGTTTTTACTGCATGCACTTTCAGGTCAAAATCTATTCTGGCTTCAGAATTTGTTGAAATGGTACATTTAATGAGCGTGGTTATGATTTAAGATCAAGTCCGTAGTTGATAAATGGAAAGTAATAGTACAACACTGGATTAATAGTAATTTTTAAGGCCAAATTCAGGAGTGGGACTAATTGCCAAATCAGTCAGGGATTCTGCGCCTTGCAACTGAGCTATGTCAGTCCCGTTTGCCTGCAACAGGTTTCACACTTTTACTACTTTAGAAATGCCCACACTAGTTGGTGCAATGTTTACTGAATTTTAAAAGCCTTCAGACCATACACCGTACTGAATAGCCAAGATGTGGTCACTAGAATTTAGTGGCATGAAGTATACAATGAATTCATGTAATTTACCTGGACATGGGGGACCTAGATTAAATTCAAAATTATAGGAGCAAGTTGTCAAAAGATTAAAATAATCACAATTGCATTCAATCAGTTTGGAATTCTTTATTAACTGACCAATGATGGCCAAGAAGCATATCATCTGCAGGATGTCATGACTGGCTTTTTGTAACGTGTAATCTCAAAGACTGAGCATTATGAAACCTTAGTACTCTTCTCCCTCTTCATCCTCATCCCCAACGCTGTCAGTACCAACTTCTTCATAATCCTTCTCGAGGGCTGCCATATCTTCTCTGGCCTCTGAGAACTCTCCTTCCTCCATTCCTTCTCCCACATACCAATGCACAAAGGCCCTCTTGGCATACATGAGATCAAACTTGTGGTCCAGGCGGGCCCAGGCCTCAGCGATGGCTGTGGTGTTGCTCAGCATGCACACAGCCCTCTGAACCTTAGCCAGATCTCCCCCAGGAACCACTGTTGGAGGCTGGTAGTTGATGCCCACTTTGAAACCAGTAGGACACCAATCCACAAACTGGATGGTGCGTTTGGTCTTGATGGCAGCGATCGCAGAGTTAACATCTTTAGGCACCACATCACCACGATACAGCAGACAGCAGGCCATGTATTTGCCATGACGAGGATCACACTTAACCATCTGGTTGGCTGGCTCAAAGCAAGCATTGGTAATGTCAGCCACAGAAAGTTGTTCATGATAGGCCTTCTCTGCAGAGATGACTGGGGCATATGTGGCCAGAGGGAAGTGGATACGAGGGTAGGGCACCAAGTTGGTCTGGAACTCTGTTAGGTCAACATTCAAGGCGCCGTCAAAGCGAAGTGAGGCTGTGATCGAAGACACAATCTGGCCAATCAGCCGGTTGAGGTTAGTGTAGGTTGGCCTCTCTATGTCAAGGTTTCTGCGACAGATGTCATAGATTGCTTCATTGTCCACCATGAAGGCGCAGTCGGAGTGCTCAAGGGTGGTGTGAGTGGTCAGAATGGAATTGTAGGGCTCTACCACAGCTGTGGACACTTGAGGGGCTGGGTAGACAGCAAACTCAAGTTTGGACTTCTTCCCATAATCTACAGACAGTCTCTCCATGAGCAGAGAGGTGAAACCAGAACCGGTGCCACCACCAAAGGAATGAAAGATGAGGAATCCTTGCAAGCCAGTGCACTGATCAGCCTAAAAGATGAAAGAGTATAATTTTTTTAATTATGTCATAACAATGTCGCATGTTTTTTCCCCTACACATTTTTGAAAGAAATGCTCAACCTGCCCAAAGAACTTACCAGTTTGCGAGTCCTGTCAAGAACAAGATCAATGATCTCCTTGCCAATGGTGTAGTGCCCACGGGCATAGTTGTTTGCAGCATCCTCCTTCCCTGTGATTAACTGTTCTGGGTGGAACAACTGACGATAGGTACCTGTACGAACCTCATCTGTAGAAAACAAAGTTCAAGATTTAAGTTACAGCATTAAAGCGCCAAATGTAAATTTGGCACGAGTCGCCACCGGTTACTCACCTATGACGGTGGGCTCCAGATCAACAAAGATTGCCCTAGGCACATGTTTCCCAGCTCCAGTCTCACTGAAGAAGGTATTGAACGAGTCATCACCTCCTCCAATAGTCTTGTCAGAGGGCATCTGTCCATCTGGCTGGATGCCATGTTCCAGGCAGTAAAGCTCCCAACAGGCATTGCCCATTTGGGCACCGGCTTGGCCGACATGCATAGAGATACATTCACGCTAAAAGGAAGACAAAAGGTACAAAATGTTACTATAAACAAATTTTTCCAAGTATGCATGTTCCGCAATGTGCAACACATGAACCAAGCGGGGGTTTTTAAGTAAAAACATTGTGAATTGTACCAAGTTCTAAAACAATGGGGGAAAACAAAAAAGTTCTGGAAAACTAAAGTCCACTCATCCGTGTGGGAAGTATGCACATGTCAATGCCTCCCACCCTAAATTTGAGGACTCTCCCTTCCCCCATTCTTTCCAGCTGCATAGTGCTGTGTAATGCCGGGGACGGCCCCTCCCCTCCCTCCACGAAGAAAAAAAACCGCCCAAAGGCCGAAAAAATGGCGGCTGAAACTCGGGGGGGGGGGGGGGGGGGTCTTATGACTACGGACCACTCCTTTTTTCCCACTTCTATCGAGCATACCAGGCCCACGGTACCATTTACATCAATAACTTGCAACGTTTCTAATCATTTTCAACATTGATAAATAATCGTAAACCCCTTTTTCCATAAACCTAGCTGGTTTGACCCATTTTATAACCCAATTAAAGTTTTTAATATATTTATTTCATGAGCTTGAGTTGCCCCTTTTTAACGTTTGTACACTTTTTTTCCCCACAGGCTACACGTCGTCAGTGAACAACCGCGGTCATCGAATGTAGGAACGCTACATTTTTTTCTGTCCCGCTAACCTTACGGACTGAAACCTCGCTAGCGTGACGCAGGCTTTGTAAACTCCTGTTACGAATCACTACGATGAGAACAAAGGAGCAAAGTGAAACAATTAAGACTCGAATGCGACGTCACGAGGCCACGGGATTACTTACCATTTTGTCTGCTTGTCCTTTGAGCAACGTAGAGGATTCAGAGACAAGGCAATGTGACGCGTTGGCGGGGGACTCTGCCTTATATAAGCAGAGGAAGTGGAGGCGGGCTGTCCGCAGGAAACTTGGGACAGCAGCTCCAATGCTCATTGGTAGAAGAGGGGAGAAATGTGTAGCGGAAAAAAGCAACGGATGTCGCATAAATTCGGCGTTATCCACGTTAAAGCTGACCTGCCATAGTTTACACTGTAAGGCAGACTTTGACCTGCATAAATTTACCATGTATGACTCATTAACTTGACAAGTAAAAAAAATACTAAAAAATAATGTACTATGGAAGTGTTTTGCATTGACTTTGGGGATGGGTGGACGACGACATACTTTTTGTTCAAGTCGCTGTTCTTGAACAAGGAGGTTAATGTCAAAATTCACAACAGGCATTTGATTTTCAATCGACCAATAAATGTCCTGGTTACATGAGAGATGATGTTTATACAGTCATCCCCAACATACTGTTCACATTTTGACATCATGAGACCTTGCAAGACGACACCATAAGAATTGATAAGATAAGATATCCTTTATTTGTCCCACAATGGGGAAATTTACAGCCTCCAGCAGCAAGAATGTATGTAGAAAGAAGAAGAGAAAAAAAAACAACAACAAACATCTTTCAATTAAATAAATAAATAAATTCAATTAAATATGAACACAAATGAATAAATCGCAGTACTATTTACAATTTACCTTCACATCATTTAATTATTATTATTATTATTATGATTGTTATTTTTTATTCATCAGCCTGACAGCAGTCGGTAGGAACGAGCGTCGGTATCTCTCCTTCTTGCAGCGCGGGTGTAACAGTCTCTGGCTGAAGGAGCTACCAAGTGCTGTCAGGGCGGGCTGGAGGGGGTGGGAGGGACTGGCCATCATAGCTTTTAGCTTAGTTAGCATCCGTCTGTTGCCCACCTCCTCCAGAGTGTCAAGGGAGCAACCCAGGACAGAACTGGCCTTCCTGACCAGTCGCTCCAGTCTCTTTCTGTCCCGGGCCGAGATGCTGCCTGACCAGCAGACAATGCCATAATAGATGGCCGAGGCCACCACCGAGTTATAGAACGTCTTAAGGAGTGACCCCTGAACCCCAAAAGACCTCAGTTTCCTGAGTAGGAAGAGTCGGCTCTGTCCTTTCCTAATCAGGGTGTCCGTGTTTGTGGACCAGTCCAGTTTGTCGTTGAGAAGAACACCAAGGTACTTGTAGGAGGTCACCCTCTCTATGTCCATACCCTGGATGTTCATCGGTGCTGGTGAGGACTTTTTCCTGCAGAAATCCACAACCAACTCCTTAGTTTTCCTCGGGTTGATCTGGAGGAGATTCTGCTGGCACCAGTCCACAAAGTCCTTTGTCAGTCCCCAGTACTCCCGATCATCCCCTTCTGTAATGAGGCCAACAATCGCAGAGTCATCGGAGAACTTCTGAAGGTGGCAGTTAGGAGTGTCATGTCTGAAGTCCGAGGTGTAGAGGATGAACAGGAATGGAGCCAGAACAGTCCCCTGCGGCGCTCCAGTGCTGCAGAGAAGCTGGTCCGACTCACAGCTCTGCAATCTCACGTACTGCGGCCGATTTGTGAGGTAATCTATGATCCATGCTGTGAGATGGTGGTCCACTCCGGCGTTCTGCAGTTTGCCTCCCAGCAAATTGGGCTGGATGGTGTTGAAGGCACTGGAGAAATCAAAGAACATGATTCTCACAGTGCTCCCAGCCTTCTCCAAGTGTGACAGCACTGAGTGGAGGAGGTAGATAATGGCGTCTTCCACGCCGATGCCAGGCTGATAGGCAAACTGCAGCGGGTCCAGTGACGGGCTCACCAGCGGTCGAAGGTGGGCGAGGATGAGTCTCTCCAGCGTCTTCATCAGGTGAGACGTCAGCGCCACCGGTCTGTAGCTGTTCAGCTCCTTAGGGTGGGGGGTCTTGGGCACTGGGACCAGGCACGAAGTTTTCCACAGCTGTGGAGCTCTGCCCAGCTTCAGGCTCAGGTTGAAGATGTGCTGGACAATGTTACACAGCTGGTCAGAGCAGGTCCTGAGGAGCCGGGAACTGATCTTGTCCGGACCTGCTGCCTTCCTCACATTCATCTTCCTCAGTTGGTTCCTTACCTGCTCTGTTGTGATGGACAGGCAGGAACCAGGTGACATACTGGGTTGATGAGAGCTGGTCGAAAGAGGAGGGGGAGGAGAAGAAGTCCTCAGTGAGAGAGGTTGCAGTTTGTGGTTGGGGGAAGGGACAGACGACTGGTCGAAACGGTTGAAAAAATGGTTCAGTCCATCTGCCCAGTCCTTGTCCTTCTCAACCACTGTCCTTGGGCTGTCATGGCCTGAGATGGTTTTCAGGCCCCTCCAGACACCAGTGACATTGCTGGCCTGTAACTGGTCCTCCAATTTCATCCTGTATAACTTCTTCCCCTCCCTGATCTTTCTTCTCAGCCGAATCTGCACGTGGCTTACATGTCAACTAGTAACCCTCAAAATGATCTTACTAGTGAACTAGTGGGCGTTTGTGGCTTACATGTTCACTAGTAAGCCTCAAAATGATCTTACTAGTGAACTAGTGGGCATTTTGTGGCTTACATGTTCACTAGTAAGCCTCAAAATGATCTTACTAGTGAACTAGTGGGCGTTTTGTGGCTTACATGTTCACTAGTAAGCCTCAGAATGACCTTACTAGTGAACTAGTGGGCGTTTTGTGGCTTACATGTTCACTAGTAAGCCTCAAAATGACCTTACTAGTGAACTAGTGGGCGTTTTGTGGCTTATATGTTCACTAGTAAGCGTCAAAATGATCTTACGAGTGAACTAGTGGGCACATTTATGGCCTTATATGTTCACTAGTAAGCCTCAAAATGATCTTACTAGTGAACTAGTGGGCGTTTTGTGGCTTACAATGCAACTAGTAAGCCTCAAAATGATCTTACTAGTGAACTAGTGGGCGTTTTGTGGCTTACATGTTCACTAGTAAGCCTCAAAATGATTTTACTAGTGAACTAATGGTCGTTGATCTTACTAGTGAACTAGTGGGCACATTTATGGCCTTTCTGTTCACTAGTAAGCATCAAAATGACCTTACTAGTGAACTAGTGGGCGTTTTGTGGCTTACATGTCAACTATTAAGCCTCAAAATGATCTTACTAGTGAACTAGCGGGCACATTTATTGCCTTACATGTTCTCTAGTAAGCGTCAAAATGACCTTACTAGTAACTAGTGGGCGTTTTGTGGCTTACATGTCAACTAGTAAGCCTCAAAATGATCTTACTAGTAACTAGTGGGCGTTTTGTGGCTTACATGTTCACTAGTAAGCCTCAAAACGATCTTACTAGTGAACTAGTGGGCACATTTATGGCCTTATATGTTCACTAGTAAGCGTCAAAATGACCTTACTAGTGAACTAGTGGGCGTTTTGTGGCTTACATGTCAACTATTAAGCCTCAAAATGATCTTACTAGTGAACTAGTGGTCACATTTAATGCCTTACATGTTATCTAGTAAGCGTCAAAATGATCTTACTAGTGAACTAGTGGGCGTTTTGCGGCTTACATGTTCACTAGTAAGCGTCAAAATGACCTTACTAGTGAACTAGTGGGCGTTTTGTGGCTTCCATGTTCACTAGTAAGCGTCAAAATGACCTTACGAGTGAACTAGTGAGCGTTTTGTGGCTTACATGTTCACTAGTAAGCCTCAAAACGATCTTACTAGTGAACTAGTGGGCACATTTATGGCCTTATATGTTCACTATTAAGCGTCAAAATGACCTTACTAGTGAACTAGTGGGCATTTTGTGGCTTACATGTTCACTAGTAAGCGTCAAAATGACCTTACTAGTGAACTAGTGGGCGTTTTGCGGCTTACATGTTCACTATTAAGCGTCAAAATGACCTTACTAGTGAACTAGTGGGCGTTTTGTGGCTTCCATGTTCACTAGTAAGCCTCAAAATGATCTTACTAGTGAACTATTGGGCGTTTTGTGGCTTACATGTTCACTAGTAAGCGTCAAAATGACCTTACGAGTGAACTAGTGAGCGTTTTGTGGCTTACATGTTCACTAGTAAGCCTCAAAACGATCTTACTAGTGAACTAGTGGGCACATTTATGGCCTTATATGTTCACTAGTAAGCGTCAAAATGACCTTACTAGTGAACTAGTGGGCGTTTTGTGGCTTACATGTCAACTATTAAGCCTCAAAATGATCTTACTAGTGAACTAGTGGGCATTTTGTGGCTTACATGTTCACTAGTAAGCGTCAAAATGACCTTACTAGTGAACTAGTGGGCGTTTTGTGGCTTACATGTTCACTAGTAAGCGTCAAAATGACCTTACTAGTGAACTAGTGGGCGTTTTGTGGCTTACATGTTCACTAGTAAGCCTCAAAATGATCTTACTAGTGAACTAGTGGGCACATTTATGGCCTTATATGTTCAGTAGTAAGCGTCAAAATGATCTTACGAGTGAACTAGTGGGCGTTTTGTGGCTTAGAGGTTCACTAGTAAGCGTCAAAATGACCTTACTAGTGAACTAGTGAGCGTTTTGTGGCTTACATGTTCACTAGTAAGCGTCAAAATGATCTTACTAGTGAACTAGTGGGCGTTTTGTGGCTTACATGTTCACTAGTAAGCGTCAAAATGATCTTACTAGTGAACTAGTGGGCGTTTTGTGGCTTACATGTTCACTAGTAAGCCTCAAAATGATGTTACTAGTGAATTAGTGAGTGTTTTGTGGCTTACATATCAACTAGTAAACGTCAAAATGATCTTACTAGTGGGCACATTTATGGCCTTATATGTTAACTAGTAAGCGTCAAAATGATCTTACTAGTGGGCACATTTATGGCCTTGTATGTTCACTAGTAAGCGTCAAAATGATCTTACGAGTGAACTAGTGGGCGTTTTGTGGCTTACATGTCAACTAGTAAGCCTCAAAATGATCTTACTAGTGGGCACATTTATGGCCTTACATGTTAACTAGTAAGCGTCAAAATGATCTTACGAGTGAACTAGTGGGCGTTTTGTGGCTTACATGTTCACTAATAAGCGTCAAAATTACCTTACTAGTGAACTAGTGGGCGTTTCGCGGCTTACATGTCAACTAGTAAGCCTCAAAATTATCTTACTAGTGAACTAGTGGGCGTTTTGTGGCTTACATATTCACTAGTAAGCGTCAAAATGACCTTACTAGTGAACTAGTGAGCGTTTTGTGGCTTACATGTTCCCTAATAAGCGTCAAAATGATCTTACTAGTGAACTAGTGGGCACATTTATGGCCTTACATGTTCACTAGTAAATGTCAAAATGACCTTACTTGTGAACTAGTGAGCGTTTTGCGGCTTACATGTTCACTAGTAAGCCTCAAAATTATCTTACTAGTGAACAAGTGGGCGTTTTGTGCCTTACATGTCAACTAGTAAGCCTCAAAATGATGTTACTAGTGAACTAATGGGCACATTTATGGCCTTATATGTTCACTAGTAAGCGTCAAAATGATCTTACTAGTGAACTAGTGGGCGTTCTGTGGCTTACATGTCAAATAGTAAGCCTCAAAATGATCTTACTAGTGAACTAGTGGGCACATTTATGGCCTTACATGTTCACTAGTAAGTGTCAAAATGACCTTACTTGTGAACTAGTGAGCGTTTTGCGGCTTACATGTTCACTAGTAAGCCTCAAAATTATCTTACTAGTGAACAAGTGGGCGTTTTGTGGCTTACATGTCAACTAGTAAGCCTCAAAATGATGTTACTAGTGAATTAATGGGCACATTTATGGCCTTATATGTTCACTAGTAAGCGTCAAAATGATCTTACTAGTGAACTAGTGGGCGTTCTGTGGCTTACATGTCAAATAGTAAGCCTCAAAATGACCTTACTTGTGAACTAGTGAGCGTTTTGTGGCTTACATGTTCACTAGTAAGCGTCAAAATGATCTTACTAGTGAACTAGTGAGCGTTTTGTGGCTTACATGTTCACTAGTAAGCGTCAAAATGATCTTACTAGTGAACTAGTGGGTGTTTTGTGGCTTACATGTTCACTAGTAAGCGTCAAAATGATCATACTAGTGAACTAGTGGGCGTTTTGTGGCTTACATGTCAACTAGTAAACGTCAAAATGATCTTACTAGTGAACTAGTGGGCACATTTATGGCCTTATATGTTCACTAGTAAGCGTCAAAATGATCTTACGAGTGAACTAGTGGGCGTTTTGTGGCTTACATGTCAACTAGTAAGCCTCAAAATGATCTTACTAGTGGGCACATTTATGGCCTTACATGTTAACTAGTAAGCGTCAAAATGACCTTACTAGTGAACTAGTGAGCGTTTTGTGGCTTACATGTTAACTAGTAAGCGTCAAAATGATCTTACTAGTGGGCACATTTATGGCCTTGTATGTTCACTAGTAAGCGTCAAAATGATCTTACGAGTGAACTAGTGGGCGTTTTGTGGCTTACATGTCAAATAGTAAGCCTCAAAATGATCTTACTAGTGGGCACATTTATGGCCTTACATGTTAACTAGTAAGCGTCAAAATGATCTTACGAGTGAACTAGTGGGCGTTTTGTGGCTTACATGTTCACTAATAAGCGTCAAAATTACCTTACTAGTGAACTAGTGGGCGTTTTGTGGCTTACATGTCAACTAGTAAGCCTCAAAAGGATCTTTCTAGTGAACTAGTGGGCACATTTATGGCCTTATATGTTCACTAGTAAGCGTCAAAATGATCTTACGAGTGAACTAGTGGGCGTTTCGCGGCTTACATGTCAACTAGTAAGCCTCAAAATGATCTTACTAGTGAACTAATGGGCATTTTGTGGCTTACATGTTCACTAGTAAGCCTCAAAATGATCTTACTAGTGAACTAGTGGGCGTTTTGTGGCTTATATGTTCACTAGTAAGCGTCAAAATGATCTTACGAGTGAACTAGTGGGCACATTTATGGCCTTATATGTTCACTAGTAAGCCTCAAAATGCTCTTACTAGTGAACTAGTGGGCGTTTTGTGGCTTACAATGCAACTAGTAAGCCTCAAAATGATTTTACTAGTGAACTAGTGGGCGTTTTGTGGCTTACATTTTCACTAGTAAGCCTCAAAATGATATTACTTGTGAACTAGTGGGCGTTTTTTGGCTTACATGTTCACTAGTAAGCCTCAAAATGATCTTAGTAGTGGGCACATTTATGGCCTTATATGTTCACTAGTAAGCGTCAAAATGACCTTACTTGTGAACTAGTGGGCGTTTTGTGGCTTACATGTTCACTAGTAAGCGTCAAAATGATCTTACTAGTGAACTCGTGAGCGTTTTGTGGCTTACATGTTCACTAGTAAGCGTCAAAATGATCTTACTAGTGAACTAGTGGGTGTTTTGTGGCTTACATGTCAACTAGTAAACGTCAAAATGATCTTACTAGTGAACTAGTGGGCACATTTATGGCCTTATATGTTCAGTAGTAAGCGTCAAAATGATCTTACGAGTGAACTAGTGGGCGTTTTGTGGCTTACAGGTTCACTAGTAAGCGTCAAAATGACCTTACTAGTGAACTAGTGAGCGTTTTGTGGCTTACATGTTCACTAGTAAGCGTCAAAATGATCTTACTAGTGAACTAGTGGGCGTTTTGTGGCTTACATGTTCACTAGTAAGCCTCAAAATGATGTTACTAGTGGGCACATTTATGGCCTTATATGTTAACTAGTAAGCGTCAAAATGATCTTACTAGTGGGCACATTTATGGCCTTGTATGTTCACTAGTAAGCGTCAAAATGATCTTACGAGTGAACTAGTGGGCGTTTTGTGGCTTACATGTCAACTAGTAAGCCTCAAAATGATCTTACTAGTGGGCACATTTATGGCCTTACATGTTAACTAGTAAGCGTCAAAATGATCTTACGAGTGAACTAGTGGGCGTTTTGTGGCTTACATGTTCACTAATAAGCGTCAAAATTACCTTACTAGTGAACTAGTGGGCGTTTCGCGGCTTACATGTCAACTAGTAAGCCTCAAAATTATCTTACTAGTGAACTAGTGGGCGTTTTGTGGCTTACATATTCACTAGTAAGCGTCAAAATGACCTTACTAGTGAACTAGTGAGCGTTTTGTGGCTTACATGTTCCCTAATAAGCGTCAAAATGATCTTACTAGTGAACTAGTGGGCACATTTATGGCCTTACATGTTCACTAGTAAGTGTCAAAATGACCTTACTTGTGAACTAGTGAGCGTTTTGCGGCTTACATGTTCACTAGTAAGCCTCAAAATTATCTTACTAGTGAACAAGTGGGCGTTTTGTGGCTTACATGTCAACTAGTAAGCCTCAAAATGATGTTACTAGTGAACTAATGGGCACATTTATGGCCTTATATGTTCACTAGTAAGCGTCAAAATGATCTTACTAGTGAACTAGTGGGCGTTCTGTGGCTTACATGTCAAATAGTAAGCCTCAAAATGATCTTACTAGTGAACTAGTGGGCACATTTATGGCCTTACATGTTCACTAGTAAGTGTCAAAATGACCTTACTTGTGAACTAGTGAGCGTTTTGCGGCTTACATGTTCACTAGTAAGCCTCAAAATTATCTTACTAGTGAACAAGTGGGCGTTTTGTGGCTTACATGTCAACTAGTAAGCCTCAAAATGATGTTACTAGTGAACTAATGGGCACATTTATGGCCTTATATGTTCACTAGTAAGCGTCAAAATGATCTTACTAGTGAACTAGTGGGCGTTCTGTGGCTTACATGTCAAATAGTAAGCCTCAAAATGACCTTACTTGTGAACTAATGAGCGTTTTGTGGCTTACATGTTCACTAGTAAGCGTCAAAATGATCTTACTAGTGAACTAGTGAGCGTTTTGTGGCTTACATGTTCACTAGTAAGCATCAAAATGATCTTACTAGTGAACTAGTGGGTGTTTTGTGGCTTACATGTTCACTAGTAAGCGTCAAAATGATCATACTAGTGAACTAGTGGGCGTTTTGTGGCTTACATGTCAACTAGTAAACGTCAAAATGATCTTACTAGTGAACTAGTGGGCACATTTATGGCCTTATATGTTCACTAGTAAGCGTCAAAATGATCTTACGAGTGAACTAGTGGGCGTTTTGTGGCTTACATGTCAACTAGTAAGCCTCAAAATGATCTTACTAGTGGGCACATTTATGGCCTTATATGTTCACTAGTAAGCGTCAAAATGACCTTACTTGTGAACTAGTGGGCGTTTTGTGGCTTACATGTTCACTAGTAAGCGTCAAAATGATCTTACTAGTGAACTCGTGAGCGTTTTGTGGCTTACATGTTCACTAGTAAGCGTCAAAATGATCTTACTAGTGAACTAGTGGGTGTTTTGTGGCTTACATGTCAACTAGTAAACGTCAAAATGATCTTACTAGTGAACTAGTGGGCACATTTATGGCCTTATATGTTCAGTAGTAAGCGTCAAAATGATCTTACGAGTGAACTAGTGGGCGTTTTGTGGCTTACAGGTTCACTAGTAAGCGTCAAAATGACCTTACTAGTGAACTAGTGAGCGTTTTGTGGCTTACATGTTCACTAGTAAGCGTCAAAATGATCTTACTAGTGAACTAGTGGGCGTTTTGTGGCTTACATGTTCACTAGTAAGCCTCAAAATGATGTTACTAGTGAATTAGTGAGTGTTTTGTGGCTTACATGTCAACTAGTAAACGTCAAAATGATCTTACTAGTGGGCACATTTATGGCCTTATATGTTAACTAGTAAGCGTCAAAATGATCTTACTAGTGGGCACATTTATGGCCTTGTATGTTCACTAGTAAGCGTCAAAATGATCTTACGAGTGAACTAGTGGGCGTTTTGTGGCTTACATGTCAACTAGTAAGCCTCAAAATGATCTTACTAGTGGGCACATTTATGGCCTTACATGTTAACTAGTAAGCGTCAAAATGATCTTACGAGTGAACTAGTGGGCGTTTTGTGGCTTACATGTTCACTAATAAGCGTCAAAATTACCTTACTAGTGAACTAGTGGGCGTTTCGCGGCTTACATGTCAACTAGTAAGCCTCAAAATTATCTTACTAGTGAACTAGTGGGCGTTTTGTGGCTTACATATTCACTAGTAAGCGTCAAAATGACCTTACTAGTGAACTAGTGAGCGTTTTGTGGCTTACATGTTCCCTAATAAGCGTCAAAATGATCTTACTAGTGAACTAGTGGGCACATTTATGGCCTTACATGTTCACTAGTAAGTGTCAAAATGACCTTACTTGTGAACTAGTGAGCGTTTTGCGGCTTACATGTTCACTAGTAAGCCTCAAAATTATCTTACTAGTGAACAAGTGGGCGTTTTGTGGCTTACATGTCAACTAGTAAGCCTCAAAATGATGTTACTAGTGAACTAATGGGCACATTTATGGCCTTATATGTTCACTAGTAAGCGTCAAAATGATCTTACTAGTGAACTAGTGGGCGTTCTGTGGCTTACATGTCAAATAGTAAGCCTCAAAATGATCTTACTAGTGAACTAGTGGGCACATTTATGGCCTTACATGTTCACTAGTAAGTGTCAAAATGACCTTACTTGTGAACTAGTGAGCGTTTTGCGGCTTACATGTTCACTAGTAAGCCTCAAAATTATCTTACTAGTGAACAAGTGGGCGTTTTGTGGCTTACATGTCAACTAGTAAGCCTCAAAATGATGTTACTAGTGAACTAATGGGCACATTTATGGCCTTATATGTTCACTAGTAAGCGTCAAAATGATCTTACTAGTGAACTAGTGGGCGTTCTGTGGCTTACATGTCAAATAGTAAGCCTCAAAATGACCTTACTTGTGAACTAGTGAGCGTTTTGTGGCTTACATGTTCACTAGTAAGCGTCAAAATGATCTTACTAGTGAACTAGTGAGCGTTTTGTGGCTTACATGTTCACTAGTAAGCATCAAAATGATCTTACTAGTGAACTAGTGGGTGTTTTGTGGCTTACATGTTCACTAGTAAGCGTCAAAATGATCATACTAGTGAACTAGTGGGCGTTTTGTGGCTTACATGTCAACTAGTAAACGTCAAAATGATCTTACTAGTGAACTAGTGGGCACATTTATGGCCTTATATGTTCACTAGTAAGCGTCAAAATGATCTTACGAGTGAACTAGTGGGCGTTTTGTGTCTTACATGTCAACTAGTAAGCCTCAAAATGATCTTACTAGTGGGCACATTTATGGCCTTACATGTTAACTAGTAAGCGTCAAAATGACCTTACTAGTGAACTAGTGAGCGTTTTGTGGCTTACATGTTAACTAGTAAGCGTCAAAATGATCTTACTAGTGGGCACATTTATGGCCTTGTATGTTCACTAGTAAGCGTCAAAATGATCTTACGAGTGAACTAGTGGGCGTTTTGTGGCTTACATGTCAACTAGTAAGCCTCAAAATGATCTTACTAGTGGGCACATTTATGGCCTTACATGTTAACTAGTAAGCGTCAAAATGATCTTACGAGTGAACTAGTGGGCGTTTTGTGGCTTACATGTTCACTAATAAGCGTCAAAATTACCTTACTAGTGAACTAGTGGGCGTTTTGTGGCTTACATGTCAACTAGTAAGCCTCAAAATGATCTTTCTAGTGAACTAGTGGGCACATTTATGGCCTTATATGTTCACTAGTAAGCGTCAAAATGATCTTACGAGTGAACTAGTGGGCGTTTCGCGGCTTACATGTCAACTAGTAAGCCTCAAAATGATCTTACTAGTGAACTAGTGGGCGTTTTGTGGCTTACATATTCACTAGTAAGCGTCAAAATGACCTTACTAGTGAACTAGTGAGCGTTTTGTGGCTTACATGTTCCCTAATAAGCGTCAAAATGATCTTACTAGTGAACTAGTGGGCACATTTATGGCCTTACATGTTCACTAGTAAGTGTCAAAATGACCTTACTTGTGAACTAGTGAGCGTTTTGCGGCTTACATGTTCACTAGTAAGCCTCAAAATTATCTTACTAGTGAACAAGTGGGCGTTTTGTGGCTTACATGTCAACTAGTAAGCCTCAAAATGATGTTACTAGTGAACTAATGGGCACATTTATGGCCTTATATGTTCACTAGTAAGCGTCAAAATGATCTTACTAGTGAACTAGTGGGCGTTCTGTGGCTTACATGTCAAATAGTAAGCCTCAAAATGATCTTACTAGTGAACTAATGGGCATTTTGTGGCTTACATGTTCACTAGTAAGCCTCAAAATGATCTTACTAGTGAACTAGTGGGCGTTTTGTGGCTTATATGTTCACTAGTAAGCGTCAAAATGATCTTACGAGTGAACTAGTGGGCACATTTATGGCCTTATATGTTCACTAGTAAGCCTCAAAATGATCTTACTAGTGAACTAGTGGGCGTTTTGTGGCTTACAATGCAACTAGTAAGCCTCAAAATGATTTTACTAGTGAACTAGTGGGCGTTTTGTGGCTTACATGTTCACTAGTAAGCCTAAAAATGATCTTACTAGTGATCTAGTGAGCGTTTTGTGGCTTACATTTTCACTAGTAAGCCTCAAAATGATATTACTTGTGAACTAGTGGGCGTTTTTTGGCTTACATGTTTACTAGTAAGCGTCAAAATGATCTTACTAGTGAACTAGTGGGTGTTTTGTGGCTTACATGTCAACTAGTAAACGTCAAAATGATCTTACTAGTGAACTAGTGGGCGTTCTGTGGCTTACATGTCAAATAGTAAGCCTCAAAATGATCTTACTAGTGAACTAATGGGCATTTTGTGGCTTACATGTTCACTAGTAAGCCTCAAAATGATCTTACTAGTGAACTAGTGGGCGTTTTGTGGCTTATATGTTCACTAGTAAGCGTCAAAATGATCTTACGAGTGAACTAGTGGGCACATTTATGGCCTTATATGTTCACTAGTAAGCCTCAAAATGATCTTACTAGTGAACTAGTGGGCGTTTTGTGGCTTACAATGCAACTAGTAAGCCTCAAAATGATTTTACTAGTGAACTAGTGGGCGTTTTGTGGCTTACATGTTCACTAGTAAGCCTAAAAATGATCTTACTAGTGAACTAGTGAGCGTTTTGTGGCTTACATTTTCACTAGTAAGCCTCAAAATGATATTACTTGTGAACTAGTGGGCGTTTTTTGGCTTACATGTTTACTAGTAAGCGTCAAAATGATCTTACTAGTGAACTAGTGGGTGTTTTGTGGCTTACATGTCAACTAGTAAACGTCAAAATGATCTTACTAGTGAACTAGTGGGCACATTTATGGCCTTATATGTTCAGTAGTAAGCGTCAAAATGATCCTACGAGTGAACTAGTGGGCGTTTTGTGGCTTACAGGTTCACTAGTAAGCGTCAAAATGATCTTACTAGTGAACTCGTGAGCGTTTTGTGGCTTACATGTTCACTAGTAAGCGTCAAAATGATCTTACTAGTGAACTAGTGGGTGTTTTGTGGCTTACATGTCAACTAGTAAACGTCAAAATGATCTTACTAGTGAACTAGTGGGCACATTTATGGCCTTATATGTTCAGTAGTAAGCGTCAAAATGATCTTACGAGTGAACTAGTGGGCGTTTTGTGGCTTACAGGTTCACTAGTAAGCGTCAAAATGACCTTACTAGTGAACTAGTGAGCGTTTTGTGGCTTACATGTTCACTAGTAAGCGTCAAAATGATCTTACTAGTGAACTAGTGGGCGTTTTGTGGCTTACATGTTCACTAGTAAGCCTCAAAATGATGTTACTAGTGAATTAGTGAGTGTTTTGTGGCTTACATGTCAACTAGTAAACGTCAAAATGATCTTACTAGTGGGCACATTTATGGCCTTACATGTTAACTAGTAAGCGTCAAAATGATCTTACTAGTGGGCACATTTATGGCCTTGTATGTTCACTAGTAAGCGTCAAAATGATCTTACGAGTGAACTAGTGGGCGTTTTGTGGCTAACATGTCAACTAGTAAGCCTCAAAATGATCTTACTAGTGGGCACATTTATGGCCTTACATGTTAACTAGTAAGCGTCAAAATGATCTTACGAGTGAACTAGTGGGCGTTTTGTGGCTTACATGTTCACTAATAAGCGTCAAAATTACCTTACTAGTGAACTAGTGGGCGTTTTGTGGCTTACATGTCAACTAGTAAGCCTCAAAATGATCTTTCTAGTGAACTAGTGGGCACATTTATGGCCTTATATGTTCACTAGTAAGCGTCAAAATGATCTTACGAGTGAACTAGTGGGCGTTTCGCGGCTTACATGTCAACTAGTAAGCCTCAAAATTATCTTACTAGTGAACTAGTCGGCGTTTTGTGGCTTACATATTCACTAGTAAGCGTCAAAATGACCTTACTAGTGAACTAGTGAGCGTTTTGTGGCTTACATGTTCCCTAATAAGCGTCAAAATGATCTTACTAGTGAACTAGTGGGCACATTTATGGCCTTACATGTTCACTAGTAAGTGTCAAAATGACCTTACTTGTGAACTAGTGAGCGTTTTGCGGCTTACATGTTCACTAGTAAGCCTCAAAATGATCTTCGTCGTGGGCACATTTATGGCCTTATATGTTCACTAGTAAGCGTCAAAATGACCTTACTTGTGAACTAGTGGGCGTTTTGTGGCTTACATGTTCACTAGTAAGCGTCAAAATGATCTTACTAGTGAACTAGTGGGCGTTTTGTGGCTTACAATGCAACTAGTAAGCCTCAAAATGATTTTACTAGTGAACTAGTGGGCGTTTTGTGGCTTACATGTTCACTAGTAAGCCTAAAAATGATCTTACTAGTGAACTAGTGAGCGTTTTGTGGCTTACATTTTCACTAGTAAGCCTCAAAATGATATTACTTGTGAACTAGTGGGCGTTTTTTGGCTTACATGTTTACTAGTAAGCGTCAAAATGATCTTACTAGTGAACTAGTGGGTGTTTTGTGGCTTACATGTCAACTAGTAAACGTCAAAATGATCTTACTAGTGAACTAGTGGGCACATTTATGGCCTTATATGTTCAGTAGTAAGCGTCAAAATGATCCTACGAGTGAACTAGTGGGCGTTTTGTGGCTTACAGGTTCACTAGTAAGCGTCAAAATGATCTTACTAGTGAACTCGTGAGCGTTTTGTGGCTTACATGTTCACTAGTAAGCGTCAAAATGATCTTACTAGTGAACTAGTGGGTGTTTTGTGGCTTACATGTCAACTAGTAAACGTCAAAATGATCTTACTAGTGAACTAGTGGGCACATTTATGGCCTTATATGTTCAGTAGTAAGCGTCAAAATGATCTTACGAGTGAACTAGTGGGCGTTTTGTGGCTTACAGGTTCACTAGTAAGCGTCAAAATGACCTTACTAGTGAACTAGTGAGCGTTTTGTGGCTTACATGTTCACTAGTAAGCGTCAAAATGATCTTACTAGTGAACTAGTGGGCGTTTTGTGGCTTACATGTTCACTAGTAAGCCTCAAAATGATGTTACTAGTGAATTAGTGAGTGTTTTGTGGCTTACATGTCAACTAGTAAACGTCAAAATGATCTTACTAGTGGGCACATTTATGGCCTTACATGTTAACTAGTAAGCGTCAAAATGATCTTACTAGTGGGCACATTTATGGCCTTGTATGTTCACTAGTAAGCGTCAAAATGATCTTACGAGTGAACTAGTGGGCGTTTTGTGGCTAACATGTCAACTAGTAAGCCTCAAAATGATCTTACTAGTGGGCACATTTATGGCCTTACATGTTAACTAGTAAGCGTCAAAATGATCTTACGAGTGAACTAGTGGGCGTTTTGTGGCTTACATGTTCACTAATAAGCGTCAAAATTACCTTACTAGTGAACTAGTGGGCGTTTTGTGGCTTACATGTCAACTAGTAAGCCTCAAAATGATCTTTCTAGTGAACTAGTGGGCACATTTATGGCCTTATATGTTCACTAGTAAGCGTCAAAATGATCTTACTAGTGAACTAGTGGGCGTTTTGTGGCTTATATGTTCACTAGTAAGCGTCAAAATGATCTTACGAGTGAACTAGTGGGCACATTTATGGCCTTATATGTTCACTAGTAAGCCTCAAAATGCTCTTACTAGTGAACTAGTGGGCGTTTTGTGGCTTACAATGCAACTAGTAAGCCTCAAAATGATTTTACTAGTGAACTAGTGGGCGTTTTGTGGCTTACATTTTCACTAGTAAGCCTCAAAATGATATTACTTGTGAACTAGTGGGCGTTTTTTGGCTTACATGTTCACTAGTAAGCCTCAAAATGATCTTACTAGTGAACTAGTGGGCGTTTTGTGGCTTATATGTTCACTAGTAAGCGTCAAAATGATCTTACGAGTGAACTAGTGGGCACATTTATGGCCTTATATGTTCACTAGTAAGCCTCAAAATGCTCTTACTAGTGAACTAGTGGGCGTTTTGTGGCTTACAATGCAACTAGTAAGCCTCAAAATGATTTTACTAGTGAACTAGTGGGCGTTTTGTGGCTTACATTTTCACTAGTAAGCCTCAAAATGATATTACTTGTGAACTAGTGGGCGTTTTTTGGCTTACATGTTCACTAGTAAGCCTCAAAATGATCTTAGTAGTGGGCACATTTATGGCCTTATATGTTCACTAGTAAGCGTCAAAATGACCTTACTTGTGAACTAGTGGGCGTTTTGTGGCTTACATGTTCACTAGTAAGCGTCAAAATGATCTTACTAGTGAACTCGTGAGCGTTTTGTGGCTTACATGTTCACTAGTAAGCGTCAAAATGATCTTACTAGTGAACTAGTGGGTGTTTTGTGGCTTACATGTCAACTAGTAAACGTCAAAATGATCTTACTAGTGAACTAGTGGGCACATTTATGGCCTTATATGTTCAGTAGTAAGCGTCAAAATGATCTTACGAGTGAACTAGTGGGCGTTTTGTGGCTTACAGGTTCACTAGTAAGCGTCAAAATGACCTTACTAGTGAACTAGTGAGCGTTTTGTGGCTTACATGTTCACTAGTAAGCGTCAAAATGATCTTACTAGTGAACTAGTGGGCGTTTTGTGGCTTACATGTTCACTAGTAAGCCTCAAAATGATGTTACTAGTGGGCACATTTATGGCCTTATATGTTAACTAGTAAGCGTCAAAATGATCTTACTAGTGGGCACATTTATGGCCTTGTATGTTCACTAGTAAGCGTCAAAATGATCTTACGAGTGAACTAGTGGGCGTTTTGTGGCTTACATGTCAACTAGTAAGCCTCAAAATGATCTTACTAGTGGGCACATTTATGGCCTTACATGTTAACTAGTAAGCGTCAAAATGATCTTACGAGTGAACTAGTGGGCGTTTTGTGGCTTACATGTTCACTAATAAGCGTCAAAATTACCTTACTAGTGAACTAGTGGGCGTTTCGCGGCTTACATGTCAACTAGTAAGCCTCAAAATTATCTTACTAGTGAACTAGTGGGCGTTTTGTGGCTTACATATTCACTAGTAAGCGTCAAAATGACCTTACTAGTGAACTAGTGAGCGTTTTGTGGCTTACATGTTCCCTAATAAGCGTCAAAATGATCTTACTAGTGAACTAGTGGGCACATTTATGGCCTTACATGTTCACTAGTAAGTGTCAAAATGACCTTACTTGTGAACTAGTGAGCGTTTTGCGGCTTACATGTTCACTAGTAAGCCTCAAAATTATCTTACTAGTGAACAAGTGGGCGTTTTGTGGCTTACATGTCAACTAGTAAGCCTCAAAATGATGTTACTAGTGAACTAATGGGCACATTTATGGCCTTATATGTTCACTAGTAAGCGTCAAAATGATCTTACTAGTGAACTAGTGGGCGTTCTGTGGCTTACATGTCAAATAGTAAGCCTCAAAATGATCTTACTAGTGAACTAGTGGGCACATTTATGGCCTTACATGTTCACTAGTAAGTGTCAAAATGACCTTACTTGTGAACTAGTGAGCGTTTTGCGGCTTACATGTTCACTAGTAAGCCTCAAAATTATCTTACTAGTGAACAAGTGGGCGTTTTGTGGCTTACATGTCAACTAGTAAGCCTCAAAATGATGTTACTAGTGAACTAATGGGCACATTTATGGCCTTATATGTTCACTAGTAAGCGTCAAAATGATCTTACTAGTGAACTAGTGGGCGTTCTGTGGCTTACATGTCAAATAGTAAGCCTCAAAATGACCTTACTTGTGAACTAATGAGCGTTTTGTGGCTTACATGTTCACTAGTAAGCGTCAAAATGATCTTACTAGTGAACTAGTGAGCGTTTTGTGGCTTACATGTTCACTAGTAAGCATCAAAATGATCTTACTAGTGAACTAGTGGGTGTTTTGTGGCTTACATGTTCACTAGTAAGCGTCAAAATGATCATACTAGTGAACTAGTGGGCGTTTTGTGGCTTACATGTCAACTAGTAAACGTCAAAATGATCTTACTAGTGAACTAGTGGGCACATTTATGGCCTTATATGTTCACTAGTAAGCGTCAAAATGATCTTACGAGTGAACTAGTGGGCGTTTTGTGGCTTACATGTCAACTAGTAAGCCTCAAAATGATCTTACTAGTGGGCACATTTATGGCCTTATATGTTCACTAGTAAGCGTCAAAATGACCTTACTTGTGAACTAGTGGGCGTTTTGTGGCTTACATGTTCACTAGTAAGCGTCAAAATGATCTTACTAGTGAACTCGTGAGCGTTTTGTGGCTTACATGTTCACTAGTAAGCGTCAAAATGATCTTACTAGTGAACTAGTGGGTGTTTTGTGGCTTACATGTCAACTAGTAAACGTCAAAATGATCTTACTAGTGAACTAGTGGGCACATTTATGGCCTTATATGTTCAGTAGTAAGCGTCAAAATGATCTTACGAGTGAACTAGTGGGCGTTTTGTGGCTTACAGGTTCACTAGTAAGCGTCAAAATGACCTTACTAGTGAACTAGTGAGCGTTTTGTGGCTTACATGTTCACTAGTAAGCGTCAAAATGATCTTACTAGTGAACTAGTGGGCGTTTTGTGGCTTACATGTTCACTAGTAAGCCTCAAAATGATGTTACTAGTGAATTAGTGAGTGTTTTGTGGCTTACATGTCAACTAGTAAACGTCAAAATGATCTTACTAGTGGGCACATTTATGGCCTTATATGTTAACTAGTAAGCGTCAAAATGATCTTACTAGTGGGCACATTTATGGCCTTGTATGTTCACTAGTAAGCGTCAAAATGATCTTACGAGTGAACTAGTGGGCGTTTTGTGGCTTACATGTCAACTAGTAAGCCTCAAAATGATCTTACTAGTGGGCACATTTATGGCCTTACATGTTAACTAGTAAGCGTCAAAATGATCTTACGAGTGAACTAGTGGGCGTTTTGTGGCTTACATGTTCACTAATAAGCGTCAAAATTACCTTACTAGTGAACTAGTGGGCGTTTCGCGGCTTACATGTCAACTAGTAAGCCTCAAAATTATCTTACTAGTGAACTAGTGGGCGTTTTGTGGCTTACATATTCACTAGTAAGCGTCAAAATGACCTTACTAGTGAACTAGTGAGCGTTTTGTGGCTTACATGTTCCCTAATAAGCGTCAAAATGATCTTACTAGTGAACTAGTGGGCACATTTATGGCCTTACATGTTCACTAGTAAGTGTCAAAATGACCTTACTTGTGAACTAGTGAGCGTTTTGCGGCTTACATGTTCACTAGTAAGCCTCAAAATTATCTTACTAGTGAACAAGTGGGCGTTTTGTGGCTTACATGTCAACTAGTAAGCCTCAAAATGATGTTACTAGTGAACTAATGGGCACATTTATGGCCTTATATGTTCACTAGTAAGCGTCAAAATGATCTTACTAGTGAACTAGTGGGCGTTCTGTGGCTTACATGTCAAATAGTAAGCCTCAAAATGATCTTACTAGTGAACTAGTGGGCACATTTATGGCCTTACATGTTCACTAGTAAGTGTCAAAATGACCTTACTTGTGAACTAGTGAGCGTTTTGCGGCTTACATGTTCACTAGTAAGCCTCAAAATTATCTTACTAGTGAACAAGTGGGCGTTTTGTGGCTTACATGTCAACTAGTAAGCCTCAAAATGATGTTACTAGTGAACTAATGGGCACATTTATGGCCTTATATGTTCACTAGTAAGCGTCAAAATGATCTTACTAGTGAACTAGTGGGCGTTCTGTGGCTTACATGTCAAATAGTAAGCCTCAAAATGACCTTACTTGTGAACTAGTGAGCGTTTTGTGGCTTACATGTTCACTAGTAAGCGTCAAAATGATCTTACTAGTGAACTAGTGAGCGTTTTGTGGCTTACATGTTCACTAGTAAGCATCAAAATGATCTTACTAGTGAACTAGTGGGTGTTTTGTGGCTTACATGTTCACTAGTAAGCGTCAAAATGATCATACTAGTGAACTAGTGGGCGTTTTGTGGCTTACATGTCAACTAGTAAACGTCAAAATGATCTTACTAGTGAACTAGTGGGCACATTTATGGCCTTATATGTTCACTAGTAAGCGTCAAAATGATCTTACGAGTGAACTAGTGGGCGTTTTGTGTCTTACATGTCAACTAGTAAGCCTCAAAATGATCTTACTAGTGGGCACATTTATGGCCTTACATGTTAACTAGTAAGCGTCAAAATGACCTTACTAGTGAACTAGTGAGCGTTTTGTGGCTTACATGTTAACTAGTAAGCGTCAAAATGATCTTACTAGTGGGCACATTTATGGCCTTGTATGTTCACTAGTAAGCGTCAAAATGATCTTACGAGTGAACTAGTGGGCGTTTTGTGGCTTACATGTCAACTAGTAAGCCTCAAAATGATCTTACTAGTGGGCACATTTATGGCCTTACATGTTAACTAGTAAGCGTCAAAATGATCTTACGAGTGAACTAGTGGGCGTTTTGTGGCTTACATGTTCACTAATAAGCGTCAAAATTACCTTACTAGTGAACTAGTGGGCGTTTTGTGGCTTACATGTCAACTAGTAAGCCTCAAAATGATCTTTCTAGTGAACTAGTGGGCACATTTATGGCCTTATATGTTCACTAGTAAGCGTCAAAATGATCTTACGAGTGAACTAGTGGGCGTTTCGCGGCTTACATGTCAACTAGTAAGCCTCAAAATGATCTTACTAGTGAACTAGTGGGCGTTTTGTGGCTTACATATTCACTAGTAAGCGTCAAAATGACCTTACTAGTGAACTAGTGAGCGTTTTGTGGCTTACATGTTCCCTAATAAGCGTCAAAATGATCTTACTAGTGAACTAGTGGGCACATTTATGGCCTTACATGTTCACTAGTAAGTGTCAAAATGACCTTACTTGTGAACTAGTGAGCGTTTTGCGGCTTACATGTTCACTAGTAAGCCTCAAAATTATCTTACTAGTGAACAAGTGGGCGTTTTGTGGCTTACATGTCAACTAGTAAGCCTCAAAATGATGTTACTAGTGAACTAATGGGCACATTTATGGCCTTATATGTTCACTAGTAAGCGTCAAAATGATCTTACTAGTGAACTAGTGGGCGTTCTGTGGCTTACATGTCAAATAGTAAGCCTCAAAATGATCTTACTAGTGAACTAATGGGCATTTTGTGGCTTACATGTTCACTAGTAAGCCTCAAAATGATCTTACTAGTGAACTAGTGGGCGTTTTGTGGCTTATATGTTCACTAGTAAGCGTCAAAATGATCTTACGAGTGAACTAGTGGGCACATTTATGGCCTTATATGTTCACTAGTAAGCCTCAAAATGATCTTACTAGTGAACTAGTGGGCGTTTTGTGGCTTACAATGCAACTAGTAAGCCTCAAAATGATTTTACTAGTGAACTAGTGGGCGTTTTGTGGCTTACATGTTCACTAGTAAGCCTAAAAATGATCTTACTAGTGATCTAGTGAGCGTTTTGTGGCTTACATTTTCACTAGTAAGCCTCAAAATGATATTACTTGTGAACTAGTGGGCGTTTTTTGGCTTACATGTTTACTAGTAAGCGTCAAAATGATCTTACTAGTGAACTAGTGGGTGTTTTGTGGCTTACATGTCAACTAGTAAACGTCAAAATGATCTTACTAGTGAACTAGTGGGCGTTCTGTGGCTTACATGTCAAATAGTAAGCCTCAAAATGATCTTACTAGTGAACTAATGGGCATTTTGTGGCTTACATGTTCACTAGTAAGCCTCAAAATGATCTTACTAGTGAACTAGTGGGCGTTTTGTGGCTTATATGTTCACTAGTAAGCGTCAAAATGATCTTACGAGTGAACTAGTGGGCACATTTATGGCCTTATATGTTCACTAGTAAGCCTCAAAATGATCTTACTAGTGAACTAGTGGGCGTTTTGTGGCTTACAATGCAACTAGTAAGCCTCAAAATGATTTTACTAGTGAACTAGTGGGCGTTTTGTGGCTTACATGTTCACTAGTAAGCCTAAAAATGATCTTACTAGTGAACTAGTGAGCGTTTTGTGGCTTACATTTTCACTAGTAAGCCTCAAAATGATATTACTTGTGAACTAGTGGGCGTTTTTTGGCTTACATGTTTACTAGTAAGCGTCAAAATGATCTTACTAGTGAACTAGTGGGTGTTTTGTGGCTTACATGTCAACTAGTAAACGTCAAAATGATCTTACTAGTGAACTAGTGGGCACATTTATGGCCTTATATGTTCAGTAGTAAGCGTCAAAATGATCCTACGAGTGAACTAGTGGGCGTTTTGTGGCTTACAGGTTCACTAGTAAGCGTCAAAATGATCTTACTAGTGAACTCGTGAGCGTTTTGTGGCTTACATGTTCACTAGTAAGCGTCAAAATGATCTTACTAGTGAACTAGTGGGTGTTTTGTGGCTTACATGTCAACTAGTAAACGTCAAAATGATCTTACTAGTGAACTAGTGGGCACATTTATGGCCTTATATGTTCAGTAGTAAGCGTCAAAATGATCTTACGAGTGAACTAGTGGGCGTTTTGTGGCTTACAGGTTCACTAGTAAGCGTCAAAATGACCTTACTAGTGAACTAGTGAGCGTTTTGTGGCTTACATGTTCACTAGTAAGCGTCAAAATGATCTTACTAGTGAACTAGTGGGCGTTTTGTGGCTTACATGTTCACTAGTAAGCCTCAAAATGATGTTACTAGTGAATTAGTGAGTGTTTTGTGGCTTACATGTCAACTAGTAAACGTCAAAATGATCTTACTAGTGGGCACATTTATGGCCTTACATGTTAACTAGTAAGCGTCAAAATGATCTTACTAGTGGGCACATTTATGGCCTTGTATGTTCACTAGTAAGCGTCAAAATGATCTTACGAGTGAACTAGTGGGCGTTTTGTGGCTAACATGTCAACTAGTAAGCCTCAAAATGATCTTACTAGTGGGCACATTTATGGCCTTACATGTTAACTAGTAAGCGTCAAAATGATCTTACGAGTGAACTAGTGGGCGTTTTGTGGCTTACATGTTCACTAATAAGCGTCAAAATTACCTTACTAGTGAACTAGTGGGCGTTTTGTGGCTTACATGTCAACTAGTAAGCCTCAAAATGATCTTTCTAGTGAACTAGTGGGCACATTTATGGCCTTATATGTTCACTAGTAAGCGTCAAAATGATCTTACGAGTGAACTAGTGGGCGTTTCGCGGCTTACATGTCAACTAGTAAGCCTCAAAATTATCTTACTAGTGAACTAGTCGGCGTTTTGTGGCTTACATATTCACTAGTAAGCGTCAAAATGACCTTACTAGTGAACTAGTGAGCGTTTTGTGGCTTACATGTTCCCTAATAAGCGTCAAAATGATCTTACTAGTGAACTAGTGGGCACATTTATGGCCTTACATGTTCACTAGTAAGTGTCAAAATGACCTTACTTGTGAACTAGTGAGCGTTTTGCGGCTTACATGTTCACTAGTAAGCCTCAAAATGATCTTCGTCGTGGGCACATTTATGGCCTTATATGTTCACTAGTAAGCGTCAAAATGACCTTACTTGTGAACTAGTGGGCGTTTTGTGGCTTACATGTTCACTAGTAAGCGTCAAAATGATCTTACTAGTGAACTAGTGGGCGTTTTGTGGCTTACAATGCAACTAGTAAGCCTCAAAATGATTTTACTAGTGAACTAGTGGGCGTTTTGTGGCTTACATGTTCACTAGTAAGCCTAAAAATGATCTTACTAGTGAACTAGTGAGCGTTTTGTGGCTTACATTTTCACTAGTAAGCCTCAAAATGATATTACTTGTGAACTAGTGGGCGTTTTTTGGCTTACATGTTTACTAGTAAGCGTCAAAATGATCTTACTAGTGAACTAGTGGGTGTTTTGTGGCTTACATGTCAACTAGTAAACGTCAAAATGATCTTACTAGTGAACTAGTGGGCACATTTATGGCCTTATATGTTCAGTAGTAAGCGTCAAAATGATCCTACGAGTGAACTAGTGGGCGTTTTGTGGCTTACAGGTTCACTAGTAAGCGTCAAAATGATCTTACTAGTGAACTCGTGAGCGTTTTGTGGCTTACATGTTCACTAGTAAGCGTCAAAATGATCTTACTAGTGAACTAGTGGGTGTTTTGTGGCTTACATGTCAACTAGTAAACGTCAAAATGATCTTACTAGTGAACTAGTGGGCACATTTATGGCCTTATATGTTCAGTAGTAAGCGTCAAAATGATCTTACGAGTGAACTAGTGGGCGTTTTGTGGCTTACAGGTTCACTAGTAAGCGTCAAAATGACCTTACTAGTGAACTAGTGAGCGTTTTGTGGCTTACATGTTCACTAGTAAGCGTCAAAATGATCTTACTAGTGAACTAGTGGGCGTTTTGTGGCTTACATGTTCACTAGTAAGCCTCAAAATGATGTTACTAGTGAATTAGTGAGTGTTTTGTGGCTTACATGTCAACTAGTAAACGTCAAAATGATCTTACTAGTGGGCACATTTATGGCCTTACATGTTAACTAGTAAGCGTCAAAATGATCTTACTAGTGGGCACATTTATGGCCTTGTATGTTCACTAGTAAGCGTCAAAATGATCTTACGAGTGAACTAGTGGGCGTTTTGTGGCTAACATGTCAACTAGTAAGCCTCAAAATGATCTTACTAGTGGGCACATTTATGGCCTTACATGTTAACTAGTAAGCGTCAAAATGATCTTACGAGTGAACTAGTGGGCGTTTTGTGGCTTACATGTTCACTAATAAGCGTCAAAATTACCTTACTAGTGAACTAGTGGGCGTTTTGTGGCTTACATGTCAACTAGTAAGCCTCAAAATGATCTTTCTAGTGAACTAGTGGGCACATTTATGGCCTTATATGTTCACTAGTAAGCGTCAAAATGATCTTACGAGTGAACTAGTGGGCGTTTCGCGGCTTACATGTCAACTAGTAAGCCTCAAAATTATCTTACTAGTGAACTAGTCGGCGTTTTGTGGCTTACATATTCACTAGTAAGCGTCAAAATGACCTTACTAGTGAACTAGTGAGCGTTTTGTGGCTTACATGTTCCCTAATAAGCGTCAAAATGATCTTACTAGTGAACTAGTGGGCACATTTATGGCCTTACATGTTCACTAGTAAGTGTCAAAATGACCTTACTTGTGAACTAGTGAGCGTTTTGCGGCTTACATGTTCACTAGTAAGCCTCAAAATGATCTTCGTCGTGGGCACATTTATGGCCTTATATGTTCACTAGTAAGCGTCAAAATGACCTTACTTGTGAACTAGTGGGCGTTTTGTGGCTTACATGTTCACTAGTAAGCGTCAAAATGATCTTACTAGTGAACTCGTGAGCGTTTTGTGGCTTACATGTTCACTAGTAAGCGTCAAAATGATCTTACTAGTGAACTAGCGGGTGTTTTGTGGCTTACATGTCAACTAGTAAACGTCAAAATGATCTTACTAGTGAACTAGTGGGCACATTTATGGCCTTATATGTTCAGTAGTAAGCGTCAAAATGATCTTACGAGTTAACTAGTGGGCGTTTTGTGGCTTACAGGTTCACTAGTAAGCGTCAAAATGACCTTACTAGTGAACTAGTGAGCGTTTTGTGGCTTACATGTTCACTAGTAAGCGTCAAAATGATCTTACTAGTGAACTAGTGGGCGTTTTGTGGCTTACATGTTCACTAGTAAGCCTCAAAATGATGTTACTAGTGAATTAGTGAGTGTTTTGTGGCTTACATGTCAACTAGTAAACGTCAAAATGATCTTACTAGTGGGCACATTTATGGCCTTACATGTCAACTAGTAAGCCTCAAAATGATCTTACTAGTGGGCACATTTATGGCCTTACATGTTAACTAGTAAGCGTCAAAATGATCTTATGAGTGAACTAGTGGGCGTTTTGTGGCTTACATGTTCACTAATAAGCGTCAAAATTACCTTACTAGTGAACTAGTGGGCGTTTTGTGGCTTACATGTCAACTAGTAAGCCTCAAAATGATCTTTCTAGTGAACTAGTGGGCACATTTATGGCCTTATATGTTCACTAGTAAGCGTCAAAATGATCTTACGAGTGAACTAGTGGGCGTTTTGCGGCTTACATGTCAACTAGTAAGCCTCAAAATTATCTTACTAGTGAACTAGTGGGCGTTTTGTGGCTTACATATTCACTAGTAAGCGTCAAAATGACCTTACTAGTGAACTAGTGAGCGTTTTGTGGCTTAGATGTTCCCTAATAGGCGTCGAAATGATCTTACTAGTGAACTAATGGGCACATTTATGGCCTTACATGTTCACTAGTAAGTGTCAAAATGACCTTACTTGTGAACTAGTGAGCGTTTTGCGGCTTACATGTTCACTAGTAAGCCTCAAAATTATCTTACTAGTGAACAAGTGGGCGTTTTGTGGCTTACATGTCAACTAGTAAGCCTCAAAATGATGTTACTAGTGAACTAATGGGCACATTTATGGCCTTATATGTTCACTAGTAAGCGTCAAAATGATCTTACTAGTGAACTAGTGGGCGTTCTGTGGCTTACATGTCAAATAGTAAGCCTCAAAATGATCTTACTAGTGGGCACATTTATGGCCTTACATGTTCACTAGTAAGTGTCAAAATGACCTTACTTGTGAACTAGTGAGCATTTTGCGGCTTACATGTTCACTAGTAAGCGTCAAAATGATCTTACTAGTGAACTAGTGGGCACATTTATGGCCTTACATGTTAACCAGTAAGCGTCAAAATGATCTTACGAGTGAACTAGTGGGCGTTTCGCGGCTTACATGTCAACTAGTAAGCCTCAAAATTATCTTACTAGTGAACTAGTGGGCGTTTTGTGGCTTACATGTTCACTAGTAAGCGTCAAAATGACCTTACTAGTGAACTAGTGAGCGTTTTGTGGCTTACATGTTCACTAGTAAGCGTCAAAATGATCTTACTAGTGAACTTGTGGGCGTTTTGTGGCTTACATGTCAACTAGTAAACGTCAAAATGATCTTACTAGTGGGCACATTTATGGCCTTACATGTTAACTAGTAAGCGTCAAAATGATCTTACTAGTGGGCACATTTATGGCCTTGTATGTTCACTAGTAAGCGTCAAAATGATCTTACGAGTGAACTAGTGGGCGTTTTGTGGCTTACATGTCAACTAGTAAGCCTCAAAATTACCTTACTAGTGAACTAGTGGGCGTTTTGTGGCTTACATGTCAACTAGTAAGCCTCAAAATGATCTTTCTAGTGAACTAGTGGGCACATTTATGGCCTTATATGTTCACTAGTAAGCGTCAAAATGATCTTACGAGTGAACTAGTGGGCGTTTCGCGGCTTACATATTCACTAGTAAGCGTCAAAATGACCTTACTAGTGAACTAGTGAGCGTTTTGTGGCTTACATGTTCCCCAATAAGCGTCAAAATGATCTTACTAGTGAACCAGTGGGCACATTTATGGCCTTACATGTTCACTAGTAAGTGTCAAAATGACCTTACTTGTGAACTAGTGAGCGTTTTGCGGCTTACATGTTCACTATTAAGCCTCAAAATTATCTTACTAGTGAACAAGTGGGCGTTTTGTGACTTACATGTCAACTCGTAAGCCTCAAAATGATGTTACTAGTGAACTAATGGGCACATTTATGGACTTATATGTTCACTAGTAAGCGTCAAAATGATCTTACTAGTGAACTAGTGGGCGTTCTGTGGCTTACATGTCAAATAGTAAGCGTCAAAATGATCTTACTAGTGAACTAGTGAGCGTTTTGTGGCTTACATGTTCACTAGTAAGCGTCAAAATGATCTTACTAGTGAACTAGTGGGTGTTTTGTGGCTTACATGTTCACTAGTAAGCGTCAAAATGATCATACTAGTGAACTAGTGGGCGTTTTGTGGCTTACATGTCAACTAGTAAACGTCAAAATGATCTTACTAGTGAACTAGTGGGCACATTTATGGCCTTATATGTTCACTAGTAAGCGTCAAAATGATCTTACGAGTGAACTAGTGGGCGTTTTGTGGCTTACATGTCAACTAGTAAGCCTCAAAATGATCTTACTAGTGGGCACATTTATGGCCTTACATGTTAACTAGTAAGCGTCAAAATGACCTTACTAGTGAACTAGTGAGCGTTTTGTGGCTTACATGTTCACTAGTAAGCGTCAAAATGATCTTACTAGTGAACTAGTGGGCACATTTATGGCCTTACATGTTCACCAGTAAGCGTCAAAATGATCTTACGAGTGAACTAGTGGGCGTTTCGCGGCTTACATGTCAACTAGTAAGCGTCAAAATGATCTTACTAGTGAACTAGTGGGCGTTTTGTGGCTTACATGTTCACTAGTAAGCGTCAAAATGACCTTACTAGTGAACTAGTGAGCGTTTTGTGGCTTACATGTTCACTAGTAAGCGTCAAAATGATCTTACTAGTGAACTTGTGGGCGTTTTGTGGCTTACATGTCAACTAGTAAACGTCAAAATGATCTTACTAGTGGGCACATTTATGGCCTTACATGTTAACTAGTAAGCGTCAAAATGATCTTACTAGTGGGCACATTTATGGCCTTGTATGTTCACTAGTAAGCGTCAAAATGATCTTACGAGTGAACTAGTGGGCGTTTTGTGGCTTACATGTCAACTAGTAAACGTCAAAATGATCTTACTAGTGAACTAGTGGGCACATTTATGGCCTTATATGTTCACTAGTAAGCCTCAAAATGCTCTTACTAGTGAACTAGTGGGCGTTTTGTGGCTTACAATGCAACTAGTAAGCCTCAAAATGATTTTACTAGTGAACTAGTGGGCGTTTTGTGGCTTACATTTTCACTAGTAAGCCTCAAAATGATATTACTTGTGAACTAGTGGGCGTTTTTTGGCTTACATGTTCACTAGTAAGCCTCAAAATGATCTTAGTAGTGGGCACATTTATGGCCTTATATGTTCACTAGTAAGCGTCAAAATGACCTTACTTGTGAACTAGTGGGCGTTTTGTGGCTTACATGTTCACTAGTAAGCGTCAAAATGATCTTACTAGTGAACTCGTGAGCGTTTTGTGGCTTACATGTTCACTAGTAAGCGTCAAAATGATCTTACTAGTGAACTAGTGGGTGTTTTGTGGCTTACATGTCAACTAGTAAACGTCAAAATGATCTTACTAGTGAACTAGTGGGCACATTTATGGCCTTATATGTTCAGTAGTAAGCGTCAAAATGATCTTACGAGTGAACTAGTGGGCGTTTTGTGGCTTACAGGTTCACTAGTAAGCGTCAAAATGACCTTACTAGTGAACTAGTGAGCGTTTTGTGGCTTACATGTTCACTAGTAAGCGTCAAAATGATCTTACTAGTGAACTAGTGGGCGTTTTGTGGCTTACATGTTCACTAGTAAGCCTCAAAATGATGTTACTAGTGGGCACATTTATGGCCTTATATGTTAACTAGTAAGCGTCAAAATGATCTTACTAGTGGGCACATTTATGGCCTTGTATGTTCACTAGTAAGCGTCAAAATGATCTTACGAGTGAACTAGTGGGCGTTTTGTGGCTTACATGTCAACTAGTAAGCCTCAAAATGATCTTACTAGTGGGCACATTTATGGCCTTACATGTTAACTAGTAAGCGTCAAAATGATCTTACGAGTGAACTAGTGGGCGTTTTGTGGCTTACATGTTCACTAATAAGCGTCAAAATTACCTTACTAGTGAACTAGTGGGCGTTTCGCGGCTTACATGTCAACTAGTAAGCCTCAAAATTATCTTACTAGTGAACTAGTGGGCGTTTTGTGGCTTACATATTCACTAGTAAGCGTCAAAATGACCTTACTAGTGAACTAGTGAGCGTTTTGTGGCTTACATGTTCCCTAATAAGCGTCAAAATGATCTTACTAGTGAACTAGTGGGCACATTTATGGCCTTACATGTTCACTAGTAAGTGTCAAAATGACCTTACTTGTGAACTAGTGAGCGTTTTGCGGCTTACATGTTCACTAGTAAGCCTCAAAATTATCTTACTAGTGAACAAGTGGGCGTTTTGTGGCTTACATGTCAACTAGTAAGCCTCAAAATGATGTTACTAGTGAACTAATGGGCACATTTATGGCCTTATATGTTCACTAGTAAGCGTCAAAATGATCTTACTAGTGAACTAGTGGGCGTTCTGTGGCTTACATGTCAAATAGTAAGCCTCAAAATGATCTTACTAGTGAACTAGTGGGCACATTTATGGCCTTACATGTTCACTAGTAAGTGTCAAAATGACCTTACTTGTGAACTAGTGAGCGTTTTGCGGCTTACATGTTCACTAGTAAGCCTCAAAATTATCTTACTAGTGAACAAGTGGGCGTTTTGTGGCTTACATGTCAACTAGTAAGCCTCAAAATGATGTTACTAGTGAACTAATGGGCACATTTATGGCCTTATATGTTCACTAGTAAGCGTCAAAATGATCTTACTAGTGAACTAGTGGGCGTTCTGTGGCTTACATGTCAAATAGTAAGCCTCAAAATGACCTTACTTGTGAACTAATGAGCGTTTTGTGGCTTACATGTTCACTAGTAAGCGTCAAAATGATCTTACTAGTGAACTAGTGAGCGTTTTGTGGCTTACATGTTCACTAGTAAGCATCAAAATGATCTTACTAGTGAACTAGTGGGTGTTTTGTGGCTTACATGTTCACTAGTAAGCGTCAAAATGATCATACTAGTGAACTAGTGGGCGTTTTGTGGCTTACATGTCAACTAGTAAACGTCAAAATGATCTTACTAGTGAACTAAGGGGCACATTTATGGCCTTATATGTTCACTAGTAAGCGTCAAAATGATCTTACGAGTGAACTAGTGGGCGTTTTGTGGCTTACATGTCAACTAGTAAGCCTCAAAATGATCTTACTAGTGGGCACATTTATGGCCTTATATGTTCACTAGTAAGCGTCAAAATGACCTTACTTGTGAACTAGTGGGCGTTTTGTGGCTTACATGTTCACTAGTAAGCGTCAAAATGATCTTACTAGTGAACTCGTGAGCGTTTTGTGGCTTACATGTTCACTAGTAAGCGTCAAAATGATCTTACTAGTGAACTAGTGGGTGTTTTGTGGCTTACATGTCAACTAGTAAACGTCAAAATGATCTTACTAGTGAACTAGTGGGCACATTTATGGCCTTATATGTTCAGTAGTAAGCGTCAAAATGATCTTACGAGTGAACTAGTGGGCGTTTTGTGGCTTACAGGTTCACTAGTAAGCGTCAAAATGACCTTACTAGTGAACTAGTGAGCGTTTTGTGGCTTACATGTTCACTAGTAAGCGTCAAAATGATCTTACTAGTGAACTAGTGGGCGTTTTGTGGCTTACATGTTCACTAGTAAGCCTCAAAATGATGTTACTAGTGAATTAGTGAGTGTTTTGTGGCTTACATGTCAACTAGTAAACGTCAAAATGATCTTACTAGTGGGCACATTTATGGCCTTATATGTTAACTAGTAAGCGTCAAAATGATCTTACTAGTGGGCACATTTATGGCCTTGTATGTTCACTAGTAAGCGTCAAAATGATCTTACGAGTGAACTAGTGGGCGTTTTGTGGCTTACATGTCAACTAGTAAGCCTCAAAATGATCTTACTAGTGGGCACATTTATGGCCTTACATGTTAACTAGTAAGCGTCAAAATGATCTTACGAGTGAACTAGTGGGCGTTTTGTGGCTTACATGTTCACTAATAAGCGTCAAAATTACCTTACTAGTGAACTAGTGGGCGTTTCGCGGCTTACATGTCAACTAGTAAGCCTCAAAATTATCTTACTAGTGAACTAGTGGGCGTTTTGTGGCTTACATATTCACTAGTAAGCGTCAAAATGACCTTACTAGTGAACTAGTGAGCGTTTTGTGGCTTACATGTTCCCTAATAAGCGTCAAAATGATCTTACTAGTGAACTAGTGGGCACATTTATGGCCTTACATGTTCACTAGTAAGTGTCAAAATGACCTTACTTGTGAACTAGTGAGCGTTTTGCGGCTTACATGTTCACTAGTAAGCCTCAAAATTATCTTACTAGTGAACAAGTGGGCGTTTTGTGGCTTACATGTCAACTAGTAAGCCTCAAAATGATGTTACTAGTGAACTAATGGGCACATTTATGGCCTTATATGTTCACTAGTAAGCGTCAAAATGATCTTACTAGTGAACTAGTGGGCGTTCTGTGGCTTACATGTCAAATAGTAAGCCTCAAAATGATCTTACTAGTGAACTAGTGGGCACATTTATGGCCTTACATGTTCACTAGTAAGTGTCAAAATGACCTTACTTGTGAACTAGTGAGCGTTTTGCGGCTTACATGTTCACTAGTAAGCCTCAAAATTATCTTACTAGTGAACAAGTGGGCGTTTTGTGGCTTACATGTCAACTAGTAAGCCTCAAAATGATGTTACTAGTGAACTAATGGGCACATTTATGGCCTTATATGTTCACTAGTAAGCGTCAAAATGATCTTACTAGTGAACTAGTGGGCGTTCTGTGGCTTACATGTCAAATAGTAAGCCTCAAAATGACCTTACTTGTGAACTAGTGAGCGTTTTGTGGCTTACATGTTCACTAGTAAGCGTCAAAATGATCTTACTAGTGAACTAGTGAGCGTTTTGTGGCTTACATGTTCACTAGTAAGCATCAAAATGATCTTACTAGTGAACTAGTGGGTGTTTTGTGGCTTACATGTTCACTAGTAAGCGTCAAAATGATCATACTAGTGAACTAGTGGGCGTTTTGTGGCTTACATGTCAACTAGTAAACGTCAAAATGATCTTACTAGTGAACTAGTGGGCACATTTATGGCCTTATATGTTCACTAGTAAGCGTCAAAATGATCTTACGAGTGAACTAGTGGGCGTTTTGTGTCTTACATGTCAACTAGTAAGCCTCAAAATGATCTTACTAGTGGGCACATTTATGGCCTTACATGTTAACTAGTAAGCGTCAAAATGACCTTACTAGTGAACTAGTGAGCGTTTTGTGGCTTACATGTTAACTAGTAAGCGTCAAAATGATCTTACTAGTGGGCACATTTATGGCCTTGTATGTTCACTAGTAAGCGTCAAAATGATCTTACGAGTGAACTAGTGGGCGTTTTGTGGCTTACATGTCAACTAGTAAGCCTCAAAATGATCTTACTAGTGGGCACATTTATGGCCTTACATGTTAACTAGTAAGCGTCAAAATGATCTTACGAGTGAACTAGTGGGCGTTTTGTGGCTTACATGTTCACTAATAAGCGTCAAAATTACCTTACTAGTGAACTAGTGGGCGTTTTGTGGCTTACATGTCAACTAGTAAGCCTCAAAATGATCTTTCTAGTGAACTAGTGGGCACATTTATGGCCTTATATGTTCACTAGTAAGCGTCAAAATGATCTTACGAGTGAACTAGTGGGCGTTTCGCGGCTTACATGTCAACTAGTAAGCCTCAAAATGATCTTACTAGTGAACTAGTGGGCGTTTTGTGGCTTACATATTCACTAGTAAGCGTCAAAATGACCTTACTAGTGAACTAGTGAGCGTTTTGTGGCTTACATGTTCCCTAATAAGCGTCAAAATGATCTTACTAGTGAACTAGTGGGCACATTTATGGCCTTACATGTTCACTAGTAAGTGTCAAAATGACCTTACTTGTGAACTAGTGAGCGTTTTGCGGCTTACATGTTCACTAGTAAGCCTCAAAATTATCTTACTAGTGAACAAGTGGGCGTTTTGTGGCTTACATGTCAACTAGTAAGCCTCAAAATGATGTTACTAGTGAACTAATGGGCACATTTATGGCCTTATATGTTCACTAGTAAGCGTCAAAATGATCTTACTAGTGAACTAGTGGGCGTTCTGTGGCTTACATGTCAAATAGTAAGCCTCAAAATGATCTTACTAGTGAACTAATGGGCATTTTGTGGCTTACATGTTCACTAGTAAGCCTCAAAATGATCTTACTAGTGAACTAGTGGGCGTTTTGTGGCTTATATGTTCACTAGTAAGCGTCAAAATGATCTTACGAGTGAACTAGTGGGCACATTTATGGCCTTATATGTTCACTAGTAAGCCTCAAAATGATCTTACTAGTGAACTAGTGGGCGTTTTGTGGCTTACAATGCAACTAGTAAGCCTCAAAATGATTTTACTAGTGAACTAGTGGGCGTTTTGTGGCTTACATGTTCACTAGTAAGCCTAAAAATGATCTTACTAGTGATCTAGTGAGCGTTTTGTGGCTTACATTTTCACTAGTAAGCCTCAAAATGATATTACTTGTGAACTAGTGGGCGTTTTTTGGCTTACATGTTTACTAGTAAGCGTCAAAATGATCTTACTAGTGAACTAGTGGGTGTTTTGTGGCTTACATGTCAACTAGTAAACGTCAAAATGATCTTACTAGTGAACTAGTGGGCGTTCTGTGGCTTACATGTCAAATAGTAAGCCTCAAAATGATCTTACTAGTGAACTAATGGGCATTTTGTGGCTTACATGTTCACTAGTAAGCCTCAAAATGATCTTACTAGTGAACTAGTGGGCGTTTTGTGGCTTATATGTTCACTAGTAAGCGTCAAAATGATCTTACGAGTGAACTAGTGGGCACATTTATGGCCTTATATGTTCACTAGTAAGCCTCAAAATGATCTTACTAGTGAACTAGTGGGCGTTTTGTGGCTTACAATGCAACTAGTAAGCCTCAAAATGATTTTACTAGTGAACTAGTGGGCGTTTTGTGGCTTACATGTTCACTAGTAAGCCTAAAAATGATCTTACTAGTGAACTAGTGAGCGTTTTGTGGCTTACATTTTCACTAGTAAGCCTCAAAATGATATTACTTGTGAACTAGTGGGCGTTTTTTGGCTTACATGTTTACTAGTAAGCGTCAAAATGATCTTACTAGTGAACTAGTGGGTGTTTTGTGGCTTACATGTCAACTAGTAAACGTCAAAATGATCTTACTAGTGAACTAGTGGGCACATTTATGGCCTTATATGTTCAGTAGTAAGCGTCAAAATGATCCTACGAGTGAACTAGTGGGCGTTTTGTGGCTTACAGGTTCACTAGTAAGCGTCAAAATGATCTTACTAGTGAACTCGTGAGCGTTTTGTGGCTTACATGTTCACTAGTAAGCGTCAAAATGATCTTACTAGTGAACTAGTGGGTGTTTTGTGGCTTACATGTCAACTAGTAAACGTCAAAATGATCTTACTAGTGAACTAGTGGGCACATTTATGGCCTTATATGTTCAGTAGTAAGCGTCAAAATGATCTTACGAGTGAACTAGTGGGCGTTTTGTGGCTTACAGGTTCACTAGTAAGCGTCAAAATGACCTTACTAGTGAACTAGTGAGCGTTTTGTGGCTTACATGTTCACTAGTAAGCGTCAAAATGATCTTACTAGTGAACTAGTGGGCGTTTTGTGGCTTACATGTTCACTAGTAAGCCTCAAAATGATGTTACTAGTGAATTAGTGAGTGTTTTGTGGCTTACATGTCAACTAGTAAACGTCAAAATGATCTTACTAGTGGGCACATTTATGGCCTTACATGTTAACTAGTAAGCGTCAAAATGATCTTACTAGTGGGCACATTTATGGCCTTGTATGTTCACTAGTAAGCGTCAAAATGATCTTACGAGTGAACTAGTGGGCGTTTTGTGGCTAACATGTCAACTAGTAAGCCTCAAAATGATCTTACTAGTGGGCACATTTATGGCCTTACATGTTAACTAGTAAGCGTCAAAATGATCTTACGAGTGAACTAGTGGGCGTTTTGTGGCTTACATGTTCACTAATAAGCGTCAAAATTACCTTACTAGTGAACTAGTGGGCGTTTTGTGGCTTACATGTCAACTAGTAAGCCTCAAAATGATCTTTCTAGTGAACTAGTGGGCACATTTATGGCCTTATATGTTCACTAGTAAGCGTCAAAATGATCTTACGAGTGAACTAGTGGGCGTTTCGCGGCTTACATGTCAACTAGTAAGCCTCAAAATTATCTTACTAGTGAACTAGTCGGCGTTTTGTGGCTTACATATTCACTAGTAAGCGTCAAAATGACCTTACTAGTGAACTAGTGAGCGTTTTGTGGCTTACATGTTCCCTAATAAGCGTCAAAATGATCTTACTAGTGAACTAGTGGGCACATTTATGGCCTTACATGTTCACTAGTAAGTGTCAAAATGACCTTACTTGTGAACTAGTGAGCGTTTTGCGGCTTACATGTTCACTAGTAAGCCTCAAAATGATCTTCGTCGTGGGCACATTTATGGCCTTATATGTTCACTAGTAAGCGTCAAAATGACCTTACTTGTGAACTAGTGGGCGTTTTGTGGCTTACATGTTCACTAGTAAGCGTCAAAATGATCTTACTAGTGAACTCGTGAGCGTTTTGTGGCTTACATGTTCACTAGTAAGCGTCAAAATGATCTTACTAGTGAACTAGCGGGTGTTTTGTGGCTTACATGTCAACTAGTAAACGTCAAAATGATCTTACTAGTGAACTAGTGGGCACATTTATGGCCTTATATGTTCAGTAGTAAGCGTCAAAATGATCTTACGAGTGAACTAGTGGGCGTTTTGTGGCTTACAGGTTCACTAGTAAGCGTCAAAATGACCTTACTAGTGAACTAGTGAGCGTTTTGTGGCTTACATGTTCACTAGTAAGCGTCAAAATGATCTTACTAGTGAACTAGTGGGCGTTTTGTGGCTTACATGTTCACTAGTAAGCCTCAAAATGATGTTACTAGTGAATTAGTGAGTGTTTTGTGGCTTACATGTCAACTAGTAAACGTCAAAATGATCTTACTAGTGGGCACATTTATGGCCTTACATGTCATCTAGTAAGCCTCAAAATGATCTTACTAGTGGGCACATTTATGGCCTTACATGTTAACTAGTAAGCGTCAAAATGATCTTATGAGTGAACTAGTGGGCGTTTTGTGGCTTACATGTTCACTAATAAGCGTCAAAATTACCTTACTAGTGAACTAGTGGGCGTTTTGTGGCTTACATGTCAACTAGTAAGCCTCAAAATGATCTTTCTAGTGAACTAGTGGGCACATTTATGGCCTTATATGTTCACTAGTAAGCGTCAAAATGATCTTACGAGTGAACTAGTGGGCGTTTTGCGGCTTACATGTCAACTAGTAAGCCTCAAAATTATCTTACTAGTGAACTAGTGGGCGTTTTGTGGCTTACATATTCACTAGTAAGCGTCAAAATGACCTTACTAGTGAACTAGTGAGCGTTTTGTGGCTTAGATGTTCCCTAATAGGCGTCGAAATGATCTTACTAGTGAACTAATGGGCACATTTATGGCCTTACATGTTCACTAGTAAGTGTCAAAATGACCTTACTTGTGAACTAGTGAGCGTTTTGCGGCTTACATGTTCACTAGTAAGCCTCAAAATTATCTTACTAGTGAACAAGTGGGCGTTTTGTGGCTTACATGTCAACTAGTAAGCCTCAAAATGATGTTACTAGTGAACTAATGGGCACATTTATGGCCTTATATGTTCACTAGTAAGCGTCAAAATGATCTTACTAGTGAACTAGTGGGCGTTCTGTGGCTTACATGTCAAATAGTAAGCCTCAAAATGATCTTACTAGTGGGCACATTTATGGCCTTACATGTTCACTAGTAAGTGTCAAAATGACCTTACTTGTGAACTAGTGAGCATTTTGCGGCTTACATGTTCACTAGTAAGCGTCAAAATGATCTTACTAGTGAACTAGTGGGCACATTTATGGCCTTACATGTTAACCAGTAAGCGTCAAAATGATCTTACGAGTGAACTAGTGGGCGTTTCGCGGCTTACATGTCAACTAGTAAGCCTCAAAATTATCTTACTAGTGAACTAGTGGGCGTTTTGTGGCTTACATGTTCACTAGTAAGCGTCAAAATGACCTTACTAGTGAACTAGTGAGCGTTTTGTGGCTTACATGTTCACTAGTAAGCGTCAAAATGATCTTACTAGTGAACTTGTGGGCGTTTTGTGGCTTACATGTCAACTAGTAAACGTCAAAATGATCTTACTAGTGGGCACATTTATGGCCTTACATGTTAACTAGTAAGCGTCAAAATGATCTTACTAGTGGGCACATTTATGGCCTTGTATGTTCACTAGTAAGCGTCAAAATGATCTTACGAGTGAACTAGTGGGCGTTTTGTGGCTTACATGTCAACTAGTAAGCCTCAAAATTACCTTACTAGTGAACTAGTGGGCGTTTTGTGGCTTACATGTCAACTAGTAAGCCTCAAAATGATCTTTCTAGTGAACTAGTGGGCACATTTATGGCCTTATATGTTCACTAGTAAGCGTCAAAATGATCTTACGAGTGAACTAGTGGGCGTTTCGCGGCTTACATATTCACTAGTAAGCGTCAAAATGACCTTACTAGTGAACTAGTGAGCGTTTTGTGGCTTACATGTTCCCCAATAAGCGTCAAAATGATCTTACTAGTGAACTAGTGGGCACATTTATGGCCTTACATGTTCACTAGTAAGTGTCAAAATGACCTTACTTGTGAACTAGTGAGCGTTTTGCGGCTTACATGTTCACTATTAAGCCTCAAAATTATCTTACTAGTGAACAAGTGGGCGTTTTGTGACTTACATGTCAACTCGTAAGCCTCAAAATGATGTTACTAGTGAACTAATGGGCACATTTATGGACTTATATGTTCACTAGTAAGCGTCAAAATGATCTTACTAGTGAACTAGTGGGCGTTCTGTGGCTTACATGTCAAATAGTAAGCGTCAAAATGATCTTACTAGTGAACTAGTGAGCGTTTTGTGGCTTACATGTTCACTAGTAAGCGTCAAAATGATCTTACTAGTGAACTAGTGGGTGTTTTGTGGCTTACATGTTCACTAGTAAGCGTCAAAATGATCATACTAGTGAACTAGTGGGCGTTTTGTGGCTTACATGTCAACTAGTAAACGTCAAAATGATCTTACTAGTGAACTAGTGGGCACATTTATGGCCTTATATGTTCACTAGTAAGCGTCAAAATGATCTTACGAGTGAACTAGTGGGCGTTTTGTGGCTTACATGTCAACTAGTAAGCCTCAAAATGATCTTACTAGTGGGCACATTTATGGCCTTACATGTTAACTAGTAAGCGTCAAAATGACCTTACTAGTGAACTAGTGAGCGTTTTGTGGCTTACATGTTCACTAGTAAGCGTCAAAATGATCTTACTAGTGAACTAGTGGGCACATTTATGGCCTTACATGTTCACCAGTAAGCGTCAAAATGATCTTACGAGTGAACTAGTGGGCGTTTCGCGGCTTACATGTCAACTAGTAAGCGTCAAAATGATCTTACTAGTGAACTAGTGGGCGTTTTGTGGCTTACATGTTCACTAGTAAGCGTCAAAATGACCTTACTAGTGAACTAGTGAGCGTTTTGTGGCTTACATGTTCACTAGTAAGCGTCAAAATGATCTTACTAGTGAACTTGTGGGCGTTTTGTGGCTTACATGTCAACTAGTAAACGTCAAAATGATCTTACTAGTGGGCACATTTATGGCCTTACATGTTAACTAGTAAGCGTCAAAATGATCTTACTAGTGGGCACATTTATGGCCTTGTATGTTCACTAGTAAGCGTCAAAATGATCTTACGAGTGAACTAGTGGGCGTTTTGTGGCTTACATGTCAACTAGTAAACGTCAAAATGATCTTACTAGTGAACTAGTGGGCACATTTATGGCCTTATATGTTCACTAGTAAGCGTCAAAATGATCTTACGAGTGAACTAGTGGGCGTGTTGTGGCTTACATGTCAACTAGTAAGACTCAAAATGATCTTACTAGTGGGCACATTTATGGCCTTACATGTTAACTAGTAAGCGTCAAAATGACCTTACTAGTGAACTAGTGAGCGTTTTGTGGCTTACATGTTCACTAGTAAGCGTCAAAATGATCTTACTAGTGAACTAGTGGGCACATTTATGGCCTTACATGTTCACCAGTAAGCGTCAAAATGATCTTACGAGTGAACTAGTGGGCGTTTCGCGGCTTACATGTCAACTAGTAAGCGTCAAAATGATCTTACTAGTGAACTAGTGGGCGTTTTGTGGCTTACATGTTCACTAGTAAGCGTCAAAATGACCTTACTAGTGAACTAGTGAGCGTTTTGTGGCTTACATGTTCACTAGTAAGCGTCAAAATGATCTTACTAGTGAACTTGTGGGCGTTTTGTGGCTTACATGTCAACTAGTAAACGTCAAAATGATCTTACTAGTGGGCACATTTATGGCCTTACATGTTAACTAGTAAGCGTCAAAATGATCTTACTAGTGGGCACATTTATGGCCTTGTATGTTCACTAGTAAGCCTCAAAATGATCTTACTAGTGAACTAGTGGGCACATTTATGGCCTTACATGTTCACTAGTAAGTGTCAAAATGACCTTACTTGTGAACTAGTGAGCGTTTTGTGGCTTACATGTTCACTAGTAAGCGTCAAAATGATCTTACTAGTGAACTAGTGAGCGTTTTGTGGCTTACATGTTCACTAGTAAGCGTCAAAATGATCTTACTAGTGAACTAGTGGGTGTTTTGTGGCTTACATGTTTACTAGTAAGCGTCAAAATGACCTTACTAGTGAACTAGTGAGCGTTTTGTGGCTTACATGTTCACTAGTAAGCGTCAAAATGATCTTACTAGTGAACTTGTGGGCGTTTTGTGGCTTACATGTCAACTAGTAAACGTCAAAATGTTCTTACTAGTGGGCACATTTATGGCCTTACATGTTAACTAGTAAGCGTCAAAATGATCTTACTAGTGGGCACATTTATGGCCTTGTATGTTCACTAGTAAGCGTCAAAATGATCTTACGAGTGAACTAGTGGGCGTTTTGTGGCTTACATGTCAACTAGTAAGCCTCAAAATGATCTTACTAGTGGGCACATTTATGGCCTTACATGTCAAATAGTAAGCCTCAAAATGATCTTACTAGTGAACTAGTGGGCACATTTATGGCCTTACATGTTCACTAGTAAGTGTCAAAATGACCTTACTTGTGAACTAGTGAGCGTTTTGTGGCTTACATGTTCACTAGTAAGCGTCAAAATGATCTTACTAGTGAACTAGTGAGCGTTTTGTGGCTTACATGTTCACTAGTAAGCGTCAAAATGATCTTACTAGTGAACTAGTGGGTGTTTTGTGGCTTACATGTTTACTAGTAAGCGTCAAAATGACCTTACTAGTGAACTAGTGAGCGTTTTGTGGCTTACATGTTCACTAGTAAGCGTCAAAATGATCTTACTTGTGAACTAGTGGGCACATTTATGGCCTTACATGTTCACCAGTAAGCGTCAAAATGATCTTACGAGTGAACTAGTGGGCGTTTCGCGGCTTACATGTCAACTAGTAAGCCTCAAAATCATCTTACTAGTGAACTAGTGGGCGTTTTGTGGCTTACATGTTCACTAGTAAGCGTCAAAATGACCTTACTAGTGAACTAGTGAGCGTTTTGTGGCTTACATGTTCACTAGTAAGCGTCAAAATGATCTTACTAGTGAACTTGTGGGCGTTTTGTGGCTTACATGTCAACTAGTAAACGTCAAAATGTTCTTACTAGTGGGCACATTTATGGCCTTACATGTTAACTAGTAAGCGTCAAAATGATCTTACTAGTGGGCACATTTATGGCCTTGTATGTTCACTAGTAAGCGTCAAAATGATCTTACGAGTGAACTAGTGGGCGTTTTGTGGCTTACATGTCAACTAGTAAGCCTCAAAATGATCTTACTAGTGGGCACATTTATGGCCTTACATGTTAACTAGTAAGCGTCAAAATGATCTTACGAGTGAACTAGTGGGCGTTTTGTGGCTTACATGTTCACTGATACGCATCAAAATTACCTTACTAGTGAACTAGTGGGCGTTTTGTGGCTTACATGTCAACTAGTAAGCCTCAAAATGATCTTTCTAGTGAACTAGTGGGCACATTTATGGCCTTACATGTTCACTAGTAAGTGTCAAAATGACCTTACTTGTGAACTAGTGAGCGTTTTGCGGCTTACATGTTCACTAGTAAGCCTCAAAATTATCTTACTAGTGAACAAGTGGGCGTTTTGTGGCTTACATGTCAACTCGTAAGCCTCAAAATGATGTTACTAGTGAACTAATGGGCACATTTATGGCCTTATATGTTCACTAGTAAGCGTCAAAATGATCTTACTAGTGAACTAGTGGGCGTTCTGTGGCTTACATGTCAAATAGTAAGCCTCAAAATGATCTTACTAGTGAACTAGTGGGCACATTTATGGCCTTACATGTTCACTAGTAAGTGTCAAAATGACCTTACTTGTGAACTAGTGAGCGTTTTGTGGCTTACATGTTCACTAGTAAGCGTCAAAATGATCTTACTAGTGAACTAGTGAGCGTTTTGTGGCTTACATGTTCACTAGTAAGCGTCAAAATGATCTTACTAGTGAACTAGTGGGTGTTTTGTGGCTTACATGTTTACTAGTAAGCCTCAAAATGATCTTACTAGTGAACTAGTGGGCACATTTATGGCCTTACATGTTCACTAGTAAGCGTCAAAATGACCTTACGAGTGAACTAGTGGTTGTTTTGCGGCTTACATGTCAACTAGTAAGCCTCAAAATGATCTTACTTGTGAACTAGTGAGAGTTTTGTGGCTTACATGTTCACTAGTAAGCGTCAAAATGATCTTACTAGTGAACTAGTGGGCGTTTTGTGGCTTACATGTTTACTAGTAAGCCTCAAAATGATCTTACTAGTGAACTAGTGGGCACATTTATGGCCTTACATGTTCACTAGTAAGCGTCAAAATGACCTTACGAGTGAACTAATGGTTGTTTTGCGGCTTACATGTTCACTAGTAAGCCTCAAAATGATCTTACTAGTGAACTAGTGGGCGTTTTGTGGCTTACATGTTAACTAGTAAGCCTCAAAAAGATCTTACTAGTGAACTAGTGGGCACATTTATGGCCTTACATGTTTACTAGTAAGCGTCAAAATGACCTTACGAGTGAACTAGTGGGCGTTTTGCGGCTTACATGTCAACTAGTAAGCCTCAAAATGATCTTACTTGTGAACTAGTGAGCGTTTTGTGGCTTACATGTTCACTAGTAAGCGTCAAAATGACCTTACTAGTGAACTAGTGAGCGTTTTGTGGCTGACATGTTCGCTAGTAAGCGTCAAAATGACCTTACGAGTGAACTAGTGGTTGTTTTGCGGCTTACATGTCAACTAGTAAGCCTCAAAATGATCTTACTTGTGAACTAGTGAGAGTTTTGTGGCTTACATGTTCACTAGTAAGCGTCAAAATGATCTTACTAGTGAACTAGTGGGCGTTTTGTGGCTTACATGTTTACTAGTAAGCCTCAAAATGATCTTACTAGTGAACTAGTGGGCACATTTATGGCCTTACATGTTCACTAGTAAGCGTCAAAATGACCTTACGAGTGAACTAATGGTTGTTTTGCGGCTTACATGTTCACTAGCAAGCCTCAAAATGATCTTACTAGTGAACTAGTGGGCGTTTTGTGGCTTACATGTTAACTAGTAAGCCTCAAAAAGATCTTACTAGTGAACTAGTTCTGCACATTTATGGCCTTACATGTTTACTAGTAAGCGTCAAAATGACCTTACGAGTGAACTAGTGGGCGTTTTGCGGCTTACATGTCAACTAGTAAGCCTCAAAATGATCTTACTTGTGAACTAGTGAGCGTTTTGTGGCTTACATGTTCACTAGTAAGCGTCAAAATGACCTTACTAGTGAACTAGTGAGCGTTTTGTGGCTGACATGTTCACTAGTAAGCGTCAAAATGACCTTACTAGTGAACTAGTGAGCGTTTTGTGGCTGACATGTTCACTAGTAAGCGTCGAAATGATCTTACTAGTGAACTAGTGGGCGTTTTGTGGCTTACATGTTAACTAGTAAGCCTCAAAAAGATCTTACTAGTGAACTAGTGGGCACATTTATGGCCTTACATGTTTACTAGTAAGGGTCAAAATGACCTTACTAGTGGACTAGTGAGCGTTTTGTGGCTTACATGTTCACTAGTAAGCGTCAAAATGACCTTACTAGTGAACTAGTGAGCGTTTTGTGGCTTACATATTCACTAGTAAGCGTCAAAATGATCTTACTAGTGAACTAGTGGGCGTTTTGTGGCTTACATGTTCACGAGTAAGCCTCAAAATGATCTTACTAGTGAACTAGTGGGCGTTTTGTGGCTTACATGTTCACTAGTAAGCGTCGAAATGATCTTACTAGTGAACTAGTGGCCGTTTTGTTGCTTACATGTCAACTAGTAAGCCTCAAAATGATCTTACGAGTGAACTAGTGGGCACATTTATGGCCTTACATGTTTACTAGTAAGCGTCAAAATGACTTTACGAGTGAACTAGTGAGCGTTTTGTGGCTTACATGTTCACTAGTAAGCCTCAAAATGATCTTACTAGTGAACTAGTGGGCGTTTTGTGGCTTACATGTTCACTAGTAAGCCTCAAAATGATCTTACTAGTGAACTAGTGGGCACATTTATGGCCTTACATGTTCACTAGTAAGCGTCAAAATGATTTTACGAGTGAACTAGTGGGCGTTTTGCGGCTTACATGTCAACTAGTAAGCCTCAAAATGATCTTACTAGTGAACTAATGGGCGTTTTGTGGCTTACATGTTCACTAGTAAGCCTCAAAATTATCTTACTAGTGAACTAGTGGGCACATTTATGGCCTTACATGTTGACTAGTAAGCGTCAAAATGACTTTACGAGTGAACTAGTGAGCGTTTTGTGGCTTACATGTTCACTAGTAAGCCTCAAAATGATCTTACTAGTGAACTAGTGGGCGTTTTGTGGCTTACATGTTCACTAGTAAGCCTCAAAATGATCTTACTAGTGAACTAGTGGGCACATTTATGGCCTTACATGTTCACTAGTAAGCGTCAAAATGATTTTACGAGTGAACTAGTGGGCGTTTTGCGTCTTACATGTCAACTAGTATGCCTCAAAATGATCTTACTAGTGAACTAGTGGGCTTTTTGTGGCTTACATGTTCACTAGTAAGCCTCAAAATGACTTACTAGTGCCTGACATGTTCACTAGTAAGTGTCAAAATGACCTTACTAGTGAACTAGTGAGCGTTTTGTGGCTGACATGTTCACTAGTAAGCGTCAAAATGAGTAAGTGTCAAAATGACCTTACTAGTGAACTAGTGAGCGTTTTGTGGCTGACATGTCAACTAGTAAGCCTCAAAATGACCTTACGAGTGAACTAGTGGGCGTTTTGTGGCTTACATGTTCACTAGTAAGCGTCAAAATGACCTTACTAGTGAACTAGTGAAAGTTTTGTGTCTTACATGTTCACTAGTAAGCCTCAAAATGATCTTACTAGTGAACTAGTGGGCGTTTTGTTGCTTACATGTCAACTAGTAAGCCTCAAAATGATCTTACTAGTGAACTAGTGGGCACATTTATGGCCTTACATGTCAACTAGTAAGCCTCAAAATGACCTTACGTGTGAACTAGTGGGCGTTTTGTGGCTTACATGTTCACTAGTAAGGGTCAAAATGACCTTACTAGTGGACTAGTGAGCGTTTTGTGGCTTACATGTTCACTAGTAAGCGTCAAAATGACCTTACTAGTGAACTAGTGAGCGTTTTGTGGCTGACATGTTCACTAGTAAGCGTCGAAATGATCTTACTAGTGAACTAGTGGGCGTTTTGTGGCTTACATGTTAACTAGTAAGCCTCAAAAAGATCTTACTAGTGAACTAGTGGGCACATTTATGGCCTTACATGTTTACTAGTAAGGGTCAAAATGACCTTACTAGTGGACTAGTGAGCGTTTTGTGGCTTACATGTTCACTAGTAAGCGTCAAAATGACCTTACTAGTGAACTAGTGAGCGTTTTGTGGCTTACATATTCACTAGTAAGCGTCAAAATGATCTTACTAGTGAACTAGTGGGCGTTTTGTGGCTTACATGTTCACGAGTAAGCCTCAAAATGATCTTACTAGTGAACTAGTGGGCGTTTTGTGGCTTACATGTTAACTAGTAAGCCTCAAAAAGATCTTACTACTTAACTAGTGGGCACATTTATGGCCTTACATGTTTACTAGTAAGCCTCAAAATGATCTTACTTGTGAACTAGTGAGCGCTTTGTGGCTTACATGTTCACTAGTAAGCGTCAAAATGACCTTACTAGTGAACTAGTGAGCGTTTTGTGGCTGACATGTTCACTAGTAAGCGTCAAAATGACCTTACTAGTGAACTAGTGAGCGTTTTGTGGCTGACATGTTCACTAGTAAGCGTCGAAATGATCTTACTAGTGAACTAGTGGGCGTTTTGTTGCTTACATGTCAACTAGTAAGCCTCAAAATGATCTTACGAGTGAACTAGTGGGCACATTTATGGCCTTACATGTTTACTAGTAAGCGTCAAAATGACTTTACGAGTGAACTAGTGAGCGTTTTGTGGCTTACATGTTCACTAGTAAGCCTCAAAATGATCTTACTAGTGAACTAGTGGGCGTTTTGTGGCTTACATGTTCACTAGTAAGCCTCAAAATGATCTTACTAGTGAACTAGTGGGCACATTTATGGCCTTACATGTTCACTAGTAAGCGTCAAAATGATTTTACGAGTGAACTAGTGGGCGTTTTGCGTCTTACATGTCAACTAGTATGCCTCAAAATGATCTTACTAGTGAACTAGTGGGCTTTTTGTGGCTTACATGTTCACTAGTAAGCCTCAAAATGATCTTACTAGTGAACTAGTGGGCGTTTTGTGGCTTACATGTTCACTAGTAAGCCTCAAAATTATCTTACTAGTGAACTAGTGGGCACATTTATGGCCTTACATGTTGACTAGTAAGCGTCAAAATGATCGTACTAGTGAACTAGTGGGTGTTTTGTGGCTTACATGTTCACTAGTAGGCGTCAAAATGACCTTACTAGTGAACTAGTGAGCGTTTTGTGGCTTACATGTTTCACTAGTAAGTGTCAAAATGACCTTAATTGTGAACTAGTGAGCGTTTTCTGGCTTACATGTTCACTAGTAAGCGACAAAATGACCTTACTAGTAAACTAGTGAGCGCTTTGTGGCTTACATGTTCACTAGTAAGCGTCAAAATTATCTTACTCGTGAACTAGTGGGCACATTGATGGCCTTACATGTTGACTAGTAAGCGTCAAAATGATCTTACTAGTGAACTAGTGGGCGTTTTGTGGCTTACATGTTCACTAATAAGCGTCAAAATGACCTTACTAGTGAACTGGTAAGCGTTTTGTGGCTTACATGTTCACTAGTAAGCATCAAAATGACCTTACTAGTGAACTAGTGAGCGTTTTGTGGCTTACATGTTCACTAGTAAGCGTCAAAATGACTTTACTAGTAAACTAGTGAGCGTTTTGTGGCTTACATGTTCACTAGTAAGCGTCAAAATGATCTTACTAGTGAACTAGTGGGCGTTTTGTGGCTTACATGTTTACTAGTAAGCCTCAAAATGATCTTACTAGTGAACTAGTGGGCACATTTATGGCCTTACATGTTCACTAGTAAGCGTCAAAATGACCTTACGAGTGAACTAGTGGTTGTTTTGCGGCTTACATGTCAACTAGTAAGCCTCAAAATGATCTTACTTGTGAACTAGTGAGAGTTTTGTGGCTTACATGTTCACTAGTAAGCGTCAAAATGATCTTACTAGTGAACTAGTGGGCGTTTTGTGGCTTACATGTTTACTAGTAAGCCTCAAAATGATCTTACTAGTGAACTAGTGGGCACATTTATGGCCTTACATGTTCACTAGTAAGCGTCAAAATGACCTTACGAGTGAACTAATGGTTGTTTTGCGGCTTACATGTTCACCAGTAAGCCTCAAAATGATCTTACTAGTGAACTAGTGGGCGTTTTGTGGCTTACATGTTAACTAGTAAGCCTCAAAAAGATCTTACTAGTGAACTAGTGGGCACATTTATGGCCTTACATGTTTACTAGTAAGCGTCAAAATGACCTTACGAGTGAACTAGTGGGCGTTTTGCGGCTTACATGTCAACTAGTAAGCCTCAAAATGATCTTACTTGTGAACTAGTGAGCGTTTTGTGGCTTACATGTTCACTAGTAAGCGTCAAAATGACCTTACTAGTGAACTAGTGAGCGTTTTGTGGCTGACATGTTCACTAGTAAGCGTCAAAATGACCTTACGAGTGAACTAGTGGTTGTTTTGCGGCTTACATGTCAACTAGTAAGCCTCAAAATGATCTTACTTGTGAACTAGTGAGAGTTTTGTGGCTTACATGTTCACTAGTAAGCGTCAAAATGATCTTACTAGTGAACTAGTGGGCGTTTTGTGGCTTACATGTTTACTAGTAAGCCTCAAAATGATCTTACTAGTGAACTAGTGGGCACATTTATGGCCTTACATGTTCACTAGTAAGCGTCAAAATGACCTTACGAGTGAACTAATGGTTGTTTTGCGGCTTACATGTTCACTAGCAAGCCTCAAAATGATCTTACTAGTGAACTAGTGGGCGTTTTGTGGCTTACATGTTAACTAGTAAGCCTCAAAAAGATCTTACTAGTGAACTAGTTCTGCACATTTATGGCCTTACATGTTTACTAGTAAGCGTCAAAATGACCTTACGAGTGAACTAGTGGGCGTTTTGCGGCTTACATGTCAACTAGTAAGCCTCAAAATGATCTTACTTGTGAACTAGTGAGCGTTTTGTGGCTTACATGTTCACTAGTAAGCGTCAAAATGACCTTACTAGTGAACTAGTGAGCGTTTTGTGGCTGACATGTTCACTAGTAAGCGTCAAAATGACCTTACTAGTGAACTAGTGAGCGTTTTGTGGCTGACATGTTCACTAGTAAGCGTCGAAATGATCTTACTAGTGAACTAGTGGGCGTTTTGTGGCTTACATGTTAACTAGTAAGCCTCAAAAAGATCTTACTAGTGAACTAGTGGGCACATTTATGGCCTTACATGTTTACTAGTAAGGGTCAAAATGACCTTACTAGTGGACTAGTGAGCGTTTTGTGGCTTACATGTTCACTAGTAAGCGTCAAAATGACCTTACTAGTGAACTAGTGAGCGTTTTGTGGCTTACATATTCACTAGTAAGCGTCAAAATGATCTTACTAGTGAACTAGTGGGCGTTTTGTGGCTTACATGTTCACGAGTAAGCCTCAAAATGATCTTACTAGTGAACTAGTGGGCGTTTTGTGGCTTACATGTTCACTAGTAAGCGTCGAAATGATCTTACTAGTGAACTAGTGGCCGTTTTGTTGCTTACATGTCAACTAGTAAGCCTCAAAATGATCTTACGAGTGAACTAGTGGGCACATTTATGGCCTTACATGTTTACTAGTAAGCGTCAAAATGACTTTACGAGTGAACTAGTGAGCGTTTTGTGGCTTACATGTTCACTAGTAAGCCTCAAAATGATCTTACTAGTGAACTAGTGGGCGTTTTGTGGCTTACATGTTCACTAGTAAGCCTCAAAATGATCTTACTAGTGAACTAGTGGGCACATTTATGGCCTTACATGTTCACTAGTAAGCGTCAAAATGATTTTACGAGTGAACTAGTGGGCGTTTTGCGGCTTACATGTTCACTAGTAAGCCTCAAAATGATCTTACTAGTGAACTAGTGGGCGTTTTGTGGCTTACATGTTCACTAGTAAGCCTCAAAATGATCTTACTAGTGAACTAGTGGGCACATTTATGGCCTTACATGTTCACTAGTAAGCGTCAAAATGATTTTACGAGTGAACTAGTGGGCGTTTTGCGTCTTACATGTCAACTAGTATGCCTCAAAATGATCTTACTAGTGAACTAGTGGGCTTTTTGTGGCTTACATGTTCACTAGTAAGCCTCAAAATGATCTTACTAGTGAACTAGTGGGCGTTTTGTGGCTTACATGTTCACTAGTAAGCCTCAAAATTATCTTACTAGTGAACTAGTGGGCACATTTATGGCCTTACATGTTGACTAGTAAGCGTCAAAATGATCGTACTAGTGAACTAGTGGGCGTTTTGTGGCTTACATGTTCACTAGTAGGCGTCAAAATGACCTTACTAGTGAACTAGTGAGCGTTTTGTGGCTTACATGTTTCACTAGTAAGTGTCAAAATGACCTTAATTGTGAACTAGTGAGCGTTTTCTGGCTTACATGTTCACTAGTAAGCGACAAAATGACCTTACTAGTAAACTAGTGAGCGCTTTGTGGCTTACATGTTCACTAGTAAGCGTCAAAATTATCTTACTCGTGAACTAGTGGGCACATTGATGGCCTTACATGTTGACTAGTAAGCGTCAAAATGATCTTACTAGTGAACTAGTGGGCGTTTTGTGGCTTACATGTTCACTAATAAGCGTCAAAATGACCTTACTAGTGAACTGGTAAGCGTTTTGTGGCTTACATGTTCACTAGTAAGCATCAAAATGACCTTACTAGTGAACTAGTGAGCGTTTTGTGGCTTACATGTTCACTAGTAAGCGTCAAAATGACTTTACTAGTAAACTAGTGAGCGTTTTGTGGCTTACATGTTCACTAGTAAGCGTCAAAATGATCTTACTAGTGAACTAGTGGGCGTTTTGTGGCTTACATGTTTACTAGTAAGCCTCAAAATGATCTTACTAGTGAACTAGTGGGCACATTTATGGCCTTACATGTTCACTAGTAAGCGTCAAAATGACCTTACGAGTGAACTAGTGGTTGTTTTGCGGCTTACATGTCAACTAGTAAGCCTCAAAATGATCTTACTTGTGAACTAGTGAGCGTTTTGTGGCTTACATGTTCACTAGTAAGCGTCAAAATGATCTTACTAGTGAACTAGTGGGCGTTTTGTGGCTTACATGTTTACTAGTAAGCCTCAAAATGATCTTACTAGTGAACTAGTGGGCACATTTATGGCCTTACATGTTCACTAGTAAGCGTCAAAATGACCTTACGAGTGAACTAATGGTTGTTTTGCGGCTTACATGTTCACTAGTAAGCCTCAAAATGATCTTACTAGTGAACTAGTGGGCGTTTTGTGGCTTACATGTTAACTAGTAAGCCTCAAAAAGATCTTACTAGTGAACTAGTGGGCACATTTATGGCCTTACATGTTTACTAGTAAGCGTCAAAATGACCTTACGAGTGAACTAGTGGGCGTTTTGCGGCTTACATGTCAACTAGTAAGCCTCAAAATGATCTTACTTGTGAACTAGTGAGCGTTTTGTGGCTTACATGTTCACTAGTAAGCGTCAAAATGACCTTACTAGTGAACTAGTGAGCGTTTTGTGGCTGACATGTTCACTAGTAAGCGTCAAAATGACCTTAATAGTGAACTAGTGAGCGTTTTGTGGCTGACATGTTCACTAGTAAGCGTCGAAATGATCTTACTAGTGAACTAGTGGGCGTTTTGTGGCTTACATGTTCACTAGTAAGCCTCAAAAAGATCTTACTAGTGAACTAGTGGGCACATTTATGGCCTTACATGTTTACTAGTAAGGGTCAAAATGACCTTACTAGTGGACTAGTGAGCGTTTTGTGGCTTACATGTTCACTAGTAAGCGTCAAAATGACCTTACTAGTGAACTAGTGAGCGTTTTGTGGCTTACATATTCACTAGTAAGCGTCAAAATGATCTTACTAGTGAACTAGTGGGCGTTTTGTGGCTTACATGTTCACGAGTAAGCCTCAAAATGATCTTACTAGTGAACTAGTGGGCGTTTTGTGGCTTACATGTTCACTAGTAAGTGTCAAAATGACCTTACTAGTGAACTAGTGGGCGTTTTGTGGCTTACATGTTCACGAGTAAGCGTCAAAATGACCTTACTAGTGAACTAGTGAGCGTTTTGTGGCTTACATGTTCACTAGTAAGCGTCAAAATGACCTTACTAGTGAACTAGTGGGCGTTTTGTTGCTTACATGTCAACTAGTAACCCTCAAAATGATCTTACGAGTGAACTAGTGGGCACATTTATGGCCTTACATGTTTACTAGTAAGCGTCAAAATGACTTTACGAGTGAACTAGTGAGCGTTTTGTGGCTTACATGTTCACTAGTAAGCCTCAAAATGATCTTACTAGTGAACTAGTGGGCGTTTTGTGGCTTACATGTTCACTAGTAAGCCTCAAAATGATCTTACTAGTGAACTAGTGGGCACATTTATGGCCTTACATGTTCACTAGTAAGCGTCAAAATGATTTTACGAGTGAACTAGTGGGCGTTTTGCGGCTTACATGTCAACTAGTAAGCCTCAAAATGATCTTACTAGTGAACTAGTGGGCTTTTTGTGGCTTACATGTTCACTAGTAAGCCTCAAAATGATCTTACTAGTGAACTAGTGGGCGTTTTGTGGCTTACATGTTCACTAGTAAGCCTCAAAATGATCTTACTAGTGAACTAGTGGGCACATTTATGGCCTTACATGTTCACTAGTAAGCGTCAAAATGATTTTACGAGTGAACTAGTGGGCGTTTTGCGGCTTACATGTCAACTAGTAAGCCTCAAAATGATCTTACTAGTGAACTAGTGGGCTTTTTGTGGCTTACATGTTCACTAGTAAGCCTCAAAATGATCTTACTAGTGAACTAGTGGGCATTTTGTGGCTTACATGTTCACTAGTAAGCCTCAAAATGATCTTACTAGTGAACTAGTGGGCACATTTACGGCCTTACATGTTCACTAGTAAGCGTCAAAATGATCTTACTAGTGAACTAGTGGGCACATTTACGGCCTTACATGTTCACTCGTAAGCGTCGAAATGATCTTACTAGTGAACTAGTGGGCACATTTACGGCCTTACATGTTCACTCGTAAGCGTCGAAATGATCTTACTAGTGAACTAATGGGCGTTTTGCGGCTTACATGTCAACTAGTAAGCCTCAAAATGATCTTACTAGTGAACTAGTGGGCACATTTATGGCCTTACATGTCAACTAGTAAACCTCAAAATGACCTTACTAGTGGACTAGTGAGCGTTTTGTGGCTTACATGTTCACTAGTAAGCGTCAAAATGACCTTACTAGTGAACTAGTGAGCGTTTTGTGGCTTACATATTCACTAGTAAGCGTCAAAATGATCTTACTAGTGAACTAGTGGGCGTTTTGTGGCTTACATGTTCACGAGTAAGCCTCAAAATGATCTTACTAGTGAACTAGTGGGCGTTTTGTGGCTTACATGTTTACTAGTAAGCCTCAAAATGATCTTACTAGTGAACTAGTGGGCACATTTATGGCCTTACATGTTCACTAGTAAGCGTCAAAATGACCTTACGAGTGAACTAGTGGTTGTTTTGCGGCTTACATGTCAACTAGTAAGCCTCAAAATGATCTTACTTGTGAACTAGTGAGAGTTTTGTGGCTTACATGTTCACTAGTAAGCGTCAAAATGATCTTACTAGTGAACTAGTGGGCGTTTTGTGGCTTACATGTTTACTAGTAAGCCTCAAAATGATCTTACTAGTGAACTAGTGGGCACATTTATGGCCTTACATGTTCTCTAGTAAGCGTCAAAATGACCTTACGAGTGAACTAATGGTTGTTTTGCGGCTTACATGTTCACTAGTAAGCCTCAAAATGATGTTACTAGTGAACTAGTGGGCGTTTTGTGGCTTACATGTTCACTAGTAAGCGTCAAAATTATCTTACTAGTGAACTAGTGGGCGTTTTGTGGCTTACATGTTTACTAGTAAGCCTCAAAATGATCTTACTAGTGAACTAGTGGGCACATTTATGGCCTTACATGTTCACTAGTAAGCGTCAAAATGACCTTACGAATGAACTAGTGGTTGTTTTGCGGCTTACATGTTCCCTAGTAAGCCTCAAAATGATCTTACTAGTGAACTAGTGGGCACATTTATGGCCTTACATGTTCACTAGTAAGCGTCAAAATGATTTTAGAACTAGTGGGCACATTTATGGCCTTACATGTTCACTAGTAAGCATCGAAATGATCTTACTAGTGAACTAGTGAGCGTTTTGTGGCTGACATGTTCACTAGTAAGCGTCAAAATGACCTTACTAGTGAACTAGTGAGCGTTTTGTGGCTGACATGTTCACTAGTAAGCGTCAAAATGACCTTACTAGTGAACTAGTGAGCGTTTTGTGGCTGACATGTTCACTAGTAAGCGTCAAAATGACCTTACTAGTGAACTAGTGAGCGTTTTGTGGCTGACATGTTCACTAATAAGCGTCAAAATGACCTTACTAGTGAACTAGTGGGCGTTTTGCGGCTTACATGTCAACTAGTAAGCCTCAAAATGATCTTACTAGTGAACTACTGGCCGTTTTGCGGCTTACATGTCAACTAGTAAGCCTCAAAATGACCTCACGAGTGAACTAGTGGGCGTTTTGTGGCTTACATGTTCACTAGTAAGCGTCAAAATAACCTTACTAGTGAACTAGTGAGCGTTTTGTGGCTTACATGTTCACTAGTAAGCGTCAAAATGACCTTACTAGTGAACTAGTGAAAGTTTTGTGGCTTACATGTTCACTAGTAAGCCTCAAAATGATCTTACTAGTGAACTAGTGGGCGTTTTGTTGCTTACATGTTCACTAGTAAGCGTCAAAATGACTTTACTAGTAAACTAGTGAGCGTTTTGTGGCTTACATGTTCACTAGGAAGCGTCAAAATGATCTTACTAGTGAACTAGTGGGCAAATTTATGGCCTTACATGTTCACTAGTAAGCGTCAAAATGACCTTACGAGTGAACTAGTGGTTGTTTTGCGGCTTACATGTCAACTAGGAAGCCTCAAAATGATCTTACTTGTGAACTAGTGAGAGTTTTGTGGCTTACATGTTCACTAGTAAGCCTCAAAATGATCTTACTAGTGAACAAGTGGGCACATTTATGGCCTTACATGTTCACTAGTAAGCCTCAAAATTATCTTACGAGTGAACTAGTGGGCGTTTTGTGGCTTACATGTTCACTAGTAAGTGTCAAAACGACCTTACTAGTGGACTAGTGAGCGTTTTGTGGCTTACATGTTCACTAGTAAGCATCAAAATGACCTTACTAGTGAACTAGTGAGCGTTTTGTGGCTTACATATTCACTAGTAAGCGTCAAAATGATCTTACTAGTGAACTAGTGGGCGTTTTGTGGCTTACATGTTCACGAGTAAGCCTCAAAATGATCTTACTAGTGAACTAGTGGGCGTTTTGTGGCTTACATATTCACTAATAAGCGTCAAAATGACCTTACTAGTGAACTGGTGAGCGTTTTGTGGCTTACATGTTCACTAGTAAGCATCAAAATGACCTTACTAGTGAACTAGTGAGCGTTTTGTGGCTTACATGTTCACTAGTAAGCGTCAAAATGACTTTACTAGTAAACTAGTGAGCGTTTTGTGGCTTACATGTTCACTAGTAAGCGTCAAAATGATCTTACTAGTGAACTAGTGGGCAAATTTATGGCCTTACATGTTCACTAGTAAGCGTCAAAATGACCTTACGAGTGAACTAGTGGTTGTTTTGCGGCTTACATGTCAACTAGGAAGCCTCAAAATGATCTTACTTGTGAACTAGTGAGAGTTTTGTGGCTTACATGTTCACTAGTAAGCCTCAAAATGATCTTACTAGTGAACTAGTGGGCACATTTATGGCCTTACATGTTTACTAGTAAGCGTCAAAATGATTTTAGAACTAGTGGGCACATTTATGGCCTTACATGTTCACTAGTAAGCGTCGAAATGATCTTACTAGTGAACTAGTGAGCGTTTTGTGGCTTACATGTTCACTAGTAAGCGTCAAAATGACCTTACTAGTGAACTAGTGAGCGTTTTGTGGCTGACATGTTCACTAGTAAGCGTCAAAATGACCTTACTAGTGAACTAGTTAGCGTTTTGTGGCTGACATGCTCACTAGTAAGCGTCAAAATGATCTCACTAGTGAACTAGTGGGCACATGTACGGCCTTACATGTTCACTAGTAAGCGTCAAAATGATCTTACTAGTGAACTAGTGGGCGTTTTGCGGCTTGCATGTCAACTAGTAAGCCTCAAAATGATCTTACTAGTGAACTATTGGGCGTTTTGCGGCTTACATGTCAACTAGTAAGCCTCAAAATGACCTTACGTGTGAACTAGTGGGCGTTTTGTGGCTTACATGTTCACTAGTAAGCGTCAAAATGACCTTACTAGTGAACTAATGAGCGTTTTGTGGCTTACAAGTTCACTAGTAAGCGTCGAAATGACCGTAATGGTGAACTAGTGAGCGTTTTGTGGCTTACATGTTCACTAGTAAGCCTCAAAATGATCTTACTAGTGAACTAGTGGGCGTTTTGTGGCTTACATGTTCACTAGTAAGCCTCAAAAAGATCCTACTAGTGAACTATTGGGCACATTTATGGCCTTACATGTTTACGAGTAAGCGTCAAAATGACCTTACGAGTGAACTAGTGGGCGTTTTGCGGCTTACATGTCAACTAGTAAGCCTCAAAATGATCTTACTTGTGAACTAGTGAGCGTTTTGTGGCTTACATGTTCACTAGTAAGCCTCAAAAAGATCTTACTAGTGAACTAGTGGGCACATTTATGGCCTTACATGTTTACGAGTAAGCGTCAAAATGACCTTACGAGTGAACTCGTGGGCGTTTTGCGGCTTACATGTCAACTAGTAAGCCTCAAAATGATCTTACTTGTGAACTAGTGAGCGTTTTGTGGCTTACATGTTCACTAGTAAGTGTCAAAACGACCTTACTCGTGAACTAGTGAGCGTTTTGTGGCTGACATGTTCACTAGTAAGCGTCAAAATGACCTTACTAGTGAACTAGTGAGCGTTTTGTGGCTGACATGTTCACTAGTAAGCGTCAAAATGATCTTACTAGTGAACTAGTGGGCACATTAATGGCCTTACATGTTCACTAGTAAGCGTCAAAATGATCTTACTAGTGAACTAGTGGGCGTTTTGTGGCTTACATGTTAACTAGTAAGCCTCAAAAAGATCTTACTATTGAACTAGTGGGCACATTTATGGCCTTACATGTTTACTAGTAAGCGTCAAAATGACCTTACGAGTGAACTAGTGGGCGTTTTGCGGCTTACATGTCAACTAGTAAGCCTCAAAATGATCTTACTAGTGAACTAGTGAGCGTTTTGTGGCTTATATGTTCACTACTGAGCGTCAAAATGACCTTACTAGTGAACTAGTGGGCAATATGGAATAAATACTCAAAGGCCTTGCCAGTCAAGCCCTTTGAGTATTTAAAGGGTTCAAGGGCTTGCCTGGCAAGCCCTTTGAGTATTTATTCATCCGTGATGGTATGTAGACCAATGAGAGCATGTCCGACAGACACGTGGACTTCGGGCAGTCAATCATGATGCATTTCGAGACAAGCCCCCACAAAAACTTTCAGACGCTATGAAAGCTTTTAGGGTACATATTACTCTTGTTGTTCCACAAAATTTTGTTTTACGATTATTTTAGGCGGTAACGTTATGGTGTAAATGTCAAATACGTGGTCAATTTATCAAGATGAAGCCCGCTTAAAAATTTGCTCCAACGATTTCGGAGATGTGTCTGACTTTGACAGCAATTGCGGCAGTTCAACGCTGACAGTCGCAGTCGGATGCAGATTTATTTCGGCAGGACTTCCTAAAATCTGCCGTTTGCTCCGACAGTTCTCTGTCTGACAGTCACATTTTGTCTTATTACTCACAAGCTAATTGACATTTAAAAAAGAGTTAAAGTTAATGTTTGGAACACGATTTTGCTCTTACTGTTTGCTGCCTTAGTTCGTTTGAATTATTCGCTGCCTGCATTACATGAAGTACATTTTTTAATATTCACAAGACTGTAACTGTGCATTATAAATAATGTCACATTTGCACTATGTTTTACTGGATCTACGACTAAACTAGGTCCTCGTTTCTGGGAGAGTCCGCAGCACCTCCTGTATCACAACCATTCTGCCGGCACACCTTCAGCAGCACGATGTTTCTAACGGGAGCTGGAGGGTGATCAGCTTCATTGAAGAACAGGAGGAGGAGAGGCACAACGTTTGTCATTTGTGATATGTTTTTAGACTTTTCTCCTAATTAAAAAACTATGTTTTGTTAATTTCTTGATATAGTTCTTGTATTTAAATATTTTAACAATCAAATATTTTTCAACTGTGTTTTAGATATGAATTGTATGAAATAAATCAGTGAAGCCCCATTCAAATTCTACTCCATCTAATCTGCTCGATCACACTGCTGTCAACCTGCTGTAAATAATGCCTCCACATTCATGATTGTAGAAACCCCAGAACGGTAAACATGTGATTATTTTATTTTAAAATATAAGAAGCCTATGTTTTGCAATTGTGCTCATTTTCGTTGTATTGCACGACAAATATAATAGATGAGCCGGTTTGGGGACATCATCAACCAAGCTGCTGCTCCAATTGCAATGCGATATATTGTCCTGCTCTCCTAAATTCGCATCTACACCACAAATTATAACATCCTAACTGATTTAGCAACAACTGAAAAATCACATCATTATTTAGGGAGTTGCATAACTGTTGAATTATATGGTGCCCTATTAATTTTATTTAGTATAGCATACATATATAAAAGTGGAAAGATACTGCAGAGCTGTGCCATTACTGTTTATCTCTGTGTACATAATAAATAAACATCACCTACAGATACATTGGTAAAAATTGCTTGATTCCTTCTGTATACTGTAGATATTACGCAAATGGCGGTAAATAATTGTGAAAGCTCAGAATCAGGTTTTAAAGGCTTAATTCTTTGCTGGGTGGAGCTCTTATCATGGAGCCAATAGGAGGTGTCCGTCCCTCATTCAGCTAGGGTCCTCCACCAGAGGCCAGGAAGCCCGAGGGACCCGCGCAGTACCCCCGCCGCTCGCAGTACCCCCGCCGCTCCCAGCACCGCACACCTCCGGACCGAGATGTCCGACGCTGCTCCCGGGATCCGTCGCAACCACCCATCCAGTCCGGGGGTCACTGCCCCGAGCGCCCCGACCACCACAGGCACGACCGCCACCCACAGAATCCAGTTACCATAACAGTGGCAGACATACAGGAAAGAGTCTCGGATATGAAGAAATGGACAGCACCAGGCCCGCCGGACATGGTCCACACCTACTGGCTAAAGAAACTCACAGCACTCCATGAGCGTCGAGCAGCATAAACGAACCTGCTGCTGAGGGATGGGACTCACCCGGGATGGCTAACTTAAGGGCGAACGATACTGATCATGAAGGATCCCCCAAAGGGTGCAGTCGCATCCAACTATCGGCCATTAACCTGTCTCTCCACAACATGGAAGCTCATGTTGCGGCTAAGATAAGTGCACACATGGATCAATACATGAGCGAAGCACGGAAGGGCATTGGTAGAGATACCAGGGGAGCCGAACATCAGCTCCTGGTTGACAGAACAGTCGCACAAGACTGCAGATCCCGATGTACCAACCTGTGCACAGCCTGGATTGATTAAGATAAGATCAGATAACCCCTCCCTGAGTCGTCACCTTACCGTGGTGGAGGGGTTTGTGTGTCCCAATGATCCTAGAAGCTAAGTTGTCTGGGGCTTTATGCCCCTGGCAGGGTCACCCATGGCAAACAGGTTCTAGGTGAGGGGCCAGACAAAGCACGGCTCAAAGACCCCTTATGATGAACAAAATATATGGACCAAGGTTTCCCTTGCCCGGACGCGGGTCACCGGGGCCCCCCTCTGGAGCCAGGCCTGGAGGTGGGGCTCGTTGGCAAGCGCCTGGTGGCCGGGCCTACACCCATGGGGCCCGGCCGGGCACAGCCCGAAGAGGCAACGTGGGTCCCCCTTCCCATGGGCTCACCACCCATGAGAGGGGCCAAAGGGGTCGGGTGCAATGTGAGCTGGGCGGCAGCCAAAGGCGGGGACCCTGGCGGTCTGATCCTCGGCTGCAGAAGCTAGCTCTTGGGACATGGAATGTCACCTCTCTGGCAGGGAAGGAGCCCGAGCTGGTGTGTGAGGCAGAGAATTTCCGACTGGATATAGTCGGACTTGCCTCCACACACAGCCTGGGTTCTGGTACCAGTTCTCTCGAGAGGGGTTGGACTCTCTTCCACTCTGGAGTTGCTCATGGTGAGAGGCGCAGAGCAGGTGTGGGCATACTCATTGCCCCCCGGCTCAGTGCCTGTATATTGGGGTTCACACCGGTAGACGAGAGGGTTGCCTCCCTCCGCCTGCGGGTGGGGGGACGGGTCCTGACTGTTGTTTGTGCATATGCACCAAACAGCAGCTCAGCATACCCACCCTTTTTGGAGTCCTTGGAGGGTGTGCTGGAGAGTACTCCTGCTGGGGACTCCCTTGTTCTGCTGGGGGACTTCAATGCTCACGTGGGCAATGACAGTGAGACCTGGAGGGGCGTGATTGGGAGGAACGGCCCCCCCGATCTGAACCCGAGTGGTGTTTTGTTATTGGACTTCTGTGCTCGTCACGGATTGTCCATAACGAACACCTTGTTCAAACATAAGGGTGTCCATATGTGCACTTGGCACCAGGACACCTTGGGTCACAGTTCGATGATCGACTTTGTTGTTGTATCATCGGATTTGCGGCCGCATGTTCTGGACACTCGGGTGAAGAGAGGGGCGGAGCTGTCAACTGATCACCACCTGGTGGTGAGTAGGCTCCGATGGTGGGGGAAGATGCCGGTCCGTCCTGGCAGACCCAAACGTATAGTGAGGGTTTGTTGGGAGCGTCTGGCGGAATCCCCTGTCAGAAGGAGTTTCAACTCCCACCTCCGACAGAGCTTTTCCCATGTTCCGGGGGAGGCGGGGGACATTGAGCCCGAGTGGACCGTGTTCCGTGCCTCTATTGTTGAGGCGGCCAATCTGAGTTGTGGCCGTAAGGTGGTTGGTGCCTGTCGTGGCGGCAACCCCCGTACTCGCTGGTGGACACCAGCAGTAAGGGATGCCGTCAAGCTGAAGAAGGAGTCCTATCGAGCCTTTATGGCCTGTGGGACCCCAGAGGCAGCTGACGGGTATCGATTGGCCAAGCGGGCCGCGGCTTCGGTGGTCGCCGAGGCAAAAACCCGAGCGTGGGAAGAGTTCGGTGAGGCCATGGAAGCCGACTTCCGGACGGCTTCGAGGAAATTCTGGTCCACCATCCGACGTCTCAGGAGGGGGAAGCAGTGCACCACTAACACTGTGTACAGTGGGGATGGGGCGCTGCTGACTTCGACTCGGGACGTTGTGAACCGGTGGGCAGAGTACTTCGAAGACCTCCTCAACTCCACCAACACGCCTTCCTTGGAGGAAGCAGAGCCCGGGGGCTCTGAGGTGGGCTCTCCTATCTCTGTGGTTGAAGTCACCGATGTGGTTAAAAAGCTCCTCGGTGGCAAGGCCCCAGGGGTGGATGAGATCCGCCCGGAGTTCCTCAAGGCTCTGGATGTTGTGGGGCTGTCCTGGTTGACACGCCTCTGCAACATCGCGTGGACAACAGGGAGAGTGCCTCTGGATTGGCAGACCGGGGTGGTAGTCCCTCTTTTTAAAAAGGGGGACCGGAGGGTGTGTTCCAACTACAGAGGGATCACACTCCTCAGCCTCCCTGGTAAGGTCTATTCAGGGGTGCTGGAGAGGAGGGTCCGTCAGGAAGTCGAGCCTCAGATTGAGGAGGAGCAGTGTGGTTTTCGTCCCGGCCGTGGAACAGTGGACCAGCTCTACACCCTTAGCAGGGTCCTTGAGGGTATGTGGGAATTCGCGCAACCAGTCTACATGTGTTTTGTGGACTTGGAGAAGGCGTTTGACCGTGTCCCTCGGGGAGTTCTGTGGGGGGTGCTTCGTGGGTATGGGGTACCGAACCCCCTGATACGGGCTGTTCGGTCACTATACCACCGATGTCAGAGTTTGGTTCGCATTGCCGGCAGTAAGTCGGAATCGTTTCCAGTGGAGGTAGGACTCCGCCAAGGCTGCCCTTTGTCGCCGATTCTGTTCATAACCTTTATGGACAGAATTTCTAGGCGCAGCCGAAGCGTTGAGGGGGTCCGTTTTGGGGGCCTCAGTATTTCATCCCTGCTTTTTGCAGATGATGTGGTGCTGTTGGCTCCTTCAAACGGGGCTCTCCAACTCTCACTGGAGCGTTTCGCAGCCGAGTGTGAAGCGGTTGGGATGAAAATCAGCACCTCCAAATCTGAAACCATGGTCCTCAGTCGGAAAAGGGTGGAGTGCCCCCTCCGGGTCGGGGAGGAGATCTTACCCCAAGTGGAGGAGTTCAAGTATCTTGGGGTCTTGTTCACGAGTGGGGGTAGGAGGGAGCGGGAGATCGACAGGCGGATCGGTGCAGCGTCTGCTGTGATGCGGACGTTGTATCGGTCTGTCGTGGTGAAGAAGGAGCTGAGCCAAAAGGCGAAGCTCTCAATTTACCGGTCGATCTACGTCCCAACCCTCACCTATGGTCACGAGCTATGGGTCGTGACCGAAAGAACGAGATCCCGGATACAAGCGGCTGAAATGAGTTTTCTTCGCAGGGTGTCCGGGCTCTCCCTTAGAGATAAGGTTAGAAGCTCGGTCATCCGGGAGAGGCTCAGAGTCGAGCCGCTTCTCCTCCACATCGAGAGGAGCCAGATGAGGTGGCTTGGGCATCTGATTCGGATGCCTCCTGAGCGCCTCCCCGGTGAGGTGTTCTGGTCATGTCCCACCGGGAGGAGACCCAGAGGAAGACCCAGGACACGCTGGAGAGACTATGTCACCCAGCTGGCCTGGGAACGCCTCGGGATCCCCCGGGGAGAGCTGGAAGAAGTAGCTAGGGAGAGGGAAGTCTGGGCTTCCCTGCTAAAGCTGTTGCCCCCGCGACCCGGCCCCGGATAAGCGGCAGATGATGGATGGATGGATGGATGGATGGATGGAAGATCAGATAAGATATCCTTTATCCGTCCCACAATGGGGAAATTTACAGCCTCCAGCAGCAAGAATGTATGTAGAAAGAAGAAAGGAGAAAGCCTATGACTCGATGCCACATACATGGATGACTGAATGCTTGATTGTGTATAAGGTGAACAGGACCCTAAGAGCCTTCATTGCGAACTTGATGAGGATGTGGAAAACCACACTTGAAGCCAATGGCAAGCCACTTACCCAAGTGTCCATCAAATGTGGCATATACCAAGGTGATTGCACTCTCCCCATTGCTGTTCTGCATAGGACTGAACCCCCTAAGCCAAGTAATCACCAAGACAGGCCATGGATACCGCCTCAGAAATGGAGCTACGATCAGTCACCTCCTCTACATGGATGACATGTAGCTGTTTGCTAAGAGCGAAAGGGACATAGACTCCCTGATCCACACAATAAGGATCTACAGCAGCGACATCGGGATGTCATTCGGGCTGGAGAAATGTAGTCGGATGGTGACTAAGAGAGGAAGCGTAGTCCGTACTGAAGGGGTCCTCACTCCCTGAAGGAACAATAGCAGACATTGAGGACAGCTACAAGTACCTCGGTATACCACAAGCCAATGGCAACCTCGAACTGGCAACAAGGAAAGCGGCTACGGCCAAATACCTCCAGCGAGTGAGGCAAGTCCTAAGAAGCCAGCTCAATGGCAAGAATAAGACCCGGGCAATAAACAGCTATGCCCTGCCAGTGATCAGATATCCTGGAGGAAAAATAAGGTGGCCAAAGGAAGAGATTCAGACCACGGATGTCAAGACCCGAAAGCTCATTACCATGCATGGAGGGTTCCATCCCAAATCCAGCACCCTGAGACTGTACGCAAGCCGAAAGGAAGGAGGCCGGGGACTAGTGAGTGTGAGAGCCACTGTCCAGGATGAAACATCCAAGCTCCACAAATACATCAAGGAGAAGGCACCAACGGATGATGTACTCAGAGAATGTCTCAGACAATGGGGAACAGAAGATGAGGTGCTGGAAGAGGGACCATCATGGGAGGACAAGCCCCTACACGGGATGTACCACCGGACAATAACTGACGTGGCCAATCTCAAGAAGTCCTATCAGAGTTCTAGAGAGGGCTGGCCTGAAGGACAGCACAGAGGCACTCATCCTGGCTGCTCAGGAGCAGGCCCTGAGCACCAGAGCCATTGAGGCCTAGATATACCACACCAGCCAAGACCCAAGGTGTAGGTTGTGCAAAGAGGCACCTGAGACGATCCTACACATAACTGCAGGGTGTAAGATGCTGGCAGGGAAAGCCTATATGGAACGCCATAACCAGGTGGCTGGCATAGTCGACCGAAACATCTGTGCGGAGTATGGACTGGAAACCCCAAGGTCAAAATGGGAAACGCCTCCAAAGGTGGTGGAGAATGACAGAGGGAAGATCCTCTGGGACTTCCAGATCCAGACTGACAAGATGGTAATGGCGAACCAACCAGATATCGTGATCATAGATAAATGGCAGAGGAAAGCCGTTGTAGTGGATGTAGTGGTCCCAAGTGATGGAAACATCAGAAAGAAGGAACACGAGAAACTCGAGAAATACCAAGGGCTCAGAGAGGAGCTGGAGAGAGCCTGGAAGGTAAAGGTGACAGTCGTGCCTGTGGTGGTCGGAGCACTCGGGGCAGTGACCACCCAAACTAGATGATGAGTGGTTGCAACAGATCCCGGGAACAACATCGGACATCTCAGTCCAGAAATGTGCAGTGCTGGGAACAGCAAGGATACTGCGCAGAACCCTCAAGCTTCCTGGCCTCTGGTAGAGGACCCCAGCTGAATGAGGGATGGACACCACCTGAGGGGTGAGACGAGGATTTTTTTTTATAGATATATATACAGTAGATATATAGATATATATTTTTCCCTGCAAGAAAAATTGAAAAGCCATTTAAAAAGTCCTAATTGTATTTAGGAGCAGACACAGCACTCCATTAACTTCTATACATCATGCCACTTCCTTTACACGTCATCTTACTCTGAGTATTGCACGGAGGCATCTCTTCATTTAGTTTAACAAAGTTAAGCAGCACTTGTGATCGGCCCAAGTTACACCTGCGCGATGTGAAAGCAATTTCTGCTTCCGGTGGACTGTGACAGAACCAGAAATTTTGTCCTCACAGAAACTGTGATGTACTGTTCGGGCAATAGCAAGTACAAAATGTTAGCGCCCTGATTTGGATAAAAACAAGTGAGATTTCCTGCATAATTCATATTCCACAAAGGTAAAATTAATCTGAATACCATGTTTAGACCAGTGTATGTGCATAGAATGTATGATTGTAAAGGCATTAAATATAAAAAAAGACTTCCCCTTTCAATATTCCTGCTGCATAATATATCTCCTTTCCTTTCGTAAAGGATGGTCAGAACCTTTCCTAAGCATTATTAAAATTTAGACGATCTTTGCTCCAGGTGCTACCGGCTCATCTCACTCGGTTAGGATAGGAAAGGAAAGTTCCTATGCCAAAATGATAATCCAAAAAGGGCCCCTGTTGGTAGATAATCAGGCCATGGGAGGTGTGAGTAAATTGTGAGGGGGTGTTGGCTGGAGCTAGAAATAATTTTGGTGTCTTGTCCCTGCAGTAGGTTCATTAAAAGAGCAACCAGTGTTGTCACCACCATGGTCGGATCTTACTCTGGAGGGTAACACATACAGGCAGGTGGCTTGGACAAAATATTTCAACACTGTCAAAGCTGTGTTGTCTGTGCTGCAGTTGAGGTACGTTATTAGCCTGGAATTCCCATCAATGCCAGCATGTGTCACAAACCCCAACCTGTAAAACAAACATGAAAAGAATAATTACTAAATACAAGAAAACAATCAAGTTTCATATCTTGTTTGAAATATCATCTCGGTAGAGATGATATTGCTGTGCACTTAAGACGACATGGAGGCAATTTGGAGTTTGTGTAACTTGGATATACAAATGATAAAATTCAATTTAATCTGTGCTGTCCATACAATATGGCTTTCTAATGCTCCCACGAGTACAAATATAAGATGATCCCTTATTACCGAATGAGACGCATATGCCCATCTATGTGCCATAAACTATTGGGGAATGGCACATAGTATGTTCTTCTAGCCACAGTCTGGCTCCATCTCTGGGCTGCAGCAGCTGGGTCACTACGGTTGAGGATTTCTCGAACTCTTTTTCTTTGTACTACAATACCATCAGCACGCAGGTATGCCCTCATCATCTGCAACAGGTTCAGAAAACAACACAATAAAGAAAGTACACTTTCACAATGAATATAATGATATATACATGAAGGGACAAGAGTATGTAGCAGAACACTTGCTTTCGAGCCTGATCTGGGAAATTGGCTGTGCAATCTTCTGACATGCTCCTCCAGGTCAACATCATGAATGGGAGTAAATCTATTTCTGGCTGAAATCTGAAAAAACGTCATTTTTTTATGCAGGTATGAAGAGGAACAACACAACATCTCAGTGATGGCTCTCACTGTAAAGCCCTAAGTGGGGAGTAGTTCAATTTGATCCCTTGTAATGTCAAGTGCTGGTCTTCCTCGTCTACCTAAAGTATGGAAATAAAAGGATTAAGGAATTCAAGCAAACGAATCACTACGTGTTTTTTATATACTGTATACAGTACAGGCATATAGACACAGATGTACATAAAAGTACATGCAGCTTCAAAACCACGAGCAGCTATTTTCTCTAACCATTTTACTCAAGAAAAAAATAATTCAAACTTATAATTGAATAACTAAAAGATCACTAGTTATTGCTTAAAAGTGTACAGCCATCGCGTTACTTAATAGTCTACTGATTTGCAGGAAAACCACTGGTATAAAACGACGTTTGACAGGGTGATAGAAGGTAAGTCACAGCAAGTCGTCAGTAAACCCCGTGTGTAGTTCGAATAAAAATACATACGAAAAACCAATGACAAAAAATGGTAGCCATTTTACCTGTGTGCAAACGATGTGCCACATGGGAACAAACACGTGCACCATTAGGAGTGGGTCCCGCAATGATGACAGATCGGAGATCTATTGGACTTTGAATCAAACTTTGAATAGTATGAGCGCTAAACTGGTCACTAACTCTTCTTAAATTAGCAATTGAAATGTTTATCGCGCGTGCTTCACTTTCACCGGCAGACCCTTGATGACAGGCACTCTCTATTGCCCTGCACCTTCGCCGAATACGCCTCAGGACACTGTCCGCCATTGTTGTTTTAAAAAACTAAGTGGGCACAGAATTTCCAAAATCATGAGCCCTGACTGGTGGGATGACACTATTTTGAAACGTACAGCCAATAGGATACCGTTACATGTTTTCGTAATCATCCTTATTTGCATTTAATGCAAGTACAGTGTAATGTCACTAGCACTACAAGTGGGCACATTTATGGCCTTACATGTTCACTAGTAAGCGTCAAAATCATCTTACCAGTGAACTAGTGGGCACATTTATGGCCTTAAATGTTCAGTAGTAAGCGTCAAAATAATCTTATTAGTGAACTAGTGGGCGTTTTGCGGCTTACATGTTCACTAGTAAGCGTCAAAATGACCTTACTAGTGAACTAGTGAGCGTTTTGTGGCTTACATGTTCACTAGTAAGCGTCAAAATGACCTTACTAGTAAACTAGTGAGCGTTTTGTGGCTTACATGTTCACTAGTAAGCATCAAAATGATCTTACTAGTGAACTATTGGGCGTTTTGTGGCTTACATGTTCACTAGTAAGCGTCAAAATGACCTTACTAGTAAACTAGTGAGCGTTTTGTGGCTTACATGTTCACTAGTAAGCATCAAAATGATCTTACTAGTGAACTAGTAGGCGATGTGTGGCTTACATGTCAACTAGTAAGCCTCAAAATGAACTTACTAGTGAACTAGAGGGCACATTTATGGCCTTACATGTTCACTAGTAAGCGTCAAAATGATCTTACTAGTGAACTAGTGGGCGTTTTGTGGCTTACATGTTCACTAGTAAGCGTCAAAATGATCTTACTAGTGAACGAGTGAGCGTTTTGTGGCTGACATGTTCATAAATAAGCGTCAAAATGATCTTACTAGGGAACTAGTGGGCGTTTTGTGGCTTACATGTTCACTAGTAAGCGTCAAAATTACCTTACTAGTGAACCAGTGAGCGTTTTGTGGCTTACATGTTCACTAGTAAGCGTCAAAATGACCTTACTAGTGAACTAGTGAGCGTTTTGTGGCTTACATGTTCACTAGTAAGCGTCAAAATGACCTTACTAGTGAACTAGTGAGCGTTTTGTGGCTTACATGTTCACTAGTAAGCGTCAAAATTATCTTACTAGTGAACTAGCGGGTGTTTTGTGGCTTACATGTCAACTAGTAAGCCTCAAAATGATCTTACTAGTGAACTAGTGGGCACATTTATGGCATTACATGTTCACTAGTAAGCGTCAAAATGACCTTACTAGTGAACTAGTGGGCAATATGGAATAAATACTCAAAGGGCTTGCCAGGCAAGCCCATTGAGTATTTAAGGGGTTCAAAGGGCTTGCCTGGCAAGTATTTATTCTTGAGTATTTATTCATCCGTGATGGTATTGTAGACCAATGAGAGCACGTCCGACAGACACGTGGACTTCGGGCGGCCAATCATGATGCATTTCGAGCCAAGCCCCAACAAAAACGGAGGAGAAAACTTTCAGACGCTTTGAAAGCTTTTGGGGTACATATTACTCTTGTTGTAACACAAAATTTTGTTTTACGATTATTTTAGGCGGTAACGTTATGGTGTAAATGTCAAATACGTGGTCAATTTATCAAGATGAAGCCTGCTTAAAAATTTGCTCCAACAATTTTGGAGATGTGTCTGACTTTGACAGCAATGGCGGCAGTTCAACGCTGACAGTCGCAGTCGGGTGCAGATTTATTTCGGCAGGACTTTCTAAAATCTGCCGTTTGCTCTGACAGTTCTCTGTCTGACAGTCACATTTTGTCTTATTACTCACAAGCTAATTGACATTTAAAAAAAGAGTTAATGTTTGGAACACGATTTTGCTCTTACTGTTTGCTGCCTTAGTTCGTTTGAAATATTCGCTTCCTGCATTACATGAAGTACATTTTTTAATATTCACAAGACTGTAACTGTGCATTATAAATAATGTCACATTTGCACTATGTTTTACTGGATCTACAACTAAACTAGGTCCTCGTTTCTGGGAGAGTCCACAGCACCTCCTGTATCACAACCATTCTGCCGGCACACCTTCAGCAGCACGATGTTTCTAACGGGAGCTGGAGGGTGATCAGCTTCATTGAAGAACAGGAGGAGGAGAGGCACAACGTTTGTCATTTGTGATATGTTTTTAGACTTTTCTCCTAACTAAAAAAACTATGTTTTGTTAATTTCTTGATATAGTTCTTGTATTTAAATATTTTAACAATCAAATATTTTTCAACTGTGTTTTAGATATGAATTGTATGAAATAAATCAGTGAAGCCCCATTCAAATTCTACTCTATCTAATCTGCTCGATCACACTGGTGTCAACCTGCTGTACCTCCAAACTCCTTGGCTTACTCGCAGTTGGAGGGTTCCCCCCGAACGGGGGGACAAATCAAGGAACCAATCCCTGCACCCCGAACGGGGTGCCCTTACGGCCGTTTTTTTTTTTTTCGGCTAACCGCCCCCTGAACCTGGCAGGGTGGCGGGCGGACCTTTTGCTCCAGGCGGGGGACATAGAGACAAATCCGGGGCCCACACAGACACTCTCACGCACGCAACAAACACACACACAACAAACTACCTGGACATGCGACATTTGCACACAACAGATTACAAGAAGACAGACATCCTTCAGATGCAACCACCACACACCACACTGGGTACACAAACATTGCACAAACATAAACACTAGACAATACAACATAACATGGAAATGCAGACTACATCCCAAAACACCACCACGAACAACAACACCTCGTAGGACACCAACAGGCAGCAGAGCACAAACAGACCAAAACAACACACTCGCCTCACCAACACTACCCTCAAAGGCAACACGGACAGACAACTCCAACAGAGATACAACAAACACAAGACCACCCCCCCAAACCTGGACCTGCAATAGCTGCAATAGAATCATCACACGCAGACAAACCTCACTCAGATGCAACTCAACACACCCACACTGGATACACAGACATTGCTCCGGCATCACCACCCGCCAATACACAAACACGTGGACATGCAGAACACACACGCAAACAACAAACACCCCAACACCACAACCCCCGAACAACCCACAAAGAACAACACCCACCAACAAAAACAACAAACACACACTGACCATACTACAAATAAACATCAACGGCATCCAAAACAAGAAAACAGAACTAGAAGAACTCGCCTCACAACAGCACGCAGACATCATCACCATACAAGAAACCAAACTAGAAAAACAACACAACACACCTCGTCTCACCAACTACACCAGCATTAGGAAAGACAGAGAACACAAGGGAGGAGGAGGACTGCTCACATACATTCACAAATCAGTCACATTCACTCCCATGAACATCCCCAACAACATTAACACCAAAACTACAGAAATTCAAACCGTAAAGATTCACATAACCAACCACAAAAGACTACACATATGCAACATGTATATACCCCCCAGAGATACCACCCGACCAGACCACGCCACAGAAGACACAGACATCACCAACACCTTCCAATACATAAACTCGCTGAACAACACCATTCTAACCGCAGACATCAACGCTCACTCAACACAATGGCACTCTCCCTACGACGACCACAGAGGCACCCTCATTGCAGACATACTACAGAACTCCCAACAAATCACTCTAAACGCAAACACACCTACCAGAAAACCTACAAACATCAACCAACAACCAACATCACCGGACATCACAACAGCCAGCAACAGCATCACAAACAGAACAACATGGACCACAATACACGCACTCAGTTCAGACCACCTTCCTATCAAAATCACACACAACACGCGTGCTCCTTTCCGCCTACAACAACACCTTCAAACTTACACAAATTACAGGAAAGCAGACTGGGAAGGATACACCTCTGAAATAGAATCAGCACTGGAGAACATAACCATACCTGACAACATCCACACAGCCAACACCATGCTCACAAACCTCATACTTACAGCAGACAAACACCACATACCCCACGGAAAAATAAAAAGCAAATCACTTCTCCTACCACAACACATCAGAACACTCATCAGCCAAAGAAACGACATCAGACAACAAAACCACCAAGACCCACGCATCACAGACCTAAACAAAGAAATAGACAAACAAATCCAAAAACACAAACAAGAGCTATGGAAAGAACACTTAACGGATGCATGGAACCACAGACACAAACAATACATACTCTGGAACACAGTAACAAGACTATCTAACAAAGAACAAAAAGCACCAGAAAACACCACAATACAGTTCGGACAACACACGGCAATATCCAACAAACAGAAAGCACGAGCATTCAACAAACAATTCACCAACATAATACAACACAAAACCAACAGAACATACAGACAACTACAACGTAAAATACGAAAACTCAACACCACGCCCATAACCATCACAGAACAACAAGTCAAACAAGCACTACAACGCTCCAAAAACAACAACTCCACAGGCCCAGACAACATAAACATCAGACATCTGAAACACCTAGGCCCCAAAGCAATAACACTACTCACACACACTTACAACACATCACTCAACACCAACACCATCCCCGCAATATGGAAGACTGCAAAAATAATCCCAATACCAAAACCCAACAAAAACCACGCACTCGGCCCATCCTACAGACCAATAGCACTACTCAGCCCAATAGCCAAAACAATGGAAAAGGTAATACTACCCTTCATTACCAACAACACTCAACTACCCTCTCACCAACACGGCTTCCGAAAACAACACTCCACAACCACAGCACTACACCACATACACAACATCATAGCCACAGGTTTCAATCAACAAAAACCACCACAACGAACAGTTGCCATAGCCCTAGACATGTCCAAAGCCTTTGACACGGTAAACCTACACACACTCACAAAGAAACTCAACAACACTAACACCCCAAACATCATCATCAAATACATCTTCAACTACATAAGGGGACGCAGACAATACACTCAATACCGGGGGGAAACATCAGAACACAGAAACACGAAAACGGGGGTACCACAGGGGGGAGTACTTTCACCAACACTATTCAACATATACATGGCAGACTTACCACAACCACCTCCAAATGTACACACAGTTACATATGCAGACGACATCACCATTCTATCCACACATGTCAAACCACAACAGGCACAACAACAAGTACAAAAATATCTCCACGACATATACAACTGGACAAAACAGAACCAACTCACACTCAATGCAGACAAAACCACCACCACTCTGTTCACACCGGATCCGGCAGAATACAGCAACAGACTCACTTTACAAATAGATAACACCACCCTACCCACAGTCCGCGAACCCAAAATACTGGGATAAACATGGGACCCCAAACTCACCTTCTCAAAACACACACAACACACTCTAACCCGCGCCAAGCAATCAAACAAAATACTTAAAGCCTTAACAACCACTCACTGGGGAAAATCCAAAGAAACTATACTCACCACATACAAAGCAACCACACTCACACGCCTCGAATACGCAAACACTATATGGTCACCAACACTATCAGACACAAACAAGACAAAACTCCAGACCACACAGAACACCGCACTCAGAATAGCAACAGGATGCACACAAGACACAAACATACAACACTTGCATGAGGAAACAAAAACTCTCCCACTGAACACCCATCTAAAACTACACGCATCGCAAATCAGACAAAAAGCCCAACACCCAACCCACCCACTACACCCACTCACTCAACAACCACCACCACCCAGACAAAAGAAACAAACAATCTTCCACAACAACAACTACACACACAACAAAGACACAGCACCACAGGACACCAACAACGACACCATAAAACAGAACATGAAAGACATACACACCCACTTTGTACAAACACACTTGGACACCAGACAACACAACAAAGTAATACATGCACCAGCACCAGAAATAGACCCATCAGAGCAAGACCTACCACACAGAACCAGACAACTCCTAGCACAACTCCGAACCAACAAATCACCAGCCCTCCACTCCTACCTACACAACATTACACCGGACACACACCCAACACCACTCTGTGCGCTATGCGGCACGCAAGTGCACGACACACAACACCTGTTCACCTGCACAAACATACCCACCACACTGACTCCGGAGGACCTCTGGCGAAACCCAAGCGGAGTGGCGGCCCTGCTCGCCCGCTGGGCGGAGGAGGGGGGTCTGGGGATCCGGGAGACGGAGTGAGGGCCCGGTCCCCCAATGTCGGGGCACGGGTGGGGTCGACAACAACAACAACAACAACAACATAAAAAAAGACTTCCCCTTTAAATATTCCTGCTGTATAATATATCTCCTTTCCTTTCGTAAAGGATGGTCAGAACCTTTCCTAAGCATTATTAAAATTTAGACGATCTTTGCTCCAGGTGCTACCGGCTCATCTCACTCGGTTAGGATAGGAAAGGAAAGTTCCTATGCCAAAATGATAATCCAAAAAGGGCCCCTGTTGGTGGATAATCAGGCCATGGGAGGTGTGAGTAAATTGTGAGGGGGTGTTGGCTGGAGCTAGAAATAATTTTGGTGTCTTGTCCCTGCAGTAGGTTCATTAAAAGAGCAACCAGTGTTTTCACCACCATGGTCGGATCTTACTCTGGAGGGTAACCCATACAGGCAGGTGGCTTGGACAAAATATTTCAACACTGTCAAAGCTGTGTTGTCTGTGCTCCAGTTGAAGGTACGTTATTAGCCTGGAATTCCCATCAATGCCGGCATGTGTCACAAACACCCACCTGTAAAACAAACATGAAAAGAATAATGATTAAATACAAGAAAACAATCAAGTTTCATATCTTGTTTGAAATATCATCTCGGTAGAGAAGGTATTGCTGTGCACTTAAGACTACATGGAGGCAATTTGGAGTTTGTGTAACTTGGATATACAAATGATAAAATTCAATTTAATCTGTGCTGTCCATACAATATGGATTTCTAATGCTCCCACGAGTACAAATATAAGATGATCCCTTATTACCGAATGAGACGCATATGCCCATCTATGTGCCATAAACTATTGGGGAATGGCACATAGTATGTTCTTCTAGCCACAGTCTGGCTCCATCTCTGGGCTGCAGCAGCTGGCTCAATACGGTTGAGGATTTCTCGAACTCTTTTTCTTTGTACTACAATACCATCAGCACGCAGGTATGCCCTCATCATCTGCAACAGGTTCATAAAACAACACAATAAAGAAAGTACACTTTCACAATGAATATAATGATATATACATGAAGGGACAAGAGTATGTAGCAGAACACTTGCTTCCGAGCCTGATCTGGGAAATTGGCTGTGCAATCTTCTGACATGCTCTTCCAGGTCAACATCATGAATGGGAGTAAATCTATTTCTGGCTGAAATCTGAAAAAAACTTCATTTTTTTATGCAGGTATGAAGAGGAACAACACAACATCTCAGTGATGGCTCTCACTGTAAAGCCCTGAGTGGGGAGTAGTTCAATTTGATCCCTTGTAATGTCAAGTGCTGGTCTTCCTCGTCTACCTAAAGTATGGAAATAAAAGGATTAAGGAATTCAAGCAAACGAATCACTACGTGTTTTTTATATACTGTATACAGTACAGGCATATAGACACAGATGTACATAAAAGTATATGCAGCTTCAAAACAACGAGCAGCTATTTTCTCTAACCATTTTACTCAAGAAAAAAATAATTCAAACTTATAATTGAATAACTAAAAGATCACTAGTTATTGCTTAAAAGTGTACAGCCATCGCGTTACTTAATAGTCTACTGATTTGCAGGAAAACCAGTGGTATAAAACGACGTTTGACAGGGTGATAGAAGGTAAGTCACAGCAAGTCGTCAGTAAAACCCGTGTGTAGTTCGAATAAAAATACATACGAAAAACCAATGACAAAAAATGGTAGCCATTTTACCTGTGTGCAAACGATGTGCCACATGGGAACAAACACGTCCACCATTAGGAGTGGGTCCCGCAATGATGACAGATCGGAGATCTATTGGACTTTGAATCAAACTTTGAATAGTATCAGCGCTAAACTGGTCATTAACTCTTCTTAAATTAGCAATTGAAATGTTTATCGCGCGTGCTTCACTTTCACCGGCAGACCCTTGATGACAGGCACTCTCTATTGCCCTGCACCTTCGCCGAATACGTCTCAGGACACTGTCCGCCATTGTTGTTTTAAAAAACTAAGTGGGCACAGAATTTCCAAAATCATGAGCCCTGACTGGTGGGATGACACTATTTTGAAACGTACAGCCAATAGGATACCGTTACATGTTTTCGTAATCATCCTTATTTGCATTTAATGCAAGTACAGTGTAATGTCACTAGCACTACAAGTGGGCACATTTATGGCCTTACATGTTCACTAGTAAGCGTCAAAATCATCTTACCAGTGAACTAGTGGGCACATTTATGGCCTTAAATGTTCAGTAGTAAGCGTCAAAATAATCTTATTATGGATGGACCCTCCAGGTCGGGGGGGAGATCTTGCCCCAAGTGCAGGAGTTTAAGTATCTTGGGGTCTTGTTCACGAGTGAGGGCAGGAGGGAGCGAGAGATCGACAGGCGGATCGGTGCAGCGTCTGCTGTGATGCGGACGTTGTATCGGTCTGTCGTGGTGAAGAAGGAGCTGAGCCAAAGGGCGAAGCTCTCGATTTACCGGTCGATCTACGTTCCAACCCTCATCTATGGTCACGAGCTTTGGGTCGTGACCGAAAGAACGAGATCCCGGATACAAGCGGCCGAAATGAGTTTTCTCCGCAGGGTGTCCGGGCTCTCCCTTAGAGATAAGGTGAGAAGCTCGGTCATCCGGGAGGGGCTCGGAGTCGAGCCGCTTCTCCTCCACATCGAGAGGAGCCAGATGAGGTGGCTTGGGCATCTGATTCGGATGCCTCCTGAACGCCTCCCTGGTGAGGTGTTCCGGGCATGTCCCACCGGGAGGAGACCCCGAGGAAGACCCAGGACACGCTGGAGAGACTATGTCACCCAGCTGGCCTGGGAACGCCTCGGGATCCCCCGGGGAGAGCTGGAAGAAGTAGCTAGGGAGAGGGAAGTCTGGGCTTCCCTGCTAAAGCTGTTGCCCCCGCGACCCGGCCCCGGATAAGCGGTAGAAGATGGATGGATGGATGGATGGATGGATAGTGAACTAGTGAGCGTTTTGTGGCTTACATGTTCACTAGTAAGCGTCAAAATGACCTTACTAGTAAACTAGTGAGCGTTTTGTGGCTTACATGTTCACTAGTAAGCGTCAAAATGATCTTACTAGTGAACTATAGGGCGTTTTGTGGCTTACATGTTCACTAGTAAGCCTCAAAATGATCTTACTAGTGAACTAGTAGGCGATGTGTGGCTTACATGTCAACTAGTAAGCCTCAAAATGAACTTACTAGTGAACTAGTGGGCACATTTATGGCCTTACATGTTCACTAGTAAGCGTCAAAATGATCTTACTAGTGAACTAGTGGGCGTTTTGTGGCTTACATGTTCACTAGTAAGCGTCAAAATGACCTTACTAGTGAACTAGTGGGCGTTTTGTGGCTTACATGTTCACTAGTAAGCGTCAAAATGATCTTACTAGTGAACGAGTGAGCGTTTTGTGGCTGACATGTTCATAAATAAGCGTCAAAATGATCTTACTAGGGAACTAGTGGGCGTTTTGTGGCTTACATGTTCACTAGTAAGAGTCAAAATTACCTTACTAGTGAACCAGTGAGCGTTTTGTGGCTTACATGTTCACTAGTAAGCGTCAAAATGACCTTACTAGTGAACTAGTGAGCGTTTTGTGGCTTACATGTTCACTAGTAAGCGTCAAAATGATCTTACTAGTGAACTAGTGGGCGTTCTGTGGCTTACATGTTCACTAGAAGCCTCAAGATTATCTTACTAGTGAACTAGCGGGCGTTTTGTGGCTTACATGTCAACTAGTAAGCCTCAAAATGATCTTACTAGTGAACTAGTGGGCACATTTATGGCCTTACATGTTCACTAGTAAGCGTCAAAATGACCTTACTAGTGAACTAGTGGGCAATATGGAATAAATACTCAAAGGGCTTGCCAGGCAAGCCCATTGAGTATTTAAAGGGTTCAAAGGGCTTGCCTGGCAAGCCCTTTGAGTATTTATTCATCCGTGATGGTATTGTAGACCAATGAGAGCACGTCCGACAGACACGTGGACTTCGGGCGGCCAATCATGATGCATTTCGAGCCAAGCCCCAACAAAAACGGAGGAGAAAACTTTCAGACGCTTTGAAAGCTTTTGGGGTACATATTACTCTTGTTGTTACACAAAATTTTGTTTTACGATTATTTTAGGCGGTAACGTTATGGTGTAAATGTCAAATACGTGGTCAATTTATCAAGATGAAGCCTGCTTAAAAATTTGCTCCAACAATTTTGGAGATGTGTCTGACTTTGACAGCAATGGCGGCAGTTCAACGCTGACAGTCGCAGTCGGGTGCAGATTTATTTCGGCAGGACTTTCTAAAATCTGCCGTTTGCTCTGACAGTTCTCTGTCTGACAGTCACATTTTGTCTTATTACTCACAAGCTAATTGACATTTAAAAAAAGAGTTAATGTTTGGAACACGATTTTGCTCTTACTGTTTGCTGCCTTAGTTCGTTTGAAATATTCGCTTCCTGCATTACATGAATTACATTTTTTAATATTCACAAGACTTTAACTGTGCATTATAAATAATGTCACATTTGCACTATGTTTTACTGGATCTACAACTAAACTAGGTCCTCGTTTCTGGGAGAGTCCACAGCACCTCCTGTATCACAACCATTCTGCCGGCACACCTTCAGCAGCACGATGTTTCTAACGGGAGCTGGAGGGTGATCAGCTTCATTGAAGAACAGGAGGAGGAGAGGCACAACGTTTGTCATTTGTGATATGTTTTTAGACTTTTCTCCTAACTAAAAAAACTATGTTTTGTTAATTTCTTGATATAGTTCTTGTATTTAAATATTTTAACAATCAAATATTTTTCAACTGTGTTTTAGATATGAATTGTATGAAATAAATCAGTGAAGCCCCATTCAAATTCTACTCTATCTAATCTGCTCGATCACACTGCTGTCAACCTGCTGTACCTCCAAACTCCTTGGCTTACTCGCAGTTGGAGGGTTCCCCCCGAACGGGGGGACAAATCAAGGAACCAATCCCTGCACCCCGAACGGGGTGCCCTTACGGCCGTTTTTTTTTTTTTCGGCTAACCGCCCCCTGAACCTGGCAGGGTGGCGGGCGGACCTTTTGCTCCAGGCGGGGGACATAGAGACAAATCCGGGGCCCACACAGACACTCTCACGCACGCAACAAACACACACACAACAAACTACCTGGACATGCGACATTTGCACACAACAGATTACAAGAAGACAGACATCCTTCAGATGCAACCACCACACACCACACTGGGTACACAAACATTGCACAAACATAAACACTAGACAATACAACATAACATGGAAATGCAGACTACATCCCAAAACACCACCACGAACAACAACACCTCGTAGGACACCAACAGGCAGCAGAGCACAAACAGACCAAAACAACACACTCGCCTCACCAACACTACCCTCAAACGCAACACGGACAGACAACTCCAACAGAGATACAACAAACACAAGACCACCCCCCCAAACCTGGACCTGCAATAGCTGCAATAGAATCATCACACGCAGACAAACCTCACTCAGATGCAACTCAACACACCCACACTGGATACACAGACATTGCTCCGGCATCACCACCCGCCAATACACAAACACGTGGACATGCAGAACACACACGCAAACAACAAACACCCCAACACCACAACCCCCGAACAACCCACAAAGAACAACACCCACCAACAAAAACAACAATCACACACTGACCATACTACAAATAAACATCAACGGCATCCAAAACAAGAAAACAGAACTAGAAGAACTCGCCTCACAACAGCACGCAGACATCATCACCATACAAGAAACCAAACTAGAAAAACAACACAACACACCTCGTCTCACCAACTACACCAGCATTAGGAAAGACAGAGAACACAAGGGAGGAGGAGGACTGCTCACATACATTCACAAATCGGTCACATTCACTCCCATGAACATCCCCAACAACATTAACACCAACACTACAGAAATTCAAACCGTAAAGATTCACATAACCAACCACAAAAGACTACACATATGCAACATGTATATACCCCCCAGAGATACCACCCGACCAGACCACGCCACAGAAGACACAGACATCACCAACACCTTCCAATACATAAACTCGCTGAACAACACCATTCTAACCGCAGACATCAACGCTCACTCAACACAATGGCACTCTCCCTACGACGACCACAGAGGCACCCTCATTGCAGACATACTACAGAACTCCCAACAAATCACTCTAAACGCAAACACACCTACCAGAAAACCTACAAACATCAACCAACAACCAACATCACCGGACATCACAACAGCCAGCAACAGCATCACAAACAGAACAACATGGACCACAATACACGCACTCAGTTCAGACCACCTTCCTATCAAAATCACACACAACACGCGTGCTCCTTTCCGCCTACAACAACACCTTCAAACTTACACAAATTACAGGAAAGCAGACTGGGAAGGATACACCTCTGAAATAGAATCAGCACTGGAGAACTTAACCATACCTGACAACATCCACACAGCCAACACCATGCTCACAAACCTCATACTTACAGCAGACAAACACCACATACCCCACGGAAAAATAAAAAGCAAATCACTTCTCCTACCACAACACATCAGAACACTCATCAGCCAAAGAAACGACATCAGACAACAAAACCACCAAGACCCACGCATCACAGACCTAAACAAAGAAATAGACAAACAAATCCAAAAACACAAACAAGAGCTATGGAAAGAACACTTAACGGATGCATGGAACCACAGACACAAACAATACATACTCTGGAACACAGTAACAAGACTATCTAACAAAGAACAAAAAGCACCAGAAAACACCACAATACAGTTCGGACAACACACGGCAATATCCAACAAACAGAAAGCACGAGCATTCAACAAACAATTCACCAACATAATACAACACAAAACCAACAGAACATACAGACAACTACAACGCAAAATACGAAAACTCAACACCACGCCCATAACCATCACAGAACAACAAGTCAAACAAGCACTACAACGCTCCAAAAACAACAACTCCACAGGCCCAGACAACATAAACATCAGACATCTGAAACACCTAGGCCCCAAAGCAATAACACTACTCACACACACTTACAACACATCACTCAACACCAACACCATCCCCGCAATATGGAAGACTGCAAAAATAATCCCAATACCAAAACCCAACAAAAACCACGCACTCGGCCCATCCTACAGACCAATAGCACTACTCAGCCCAATAGCCAAAACAATGGAAAAGGTAATACTACCCTTCATTACCAACAACACTCAACTACCCTCTCACCAACACGGCTTCCGAAAACAACACTCCACAACCACAGCACTACACCACATACACAACATCATAGCCACAGGTTTCAATCAACAAAAACCACCACAACGAACAGTTGCCATAGCCCTAGACATGTCCAAAGCCTTTGACACGGTAAACCTACACACACTCACAAAGAAACTCAACAACACTAACACCCCAAACATCATCATCAAATACATCTTCAACTACATAAGGGGACGCAGACAATACACTCAATACCGGGGGGAAACATCAGAACACAGAAACACGAAAACGGGGGTACCACAGGGGGGAGTACTTTCACCAACACTATTCAACATATACATGGCAGACTTACCACAACCACCTCCAAATGTACACACAGTTACATATGCAGACGACATCACCATTCTATCCACACATGTCAAACCACAACAGGCACAACAACAAGTACAAAAATATCTCCACGACATATACAACTGGACAAAACAGAACCAACTCACACTCAACGCAGACAAAACCACCACCACTCTGTTCACACCGGATCCGGCAGAATACAGCAACAGACTCACTTTACAAATAGATAACACCACCCTACCCACAGTCCGCGAACCCAAAATACTGGGATAAACATGGGACCCCAAACTCACCTTCTCAAAACACACACAACACACTCTAACCCGCGCCAAGCAATCAAACAAAATACTTAAAGCCTTAACAACCACTCACTGGGGAAAATCCAAAGAAACTATACTCACCACATACAAAGCAACCACACTCACACGCCTCGAATACGCAAACACTATATGGTCACCAACACTATCAGACACAAACAAGACAAAACTCCAGACCACACAGAACACCGCACTCAGAATAGCAACAGGATGCACACAAGACACAAACATACAACACTTGCATGAGGAAACAAAAACTCTCCCACTGAACACCCATCTAAAACTACACGCATCGCAAATCAGACAAAAAGCCCAACACCCAACCCACCCACTACACCCACTCACTCAACAACCACCACCACCCAGACAAAAGAAACAAACAATCTTCCACAACAACAACTACACACACAACAAAGACACAGCACCACAGGACACCAACAACGACACCATAAAACAGAACATGAAAGACATACACACCCACTTTGTACAAACACACTTGGACACCAGACAACACAACAAAGTAATACATGCACCAGCACCAGAAATAGACCCATCAGAGCAAGACCTACCACACAGAACCAGACAACTCCTAGCACAACTCCGAACCAACAAATCACCAGCCCTCCACTCCTACCTACACAACATTACACCGGACACACACCCAACACCACTCTGTGCGCTATGCGGCACGCAAGTGCACGACACACAACACCTGTTCACCTGCACAAACATACCCACCACACTGACTCCGGAGGACCTCTGGCGAAACCCAAGCGGAGTGGCGGCCCTGCTCGCCCGCTGGGCGGAGGAGGGGGGTCTGGGGATCCGGGAGACGGAGTGAGGGCCCGGTCCCCCAATGTCGGGGCACGGGTGGGGTCGACAACAACAACAACAACAACAACATAAAAAAAGACTTCCCCTTTAAATATTCCTGCTGCATAATATATCTCCTTTCCTTTCGTAAAGGATGGTCAGAACCTTTCCTAAGCATTATTAAAATTTAGACGATCTTTGCTCCAGGTGCTACCGGCTCATCTCACTCGGTTAGGATAGGAAAGGAAAGTTCCTATGCCAAAATGATAATCCAAAAAGGGCCCCTGTTGGTGGATAATCAGGCCATGGGAGGTGTGAGTAAATTGTGAGGGGGTGTTGGCTGGAGCTAGAAATAATTTTGGTGTCTTGTCCCTGCAGTAGGTTCATTAAAAGAGCAACCAGTGTTTTCACCACCATGGTCGGATCTTACTCTGGAGGGTAACCCATACAGGCAGGTGGCTTGGACAAAATATTTCAACACTGTCAAAGCTGTGTTGTCTGTGCTCCAGTTGAAGGTACGTTATTAGCCTGGAATTCCCATCAATGCCGGCATGTGTCACAAACACCCACCTGTAAAACAAACATGAAAAGAATAATGATTAAATACAAGAAAACAATCAAGTTTCATATCTTGTTTGAAATATCATCTCGGTAGAGAAGGTATTGCTGTGCACTTAAGACTACATGGAGGCAATTTGGAGTTTGTGTAACTTGGATATACAAATGATAAAATTCAATTTAATCTGTGCTGTCCATACAATATGGATTTCTAATGCTCCCACGAGTACAAATATAAGATGATCCCTTATTACCGAATGAGACGCATATGCCCATCTATGTGCCATAAACTATTGGGGAATGGCACATAGTATGTTCTTCTAGCCACAGTCTGGCTCCATCTCTGGGCTGCAGCAGCTGGCTCAATACGGTTGAGGATTTCTCGAACTCTTTTTCTTTGTACTACAATACCATCAGCACGCAGGTATGCCCTCATCATCTGCAACAGGTTCATAAAACAACACAATAAAGAAAGTACACTTTCACAATGAATATAATGATATATACATGAAGGGACAAGAGTATGTAGCAGAACACTTGCTTCCGAGCCTGATCTGGGAAATTGGCTGTGCAATCTTCTGACATGCTCTTCCAGGTCAACATCATGAATGGGAGTAAATCTATTTCTGGCTGAAATCTGAAAAAAACTTCATTTTTTTATGCAGGTATGAAGAGGAACAACACAACATCTCAGTGATGGCTCTCACTGTAAAGCCCTGAGTGGGGAGTAGTTCAATTTGATCCCTTGTAATGTCAAGTGCTGGTCTTCCTCGTCTACCTAAAGTATGGAAATAAAAGGATTAAGGAATTCAAGCAAACGAATCACTACGTGTTTTTTATATACTGTATACAGTACAGGCATATAGACACAGATGTACATAAAAGTATATGCAGCTTCAAAACAACGAGCAGCTATTTTCTCTAACCATTTTACTCAAGAAAAAAATAATTCAAACTTATAATTGAATAACTAAAAGATCACTAGTTATTGCTTAAAAGTGTACAGCCATCGCGTTACTTAATAGTCTACTGATTTGCAGGAAAACCAGTGGTATAAAACGACGTTTGACAGGGTGATAGAAGGTAAGTCACAGCAAGTCGTCAGTAAAACCCGTGTGTAGTTCGAATAAAAATACATACGAAAAACCAATGACAAAAAATGGTAGCCATTTTACCTGTGTGCAAACGATGTGCCACATGGGAACAAACACGTCCACCATTAGGAGTGGGTCCCGCAATGATGACAGATCGGAGATCTATTGGACTTTGAATCAAACTTTGAATAGTATCAGCGCTAAACTGGTCATTAACTCTTCTTAAATTAGCAATTGAAATGTTTATCGCGCGTGCTTCACTTTCACCGGCAGACCCTTGATGACAGGTACTCTCTATTGCCCTGCACCTTCGCCGAATACGTCTCAGGACACTGTCCGCCATTGTTGTTTTAAAAAACTAAGTGGGCACAGAATTTCCAAAATCATGAGCCCTGACTGGTGGGATGACACTATTTTGAAACGTACAGCCAATAGGATACCGTTACATGTTTTCGTAATCATCCTTATTTGCATTTAATGCAAGTACAGTGTAATGTCACTAGCACTACAAGTGGGCACATTTATGGCCTTACATGTTCACTAGTAAGCGTCAAAATCATCTTACCAGTGAACTAGTGGGCACATTTATGGCCTTAAATGTTCAGTAGTAAGCGTCAAAATAATCTTATTATGGATGGATGGATGGATAGTGAACTAGTGAGCGTTTTGTGGCTTACATGTTCACTAGTAAGCGTCAAAATGACCTTACTAGTAAACTAGTGAGCGTTTTGTGGCTTACATGTTCACTAGTAAGCGTCAAAATGATCTTACTAGTGAACTATAGGGCGTTTTGTGGCTTACATGTTCACTAGTAAGCCTCAAAATGATCTTACTAGTGAACTAGTAGGCGATGTGTGGCTTACATGTCAACTAGTAAGCCTCAAAATGAACTTACTAGTGAACTAGTGGGCACATTTATGGCCTTACATGTTCACTAGTAAGCGTCAAAATGATCTTACTAGTGAACTAGTGGGCGTTTTGTGGCTTACATGTTCACTAGTAAGCGTCAAAATGACCTTACTAGTGAACTAGTGGGCGTTTTGTGGCTTACATGTTCACTAGTAAGCGTCAAAATGATCTTACTAGTGAACGAGTGAGCGTTTTGTGGCTGACATGTTCATAAATAAGCGTCAAAATGATCTTACTAGGGAACTAGTGGGCGTTTTGTGGCTTACATGTTCACTAGTAAGCGTCAAAATTACCTTACTAGTGAACCAGTGAGCGTTTTGTGGCTTACATGTTCACTAGTAAGCGTCAAAATGACCTTACTAGTGAACTAGTGAGCGTTTTGTGGCTTACATGTTCACTAGTAAGCGTCAAAATGATCTTACTAGTGAACTAGTGGGCGTTCTGTGGCTTACATGTTCACTAGAAGCCTCAAGATTATCTTACTAGTGAACTAGCGGGCGTTTTGTGGCTTACATGTCAACTAGTAAGCCTCAAAATGATCTTACTAGTGAACTAGTGGGCACATTTATGGCCTTACATGTTCACTAGTAAGCGTCAAAATGACCTTACTAGTGAACTAGTGGGCAATATGGAATAAATACTCAAAGGGCTTGCCAGGCAAGCCCATTGAGTATTTAAAGGGTTCAAAGGGCTTGCCTGGCAAGCCCTTTGAGTATTTATTCATCCGTGATGGTATTGTAGACCAATGAGAGCACGTCCGACAGACACGTGGACTTCGGGCGGCCAATCATGATGCATTTCGAGCCAAGCCCCAACAAAAACGGAGGAGAAAACTTTCAGACGCTTTGAAAGCTTTTGGGGTACATATTACTCTTGTTGTTACACAAAATTTTGTTTTACGATTATTTTAGGCGGTAACGTTATGGTGTAAATGTCAAATACGTGGTCAATTTATCAAGATGAAGCCTGCTTAAAAATTTGCTCCAACAATTTTGGAGATGTGTCTGACTTTGACAGCAATGGCGGCAGTTCAACGCTGACAGTCGCAGTCGGGTGCAGATTTATTTCGGCAGGACTTTCTAAAATCTGCCGTTTGCTCTGACAGTTCTCTGTCTGACAGTCACATTTTGTCTTATTACTCACAAGCTAATTGACATTTAAAAAAAGAGTTAATGTTTGGAACACGATTTTGCTCTTAGTGTTTGCTGCCTTAGTTCGTTTGAAATATTCGCTTCCTGCATTACATGAAGTACATTTTTTAATATTCACAAGACTGTAACTGTGCATTATAAATAATGTCACATTTGCACTATGTTTTACTGGATCTACAACTAAACTAGGTCCTCGTTTCTGGGAGAGTCCACAGCACCTCCTGTATCACAACCATTCTGCCGGCACACCTTCAGCAGCACGATGTTTCTAACGGGAGCTGGAGGGTGATCAGCTTCATTGAAGAACAGGAGGAGGAGAGGCACAACGTTTGTCATTTGTGATATGTTTTTAGACTTTTCTCCTAACTAAAAAAAACTATGTTTTGTTAATTTCTTGATATAGTTCTTGTATTTAAATATTTTAACAATCAAATATTTTTCAACTGTGTTTTAGATATGAATTGTATGAAATAAATCAGTGAAGCCCCATTCAAATTCTACTCTATCTAATCTGCTCGATCACACTGCTGTCAACCTGCTGTACCTCCAAACTCCTTGGCTTACTCGCAGTTGGAGGGTTCCCCCCGAACGGGGGGACAAATCAAGGAACCAATCCCTGCACCCCGAACGGGGTGCCCTTACGGCCGTTTTTTTTTTTTTTCGGCTAACCGCCCCCTGAACCTGGCAGGGTGGCGGGCGGACCTTTTGCTCCAGGCGGGGGACATAGAGACAAATCCGGGGCCCACACAGACACTCTCACGCACGCAACAAACACACACACAACAAACTACCTGGACATGCGACATTTGCACACAACAGATTACAAGAAGACAGACATCCTTCAGATGCAACCACCACACACCACACTGGGTACACAAACATTGCACAAACATAAACACTAGACAATACAACATAACATGGAAATGCAGACTACATCCCAAAACACCACCACGAACAACAACACCTCGTAGGACACCAACAGGCAGCAGAGCACAAACAGACCAAAACAACACACTCGCCTCACCAACACTACCCTCAAAGGCAACACGGACAGACAACTCCAACAGAGATACAACAAACACAAGACCACCCCCCCAAACCTGGACCTGCAATAGCTGCAATAGAATCATCACACGCAGACAAACCTCACTCAGATGCAACTCAACACACCCACACTGGATACACAGACATTGCTCCGGCATCACCACCCGCCAATACACAAACACGTGGACATGCAGAACACACACGCAAACAACAAACACCCCAACACCACAACCCCCGAACAACCCACAAAGAACAACACCCACCAACAAAAACAACAATCACACACTGACCATACTACAAATAAACATCAACGGCATCCAAAACAAGAAAACAGAACTAGAAGAACTCGCCTCACAACAGCACGCAGACATCATCACCATACAAGAAACCAAACTAGAAAAACAACACAACACACCTCGTCTCACCAACTACACCAGCATTAGGAAAGACAGAGAACACAAGGGAGGAGGAGGACTGCTCACATACATTCACAAATCGGTCACATTCACTCCCATGAACATCCCCAACAACATTAACACCAACACTACAGAAATTCAAACCGTAAAGATTCACATAACCAACCACAAAAGACTACACATATGCAACATGTATATACCCCCCAGAGATACCACCCGACCAGACCACGCCACAGAAGACACAGACATCACCAACACCTTCCAATACATAAACTCGCTGAACAACACCATTCTAACCGCAGACATCAACGCTCACTCAACACAATGGCACTCTCCCTACGACGACCACAGAGGCACCCTCATTGCAGACATACTACAGAACTCCCAACAAATCACTCTAAACGCAAACACACCTACCAGAAAACCTACAAACATCAACCAACAACCAACATCACCGGACATCACAACAGCCAGCAACAGCATCACAAACAGAACAACATGGACCACAATACACGCACTCAGTTCAGACCACCTTCCTATCAAAATCACACACAACACGCGTGCTCCTTTCCGCCTACAACAACACCTTCAAACTTACACAAATTACAGGAAAGCAGACTGGGAAGGATACACCTCTGAAATAGAATCAGCACTGGAGAACTTAACCATACCTGACAACATCCACACAGCCAACACCATGCTCACAAACCTCATACTTACAGCAGACAAACACCACATACCCCACGGAAAAATAAAAAGCAAATCACTTCTCCTACCACAACACATCAGAACACTCATCAGCCAAAGAAACGACATCAGACAACAAAACCACCAAGACCCACGCATCACAGACCTAAACAAAGAAATAGACAAACAAATCCAAAAACACAAACAAGAGCTATGGAAAGAACACTTAACGGATGCATGGAACCACAGACACAAACAATACATACTCTGGAACACAGTAACAAGACTATCTAACAAAGAACAAAAAGCACCAGAAAACACCACAATACAGTTCGGACAACACACGGCAATATCCAACAAACAGAAAGCACGAGCATTCAACAAACAATTCACCAACATAATACAACACAAAACCAACAGAACATACAGACAACTACAACGCAAAATACGAAAACTCAACACCACGCCCATAACCATCACAGAACAACAAGTCAAACAAGCACTACAACGCTCCAAAAACAACAACTCCACAGGCCCAGACAACATAAACATCAGACATCTGAAACACCTAGGCCCCAAAGCAATAACACTACTCACACACACTTACAACACATCACTCAACACCAACACCATCCCCGCAATATGGAAGACTGCAAAAATAATCCCAATACCAAAACCCAACAAAAACCACGCACTCGGCCCATCCTACAGACCAATAGCACTACTCAGCCCAATAGCCAAAACAATGGAAAAGGTAATACTACCCTTCATTACCAACAACACTCAACTACCCTCTCACCAACACGGCTTCCGAAAACAACACTCCACAACCACAGCACTACACCACATACACAACATCATAGCCACAGGTTTCAATCAACAAAAACCACCACAACGAACAGTTGCCATAGCCCTAGACATGTCCAAAGCCTTTGACACGGTAAACCTACACACACTCACAAAGAAACTCAACAACACTAACACCCCAAACATCATCATCAAATACATCTTCAACTACATAAGGGGACGCAGACAATACACTCAATACCGGGGGGAAACATCAGAACACAGAAACACGAAAACGGGGGTACCACAGGGGGGAGTACTTTCACCAACACTATTCAACATATACATGGCAGACTTACCACAACCACCTCCAAATGTACACACAGTTACATATGCAGACGACATCACCATTCTATCCACACATGTCAAACCACAACAGGCACAACAACAAGTACAAAAATATCTCCACGACATATACAACTGGACAAAACAGAACCAACTCACACTCAATGCAGACAAAACCACCACCACTCTGTTCACACCGGATCCGGCAGAATACAGCAACAGACTCACTTTACAAATAGATAACACCACCCTACCCACAGTCCGCGAACCCAAAATACTGGGATAAACATGGGACCCCAAACTCACCTTCTCAAAACACACACAACACACTCTAACCCGCGCCAAGCAATCAAACAAAATACTTAAAGCCTTAACAACCACTCACTGGGGAAAATCCAAAGAAACTATACTCACCACATACAAAGCAACCACACTCACACGCCTCGAATACGCAAACACTATATGGTCACCAACACTATCAGACACAAACAAGACAAAACTCCAGACCACACAGAACACCGCACTCAGAATAGCAACAGGATGCACACAAGACACAAACATACAACACTTGCATGAGGAAACAAAAACTCTCCCACTGAACACCCATCTAAAACTACACGCATCGCAAATCAGACAAAAAGCCCAACACCCAACCCACCCACTACACCCACTCACTCAACAACCACCACCACCCAGACAAAAGAAACAAACAATCTTCCACAACAACAACTACACACACAACAAAGACACAGCACCACAGGACACCAACAACGACACCATAAAACAGAACATGAAAGACATACACACCCACTTTGTACAAACACACTTGGACACCAGACAACACAACAAAGTAATACATGCACCAGCACCAGAAATAGACCCATCAGAGCAAGACCTACCACACAGAACCAGACAACTCCTAGCACAACTCCGAACCAATAAATCACCAGCCCTCCACTCCTACCTACACAACATTACACCGGACACACACCCAACACCACTCTGTGCGCTATGCGGCACGCAAGTGCACGACACACAACACCTGTTCACCTGCACAAACATACCCACCACACTGACTCCGGAGGACCTCTGGCGAAACCCAAGCGGAGTGGCGGCCCTGCTCGCCCGCTGGGCGGAGGAGGGGGGTCTGGGGATCCGGGAGACGGAGTGAGGGCCCGGTCCCCCAATGTCGGGGCACGGGTGGGGTCGACAACAACAACAACAACAACATAAAAAAAGACTTCCCCTTTAAATATTCCTGCTGCATAATATATCTCCTTTCCTTTCGTAAAGGATGGTCAGAACCTTTCCTAAGCATTATTAAAATTTAGACGATCTTTGCTCCAGGTGCTACCGGCTCATCTCACTCGGTTAGGATAGGAAAGGAAAGTTCCTATGCCAAAATGATAATCCAAAAAGGGCCCCTGTTGGTGGATAATCAGGCCATGGGAGGTGTGAGTAAATTGTGAGGGGGTGTTGGCTGGAGCTAGAAATAATTTTGGTGTCTTGTCCCTGCAGTAGGTTCATTAAAAGAGCAACCAGTGTTTTCACCACCATGGTCGGATCTTACTCTGGAGGGTAACCCATACAGGCAGGTGGCTTGGACAAAATATTTCAACACTGTCAAAGCTGTGTTGTCTGTGCTCCAGTTGAAGGTACGTTATTAGCCTGGAATTCCCATCAATGCCGGCATGTGTCACAAACACCCACCTGTAAAACAAACATGAAAAGAATAATGATTAAATACAAGAAAACAATCAAGTTTCATATCTTGTTTGAAATATCATCTCGGTAGAGAAGGTATTGCTGTGCACTTAAGACGACATGGAGGCAATTTGGAGTTTGTGTAACTTGGATATACAAATGATAAAATTCAATTTAATCTGTGCTGTCCATACAATATGGCTTTCTAATGCTCCCACGAGTACAAATATAAGATGATCCCTTATTACCGAATGAGACGCATATGCCCATCTATGTGCCATAAACTATTGGGGAATGGCACATAGTATGTTCTTCTAGCCACAGTCTGGCTCCATCTCTGGGCTGCAGCAGCTGGCTCAATACGGTTGAGGATTTCTCGAACTCTTTTTCTTTCTACTACAATACCATCAGCACGCAGGTATGCCCTCATCATCTGCAACAGGTTCATAAAACAACACAATAAAGAAAGTACACTTTCACAATGAATATAATGATATATACATGAAGGGACAAGAGTATGTAGCAGAACACTTGCTTCCGAGCCTGATCTGGGAAATTGGCTGTGCAATCTTCTGACATGCTCTTCCAGGTCAACATCATGAATGGGAGTAAATCTATTTCTGGCTGAAATCTGAAAAAAATTCATTTTTTTATGCAGGTATGAAGAGGAACAACACAACATCTCAGTGATGGCTCTCACTGTAAAGCCCTGAGTGGGGAGCAGTTCAATTTGATCCCTTGTAATGTCAAGTGCTGGTCTCCCTCGTCTACCTAAAGTATGGAAATAAAAGGATTAAGGAATTCAAGCAAACGAATCACTACGTGTTTTTTATATACTGTATACAGTACAGGCATATAGACACAGATGTACATAAAAGTATATGCAGCTTCAAAACCACGAGCAGCTATTTTCTCTAACCATTTTACTCAAGAAAAAAATAATTCAAACTTATAATTGAATAACTAAAAGATCACTAGTTATTGCTTAAAAGTGTACAGCCATCGCGTTACTTAATAGTCTACTGATTTGCAGGAAAACCACTGGTATAAAACGACGTTTGACAGGGTGATAGAAGGTAAGTCACAGCAAGTCGTCAGTAAAACCCGTGTGTAGTTCGAATAAAAATACATACGAAAAACCAATGACAAAAAATGGTAGCCATTTTACCTGTGTGCAAACGATGTGCCACATGGGAACAAACACGTCCACCATTAGGAGTGGGTCCCGCAATGATGACAGATCGGAGATCTATTGGACTTTGAATCAAACTTTGAATAGTATCAGCGCTAAACTGGTCATTAACTCTTCTTAAATTAGCAATTGAAATGTTTATCGCGCGTGCTTCACTTTCACCGGCAGACCCTTGATGACAGGCACTCTCTATTGCCCTGCACCTTCGCCGAATACGTCTCAGGACACTGTCCGCCATTGTTGTTTTAAAAAACTAAGTGGGCACAGAATTTCCAAAATCATGAGCCCTGACTGGTGGGATGACACTATTTTGAAACGTACAGCCAATAGGATACCGTTACATGTTTTCGTAATCATCCTTATTTGCATTTAATGCAAGTACAGTGTAATGTCACTAGCACTACAAGTGGGCACATTTATGGCCTTACATGTTCACTAGTAAGCGTCAAAATCATCTTACCAGTGAACTAGTGGGCACATTTATGGCCTTAAATGTTCAGTAGTAAGCGTCAAAATAATCTTATTATGGATGGATGGATGGATAGTGAACTAGTGAGCGTTTTGTGGCTTACATGTTCACTAGTAAGCGTCAAAATGACCTTACTAGTAAACTAGTGAGCGTTTTGTGGCTTACATGTTCACTAGTAAGCGTCAAAATGATCTTACTAGTGAACTATAGGGCGTTTTGTGGCTTACATGTTCACTAGTAAGCCTCAAAATGATCTTACTAGTGAACTAGTAGGCGATGTGTGGCTTACATGTCAACTAGTAAGCCTCAAAATGAACTTACTAGTGAACTAGTGGGCACATTTATGGCCTTACATGTTCACTAGTAAGCGTCAAAATGATCTTACTAGTGAACTAGTGGGCGTTTTGTGGCTTACATGTTCACTAGTAAGCGTCAAAATGACCTTACTAGTGAACTAGTGGGCGTTTTGTGGCTTACATGTTCACTAGTAAGCGTCAAAATGATCTTACTAGTGAACGAGTGAGCGTTTTGTGGCTGACATGTTCATAAATAAGCGTCAAAATGATCTTACTAGGGAACTAGTGGGCGTTTTGTGGCTTACATGTTCACTAGTAAGCGTCAAAATTACCTTACTAGTGAACCAGTGAGCGTTTTGTGGCTTACATGTTCACTAGTAAGCGTCAAAATGACCTTACTAGTGAACTAGTGAGCGTTTTGTGGCTTACATGTTCACTAGTAAGCGTCAAAATGATCTTACTAGTGAACTAGTGGGCGTTCTGTGGCTTACATGTTCACTAGAAGCCTCAAGATTATCTTACTAGTGAACTAGCGGGCGTTTTGTGGCTTACATGTCAACTAGTAAGCCTCAAAATGATCTTACTAGTGAACTAGTGGGCACATTTATGGCCTTACATGTTCACTAGTAAGCGTCAAAATGACCTTACTAGTGAACTAGTGGGCAATATGGAATAAATACTCAAAGGGCTTGCCAGGCAAGCCCATTGAGTATTTAAAGGGTTCAAAGGGCTTGCCTGGCAAGCCCTTTGAGTATTTATTCATCCGTGATGGTATTGTAGACCAATGAGAGCACGTCCGACAGACACGTGGACTTCGGGCGGCCAATCATGATGCATTTCGAGCCAAGCCCCAACAAAAACGGAGGAGAAAACTTTCAGACGCTTTGAAAGCTTTTGGGGTACATATTACTCTTGTTGTTACACAAAATTTTGTTTTACGATTATTTTAGGCGGTAACGTTATGGTGTAAATGTCAAATACGTGGTCAATTTATCAAGATGAAGCCTGCTTAAAAATTTGCTCCAACAATTTTGGAGATGTGTCTGACTTTGACAGCAATGGCGGCAGTTCAACGCTGACAGTCGCAGTCGGGTGCAGATTTATTTCGGCAGGACTTTCTAAAATCTGCCGTTTGCTCTGACAGTTCTCTGTCTGACAGTCACATTTTGTCTTATTACTCACAAGCTAATTGACATTTAAAAAAAGAGTTAATGTTTGGAACACGATTTTGCTCTTAGTGTTTGCTGCCTTAGTTCGTTTGAAATATTCGCTTCCTGCATTACATGAAGTACATTTTTTAATATTCACAAGACTGTAACTGTGCATTATAAATAATGTCACATTTGCACTATGTTTTACTGGATCTACAACTAAACTAGGTCCTCGTTTCTGGGAGAGTCCACAGCACCTCCTGTATCACAACCATTCTGCCGGCACACCTTCAGCAGCACGATGTTTCTAACGGGAGCTGGAGGGTGATCAGCTTCATTGAAGAACAGGAGGAGGAGAGGCACAACGTTTGTCATTTGTGATATGTTTTTAGACTTTTCTCCTAACTAAAAAAAACTATGTTTTGTTAATTTCTTGATATAGTTCTTGTATTTAAATATTTTAACAATCAAATATTTTTCAACTGTGTTTTAGATATGAATTGTATGAAATAAATCAGTGAAGCCCCATTCAAATTCTACTCTATCTAATCTGCTCGATCACACTGCTGTCAACCTGCTGTACCTCCAAACTCCTTGGCTTACTCGCAGTTGGAGGGTTCCCCCCGAACGGGGGGACAAATCAAGGAACCAATCCCTGCACCCCGAACGGGGTGCCCTTACGGCCGTTTTTTTTTTTTTTCGGCTAACCGCCCCCTGAACCTGGCAGGGTGGCGGGCGGACCTTTTGCTCCAGGCGGGGGACATAGAGACAAATCCGGGGCCCACACAGACACTCTCACGCACGCAACAAACACACACACAACAAACTACCTGGACATGCGACATTTGCACACAACAGATTACAAGAAGACAGACATCCTTCAGATGCAACCACCACACACCACACTGGGTACACAAACATTGCACAAACATAAACACTAGACAATACAACATAACATGGAAATGCAGACTACATCCCAAAACACCACCACGAACAACAACACCTCGTAGGACACCAACAGGCAGCAGAGCACAAACAGACCAAAACAACACACTTGCCTCACCAACACTACCCTCAAAGGCAACACGGACAGACAACTCCAACAGAGATACAACAAACACAAGACCACCCCCCCAAACCTGGACCTGCAATAGCTGCAATAGAATCATCACACGCAGACAAACCTCACTCAGATGCAACTCAACACACCCACACTGGATACACAGACATTGCTCCGGCATCACCACCCGCCAATACACAAACACGTGGACATGCAGAACACACACGCAAACAACAAACACCCCAACACCACAACCCCCGAACAACCCACAAAGAACAACACCCACCAACAAAAACAACAATCACACACTGACCATACTACAAATAAACATCAACGGCATCCAAAACAAGAAAACAGAACTAGAAGAACTCGCCTCACAACAGCACGCAGACATCATCACCATACAAGAAACCAAACTAGAAAAACAACACAACACACCTCGTCTCACCAACTACACCAGCATTAGGAAAGACAGAGAACACAAGGGAGGAGGAGGACTGCTCACATACATTCACAAATCTGTCACATTCACTCCCATGAACATCCCCAACAACATTAACACCAACACTACAGAAATTCAAACCGTAAAGATTCACATAACCAACCACAAAAGACTACACATATGCAACATGTATATACCCCCCAGAGATACCACCCGACCAGACCACGCCACAGAAGACACAGACATCACCAACACCTTCCAATACATAAACTCGCTGAACAACACCATTCTAACCGCAGACATCAACGCTCACTCAACACAATGGCACTCTCCCTACGACGACCACAGAGGCACCCTCATTGCAGACATACTACAGAACTCCCAACAAATCACTCTAAACGCAAACACACCTACCAGAAAACCTACAAACATCAACCAACAACCAACATCACCGGACATCACAACAGCCAGCAACAGCATCACAAACAGAACAACATGGACCACAATACACGCACTCAGTTCAGACCACCTTCCTATCAAAATCACACACAACACGCGTGCTCCTTTCCGCCTACAACAACACCTTCAAACTTACACAAATTACAGGAAAGCAGACTGGGAAGGATACACCTCTGAAATAGAATCAGCACTGGAGAACTTAACCATACCTGACAACATCCACACAGCCAACACCATGCTCACAAACCTCATACTTACAGCAGACAAACACCACATACCCCACGGAAAAATAAAAAGCAAATCACTTCTCCTACCACAACACATCAGAACACTCATCAGCCAAAGAAACGACATCAGACAACAAAACCACCAAGACCCACGCATCACAGACCTAAACAAAGAAATAGACAAACAAATCCAAAAACACAAACAAGAGCTATGGAAAGAACACTTAACGGATGCATGGAACCACAGACACAAACAATACATACTCTGGAACACAGTAACAAGACTATCTAACAAAGAACAAAAAGCACCAGAAAACACCACAATACAGTTCGGACAACACACGGCAATATCCAACAAACAGAAAGCACGAGCATTCAACAAACAATTCACCAACATAATACAACACAAAACCAACAGAACATACAGACAACTACAACGCAAAATACGAAAACTCAACACCACGCCCATAACCATCACAGAACAACAAGTCAAACAAGCACTACAACGCTCCAAAAACAACAACTCCACAGGCCCAGACAACATAAACATCAGACATCTGAAACACCTAGGCCCCAAAGCAATAACACTACTCACACACACTTACAACACATCACTCAACACCAACACCATCCCCGCAATATGGAAGACTGCAAAAATAATCCCAATACCAAAACCCAACAAAAACCACGCACTTGGCCCATCCTACAGACCAATAGCACTACTCAGCCCAATAGCCAAAACAATGGAAAAGGTAATACTACCCTTCATTACCAACAACACTCAACTACCCTCTCACCAACACGGCTTCCGAAAACAACACTCCACAACCACAGCACTACACCACATACACAACATCATAGCCACAGGTTTCAATCAACAAAAACCACCACAACGAACAGTTGCCATAGCCCTAGACATGTCCAAAGCCTTTGACACGGTAAACCTACACACACTCACAAACAAACTCAACAACACTAACACCCCAAACATCATCATCAAATACATCTTCAACTACATAAGGGGACGCAGACAATACACTCAATACCGGGGGGAAACATCAGAACACAGAAACACGAAAACGGGGGTACCACAGGGGGGAGTACTTTCACCAACACTATTCAACATATACATGGCAGACTTACCACAACCACCTCCAAATGCACACACAGTTACATATGCAGACGACATCACCATTCTATCCACACATGTCAAACCACAACAGGCACAACAACAAATACAAAAATATCTCCACGACATATACAACTGGACAAAACAGAACCAACTCACACTCAACGCAGACAAAACCACCACCACTCTGTTCACACCGGATCCGGCAGAATACAGCAACAGACTCACTTTACAAATAGATAACACCACCCTACCCACAGTTCGCGAACCCAAAATACTGGGATTAACATGGGACCCCAAACTCACCTTCTCAAAACACACACAACACACTCTAACCCGCGCCAAGCAATCAAACAAAATACTTAAAGCCTTAACAACCACTCACTGGGGAAAATCCAAAGAAACTATACTCACCACATACAAAGCAACCACACTCACACGCCTCGAATACGCAAACACTATATGGTCACCAACACTATCGGACACAAACAAGACAAAACTCCAGACCACACAGAACACAGCACTCAGAATAGCAACAGGATGCACACAAGACACAAACATACAACACTTGCATGAGGAAACAAAAACTCTCCCACTGAACACCCATCTAAAACTACACGCATCGCAAATCAGACAAAAAGCCCAACACCCAACCCACCCACTACACCCACTCACTCAACAACCACCACCACCCAGACAAAAGAAACAAACAATCTTCCACAACAACAACTACACACACAACAAAGACACAGCACCACAGGACACCAACAACGACACCATAAAACAGAACATGAAAGACATACACACCCACTTTGTACAAACACACTTGGACACCAGACAACACAACAAAGTAATACATGCACCAGCACCAGAAATAGACCCATCAGAGCAAGACATACCACACAGAACCAGACAACTCCTAGCACAACTCCGAACCAACAAATCACCAGCCCTCCACTCCTACCTACACAACATTACACCGGACACACACCCAACACCACTCTGTGTGCTATGCGGCACGCAAGTGCACGACACACAACACCTGTTCACCTGCACAAACATACCCACCACACTGACTCCGGAGGACCTCTGGCGAAACCCAAGCGGAGTGGCGGCCCTGCTCGCCCGCTGGGCGGAGGAGGGGGGTCTGGGGATCCGGGAGACGGAGTGAGGGCCCGGTCCCCCAATGTCGGGGCACGGGTGGGGTCGACAACAACAACAACAACAACATAAAAAAAGACTTCCCCTTTAAATATTCCTGCTGCATAATATATCTCCTTTCCTTTCGTAAAGGATGGTCAGAACCTTTCCTAAGCATTATTAAAATTTAGACGATCTTTGCTCCAGGTGCTACCGGCTCATCTCACTCGGTTAGGATAGGAAAGGAAAGTTCCTATGCCAAAATGATAATCCAAAAAGGGCCCCTGTTGGTGGATAATCAGGCCATGGGAGGTGTGAGTAAATTGTGAGGGGGTGTTGGCTGGAGCTAGAAATAATTTTGGTGTCTTGTCCCTGCAGTAGGTTCATTAAAAGAGCAACCAGTGTTTTCACCACCATGGTCGGATCTTACTCTGGAGGGTAACCCATACAGGCAGGTGGCTTGGACAAAATATTTCAACACTGTCAAAGCTGTGTTGTCTGTGCTCCAGTTGAAGGTACGTTATTAGCCTGGAATTCCCATCAATGCCGGCATGTGTCACAAACACCCACCTGTAAAACAAACATGAAAAGAATAATGATTAAATACAAGAAAACAATCAAGTTTCATATCTTGTTTGAAATATCATCTCGGTAGAGATGATATTGCTGTGCACTTAAGACGACATGGAGGCAATTTGGAGTTTGTGTAACTTGGATATACAAATGACAAAATTCAATTTAATCTGTGCTGTCCATACAATATGGCTTTCTAATGCTCCCACGAGTACAAATATAAGATGATCCCTTATTACCGAATGAGACGCATATGCCCATCTATGTGCCATAAACTATTGGGGAATGGCACATAGTATGTTCTTCTAGCCACAGTCTGGCTCCATCTCTGGGCTGCAGCAGCTGGCTCAATACGGTTGAGGATTTCTCGAACTCTTTTTCTTTGTACTACAATACCATCAGCACGCAGGTATGCCCTCATCATCTGCAACAGGTTCATAAAACAACACAATAAAGAAAGTACACTTTCACAATGAATATAATGATATATACATGAAGGGACAAGAGTATGTAGAGGAACACTTGCTTCCGAGCCTGATCTGGGAAATTGGCTGTGCAATCTTCTGACATGCTCTTCCAGGTCAACATCATGAATGGGAGTAAATCTATTTCTGGCTGAAATCTGAAAAAAATTCATTTTTTTATGCAGGTATGAAGAGGAACAACACAACATCTCAGTGATGGCTCTCACTGTAAAGCCCTGAGTGGGGAGCAGTTCAATTTGATCCCTTGTAATGTCAAGTGCTGGTCTCCCTCGTCTACCTAAAGTATGGAAATAAAAGGATTAAGGAATTCAAGCAAACGAATCACTACGTGTTTTTTATATACTGTATACAGTACAGGCATATAGACACAGATGTACATAAAAGTATATGCAGCTTCAAAACCACGAGCAGCTATTTTCTCTAACCATTTTACTCAAGAAAAAAATAATTCAAACTTATAATTGAATAACTAAAAGATCACTAGTTATTGCTTAAAAGTGTACAGCCATCGCGTTACTTAATAGTCTACTGATTTGCAGGAAAACCACTGGTATAAAACGACGTTTGACAGGGTGATAGAAGGTAAGTCACAGCAAGTCGTCAGTAAAACCCGTGTGTAGTTCGAATAAAAATACATACGAAAAACCAATGACAAAAAATGGTAGCCATTTTACCTGTGTGCAAACGATGTGCCACATGGGAACAAACACGTCCACCATTAGGAGTGGGTCCCGCAATGATGACAGATCGGAGATCTATTGGACTTTGAATCAAACTTTGAATAGTATGAGCGCTAAACTGGTCACTAACTCTTCTTAAATTAGCAATTGAAATGTTTATCGCGCGTGCTTCACTTTCACCGGCAGACCCTTGATGACAGGCACTCTCTATTGCCCTGCACCTTCGCCGAATACGTCTCAGGACATTGTCCGCCATTGTTGTTTTAAAAAACTAAGTGGGCACAGAATTTCCAAAATCATGAGCCCTGACTGGTGGGATGACACTATTTTGAAACGTACAGCCAATAGGATACCGTTACATGTTTTCGTAATCATCCTTATTTGCATTTAATGCAAGTACAGTGTAATGTCACTAGCACTACAAGTGGGCACATTTATGGCCTTACATGTTCACTAGTAAGCGTCAAAATCATCTTACCAGTGAACTAGTGGGCACATTTATCGCCTTAAATGTTCAGTAGTAAGCGTCAAAATTATCTTATTATGGATGGATGGATGGATGGATAGTGAACTAGTGAGCGTTTTGTGGCTTACATGTTCACTAGTAAGCGTCAAAATGACCTTACTAGTAAACTAGTGAGCGTTTTGTGGCTTACATGTTCACTAGTAAGCGTCAAAATGATCTTACTAGTGAACTATTGGGCGTTTTGTGGCTTACATGTTCACTAGTAAGCCTCAAAATGATCTTACTAGTGAACTAGTAGGCGATGTGTGGCTTACATGTCAACTAGTAAGCCTCAAAATGAACTTACTAGTGAACTAGTGGGCACATTTATGGCCTTACATGTTCACTAGTAAGCGTCAAAATGATCTTACTAGTGAACTAGTGGGCGTTTTGTGGCTTACATGTTCACTAGTAAGCGTCAAAATGACCTTACTAGTGAACTAGTGGGCGTTTTGTGGCTTACATGTTCACTAGTAAGCGTCAAAATGACCTTACTAGTGAACTAGTGGGCAATATGGAATAAATACTCAAAGGGCTTGCCAGGCAAGCCCATTGAGTATTTAAAGGGTTCAAAGGGCTTGCCTGGCAAGCCCTTTGAGTATTTATTCATCCGTGATGGTATTGTAGACCAATGAGAGCACGTCCGACAGACACGTGGACTTCGGGCGGCCAATCATGATGCATTTCGAGCCAAGCCCCAACAAAAACGGAGGAGAAAACTTTCAGACGCTTTGAAAGCTTTTGGGGTACATATTACTCTTGTTGTTACACAAAATTTTGTTTTACGATTAATTTAGGCGGTAACGTTATGGTGTAAATGTCAAATACGTGGTCAATTTATCAAGATGAAGCCTGCTTAAAAATTTGCTCCAACAATTTTGGAGATGTGTCTGACTTTGACAGCAATGGCGGCAGTTCAACGCTGACAGTCGCAGTCGGGTGCAGATTTATTTCGGCAGGACTTTCTAAAATCTGCCGTTTGCTCTGACAGTTCTCTGTCTGACAGTCACATTTTGTCTTATTACTCACAAGCTAATTGACATTTAAAAAAAGAGTTAATGTTTGGAACACGATTTTGCTCTTAGTGTTTGCTGCCTTAGTTCGTTTGAAATATTCGCTTCCTGCATTACATGAAGTACATTTTTTAATATTCACAAGACTGTAACTGTGCATTATAAATAATGTCACATTTGCACTATGTTTTACTGGATCTACAACTAAACTAGGTCCTCGTTTCTGGGAGAGTCCACAGCACCTCCTGTATCACAACCATTCTGCCGGCACACCTTCAGCAGCACGATGTTTCTAACGGGAGCTGGAGGGTGATCAGCTTCATTGAAGAACAGGAGGAGGAGAGGCACAACGTTTGTCATTTGTGATATGTTTTTAGACTTTTCTCCTAACTAAAAAAAACTATGTTTTGTTAATTTCTTGATATAGTTCTTGTATTTAAATATTTTAACAATCAAATATTTTTCAACTGTGTTTTAGATATGAATTGTATGAAATAAATCAGTGAAGCCCCATTCAAATTCTACTCTATCTAATCTGCTCGATCACACTGCTGTCAACCTGCTGTACCTCCAAACTCCTTGGCTTACTCGCAGTTGGAGGGTTCCCCCCGAACGGGGGGACAAATCAAGGAACCAATCCCTGCACCCCGAACGGGGTGCCCTTACGGCCGTTTTTTTTTTTTTTTCGGCTAACCGCCCCCTGAACCTGGCAGGGTGGCGGGCGGACCTTTTGCTCCAGGCGGGGGACATAGAGACAAATCCGGGGCCCACACAGACACTCTCACGCACGCAACAAACACACACACAACAAACTACCTGGACATGCGACATTTGCACACAACAGATTACAAGAAGACAGACATCCTTCAGATGCAACCACCACACACCACACTGGGTACACAAACATTGCACAAACATAAACACTAGACAATACAACATAACATGGAAATGCAGACTACATCCCAAAACACCACCACGAACAACAACACCTCGTAGGACACCAACAGGCAGCAGAGCACAAACAGACCAAAACAACACACTCGCCTCACCAACACTACCCTCAAACGCAACACGGACAGACAACTCCAACAGAGATACAACAAACACAAGACCACCCCCCCAAACCTGGACCTGCAATAGCTGCAATAGAATCATCACACGCAGACAAACCTCACTCAGATGCAACTCAACACACCCACACTGGATACACAGACATTGCTCCGGCATCACCACCCGCCAATACACAAACACGTGGACATGCAGAACACACACGCAAACAACAAACACCCCAACACCACAACCCCCGAACAACCCACAAAGAACAACACCCACCAACAAAAACAACAATCACACACTGACCATACTACAAATAAACATCAACGGCATCCAAAACAAGAAAACAGAACTAGAAGAACTCGCCTCACAACAGCACGCAGCCATCATCACCATACAAGAAACCAAACTAGAAAAACAACACAACACACCTCGTCTCACCAACTACACCAGCATTAGGAAAGACAGAGAACACAAGGGAGGAGGAGGACTGCTCACATACATTCACAAATCAGTCACATTCACTCCCATGAACATCCCCAACAACATTAACACCAACACTACAGAAATTCAAACCGTAAAGATTCACATAACCAACCACAAAATACTACACATATGCAACATGTATATACCCCCCAGAGATACCACCCGACCAGACCACGCCACAGAAGACACAGACATCACCAACACCTTCCAATACATAAACTCGCTGAACAACACCATTCTAACCGCAGACATCAACGCTCACTCAACACAATGGCACTCTCCCTACGACGACCACAGAGGCACCCTCATTGCAGACATACTACAGAACTCCCAACAAATCACTCTAAACGCAAACACACCTACCAGAAAACCTACAAACATCAACCAACAACCAACATCACCGGACATCACAACAGCCAGCAACAGCATCACAAACAGAACAAAATGGACCACAATACACGCACTCAGTTCAGACCACCTTCCTATCAAAATCACACACAACACGCGTGCTCCTTTCCGCCTACAACAACACCTTCAAACTTACACAAATTACAGGAAAGCAGACTGGGAAGGATACACCTCTGAAATAGAATCAGCACTGGAGAACATAACCATACCTGACAACATCCACACAGCCAACACCATGCTCACAAACCTCATACTTACAGCAGACAAACACCACATACCCCACGGAAAAATAAAAAGCAAATCACTTCTCCTACCACAACACATCAGAACACTCATCAGCCAAAGAAACGACATCAGACAACAAAACCACCAAGACCCACGCATCACAGACCTAAACAAAGAAATAGACACACAAATCCAAAAACACAAACAAGAGCTATGGAAAGAACACTTAACGGATGCATGGAACCACAGACACAAACAACACATACTCTGGAACACAGTAACAAGACTATCAAACAAAGAACAAAAAGCACCAGAAAACACCACAATAGAGTTCGGACAACACACGGCAATATCCAACAAACAGAAAGCACGAGCATTCAACAAACAATTCACCAACATAATACAACACAAAACCAACAGAACATACAGACAACTACAACGCAAAATACGAAAACTCAACACCACGCCCATAACCATCACAGAACAACAAGTCAAACAAGCACTACAACGCTCCAAAAGCAACAACTCCACAGGCCCAGACAACATAAACATCAGACATCTGAAACACCTAGGCCCCAAAGCAATAACACTACTCACACACACTTACAACACATCACTCAACACCAACACCATCCCCGCAATATGGAAGACTGCAAAAATAATCCCAATACCAAAACCCAACAAAAACCACGCACTCGGCCCATCTTACAGACCAATAGCACTACTCAGCCCAATAGCCAAAACAATGGAAAAGGTAATACTACCCTTCATTACCAACAACACTCAACTACACTCTCACCAACACGGCTTCCGAAAACAACACTCCACAACCACAGCACTACACCACATACACAACATCATAGCCACAGGTTTCAATCAACAAAAACCACCACAACGAACAGTTGCCATAGCCCTAGACATGTCCAAAGCCTTTGACACGGTAAACCTACACACACTCACAAACAAACTCAACAACACTAACACCCCAAACATCATCATCAAATACATCTTCAACTACATAAGGGGACGCAGACAATACACTCAATACCGGGGGGAAACATCAGAACATAGAAACAGGAAAACGGGGGTACCACAGGGGGGAGTACTTTCACCAACACTATTCAACATATACATGGCAGACTTACCACAACCACCTCCAAATGTACACACAGTTACATATGCAGACGACATCACCATTCTATCCACACATGTCAAACCACAACAGCCACAACAACAAGTACAAAAATATCTCCACGACATATACAACTGGACAAAACAGAACCAACTCACACTCAACGCAGACAAAACCACCACCACTCTGTTCACACCGGATCCGGCAGAATACAGCAACAGACTCACTTTACAAATAGATAACACCACCCTACCCACAGTTCGCGAACCCAAAATACTGGGATTAACATGGGACCCCAAACTCACCTTCTCAAAACACACACAACACACTCTAACCCGCGCCAAGCAATCAAACAAAATACTTAAAGCCTTAACAACCACTCACTGGGGAAAATCCAAAGAAACTATACTCACCACATACAAAGCAACCACACTCACACGCCTCGAATACGCAAACACTATATGGTCACCAACACTATCGGACACAAACAAGACAAAACTCCAGACCACACAGAACACAGCACTCAGAATAGCAACAGGATGCACACAAGACACAAACATACAACACTTGCATGAGGAAACAAAAACTCTCCCACTGAACACCCATCTAAAACTACACGCATCGCAAATCAGACAAAAAGCCCAACACCCAACCCACCCACTACACCCACTCACTCAACAACCACCACCACCCAGACAAAAGAAACAAACAATCTTCCACAACAACAACTACACACACAACAAAGACACAGCACCACAGGACACCAACAACGACACCATAAAACAGAACATGAAAGACATACACACCCACTTTGTACAAACACACTTGGACACCAGACAACACAACAAAGTAATACATGCACCAGCACCAGAAATAGACCCATCAGAGCAAGACCTACCACACAGAACCAGACAACTCCTAGCACAACTCCGAACCAACAAATCACCAGCCCTCCACTCCTACCTACACAACATTACACCGGACACACACCCAACACCACTCTGTGCGCTATGCGGCACGCAAGTGCACGACACACAACACCTGTTCACCTGCACAAACATACCCACCACACTGACTCCGGAGGACCTCTGGCGAAACCCAAGCGGAGTGGCGGCCCTGCTCGCCCGCTGGGCGGAGGAGTGGGGTCTGGGGATCCGGGAGACGGAGTGAGGGCCCGGTCCCCCAATGTCGGGGCACGGGTGGGGTCGACAACAACAACAACAACAACATAAAAAAAGACTTCCCCTTTAAATATTCCTGCTGCATAATATATCTCCTTTCCTTTCGTAAAGGATGGTCAGAACCTTTCCTAAGCATTATTAAAATTTAGACGATCTTTGCTCCAGGTGCTACCGGCTCATCTCACTCGGTTAGGATAGGAAAGGAAAGTTCCTATGCCAAAATGATAATCCAAAAAGGGCCCCTGTTGGTGGATAATCAGGCCATGGGAAGTGTGAGTAAATTGTGAGGGGGTGTTGGCTGGAGCTAGAAATAATTTTGGTGTCTTGTCCCTGCAGTAGGTTCATTAAAAGAGCAACCAGTGTTTTCACCACCATGGTCGGATCTTACTCTGGAGGGTAACCCATACAGGCAGGTGGCTTGGACAAAATATTTCAACACTGTCAAAGCTGTGTTGTCTGTGCTCCAGTTGAAGGTACGTTATTAGCCTGGAATTCCCATCAATGCCGGCATGTGTCACAAACACCCACCTGTAAAACAAACATGAAAAGAATAATGATTAAATACAAGAAAACAATCAAGTTTCATATCTTGTTTGAAATATCATCTCGGTAGAGATGATATTGCTGTGCACTTAAGACGACATGGAGGCAATTTGGAGTTTGTGTAACTTGGATATACAAATGACAAAATTCAATTTAATCTGTGCTGTCCATACAATATGGCTTTCTAATGCTCCCACGAGTACAAATATAAGATGATCCCTTATTACCGAATGAGACGCATATGCCCATCTATGTGCCATAAACTATTGGGGAATGGCACATAGTATGTTCTTCTAGCCACAGTCTGGCTCCATCTCTGGGCTGCAGCAGCTGGCTCAATACGGTTGAGGATTTCTCGAACTCTTTTTCTTTCTACTACAATACCATCAGCACGCAGGTATGCCCTCATCATCTGCAACAGGTTCATAAAACAACACAATAAAGAAAGTACACTTTCACAATGAATATAATGATATATACATGAAGGGACAAGAGTATGTAGAGGAACACTTGCTTCCGAGCCTGATCTGGGAAATTGGCTGTGCAATCTTCTGACATGCTCTTCCAGGTCAACATCATGAATGGGAGTAAATCTATTTCTGGCTGAAATCTGAAAAAAATTCATTTTTTTATGCAGGTATGAAGAGGAACAACACAACATCTCAGTGATGGCTCTCACTGTAAAGCCCTGAGTGGGGAGCAGTTCAATTTGATCCCTTGTAATGTCAAGTGCTGGTCTCCCTCGTCTACCTAAAGTATGGAAATAAAAGGATTAAGGAATTCAAGCAAACGAATCACTACGTGTTTTTTATATACTGTATACAGTACAGGCATATAGACACAGATGTACATAAAAGTATATGCAGCTTCAAAACCACGAGCAGCTATTTTCTCTAACCATTTTACTCAAGAAAAAAATAATTCAAACTTATAATTGAATAACTAAAAGATCACTAGTTATTGCTTAAAAGTGTACAGCCATCGCGTTACTTAATAGTCTACTGATTTGGAGGAAAACCACTGGTATAAAACGACGTTTGACAGGGTGATAGAAGGTAAGTCACAGCAAGTCGTCAGTAAAACCCGTGTGTAGTTCGAATAAAAATACATACGAAAAACCAATGACAAAAAATGGTAGCCATTTTACCTGTGTGCAAACGATGTGCCACATGGGAACAAACACGTCCACCATTAGGAGTGGGTCCCGCAATGATGACAGATCGGAGATCTATTGGACTTCGAATCAAACTTTGAATAGTATGAGCGCTAAACTGGTCACTAACTCTTCTTAAATTAGCAATTGAAATGTTTATCGCGCGTGCTTCACTTTCACCGGCAGACCCTTGATGACAGGCACTCTCTATTGCCCTGCACCTTCGCCGAATACGTCTCAGGACACTGTCCGCCATTGTTGTTTTAAAAAACTAAGTGGGCACAGAATTTCCAAAATCATGAGCCCTGACTGGTGGGATGACACTATTTTGAAACGTACAGCCAATAGGATACCGTTACATGTTTTCGTAATCATCCTTATTTGCATTTAATGCAAGTACAGTGTAATGTCACTAGCACTACAAGTGGGCACATTTATGGCCTTACATGTTCACTAGTAAGCGTCAAAATCATGTTACCAGTGAACTAGTGGACACATTTATCGCCTTAAATTTTCAGTAGTAAGCGTCAAAATAATCTTATTAGTGAACTAGTGGGCGTTTTGCGGCTTACATGTTCACTAGTAAGCGTCAAAATGACCTTACTAGTGAACTAGTGAGTGTTTTGTGGCTTACATGTTCACTAGTAAGCGTCAAAATGACCTTACTAGTAAACTAGTGAGCGTTTTGTGGCTTACATGTTCACTAGTAAGCGTCAAAATGATCTTACTAGTGAACTATTGGGCGTTTTGTGGCTTACATGTTCACTAGTAAGCCTCAAAATGATCTTACTAGTGAACTAGTAGGCGATGTGTGGCTTACATGTCAACTAGTAAGCCTCAAAATGAACTTACTAGTGAACTAGTGGGCACATTTATGGCCTTACATGTTCACTAGTAAGCGTCAAAATGATCTTACTAGTGAACTAGTGGGCGTTTTGTGGCTTACATGTTCACTAGTAAGCGTCAAAATGACCTTACTAGTGAACTAGTGGGCGTTTTGTGGCTTACATGTTCACTAGTAAGCGTCAAAATGATCTTACTAGTGAACGAGTGAGCGTTTTGTGGCTGACATGTTCATAAATAAGCGTCAAAATGATCTTACTAGGGAACTAGTGGGCGTTTTGTGGCTTACATGTTAACTAGTAAGCGTCAAAATTACCTTACTAGTGAACCAGTGAGCGTTTTGTGGCTTACATGTTCACTAGTAAGCGTCAAAATGACCTTACTAGTGAACTAGTGAGCGTTTTGTGGCTTACATGTTCACTAGTAAGCGTCAAAATGAACTTACTAGTGAACTAGTGGGCGTTCTGTGGCTTACATGTTCACTAGAAGCCTCAAAATTATCTTACTAGTGAACTAGCGGGCGTTTTGTGGCTTACATGTCAACTAGTAAGCCTCAAAATGATCTTACTAGTGAACTAGTGGGCACATTTATGGCATTACATGTTCACTAGTAAGCGTCAAAATGACCTTACTAGTGAACTAGTGGGCAATATGGAATAAATACTCAAAGGGCTTGCCAGGCAAGCCCATTGAGTATTTAAAGGGTTCAAAGGGCTTGCCTGGCAAGCCCTTTGAGTATTTATTCATCCGTGATGGTATTGTAGACCAGTGAGAGCACGTCCGACAGACACGTGGACTTCGGGCGGCCAATCATGATGCATTTCGAGCCAAGCCCCAAGAAAAACGGAGGAGAAAACTTTCAGACGCTTTGAAAGCTTTTGGGGTACATATTACTCTTGTTGTTACACAAAATTTTGTTTTACGATTATTTTAGGCGGTAACGTTATGGTGTAAATGTCAAATACGTGGTCAATTTATCAAGATGAAGCCTGCTTAAAAATTTGCTCCAACAATTTTGGAGATGTGTCTGACTTTGACAGCAATGGCGGCAGTTCAACGCTGACAGTCGCAGTCGGGTGCAGATTTATTTCGGCAGGACTTTCTAAAATCTGCCGTTTGCTCTGACAGTTCTCTGTCTGACAGTCACATTTTGTCTTATTACTCACAAGCTAATTGACATTTAAAAAAAGAGTTAATGTTTGGAACACGATTTTGCTCTTACTGTTTGCTGCCTTAGTTCGTTTGAAATATTCGCTTCCTGCATTACATGAAGTACATTTTTTAATATTCACAAGACTGTAACTGTGCATTATAAATAATGTCACATTTGCACTATGTTTTACTGGATCTACAACTAAACTAGGTCCTCGTTTCTGGGAGAGTCCACAGCACCTCCTGTATCACAACCATTCTGCCGGCACACCTTCAGCAGCACGATGTTTCTAACGGGAGCTGGAGGGTGATCAGCTTCATTGAAGAACAGGAGGAGGAGAGGCACAACGTTTGTCGTTTGTGATATGTTTTTAGACTTTTCTCCTAACTAAAAAAACTATGTTTTGTTAATTTCTTGATATAGTTCTTGTATTTAAATATTTTAACAATCAAATATTTTTCAACTGTGTTTTAGATATGAATTGTATGAAATAAATCAGTGAAGCCCCATTCAAATTCTACTCTATCTAATCTGCTCGATCACACTGCTGTCAACCTGCTGTACCTCCAAACTCCTTGGCTTACTCGCAGTTGGAGGGTTCCCCCCAAACGGGGGGACAAATCAAGGAACCAATCCCTGCACCCCGAACGGGGTGCCCTTACGGCCGTTTTTTTTTTTTTTCGGCTAACCGCCCCCTGAACCTGGCAGGGTGGCGGGCGGACCTTTTGCTCCAGGCGGGGGACATAGAGACAAATCCGGGGCCCACACAGACACTCTCACGCACGCAACAAACACACACACAACAAACTACCTGGACATGCGACATTTGCACACAACAGATTACAAGAAGACAGACATCCTTCAGATGCAACCACCACACACCACACTGGGTACACAAACATTGCACAAACATAAACACTAGACAATACAACATAACATGGAAATGCAGACTACATCCCAAAACACCACCACGAACAACAACACCTCGTAGGACACCAACAGGCAGCAGAGCACAAACAGACCAAAACAACACACTCGCCTCACCAACACTACCCTCAAAGGCAACACGGACAGACAACTCCAACAGAGATACAACAAACACAAGACCACCCCCCCAAACCTGGACCTGCAATAGCTGCAATAGAATCATCACACGCAGACAAACCTCACTCAGATGCAACTCAACACACCCACACTGGATACACAGACATTGCTCCGGCATCACCACCCGCCAATACACAAACACGTGGACATGCAGAACACACACGCAAACAACAAACACCCCAACACCACAACCCCCGAACAACCCACAAAGAACAACACCCACCAACAAAAACAACAATCACACACTGACCATACTACAAATAAACATCAACGGCATCCAAAACAAGAAAACAGAACTAGAAGAACTCGCCTCACAACAGCACGCAGACATCATCACCATACAAGAAACCAAACTAGAAAAACAACACAACACACCTCGTCTCACCAACTACACCAGCATTAGGAAAGACAGAGAACACAAGGGAGGAGGAGGACTGCTCACATACATTCACAAATCGGTCACATTCACTCCCATGAACATCCCCAACAACATTAACACCAACACTACAGAAATTCAAACCGTAAAGATTCACATAACCAACCACAAAAGACTACACATATGCAACATGTATATACCCCCCAGAGATACCACCCGACCAGACCACGCCACAGAAGACACAGACATCACCAACACCTTCCAATACATAAACTCGCTGAACAACACCATTCTAACCGCAGACATCAACGCTCACTCAACACAATGGCACTCTCCCTACGACGACCACAGAGGCACCCTCATTGCAGACATACTACAGAACTCCCAACAAATCACTCTAAACGCAAACACACCTACCAGAAAACCTACAAACATCAACCAACAACCAACATCACCGGACATCACAACAGCCAGCAACAGCATCACAAACAGAACAACATGGACCACAATACACGCACTCAGTTCAGACCACCTTCCTATCAAAATCACACACAACACGCGTGCTCCTTTCCGCCTACAACAACACCTTCAAACTTACACAAATTACAGGAAAGCAGACTGGGAAGGATACACCTCTGAAATAGAATCAGCACTGGAGAACATAACCATACCTGACAACATCCACACAGCCAACACCATGCTCACAAACCTCATACTTACAGCAGACAAACACCACATACCCCACGGAAAAATAAAAAGCAAATCACTTCTCCTACCACAACACATCAGAACACTCATCAGCCAAAGAAACGACATCAGACAACAAAACCACCAAGACCCACGCATCACAGACCTAAACAAAGAAATAGACAAACAAATCCAAAAACACAAACAAGAGCTATGGAAAGAACACTTAACGGATGCATGGAACCACAGACACAAACAATACATACTCTGGAACACAGTAACAAGACTATCTAACAAAGAACAAAAAGCACCAGAAAACACCACAATACAGTTCGGACAACACACGGCAATATCCAACAAACAGAAAGCACGAGCATTCAACAAACAATTCACCAACATAATACAACACAAAACCAACAGAACATACAGACAACTACAACGCAAAATACGAAAACTCAACACCACGCCCATAACCATCACAGAACAACAAGTCAAACAAGCACTACAACGCTCCAAAAACAACAACTCCACAGGCCCAGACAACATAAACATCAGACATCTGAAACACCTAGGCCCCAAAGCAATAACACTACTCACACACACTTACAACACATCACTCAACACCAACACCATCCCCGCAATATGGAAGACTGCAAAAATAATCCCAATACCAAAACCCAACAAAAACCACGCACTCGGCCCATCCTACAGACCAATAGCACTACTCAGCCCAATAGCCAAAACAATGGAAAAGGTAATACTACCCTTCATTACCAACAACACTCAACTACCCTCTCACCAACACGGCTTCCGAAAACAACACTCCACAACCACAGCACTACACCACATACACAACATCATAGCCACAGGTTTCAATCAACAAAAACCACCACAACGAACAGTTGCCATAGCCCTAGACATGTCCAAAGCCTTTGACACGGTAAACCTACACACACTCACAAACAAACTCAACAACACTAACACCCCAAACATCATCATCAAATACATCTTCAACTACATAAGGGGACGCAGACAATACACTCAATACCGGGGGGAAACATCAGAACACAGAAACACGAAAACGGGGGTACCACAGGGGGGAGTACTTTCACCAACACTATTCAACATATACATGGCAGACTTACCACAACCACCTCCAAATGTACACACAGTTACATATGCAGACGACATCACCATTCTATCCACACATGTCAAACCACAACAGGCACAACAACAAGTACAAAAATATCTCCACGACATATACAACTGGACAAAACAGAACCAACTCACACTCAACGCAGACAAAACCACCACCACTCTGTTCACACCGGATCCGGCAGAATACAGCAACAGGCTCACTTTACAAATAGATAACACCACCCTACCCACAGTCCGCGAACCCAAAATACTGGGATTAACATGGGACCCCAAACTCACCTTCTCAAAACACACACAACACACTCTAACCCGCGCCAAGCAATCAAACAAAATACTTAAAGCCTTAACAACCACTCACTGGGGAAAATCCAAAGAAACTATACTCACCACATACAAAGCAACCACACTCACACGCCTCGAATACGCAAACACTATATGGTCACCAACACTATCGGACACAAACAAGACAAAACTCCAGACCACACAGAACACAGCACTCAGAATAGCAACAGGATGCACACAAGACACAAACATACAACACTTGCATGAGGAAACAAAAACTCTCCCACTGAACACCCATCTAAAACTACACGCATCGCAAATCAGACAAAAAGCCCAACACCCAACCCACCCACTACACCCACTCACTCAACAACCACCACCACCCAGACAAAAGAAACAAACAATCTTCCACAACAACAACTACACACACAACAAAGACACAGCACCACAGGACACCAACAACGACACCATAAAACAGAACATGAAAGACATACACACCCACTTTGTACAAACACACTTGGACACCAGACAACACAACAAAGTAATACATGCACCAGCACCAGAAATAGACCCATCAGAGCAAGACCTACCACACAGAACCAGACAACTCCTAGCACAACTCCGAACCAACAAATCACCAGCCCTCCACTCCTACCTACACAACATTACACCGGACACACACCCAACACCACTCTGTGCGCTATGCGGCACGCAAGTGCACGACACACAACACCTGTTCACCTGCACAAACATACCCACCACACTGACTCCGGAGGACCTCTGGCGAAACCCAAGCGGAGTGGCGGCCCTGCTCGCCCGCTGGGCGGAGGAGGGGGGTCTGGGGATCCGGGAGACGGAGTGAGGGCCCGGTCCCCCAATGTCGGGGCACGGGTGGGGTCGACAACAACAACAACAACAACATAAAAAAAGACTTCCCCTTTAAATATTCCTGCTGCATAATATATCTCCTTTCCTTTCGTAAAGGATGGTCAGAACCTTTCCTAAGCATTATTAAAATTTAGACGATCTTTGCTCCAGGTGCTACCGGCTCATCTCACTCGGTTAGGATAGGAAAGGAAAGTTCCTATGCCAAAATGATAATCCAAAAAGGGCCCCTGTTGGTGGATAATCAGGCCATGGGAGGTGTGAGTAAATTGTGAGGGGGTGTTGGCTGGAGCTAGAAATAATTTTGGTGTCTTGTCCCTGCAGTAGGTTCATTAAAAGAGCAACCAGTGTTTTCACCACCATGGTCGGATCTTACTCTGGAGGGTAACCCATACAGGCAGGTGGCTTGGACAAAATATTTCAACACTGTCAAAGCTGTGTTGTCTGTGCTCCAGTTGAAGGTACGTTATTAGCCTGGAATTCCCATCAATGCCGGCATGTGTCACAAACACCCACCTGTAAAACAAACATGAAAAGAATAATGATTAAATACAAGAAAACAATCAAGTTTCATATCTTGTTTGAAATATCATCTCGGTAGAGATGATATTGCTGTGCACTTAAGACGACATGGAGGCAATTTGGAGTTTGTGTAACTTGGATATACAAATGACAAAATTCAATTTAATCTGTGCTGTCCATACAATATGGCTTTCTAATGCTCCCACGAGTACAAATATAAGATGATCCCTTATTACCGAATGAGACGCATATGCCCATCTATGTGCCATAAACTATTGGGGAATGGCACATAGTATGTTCTTCTAGCCACAGTCTGGCTCCATCTCTGGGCTGCAGCAGCTGGCTCAATACGGTTGAGGATTTCTCGAACTCTTTTTCTTTCTACTACAATAACATCAGCACGCAGGTATGCCCTCATCATCTGCAACAGGTTCATAAAACAACACAATAAAGAAAGTACACTTTCACAATGAATATAATGATATATACATGAAGGGACAAGAGTATGTAGAGGAACACTTGCTTCCGAGCCTGATCTGGGAAATTGGCTGTGCAATCTTCTGACATGCTCTTCCAGGTCAACATCATGAATGGGAGTAAATCTATTTCTGGCTGAAATCTGAAAAAAAATCATTTTTTTATGCAGGTATGAAGAGGAACAACACAACATCTCAGTGATGGCTCTCACTGTAAAGCCCTGAGTGGGGAGCAGTTCAATTTGATCCCTTGTAATGTCAAGTGCTGGTCTTCCTCGTCTACCTAAAGTATGGAAATAAAAGGATTAAGGAATTCAAGCAAACGAATCACTACGTGTTTTTTATATACTGTATACAGTACAGGCATATAGACACAGATGTACATAAAAGTATATGCAGCTTCAAAACCACGAGCAGCTATTTTCTCTAACCATTTTACTCAAGAAAAAAATAATTCAAACTTATAATTGAATAACTAAAAGATCACTAGTTATTGCTTAAAAGTGTACAGCCATCGCGTTACTTTATAGTCTACTGATTTGCAGGAAAACCACTGGTATAAAACGACGTTTGACAGGGTGATAGAAGGTAAGTCACAGCAAGTCGTCAGTAAAACCCGTGTGTAGTTCGAATAAAAATACATACGAAAAACCAATGACAAAAAATGGTAGCCATTTTACCTGTGTGCAAACGATGTGCCACATGGGAACAAACACGTCCACCATTAGGAGTGGGTCCCGCAATGATGACAGATCGGAGATCTATTGGACTTTGAATCAAACTTTGAATAGTATGAGCGCTAAACTAGTCACTAACTCTTCTTAAATTAGCAATTGAAATGTTTATCGCGCGTGCTTCACTTTCACCGGCAGACCCTTGATGACAGGCACTCTCTATTGCCCTGCACCTTCGCCGAATACGTCTCAGGACACTGTCCGCCATTGTTGTTTTAAAAAACTAAGTGGGCACAGAATTTCCAAAATCATGAGCCCTGACTGGTGGGATGACACTATTTTGAAACGTACAGCCAATAGGATACCGTTACATGTTTTCGTAATCATCCTTATTTGCATTTAATGCAAGTACAGTGTAATGTCACTAACACTACAAGTGGGCACATTTATGGCCTTACATGTTCACTAGTAAGCGTCAAAATCATCTTACCAGTGAACTAGTGGGCACATTTATGGCCTTAAATGTTCAGTAGTAAGCGTCAAAATAATCTTATTAGTGAACTAGTGGGCGTTTTGCGGCTTACATGTTCACTAGTAAGCGTCAAAATGACCTTACTAGTGAACTAGTGAGCGTTTTGTGGCTTACATGTTCACTAGTAAGCGTCAAAATGACCTTACTAGTAAACTAGTGAGTGTTTTGTGGCTTACATGTTCACTAGTAAGCGTCAAAATGATCTTACTAGTGAACTATTGGGCGTTTTGTGGCTTACATGTTCACTAGTAAGCCTCAAAATGATCTTACTAGTGAACTAGTGGGCGTTTTGTGGCTTACATGTTCACTAGTAAGCGTCAAAATGATCTTACTAGTGAACGAGTGAGCGTTTTGTGGCTGACATGTTCATAAATAAGCGTCAAAATGATCTTACTAGGGAACTAGTGGGCGTTTTGTGGCTTACATGTTCACTACTAAGCGTCAAAATTACCTTACTAGTGAACCAGTGAGCGTTTTGTGGCTTACATGTTCACTAGTAAGCGTCAAAATGACCTTACTAGTGAACTAGTGAGCGTTTTGTGGCTTACATGTTCACTAGTAAGCGTCAAAATGATCTTACTAGTGAACTAGTGGGCGTTCTGTGGCTTACATGTTCACTAGAAGCCTCAAAATGATCTTACTAGTGAACTAGCGGGCGTTTTGTGGCTTACATGTCAACTAGTAAGCCTCAAAATGATCTTACTAGTGAACTAGTGGGCACATTTATGGCCTTACATGTTCACTAGTAAGCGTCATAATGACCTTACTAGTGAACTAGTGGGCAATATGGAATAAATACTCAAAGGGCTTGCCAGGCAAGCCCATTGAGTATTTAAAGGGTTCAAAGGGCTTGCCTGGCAAGCCCTTTGAGTATTTATTCATCCGTGATGGTATTGTAGACCAATGAGAGCACGTCCGACAGACACGTGGACTTCGGGCGGCCAATCATGATGCATTTCGAGCCAAGCCCCAACAAAAACGGAGGAGAAAACTTTCAGACGCTTTGAAAGCTTTTGGGGTACATATTACTCTTGTTGTTACACAAAATTTTGTTTTACGATTATTTTAGGCGGTAACGTTATGGTGTAAATGTCAAATACGTGGTCAATTTATCAAGATGAAGCCTGCTTAAAAATTTGCTCCAACAATTTTGGAGATGTGTCTGACTTTGACAGCAATGGCGGCAGTTCAACGCTGACAGTCGCAGTCGGGTGCAGATTTATTTCGGCAGGACTTTCTAAAATCTGCCGTTTGCTCTGACAGTTCTCTGTCTGACAGTCACATTTTGTCTTATTACTCACAAGCTAATTGACATTTAAAAAAAGAGTTAATGTTTGGAACACGATTTTGCTCTTACTGTTTGCTGCCTTAGTTCGTTTGAAATATTCGCTTCCTGCATTACATGAAGTACATTTTTTAATATTCACAAGACTCTAACTGTGCATTATAAATAATGTCACATTTGCACTATGTTTTACTGGATCTACAACTAAACTAGGTCCTCGTTTCTGGGAGAATCCACAGCACCTCCTGTATCACAACCATTCTGCCGGCACACCTTCAGCAGCACGATGTTTCTAACGGGAGCTGGAGGGTGATCAGCTTCATTGAAGAACAGGAGGAGGAGAGGCACAACGTTTGTCATTTGTGATATGTTTTTAGACTTTTCTCCTAACTAAAAAAACTATGTTTTGTTAATTTCTTGATATAGTTCTTGTATTTAAATATTTTAACAATCAAATATTTTTCAACTGTGTTTTAGATATGAATTGTATGAAATAAATCAGTGAAGCCCCATTCAAATTCTACTCTATCTAATCTGCTCGATCACACTGCTGTCAACCTGCTGTACCTCCAAACTCCTTGGCTTACTCGCAGTTGGAGGGTTCCCCCCGAACGGGGGGACAAATCAAGGAACCAATCCCTGCACCCCGAACAGGGTGCCCTTACGGCCGTTTTTTTTTTTTTTTCGGCTAACCGCCCCCTGAACCTGGCAGGGTGGCGGGCGGACCTTTTGCTCCAGGCGGGGGACATAGAGACAAATCCGGGGCCCACACAGACACTCTCACGCACGCAACAAACACACACACAACAAACTACCTGGACATGCGACATTTGCACACAACAGATTACAAGAAGACAGACATCCTTCAGATGCAACCACCACACACCACACTGGGTACACAAACATTGCACAAACATAAACACTAGACAATACAACATAACATGGAAATGCAGACTACATCCCAAAACACCACCACGAACAACAACACCTCGTAGGACACCAACAGGCAGCAGAGCACAAACAGACCAAAACAACACACTCGCCTCACCAACACTACCCTCAAACGCAAATCGGACAGACAACTCCAACAGAGATACAACAAACACAAGACCACCCCCCCAAACCTGGACCTGCAATAGCTGCAATAGAATCATCACACGCAGACAAACCTCACTCAGATGCAACTCAACACACCCACACTGGATACACAGACATTGCTCCGGCATCACCACCCGCCAATACACAAACACGTGGACATGCAGAACACACACGCAAACAACAAACACCCCAACACCACAACCCCCGAACAACCCACAAAGAACAACACCCACCAACAAAAACAACAATCACACACTGACCATACTACAAATAAACATCAACGGCATCCAAAACAAGAAAACAGAACTAGAAGAACTCGCCTCACAACAGCACGCAGCCATCATCACCATACAAGAAACCAAACTAGAAAAACAACACAACACACCTCGTCTCACCAACTACACCAGCATTAGGAAAGACAGAGAACACAAGGGAGGAGGAGGACTGCTCACATACATTCACAAATCAGTCACATTCACTCCCATGAACATCCCCAACAACATTAACACCAACACTACAGAAATTCAAACCGTAAAGATTCACATAACCAACCACAAAAGACTACACATATGCAACATGTATATACCCCCCAGAGATACCACCCGACCAGACCACGCCACAGAAGACACAGACATCACCAACACCTTCCAATACATAAACTCGCTGAACAACACCATTCTAACCGCAGACATCAACGCTCACTCAACACAATGGCACTCTCCCTACGACGACCACAGAGGCACCCTCATTGCAGACATACTACAGAACTCCCAACAAATCACTCTAAACGCAAACACACCTACCAGAAAACCTACAAACATCAACCAACAACCAACATCACCGGACATCACAACAGCCAGCAACAGCATCACAAACAGAACAAAATGGACCACAATACACGCACTCAGTTCAGACCACCTTCCTATCAAAATCACACACAACACGCGTGCTCCTTTCCGCCTACAACAACACCTTCAAACTTACACAAATTACAGGAAAGCAGACTGGGAAGGATACACCTCTGAAATAGAATCAGCACTGGAGAACATAACCATACCTGACAACATCCACACAGCCAACACCATGCTCACAAACCTCATACTTACAGCAGACAAACACCACATACCCCACGGAAAAATAAAAAGCAAATCACTTCTCCTACCACAACACATCAGAACACTCATCAGCCAAAGAAACGACATCAGACAACAAAACCACCAAGACCCACGCATCACAGACCTAAACAAAGAAATAGACACACAAATCCAAAAACACAAACAAGAGCTATGGAAAGAACACTTAACGGATGCATGGAACCACAGACACAAACAACACATACTCTGGAACACAGTAACAAGACTATCAAACAAAGAACAAAAAGCACCAGAAAACACCACAATAGAGTTCGGACAACACACGGCAATATCCAACAAACAGAAAGCACGAGCATTCAACAAACAATTCACCAACATAATACAACACAAAACCAACAGAACATACAGACAACTACAACGCAAAATACGAAAACTCAACACCACGCCCATAACCATCACAGAACAACAAGTCAAACAAGCACTACAACGCTCCAAAAGCAACAACTCCACAGGCCCAGACAACATAAACATCAGACATCTGAAACACCTAGGCCCCAAAGCAATAACACTACTCACACACACTTACAACACATCACTCAACACCAACACCATCCCCGCAATATGGAAGACTGCAAAAATAATCCCAATACCAAAACCCAACAAAAACCACGCACTCGGCCCATCTTACAGACCAATAGCACTACTCAGCCCAATAGCCAAAACAATGGAAAAGGTAATACTACCCTTCATTACCAACAACACTCAACTACCCTCTCACCAACACGGCTTCCGAAAACAACACTCCACAACCACAGCACTACACCACATACACAACATCATAGCCACAGGTTTCAATCAACAAAAATCACCACAACGAACAGTTGCCATAGCCCTAGACATGTCCAAAGCCTTTGACACGGTAAACCTACACACACTCACAAACAAACTCAACAACACTAACACCCCAAACATCATCATCAAATACATCTTCAACTACATAAGGGGACGCAGACAATACACTCAATACCGGGGGGAAACATCAGAACATAGAAACACGAAAACGGGGGTACCACAGGGGGGAGTACTTTCACCAACACTATTCAACATATACATGGCAGACTTACCACAACCACCTCCAAATGTACACACAGTTACATATGCAGACGACATCACCATTCTATCCACACATGTCAAACCACAACAGGCACAACAACAAGTACAAAAATATCTCCACGACATATACAACTGGACAAAACAGAACCAACTCACACTCAACGCAGACAAAACCACCACCACTCTGTTCACACCGGATCCGGCAGAATACAGCAACAGACTCACTTTACAAATAGATAACACCACCCTACCCACAGTCCGCGAACCCAAAATACTGGGATTAACATGGGACCCCAAACTCACCTTCTCAAAACACACACAACACACTCTAACCCGCGCCAAGCAATCAAACAAAATACTTAAAGCCTTAACAACCACTCACTGGGGAAAATCCAAAGAAACTATACTCACCACATACAAAGCAACCACACTCACACGCCTCGAATACGCAAACACTATATGGTCACCAACACTATCGGACACAAACAAGACAAAACTCCAGACCACACAGAACACCGCACTCAGAATAGCAACAGGATGCACACAAGACACAAACATACAACACTTGCATGAGGAAACAAAAACTCTCCCACTGAACACCCATCTAAAACTACACGCATCGCAAATCAGACAAAAAGCCCAACACCCAACCCACCCACTACACCCACTCACTCAACAACCACCACCACCCAGACAAAAGAAACAAACAATCTTCCACAACAACAACTACACACACAACAAAGACACAGCACCACAGGACACCAACAACGACACCATAAAACAGAACATGAAAGACATACACACCCACTTTGTACAAACACACTTGGACACCAGACAACACAACAAAGTAATACATGCACCAGCACCAGAAATAGACCCATCAGAGCAAGACCTACCACACAGAACCAGACAACTCCTAGCACAACTCCGAACCAACAAATCACCAGCCCTCCACTCCTACCTACACAACATTACACCGGACACACACCCAACACCACTCTGTGCGCTATGCGGCACGCAAGTGCACGACACACAACACCTGTTCACCTGCACAAACATACCCACCACACTGACTCCGGAGGACCTCTGGCGAAACCCAAGCGGAGTGGCGGCCCTGCTCGCCCGCTGGGCGGCGGAGGGGGGTCTGGGGATCCGGGAGACGGAGTGAGGGCCCGGTCCCCCAATGTCGGGGCACGGGTGGGGTCGACAACAACAACAACAACATCAACCTGCTGTAAATAATGCCTCCATTCATGATTGTAGAAACCCCAGAACGGTCAACATGTGATTATTTTATTTTAAAATATAAGAAGCCTATGTTTTGCAATTGTGCTCATTTTCATTGTATTGCACGACAAATATAATAGATGAGCCGGTTTGGGGACATCATCAACCAAGCTGCTGCTCCAATTGCAATGCGATATATTGTCCTGCTCTCCTAAATTCGCATCTACACCACAAATTATAACATCCTAACTGATTTAGCAACAACTGAAAATTCACATCATTATTTAGGGAGTTGCATAACTGTTGCATTATATGGTGCCCTATTCATTTTATTTAGTATAGCATACATATATAAAAGTGGAAAGATACTGCAGAGCTGTGCCATTACTCTTTATCTCTGTGTACATAATAAATAAACATCACCTACAGATACATTGGTAAAAATTGCTTGATTCCTTCTGTATACTGTAGATATTACGCAAATGGCGGTAAATAATTGTGAAAGATCAGAATCAGGTTTTAAAGGGTTAATTCTTTGCTGGGTGGAGCTCTTATCATGGAGCCAATAGGAGGTGTCCTCGGGTGGTGTCCGTCCCTCATTCAGCTCGGGTCCTCCACCAGAGGCCAGGAAGCCCGAGGGCCCCGCGCAGTACCCCCGCCGCTCCCAGCACCGCACACCTCCGGACCGAGATGTCCGACGCTGGTCCCGGGATCTGTCGCAACCACCCATCCAGTCCGGGGGTCACTGCCCCGAGCGCCCCGACCACCACAGGCACGACCGCCACCCCCACCCCCCAGGCCCTCCCCAGCCCCTCCCCGAGCCCCTGGTACCCCCCGAGCCCCCCATGCTCCCCCCTCCCGATGCCTCCACCACCTGGGACCGCCACATCCACCACAACGGCCCTCCTCCGCCCCCCATCCACGACCACGACATCTGGCTGGCTCGCCACCACCATCCCGCCAGTCTGGATCCGGAAGTCCCACAGGATCCCCGCTCCGCCACCCTCCACCACCCTCGGAGGTGCCCCCCACTCCGACCCCGGGGCCCCCAGTCCACACTCCGCACAGATGCCTCGGCAGACCACGCCAGCCACCTGGCCATGGCGCTCCACGCAGGCCCCCCCTGCCAGCATCCCACACCCCGCAGCCACGTGCCGGATCGTCCCAGGCGCCTCCCCGCACAACCCACACCCCGGGTCCTGTCCGGCGCGGCACATCCGGGCCTTGACGGCTCCGGCGCCCAAGGCCCGCTCCTGAGCAGCCAGGATGAGCGCCCCTGCGCTGTCCCCCAGGCCAGTCCCCTCCAGCCACCGATAGGACTTCTTGAGATCAGCCAGCTCAGCCACGGTCCGGTGGCACATCCCGCGTAGGGGCCCGCCCCACCACGATGGTCCCCCCCCCCAGCGCCCGTCCCTCCGCTCCCCACTTGGGGCAAAAAATGAGCACATAACACCATCCAGTGTGGGTCCTTGGGCAAGAGCCTTCACGCTAATGCGTACCTCATACAATGATGAGAGACAATAAAATGAATGACATGCCAGCTCAGACGTCGCCCGGCCAAACAAGGTCTGCGTCAGGTGACAAGGTCTGCGTCAGGTGCTGGGGAACCAGAGCACCTTGATGAAAAATGGAGCAGAGATGGGCAAGATGCAATAACATGGCTCTGTTGGAATGCTACTACTCAAGCAAGCCTAGTCAGAGAGGTTACATGGAGAGAATGTGGGCTAAATGGTTACTTCGAAACCCACAGTCACGGGTGGCCACGAAACAACTCGTAACTCAGTGTTCCAACATCCACAAACGGCAACTGCTGTCACAACTTGAGATTGATGAGGTACAACGCAGGTTCCATGGTGAGGGGCCCCAGGCTGCCAGATCAGAGGAGGAGTTCATACCAGAGTGAATGCAGATGATGAGATTGGGAGGCCAGCCCCAATGAATGAAATGCTGAGCGAGGCAGCAACTGACCTGAAAGCTAAGATCATGGCAAGAATGAAAGCTGGGAAACCTAGAATCCGATTACAACGGCTATGTGAAGTACCACCTGAAAGTCTCTTGGAAAGTGTGAATTCAGCACTGAGGGCGATCCTTACCGTAACGATCACGGAAATGAACTGATATACGCTTCAGCATCAGTGATCCTTGAGATGCTTGGCTATAAGAGCAACCATGGAAGCCATGAGATACATTACCGACCATGGAAAAGACGGTTGGAGGCTAAGATCAAGGCGGCTCGGAAAGATGTGAGTCAATTGACTGAGGTCCAGAGAGGTGTGATGAAAAGGCCGATCCTGAGAGGTACATCCAGATGACCATATATGAAGCACTCGAAACAAAGGCTCCAAGCCTTGTCCAGCCGCCTAAAGCGGTACACGAAAGAGAATGAGGCCAGACGAATAAACAGGCTGTTTGCAACACAACCTGCGAAAGTGTACGCTCAGTGGCAGGGTCCTAACAACAGAGCTGATCCACCAAGACTGGAAACTGAAAGGTACTGGAGAGGCAGATGGGAGAAGGAGGTTGCACATAACAGCAGTGCACAATGGCTGGTCACCCAAAGAGAGGAGCACAGACACCTCCCTGAACAGAACCCAATTACCATAACAGTGGCAGACATAAAGGAAATAGTCTCAAATATGAAGAACTGGACAGCACCAGGCCCGGACATGGTCCACACTTACTGGCTAAAGAGACTCACAGCACTCCATGAGCGCCCAGCAGCACAAATGAACCAGCTGCCTAGGGATGGGATTCACCCAGGATGGCTAACCGAAGGGCGAACGATCCTTATCATGAAAGATCCCTCAAAGGGTGCAGTCGCATCCAACTATCGGCCAATAACCTGTCCCTCCACAATTTTGGACGCTCATGTTGCGGCTAAGATAAGTGCACACATGGATCAATACATGAGCAAAGCACGGAAGGGCATTGGTAGAGATACCAGGGGAGCCAAACATCAGCTCCTGGTTGACAGAACAGTCGCACAAGACTGCAGGTCCCGATGTACCAACCTGTGCACAGCCTGGATTCATTAAAAGAAAGCCTATGACTCGATGCCACATACATGGATCACTGAATGCTTGGATGTGTATAAGGTGAACAGGACCCTAAGAGCCTTCGTTGCGAACTTGATGAGGATGTGGAAAACCACACTTGAAGCCAATGGCAAGCCACTTACCCAAGTGTCCATCAAATGTGGCATATACCAAGGTGATGCACTCTCCCCATTGCTGTTCTGCATAGGACTGAACTCCCTAAGCCAAGTAATCACCAAGACAGGCTATGGATACAGCCTCAGAAATGAAGCTACGATCAGTCACCTCCTCTACATGGATGACATAAAGCTGTATGCTAAGAGTGAAAGGGACATAGACTCCCTGATCCACACAACCAGGATCTACAGCAGCGACATCGGGATGTGATAGTCGGATGGTGACTAAGAGAGGAACGGTAGTCCGGACTGAAGGGGTCTCACTCCCCGAAGGAACAATAGCAGACATTGAGGACAGCTACAAGTACCTCGGTGTACCACAAGCCAATGGCAACCTTGAACTGGCAACAAGGAAAGCGGCTGCGGACTAGTGAGTGTGAGAGCCACTGTCCAGGATGAAACATCCAAGCTCCATGAATACATCAAGGAGAAGGCTCCAACGGATGACGTACTCGGAGAATGTCTCAGACAATGGGCAACAGAGGATGAGGCGCTGGAAGAGGGACCATCATCGGAGGACAAGCCCCTACACGGGATGTACCAGCGGACCATAACTGAAGTGGCCGATCTCAAGAATTCCCATCAGTGGCTAGAGAGGGCTGGCCTGAAGGACAGTACAGAGGCACTCATCCTGGCTGCTCAGGAGCAGGCCCTGAGCACTAGAGCCATTGAGGCCCAGATATACCACACCAGACAAGACCCAAGGTGTAGGTTGTGCAAAGAGGCACCTGAGACGATCTAACACATAACTGCAGGGTGTAAGGTGCTGGCAGGGAAAGCCTATATGGAACGCCATAACCAGGTGGCTGGCATAGTCTACCGAAACATCTGTGCGGAGTACGGACTGGAAACCCCAAGGTCAAAATGGGAAACACCTCCGAAGGTGGTGGAGAATGACAGAGCGAAGATCCTATGGGACTTCCAGATCCAGACTGACAAGATGGTAATGGCGAACCAACCAGATATCCTGATGATAGATAAAGGGCAGAGGAAAGCCGTTGTAGTGGATGTAGCGGTCCCAAGTGCTGGAAACATCAGAAAGAAGGAACACGAGAAACTCGAGAAATCCCAAGGGCTCAGAGAGGAGCTGGAGAGAGCCTGGAAGGTAAAGGGGACAGTCGTGCCTGTGGTGGTCGGAGCACTCGGGGCAGTGACCCCCAAACTAGATGATGAGTGGTTGCAACAGATCCCGGGAACAACATCGGACATCTCAGTCCAGAAATGTGCAGTGCTGGGAACGGCAAGGATACTGCGCAGAACCCTCAAGCTTCCTGGCCTCTGGTAGAGGACCCCAGCTGAATGAGGGATGGACACCACCTGAGGGGTGAGACGAGGATTTTTTTTATAGATATACAGTAGATACTTTCAGACGCTTTGAAAGCTTTTGGGGTACATATTACTCTTGTTGTTACACAAAATTTTGTTTTACGATTATTTTAGGCGGTAACGTTATGGTGTAAATGTCAAATACGTGGTCAATTTATCAAGATGAAGCCTGCTTAAAAATTTGCTCCAACAATTTTGGAGATGTGTCTGACTTTGACAGCAATGGCGGCAGTTCAACGCTGACAGTCGCAGTCGGGTGCAGATTTATTTCGGCAGGACTTTCTAAAATCTGCCGTTTGCTCTGACAGTTCTCTGTCTGACAGTCACATTTTGTCTTATTACTCACAAGCTAATTGACATTTAAAAAAAGAGTTAATGTTTGGAACACGATTTTGCTCTTACTGTTTGCTCTTAGTTCGTTTGAAATATTCGCTTCCTGCATTACATGAAGTACATTTTTTAATATTCACAAGACTGTAACTGTGCATTATAAATAATGTCACATTTGCACTATGTTTTACTGGATCTACAACTAAACTAGGTCCTCGTTTCTGGGAGAGTCCACAGCACCTCCTGTATCACAACCATTCTGCCGGCACACCTTCAGCAGCACGATGTTTCTAACGGGAGCTGGAGGGTGATCAGCTTCATTGAAGAACAGGAGGAGGAGAGGCACAACGTTTGTCATTTGTGATATGTTTTTAGACTTTTCTCCTAACTAAAAAAACTATGTTTTGTTAATTTCTTGATATAGTTCTTGTATTTAAATATTTTAACAATCAAATATTTTTCAACTGTGTTTTAGATATGAATTGTATGAAATAAATCAGTGAAGCCCCATTCAAATTCTACTCTATCTAATCTGCTCGATCACACTGCTGTCAACCCGCTGTACCTCCAAACTCCTTGGCTTACTCGCAGTTGGAGGGTTCCCCCCGAACGGGGGGACAAATCAAGGAACCAATCCCTGCACCCCGAACGGGGTGCCCTTACGGCCGTTTTTTTTTTTTCGGCTAACCGCCCCCTGAACCTGGCAGGGTGGCGGGCGGACCTTTTGCTCCAGGCGGGGGACATAGAGACAAATCCGGGGCCCACACAGACACTCTCACGCACGCAACAAACACACACACAACAAACTACCTGGACATGCGACATTTGCACACAACAGATTACAAGAAGACAGACATCCTTCAGATGCAACCACCACACACCACACTGGGTACACAAACATTGCACAAACATAAACACTAGACAATACAACATAACATGGAAATGCAGACTACATCCCAAAACACCACCACGAACAACAACACCTCGTAGGACACCAACAGGCAGCAGAGCCCAAACAGACCAAAACAACACACTCGCCTCACCAACACTACCCTCAAAGGCAACACGGACAGACAACTCCAACAGAGATACAACAAACACAAGACCACCCCCCCAAACCTGGACCTGCAATAGCTGCAATAGAATCATCACACGCAGACAAACCTCACTCAGATGCAACTCAACACACCCACACTGGATACACAGACATTGCTCCGGCATCACCACCCGCCAATACACAAACACGTGGACATGCAGAACACACACGCAAACAACAAACACCCCAACACCACAACCCCCGAACAACCCACAAAGAACAACACCCACCAACAAAAACAACAAACACACACTGACCATACTACAAATAAACATCAACGGCATCCAAAACAAGAAAACAGAACTAGAAGAACTCGCCTCACAACAGCACGCAGACATCATCACCATACAAGAAACCAAACTAGAAAAACAACACAACACACCTCGTCTCACCAACTACACCAGCATTAGGAAAGACAGAGAACACAAGGGAGGAGGAGGACTGCTCACATACATTCACAAATCAGTCACATTCACTCCCATGAACATCCCCAACAACATTAACACCAACACTACAGAAATTCAAACCGTAAAGATTCACATAACCAACCACAAAAGACTACACATATGCAACATGTATATACCCCCCAGAGATACCACCCGACCAGACCACGCCACAGAAGACACAGACATCACCAACACCTTCCAATACATAAACTCGCTGAACAACACCATTCTAACCGCAGACATCAACGCTCACTCAACACAATGGCACTCTCCCTACGACGACCACAGAGGCACCCTCATTGCAGACATACTACAGAACTCCCAACAAATCACTCTAAACGCAAACACACCTACCAGAAAACCTACAAACATCAACCAACAACCAACATCACCGGACATCACAACAGCCAGCAACAGCATCACAAACAGAACAACATGGACCACAATACACGCACTCAGTTCAGACCACCTTCCTATCAAAATCACACACAACACGCGTGCTCCTTTCCGCCTACAACAACACCTTCAAACTTACACAAATTACAGGAAAGCAGACTGGGAAGGATACACCTCTGAAATAGAATCAGCACTGGAGAACATAACCATACCTGACAACATCCACACAGCCAACACCATGCTCACAAACCTCATACTTACAGCAGACAAACACCACATACCCCACGGAAAAATAAAAAGCAAATCACTTCTCCTACCACAACACATCAGAACACTCATCAGCCAAAGAAACGACATCAGACAACAAAACCACCAAGACCCACGCATCACAGACCTAAACAAAGAAATAGACACACAAATCCAAAAACACAAACAAGAGCTATGGAAAGAACACTTAACGGATGCATGGAACCACAGACACAAACAACACATACTCTGGAACACAGTAACAAGACTATCAAACAAAGAACAAAAAGCACCAGAAAACACCACAATACAGTTCGGACAACACACGGCAATATCCAACAAACAGAAAGCACGAGCATTCAACAAACAATTCACCAACATAATACAACACAAAACCAACAGAACATACAGACAACTACAACGCAAAATACGAAAACTCAACACCACGCCCATAACCATCACAGAACAACAAGTCAAACAAGCACTACAACGCTCCAAAAGCAACAACTCCACAGGCCCAGACAACATAAACATCAGACATCTGAAACACCTAGGCCCCAAAGCAATAACACTACTCACACACACTTACAACACATCACTCAACACCAACACCATCCCCGCAATATGGAAGACTGCAAAAATAATCCCAATACCAAAACCCAACAAAAACCACGCACTCGGCCCATCTTACAGACCAATAGCACTACTCAGCCCAATAGCCAAAACAATGGAAAAGGTAATACTACCCTTCATTACCAACAACACTCAACTACCCTCTCACCAACACGGTTTCCGAAAACAACACTCCACAACCACAGCACTACACCACATACACAACATCATAGCCACAGGTTTCAATCAACAAAAACCACCACAACGAACAGTTGCCATAGCCCTAGACATGTCCAAAGCCTTTGACACGGTAAACCTACACACACTCACAAACAAACTCAACAACACTAACACCCCAAACATCATCATCAAATACATCTTCAACTACATAAGGGGACGCAGACAATACACTCAACACCGGGGGGAAACATCAGAACATAGAAACACGAAAACGGGGGTACCACAGGGGGGAGTACTTTCACCAACACTATTCAACATATACATGGCAGACTTACCACAACCACCTCCAAATGTACACACAGTTACATATGCAGACGACATCACCATTCTATCCACACATGTCAAACCACAACAGGCACAACAACAAGTACAAAAATATCTCCACGACATATACAACTGGACAAAACAGAACCAACTCACACTCAACGCAGACAAAACCACCACCACTCTGTTCACACCGGATCCGGCAGAATACAGCAACAGGCTCACTTTACAAATAGATAACACCACCCTACCCACAGTCCGCGAACCCAAAATACTGGGATTAACATGGGACCCCAAACTCACCTTCTCAAAACACACACAACACACTCTAACCCGCGCCAAGCAATCAAACAACATACTTAAAGCCTTAACAACCACTCACTGGGGAAAATCCAAAGAAACTATACTCACCACATACAAAGCAACCACACTCACACGCCTCGAATACGCAAACACTATATGGTCACCAACACTATCGGACACAAACAAGACAAAACTCCAGACCACACAGAACACCGCACTCAGAATAGCAACAGGATGCACACAAGACACAAACATACAACACTTGCATGAGGAAACAAAAACTCTCCCACTGAACACCCATCTAAAACTACACGCATCGCAAATCAGACAAAAAGCCCAACACCCAACCCACCCACTACACCCACTCACTCAACAACCACCACCACCCAGACAAAAGAAACAAACAATCTTCCACAACAACAACTACACACACAACAAAGACACAGCACCACAGGACACCAACAACGACACCATAAAACAGAACATGAAAGACATACACACCCACTTTGTACAAACACACTTGGACACCAGACAACACAACAAAGTAATACATGCACCAGCACCAGAAATAGACCCATCAGAGCAAGACCTACCACACAGAACCAGACAACTCCTAGCACAACTCCGAACCAACAAATCACCAGCCCTCCACTCCTACCTACACAACATTACACCGGACACACACCCAACACCACTCTGTGCGCTATGCGGCACGCAAGTGCACGACACACAACACCTGTTCACCTGCACAAACATACCCACCACACTGACTCCGGAGGACCTCTGGCGAAACCCAAGCGGAGTGGCGGCCCTGCTCGCCCGCTGGGCGGCGGAGGGGGGTCTGGGGATCCGGGAGACGGAGTGAGGGCCCGGTCCCCCAATGTCGGGGCACGGGTGGGGTCGACAACAACAACAACAACAACATAAAAAAAGACTTCCCCTTTAAATATTCCTGCTGCATAATATATCTCCTTTCCTTTCGTAAAGGATGGTCAGAACCTTTCCTAAGCATTATTAAAATTTAGACGATCTTTGCTCCAGGTGCTACCGGCTCATCTCACTCGGTTAGGATAGGAAAGGAAAGTTCCTATGCCAAAATGATAATCCAAAAAGGGCCCCTGTTGGTGGATAATCAGGCCATGGGAGGTGTGAGTAAATTGTGAGGGGGTGTTGGCTGGAGCTAGAAATAATTTTGGTGTCTTGTCCCTGCAGTAGGTTCATTAAAAGAGCAACCAGTGTTTTCACCACCATGGTCGGATCTTACTCTGGAGGGTAACCCATACAGGCAGGTGGCTTGGACAAAATATTTCAACACTGTCAAAGCTGTGTTGTCTGTGCTCCAGTTGAAGGTACGTTATTAGCCTGGAATTCCCATCAATGCCGGCATGTGTCACAAACACCCACCTGTAAAACAAACATGAAAAGAATAATGATTAAATACAAGAAAACAATCAAGTTTCATATCTTGTTTGAAATATCATCTCGGTAGAGAAGGTATTGCTGTGCACTTAAGACTACATGGAGGCAATTTGGAGTTTGTGTAACTTGGATATACAAATGATAAAATTCAATTTAATCTGTGCTGTCCATACAATATGGCTTTCTAATGCTCCCACGAGTACAAATATAAGATGATCCCTTATTACCGAATGAGACGCATATGCCCATCTATGTGCCATAAACTATTGGGGAATGGCACATAGTATGTTCTTCTAGCCACAGTCTGGCTCCATCTCTGGGCTGCAGCAGCTGGCTCAATACGGTTGAGGATTTCTCGAACTCTTTTTCTTTGTACTACAATACCATCAGCACGCAGGTATGCCCTCATCATCTGCAACAGGTTCATAAAACAACACAATAAAGAAAGTACACTTTCACAATGAATATAATGATATATACATGAAGGGACAAGAGTATGTAGCAGAACACTTGCTTCCGAGCCTGATCTGGGAAATTGGCTGTGCAATCTTCTGACATGCTCTTCCAGGTCAACATCATGAATGGGAGTAAATCTATTTCTGGCTGAAATCTGAAAAAACTTCATTTTTTTTATGCAGGTATGAAGAGGAACAACACAACATCTCAGTGATGGCTCTCACTGTAAAGCCCTGAGTGGGGAGCAGTTCAATTTGATCACTTGTAATGTCAAGTGCTGGTCTTCCTCGTCTACCTAAAGTATGGAAATAAAAGGATTAAGGAATTCAAGCAAACGAATCACTACGTGTTTTTTATATACTGTATACAGTACAGGCATATAGACACAGATGTACATAAAAGTATATGCAGCTTCAAAACCACGAGCAGCTATTTTCTCTAACCATTTTACTCAAGAAAAAAATAATTCAAACTTATAATTGAATAACTAAAAGATCACTAGTTATTGCTTAAAAGTGTACAGCCATCGCGTTACTTAATAGTCTACTGATTTGCAGGAAAACCACTGGTATAAAACGACGTTTGACAGGGTGATAGAAGGTAAGTCACAGCAAGTCGTCAGTAAAACCCGTGTGTAGTTCGAATAAAAATACATACGAAAAACCAATGACAAAAAATGGTAGCCATTTTACCTGTGTGCAAACGATGTGCCACATGGGAACAAACACGTCCACCATTAGGAGTGGGTCCCGCAATGATGACAGATCGGGGATCTATTGGACTTTGAATCAAACTTTGAATAGTATCAGCGCTAAACTGGTCACTAACTCTTCTTAAATTAGCAATTGAAATGTTTATCGCGCGTGCTTCACTTTCACCGGCAGACCCTTGATGACAGGCACTCTCTATTGCCCTGCACCTTCGCCGAATACTTCTCAGGACACTGTCCGCCATTGTTGTTTTAAAAAACTAAGTGGGCACAGAATTTCCAAAATCATGAGCCCTGACTGGTGGGATGACACTATTTTGAAACGTACAGCCAATAGGATACCGTTACATGTTTTCGTAATCATCCTTATTTGCATTTAATGCAAGTACAGTGTAATGTCACTAGCACTACAAGTGGGCACATTTATGGCCTTACATGTTCACTAGTAAGCGTCAAAATCATCTTACCAGTGAACTAGTGGGCACATTTATGGCCTTAAATGTTCAGTAGTAAGCGTCAAAATAATCTTATTAGTGAACTAGTGGGCGTTTTGCGGCTTACATGTTCACTAGTAAGCGTCAAAATGACCTTACTAGTGAACTAGTGAGCGTTTTGTGGCTTACATGTTCACTAGTAAGCGTCAAAATGACCTTACTAGTAAACTAGTGAGCGTTTTGTGGCTTACATGTTCACTAGTAAGCGTCAAAATGATCTTACTAGTGAACTATTGGGCGTTTTGTGGCTTACATGTTCACTAGTAAGCCTCAAAATGATCTTACTAGTGAACTAGTAGGCGATGTGTGGCTTACATGTCAACTAGTAAGCCTCAAAATGAACTTACTAGTGAACTAGTGGGCACATTTATGGCCTTACATGTTCACTAGTAAGCGTCAAAATGATCTTACTAGTGAACTAGTGGGCGTTTTGTGGCTTACATGTTCACTAGTAAGCGTCAAAATGACCTTACTAGTGAACTAGTGGGCGTTTTGTGGCTTACATGTTCACTAGTAAGCGTCAAAATGATCTTACTAGTGAACGAGTGAGTGTTTTGTGGCTGACATGTTCATAAATAAGTGTCAAAATGATCTTACTAGGGAACTAGTGGGCGTTTTGTGGCTTACATGTTCACTAGTAAGCGTCAAAATTACCTTACTAGTGAACCAGTGAGCGTTTTGTGGCTTACATGTTCACTAGTAAGCGTCAAAAAGACCTTACTAGTGAACTAGTGAGCGTTTTGTGGCTTACATGTTCACTAGTAAGCGTCAAAATGATCTTACTAGTGAACTAGTGGGCGTTCTGTGGCTTACATGTTCACTAGAAGCCTCAAAATTATCTTACTAGTGAACTAGCGGGCGTTTTGTGGCTTACATGTCAACTAGTAAGCCTCAAAATGATCTTACTAGTGAACTAGTGGGCACATTTATGGCCTTACATGTTCACTAGTAAGCGTCAAAATGACCTTACTAGTGAACTAGTGGGCAATATGGAATAAATACTCAAAGGGCTTGCCAGGCAAGCCCATTGAGTATTTAAAGGGTTCAAAGGGCTTGCCTGGCAAGCCCTTTGAGTATTTATTCATCCGTGATGGTATTGTAGACCAATGAGAGCACGTCCGACAGACACGTGGACTTCGGGCGGCCAATCATGATGCATTTCGAGCAAGGCCCCAACAAAAACGGAGGAGAAAACTTTCAGACGCTTTGAAAGCTTTTGGGGTACATATTACTCTTGTTGTTACACAAAATTTTGTTTTACGATTATTTTAGGCGGTAACGTTATGGTGTAAATGTCAAATACGTGGTCAATTTATCAAGATGAAGCCTGCTTAAAAATTTGCTCCAACAATTTTGGAGATGTGTCTGACTTTGACAGCAATGGCGGCAGTTCAACGCTGACAGTCGCAGTCGGGTGCAGATTTATTTCGGCAGGACTTTCTAAAATCTGCCGTTTGCTCTGACAGTTCTCTGTCTGACAGTCACATTTTGTCTTATTACTCACAAGCTAATTGACATTTAAAAAAAGAGTTAATGTTTGGAACACGATTTTGCTCTTACTGTTTGCTGCCTTAGTTCGTTTGAAATATTCGCTTCCTGCATTACATGAAGTACATTTTTTAATATTCACAAGACTGTAACTGTGCATTATAAATAATGTCACATTTGCACTATGTTTTACTGGATCTACAACTAAACTAGGTCCTCGTTTCTGGGAGAGTCCACAGCACCTCCTGTATCACAACCATTCTGCCGGCACACCTTCAGCAGCACGATGTTTCTAACGGGAGCTGGAGGGTGATCAGCTTCATTGAAGAACAGGAGGAGGAGAGGCACAACGTTTGTCATTTGTGATATGATTTTAGACTTTTCTCCTAACTAAAAAAACTATGTTTTGTTAATTTCTTGATATAGTTCTTGTATTTAAATATTTTAACAATCAAATATTTTTCAACTGTGTTTTAGATATGAATTGTATGAAATAAATCAGTGAAGCCCCATTCAAATTCTACTCTATATAATCTGCTCGATCACACTGCTGTCAACCTGCTGTACCTCCAAACTCCTTGGCTTACTCGCAGTTGGAGGGTTCCCCCCGAACGGGGGGACAAATCAAGGAACCAATCCCTGCACCCCGAACGGGGTGCCCTTACGGCCGTTTTTTTTTTTTTCGGCTAACCGCCCCCTGGACCTGGCAGGGTGGCGGGCGGACCTTTTGCTCCAGGCGGGGGACATAGAGACAAATCCGGGGCCCACACAGACACTCTCACGCACGCAACAAACACACACACAACAAACTACCTGGACATGCGACATTTGCACACAACAGATTACAAGAAGACAGACATCCTTCAGATGCAACCACCACACACCACACTGGGTACACAAACATTGCACAAACATAAACACTAGACAATACAACATAACATGGAAATGCAGACTACATCCCAAAACACCACCACGAACAACAACACCTCGTAGGACACCAACAGGCAGCAGAGCACAAACAGACCAAAACAACACACTCGCCTCACCAACACTACCCTCAAAGGCAACACGGACAGACAACTCCAACAGAGATACAACAAACACAAGACCACCCCCCCAAACCTGGACCTTCAATAGCTGCAATAGAATCATCACACGCAGACAAACCTCACTCAGATGCAACTCAACACACCCACACTGGATACACAGACATTGCTCCGGCATCACCACCCGCCAATACACAAACACGTGGACATGCAGAACACACACGCAAACAACAAACACCCCAACACCACAACCCCCGAACAACCCACAAAGAACAACACCCACCAACAAAAACAACAAACACACACTGACCATACTACAAATAAACATCAACGGCATCCAAAACAAGAAAACAGAACTAGAAGAACTCGCCTCACAACAGCACGCAGACATCATCACCATACAAGAAACCAAACTAGAAAAACAACACAACACACCTCGTCTCACCAACTACACCAGCATTAGGAAAGGCAGAGAACACAAGGGAGGAGGAGGACTGCTCACATACATTCACAAATCAGTCACATTCACTCCCATGAACATCCCCAACAACATTAACACCAACACTACAGAAATTCAAACCGTAAAGATTCACATAACCAACCACAAAAGACTACACATATGCAACATGTATATACCCCCCAGAGATACCACCCGACCAGACCACGCCACAGAAGACACAGACATCACCAACACCTTCCAATACATAAACTGGCTGAACAACACCATTCTAACCGCAGACATCAACGCTCACTCAACACAATGGCACTCTCCCTACGACGACCACAGAGGCACCCTCATTGCAGACATACTACAGAACTCCCAACAAATCACTCTAAACGCAAACACACCTACCAGAAAACCTACAAACATCAACCAACAACCAACATCACCGGACATCACAACAGCCAGCAACAGCATCACAAACAGAACAACATGGACCACAATACACGCACTCAGTTCAGACCACCTTCCTATCAAAATCACACACAACACGCGTGCTCCTTTCCGCCTACAACAACACCTTCAAACTTACACAAATTACAGGAAAGCAGACTGGGAAGGATACACCTCTGAAATAGAATCAGCACTGGAGAACATAACCATACCTGACAACATCCACACAGCCAACACCATGCTCACAAACCTCATACTTACAGCAGACAAACACCACATACCCCACGGAAAAATAAAAAGCAAATCACTTCTCCTACCACAACACATCAGAACACTCATCAGCCAAAGAAACGACATCAGACAACAAAACCACCAAGACCCACGCATCACAGACCTAAACAAAGAAATAGACAAACAAATCCAAAAACACAAACAAGAGCTATGGAAAGAACACTTAACGGATGCATGGAACCACAGACACAAACAATACATACTCTGGAACACAGTAACAAGACTATCTAACAAAGAACAAAAAGCACCAGAAAACACCACAATACAGTTCGGACAACACACGGCAATATCCAACAAACAGAAAGCACGAGCATTCAACAAACAATTCACCAACATAATACAACACAAAACCAACAGAACATACAGACAACTACAACGCAAAATACGAAAACTCAACACCACGCCCATAACCATCACAGAACAACAAGTCAAACAAGCACTACAACGCTCCAAAAGCAACAACTCCACAGGCCCAGACAACATAAACATCAGACATCTGAAACACCTAGGCCCCAAAGCAATAACACTACTCACACACACTTACAACACATCACTCAACACCAACACCATCCCCGCAATATGGAAGACTGCAAAAATAATCCCAATACCAAAACCCAACAAAAACCACGCACTCGGCCCATCTTACAGACCAATAGCACTACTCAGCCCAATAGCCAAAACAATGGAAAAGGTAATACTACCCTTCATTACCAACAACACTCAACTACCCTCTCACCAACACGGCTTCCGAAAACAACACTCCACAACCACAGCACTACACCACATACACAACATCATAGCCACAGGTTTCAATCAACAAAAACCACCACAACGAACAGTTGCCATAGCCCTAGACATGTCCAAAGCCTTTGACACGGTAAACCTACACACACTCACAAACAAACTCAACAACACTAACACCCCAAACATCATCATCAAATACATCTTCAACTACATAAGGGGACGCAGACAATACACTCAATACCGGGGGGAAACATCAGAACATAGAAACACGAAAACGGGGGTACCACAGGGGGGAGTACTTTCACCAACACTATTCAACATATACATGGCAGACTTACCACAACCACCTCCAAATGTACACACAGTTACATATGCAGACGACATCACCATTCTATCCACACATGTCAAACCACAACAGGCACAACAACAAGTACAAAAATATCTCCACGACATATACAACTGGACAAAACAGAACCAACTCACACTCAACGCAGACAAAACCACCACCACTCTGTTCACACCGGATCCGGCAGAATACAGCAACAGGCTCACTTTACAAATAGATAACACCACCCTACCCACAGTCCGCGAACCCAAAATACTGGGATTAACATGGGACCCCAAACTCACCTTCTCAAAACACACACAACACACTCTAACCCGCGCCAAGCAATCAAACAAAATACTTAAAGCCTTAACAACCACTCACTGGGGAAAATCCAAAGAAACTATACTCACCACATACAAAGCAACCACACTCACACGCCTCGAATACGCAAACACTATATGGTCACCAACACTATCGGACACAAACAAGACAAAACTCCAGACCACACAGAACACAGCACTCAGAATAGCAACAGGATGCACACAAGACACAAACATACAACACTTGCATGAGGAAACAAAAACTCTCCCACTGAACACCCATCTAAAACTACACGCATCGCAAATCAGACAAAAAGCCCAACACCCAACCCACCCACTACACCCACTCACTCAACAACCACCACCACCCAGACAAAAGAAACAAACAATCTTCCACAACAACAACTACACACACAACAAAGACACAGCACCACAGGACACCAACAACGACACCATAAAACAGAACATGAAAGACATACACACCCACTTTGTACAAACACACTTGGACACCAGACAACACAACAAAGTAATACATGCACCAGCACCAGAAATAGACCCATCAGAGCAAGACCTACCACACAGAACCAGACAACTCCTAGCACAACTCCGAACCAACAAATCACCAGCCCTCCACTCCTACCTACACAACATTACACCGGACACACACCCAACACCACTCTGTGCGCTATGCGGCACGCAAGTGCACGACACACAACACCTGTTCACCTGCACAAACATACCCACCACACTGACTCCGGAGGACCTCTGGCGAAACCCAAGCGGAGTGGCGGCCCTGCTCGCCCGCTGGGCGGCGGAGGGGGTCTGGGGATCCGGGAGACGGAGTGAGGGCCCGGTCCCCCAATGTCGGGGCACGGGTGGGGTCGACAACAACAACAACAACAACATAAAAAAAGACTTCCCCTTTAAATTTGATCCAAGATGGCCGCTTGTGCGCCAGTGTGTTCGGCGACGCTCCTGCCATTTCGGGTTTTTTTACTTTTCGCAATGCTTGTTACCTCCCTAACAGCGTCTCGGTTGGTTTATGATTGCCGATCGTTGTTATTGATTCAACAACACGTCGGAGATTCGGCCGCGTTTTGGCAAGACGGTGGTGGAAAGACGCTACCTCCGTTCTTGGCTAACCTGCCGGCTGATCTCTTCCGCATTCGCTCGCTCCCTTCACGAAAGCGCCGAAAGCGCCGCCGCCGCCGCGGCAAACGCAGTGGTCAGCTCGTGAAATTGAAACGGGATCTGAGACACACTTCGATCGCTCCGGCGTGGTGTGCCCTCGACCCCGTCGCCTCGTGCTTGCTAACAGTCGTTGGCTCTCCCATCGTGCCACGGCATTTCTACCCTGCGCGCCTTTCTCGGGGAGGAATTCAGCGAAACCTTTTGAGGGAATTCCCCCGGGCTCGGCGATTGACAGAGGGAAGCCCTCCCATTGCTACTTCCACAAGGATCGCGTTGTTAAACGCCCGGTCGCTGACGAACAAGACCCATATTCTGAGGGAGTATTTTCTTTCCAATGACTTGGATTTTTTGTGTCTGACGGAGACTTGGGCAGGTACGGGTGAGTACAAAGCTTTGATTGAATTGTTACCACCTGACTGTGATTTCCTCGATACCCCGAGGACATCAGGACGTGGTGGAGGTACGGTAAGCATTTTTAAGAACAATTTCAAATGTAAACGGTGCACATTCACCACATCTGCCAACAGCTTTGAAGCAACCTTCTTTGAAGTTGGTCGTGTTTTCCCGGTGCTTTGTGCTGTCATTTACCGTCCTCCTAAATACAACAAAGACTTTTTAAGCGACTTTTCAAGCTTTCTTGCGGAAATCAGGCTGAGATATGATCGTATTCTCCTAATGGGGGATTTTAATATCCATGTATGTTGTCCGGAAAAAACGCTAGCAAAAGACTTCTTAAGACTTATCGACTCTTTTAATTTTGTGCAGTATGTGACCAGCCCGACACACGAACAAGGACATATTTTAGACCTTGTCCTTGCTCATGGTATAACGGTGTCAAATCTGGAAGTCCTTGAAAATGGAATTTCTGATCACATGGCAGTTTTATTTGACGTAGTATTATCGCATGCTGCTGTGAAATCTGGCGCTCCTAGTTGTAAACGCCGAATTTTTAACCCTCGCACTGCTAGTCGTTTCTCTGATGCCTTTAATAACCTTTGCGTACCCTCGTCTAACACAGAGGAACTCACCTCTTGGTTCGACTCGTCATGCCGGGCCATCCTGGATTTGGTGGCTCCTTCAAAAATTGTGCTGCCAAAGCCTAAACCCGAGCCATGGTTTAACGACATTACCCGCGCAGCTAGGCAGGAGTGTCGCAAAGCTGAACGCAAGTGGAAAAGAGACAAATTGCATGTCTCTTCTCAAATTTGGAAAGACAGCTGGCGTATCTACCAGCTCACAGTAAAAGAGGCCAAAAGAAAATATCTGTCGGACCTTATTCTAGCCAACCGTCACAACCCTCGTGCACTATTTAAAACGATAGATTCTGTACTCAAACCCCCTCTGCCTACTTGCGCGGATTCTTCAGCCGAGATGTGCAACAGATTCCTTCAGTTCTTTATTGATAAGGTCTCTACAGCTAGGATTCCGGTCCCAAATACCGCATCTGACCCCTCTGTCCATGTTCCATGTTCAGCTGTCCTAAATTCTTTTGATACTGTGTCCTTGGCGCTTTTGGAGGATGTAGTTCGCCAGACGAAGCCATCTGGCTCCCCTTGCGACTCTCTTCCCCCACGCTTCTTTCAGGAGGTTCTCCCGAGTGTTGGTGCATCGGTCTTGGATATCATCAACAGCAGCCTTTCTTCTGGTGTAGTTCCCCAACAGTTTAAACATGCTGTGGTCCAACCCTTGATCAAGAAACCTGGTCTTGATCCAGATGAGCTGTCAAGTTACAGACCCATTTCCAAACTGCCTTTCATTTCCAAAATTCTGGAAAAAGTGGTGCACATGCAGTTGAAACTTTTCTTGGATGAACATAACATCTTGGAGGTCTTCCAGTCAGGTTTCAAGACGATGCATAGCACGGAGTCAGCCCTGTTACGCGTTTCTAATGACATCCTCCTGGCAAATGACTCTGGAGACCACGTGTGTCTGGTTTTATTGGACTTAACTGCAGCATTTGATACAGTGGATCACAGTATTCTGCTGACTCGTTTGCAGCACTTGGTGGGCATTGGCGGGAGTGTTCTTGATTGGTTTAGGTCCTATCTAGCTGACAGGACCTTTTGTGTCAGCCTTGGCTGCTCTGAATCACGCACTGCTCCCCTGTCATGTGGTGTTCCACAGGGCTCAATTCTGGGGCCTCTGCTGTTCTCGCTGTATCTGCTCCCATTGGGTTCCATCTTAAGGAAACATGGTATTCCTTTCCACTGCTATGCAGATGACTGCCAGATCTATGTCCCACTGAGCAAGAAAGACACCTTCTCATTAAGGCCACTCCTATCCTGTCTGGAAGAAATCAAAACCTGGATGGCACAAAATTTCTTGAAGTTCAACGAAAAGAAGACAGAGGTGATATTGTTTGGCCCCAGTGGACCTTGTACATTCCATCCTGTAGACTTGGGCCCCCTATCTCCTTATCTGAAATCAACGGTCTCAAACTTGGGACTTAAACTGGACAGTGATTTCAAACTCGATCGGCAAATTGGTGCCGTTGTTAAATCCAGCTTCTTTCACCTTAGACAGCTGGCCAAAATAAAACCTTTCCTCTCACATGTACACTTTGAGACAGTAATTCATGCCTTTGTCACATCCCGGCTCGATTACTGCAACGCCCTGTACTTTGGAGTCAGCCAGTCCTCCATCAAGCGCCTTCAGCTGGTACAGAATGCCGCTGCTCGCCTCTTGACTGGTACTCGTAAGAGGGAGCATATAACTCCTACTTTGGCATCCCTTCACTGGCTCCCCATTCATTTTAGAATTATTTTTAAGATCCTCCTCTTTGTTTTCAAATCTCTGAATAATCTCGCGCCACCTTACCTCTCTGAGCTCATACGCCCCTACACCCCTGCCCGGCGCCTCAGGTCTGTGGACCAGTCTTTGCTAGACGTACCAAGAACTAAACTGAGGCTCAGAGGGGATCGAGCCTTTTCTGTTGCTGGTCCATCTCTCTGGAATGACCTCCCACTGAACATTCGGCAAGCCTCCTCGCTGCCCATCTTTAAATCCCTCCTCAAAACTCACTTGTATTCTTTGGCGTTTGACTCAGCATGACTTAGATTTGTTATTGGTTTTACTGCTTGGTGCTTTCTACCGCCTTATTACTTATTACTTATTACTGATTCGTCTTACTGTTTATTGTATATGTTAAATCGCTCCATGTACAGCACTTTGTATGCAGCGATGGCTGTTTGAAAGTGCTCTATAAATACTGTTGACTTGACTTGACTTGACTTAAATATTCCTGCTGCATAATATATCTCCTTTCCTTTCGTAAAGGATGGTCAGAACCTTTCCTAAGCATTATTAAAATTTAGACGATCTTTGCTCCAGGTGCTACCGGCTCATCTCACTCGGTTAGGATAGGAAAGGAAAGTTCCTATGCCAAAATGATAATCCAAAAAGGGCCCCTGTTGGTGGATAATCAGGCCATGGGAGGTGTGAGTAAATTGTGAGGGGGTGTTGGCTGGAGCTAGAAATAATTTTGGTGTCTTGTCCCTGCAGTAGGTTCATTAAAAGAGCAACCAGTGTTTTCACCACCATGGTCGGATCTTACTCTGGAGGGTAACCCATACAGGCAGGTGGCTTGGACAAAATATTTCAACACTGTCAAAGCTGTGTTGTCTGTGCTCCAGTTGAAGGTACGTTATTAGCCTGGAATTCCCATCAATGCCGGCATGTGTCACAAACACCCACCTGTAAAACAAACATGAAAAGAATAATGATTAAATACAAGAAAACAATCAAGTTTCATATCTTGTTTGAAATATCATCTCGGTAGAGAAGGTATTGCTGTGCACTTAAGACTACATGGAGGCAATTTGGAGTTTGTGTAACTTGGATATACAAATGATAAAATTCAATTTAATCTGTGCTGTCCATACAATATGGCTTTCTAATGCTCCCACGAGTACAAATATAAGATGATCCCTTATTACCGAATGAGACGCATATGCCCATCTATGTGCCATAAACTATTGGGGAATGGCACATAGTATGTTCTTCTAGCCACAGTCTGGCTCCATCTGTGGGCTGCAGCAGCTGGCTCAATACGGTTGAGGATTTCTCAAACTCTTTTTCTTTGTACTACAATACCATCAGCACGCAGGTATGCCCTCATCATCTGCAACAGGTTCATAAAACAACACAATAAAGAAAGTACACTTTCACAATGAATATAATGATATATACATGAAGGGACAAGAGTATGTAGCAGAACACTTGCTTCCGAGCCTGATCTGGGAAATTGGCTGTGCAATCTTCTGACATGCTCTTCCAGGTCAACATCATCAATGGGAGTAAATCTATTTCTGGCTGAAATCTGAAAAAACTTCATTTTTTTTATGCAGGTATGAAGAGGAACAACACAACATCTCAGTGATGGCTCTCACTGTAAAGCCCTGAGTGGGGAGCAGTTCAATTTGATCACTTGTAATGTCAAGTGCTGGTCTTCCTCGTCTACCTAAAGTATGGAAATAAAAGGATTAAGGAATTCAAGCAAACGAATCGCTACGTGTTTTTTATATACTGTATACAGTACAGGCATATAGACACAGATGTACATAAAAGTATATGCAGCTTCAAAACCACGAGCAGCTATTTTCTCTAACCATTTTACTCAAGAAAAAAATAATTCAAACTTATAATTGAATAACTAAAAGATCACTAGTTATTGCTTAAAAGTGTACAGCCATCGCGTTACTTAATAGTCTACTGATTTGCAGGAAAACCACTAGTATAAAACGACGTTTGACAGGGTGATAGAAGGTAAGTCACAGCAAGTCGTCAGTAAAACCCGTGTGTAGTTCGAATAAAAATACATACGAAAAACCAATGACAAAAAATGGTAGCCATTTTACCTGTGTGCAAACGATGTGCCACATGGGAACAAACACGTCCACCATTAGGAGTGGGTCCCGCAATGATGACAGATCGGAGATCTATTGGACTTTGAATCAAACTTTGAATAGTATCAGCGCTAAACTGGTCACTAACTCTTCTTAAATTAGCAATTGAAATGTTTATCGCGCGTGCTTCACTTTCACCGGCAGACCCTTGATGACAGGCACTATTGCCCTGCACCTTCGCCGAATACGTCTCAGGACACTGTCCGCCATTGTTGTTTTAAAAAACTAAGTGGGCACAGAATTTCCAAAATCATGAGCCCTGACTGGTGGGATGACACTATTTTGAAACGTACAGCCAATAGGATACCGTTACATGTTTTCGTAATCATCCTTATTTGCATTTAATGCAAGTACAGTGTAATGTCACTAGCACTACAAGTGGGCACATTTATGGCCTTACATGTTCACTAGTAAGCGTCAAAATCATCTTACCAGTGAACTAGTGGGCACATTTATGGCCTTAAATGTTCAGTAGTAAGCGTCAAAATAATCTTATTAGTGAACTAGTGGGCGTTTTGCGGCTTACATGTTCACTAGTAAGCGTCAAAATGACCTTACTAGTGAACTAGTGAGCGTTTTGTGGCTTACATGTTCACTAGTAAGCGTCAAAATGACCTTACTAGTAAACTAGTGAGCGTTTTGTGGCTTACATGTTCACTAGTAAGCGTCAAAATGATCTTACTAGTGAACTATTGGGCGTTTTGTGGCTTACATGTTCACTAGTAAGCCTCAAAATGATCTTACTAGTGAACTAGTAGGCAATGTGTGGCTTACATGTCAACTAGTAAGCCTCAAAATGAACTTACTAGTGAACTAGTGGGCACATTTATGGCCTTACATGTTCACTAGTAAGCGTCAAAATGATCTTACTAGTGAACTAGTGGGCGTTTTGTGGCTTACATGTTCACTAGTAAGCGTCAAAATGACCTTACTAGTGAACTAGTGGGCGTTTTGTGGCTTACATGTTCACTAGTAAGCGTCCAAATGATCTTACTAGTGAACGAGTGAGCGTTTTGTGGCTGACATGTTCATAAATAAGTGTCAAAATGATCTTACTAGGGAACTAGTGGGCGTTTTGTGGCTTACATGTTCACTAGTAAGCGTCAAAATGATCTTACTAGTGAACAAGTGGGCGTTCTGTGGCTTACATGTTCACTAGAAGCCTCAAAATTATCTTACTAGTGAACTAGCGGGCGTTTTGTGGCTTACATGTCAACTAGTAAGCCTCAAAATGATCTTACTAGTGAACTAGTGGGCACATTTATGGCCTTACATGTTCACTAGTAAGCGTCAAAATGACCTTACTAGTGAACTAGTGGGCAATATGGAATAAATACTCAAAGGGCTTGCCAGGCAAGCCCATTGAGTATTTAAAGGGTTCAAAGGGCTTGCCTGGCAAGCCCTTTGAGTATTTATTCATCCGTGATGGTATTGTAGACCAATGAGAGCACGTCCGACAGACACGTGGACTTCGGGCGGCCAATCATGATGCATTTCGAGCCAAGCCCCAACAAAAACGGAGGAGAAAACTTTCAGACGCTTTGAAAGCTTTTGGGGTACATATTACTCTTGTTGTTACACAAAATTTTGTTTTACGATTATTTTAGGCGGTAACGTTATGGTGTAAATGTCAAATACGTGGTCAATTTATCAAGATGAAGCCTGCTTAAAAATTTGCTCCAACAATTTTGGAGATGTGTCTGACTTTGACAGCAATGGCGGCAGTTCAACGCTGACAGTCGCAGTCGGGTGCAGATTTATTTCGGCAGGACTTTCTAAAATCTGCCGTTTGCTCTGACAGTTCTCTGTCTGACAGTCACATTTTGTCTTATTACTCACAAGCTAATTGACATTTAAAAAAAGAGTTAATGTTTGGAACACGATTTTGCTCTTACTGTTTGCTGCCTTAGTTCGTTTGAAATATTCGCTTCCTGCATTACATGAAGTACATTTTTTAATATTCACAAGACTGTAACTGTGCATTATAAATAATGTCACATTTGCACTATGTTTTACTGGATCTACAACTAAACTAGGTCCTCATTTCTGGGAGAGTCCACAGCACCTCCTGTAGCACAACCATTCTGCCGGCACACCTTCAGCAGCACGATGTTTCTAACGGGAGCTGGAGGGTGATCAGCTTCATTGAAGAACAGGAGGAGGAGAGGCACAACGTTTGTCATTTGTGATATGTTTTTAGACTTTTCTCCTAACTAAAAAAACTATGTTTTGTTAATTTCTTGATATAGTTCTTGTATTTAAATATTTTAACAATCAAATATTTTTCAACTGTGTTTTAGATATGAATTGTATGAAATAAATCAGTGAAGCCCCATTCAAATTCTACTCTATCTAATCTGCTCGATCACACTGCTGTCAACCTGCTGTACCTCCAAACTCCTTGGCTTACTCGCAGTTGGAGGGTTCCCCCCGAACGGGGGGACACATCAAGGAACCAATCCCTGCACCCCGAACGGGGTGCCCTTACGGCCGTTTTTTTTTTTTCAGCTACCCGCCTCCTGAACCTGGCAGGGTGGCGGGCGGACCTTTTGCTCCAGGCGGGGGACATAGAGACAAATCCGGGGCCCACACAGACACTCTCACGCACGCAACAAACACACACACAACAAACTACCTGGACATGCGACATTTGCACACAACAGATTACAAGAAGACAGACATCCTTCAGATGCAACCACCACACACCACACTGGGTACACAAACATTGCACAAACATAAACACTAGACAATACAACATAACATGGAAATGCAGACTACATCCCAAAACACCACCACGAACAACAACACCTCGTAGGACACCAACAGGCAGCAGAGCACAAACAGACCAAAACAACACACTCGCCTCACCAACACTACCCTCAAACGCAACACGGACAGACAACTCCAACAGAGATACAACAAACACAAGACCACCCCCCCCAAACCTGGACCTGCAATAGCTGCAATAGAATCATCACACGCAGACAAACCTCACTCAGATGCAACTCAACACACCCACACTGGATACACAGACATTGCTCCGGCATCACCACCCGCCAATACACAAACACGTGGACATGCAGAACACACACGCAAACAACAAACACCCCAACACCACAACCCCCGAACAACCCACAAAGAACAACACCCACCAACAAAAACAACAAACACACACTGACCATACTACAAATAAACATCAACGGCATCCAAAACAAGAAAACAGAACTAGAAGAACTCGCCTCACAACAGCACGCAGACATCATCACCATACAAGAAACCAAACTAGAAAAACAACACAACACACCTCGTCTCACCAACTACACCAGCATTAGGAAAGACAGAGAACACAAGGGAGGAGGAGGACTGCTCACATACATTCACAAATCAGTCACATTCACTCCCATGAACATCCCCAACAACATTAACACCAACACTACAGAAATTCAAACCGTAAAGATTCACATAACCAACCACAAAAGACTACACATATGCAACATGTATATACCCCCCAGAGATACCACCCGACCAGACCACGCCACAGAAGATACAGACATCACCAACACCTTCCAATACATAAACTCGCTGGACAACACCATTCTAACCGCAGACATCAACGCTCACTCAACACAATGGCACTCTCCCTACGACGACCACAGAGGCACCCTCATTGCAGACATACTACAGAACTCCCAACAAATCACTCTAAACGCAAACACACCTACCAGAAAACCTACAAACATCAACCAACAACCAACATCACCGGACATCACAACAGCCAGCAACAGCATCACAAACAGAACAACATGGACCACAATACACGCACTCAGTTCAGACCACCTTCCTATCAAAATCACACACAACACGCGTGCTCCTTTCCGCCTACAACAACACCTTCAAACTTACACAAATTACAGGAAAGCAGACTGGGAAGGATACACCTCTGAAATAGAATCAGCACTGGAGAACATAACCATACCTGACAACATCCACACAGCCAACACCATGCTCACAAACCTCATACTTACAGCAGACAAACACCACATACCCCACGGAAAAATAAAAAGCAAATCACTTCTCCTACCACAACACATCAGAACACTCATCAGCCAAAGAAACGACATCAGACAACAAAACCACCAAGACCCACGCATCACAGACCTAAACAAAGAAATAGACAAACAAATCCAAAAACACAAACAAGAGCTATGGAAAGAACACTTAACGGATGCATGGAACCACAGACACAAACAATACATACTCTGGAACACAGTAACAAGACTATCAAACAAAGAACAAAAAGCACCAGAAAACACCACAATACAGTTCGGACAACACACGGCAATATCCAACAAACAGAAAGCACGAGCATTCAACAAACAATTCACCAACATAATACAACACAAAACCAACAGAACATACAGACAACTACAACGCAAAATACGAAAACTCAACACCACGCCCATAACCATCACAGAACAACAAGTCAAACAAGCACTACAACGCTCCAAAAACAACAACTCCACAGGCCCAGACAACATAAACATCAGACATCTGAAACACCTAGGCCCCAAAGCAATAACACTACTCACACACACTTACAACACATCACTCAACACCAACACCATCCCCGCAATATGGAAGACTGCAAAAATAATCCCAATACCAAAACCCAACAAAAACCACGCACTCGGCCCATCTTACAGACCAATAGCACTACTCAGCCCAATAGCCAAAACAATGGAAAAGGTAATACTACCCTTCATTACCAACAACACTCAACTACCCTCTCACCAACACGGCTTCCGAAAACAACACTCCACAACCACAGCACTACACCACATACACAACATCATAGCCACAGGTTTCAATCAACAAAAACCACCACAACGAACAGTTGCCATAGCCCTAGACATGTCCAAAGCCTTTGACACGGTAAACCTACACACACTCACAAACAAACTCAACAACACTAACACCCCAAACATCATCATCAAATACATCTTCAACTACATAAGGGGACGCAGACAATACACTCAATACCGGGGGGAAACATCAGAACATAGAAACACGAAAACGGGGGTACCACAGGGGGGAGTACTTTCACCAACACTATTCAACATATACATGGCAGACTTACCACAACCACCTCCAAATGTACACACAGTTACATATGCAGACGACATCACCATTCTATCCACACATGTCAAACCACAACAGGCACAACAACAAGTACAAAAATATCTCCACGACATATACAACTGGACAAAACAGAACCAACTCACACTCAACGCAGACAAAACCACCACCACTCTGTTCACACCGGATCCGGCAGAATACAGCAACAGGCTCACTTTACAAATAGATAACACCACCCTACCCACAGTCCGCGAACCCAAAATACTGGGATTAACATGGGACCCCAAACTCACCTTCTCAAAACACACACAACACACTCTAACCCGCGCCAAGCAATCAAACAAAATACTTAAAGCCTTAACAACCACTCACTGGGGAAAATCCAAAGAAACTATACTCACCACATACAAAGCAACCACACTCACACGCCTCGAATACGCAAACACTATATGGTCACCAACACTATCGGACACAAACAAGACAAAACTCCAGACCACACAGAACACAGCACTCAGAATAGCAACAGGATGCACACAAGACACAAACATACAACACTTGCATGAGGAAACAAAAACTCTCCCACTGAACACCCATCTAAAACTACACGCATCGCAAATCAGACAAAAAGCCCAACACCCAACCCACCCACTACACCCACTCACTCAACAACCACCACCACCCAGACAAAAGAAACAAACAATCTTCCACAACAACAACTACACACACAACAAAGACACAGCACCACAGGACACCAACAACGACACCATAAAACAGAACATGAAAGACATACACACCCACTTTGTACAAACACACTTGGACACCAGACAACACAACAAAGTAATACATGCACCAGCACCAGAAATAGACCCATCAGAGCAAGACCTACCACACAGAACCAGACAACTCCTAGCACAACTCCGAACCAACAAATCACCAGCCCTCCACTCCTACCTACACAACATTACACCGGACACACACCCAACACCACTCTGTGCGCTATGCGGCACGCAAGTGCACGACACACAACACCTGTTCACCTGCACAAACATACCCACCACACTGACTCCGGAGGACCTCTGGCGAAACCCAAGCGGAGTGGCGGCCCTGCTCGCCCGCTGGGCGGCGGAGGGGGTCTGGGGATCCGGGAGACGGAGTGAGGGCCCGGTCCCCCAATGTCGGGGCACGGGTGGGGTCGACAACAACAACAACAACAACATAAAAAAAGACTTCCCCTTTAAATTTGATCCAAGATGGCCGCTTGTGCGCCAGTGTGTTCGGCGACGCTCCTGCCATTTCGGGTTTTTTTACTTTTCGCAATGCTTGTTACCTCCCTAACAGCGTCTCGGTTGGTTTATGATTGCCGATCGTTGTTATTGATTCAACAACACGTCGGAGATTCGGCCGCGTTTTGGCAAGACGGTGGTGGAAAGACGCTACCTCCGTTCTTGGCTAACCTGCCGGCTGATCTCTTCCGCATTCGCTCGCTCCCTTCACGAAAGCGCCGAAAGCGCCGCCGCCGCCGCGGCAAACGCAGTGGTCAGCTCGTGAAATTGAAACGGGATCTGAGACACACTTCGATCGCTCCGGCGTGGTGTGCCCTCGACCCCGTCGCCTCGTGCTTGCTAACAGTCGTTGGCTCTCCCATCGTGCCACGGCATTTCTATCCTGCGCGCCTTTCTCGGGGAGGAATTCAGCGAAACCTTTTGAGGGAATTCCCCCGGGCTCGGCGATTGACAGAGGGAAGCCCTCCCATTGCTACTTCCACAAGGATCGCGTTGTTAAACGCCCGGTCGCTGACGAACAAGACCCATATTCTGAGGGAGTATTTTCTTTCCAATGACTTGGATTTTTTGTGTCTGACGGAGACTTGGGCAGGTACGGGTGAGTACAAAGCTTTGATTGAATTGTTACCACCTGACTGTGATTTCCTCGATACCCCGAGGACATCAGGACGTGGTGGAGGTACGGTAAGCATTTTTAAGAACAATTTCAAATGTAAACGGTGCACATTCACCACATCTGCCAACAGCTTTGAAGCAACCTTCTTTGAAGTTGGTCGTGTTTTCCCGGTGCTTTGTGCTGTCATTTACCGTCCTCCTAAATACAACAAAGACTTTTTAAGCGACTTTTCAAGCTTTCTTGCGGAAATCAGGCTGAGATATGATCGTATTCTCCTAATGGGGGATTTTAATATCCATGTATGTTGTCCGGAAAAAACGCTAGCAAAAGACTTCTTAAGACTTATCGACTCTTTTAATTTTGTGCAGTATGTGACCAGCCCGACACACGAACAAGGACATATTTTAGACCTTGTCCTTGCTCATGGTATAACGGTGTCAAATCTGGAAGTCCTTGAAAATGGAATTTCTGATCACATGGCAGTTTTATTTGACGTAGTATTATCGCATGCTGCTGTGAAATCTGGCGCTCCTAGTTGTAAACGCCGAATTTTTAACCCTCGCACTGCTAGTCGTTTCTCTGATGCCTTTAATAACCTTTGCGTACCCTCGTCTAACACAGAGGAACTCACCTCTTGGTTCGACTCGTCATGCCGGGCCATCCTGGATTTGGTGGCTCCTTCAAAAATTGTGCTGCCAAAGCCTAAACCCGAGCCATGGTTTAACGACATTACCCGCGCAGCTAGGCAGGAGTGTCGCAAAGCTGAACGCAAGTGGAAAAGAGACAAATTGCATGTCTCTTCTCAAATTTGGAAAGACAGCTGGCGTATCTACCAGCTCACAGTAAAAGAGGCCAAAAGAAAATATCTGTCGGACCTTATTCTAGCCAACCGTCACAACCCTCGTGCACTATTTAAAACGATAGATTCTGTACTCAAACCCCCTCTGCCTACTTGCGCGGATTCTTCAGCCGAGATGTGCAACAGATTCCTTCAGTTCTTTATTGATAAGGTCTCTACAGCTAGGATTCCGGTCCCAAATACCGCATCTGACCCCTCTGTCCATGTTCCATGTTCAGCTGTCCTAAATTCTTTTGATACTGTGTCCTTGGCGCTTTTGGAGGATGTAGTTCGCCAGACGAAGCCATCTGGCTCCCCTTGCGACTCTCTTCCCCCACGCTTCTTTCAGGAGGTTCTCCCGAGTGTTGGTGCATCGGTCTTGGATATCATCAACAGCAGCCTTTCTTCTGGTGTAGTTCCCCAACAGTTTAAACATGCTGTGGTCCAACCCTTGATCAAGAAACCTGGTCTTGATCCAGATGAGCTGTCAAGTTACAGACCCATTTCCAAACTGCCTTTCATTTCCAAAATTCTGGAAAAAGTGGTGCACATGCAGTTGAAACTTTTCTTGGATGAACATAACATCTTGGAGGTCTTCCAGTCAGGTTTCAAGACGATGCATAGCACGGAGTCAGCCCTGTTACGCGTTTCTAATGACATCCTCCTGGCAAATGACTCTGGAGACCACGTGTGTCTGGTTTTATTGGACTTAACTGCAGCATTTGATACAGTGGATCACAGTATTCTGCTGACTCGTTTGCAGCACTTGGTGGGCATTGGCGGGAGTGTTCTTGATTGGTTTAGGTCCTATCTAGCTGACAGGACCTTTTGTGTCAGCCTTGGCTGCTCTGAATCACGCACTGCTCCCCTGTCATGTGGTGTTCCACAGGGCTCAATTCTGGGGCCTCTGCTGTTCTCGCTGTATCTGCTCCCATTGGGTTCCATCTTAAGGAAACATGGTATTCCTTTCCACTGCTATGCAGATGACTGCCAGATCTATGTCCCACTGAGCAAGAAAGACACCTTCTCATTAAGGCCACTCCTATCCTGTCTGGAAGAAATCAAAACCTGGATGGCACAAAATTTCTTGAAGTTCAACGAAAAGAAGACAGAGGTGATATTGTTTGGCCCCAGTGGACCTTGTACATTCCATCCTGTAGACTTGGGCCCCCTATCTCCTTATCTGAAATCAACGGTCTCAAACTTGGGACTTAAACTGGACAGTGATTTCAAACTCGATCGGCAAATTGGTGCCGTTGTTAAATCCAGCTTCTTTCACCTTAGACAGCTGGCCAAAATAAAACCTTTCCTCTCACATGTACACTTTGAGACAGTAATTCATGCCTTTGTCACATCCCGGCTCGATTACTGCAACGCCCTGTACTTTGGAGTCAGCCAGTCCTCCATCAAGCGCCTTCAGCTGGTACAGAATGCCGCTGCTCGCCTCTTGACTGGTACTCGTAAGAGGGAGCATATAACTCCTACTTTGGCATCCCTTCACTGGCTCCCCATTCATTTTAGAATTATTTTTAAGATCCTCCTCTTTGTTTTCAAATCTCTGAATAATCTCGCGCCACCTTACCTCTCTGAGCTCATACGCCCCTACACCCCTGCCCGGCGCCTCAGGTCTGTGGACCAGTCTTTGCTAGACGTACCAAGAACTAAACTGAGGCTCAGAGGGGATCGAGCCTTTTCTGTTGCTGGTCCATCTCTCTGGAATGACCTCCCACTGAACATTCGGCAAGCCTCCTCGCTGCCCATCTTTAAATCCCTCCTCAAAACTCACTTGTATTCTTTGGCGTTTGACTCAGCATGACTTAGATTTGTTATTGGTTTTACTGCTTGGTGCTTTCTACCGCCTTATTACTTATTACTTATTACTGATTCGTCTTACTGTTTATTGTATATGTTAAATCGCTCCATGTACAGCACTTTGTATGCAGCGATGGCTGTTTGAAAGTGCTCTATAAATACTGTTGACTTGACTTGACTTGACTTAAATATTCCTGCTGCATAATATATCTCCTTTCCTTTCGTAAAGGATGGTCAGAACCTTTCCTAAGCATTATTAAAATTTAGACGATCTTTGCTCCAGGTGCTACCGGCTCATCTCACTCGGTTAGGATAGGAAAGGAAAGTTCCTATGCCAAAATGATAATCCAAAAAGGGCCCCTGTTGGTGGATAATCAGGCCATGGGAGGTGTGAGTAAATTGTGAGGGGGTGTTGGCTGGAGCTAGAAATAATTTTGGTGTCTTGTCCCTGCAGTAGGTTCATTAAAAGAGCAACCAGTGTTTTCACCACCATGGTCGGATCTTACTCTGGAGGGTAACCCATACAGGCAGGTGGCTTGGACAAAATATTTCAACACTGTCAAAGCTGTGTTGTCTGTGCTCCAGTTGAAGGTACGTTATTAGCCTGGAATTCCCATCAATGCCGGCATGTGTCACAAACACCCACCTGTAAAACAAACATGAAAAGAATAATGATTAAATACAAGAAAACAATCAAGTTTCATATCTTGTTTGAAATATCATCTCGGTAGAGAAGGTATTGCTGTGCACTTAAGACTACATGGAGGCAATTTGGAGTTTGTGTAACTTGGATATACAAATGATAAAATTCAATTTAATCTGTGCTGTCCATACAATATGGCTTTCTAATGCTCCCACGAGTACAAATATAAGATGATCCCTTATTACCGAATGAGACGCATATGCCCATCTATGTGCCATAAACTATTGGGGAATGGCACATAGTATGTTCTTCTAGCCACAGTCTGGCTCCATCTGTGGGCTGCAGCAGCTGGCTCAATACGGTTGAGGATTTCTCTAACTCTTTTTCTTTGTACTACAATACCATCAGCACGCAGGTATGCCCTCATCATCTGCAACAGGTTCATAAAACAACACAATAAAGAAAGTACACTTTCACAATGAATATAATGATATATACATGAAGGGACAAGAGTATGTAGCAGAACACTTGCTTCCGAGCCTGATCTGGGAAATTGGCTGTGCAATCTTCTGACATGCTCTTCCAGGTCAACATCATCAATGGGAGTAAATCTATTTCTGGCTGAAATCTGAAAAAACTTCATTTTTTTTATGCAGGTATGAAGAGGAACAACACAACATCTCAGTGATGGCTCTCACTGTAAAGCCCTGAGTGGGGAGCAGTTCAATTTGATCACTTGTAATGTCAAGTGCTGGTCTTCCTCGTCTACCTAAAGTATGGAAATAAAAGGATTAAGGAATTCAAGCAAACGAATCGCTACGTGTTTTTTATATACTGTATACAGTACAGGCATATAGACACAGATGTACATAAAAGTATATGCAGCTTCAAAACCACGAGCAGCTATTTTCTCTAACCATTTTACTCAAGAAAAAAATAATTCAAACTTATAATTGAATAACTAAAAGATCACTAGTTATTGCTTAAAAGTGTACAGCCATCGCGTTACTTAATAGTCTACTGATTTGCAGGAAAACCACTAGTATAAAACGACGTTTGACAGGGTGATAGAAGGTAAGTCACAGCAAGTCGTCAGTAAAACCCGTGTGTAGTTCGAATAAAAATACATACGAAAAACCAATGACAAAAAATGGTAGCCATTTTACCTGTGTGCAAACGATGTGCCACATGGGAACAAACACGTCCACCATTAGGAGTGGGTCCCGCAATGATGACAGATCGGAGATCTATTGGACTTTGAATCAAACTTTGAATAGTATCAGCGCTAAACTGGTCACTAACTCTTCTTAAATTAGCAATTGAAATGTTTATCGCGCGTGCTTCACTTTCACCGGCAGACCCTTGATGACAGGCACTATTGCCCTGCACCTTCGCCGAATACGTCTCAGGACACTGTCCGCCATTGTTGTTTTAAAAAACTAAGTGGGCACAGAATTTCCAAAATCATGAGCCCTGACTGGTGGGATGACACTATTTTGAAACGTACAGCCAATAGGATACCGTTACATGTTTTCGTAATCATCCTTATTTGCATTTAATGCAAGTACAGTGTAATGTCACTAGCACTACAAGTGGGCACATTTATGGCCTTACATGTTCACTAGTAAGCGTCAAAATCATCTTACCAGTGAACTAGTGGGCACATTTATGGCCTTAAATGTTCAGTAGTAAGCGTCAAAATAATCTTATTAGTGAACTAGTGGGCGTTTTGCGGCTTACATGTTCACTAGTAAGCGTCAAAATGACCTTACTAGTGAACTAGTGAGCGTTTTGTGGCTTACATGTTCACTAGTAAGCGTCAAAATGACCTTACTAGTAAACTAGTGAGCGTTTTGTGGCTTACATGTTCACTAGTAAGCGTCAAAATGATCTTACTAGTGAACTATTGGGCGTTTTGTGGCTTACATGTTCACTAGTAAGCCTCAAAATGATCTTACTAGTGAACTAGTAGGCAATGTGTGGCTTACATGTCAACTAGTAAGCCTCAAAATGAACTTACTAGTGAACTAGTGGGCACATTTATGGCCTTACATGTTCACTAGTAAGCGTCAAAATGATCTTACTAGTGAACTAGTGGGCGTTTTGTGGCTTACATGTTCACTAGTAAGCGTCAAAATGACCTTACTAGTGAACTAGTGGGCGTTTTGTGGCTTACATGTTCACTAGTAAGCGTCCAAATGATCTTACTAGTGAACGAGTGAGCGTTTTGTGGCTGACATGTTCATAAATAAGTGTCAAAATGATCTTACTAGGGAACTAGTGGGCGTTTTGTGGCTTACATGTTCACTAGTAAGCGTCAAAATGATCTTACTAGTGAACAAGTGGGCGTTCTGTGGCTTACATGTTCACTAGAAGCCTCAAAATTATCTTACTAGTGAACTAGCGGGCGTTTTGTGGCTTACATGTCAACTAGTAAGCCTCAAAATGATCTTACTAGTGAACTAGTGGGCACATTTATGGCCTTACATGTTCACTAGTAAGCGTCAAAATGACCTTACTAGTGAACTAGTGGGCAATATGGAATAAATACTCAAAGGGCTTGCCAGGCAAGCCCATTGAGTATTTAAAGGGTTCAAAGGGCTTGCCTGGCAAGCCCTTTGAGTATTTATTCATCCGTGATGGTATTGTAGACCAATGAGAGCACGTCCGACAGACACGTGGACTTCGGGCGGCCAATCATGATGCATTTCGAGCCAAGCCCCAACAAAAACGGAGGAGAAAACTTTCAGACGCTTTGAAAGCTTTTGGGGTACATATTACTCTTGTTGTTACACAAAATTTTGTTTTACGATTATTTTAGGCGGTAACGTTATGGTGTAAATGTCAAATACGTGGTCAATTTATCAAGATGAAGCCTGCTTAAAAATTTGCTCCAACAATTTTGGAGATGTGTCTGACTTTGACAGCAATGGCGGCAGTTCAACGCTGACAGTCGCAGTCGGGTGCAGATTTATTTCGGCAGGACTTTCTAAAATCTGCCGTTTGCTCTGACAGTTCTCTGTCTGACAGTCACATTTTGTCTTATTACTCACAAGCTAATTGACATTTAAAAAAAGAGTTAATGTTTGGAACACGATTTTGCTCTTACTGTTTGCTGCCTTAGTTCGTTTGAAATATTCGCTTCCTGCATTACATGAAGTACATTTTTTAATATTCACAAGACTGTAACTGTGCATTATAAATAATGTCACATTTGCACTATGTTTTACTGGATCTACAACTAAACTAGGTCCTCATTTCTGGGAGAGTCCACAGCACCTCCTGTAGCACAACCATTCTGCCGGCACACCTTCAGCAGCACGATGTTTCTAACGGGAGCTGGAGGGTGATCAGCTTCATTGAAGAACAGGAGGAGGAGAGGCACAACGTTTGTCATTTGTGATATGTTTTTAGACTTTTCTCCTAACTAAAAAAACTATGTTTTGTTAATTTCTTGATATAGTTCTTGTATTTAAATATTTTAACAATCAAATATTTTTCAACTGTGTTTTAGATATGAATTGTATGAAATAAATAAATCAGTGAAGCCCCATTCAAATTCTACTCTATCTAATCTGCTCGATCACACTGCTGTCAACCTGCTGTACCTCCAAACTCCTTGGCTTACTCGCAGTTGGAGGGTTCCCCCCGAACGGGGGGACACATCAAGGAACCAATCCCTGCACCCCGAACGGGGTGCCCTTACGGCCGTTTTTTTTTTTTTCAGCTACCCGCCTCCTGAACCTGGCAGGGTGGCGGGCGGACCTTTTGCTCCAGGCGGGGGACATAGAGACAAATCCGGGGCCCACACAGACACTCTCACGCACGCAACAAACACACACACAACAAACTACCTGGACATGCGACATTTGCACACAACAGATTACAAGAAGACAGACATCCTTCAGATGCAACCACCACACACCACACTGGGTACACAAACATTGCACAAACATAAACACTAGACAATACAACATAACATGGAAATGCAGACTACATCCCAAAACACCACCACGAACAACAACACCTCGTAGGACACCAACAGGCAGCAGAGCACAAACAGACCAAAACAACACACTCGCCTCACCAACACTACCCTCAAACGCAACACGGACAGACAACTCCAACAGAGATACAACAAACACAAGACCACCCCCCCCCAAACCTGGACCTGCAATAGCTGCAATAGAATCATCACACGCAGACAAACCTCACTCAGATGCAACTCAACACACCCACACTGGATACACAGACATTGCTCCGGCATCACCACCCGCCAATACACAAACACGTGGACATGCAGAACACACACGCAAACAACAAACACCCCAACACCACAACCCCCGAACAACCCACAAAGAACAACACCCACCAACAAAAACAACAAACACACACTGACCATACTACAAATAAACATCAACGGCATCCAAAACAAGAAAACAGAACTAGAAGAACTCGCCTCACAACAGCACGCAGACATCATCACCATACAAGAAACCAAACTAGAAAAACAACACAACACACCTCGTCTCACCAACTACACCAGCATTAGGAAAGACAGAGAACACAAGGGAGGAGGAGGACTGCTCACATACATTCACAAATCAGTCACATTCACTCCCATGAACATCCCCAACAACATTAACACCAACACTACAGAAATTCAAACCGTAAAGATTCACATAACCAACCACAAAAGACTACACATATGCAACATGTATATACCCCCCAGAGATACCACCCGACCAGACCACGCCACAGAAGACACAGACATCACCAACACCTTCCAATACATAAACTCGCTGAACAACACCATTCTAACCGCAGACATCAACGCTCACTCAACACAATGGCACTCTCCCTACGACGACCACAGAGGCACCCTCATTGCAGACATACTACAGAACTCCCAACAAATCACTCTAAACGCAAACACACCTACCAGAAAACCTACAAACATCAACCAACAACCAACATCACCGGACATCACAACAGCCAGCAACAGCATCACAAACAGAACAAAATGGACCACAATACACGCACTCAGTTCAGACCACCTTCCTATCAAAATCACACACAACACGCGTGCTCCTTTCCGCCTACAACAACACCTTCAAACTTACACAAATTACAGGAAAGCAGACTGGGAAGGATACACCTCTGAAATAGAATCAGCACTGGAGAACTTAACCATACCTGACAACATCCACACAGCCAACACCATGCTCACAAACCTCATACTTAGAGCAGACAAACACCACATACCCCACGGAAAACTAAAAAGCAAATCACTTCTCCTACCACAACACATCAGAACACTCATCAGCCAAAGAAACGACATCAGACAACAAAACCACCAAGACCCACGCATCACAGACCTAAACAAAGAAATAGACAAACAAATCCAAAAACACAAACAAGAGCTATGGAAAGAACACTTAACGGATGCATGGAACCACAGACACAAACAATACATACTCTGGAACACAGTAACAAGACTATCTAACAAAGAACAAAAAGCACCAGAAAACACCACAATACAGTTCGGACAACACACGGCAATATCCAACAAACAGAAAGCACGAGCATTCAACAAACAATTCACCAACATAATACAACACAAAACCAACAGAACATACAGACAACTACAACGCAAAATACGAAAACTCAACACCACGCCCATAACCATCACAGAACAACAAGTCAAACAAGCACTACAACGCTCCAAAAACAACAACTCCACAGTCCCAGACAACATAAACATCAGACATCTGAAACACCTAGGCCCCAAAGCAATAACACTACTCACACACACTTACAACACATCACTCAACACCAACACCATCCCCGCAATATGGAAGACTGCAAAAATAATCCCAATACCAAAACCCAACAAAAACCACGCACTCGGCCCATCCTACAGACCGATAGCACTACTCAGCCCAATAGCCAAAACAATGGAAAAGGTAATACTACCCTTCATTACCAACAACACTCAACTACCCTCTCACCAACACGGCTTCCGAAAACAACACTCCACAACCACAGCACTACACCACATACACAACATCATAGCCACAGGTTTCAATCAACAAAAACCACCACAACGAACAGTTGCCATAGCCCTAGACATGTCCAAAGCCTTTGACACGGTAAACCTACACACACTCACAAACAAACTCAACAACACTAACACCCCAAACATCATCATCAAATACATCTTCAACTACATAAGGGGACGCAGACAATACACTCAATACCGGGGGGAAACATCAGAACACAGAAACACGAAAACGGGGGTACCACAGGGGGGAGTACTTTCACCAACACTATTCAACATATACATGGCAGACTTACCACAACCACCTCCAAATGTACACACAGTTACATATGCAGACGACATCACCATTCTATCCACACATGTCAAACCACAACAGGCACAACAACAAGTACAAAAATATCTCCACGACATACACAACTGGACAAAACAGAACCAACTCACACTCAACGCAGACAAAACCACCACCACTCTGTTCACACCGGATCCGGCAGAATACAGCAACAGACTCACTTTACAAATAGATAACACCACCCTACCCACAGTCCGCGAACGCAAAATACTGGGATTAACATGGGACCCCAAACTCACCTTCTCAAAACACACACAACACACTCTAACCCGCGCCAAGCAATCAAACAAAATACTTAAAGCCTTAACAACCACTCACTGGGGAAAATCCAAAGAAACTATACTCACCACATACAAAGCAACCACACTCACACGCCTCGAATACGCAAACACTATATGGTCACCAACACTATCGGACACAAACAAGACAAAACTCCAGACCACACAGAACACCGCACTCAGAATAGCAACAGGATGCACACAAGACACAAACATACAACACTTGCATGAGGAAACAAAAACTCTCCCACTGAACACCCATCTAAAACTACACGCATCGCAAATCAGACAAAAAGCCCAACACCCAACCCACCCACTACACCCACTCACTCAACAACCACCACCACCCAGACAAAAGAAACAAACAATCTTCCACAACAACAACTACACACACAACAAAGACACAGCACCACAGGACACCAACAACGACACCATAAAACAGAACATGAAAGACATACACACCCACTTTGTACAAACACACTTGGACACCAGACAACACAACAAAGTAATACATGCACCAGCACCAGAAATAGACCCATCAGAGCAAGACCTACCACACAGAACCAGACAACTCCTAGCACAACTCCGAACCAACAAATCACCAGCCCTCCACTCCTACCTACACAACATTACACCGGACACACACCCAACACCACTCTGTGCGCTATGCGGCACGCAAGTGCACGACACACAACACCTGTTCACCTGCACAAACATACCCACCACACTGACTCCGGAGGACCTCTGGCGAAACCCAAGCGGAGTGGCGGCCCTGCTCGCCCGCTGGGCGGAGGAGGGGGGTCTGGGGATCCGGGAGACGGAGTGAGGGCCCGGTCCCCCAATGTCGGGGCACGGGTGGGGTCGACAACAACAACAACAACATCAACCTGCTGTAAATAATGCCTCCATTCATGATTGTAGAAACCCCAGAACGGTAAACATGTGATTATTTTATTTTAAAATATAAGAAGCCTATGTTTTGCAATTGTGCTCATTTTCATTGTATTGCACGACAAATATAATAGATGAGCCGGTTTGGGGACATCATCAACCAAGCTGCTGCTCCAATTGCAATGCGATATATTGTCCTGCTCTCCTAAATTCGCATCTACACCACAAATTATAACATCCTAACTGATTTAGCAACAACTGAAAATTCACATCATTATTTAGGGAGTTGCATAACTGTTGCATTATATGGTGCCCTATTCATTTTATTTAGTATAGCATACATATATAAAAGTGGAAAGATACTGCAGAGCTGTGCCATTACTCTTTATCTCTGTGTACATAATAAATAAACATCACCTACAGATACATTGGTAAAAATTGCTTGATTCCTTCTGTATACTGTAGATATTACGCAAATGGCGGTAAATAATTGTGAAAGCTCAGAATCAGGTTTTAAAGGGTTAATTCTTTGCTGGGTGGAGCTCTTATCATGGAGCCAATAGGAGGTGTCCTCGGGTGGTGTCCGTCCCTCATTCAGCTCGGGTCCTCCACCAGAGGCCAGGAAGCCCGAGGGCCCCGCGCAGTACCCCCGCCGCTCCCAGCACCGCACACCTCCGGACCGAGATGTCCGACGCTGGTCCCGGGATCTGTCGCAACCACCCATCCAGTCCGGGGGTCACTGCCCCGAGCGCCCCGACCACCACAGGCACGACCGCCACCCCCACCCCCCAGGCCCTCCCCAGCCCCTCCCCGAGCCCCTGGTACCCCCCGAGCCCCCCATGCTCCCCCCTCCCGATGCCTCCACCACCTGGGACCGCCACATCCACCACAACGGCCCTCCTCCGCCCCCCATCCACGACCACGACATCTGGCTGGCTCGCCACCACCATCCCGCCAGTCTGGATCCGGAAGTCCCACAGGATCCCCGCTCCGCCACCCTCCACCACCCTCGGAGGTGCCCCCCACTCCGACCCCGGGGCCCCCAGTCCACACTCCGCACAGATGCCTCGGCAGACCACGCCAGCCACCTGGCCATGGCGCTCCACGCAGGCCCCCCCTGCCAGCATCCCACACCCCGCAGCCACGTGCCGGATCGTCCCAGGCGCCTCCCCGCACAACCCACACCCCGGGTCCTGTCCGGCGCGGCACATCCGGGCCTCGACGGCTCCGGCGCCCAAGGCCCGCTCCTGAGCAGCCAGGATGAGCGCCCCTGCGCTGTCCCCCAGGCCAGTCCCCTCCAGCCACCGATAGGACTTCTTGAGATCAGCCACCTCAGCCACGGTCCGGTGGCACATCCCGCGTAGGGGCCCGCCCCACCACGATGGTCCCCCCCCCAGCGCCCGTCCCTCCGCTCCCCACTTGGGGCAAAAAATGAGCACATAACACCATCCAGTGTGGGTCCTTGGGCAAGAGCCTTCACGCTAATGCGTACCTCATACAATGATGAGAGACAATAAAATGAATGACATGCCAGCTCAGACGTCGCCCGGCCAAACAAGGTCTGCGTCAGGTGCTGGGGAACCAGAGCACCTTGATGAAAAATGGAGCAGAGATGGGCAAGATGCAATAACATGGCTCTGTTGGAATGCTACTACTCAAGCAAGCCTAGTCAGAGAGGTTACATGGAGAGAATGTGGGCTAAATGGTTACTTCGAAACCCACAGTCACGGGTGGCCACGAAACAACTCGTAACTCAGTGTTCCAACATCCACAAACGGCAACTGCTGTCACAACTTGAGATTGATGAGGTACAACGCAGGTTCCATGGTGAGGGGCCCCAGGCTGCCAGATCAGAGGAGGAGTTCATACCAGAGTGAATGCAGATGATGAGATTGGGAGGCCAGCCCCAATGAATGAAATGCTGAGCGAGGCAGCAACTGACCTGAAAGCTAAGATCATGGCAAGAATGAAAGCTGGGAAACCTAGAATCCGATTACAACGGCTATGTGAAGTACCACCTGAAAGTCTCTTGGAAAGTGTGAATTCAGCACTGAGGGCGATCCTTACCGTAACGATCACGGAAATGAACTGATATACGCTTCAGCATCAGTGATCCTTGAGATGCTTGGCTATAAGAGCAACCATGGAAGCCATGAGATACATTACCGACCATGGAAAAGACGGTTGGAGGCTAAGATCAAGGCGGCTCGGAAAGATGTGAGTCAATTGACTGAGGTCCAGAGAGGTGTGATGAAAAGGCCGATCCTGAGAGGTACATCCAGATGACCATATATGAAGCACTCGAAACAAAGGCTCCAAGCCTTGTCCAGCCGCCTAAAGCGGTACACGAAAGAGAATGAGGCCAGACGAATAAACAGGCTGTTTGCAACACAACCTGCGAAAGTGTACGCTCAGTGGCAGGGTCCTAACAACAGAGCTGATCCACCAAGACTGGAAACTGAAAGGTACTGGAGAGGCAGATGGGAGAAGGAGGTTGCACATAACAGCAGTGCACAATGGCTGGTCACCCAAAGAGAGGAGCACAGACACCTCCCTGAACAGAACCCAATTACCATAACAGTGGCAGACATAAAGGAAATAGTCTCAAATATGAAGAACTGGACAGCACCAGGCCCGGACATGGTCCACACTTACTGGCTAAAGAGACTCACAGCACTCCATGAGCGCCCAGCAGCACAAATGAACCAGCTGCCTCGGGATGGGACTCACCCAGGATGGCTAACCGAAGGGCGAACGATCCTTATCATGAAAGATCCCTCAAAGGGTGCAGTCGCATCCAACTATCGGCCAATAACCTGTCCCTCCACAATTTTGGAAGCTCATGTTGCGGCTAAGATAAGTGCACACATGGATCAATACATGAGCGAAGCACGGAAGGGCATTGGTAGAGATACCAGGGGAGCCAAACATCAGCTCCTGGTTGACAGAACAGTCACACAAGACTGCAGGTCCCGATGTACCAACCTGTGCACAGCCTGGATTGATTAAAAGAAAGCCTATGACTCGATGCCACATACATGGATCACTGAATGCTTGGATGTGTATAAGGTGAACAGGACCCTAAGAGCCTTCGTTGCGAACTTGATGAGGATGTGGAAAACCACACTTGAAGCCAATGGCAAGCCACTTACCCAAGTGTCCATGAAATGTGGCATATACCAAGGTGATGCACTCTCCCCACTGCTGTCCTGCATAGGACTGAACCCCCTAAGCCAAGTAATCACCAAGACAGGCCATGGATACCGCCTCAGAAATGGAGCTACGATCAGTCACCTCCTCTACAAGGATGACATGTAGCTGTTTGCTAAGAGCGAAAGGGACATAGACTCCCTGATCCACACAATCAAGATCTACAGCAGCGACATCGGGATGTCATTCGTGCTGGAGAAATGTAGTCGGATGGTGACTAAGAGAGGAAGGGTAGTCCGCACTGAAGGGGTCTCACTCCCTGAAGGAACAATAGCAGACATTGAGGACAGCTACAAGTACCTCGGTATACCACAAGCCAATGGCAACCTCAAACTGGCAACAAGGAAAGCGGCTACGGCCAAATACCTCCAGCGAGTGAGGCAAGTCCTAAGAAGCCAGCTCAATGGCAAGAATAAGACCCGGGCAATAAACAGCTATGCCCTTTCCAGTGATCAGATACCCTGCAGGAAAAATAAGGTGGCCAAAGGAAGAGATTCAGACCACGGATGTTAAGACCCGAAAGCTCGTTACCATGCATGGAGGGTTCCATACCAAATCCAGCACCCTGAGACTGTACACAAGCCGAAAGGAAGGAGGCCGGGGACTAGTGAGTGTGAGAGCCACTGTCCAGGATGAAACATCCAAGCTCCACAAATACATCAAGGAGAAGGCACCAACGGATGATGTACTCAGAGAATGTCTCAGACAATGGGGAACAGAAGATGAGGTGCTGGAAGAGGGACCATCATGGGAGGACAAGCCCCTACACGGGATGTACCACCGGACAATAACTGCCGTGGCCAATCTCAAGAAGTCCGATCAGAGTTCTAGAGAGGGCTGGCCTGAAGGACAGCACAGAGGCACTCATCCTGGCTGCTCAGGAGCAGGCCCTGAGCACCACAGCCATCGAGGCCTAGATATACCACACCAGCCAAGACCCAAGGTGTAGGTTGTGCAAAGAGGCACCTGAGACGATCTAACACATAACTGCAGGGTGTAAGGTGCTGGCAGGGAAAGCCTATATGGAACGCCATAACCAGGTGGCTGGCATAGTCTACCGAAACATCTGTGCGGAGTATGGACTGGACACCCCAAGGTCAAAATGGGAAACACCTCCGAAGGTGGTGGAGAATGACAGAGCGAAGATCCTATGGGACTTCCAGATCCAGACTGACAAGATGGTAATGGCGAACCAACCAGATATCCTGATGATAGATAAAGGGCAGAGGAAAGCCGTTGTAGTGGATGTAGCGGTCCCAAGTGCTGGAAACATCAGAAAGAAGGAACACGAGAAACTCGAGAAATCCCAAGGGCTCAGAGAGGAGCTGGAGAGAGCCTGGAAGGTAAAGGGGACAGTCGTGCCTGTGGTGGTCGGAGCACTCGGGGCAGTGACCCCCAAACTAGATGATGAGTGGTTGCAACAGATCCCGGGAACAACATCGGACATCTCAGTCCAGAAATGTGCAGTGCTGGGAACGGCAAGGATACTGCGCAGAACCCTCAAGCTTCCTGGCCTCTGGTAGAGGACCCCAGCTGAATGAGGGATGGACACCACCTGAGGGGTGAGACGAGGATTTTTTTTATAGATATACAGTAGATACACATTCACTCCCATGAACATCCCCAACAACATTAACACCAACACTACAGAAATTCAAACCGTAAAGATTCACATAACCAACCACAAAAGACTACACATATGCAACATGTATATACCCCCCAGAGATACCACCCGACCAGACCACGCCACAGAAGACACAGACATCACCAACACCTTCCAATACATAAACTCGCTGAACAACACCATTCTAACCGCAGACATCAACGCTCACTCAACACAATGGCACTCTCCCTACGACGACCACAGAGGCACCCACATTGCAGACATACTACAAAACTCCCAACAAATCACTCTAAACACAAACACACCCACCAGAAAACCTACAAACATCAACCAACAACCAACATCACCGGACATCACAGCAGCCAGCAACAGCATCACAAACAGAACAACATGGACCACAATACACGCACTCAGTTCAGACCACCTTCCTATCAAAATCACACACAACACGCGTGCTCCTTTCCGCCTACAACAACACCTTCAAACTTACACAAATTACAGGAAAGCAGACTGGGAAGGATACACCTCTGAAATAGAATCAGCACTGGAGAACATAACCATACCTGACAACATCCACACAGCCAACACCATGCTCACAAACCTCATACTTACAGCAGACAAACACCACATACCCCACGGAAAAATAAAAAGCAAATCACTTCTCCTACCACAACACATCAGAACACTCATCAGCCAGAGAAACGACATCAGACAACAAAACCACCAAGACCCACGCATCACAGACCTAAACAAAGAAATAGACACACAAATCCAAAAACACAAACAAGAGCTATGGAAAGAACACTTAACGGATGCATGGAACCACAGACACAAACAACACATACTCTGGAACACAGTAACAAGACTATCAAACAAAGAACAAAAAGCACCAGAAAACACCACAATACAGTTCGGACAACACACGGCAATATCCAACAAACAGAAAGCACGAGCATTCAACAAACAATTCACCAACATAATACAACACAAAACCAACAGAACATACAGACAACTACAACGCAAAATACGAAAACTCAACACCACGCCCATAACCATCACAGAACAACAAGTCAAACAAGCACTACAACGCTCCAAAAGCAACAACTCCACAGGCCCAGACAACATAAACATCAGACATCTGAAACACCTAGGCCCCAAAGCAATAACACTACTCACACACACTTACAACACATCACTCAACACCAACACCATCCCCGCAATATGGAAGACTGCAAAAATAATCCCAATACCAAAACCCAACAAAAACCACGCACTCGGCCCATCCTACAGACCAATAGCACTACTCAGCCCAATAGCCAAAACAATGGAAAAGGTAATACTACCCTTCATTACCAACAACACTCAACTACCCTCTCACCAACACGGCTTCCGAAAACAACACTCCACAACCACAGCACTACACCACATACACAACATCATAGCCACAGGTTTCAATCAACAAAAACCACCACAACGAACAGTTGCCATAGCCCTAGACATGTCCAAAGCCTTTGACACGGTAAACCTACACACACTCACAAACAAACTCAACAACACTAACACCCCAAACATCATCATCAAATACATCTTCAACTACATAAGGGGACGCAGACAATACACTCAATACCGGGGGGAAACATCAGAACATAGAAACACGAAAACGGGGGTACCACAGGGGGGAGTACTTTCACCAACACTATTCAACATATACATGGCAGACTTACCACAACCACCTCCAAATGTACACACAGTTACATATGCAGACGACATCACCATTCTATCCACACATGTCAAACCACAACAGGCACAACAACAAGTACAAAAATATCTCCACGACATATACAACTGGACAAAACAGAACCAACTCACACTCAACGCAGACAAAACCACCACCACTCTGTTCACACCGGATCCGGCAGAATACAGCAACAGGCTCACTTTACAAATAGATAACACCACCCTACCCACAGTCCGCGAACCCAAAATACTGGGATTAACATGGGACCCCAAACTCACCTTCTCAAAACACACACAACACACTCTAACCCGCGCCAAGCAATCAAACAAAATACTTAAAGCCTTAACAACCACTCACTGGGGAAAATCCAAAGAAACTATACTCACCACATACAAAGCAACCACACTCACACGCCTCGAATACGCAAACACTATATGGTCACCAACACTATCGGACACAAACAAGACAAAACTCCAGACCACACAGAACACAGCACTCAGAATAGCAACAGGATGCACACAAGACACAAACATACAACACTTGCATGAGGAAACAAAAACTCTCCCACTGAACACCCATCTAAAACTACACGCATCGCAAATCAGACAAAAAGCCCAACACCCAACCCACCCACTACACCCACTCACTCAACAACCACCACCACCCAGACAAAAGAAACAAACAATCTTCCACAACAACAACTACACACACAACAAAGACACAGCACCACAGGACACCAACAACGACACCATAAAACAGAACATGAAAGACATACACACCCACTTTGTACAAACACACTTGGACACCAGACAACACAACAAAGTAATACATGCACCAGCACCAGAAATAGACCCATCAGAGCAAGACCTACCACACAGAACCAGACAACTCCTAGCACAACTCCGAACCAACAAATCACCAGCCCTCCACTCCTACCTACACAACATTACACCGGACACACACCCAACACCACTCTGTGCGCTATGCGGCACGCAAGTGCACGACACACAACACCTGTTCACCTGCACAAACATACCCACCACACTGACTCCGGAGGACCTCTGGCGAAACCCAAGCGGAGTGGCGGCCCTGCTCGCCCGCTGGGCGGAGGAGGGGGGTCTGGGGATCCGGGAGACGGAGTGAGGGCCCGGTCCCCCAATGTCGGGGCACGGGTGGGGTCGACAACAACAACAACAACAACATAAAAAAAGACTTCCCCTTTAAATATTCCTGCTGCATAATATATCTCCTTTCCTTTCGTAAAGGATGGTCAGAACCTTTCCTAAGCATTATTAAAATTTAGACGATCTTTGCTCCAGGTGCTACCGGCTCATCTCACTCGGTTAGGATAGGAAAGGAAAGTTCCTATGCCAAAATGATAATCCAAAAAGGGCCCCTGTTGGTGGATAATCAGGCCATGGGAGGTGTGAGTAAATTGTGAGGGGGTGTTGGCTGGAGCTAGAAATAATTTTGGTGTCTTGTCCCTGCAGTAGGTTCATTAAAAGAGCAACCAGTGTTTTCACCACCATGGTCGGATCTTACTCTGGAGGGTAACCCATACAGGCAGGTGGCTTGGACAAAATATTTCAACACTGTCAAAGCTGTGTTGTCTGTGCTCCAGTTGAAGGTACGTTATTAGCCTGGAATTCCCATCAATGCCGGCATGTGTCACAAACACCCACCTGTAAAACAAACATGAAAAGAATAATGATTAAATACAAGAAAACAATCAAGTTTCATATCTTGTTTGAAATATCATCTCGGTAGAGAAGGTATTGCTGTGCACTTAAGACTACATGGAGGCAATTTGGAGTTTGTGTAACTTGGATATACAAATGATAAAATTCAATTTAATCTGTGCTGTCCATACAATATGGCTTTCTAATGCTCCCACGAGTACAAATATAAGATGATCCCTTATTACCGAATGAGACGCATATGCCCATCTATGTGCCATAAACTATTGGGGAATGGCACATAGTATGTTCTTCTAGCCACAGTCTGGCTCCATCTCTGGGCTGCAGCAGCTGGCTCAATACGGTTGAGGATTTCTCGAACTCTTTTTCTTTGTACTACAATACCATCAGCACGCAGGTATGCCCTCATCATCTGCAACAGGTTCATAAAACAACACAATAAAGAAAGTACACTTTCACAATGAATATAATGATATATACATGAAGGGACAAGAGTATGTAGAGGAACACTTGCTTCCGAGCCTGATCTGGGAAATTGGCTGTGCAATCTTCTGACATGCTCTTCCAGGTCAACATCATGAATGGGAGTAAATCTATTTCTGGCTGAAATCTGAAAAAACTTCATTTTTTTATGCAGGTATGAAGAGGAACAACACAACATCTCAGTGATGGCTCTCACTGTAAAGCCCTGAGTGGGGAGCAGTTCAATTTGATCACTTGTAATGTCAAGTGCTGGTCTTCCTCGTCTACCTAAAGTATGGAAATAAAAGGATTAAGGAATTCAAGCAAACGAATCACTACGTGTTTTTTATATACTGTATACAGTACAGGCATATAGACACAGATGTACATAAAAGTATATGCAGCTTCAAAACCACGAGCAGCTATTTTCTCTAACCATTTTACTCAAGAAAAAAATAATTCAAACTTATAATTGAATAACTAAAAGATCACTAGTTATTGCTTAAAAGTGTACAGCCATCGCGTTACTTAATAGTCTACTGATTTGCAGGAAAACCACTGGTATAAAACGACGTTTGACAGGGTGATAGAAGGTAAGTCACAGCAAGTCGTCAGTAAAACCCGTGTGTAGTTCGAATAAAAATACATACGAAAAACCAATGACAAAAAATGGTAGCCATTTTACCTGTGTGCAAACGATGTGCCACATGGGAACAAACACGTCCACCATTAGGAGTGGGTCCCGCAATGATGACAGATCGGAGATCTATTGGACTTTGAATCAAACTTTGAATAGTATCAGCGCTAAACTGGTCACTAACTCTTCTTAAATTAGCAATTGAAATGTTTATCGCGCGTGCTTCACTTTCACCGGCAGACCCTTGATGACAGGCACTCTCTATTGCCCTGCACCTTCGCCGAATACGTCTCAGGACACTGTCCGCCATTGTTGTTTTAAAAAACTAAGTGGGCACAGAATTTCCAAAATCATGAGCCCTGACTGGTGGGATGACACTATTTTGAAACGTACAGCCAATAGGATACCGTTACATGTTTTCGTAATCATCCTTATTTGCATTTAATGCAAGTACAGTGTAATGTCACTAGCACTACAAGTGGGCACATTTATGGCCTTACATGTTCACTAGTAAGCGTCAAAATCATCTTACCAGTGAACTAGTGGGCACATTTATGGCCTTAAATGTTCATTAGTAAGCGTCAAAATAATCTTATTAGTGAACTAGTGGGCGTTTTGCGGCTTACATGTTCACTAGTAAGCGTCAAAATGACCTTACTAGTGAATATTTAAATATTTTAACAATCAAATATTTTTCAACTGTGTTTTAGATATGAATTGTATGAAATAAATCAGTGAAGCCCCATTCAAATTCTACTCTATCTAATCTGCTCGATCACACTGCTGTCAACCTGCTGTACCTCCAAACTCCTTGGCTTACTCGCAGTTGGAGGGTTCCCCCCGAACGGGGGGACAAATCAAGGAACCAATCCCTGCACCCCGAACGGGGTGCCCTTACGGCCGTTTTTTTTTTTTTCGGCTAACCGCCCCCTGAACCTGGCAGGGTGGCGGGCGGACCTTTTGCTCCAGGCGGGGGACATAGAGACAAATCCGGGGCCCACACAGACACTCTCACGCACGCAACAAACACACACACAACAAACTACCTGGACATGCGACATTTGCACACAACAGATTACAAGAAGACAGACATCCTTCAGATGCAACCACCACACACCACACTGGGTACACAAACATTGCACAAACATAAACACTAGACAATACAACATAACATGGAAATGCAGACTACATCCCAAAACACCACCACGAACAACAACACCTCGTAGGACACCAACAGGCAGCAGAGCACAAACAGACCAAAACAACACACTCGCCTCACCAACACTACCCTCAAACGCAACACGGACAGACAACTCCAACAGAGATACAACAAACACAAGACCACCCCCCCAAACCTGGACCTGCAATAGCTGCAATAGAATCATCACACGCAGACAAACCTCACTCAGATGCAACTCAACACACCCACACTGGATACACAGACATTGCTCCGGCATCACCACCCGCCAATACACAAACACGTGGACATGCAGAACACACACGCAAACAACAAACACCCCAACACCACAACCCCCGAACAACCCACAAAGAACAACACCCACCAACAAAAACAACAAACACACACTGACCATACTACAAATAAACATCAACGGCATCCAAAACAAGAAAACAGAACTAGAAGAACTCGCCTCACAACAGCACGCAGACATCATCACCATACAAGAAACCAAACTAGAAAAACAACACAACACACCTCGTCTCACCAACTACACCAGCATTAGGAAAGACAGAGAACACAAGGGAGGAGGAGGACTGCTAACATACATTCACAAATCAGTCACATTCACTCCCATGAACATCCCCAACAACATTAACACCAACACTACAGAAATTCAAACCGTAAAGATTCACATAACCAACCACAAAAGACTACACATATGCAACATGTATATACCCCCCAGAGATACCACCCGACCAGACCACGCCACAGAAGATACAGACATCACCAACACCTTCCAATACATAAACTCGCTGAACAACACCATTCTAACCGCAGACATCAACGCTCACTCAACACAATGGCACTCTCCCTACGACGACCACAGAGGCACCCTCATTGCAGACATACTACAGAACTCCCAACAAATCACTCTAAACGCAAACACACCTACCAGAAAACCTACAAACATCAACCAACAACCAACATCACCGGACATCACAACAGCCAGCAACAGCATCACAAACAGAACAACATGGACCACAATACACGCACTCAGTTCAGACCACCTTCCTATCAAAATCACACACAACACGCGTGCTCCTTTCCGCCTACAACAACACCTTCAAACTTACACAAATTACAGGAAAGCAGACTGGGAAGGATACACCTCTGAAATAGAATCAGCACTGGAGAACATAACCATACCTGACAACATCCACACAGCCAACACCATGCTCACAAACCTCATACTTACAGCAGACAAACACCACATACCCCACGGAAAAATAAAAAGCAAATCACTTCTCCTACCACAACACATCAGAACACTCATCAGCCAAAGAAACGACATCAGACAACAAAACCACCAAGACCCACGCATCACAGACCTAAACAAAGAAATAGACACACAAATCCAAAAACACAAACAAGAGCTATGGAAAGAACACTTAACGGATGCATGGAACCACAGACACAAACAACACATACTCTGGAACACAGTAACAAGACTATCAAACAAAGAACAAAAAGCACCAGAAAACACCACAATACAGTTCGGACAACACACGGCAATATCCAACAAACAGAAAGCACGAGCATTCAACAAACAATTCACCAACATAATACAACACAAAACCAACAGAACATACAGACAACTACAACGCAAAATACGAAAACTCAACACCACGCCCATAACCATCACAGAACAACAAGTCAAACAAGCACTACAACGCTCCAAAAGCAACAACTCCACAGGCCCAGACAACATAAACATCAGACATCTGAAACACCTAGGCCCCAAAGCAATAACACTACTCACACACACTTACAACACATCACTCAACACCAACACCATCCCCGCAATATGGAAGACTGCAAAAATAATCCCAATACCAAAACCCAACAAAAACCACGCACTCGGCCCATCTTACAGACCAATAGCACTACTCAGCCCAATAGCCAAAACAATGGAAAAGGTAATACTACCCTTCATTACCAACAACACTCAACTACCCTCTCACCAACACGGCTTCCGAAAACAACACTCCACAACCACAGCACTACACCACATACACAACATCATAGCCACAGGTTTCAATCAACAAAAACCACCACAACGAACAGTTGCCATAGCCCTAGACATGTCCAAAGCCTTTGACACGGTAAACCTACACACACTCACAAACAAACTCAACAACACTAACACCCCAAACATCATCATCAAATACATCTTCAACTACATAAGGGGACGCAGACAATACACTCAATACCGGGGGGAAACATCAGAACATAGAAACACGAAAACGGGGGTACCACAGGGGGAGTACTTTCACCAACACTATTCAACATATACATGGCAGACTTACCACAACCACCTCCAAATGTACACACAGTTACATATGCAGACGACATCACCATTCTATCCACACATGTCAAACCACAACAGGCACAACAACAAGTACAAAAATATCTCCACGACATATACAACTGGACAAAACAGAACCAACTCACACTCAACGCAGACAAAACCACCACCACTCTGTTCACACCGGATCCGGCAGAATACAGCAACAGGCTCACTTTACAAATAGATAACACCACCCTACCCACAGTCCGCGAACCCAAAATACTGGGATTAACATGGGACCCCAAACTCACCTTCTCAAAACACACACAACACACTCTAACCCGCGCCAAGCAATCAAACAAAATACTTAAAGCCTTAACAACCACTCACTGGGGAAAATCCAAAGAAACTATACTCACCACATACAAAGCAACCACACTCACACGCCTCGAATACGCAAACACTATGTGGTCACCAACACTATCGGACACAAACAAGACAAAACTCCAGACCACACAGAACACAGCACTCAGAATAGCAACAGGATGCACACAAGACACAAACATACAACACTTGCATGAGGAAACAAAAACTCTCCCACTGAACACCCATCTAAAACTACACGCATCGCAAATCAGACAAAAAGCCCAACACCCAACCCACCCACTACACCCACTCACTCAACAACCACCACCACCCAGACAAAAGAAACAAACAATCTTCCACAACAACAACTACACACACAACAAAGACACAGCACCACAGGACACCAACAACGACACCATAAAACAGAACATGAAAGACATACACACCCACTTTGTACAAACACACTTGGACACCAGACAACACAACAAAGTAATACATGCACCAGCACCAGAAATAGACCCATCAGAGCAAGACCTACCACACAGAACCAGACAACTCCTAGCACAACTCCGAACCAACAAATCACCAGCCCTCCACTCCTACCTACACAACATTACACCGGACACACACCCAACACCACTCTGTGCGCTATGCGGCACGCAAGTGCACGACACACAACACCTGTTCACCTGCACAAACATACCCACCACACTGACTCCGGAGGACCTCTGGCGAAACCCAAGCGGAGTGGCGGCCCTGCTCGCCCGCTGGGCGGAGGAGGGGGGTCTGGGGATCCGGGAGACGGAGTGAGGGCCCGGTCCCCCAATGTCGGGGCACGGGTGGGGTCGACAACAACAACAACAACATAAAAAAAGACTTCCCCTTTAAATATTCCTGCTGCATAATATATCTCCTTTCCTTTCGTAAAGGATGGTCAGAACCTTTCCTAAGCATTATTAAAATTTAGACGATCTTTGCTCCAGGTGCTACCGGCTCATCTCACTCGGTTAGGATAGGAAAGGAAAGTTCCTATGCCAAAATGATAATCCAAAAAGGGCCCCTGTTGGTGGATAATCAGGCCATGGGAGGTGTGAGTAAATTGTGAGGGGGTGTTGGCTGGAGCTAGAAATAATTTTGGTGTCTTGTCCCTGCAGTAGGTTCATTAAAAGAGCAACCAGTGTTTTCACCACCATGGTCGGATCTTACTCTGGAGGGTAACCCATACAGGCAGGTGGCTTGGACAAAATATTTCAACACTGTCAAAGCTGTGTTGTCTGTGCTCCAGTTGAAGGTACGTTATTAGCCTGGAATTCCCATCAATGCCGGCATGTGTCACAAACACCCACCTGTAAAACAAACATGAAAAGAATAATGATTAAATACAAGAAAACAATCAAGTTTCATATCTTGTTTGAAATATCATCTCGGTAGAGAAGGTATTGCTGTGCACTTAAGACTACATGGAGGCAATTTGGAGTTTGTGTAACTTGGATATACAAATGATAAAATTCAATTTAATCTGTGCTGTCCATACAATATGGCTTTCTAATGCTCCCACGAGTACAAATATAAGATGATCCCTTATTACCGAATGAGACGCATATGCCCATCTATGTGCCATAAACTATTGGGGAATGGCACATAGTATGTTCTTCTAGCCACAGTCTGGCTCCATCTCTGGGCTGCAGCAGCTGGCTCAATACGGTTGAGGATTTCTCGAACTCTTTTTCTTTGTACTACAATACCATCAGCACGCAGGTATGCCCTCATCATCTGCAACAGGTTCATAAAACAACACAATAAAGAAAGTACACTTTCACAATGAATATAATGATATATACATGAAGGGACAAGAGTATGTAGAGGAACACTTGCTTCCGAGCCTGATCTGGGAAATTGGCTGTGCAATCTTCTGACATGCTCTTCCAGGTCAACATCATGAATGGGAGTAAATCTATTTCTGGCTGAAATCTGAAAAAACTTCATTTTTTTATGCAGGTATGAAGAGGAACAACACAACATCTCAGTGATGGCTCTCACTGTAAAGCCCTGAGTGGGGAGCAGTTCAATTTGATCACTTGTAATGTCAAGTGCTGGTCTTCCTCGTCTACCTAAAGTATGGAAATAAAAGGATTAAGGAATTCAAGCAAACGAATCACTACGTGTTTTTTATATACTGTATACAGTACAGGCATATAGACACAGATGTACATAAAAGTATATGCAGCTTCAAAACCACGAGCAGCTATTTTCTCTAACCATTTTACTCAAGAAAAAAATAATTCAAACTTATAATTGAATAACTAAAAGATCACTAGTTATTGCTTAAAAGTGTACAGCCATCGCGTTACTTAATAGTCTACTGATTTGCAGGAAAACCACTGGTATAAAACGACGTTTGACAGGGTGATAGAAGGTAAGTCACAGCAAGTCGTCAGTAAAACCCGTGTGTAGTTCGAATAAAAATACATACGAAAAACCAATGACAAAAAATGGTAGCCATTTTACCTGTGTGCAAACGATGTGCCACATGGGAACAAACACGTCCACCATTAGGAGTGGGTCCCGCAATGATGACAGATCGGAGATCTATTGGACTTTGAATCAAACTTTGAATAGTATCAGCGCTAAACTGGTCACTAACTCTTCTTAAATTAGCAATTGAAATGTTTATCGCGCGTGCTTCACTTTCACCGGCAGACCCTTGATGACAGGCACTCTCTATTGCCCTGCACCTTCGCCGAATACGTCTCAGGACACTGTCCGCCATTGTTGTTTTAAAAAACTAAGTGGGCACAGAATTTCCAAAATCATGAGCCCTGACTGGTGGGATGACACTATTTTGAAACGTACAGCCAATAGGATACCGTTACATGTTTTCGTAATCATCCTTATTTGCATTTAATGCAAGTACAGTGTAATGTCACTAGCACTACAAGTGGGCACATTTATGGCCTTACATGTTCACTAGTAAGCGTCAAAATCATCTTACCAGTGAACTAGTGGGCACATTTATGGCCTTAAATGTTCAGTAGTAAGCGTCAAAATAATCTTATTAGTGAACTAGTGGGCGTTTTGCGGCTTACATGTTCACTAGTAAGCGTCAAAATGACCTTACTAGTGAACTAGTGAGCGTTTTGTGGCTTACATGTTCACTAGTAAGCGTCAAAATGACCTTACTAGTAAACTAGTGAGCGTTTTGTGGCTTACATGTTCACTAGTAAGCGTCAAAATGATCTTACTAGTGAACTATTGGGCGTTTTGTGGCTTACATGTTCACTAGTAAGCCTCAAAATGATCTTACTAGTGAACTAGTAGGCGATGTGTGGCTTACATGTCAACTAGTAAGCCTCAAAATGAACTTACGAGTGAACTAGTGGGCACATTTATGGCCTTACATGTTCACTAGTAAGCGTCAAAATGATCTTACTAGTGAACTAGTGGGCGTTTTGTGGCTTACATGTTCACTAGTAAGCGTCAAAATGACCTTACTAGTGAACTAGTGGGCGTTTTGTGGCTTACATGTTCACTAGTAAGCGTCAAAATGATCTTACTAGTGAACGAGTGAGCGTTTTGTGGCTGACATGTTCATAAATAAGCGTCAAAATGATCTTACTAGGGAACTAGTGGGCGTTTTGTGGCTTACATGTTCACTAGTAAGCGTCAAAATTACCTTACTAGTGAACCAGTGAGCGTTTTGTGGCTTACATGTTCACTAGTAAGCGTCAAAATGACCTAAACTAGTGAACTAGTGAGCGTTTTGTGGCTTACATGTTCACTAGTAAGCGTCAAAATGATCTTACTAGTGAACTAGTGGGCGTTCTGTGGCTTACATGTTCACTAGAAGCCTCAAAATGATCTTACTAGTGAACTAGTGGGCACATTTATGGCCTTACATGTTCACTAGTAAGCGTCAAAATGACCTTACTAGTGAACTAGTGGGCAATATGGAATAAATACTCAAAGGGCTTGCCAGGCAAGCCCATTGAGTATTTAAAGGGTTCAAAGGGCTTGCCTGGCAAGCCCTTTGAGTATTTATTCATCCGTGATGGTATTGTAGACCAATGAGAGCACGTCCGACAGACACGTGGACTTCGGGCGGCCAATCATGATGCATTTCGAGCCAAGCCCCAACAAAAACGGAGGAGAAAACTTTCAGACGCTTTGAAAGCTTTTGGGGTACATATTACTCTTGTTGTTACACAAAATTTTGTTTTACGATTATTTTAGGCGGTAACGTTATGGTGTAAATGTCAAATACGTGGTCAATTTATCAAGATGAAGCCTGCTTAAAAATTTGCTCCAACAATTTTGGAGATGTGTCTGACTTTGACAGCAATGGCGGCAGTTCAACGCTGACAGTCGCAGTCGGGTGCAGATTTATTTCGGCAGGACTTTCTAAAATCTGCCGTTTGCTCTGACAGTTCTCTGTCTGACAGTCACATTTTGTCTTATTACTCACAAGCTAATTGACATTTAAAAAAAGAGTTTATGTTTGGAACACGATTTTGCTCTTACTGTTTGCTGCCTTAGTTCGTTTGAAATATTCGCTTCCTGCATTACATGAAGTACATTTTTTAATATTCACAAGACTGTAACTGTGCATTATAAATAATGTCACATTTGCACTATGTTTTACTGGATCTACAACTAAACTAGGTCCTCGTTTCTGGGAGAGTCCACAGCACCTCCTGTATCACAACCATTCTGCCGGCACACCTTCAGCAGCACGATGTTTCTAACGGGAGCTGGAGGGTGATCAGCTTCATTGAAGAACAGGAGGAGGAGAGGCACAACGTTTGTCATTTGTGATATGTTTTTAGACTTTTCTCCTAACTAAAAAAACTATGTCTTGTTAATTTCTTGATATAGTTCTTGTATTTAAATATTTTAACAATCAAATATTTTTCAACTGTGTTTTAGATATGAATTGTATGAAATAAATCAGTGAAGCCCCATTCAAATTCTACTCTATCTAATCTGCTCGATCACACTGCTGTCAACCTGCTGTACCTCCAAACTCCTTGGCTTACTCGCAGTTGGAGGGTTCCCCCCGAACGGGGGGACAAATCAAGGAACCAATCCCTGCACCCCGAACGGGGTGCCCTTACGGCCGTTTTTTTTTTTTCGGCTAACCGCCCCCTGAACCTGGCAGGGTGGCGGGCGGACCTTTTGCTCCAGGCGGGGGACATAGAGACAAATCCGGGGCCCACACAGACACTCTCACGCACGCAACAAACACACACACAACAAACTACCTGGACATGCGACATTTGCACACAACAGATTACAAGAAGACAGACATCCTTCAGATGCAACCACCACACACCACACTGGGTACACAAACATTGCACAAACATAAACACTAGACAATACAACATAACATGGAAATGCAGACTACATCCCAAAACACCACCACGAACAACAACACCTCGTAGGACACCAACAGGCAGCAGAGCACAAACAGACCAAAACAACACACTCGCCTCACCAACACTACCCTCAAACGCAACACGGACAGACAACTCCAACAGAGATACAACAAACACAAGACCACCCCCCCAAACCTGGACCTGCAATAGCTGCAATAGAATCATCACACGCAGACAAACCTCACTCAGATGCAACTCAACACACCCACACTGGATACACAGACATTGCTCCGGCATCACCACCCGCCAATACACAAACACGTGGACATGCAGAACACACACGCAAACAACAAACACCCCAACACCACAACCCCCGAACAACCCACAAAGAACAACACCCACCAACAAAAACAACAAACACACACTGACCATACTACAAATAAACATCAACGGCATCCAAAACAAGAAAACAGAACTAGAAGAACTCGCCTCACAACAGCACGCAGACATCATCACCATACAAGAAACCAAACTAGAAAAACAACACAACACACCTCGTCTCACCAACTACACCAGCATTAGGAAAGACAGAGAACACAAGGGAGGAGGAGGACTGCTAACATACATTCACAAATCAGTCACATTCACTCCCATGAACATCCCCAACAACATTAACACCAACACTACAGAAATTCAAACCGTAAAGATTCACATAACCAACCACAAAAGACTACACATATGCAACATGTATATACCCCCCAGAGATACCACCCGACCAGACCACGCCACAGAAGATACAGACATCACCAACACCTTCCAATACATAAACTCGCTGAACAACACCATTCTAACCGCAGACATCAACGCTCACTCAACACAATGGCACTCTCCCTACGACGACCACAGAGGCACCCTCATTGCAGACATACTACAGAACTCCCAACAAATCACTCTAAACGCAAACACACCTACCAGAAAACCTACAAACATCAACCAACAACCAACATCACCGGACATCACAACAGCCAGCAACAGCATCACAAACAGAACAACATGGACCACAATACACGCACTCAGTTCAGACCACCTTCCTATCAAAATCACACACAACACGCGTGCTCCTTTCCGCCTACAACAACACCTTCAAACTTACACAAATTACAGGAAAGCAGACTGGGAAGGATACACCTCTGAAATAGAATCAGCACTGGAGAACTTAACCATACCTGACAACATCCACACAGCCAACACCATGCTCACAAACCTCATACTTACAGCAGACAAACACCACATACCCCACGGAAAAATAAAAAGCAAATCACTTCTCCTACCACAACACATCAGAACACTCATCAGCCAAAGAAACGACATCAGACAACAAAACCACCAAGACCCACGCATCACAGACCTAAACAAAGAAATAGACAAACAAATCCAAAAACACAAACAAGAGCTATGGAAAGAACACTTAACGGATGCATGGAACCACAGACACAAACAATACATACTCTGGAACACAGTAACAAGACTATCTAACAAAGAACAAAAAGCACCAGAAAACACCACAATACAGTTCGGACAACACACGGCAATATCCAACAAACAGAAAGCACGAGCATTCAACAAACAATTCACCAACATAATACAACACAAAACCAACAGAACATACAGACAACTACAACGCAAAATACGAAAACTCAACACCACGCCCATAACCATCACAGAACAACAAGTCAAACAAGCACTACAACGCTCCAAAAGCAACAACTCCACAGGCCCAGACAACATAAACATCAGACATCTGAAACACCTAGGCCCCAAAGCAATAACACTACTCACACACACTTACAACACATCACTCAACACCAACACCATCCCCGCAATATGGAAGACTGCAAAAATAATCCCAATACCAAAACCCAACAAAAACCACGCACTCGGCCCATCCTACAGACCAATAGCACTACTCAGCCCAATAGCCAAAACAATGGAAAAGGTAATACTACCCTTCATTACCAACAACACTCAACTACCCTCTCACCAACACGGCTTCCGAAAACAACACTCCACAACCACAGCACTACACCACATACACAACATCATAGCCACAGGTTTCAATCAACAAAAACCACCACAACGAACAGTTGCCATAGCCCTAGACATGTCCAAAGCCTTTGACACGGTAAACCTACACACACTCACAAACAAACTCAACAACACTAACACCCCAAACATCATCATCAAATACATCTTCAACTACATAAGGGGACGCAGACAATACACTCAACACCGGGGGGAAACATCAGAACACAGAAACACGAAAACGGGGGTACCACAGGGGGGAGTACTTTCACCAACACTATTCAACATATACATGGCAGACTTACCACAACCACCTCCAAATGTACACACAGTTACATATGCAGACGACATCACCATTCTATCCACACATGTCAAACCACAACAGGCACAACAACAAGTACAAAAATATCTCCACGACATATACAACTGGACAAAACAGAACCAACTCACACTCAACGCAGACAAAACCACCACCACTCTGTTCACACCGGATCCGGCAGAATACGGCAACAGGCTCACTTTACAAATAGATAACACCACCCTACCCACAGTCCGCGAACCCAAAATACTGGGATTAACATGGGACCCCAAACTCACCTTCTCAAAACACACACAACACACTCTAACCCGCGCCAAGCAATCAAACAAAATACTTAAAGCCTTAACAACCACTCACTGGGGAAAATCCAAAGAAACTATACTCACCACATACAAAGCAACCACACTCACACGCCTCGAATACGCAAACACTATATGGTCACCAACACTATCGGACACAAACAAGACAAAACTCCAGACCACACAGAACACAGCACTCAGAATAGCAACAGGATGCACACAAGACACAAACATACAACACTTGCATGAGGAAACAAAAACTCTCCCACTGAACACCCATCTAAAACTACACGGATCGCAAATCAGACAAAAAGCCCAACACCCAACCCACCCACTACACCCACTCACTCAACAACCACCACCACCCAGACAAAAGAAACAAAACAATCTTCCACAACAACAACTACACACACAACAAAGACACAGCACCACAGGACACCAACAACGACACCATAAAACAGAACATGAAAGACATACACAACCACTTTGTACAAACACACTTGGACACCAGACAACACAACAAAGTAATACATGCACCAGCACCAGAAATAGACCCATCAGAGCAAGACCTACCACACAGAACCAGACAACTCCTAGCACAACTCCGAACCAACAAATCACCAGCCCTCCACTCCTACCTACACAACATTACACCGGACACACACCCAACACCACTCTGTGCGCTATGCGGCACGCAAGTGCACGACACACAACACCTGTTCACCTGCACAAACATACCCACCACACTGACTCCGGAGGACCTCTGGCGAAACCCAAGCGGAGTGGCGGCACTGCTCGCCCGCTGGGCGGAGGGGGGGGGGGGTCTGGGGATCCGGGAGACGGAGTGAGGGCCCGGTCCCCCAATGTCGGGGCACGGGTGGGGTCGACAACAACAACAACAACATAAAAAAAGACTTCCCCTTTAAATATTCCTGCTGCATAATATATCTCCTTTCCTTTCGTAAAGGATGGTCAGAACCTTTCCTAAGCATTATTAAAATTTAGACGATCTTTGCTCCAGGTGCTACCGGCTCATCTCACTCGGTTAGGATAGGAAAGGAAAGTTCCTATGCCAAAATGATAATCCAAAAAGGGCCCCTGTTGGTGGATAATCAGGCCATGGGAGGTGTGAGTAAATTGTGAGGGGGTGTTGGCTGGAGCTAGAAATAATTTTGGTGTCTTGTCCCTGCAGTAGGTTCATTAAAAGAGCAACCAGTGTTTTCACCACCATGGTCGGATCTTACTCTGGAGGGTAACCCATACAGGCAGGTGGCTTGGACAAAATATTTCAACACTGTCAAAGCTGTGTTGTCTGTGCTCCATTTGAAGGTACGTTATTAGCCTGGAATTCCCATCAATGCCGGCATGTGTCACAAACACCCACCTGTAAAACAAACATGAAAAGAATAATGATTAAATACAAGAAAACAATCAAGTTTCATATCTTGTTTGAAATATCATCTCGGTAGAGAAGGTATTGCTGTGCACTTAAGACTACATGGAGGCAATTTGGAGTTTGTGTAACTTGGATATACAAATGATAAAATTCAATTTAATCTGTGCTGTCCATACAATATGGCTTTCTAATGCTCCCACGAGTACAAATATAAGATGATCCCTTATTACCGAATGAGACGCATATGCCCATCTATGTGCCATAAACTATTGGGGAATGGCACATAGTATGTTCTTCTAGCCACAGTCTGGCTCCATCTCTGGGCTGCAGCAGCTGGCTCAATACGGTTGAGGATTTCTCGAACTCTTTTTCTTTGTACTACAATACCATCAGCACGCAGGTATGCCCTCATCATCTGCAACAGGTTCATAAAACAACACAATAAAGAAAGTACACTTTCACAATGAATATAATGATATATACATGAAGGGACAAGAGTATGTAGCAGAACACTTGCTTCCGAGCCTGATCTGGGAAATTGGCTGTGCAATCTTCTGACATGCTCTGACATGCTCAACAACATCATCAATGCACAACATCATGAATGGGAGTAAATCTATTTCTGGCTGAAATCTGAAAAAACTTCATTTTTTTATGCAGGTATGAAGAGGAACAACACAACATCTCAGTGATGGCTCTCACTGTAAAGCCCTGAGTGGGGAGCAGCTCAATTTGATCACTTGTAATGTCAAGTGCTGGTCTTCCTCGTCTACCTAAAGTATGGAAATAAAAGGATTAAGGAATTCAAGCAAACGAATCACTACGTGTTTTTTATATACTGTATACAGTACAGGCATATAGACACAGATGTACATAAAAGTATATGCAGCTTCAAAACCACGAGCAGCTATTTTCTCTAACCATTTTACTCAAGAAAAAAATAATTCAAACTTATAATTGAATAACTAAAAGATCACTAGTTATTGCTTAAAAGTGTACAGCCATCGCGTTACTTAATAGTCTACTGATTTGCAGGAAAACCACTGGTATAAAACGACGTTTGACAGGGTGATAGAAGGTAAGTCACAGCAAGTCGTCAGTAAAACCCGTGTGTAGTTCGAATAAAAATACATACGAAAAACCAATGACAAAAAATGGTAGCCATTTTACCTGTGTGCAAACGATGTGCCACATGGGAACAAACACGTCCACCATTAGGAGTGGGTCCCGCAATGATGACAGATCGGAGATCTATTGGACTTTGAATCAAACTTTGAATAGTATCAGCGCTAAACTGGTCACTAACTCTTCTTAAATTAGCAATTGAAATGTTTATCGCGCGTGCTTCACTTTCACCGGCAGACCCTTGATGACAGGCACTCTCTATTGCCCTGCACCTTCGCCGAATACGTCTCAGGACACTGTCCGCCATTGTTGTTTTAAAAAACTAAGTGGGCACAGAATTTCCAAAATCATGAGCCCTGACTGGTGGGATGACACTATTTTGAAACGTACAGCCAATAGGATACCGTTACATGTTTTCGTAATCATCCTTATTTGCATTTAATGCAAGTACAGTGTAATGTCACTAGCACTACAAGTGGGCACATTTATGGCCTTACATGTTCACTAGTAAGCGTCAAAATCATCTTACCAGTGAACTAGTGGGCACATTTATGGCCTTAAATGTTCAGTAGTAAGCGTCAAAATAATCTTATTAGTGAACTAGTGGGCGTTTTGCGGCTTACATGTTCACTAGTAAGCGTCAAAATGACCTTACTAGTGAACTAGTGAGCGTTTTGTGGCTTACATGTTCACTAGTAAGCGTCAAAATGACCTTACTAGTAAACTAGTGAGCGTTTTGTGGCTTACATGTTCACTAGTAAGCGTCAAAATGATCTTACTAGTGAACTATTGGGCGTTTTGTGGCTTACATGTTCACTAGTAAGCCTCAAAATGATCTTACTAGTGAACTAGTAGGCGATGTGTGGCTTACATGTCAACTAGTAAGCCTCAAAATGAACTTACTAGTGAACTAGTGGGCACATTTATGGCCTTACATGTTCACTAGTAAGCGTCAAAATGATCTTACTAGTGAACTAGTGGGCGTTTTGTTGCTTACATGTTCACTAGTAAGCGTCAAAATGACCTTACTAGTGAACTAGTGGGCGTTTTGTGGCTTACATGTTCACTAGTAAGCGTCAAAATGATCTTACTAGTGAACGAGTGAGCGTTTTGTGGCTGACATGTTCATAAATAAGCGTCAAAATGATCTTACTAGGGAACTAGTGGGCGTTTTGTGGCTTACATGTTCACTAGGAAGCGTCAAAATTACCTTACTAGTGAACCAGTGAGCGTTTTGTGGCTTACATGTTCACTAGTAAGCGTCAAAATGACCTTACTAGTGAACTAGTGAGCGTTTTGTGGCTTACATGTTCACTAGTAAGCGTCAAAATGATCTTACTAGTGAACTAGTGGGCGTTCTGTGGCTTACATGTTCACTAGAAGCCTCAAAATTATCTTACTAGTGAACTAGCGGGCGTTTTGTGGCTTACATGTCAACTAGTAAGCCTCAAAATGATCTTACTAGTGAACTAGTGGGCACATTTATGGCCTTACATGTTCACTAGTAAGCGTCAAAATGACCTTACTAGTGAACTAGTGGGCAATATGGAATAAATACTCAAAGGGCTTGCCAGGCAAGCCCATTGAGTATTTAAAGGGTTCAAAGGGCTTGCCTGGCAAGCCCTTTGAGTATTTATTCATCCGTGATGGTATTGTAGACCAATGAGAGCACGTCCGACAGACACGTGGACTTCGGGCGGCCAATCATGATGCATTTCGAGCCAAGCCCCAACAAAAACGGAGGAGAAAACTTTCAGACGCTTTGAAAGCTTTTGGGGTACATATTACTCTTGTTGTTACACAAAATTTTGTTTTACGATTATTTTAGGCGGTAACGTTATGGTGTAAATGTCAAATACGTGGTCAATTTATCAAGATGAAGCCTGCTTAAAAATTTGCTCCAACAATTTTGGAGATGTGTCTGACTTTGACAGCAATGGCGGCAGTTCAACGCTGACAGTCGCAGTCGGGTGCAGATTTATTTCGGCAGGACTTTCTAAAATCTGCCGTTTGCTCTGACAGTTCTCTGTCTGACAGTCACATTTTGTCTTATTACTCACAAGCTAATTGACATTTAAAAAAAGAGTTAATGTTTGGAACACGATTTTGCTCTTACTGTTTGCTGCCTTAGTTCGTTTGAAATATTCGCTTCCTGCATTACATGAAGTACATTTTTTAATATTCACAAGACTGTAACTGTGCATTATAAATAATGTCACATTTGCACTATGTTTTACTGGATCTACAACTAAACTAGGTCCTCGTTTCTGGGAGAGTCCACAGCACCTCCTGTATCACAACCATTCTGCCGGCACACCTTCAGCAGCACGATGTTTCTAACGGGAGCTGGAGGGTGATCAGCTTCATTGAAGAACAGGAGGAGGAGAGGCACAACGTTTGTCATTTGTGATATGTTTTTAGACTTTTCTCCTAACTAAAAAAACTATGTTTTGTTAATTTCTTGATATAGTTCTTGTATTTAAATATTTTAACAATCAAATATTTTTCAACTGTGTTTTAGATATGAATTGTATGAAATAAATCAGTGAAGCCCCATTCAAATTCTACTCTATCTAATCTGCTCGATCACACTGCTGTCAACCTGCTGTACCTCCAAACGCCTTGGCTTACTCGCAGTTGGAGGGTTCCCCCCGAACGGGGGGACAAATCAAGGAACCAATCCCTGCACCCCGAACGGGGTGCCCTTACGGCCGTTTTTTTTTTTTTTCGGCTAACCGCCCCCTGAACCTGGCAGGGTGGCGGGCGGACCTTTTGCTCCAGGCGGGGGACATAGAGACAAATCCGGGGCCCACACAGACACTCTCACGCACGCAACAAACACACACACAACAAACTACCTGGACATGCGACATTTGCACACAACAGATTACAAGAAGACAGACATCCTTCAGATGCAACCACCACACACCACACTGGGTACACAAACATTGCACAAACATAAACACTAGACAATACAACATAACATGGAAATGCAGACTACATCCCAAAACACCACCACGAACAACAACACCTCGTAGGACACCAACAGGCAGCAGAGCACAAACAGACCAAAACAACACACTCGCCTCACCAACACTACCCTCAAAGGCAACACGGACAGACAACTCCAACAGAGATACAACAAACACAAGACCACCCCCCCAAACCTGGACCTGCAATAGCTGCAATAGAATCATCACACGCAGACAAACCTCACTCAGATGCAACTCAACACACCCACACTGGATACACAGACATTGCTCCGGCATCACCACCCGCCAATACACAAACACGTGGACATGCAGAACACACACGCAAACAACAAACACCCCAACACCACAACCCCCGAACAACCCACAAAGAACAACACCCACCAACAAAAACAACAAACACACACTGACCATACTACAAATAAACATCAACGGCATCCAAAACAAGAAAACAGAACTAGAAGAACTCGCCTCACAACAGCACGCAGACATCATCACCATACAAGAAACCAAACTAGAAAAACAACACAACACACCTCGTCTCACCAACTACACCAGCATTAGGAAAGACAGAGAACACAAGGGAGGAGGAGGACTGCTCACATACATTCACAAATCAGTCACATTCACTCCCATGAACATCCCCAACAACATTAACACCAACACTACAGAAATTCAAACCGTAAAGATTCACATAACCAACCACAAAAGACTACACATATGCAACATGTATATACCCCCCAGAGATACCACCCGACCAGACCACGCCACAGAAGACACAGACATCACCAACACCTTCCAATACATAAACTCGCTGAACAACACCATTCTAACCGCAGACATCAACGCTCACTCAACACAATGGCACTCTCCCTACGACGACCACAGAGGCACCCTCATTGCAGACATACTACAGAACTCCCAACAAATCACTCTAAACGCAAACACACCTACCAGAAAACCTACAAACATCAACCAACAACCAACATCACCGGACATCACAACAGCCAGCAACAGCATCACAAACAGAACAACATGGACCACAATACACGCACTCAGTTCAGACCACCTTCCTATCAAAATCACACACAACACGCGTGCTCCTTTCCGCCTACAACAACACCTTCAAACTTACACAAATTACAGGAAAGCAGACTGGGAAGGATACACCTCTGAAATAGAATCAGCACTGGAGAACATAACCATACCTGACAACATCCACACAGCCAACACCATGCTCACAAACCTCATACTTACAGCAGACAAACACCACATACCCCACGGAAAAATAAAAAGCAAATCACTTCTCCTACCACAACACATCAGAACACTCATCAGCCAAAGAAACGACATCAGACAACAAAACCACCAAGACCCACGCATCACAGACCTAAACAAAGAAATAGACACACAAATCCAAAAACACAAACAAGAGCTATGGAAAGAACACTTAACGGATGCATGGAACCACAGACACAAACAACACATACTCTGGAACACAGTAACAAGACTATCAAACAAAGAACAAAAAGCACCAGAAAACACCACAATACAGTTCGGACAACACACGGCAATATCCAACAAACAGAAAGCACGAGCATTCAACAAACAATTCACCAACATAATACAACACAAAACCAACAGAACATACAGACAACTACAACGCAAAATACGAAAACTCAACACCACGCCCATAACCATCACAGAACAACAAGTCAAACAAGCACTACAACGCTCCAAAAGCAACAACTCCACAGGCCCAGACAACATAAACATCAGACATCTGAAACACCTAGGCCCCAAAGCAATAACACTACTCACACACACTTACAACACATCACTCAACACCAACACCATCCCCGCAATATGGAAGACTGCAAAAATAATCCCAATACCAAAACCCAACAAAAACCACGCACTCGGCCCATCTTACAGACCAATAGCACTACTCAGCCCAATAGCCAAAACAATGGAAAAGGTAATACTACCCTTCATTACCAACAACACTCAACTACCCTCTCACCAACACGGCTTCCGAAAACAACACTCCACAACCACAGCACTACACCACATACACAACATCATAGCCACAGGTTTCAATCAACAAAAACCACCACAACGAACAGTTGCCATAGCCCTAGACATGTCCAAAGCCTTTGACACGGTAAACCTACACACACTCACAAACAAACTCAACACTAACACCCCAAACATCATCATCAAATACATCTTCAACTACATAAGGGGACGCAGACAATACACTCAATACCGGGGGGAAACATCAGAACATAGAAACACGAAAACGGGGGTACCACAGGGGGGAGTACTTTCACCAACACTATTCAACATATACATGGCAGACTTACCACAACCACCTCCAAATGTACACACAGTTACATATGCAGACGACATCACCATTCTATCCACACATGTCAAACCACAACAGGCACAACAACAAGTACAAAAATATCTCCACGACATATACAACTGGACAAAACAGAACCAACTCACACTCAACGCAGACAAAACCACCACCACTCTGTTCACACCGGATCCGGCAGAATACAGCAACAGGCTCACTTTACAAATAGATAACACCACCCTATCCACAGTCCGCGAACCCAAAATACTGGGATTAACATGGGACCCCAAACTCACCTTCTCAAAACACACACAACACACTCTAACCCGCGCCAAGCAATCAAACAAAATACTTAAAGCCTTAACAACCACTCACTGGGGAAAATCCAAAGAAACTATACTCACCACATACAAAGCAACCACACTCACACGCCTCGAATACGCAAACACTATATGGTCACCAACACTATCGGACACAAACAAGACAAAACTCCAGACCACACAGAACACAGCACTCAGAATAGCAACAGGATGCACACAAGACACAAACATACAACACTTGCATGAGGAAACAAAAACTCTCCCACTGAACATCCATCTAAAACTACACGCATCGCAAATCAGACAAAAAGCCCAACACCCAACCCACCCACTACACCCACTCACTCAACAACCACCACCACCCAGACAAAAGAAACAAACAATCTTCCACAACAACAACTACACACACAACAAAGACACAGCACCACAGGACACCAACAACGACACCATAAAACAGAACATGAAAGACATACACACCCACTTTGTACAAACACACTTGGACACCAGACAACACAACAAAGTAATACATGCACCAGCACCAGAAATAGACCCATCAGAGCAAGACCTACCACACAGAACCAGACAACTCCTAGCACAACTCCGAACCAACAAATCACCAGCCCTCCACTCCTACCTACACAACATTACACCGGACACACACCCAACACCACTCTGTGCGCTATGCGGCACGCAAGTGCACGACACACAACACCTGTTCACCTGCACAAACATACCCACCACACTGACTCCGGAGGACCTCTGGCGAAACCCAAGCGGAGTGGCGGCCCTGCTCGCCCGCTGGGCGGAGGAGGGGGGTCTGGGGATCCGGGAGACGGAGTGAGGGCCCGGTCCCCCAATGTCGGGGCACGGGTGGGGTCGACAACAACAACAACAACAACATAAAAAAAGACTTCCCCTTTAAATATTCCTGCTGCATAATATATCTCCTTTCCTTTCGTAAAGGATGGTCAGAACCTTTCCTAAGCATTATTAAAATTTAGACGATCTTTGCTCCAGGTGCTACCGGCTCATCTCACTCGGTTAGGATAGGAAAGGAAAGTTCCTATGCCAAAATGATAATCCAAAAAGGACCCCTGTTGGTGGATAATCAGGCCATGGGAGGTGTGAGTAAATTGTGAGGGGGTGTTGGCTGGAGCTAGAAATAATTTTGGTGTCTTGTCCCTGCAGTAGGTTCATTAAAAGAGCAACCAGTGTTTTCACCACCATGGTCGGATCTTACTCTGGAGGGTAACCCATACAGGCAGGTGGCTTGGACAAAATATTTCAACACTGTCAAAGCTGTGTTGTCTGTGCTCCAGTTGAAGGTACGTTATTAGCCTGGAATTCCCATCAATGCCGGCATGTGTCACAAACACCCACCTGTAAAACAAACATGAAAAGAATAATGATTAAATACAAGAAAACAATCAAGTTTCATATCTTGTTTGAAATATCATCTCGGTAGAGAAGGTATTGCTGTGCACTTAAGACTACATGGAGGCAATTTGGAGTTTGTGTAACTTGGATATACAAATGATAAAATTCAATTTAATCTGTGCTGTCCATACAATATGGCTTTCTAATGCTCCCACGAGTACAAATATAAGATGATCCCTTATTACCGAATGAGACGCATATGCCCATCTATGTGCCATAAACTATTGGGGAATGGCACATAGTATGTTCTTCTAGCCACAGTCTGGCTCCATCTCTGGGCTGCAGCAGCTGGCTCAATACGGTTGAGGATTTCTCGAACTCTTTTTCTTTGTACTACAATACCATCAGCACGCAGGTATGCCCTCATCATCTGCAACAGGTTCATAAAACAACACAATAAAGAAAGTACACTTTCACAATGAATATAATGATATATACATGAAGGGACAAGAGTATGTAGCAGAACACTTGCTTCCGAGCCTGATCTGGGAAATTGGCTGTGCAATCTTCTGACATGCTCTTCCAGGTCAACATCATGAATGGGAGTAAATCTATTTCTGGCTGAAATCTGAAAAAACTTCATTTTTTTATGCAGGTATGAAGAGGAACAACACAACATCTCAGTGATGGCTCTCACTGTAAAGCCCTGAGTGGGGAGCAGTTCAATTTGATCACTTGTAATGTCAAGTGCTGGTCTTCCTCGTCTACCTAAAGTATGGAAATAAAAGGATTAAGGAATTCAAGCAAACGAATCACTACGTGTTTTTTATATACTGTATACAGTACAGGCATATAGACACAGATGTACATAAAAGTATATGCAGCTTCAAAACCACGAGCAGCTATTTTCTCTAACCATTTTACTCAAGAAAAAAATAATTCAAACTTATAATTGAATAACTAAAAGATCACTAGTTATTGCTTAAAAGTGTACAGCCATCGCGTTACTTAATAGTCTACTGATTTGCAGGAAAACCACTGGTATAAAACGACGTTTGACAGGGTGATAGAAGGTAAGTCACAGCAAGTCGTCAGTAAAACCCGTGTGTAGTTCGAATAAAAATACATACGAAAAACCAATGACAAAAAATGGTAGCCATTTTACCTGTGTGCAAACGATGTGCCACATGGGAACAAACACGTCCACCATTAGGAGTGGGTCCCGCAATGATGACAGATCGGAGATCTATTGGACTTTGAATCAAACTTTGAATAGTATCAGCGCTAAACTGGTCACTAACTCTTCTTAAATTAGCAATTGAAATGTTTATCGCGCGTGCTTCACTTTCACCGGCAGACCCTTGATGACAGGCACTCTCTATTGCCCTGCACCTTCGCCGAATACGTCTCAGGACACTGTCCGCCATTGTTGTTTTAAAAAACTAAGTGGGCACAGAATTTCCAAAATCATGAGCCCTGACTGGTGGGATGACACTATTTTGAAACGTACAGCCAATAGGATACCGTTACATGTTTTCGTAATCATCCTTATTTGCATTTAATGCAAGTACAGTGTAATGTCACTAGCACTACAAGTGGGCACATTTATGGCCTTACATGTTCACTAGTAAGCGTCAAAATCATCTTACCAGTGAACTAGTGGGCACATTTATGGCCTTAAATGTTCATTAGTAAGCGTCAAAATAATCTTATTAGTGAACTAGTGGGCGTTTTGCGGCTTACATGTTCACTAGTAAGCGTCAAAATGACCTTACTAGTGAATATTTAAATATTTTAACAATCAAATATTTTTCAACTGTTTTTTAGATATGAATTGTATGAAATAAATCAGTGAAGCCCCATTCAAATTCTACTCTATCTAATCTGCTCGATCACACTGCTGTCAACCTGCTGTACCTCCAAACTCCTTGGCTTACTCGCAGTTGGAGGGTTCCCCCCGAACGGGGGGACAAATCAAGGAACCAATCCCTGCACCCCGAACGGGGTGCCCTTACGGCCGTTTTTTTTTTTTTCGGCTAACCGCCCCCTGAACCTGGCAGGGTGGCTGGCGGACCTTTTGCTCCAGGCGGGGGACATAGAGACAAATCCGGGGCCCCCACAGACACTCTCACGCACGCAACAAACACACACAACAAACTACCTGGACATGCGACATTTGCACACAACAGATTACAAGAAGACAGACATCCTTCAGATGCAACCACCACACACCACACTGGGTACACAAACATTGCACAAACATAAACACTAGACAATACAACATAACATGGAAATGCAGACTACATCCCAAAACACCACCACGAACAACAACACCTCGTAGGACACCAACAGGCAGCAGAGCACAAACAGACCAAAACAACACACTCGCCTCACCAACACTACCCTCAAACGCAACACGGACAGACAACTCCAACAGAGATACAACAAACACAAGACCACCCCCCCAAACCTGGACCTGCAATAGCTGCAATAGAATCATCACACGCAGACAAACCTCACTCAGATGCAACTCAACACACCCACACTGGATACACAGACATTGCTCCGGCATCACCACCCGCCAATACACAAACACGTGGACATGCAGAACACACACGCAAACAACAAACACCCCAACACCACAACCCCCGAACAACCCACAAAGAACAACACCCACCAACAAAAACAACAAACACACACTGACCATACTACAAATAAACATCAACGGCATCCAAAACAAGAAAACAGAACTAGAAGAACTCGCCTCACAACAGCACGCAGACATCATCACCATACAAGAAACCAAACTAGAAAAACAACACAACACACCTCGTCTCACCAACTACACCAGCATTAGGAAAGACAGAGAACACAAGGGAGGAGGAGGACTGCTCACATACATTCACAAATCAGTCACATTCACTCCCATGAACATCCCCAACAACATTAACACCAACACTACAGAAATTCAAACCGTAAAGATTCACATAACCAACCACAAAAGACTACACATATGCAACATGTATATACCCCCCAGAGATACCACCCGACCAGACCACGCCACAGAAGACACAGACATCACCAACACCTTCCAATACATAAACTCGCTGAACAACACCATTCTAACCGCAGACATCAACGCTCACTCAACACAATGGCACTCTCCCTACGACGACCACAGAGGCACCCACATTGCAGACATACTACAAAACTCCCAACAAATCACTCTAAACGCAAACACACCTACCAGAGAACCTACAAACATCAACCAACAACCAACATCACCGGACATCACAACAGCCAGCAACAGCATCACAAACAGAACAAAATGGACCACAATACACGCACTCAGTTCAGACCACCTTCCTATCAAAATCACACACAACACGCGTGCTCCTTTCCGCCTACAACAACACCTTCAAACTTACACAAATTACAGGAAAGCAGACTGGGAAGGATACACCTCTGAAATAGAATCAGCACTGGAGAACATAACCATACCTGACAACATCCACACAGCCAACACCATGCTCACAAACCTCATACTTACAGCAGACAAACACCACATACCCCACGGAAAAATAAAAAGCAAATCACTTCTCCTACCACAACACATCAGAACACTCATCAGCCAAAGAAACGACATCAGACAACAAAACCACCAAGACCCACGCATCACAGACCTAAACAAAGAAATAGACACACAAATCCAAAAACACAAACAAGAGCTATGGAAAGAACACTTAACGGATGCATGGAACCACAGACACAAACAACACATACTCTGGAACACAGTAACAAGACTATCAAACAAAGAACAAAAAGCACCAGAAAACACCACAATACAGTTCGGACAACACACGGCAATATCCAACAAACAGAAAGCACGAGCATTCAACAAACAATTCACCAACATAATACAACACAAAACCAACAGAACATACAGACAACTACAACGCAAAATACGAAAACTCAACACCACGCCCATAACCATCACAGAACAACAAGTCAAACAAGCACTACAACGCTCCAAAAGCAACAACTCCACAGGCCCAGACAACATAAACATCAGACATCTGAAACACCTAGGCCCCAAAGCAATAACACTACTCACACACACTTACAACACATCACTCAACACCAACACCATCCCCGCAATATGGAAGACTGCAAAAATAATCCCAATACCAAAACCCAACAAAAACCACGCACTCGGCCCATCCTACAGACCAATAGCACTACTCAGCCCAATAGCCAAAACAATGGAAAAGGTAATACTACCCTTCATTACCAACAACACTCAACTACCCTCTCACCAACACGGCTTCCGAAAACAACACTCCACAACCACAGCACTACACCACATACACAACATCATAGCCACAGGTTTCAATCAACAAAAACCACCACAACGAACAGTTGCCATAGCCCTAGACATGTCCAAAGCCTTTGACACGGTAAACCTACACACACTCACAAACAAACTCAAAAACACTAACACCCCAAACATCATCATCAAATACATCTTCAACTACATAAGGGGACGCAGACAATACACTCAATACCGGGGGGAAACATCAGAACATAGAAACACGAAAACGGGGGTACCACAGGGGGGAGTACTTTCACCAACACTATTCAACATATACATGGCAGACTTACCACAACCACCTCCAAATGTACACACAGTTACATATGCAGACGACATCACCATTCTATCCACACATGTCAAACCACAACAGGCACAACAACAAGTACAAAAATATCTCCACGACATATACAACTGGACAAAACAGAACCAACTCACACTCAACGCATACAAAACCACCACCACTCTGTTCACACCGGATCCGGCAGAATACAGCAACAGGCTCACTTTACAAATAGATAACACCACCCTACCCACAGTCCGCGAACCCAAAATACTGGGATTAACATGGGACCCCAAACTCACCTTCTCAAAACACACACAACACACTCTAACCCGCGCCAAGCAATCAAACAAAATACTTAAAGCCTTAACAACCACTCACTGGGGAAAATCCAAAGAAACTATACTCACCACATACAAAGCAACCACACTCACACGCCTCGAATACGCAAACACTATATGGTCACCAACACTATCGGACACAAACAAGACAAAACTCCAGACCACACAGAACACCGCACTCGGAATAGCAACAGGATGCACACAAGACACAAACATAGAACACTTGCATGAGGAAACAAAAACTCTCCCACTGAACACCCATCTAAAACTACACGCATCGCAAATCAGACAAAAAGCCCAACACCCAACCCACCCACTACACCCACTCACTCAACAACCACCACCACCCAGACAAAAGAAACAATCTTCCACAACAACAACTACACACACAACAAAGACACAGCACCACAGGACACCAACAACGACACCATAAAACAGAACATGAAAGACATACACACCCACTTTGTACAAACACACTTGGACACCAGACAACACAACAAAGTAATACATGCACCAGCACCAGAAATAGACCCATCAGAGCAAGACCTACCACACAGAACCAGACAACTCCTAGCACAACTCCGAACCAACAAATCACCAGCCCTCCACTCCTACCTACACAACATTACACCGGACACACACCCAACACCACTCTGTGCGCTATGCGGCACGCAAGTGCACGACACACAACACCTGTTCACCTGCACAAACATACCCACCACACTGACTCCGGAGGACCTCTGGCGAAACCCAAGCGGAGTGGCGGCACTGCTCGCCCGCTGGGCGGAGGGGGGGGGGTCTGGGGATCCGGGAGACGGAGTGAGGGCCCGGTCCCCCAATGTCGGGGCACGGGTGGGGTCGACAACAACAACAACAACATAAAAAAAGACTTCCCCTTTAAATATTCCTGCTGCATAATATATCTCCTTTCCTTTCGTAAAGGATGGTCAGAACCTTTCCTAAGCATTATTAAAATTTAGACGATCTTTGCTCCAGGTGCTACCGGCTCATCTCACTCGGTTAGGATAGGAAAGGAAAGTTCCTATGCCAAAATGATAATCCAAAAAGGGCCCCTGTTGGTGGATAATCAGGCCATGGGAGGTGTGAGTAAATTGTGAGGGGGTGTTGGCTGGAGCTAGAAATAATTTTGGTGTCTTGTCCCTGCAGTAGGTTCATTAAAAGAGCAACCAGTGTTTTCACCACCATGGTCGGATCTTACTCTGGAGGGTAACCCATACAGGCAGGTGGCTTGGACAAAATATTTCAACACTGTCAAAGCTGTGTTGTCTGTGCTCCATTTGAAGGTACGTTATTAGCCTGGAATTCCCATCAATGCCGGCATGTGTCACAAACACCCACCTGTAAAACAAACATGAAAAGAATAATGATTAAATACAAGAAAACAATCAAGTTTCATATCTTGTTTGAAATATCATCTCGGTAGAGAAGGTATTGCTGTGCACTTAAGACTACATGGAGGCAATTTGGAGTTTGTGTAACTTGGATATACAAATGATAAAATTCAATTTAATCTGTGCTGTCCATACAATATGGCTTTCTAATGCTCCCACGAGTACAAATATAAGATGATCCCTTATTACCGAATGAGACGCATATGCCCATCTATGTGCCATAAACTATTGGGGAATGGAACATAGTATGTTCTTCTAGCCACAGTCTGGCTCCATCTCTGGGCTGCAGCAGCTGGCTCAATACGGTTGAGGATTTCTCGAACTCTTTTTCTTTGTACTACAATACCATCAGCACGCAGGTATGCCCTCATCATCTGCAACAGGTTCATAAAACAACACAATAAAGAAAGTACACTTTCACAATGAATATAATGATATATACATGAAGGGACAAGAGTATGTAGCAGAACACTTGCTTCCGAGCCTGATCTGGGAAATTGGCTGTGCAATCTTCTGACATGCTCTGACATGCTCAACAACATCATCAATGCACAACATCATGAATGGGAGTAAATCTATTTCTGGCTGAAATCTGAAAAAACTTCATTTTTTTATGCAGGTATGAAGAGGAACAACACAACATCTCAGTGATGGCTCTCACTGTAAAGCCCTGAGTGGGGAGCAGCTCAATTTGATCACTTGTAATGTCAAGTGCTGGTCTTCCTCGTCTACCTAAAGTATGGAAATAAAAGGATTAAGGAATTCAAGCAAACGAATCACTACGTGTTTTTTATATACTGTATACAGTACAGGCATATAGACACAGATGTACATAAAAGTATATGCAGCTTCAAAACCACGAGCAGCTATTTTCTCTAACCATTTTACTCAAGAAAAAAATAATTCAAACTTATAATTGAATAACTAAAAGATCACTAGTTATTGCTTAAAAGTGTACAGCCATCGCGTTACTTAATAGTCTACTGATTTGCAGGAAAACCACTGGTATAAAACGACGTTTGACAGGGTGATAGAAGGTAAGTCACAGCAAGTCGTCAGTAAAACCCGTGTGTAGTTCGAATAAAAATACATACGAAAAACCAATGACAAAAAATGGTAGCCATTTTACCTGTGTGCAAACGATGTGCCACATGGGAACAAACACGTCCACCATTAGGAGTGGGTCCCGCAATGATGACAGATCGGAGATCTATTGGACTTTGAATCAAACTTTGAATAGTATCAGCGCTAAACTGGTCACTAACTCTTCTTAAATTAGCAATTGAAATGTTTATCGCGCGTGCTTCACTTTCACCGGCAGACCCTTGATGACAGGCACTCTCTATTGCCCTGCACCTTCGCCGAATACGTCTCAGGACACTGTCCGCCATTGTTGTTTTAAAAAACTAAGTGGGCACAGAATTTCCAAAATCATGAGCCCTGACTGGTGGGATGACACTATTTTGAAACGTACAGCCAATAGGATACCGTTACATGTTTTCGTAATCATCCTTATTTGCATTTAATGCAAGTACAGTGTAATGTCACTAGCACTACAAGTGGGCACATTTATGGCCTTACATGTTCACTAGTAAGCGTCAAAATCATCTTACCAGTGAACTAGTGGGCACATTTATGGCCTTAAATGTTCACTAGTAAGCGTCAAAATCATCTTACCAGTGAACTAGTGGGCACATTTATGGCCTTAAATGTTCAGTAGTAAGCGTCAAAATAATCTTATTAGTGAACTAGTGAGCGTTTTGTGGCTTACATGTTCACTAGTAAGCGTCAAAATGACCTTACTAGTAAACTAGTGAGCGTTTTGTGGCTTACATGTTCACTAGTAAGCGTCAAAATGATCTTACTAGTGAACTATTGGGCGTTTTGTGGCTTACATGTTCACTAGTAAGCCTCAAAATGATCTTACTAGTGAACTAGTAGGCGATGTGTGGCTTACATGTCAACTAGTAAGCCTCAAAATGAACTTACTAGTGAACTAGTGGGCACATTTATGGCCTTACATGTTCACTAGTAAGCGTCAAAATGATCTTACTAGTGAACTAGTGGGCGTTTTGTTGCTTACATGTTCACTAGTAAGCGTCAAAATGACCTTACTAGTGAACTAGTGGGCGTTTTGTGGCTTACATGTTCACTAGTAAGCGTCAAAATGATCTTACTAGTGAACGAGTGAGCGTTTTGTGGCTGACATGTTCATAAATAAGCGTCAAAATGATCTTACTAGGGAACTAGTGGGCGTTTTGTGGCTTACATGTTCACTAGGAAGCGTCAAAATTACCTTACTAGTGAACCAGTGAGCGTTTTGTGGCTTACATGTTCACTAGTAAGCGTCAAAATGACCTTACTAGTGAACTAGTGAGCGTTTTGTGGCTTACATGTTCACTAGTAAGCGTCAAAATGATCTTACTAGTGAACTAGTGGGCGTTCTGTGGCTTACATGTTCACTAGAAGCCTCAAAATTATCTTACTAGTGAACTAGCGGGCGTTTTGTGGCTTACATGTCAACTAGTAAGCCTCAAAATGATCTTACTAGTGAACTAGTGGGCACATTTATGGCCTTACATGTTCACTAGTAAGCGTCAAAATGACCTTACTAGTGAACTAGTGGGCAATATGGAATAAATACTCAAAGGGCTTGCCAGGCAAGCCCATTGAGTATTTAAAGGGTTCAAAGGGCTTGCCTGGCAAGCCCTTTGAGTATTTATTCATCCGTGATGGTATTGTAGACCAATGAGAGCACGTCCGACAGACACGTGGACTTCGGGCGGCCAATCATGATGCATTTCGAGCCAAGCCCCAACAAAAACGGAGGAGAAAACTTTCAGACGCTTTGAAAGCTTTTGGGGTACATATTACTCTTGTTGTTACACAAAATTTTGTTTTACGATTATTTTAGGCGGTAACGTTATGGTGTAAATGTCAAATACGTGGTCAATTTATCAAGATGAAGCCTGCTTAAAAATTTGCTCCAACAATTTTGGAGATGTGTCTGACTTTGACAGCAATGGCGGCAGTTCAACGCTGACAGTCGCAGTCGGGTGCAGATTTATTTCGGCAGGACTTTCTAAAATCTGCCGTTTGCTCTGACAGTTCTCTGTCTGACAGTCACATTTTGTCTTATTACTCACAAGCTAATTGACATTTAAAAAAAGAGTTAATGTTTGGAACACGATTTTGCTCTTACTGTTTGCTGCCTTAGTTCGTTTGAAATATTCGCTTCCTGCATTACATGAAGTACATTTTTTAATATTCACAAGACTGTAACTGTGCATTATAAATAATGTCACATTTGCACTATGTTTTACTGGATCTACAACTAAACTAGGTCCTCGTTTCTGGGAGAGTCCACAGCACCTCCTGTATCACAACCATTCTGCCGGCACACCTTCAGCAGCACGATGTTTCTAACGGGAGCTGGAGGGTGATCAGCTTCATTGAAGAACAGGAGGAGGAGAGGCACAACGTTTGTCATTTGTGATATGTTTTTAGACTTTTCTCCTAACTAAAAAAAACTATGTTTTGTTAATTTCTTGATATAGTTCTTGTATTTAAATATTTTAACAATCAAATATTTTTCAACTGTGTTTTAGATATGAATTGTATGAAATAAATCAGTGAAGCCCCATTCAAATTCTACTCTATCTAATCTGCTCGATCACACTGCTGTCAACCTGCTGTACCTCCAAACTCCTTGGCTTACTCGCAGTTGGAGGGTTCCCCCCGAACGGGGGGACAAATCAAGGAACCAATCCCTGCACCCCGAACGGGGTGCCCTTACGGCCGTTTTTTTTTTTTTTCGGCTAACCGCCCCCTGAACCTGGCAGGGTGGCGGGCGGACCTTTTGCTCCAGGCGGGGGACATAGAGACAAATCCGGGGCCCACACAGACACTCTCACGCACGCAACAAACACACACACAACAAACTACCTGGACATGCGACATTTGCACACAACAGATTACAAGAAGACAGACATCCTTCAGATGCAACCACCACACACCACACTGGGTACACAAACATTGCACAAACATAAACACTAGACAATACAACATAACATGGAAATGCAGACTACATCCCAAAACACCACCACGAACAACAACACCTCGTAGGACACCAACAGGCAGCAGAGCACAAACAGACCAAAACAACACACTCGCCTCACCAACACTACCCTCAAAGGCAACACGGACAGACAACTCCAACAGAGATACAACAAACACAAGACCACCCCCCCAAACCTGGACCTGCAATAGCTGCAATAGAATCATCACACGCAGACAAACCTCACTCAGATGCAACTCAACACACCCACACTGGATACACAGACATTGCTCCGGCATCACCACCCGCCAATACACAAACACGTGGACATGCAGAACACACACGCAAACAACAAACACCCCAACACCACAACCCCCGAACAACCCACAAAGAACAACACCCACCAACAAAAACAACAAACACACACTGACCATACTACAAATAAACATCAACGGCATCCAAAACAAGAAAACAGAACTAGAAGAACTCGCCTCACAACAGCACGCAGACATCATCACCATACAAGAAACCAAACTAGAAAAACAACACAACACACCTCGTCTCACCAACTACACCAGCATTAGGAAAGACAGAGAACACAAGGGAGGAGGAGGACTGCTCACATACATTCACAAATCAGTCACATTCACTCCCATGAACATCCCCAACAACATTAACACCAACACTACAGAAATTCAAACCGTAAAGATTCACATAACCAACCACAAAAGACTACACATATGCAACATGTATATACCCCCCAGAGATACCACCCGACCAGACCACGCCACAGAAGACACAGACATCACCAACACCTTCCAATACATAAACTCGCTGAACAACACCATTCTAACCGCAGACATCAACGCTCACTCAACACAATGGCACTCTCCCTACGACGACCACAGAGGCACCCTCATTGCAGACATACTACAGAACTCCCAACAAATCACTCTAAACGCAAACACACCTACCAGAAAACCTACAAACATCAACCAACAACCAACATCACCGGACATCACAACAGCCAGCAACAGCATCACAAACAGAACAACATGGACCACAATACACGCACTCAGTTCAGACCACCTTCCTATCAAAATCACACACAACACGCGTGCTCCTTTCCGCCTACAACAACACCTTCAAACTTACACAAATTACAGGAAAGCAGACTGGGAAGGATACACCTCTGAAATAGAATCAGCACTGGAGAACTTAACCATACCTGACAACATCCACACAGCCAACACCATGCTCACAAACCTCATACTTACAGCAGACAAACACCACATACCCCACGGAAAAATAAAAAGCAAATCACTTCTCCTACCACAACACATCAGAACACTCATCAGCCAAAGAAACGACATCAGACAACAAAACCACCAAGACCCACGCATCACAGACCTAAACAAAGAAATAGACAAACAAATCCAAAAACACAAACAAGAGCTATGGAAAGAACACTTAACGGATGCATGGAACCACAGACACAAACAATACATACTCTGGAACACAGTAACAAGACTATCTAACAAAGAACAAAAAGCACCAGAAAACACCACAATACAGTTCGGACAACACACGGCAATATCCAACAAACAGAAAGCACGAGCATTCAACAAACAATTCACCAACATAATACAACACAAAACCAACAGAACATACAGACAACTACAACGCAAAATACGAAAACTCAACACCACGCCCATAACCATCACAGAACAACAAGTCAAACAAGCACTACAACGCTCCAAAAGCAACAACTCCACAGGCCCAGACAACATAAACATCAGACATCTGAAACACCTAGGCCCCAAAGCAATAACACTACTCACACACACTTACAACACATCACTCAACACCAACACCATCCCCGCAATATGGAAGACTGCAAAAATAATCCCAATACCAAAACCCAACAAAAACCACGCACTCGGCCCATCCTACAGACCAATAGCACTACTCAGCCCAATAGCCAAAACAATGGAAAAGGTAATACTACCCTTCATTACCAACAACACTCAACTACCCTCTCACCAACACGGCTTCCGAAAACAACACTCCACAACCACAGCACTACACCACATACACAACATCATAGCCACAGGTTTCAATCAACAAAAACCACCACAACGAACAGTTGCCATAGCCCTAGACATGTCCAAAGCCTTTGACACGGTAAACCTACACACACTCACAAACAAACTCAACAACACTAACACCCCAAACATCATCATCAAATACATCTTCAACTACATAAGGGGACGCAGACAATACACTCAACACCGGGGGGAAACATCAGAACACAGAAACACGAAAACGGGGGTACCACAGGGGGGAGTACTTTCACCAACACTATTCAACATATACATGGCAGACTTACCACAACCACCTCCAAATGTACACACAGTTACATATGCAGACGACATCACCATTCTATCCACACATGTCAAACCACAACAGGCACAACAACAAGTACAAAAATATCTCCACGACATATACAACTGGACAAAACAGAACCAACTCACACTCAACGCAGACAAAACCACCACCACTCTGTTCACACCGGATCCGGCAGAATACAGCAACAGGCTCACTTTACAAATAGATAACACCACCCTACCCACAGTCCGCGAACCCAAAATACTGGGATTAACATGGGACCCCAAACTCACCTTCTCAAAACACACACAACACACTCTAACCCGCGCCAAGCAATCAAACAAAATACTTAAAGCCTTAACAACCACTCACTGGGGAAAATCCAAAGAAACTATACTCACCACATACAAAGCAACCACACTCACACGCCTCGAATACGCAAACACTATATGGTCACCAACACTATCGGACACAAACAAGACAAAACTCCAGACCACACAGAACACAGCACTCAGAATAGCAACAGGATGCACACAAGACACAAACATACAACACTTGCATGAGGAAACAAAAACTCTCCCACTGAACACCCATCTAAAACTACACGCATCGCAAATCAGACAAAAAGCCCAACACCCAACCCACCCACTACACCCACTCACTCAACAACCACCACCACCCAGACAAAAGAAACAAACAATCTTCCACAACAACAACTACACACACAACAAAGACACAGCACCACAGGACACCAACAACGACACCATAAAACAGAACATGAAAGACATACACACCCACTTTGTACAAACACACTTGGACACCAGACAACACAACAAAGTAATACATGCACCAGCACCAGAAATAGACCCATCAGAGCAAGACCTACCACACAGAACCAGACAACTCCTAGCACAACTCCGAACCAACAAATCACCAGCCCTCCACTCCTACCTACACAACATTACACCGGACACACACCCAACACCACTCTGTGCGCTATGCGGCACGCAAGTGCACGACACACAACACCTGTTCACCTGCACAAACATACCCACCACACTGACTCCGGAGGACCTCTGGCGAAACCCAAGCGGAGTGGCGGCCCTGCTCGCCCGCTGGGCGGAGGAGGGGGGTCTGGGGATCCGGGAGACGGAGTGAGGGCCCGGTCCCCCAATGTCGGGGCACGGGTGGGGTCGACAACAACAACAACAACAACATAAAAAAAGACTTCCCCTTTAAATATTCCTGCTGCATAATATATCTCCTTTCCTTTCGTAAAGGATGGTCAGAACCTTTCCTAAGCATTATTAAAATTTAGACGATCTTTGCTCCAGGTGCTACCGGCTCATCTCACTCGGTTAGGATAGGAAAGGAAAGTTCCTATGCCAAAATGATAATCCAAAAAGGGCCCCTGTTGGTGGATAATCAGGCCATGGGAGGTGTGAGTAAATTGTGAGGGGGTGTTGGCTGGAGCTAGAAATAATTTTGGTGTCTTGTCCCTGCAGTAGGTTCATTAAAAGAGCAACCAGTGTTTTCACCACCATGGTCGGATCTTACTCTGGAGGGTAAGCCATACAGGCAGGTGGCTTGGACAAAATATTTCAACACTGTCAAAGCTGTGTTGCCTGTGCTCCAGTTGAAGGTACGTTATTAGCCTGGAATTCCCATCAATGCCGGCATGTGTCACAAACACCCACCTGTAAAACAAACATGAAAAGAATAATGATTAAATACAAGAAAACAATCAAGTTTCATATCTTGTTTGAAATATCATCTCGGTAGAGAAGGTATTGCTGTGCACTTAAGACTACATGGAGGCAATTTGGAGTTTGTGTAACTTGGATATACAAATGATAAAATTCAATTTAATCTGTGCTGTCCATACAATATGGCTTTCTAATGCTCCCACGAGTACAAATATAAGATGATCCCTTATTACCGAATGAGACGCATATGCCCATCTATGTGCCATAAACTATTGGGGAATGGCACATAGTATGTTCTTCTAGCCACAGTCTGGCTCCATCTCTGGGCTGCAGCAGCTGGCTCAATACGGTTGAGGATTTCTCGAACTCTTTTTCTTTGTACTACAATACCATCAGCACGCAGGTATGCCCTCATCATCTGCAACAGGTTCATAAAACAACACAATAAAGAAAGTACACTTTCACAATGAATATAATGATATATACATGAAGGGACAAGAGTATGTAGAGGAACACTTGCTTCCGAGCCTGATCTGGGAAATTGGCTGTGCAATCTTCTGACATGCTCTTCCAGGTCAACATCATGAATGGGAGTAAATCTATTTCTGGCTGAAATCTGAAAAAACTTCATTTTTTTTATGCAGGTATGAAGAGGAACAACACAACATCTCAGTGATGGCTCTCACTGTAAAGCCCTGAGTGGGGAGCAGTTCAATTTGATCACTTGTAATGTCAAGTGCTGGTCTTCCTCGTCTACCTAAAGTATGGAAATAAAAGGATTAAGGAATTCAAGCAAACGAATCACTACGTGTTTTTTATATACTGTATACAGTACAGGCATATAGACACAGATGTACATAAAAGTATATGCAGCTTCAAAACCACGAGCAGCTATTTTCTCTAACCATTTTACTCAAGAAAAAAATAATTCAAACTTATAATTGAATAACTAAAAGATCACTAGTTATTGCTTAAAAGTGTACAGCCATCGCGTTACTTAATAGTCTACTGATTTGCAGGAAAACCACTGGTATAAAACGACGTTTGACAGGGTGATAGAAGGTAAGTCACAGCAAGTCGTCAGTAAAACCCGTGTGTAGTTCGAATAAAAATACATACGAAAAACCAATGACAAAAAATGGTAGCCATTTTACCTGTGTGCAAACGATGTGCCACATGGGAACAAACACGTCCACCATTAGGAGTGGGTCCCGCAATGATGACAGATCGGAGATCTATTGGACTTTGAATCAAACTTTGAATAGTATCAGCGCTAAACTGGTCACTAACTCTTCTTAAATTAGCAATTGAAATGTTTATCGCGCGTGCTTCACTTTCACCGGCAGACCCTTGATGACAGGCACTCTCTATTGCCCTGCACCTTCGCCGAATACGTCTCAGGACACTGTCCGCCATTGTTGTTTTAAAAAACTAAGTGGGCACAGAATTTCCAAAATCATGAGCCCTGACTGGTGGGATGACACTATTTTGAAACGTACAGCCAATAGGATACCGTTACATGTTTTCGTAATCATCCTTATTTGCATTTAATGCAAGTACAGTGTAATGTCACTAGCACTACAAGTGGGCACATTTATGGCCTTACATGTTCACTAGTAAGCGTCAAAATCATCTTACCAGTGAACTAGTGGGCACATTTATGGCCTTAAATGTTCATTAGTAAGCGTCAAAATAATCTTATTAGTGAACTAGTGGGCGTTTTGCGGCTTACATGTTCACTAGTAAGCGTCAAAATGACCTTACTAGTGAATATTTAAATATTTTAACAATCAAATATTTTTCAACTGTGTTTTAGATATGAATTGTATGAAATAAATCAGTGAAGCCCCATTCAAATTCTACTCTATCTAATCTGCTCGATCACACTGCTGTCAACCTGCTGTACCTCCAAACTCCTTGGCTTATTCGCAGTTGGAGGGTTCCCCCCGAACGGGGGGACAAATCAAGGAACCAATCCCTGCACCCCGAACGGGGTGCCCTTACGGCCGTTTTTTTTTTTTTCGGCTAACCGCCCCCTGAACCTGGCAGGGTGGCGGGCGGACCTTTTGCTCCAGGCGGGGGACATAGAGACAAATCCGGGGCCCACACAGACACTCTCACGCACGCAACAAACACACACACAACTACCTGGACATGCGACATTTGCACACAACAGATTACAAGAAGACAGACATCCTTCAGATGCAACCACCACACACCACACTGGGTACACAAACATTGCACAAACATAAACACTAGACAATACAACATAACATGGAAATGCAGACTACATCCCAAAACACCACCACGAACAACAACACCTCGTAGGACACCAACAGGCAGCAGAGCACAAACAGACCAAAACAACACACTCGCCTCACCAACACTACCCTCAAACGCAACACGGACAGACAACTCCAACAGAGATACAACAAACACAAGACCACCCCCCCAAACCTGGACCTGCAATAGTTGCAATAGAATCATCACACGCAGACAAACCTCACTCAGATGCAACTCAACACACCCACACTGGATACACAGACATTGCTCCGGCATCACCACCCGCCAATACACAAACACGTGGACATGCAGAACACACACGCAAACAACAAACATATGTTTATATATGCAGCTTCAAAACCACGAGCAGCTATTTTCTCTAACCATTTTACTCAAGAAAAAAATAATTCAAACTTATAATTGAATAACTAAAAGATCACTAGTTATTGCTTAAAAGTGTACAGCCATCGCGTTACTTAATAGTCTACTGATTTGCAGGAAAACCACTGGTATAAAACGACGTTTGACAGGGTGATAGAAGGTAAGTCACAGCAAGTCGTCAGTAAAACCCGTGTGTAGTTCGAATAAAAATACATACGAAAAACCAATGACAAAAAATGGTAGCCATTTTACCTGTGTGCAAACGATGTGCCACATGGGAACAAACACGTCCACCATTAGGAGTGGGTCCCGCAATGATGACAGATCGGAGATCTATTGGACTTTGAATCAAACTTTGAATAGTATCAGCGCTAAACTGGTCACTAACTCTTCTTAAATTAGCAATTGAAATGTTTATCGCGCGTGCTTCACTTTCACCGGCAGACCCTTGATGACAGGCACTCTCTATTGCCCTGCACCTTCGCCGAATACGTCTCAGGACACTGTCCGCCATTGTTGTTTTAAAAAACTAAGTGGGCACAGAATTTCCAAAATCATGAGCCCTGACTGGTGGGATGACACTATTTTGAAACGTACAGCCAATAGGATACCGTTACATGTTTTCGTAATCATCCTTATTTGCATTTAATGCAAGTACAGTGTAATGTCACTAGCACTACAAGTGGGCACATTTATGGCCTTACATGTTCACTAGTAAGCGTCAAAATCATCTTACCAGTGAACTAGTGGGCACATTTATGGCCTTAAATGTTCAGTAGTAAGCGTCAAAATAATCTTATTAGTGAACTAGTGGGCGTTTTGCGGCTTACATGTTCACTAGTAAGCGTCAAAATGACCTTACTAGTGAACTAGTGAGCGTTTTGTGGCTTACATGTTCACTAGTAAGCGTCAAAATGACCTTACTAGTAAACTAGTGAGCGTTTTGTGGCTTACATGTTCACTAGTAAGCGTCAAAATGATCTTACTAGTGAACTATTGGGCGTTTTGTGGCTTACATGTTCACTAGTAAGCCTCAAAATGATCTTACTAGTGAACTAGTAGGCGATGTGTGGCTTACATGTCAACTAGTAAGCCTCAAAATGAACTTACTAGTGAACTAGTGGGCACATTTATGGCCTTACATGTTCACTAGTAAGCGTCAAAATGATCTTACTAGTGAACTAGTGGGCGTTTTGTTGCTTACATGTTCACTAGTAAGCGTCAAAATGACCTTACTAGTGAACTAGTGGGCGTTTTGTGGCTTACATGTTCACTAGTAAGCGTCAAAATGATCTTACTAGTGAACGAGTGAGCGTTTTGTGGCTGACATGTTCATAAATAAGCGTCAAAATGATCTTACTAGGGAACTAGTGGGCGTTTTGTGGCTTACATGTTCACTAGGAAGCGTCAAAATTACCTTACTAGTGAACCAGTGAGCGTTTTGTGGCTTACATGTTCACTAGTAAGCGTCAAAATGACCTTACTAGTGAACTAGTGAGCGTTTTGTGGCTTACATGTTCACTAGTAAGCGTCAAAATGATCTTACTAGTGAACTAGTGGGCGTTCTGTGGCTTACATGTTCACTAGAAGCCTCAAAATTATCTTACTAGTGAACTAGCGGGCGTTTTGTGGCTTACATGTCAACTAGTAAGCCTCAAAATGATCTTACTAGTGAACTAGTGGGCACATTTATGGCCTTACATGTTCACTAGTAAGCGTCAAAATGACCTTACTAGTGAACTAGTGGGCAATATGGAATAAATACTCAAAGGGCTTGCCAGGCAAGCCCATTGAGTATTTAAAGGGTTCAAAGGGCTTGCCTGGCAAGCCCTTTGAGTATTTATTCATCCGTGATGGTATTGTAGACCAATGAGAGCACGTCCGACAGACACGTGGACTTCGGGCGGCCAATCATGATGCATTTCGAGCCAAGCCCCAACAAAAACGGAGGAGAAAACTTTCAGACGCTTTGAAAGCTTTTGGGGTACATATTACTCTTGTTGTTACACAAAATTTTGTTTTACGATTATTTTAGGCGGTAACGTTATGGTGTAAATGTCAAATACGTGGTCAATTTATCAAGATGAAGCCTGCTTAAAAATTTGCTCCAACAATTTTGGAGATGTGTCTGACTTTGACAGCAATGGCGGCAGTTCAACGCTGACAGTCGCAGTCGGGTGCAGATTTATTTCGGCAGGACTTTCTAAAATCTGCCGTTTGCTCTGACAGTTCTCTGTCTGACAGTCACATTTTGTCTTATTACTCACAAGCTAATTGACATTTAAAAAAAGAGTTAATGTTTGGAACACGATTTTGCTCTTACTGTTTGCTGCCTTAGTTCGTTTGAAATATTCGCTTCCTGCATTACATGAAGTACATTTTTTAATATTCACAAGACTGTAACTGTGCATTATAAATAATGTCACATTTGCACTATGTTTTACTGGATCTACAACTAAACTAGGTCCTCGTTTCTGGGAGAGTCCACAGCACCTCCTGTATCACAACCATTCTGCCGGCACACCTTCAGCAGCACGATGTTTCTAACGGGAGCTGGAGGGTGATCAGCTTCATTGAAGAACAGGAGGAGGAGAGGCACAACGTTTGTCATTTGTGATATGTTTTTAGACTTTTCTCCTAACTAAAAAAACTATGTTTTGTTAATTTCTTGATATAGTTCTTGTATTTAAATATTTTAACAATCAAATATTTTTCAACTGTGTTTTAGATATGAATTGTATGAAATAAATCAGTGAAGCCCCATTCAAATTCTACTCTATCTAATCTGCTCGATCACACTGCTGTCAACCTGCTGTACCTCCAAACGCCTTGGCTTACTCGCAGTTGGAGGGTTCCCCCCGAACGGGGGGACAAATCAAGGAACCAATCCCTGCACCCCGAACGGGGTGCCCTTACGGCCGTTTTTTTTTTTTTTTCGGCTAACCGCCCCCTGAACCTGGCAGGGTGGCGGGCGGACCTTTTGCTCCAGGCGGGGGACATAGAGACAAATCCGGGGCCCACACAGACACTCTCACGCACGCAACAAACACACACACAACAAACTACCTGGACATGCGACATTTGCACACAACAGATTACAAGAAGACAGACATCCTTCAGATGCAACCACCACACACCACACTGGGTACACAAACATTGCACAAACATAAACACTAGACAATACAACATAACATGGAAATGCAGACTACATCCCAAAACACCACCACGAACAACAACACCTCGTAGGACACCAACAGGCAGCAGAGCACAAACAGACCAAAACAACACACTCGCCTCACCAACACTACCCTCAAAGGCAACACGGACAGACAACTCCAACAGAGATACAACAAACACAAGACCACCCCCCCAAACCTGGACCTGCAATAGCTGCAATAGAATCATCACACGCAGACAAACCTCACTCAGATGCAACTCAACACACCCACACTGGATACACAGACATTGCTCCGGCATCACCACCCGCCAATACACAAACACGTGGACATGCAGAACACACACGCAAACAACAAACACCCCAACACCACAACCCCCGAACAACCCACAAAGAACAACACCCACCAACAAAAACAACAAACACACACTGACCATACTACAAATAAACATCAACGGCATCCAAAACAAGAAAACAGAACTAGAAGAACTCGCCTCACAACAGCACGCAGACATCATCACCATACAAGAAACCAAACTAGAAAAACAACACAACACACCTCGTCTCACCAACTACACCAGCATTAGGAAAGACAGAGAACACAAGGGAGGAGGAGGACTGCTCACATACATTCACAAATCAGTCACATTCACTCCCATGAACATCCCCAACAACATTAACACCAACACTACAGAAATTCAAACCGTAAAGATTCACATAACCAACCACAAAAGACTACACATATGCAACATGTATATACCCCCCAGAGATACCACCCGACCAGACCACGCCACAGAAGACACAGACATCACCAACACCTTCCAATACATAAACTCGCTGAACAACACCATTCTAACCGCAGACATCAACGCTCACTCAACACAATGGCACTCTCCCTACGACGACCACAGAGGCACCCTCATTGCAGACATACTACAGAACTCCCAACAAATCACTCTAAACGCAAACACACCTACCAGAAAACCTACAAACATCAACCAACAACCAACATCACCGGACATCACAACAGCCAGCAACAGCATCACAAACAGAACAACATGGACCACAATACACGCACTCAGTTCAGACCACCTTCCTATCAAAATCACACACAACACGCGTGCTCCTTTCCGCCTACAACAACACCTTCAAACTTACACAAATTACAGGAAAGCAGACTGGGAAGGATACACCTCTGAAATAGAATCAGCACTGGAGAACTTAACCATACCTGACAACATCCACACAGCCAACACCATGCTCACAAACCTCATACTTACAGCAGACAAACACCACATACCCCACGGAAAAATAAAAAGCAAATCACTTCTCCTACCACAACACATCAGAACACTCATCAGCCAAAGAAACGACATCAGACAACAAAACCACCAAGACCCACGCATCACAGACCTAAACAAAGAAATAGACAAACAAATCCAAAAACACAAACAAGAGCTATGGAAAGAACACTTAACGGATGCATGGAACCACAGACACAAACAATACATACTCTGGAACACAGTAACAAGACTATCTAACAAAGAACAAAAAGCACCAGAAAACACCACAATACAGTTCGGACAACACACGGCAATATCCAACAAACAGAAAGCACGAGCATTCAACAAACAATTCACCAACATAATACAACACAAAACCAACAGAACATACAGACAACTACAACGCAAAATACGAAAACTCAACACCACGCCCATAACCATCACAGAACAACAAGTCAAACAAGCACTACAACGCTCCAAAAGCAACAACTCCACAGGCCCAGACAACATAAACATCAGACATCTGAAACACCTAGGCCCCAAAGCAATAACACTACTCACACACACTTACAACACATCACTCAACACCAACACCATCCCCGCAATATGGAAGACTGCAAAAATAATCCCAATACCAAAACCCAACAAAAACCACGCACTCGGCCCATCCTACAGACCAATAGCACTACTCAGCCCAATAGCCAAAACAATGGAAAAGGTAATACTACCCTTCATTACCAACAACACTCAACTACCCTCTCACCAACACGGCTTCCGAAAACAACACTCCACAACCACAGCACTACACCACATACACAACATCATAGCCACAGGTTTCAATCAACAAAAACCACCACAACGAACAGTTGCCATAGCCCTAGACATGTCCAAAGCCTTTGACACGGTAAACCTACACACACTCACAAACAAACTCAACAACACTAACACCCCAAACATCATCATCAAATACATCTTCAACTACATAAGGGGACGCAGACAATACACTCAACACCGGGGGGAAACATCAGAACACAGAAACACGAAAACGGGGGTACCACAGGGGGGAGTACTTTCACCAACACTATTCAACATATACATGGCAGACTTACCACAACCACCTCCAAATGTACACACAGTTACATATGCAGACGACATCACCATTCTATCCACACATGTCAAACCACAACAGGCACAACAACAAGTACAAAAATATCTCCACGACATATACAACTGGACAAAACAGAACCAACTCACACTCAACGCAGACAAAACCACCACCACTCTGTTCACACCGGATCCGGCAGAATACAGCAACAGGCTCACTTTACAAATAGATAACACCACCCTACCCACAGTCCGCGAACCCAAAATACTGGGATTAACATGGGACCCCAAACTCACCTTCTCAAAACACACACAACACACTCTAACCCGCGCCAAGCAATCAAACAAAATACTTAAAGCCTTAACAACCACTCACTGGGGAAAATCCAAAGAAACTATACTCACCACATACAAAGCAACCACACTCACACGCCTCGAATACGCAAACACTATATGGTCACCAACACTATCGGACACAAACAAGACAAAACTCCAGACCACACAGAACACAGCACTCAGAATAGCAACAGGATGCACACAAGACACAAACATACAACACTTGCATGAGGAAACAAAAACTCTCCCACTGAACACCCATCTAAAACTACACGCATCGCAAATCAGACAAAAAGCCCAACACCCAACCCACCCACTACACCCACTCACTCAACAACCACCACCACCCAGACAAAAGAAACAAACAATCTTCCACAACAACAACTACACACACAACAAAGACACAGCACCACAGGACACCAACAACGACACCATAAAACAGAACATGAAAGACATACACACCCACTTTGTACAAACACACTTGGACACCAGACAACACAACAAAGTAATACATGCACCAGCACCAGAAATAGACCCATCAGAGCAAGACCTACCACACAGAACCAGACAACTCCTAGCACAACTCCGAACCAACAAATCACCAGCCCTCCACTCCTACCTACACAACATTACACCGGACACACACCCAACACCACTCTGTGCGCTATGCGGCACGCAAGTGCACGACACACAACACCTGTTCACCTGCACAAACATACCCACCACACTGACTCCGGAGGACCTCTGGCGAAACCCAAGCGGAGTGGCGGCCCTGCTCGCCCGCTGGGCGGAGGAGGGGGGTCTGGGGATCCGGGAGACGGAGTGAGGGCCCGGTCCCCCAATGTCGGGGCACGGGTGGGGTCGACAACAACAACAACAACAACATAAAAAAAGACTTCCCCTTTAAATATTCCTGCTGCATAATATATCTCCTTTCCTTTCGTAAAGGATGGTCAGAACCTTTCCTAAGCATTATTAAAATTTAGACGATCTTTGCTCCAGGTGCTACCGGCTCATCTCACTCGGTTAGGATAGGAAAGGAAAGTTCCTATGCCAAAATGATAATCCAAAAAGGGCCCCTGTTGGTGGATAATCAGGCCATGGGAGGTGTGAGTAAATTGTGAGGGGGTGTTGGCTGGAGCTAGAAATAATTTTGGTGTCTTGTCCCTGCAGTAGGTTCATTAAAAGAGCAACCAGTGTTTTCACCACCATGGTCGGATCTTACTCTGGAGGGTAAGCCATACAGGCAGGTGGCTTGGACAAAATATTTCAACACTGTCAAAGCTGTGTTGCCTGTGCTCCAGTTGAAGGTACGTTATTAGCCTGGAATTCCCATCAATGCCGGCATGTGTCACAAACACCCACCTGTAAAACAAACATGAAAAGAATAATGATTAAATACAAGAAAACAATCAAGTTTCATATCTTGTTTGAAATATCATCTCGGTAGAGAAGGTATTGCTGTGCACTTAAGACTACATGGAGGCAATTTGGAGTTTGTGTAACTTGGATATACAAATGATAAAATTCAATTTAATCTGTGCTGTCCATACAATATGGCTTTCTAATGCTCCCACGAGTACAAATATAAGATGATCCCTTATTACCGAATGAGACGCATATGCCCATCTATGTGCCATAAACTATTGGGGAATGGCACATAGTATGTTCTTCTAGCCACAGTCTGGCTCCATCTCTGGGCTGCAGCAGCTGGCTCAATACGGTTGAGGATTTCTCGAACTCTTTTTCTTTGTACTACAATACCATCAGCACGCAGGTATGCCCTCATCATCTGCAACAGGTTCATAAAACAACACAATAAAGAAAGTACACTTTCACAATGAATATAATGATATATACATGAAGGGACAAGAGTATGTAGAGGAACACTTGCTTCCGAGCCTGATCTGGGAAATTGGCTGTGCAATCTTCTGACATGCTCTTCCAGGTCAACATCATGAATGGGAGTAAATCTATTTCTGGCTGAAATCTGAAAAAACTTCATTTTTTTTATGCAGGTATGAAGAGGAACAACACAACATCTCAGTGATGGCTCTCACTGTAAAGCCCTGAGTGGGGAGCAGTTCAATTTGATCACTTGTAATGTCAAGTGCTGGTCTTCCTCGTCTACCTAAAGTATGGAAATAAAAGGATTAAGGAATTCAAGCAAACGAATCACTACGTGTTTTTTATATACTGTATACAGTACAGGCATATAGACACAGATGTACATAAAAGTATATGCAGCTTCAAAACCACGAGCAGCTATTTTCTCTAACCATTTTACTCAAGAAAAAAATAATTCAAACTTATAATTGAATAACTAAAAGATCACTAGTTATTGCTTAAAAGTGTACAGCCATCGCGTTACTTAATAGTCTACTGATTTGCAGGAAAACCACTGGTATAAAACGACGTTTGACAGGGTGATAGAAGGTAAGTCACAGCAAGTCGTCAGTAAAACCCGTGTGTAGTTCGAATAAAAATACATACGAAAAACCAATGACAAAAAATGGTAGCCATTTTACCTGTGTGCAAACGATGTGCCACATGGGAACAAACACGTCCACCATTAGGAGTGGGTCCCGCAATGATGACAGATCGGAGATCTATTGGACTTTGAATCAAACTTTGAATAGTATCAGCGCTAAACTGGTCACTAACTCTTCTTAAATTAGCAATTGAAATGTTTATCGCGCGTGCTTCACTTTCACCGGCAGACCCTTGATGACAGGCACTCTCTATTGCCCTGCACCTTCGCCGAATACGTCTCAGGACACTGTCCGCCATTGTTGTTTTAAAAAACTAAGTGGGCACAGAATTTCCAAAATCATGAGCCCTGACTGGTGGGATGACACTATTTTGAAACGTACAGCCAATAGGATACCGTTACATGTTTTCGTAATCATCCTTATTTGCATTTAATGCAAGTACAGTGTAATGTCACTAGCACTACAAGTGGGCACATTTATGGCCTTACATGTTCACTAGTAAGCGTCAAAATCATCTTACCAGTGAACTAGTGGGCACATTTATGGCCTTAAATGTTCATTAGTAAGCGTCAAAATAATCTTATTAGTGAACTAGTGGGCGTTTTGCGGCTTACATGTTCACTAGTAAGCGTCAAAATGACCTTACTAGTGAATATTTAAATATTTTAACAATCAAATATTTTTCAACTGTGTTTTAGATATGAATTGTATGAAATAAATCAGTGAAGCCCCATTCAAATTCTACTCTATCTAATCTGCTCGATCACACTGCTGTCAACCTGCTGTACCTCCAAACTCCTTGGCTTACTCGCAGTTGGAGGGTTCCCCCCGAACGGGGGGACAAATCAAGGAACCAATCCCTGCACCCCGAACGGGGTGCCCTTACGGCCGTTTTTTTTTTTTTCGGCTAACCGCCCCCTGAACCTGGCAGGGTGGCGGGCGGACCTTTTGCTCCAGGCGGGGGACATAGAGACAAATCCGGGGCCCACACAGACACTCTCACGCACGCAACAAACACACACACAACAAACTACCTGGACATGCGACATTTGCACACAACAGATTACAAGAAGACAGACATCCTTCAGATGCAACCACCACACACCACACTGGGTACACAAACATTGCACAAACATAAACACTAGACAATACAACATAACATGGAAATGCAGACTACATCCCAAAACACCACCACGAACAACAACACCTCGTAGGACACCAACAGGCAGCAGAGCACAAACAGACCAAAACAACACACTCGCCTCACCAACACTACCCTCAAACGCAACACGGACAGACAACTCCAACAGAGATACAACAAACACAAGACCACCCCCCCAAACCTGGACCTGCAATAGTTGCAATAGAATCATCACACGCAGACAAACCTCACTCAGATGCAACTCAACACACCCACACTGGATACACAGACATTGCTCCGGCATCACCACCCGCCAATACACAAACACGTGGACATGCAGAACACACACGCAAACAACAAACACCCCAACACCACAACCCCCGAACAACCCACAAAGAACAACACCCACCAACAAAAACAACAAACACACACTGACCATACTACAAATAAACATCAACGGCATCCAAAACAAGAAAACAGAACTAGAAGAACTCGCCTCACAACAGCACGCAGACATCATCACCATACAAGAAACCAAACTAGAAAAACAACACAACACACCTCGTCTCACCAACTACACCAGCATTAGGAAAGACAGAGAACACAAGGGAGGAGGAGGACTGCTCACATACATTCACAAATCAGTCACATTCACTCCCATGAACATCCCCAACAACATTAACACCAAAACTACAGAAATTCAAACCGTAAAGATTCACATAACCAACCACAAAAGACTACACATATGCAACATGTATATACCCCCCAGAGATACCACCCGACCAGACCATGCCACAGAAGACACAGACATCACCAACACCTTCCAATACATAAACTCGCTGAACAACACCATTCTAACCGCAGACATCAACGCTCACTCAACACAATGGCACTCTCCCTACGACGACCACAGAGGCACCCTCATTGCAGACATACTACAGAACTCCCAACAAATCACTCTAAACGCAAACACAACTACCAGAAAACCTACAAACATCAACCAACAACCAACATCACCGGACATCACAACAGCCAGCAACATCATCACAAACAGAACAACATGGACCACAATACACGCACTCAGTTCAGACCACCTTCCTATCAAAATCACACACAACACGCGTGCTCCTTTCCGCCTACAACAACACCTTCAAACTTACACAAATTACAGGAAAGCAGACTGGGAAGGATACACCTCTGAAATAGAATCAGCACTGGAGAACTTAACCATACCTGACAACATCCACACAGCCAACACCATGCTCACAAACCTCATACTTACAGCAGACAAACACCACATACCCCACGGAAAAATAAAAAGCAAATCACTTCTCCTACCACAACACATCAGAACACTCATCAGCCAAAGAAACGACATCAGACAACAAAACCACCAAGACCCACGCATCACAGACCTAAACAAAGAAATAGACACACAAATCCAAAAACACAAACAAGAGCTATGGAAAGAACACTTAACGGATGCATGGAACCACAGACACAAACAACACATACTCTGGAACACAGTAACAAGACTATCAAACAAAGAACAAAAAGCACCAGAAAACACCACAATACAGTTCGGACAACACACGGCAATATCCAACAAACAGAAAGCACGAGCATTCAACAAACAATTCACCAACATAATACAACACAAAACCAACAGAACATACAGACAACTACAACGCAAAATACGAAAACTCAACACCACGCCCATAACCATCACAGAACAACAAGTCAAACAAGCACTACAACGCTCCAAAAGCAACAACTCCACAGGCCCAGACAACATAAACATCAGACATCTGAAACACCTAGGCCCCAAAGCAATAACACTACTCACACACACTTACAACACATCACTCAACACCAACACCATCCCCGCAATATGGAAGACTGCAAAAATAATCCCAATACCAAAACCCAACAAAAACCACGCACTCGGCCCATCCTACAGACCAATAGCACTACTCAGCCCAATAGCCAAAACAATGGAAAAGGTAAAACTACCCTTCATTAACAACAACACTCAACTACCCTCTCACCAACACGGCTTCCGAAAACAACACTCCACAACCACAGCACTACACCACATACACAACATCATAGCCACAGGTTTCAATCAACAAAAACCACCACAACGAACAGTTGCCATAGCCCTAGACATGTCCAAAGCCTTTGACACGGTAAACCTACACACACTCACAAACAAACTCAACAACACTAACACCCCAAACATCATCATCAAATACATCTTCAACTACATAAGGGGACGCAGACAATACACTCAATACCGGGGGGAAACATCAGAACATAGAAACACGAAAACGGGGGTACCACAGGGGGGAGTACTTTCACCAACACTATTCAACATATACATGGCAGACTTACCACAACCACCTCCAAATGTACACACAGTTACATATGCAGACGACATCACCATTCTATCCACACATGTCAAACCACAACAGGCACAACAACAAGTACAAAAATATCTCCACGACATATACAACTGGACAAAACAGAACCAACTCACACTCAACGCAGACAAAACCACCACCACTCTGTTCACACCGGATCCGGCAGAATACAGCAACAGGCTCACTTTACAAATAGATAACACCACCCTACCCACAGTCCGCGAACCCAAAATACTGGGATTAACATGGGACCCCAAACTCACCTTCTCAAAACACACACAACACACTCTAACCCGCGCCAAGCAATCAAACAAAATACTTAAAGCCTTAACAACCACTCACTGGGGAAAATCCAAAGAAACTATACTCACCACATACAAAGCAACCACACTCACACGCCTCGAATACGCAAACACTATATGGTCACCAACACTATCGGACACAAACAAGACAAAACTCCAGACCACACAGAACACAGCACTCAGAATAGCAACAGGATGCACACAAGACACAAACATACAACACTTGCATGAGGAAACAAAAACTCTCCCACTGAACACCCATCTAAAACTACACGCATCGCAAATCAGACAAAAAGCCCAACACCCAACCCACCCACTACACCCACTCACTCAACAACCACCACCACCCAGACAAAAGAAACAAACAATCTTCCACAACAACAACTACACACACAACAAAGACACAGCACCACAGGACACCAACAACGACACCATAAAACAGAACATGAAAGACATACACACCCACTTTGTACAAACACACTTGGACACCAGACAACACAACAAAGTAATACATGCACCAGCACCAGAAATAGACCCATCAGAGCAAGACCTACCACACAGAACCAGACAACTCCTAGCACAACTCCGAACCAACAAATCACCAGCCCTCCACTCCTACCTACACAACATTACACCGGACACACACCCAACACCACTCTGTGCGCTATGTGGCACGCAAGTGCACGACACACAACACCTGTTCACCTGCACAAACATACCCACCACACTGACTCCGGAGGACCTCTGGCGAAACCCAAGCGGAGTGGCGGCCCTGCTCGCCCGCTGGGCGGAGGAGGGGGGTCTGGGGATCCGGGAGACGGAGTGAGGGCCCGGTCCCCCAATGTCGGGGCACGGGTGGGGTCGACAACAACAACAAAAACATCAACCTGCTGTAAATAATGCCTCCATTCATGATTGTAGAAACCCAAGAACGGTAAACATGTGATTATTTTATTTTAAAATATAAGAAGCCTATGTTTTGCAATTGTGCTCATTTTCATTGTATTGCACGACAAATATAATAGATGAGCCGGTTTGGGGACATCATCAACCAAGCTGCTGCTCCAATTGCAATGCAATATATTGTCCTGCTCTCCTAAATTCGCATCTACACCACAAATTATAACATCCTAACTGATTTAGCAACAACTGAAAATTCACATCATTATTTAGGGAGTTGCATAACTGTTGCATTATATGGTGCCCTATTCATTTTATTTAGTATAGCATACATATATAAAAGTGGAAAGATACTGCAGAGCTGTGCCATTACTCTTTATCTCTGTGTACATAATAAATAAACATCACCTACAGATACATTGGTAAAAATTGCTTGATTCCTTCTGTATACTGTAGATATTACGCAAATGGCGGTAAATAATTGTGAAAGCTCAGAATCAGGTTTTAAAGGGTTAATTCTTTGCTGGGTGGAGCTCTTATCATGGAGCCAATAGGAGGTGTCCTCGGGTGGTGTCCGTCCCTCATTCAGCTCGGGTCCTCCACCAGAGGCCAGGAAGCCCGAGGGCCCCGCGCAGTACCCCCGCCGCTCCCAGCACCGCACACCTCCGGACCGAGATGTCCGACGCTGGTCCCGGGATCTGTCGCAACCACCCATCCAGTCCGGGGGTCACTGCCCCGAGCGCCCCGACCACCACAGGCACGACCGCCACCCCCACCCCCCAGGCCCTCCCCAGCCCCTCCCCGAGCCCCTGGTACCCCCCGAGCCCCCCATGCTCCCCCCTCCCGATGCCTCCACCACCTGGGACCGCCACATCCACCACAACGGCCCTCCTCCGCCCCCCATCCACGACCACGACATCTGGCTGGCTCGCCACCACCATCCCGCCAGTCTGGATCCGGAAGTCCCACAGGATCCCCGCTCCGCCACCCTCCACCACCCTCGGAGGTGCCCCCCACTCCGACCCCGGGGCCCCCAGTCCACACTCCGCACAGATGCCTCGGCAGACCACGCCAGCCACCTGGCCATGGCGCTCCACGCAGGCCCCCCCTGCCAGCATCCCACACCCCGCAGCCACGTGCCGGATCGTCCCAGGCGCCTCCCCGCACAACCCACACCCCGGGTCCTGTCCGGCGCGGCACATCCGGGCCTTGACGGCTCCGGCGCCCAAGGCCCGCTCCTGAGCAGCCAGGATGAGCGCCCCTGCGCTGTCCCCCAGGCCAGTCCCCTCCAGCCACCGATAGGACTTCTTGAGATCAGCCACCTCAGCCACGGTCCGGTGGCACATCCCGCGTAGGGGCCCGCCCCACCACGATGGTCCCCCCCCCAGCGCCCGTCCCTCCGCTCCCCACTTGGGGCAAAAAATGAGCACATAACACCATCCAGTGTGGGTCCTTGGGCAAGAGCCTTCACGCTAATGCGTACCTCATACAATGATGAGAGACAATAAAATGAATGACATGCCAGCTCAGACGTCGCCCGGCCAAACAAGGTCTGCGTCAGGTGCTGGGGAACCAGAGCACCTTGATGAAAAATGGAGCAGAGATGGGCAAGATGCAATAACATGGCTCTGTTGGAATGCTACTACTCAAGCAAGCCTAGTCAGAGAGGTTACATGGAGAGAATGTGGGCTAAATGGTTACTTCGAAACCCACAGTCACGGGTGGCCACGAAACAACTCATAACTCAGTGTTCCAACATCCACAAACGGCAACTGCTGTCACAACTTGAGATTGATGAGGTACAACGCAGGTTCCATGGTGAGGGGCCCCAGGCTGCCAGATCAGAGGAGGAGTTCATACCAGAGTGAATGCAGATGATGAGATTGGGAGGCCAGCCCCAATGAATGAAATGCTGAGCGAGGCAGCAACTGACCTGAAAGCTAAGATCATGGCAAGAATGAAAGCTGGGAAACCTAGAATCCGATTACAACGGCTATGTGAAGTACCACCTGAAAGTCTCTTGGAAAGTGTGAATTCAGCACTGAGGGCGATCCTTACCGTAACGATCACGGAAATGAACTGATATACGCTTCAGCATCAGTGATCCTTGAGATGCTTGGCTATAAGAGCAACCATGGAAGCCATGAGATACATTACCGACCATGGAAAAGACGGTTGGAGGCTAAGATCAAGGCGGCTCGGAAAGATGTGAGTCAATTGACTGAGGTCCAGAGAGGTGTGATGAAAAGGCCGATCCTGAGAGGTACATCCAGATGACCATATATGAAGCACTCGAAACAAAGGCTCCAAGCCTTGTCCAGCCGCCTAAAGCGGTACACGAAAGAGAATGAGGCCAGACGAATAAACAGGCTGTTTGCAACACAACCTGCGAAAGTGTACGCTCAGTGGCAGGGTCCTAACAACAGAGCTGATCCACCAAGACTGGAAACTGAAAGGTACTGGAGAGGCAGATGGGAGAAGGAGGTTGCACATAACAGCAGTGCACAATGGCTGGTCACCCAAAGAGAGGAGCACAGACACCTCCCTGAACAGAACCCAATTACCATAACAGTGGCAGACATAAAGGAAATAGTCTCAAATATGAAGAACTGGACAGCACCAGGCCCGGACATGGTCCACACTTACTGGCTAAAGAGACTCACAGCACTCCATGAGCGCCCAGCAGCACAAATGAACCAGCTGCCTAGGGATGGGACTCACCCAGGATGGCTAACCGAAGGGCGAACGATCCTTATCATGAAAGATCCCTCAAAGGGTGCAGTCGCATCCAACTATCGGCCAATAACCTGTCCCTCCACAATTTTGGACGCTCATGTTGCGGCTAAGATAAGTGCACACATGGATCAATACATGAGCGAAGCACGGAAGGGCATTGGTAGAGATACCAGGGGAGCCAAACATCAGCTCCTGGTTGACAGAACAGTCGCACAAGACTGCAGGTCCCGATGTACCAACCTGTGCACAGCCTGGATTCATTAAAAGAAAGCCTATGACTCGATGCCACATACATGGATCACTGAATGCTTGGATGTGTATAAGGTGAACAGGACCCTAAGAGCCTTCGTTGCGAACTTGATGAGGATGTGGAAAACCACACTTGAAGCCAATGGCAAGCCACTTACCCAAGTGTCCATCAAATGTGGCATATACCAAGGTGATGCACTCTCCCCATTGCTGTTCTGCATAGGACTGAACTCCCTAAGCCAAGTAATCACCAAGACAGGCTATGGATACAGCCTCAGAAATGAAGCTACGATCAGTCACCTCCTCTACATGGATGACATAAAGCTGTATGCTAAGAGTGAAAGGGACATAGACTCCCTGATCCACACAACCAGGATCTACAGCAGCGACATCGGGATGTGATAGTCGGATGGTGACTAAGAGAGGAACGGTAGTCCGGACTGAAGGGGTCTCACTCCCCGAAGGAACAATAGCAGACATTGAGGACAGCTACAAGTACCTCGGTGTACCACAAGCCAATGGCAACCTTGAACTGGCAACAAGGAAAGCGGCTGGGGACTAGTGAGTGTGAGAGCCACTGTCCAGGATGAAACATCCAAGCTCCATGAATACATCAAGGAGAAGGCTCCAACGGATGACGTACTCGGAGAATGTCTCAGACAATGGGCAACAGAGGATGAGGCGCTGGAAGAGGGACCATCATCGGAGGACAAGCCCCTACACGGGATGTACCACCGGACCATAACTGAAGTGGCCGATCTCAAGAATTCCCATCAGTGGCTAGAGAGGGCTGGCCTGAAGGACAGTACAGAGGCACTCATCCTGGCTGCTCAGGAGCAGGCCCTGAGCACTAGAGCCATTGAGGCCCAGATATACCACACCAGACAAGACCCAAGGTGTAGGTTGTGCAAAGAGGCACCTGAGACGATCTAACACATAACTGCAGGGTGTAAGGTGCTGGCAGGGAAAGCCTATATGGAACGCCATAACCAGGTGGCTGGCATAGTCTACCGAAACATCTGTGCGGAGTACGGACTGGAAACCCCAAGGTCAAAATGGGAAACACCTCCGAAGGTGGTGGAGAATGACAGAGCGAAGATCCTATGGGACTTCCAGATCCAGACTGACAAGATGGTAATGGCGAACCAACCAGATATCCTGATGATAGATAAAGGGCAGAGGAAAGCCGTTGTAGTGGATGTAGCGGTCCCAAGTGCTGGAAACATCAGAAAGAAGGAACACGAGAAACTCGAGAAATCCCAAGGGCTCAGAGAGGAGCTGGAGAGAGCCTGGAAGGTAAAGGGGACAGTCGTGCCTGTGGTGGTCGGAGCACTCGGGGCAGTGACCCCCAAACTAGATGATGAGTGGTTGCAACAGATCCCGGGAACAACATCGGACATCTCAGTCCAGAAATGTGCAGTGCTGGGAACGGCAAGGATACTGCGCAGAACCCTCAAGCTTCCTGGCCTCTGGTAGAGGACCCCAGCTGAATGAGGGATGGACACCACCTGAGGGGTGAGACGAGGATTTTTTTTATAGATATACAGTAGATACTTTCAGACGCTTTGAAAGCTTTTGGGGTACATATTACTCTTGTTGTTACACAAAATTTTGTTTTACGATTATTTTAGGCGGTAACGTTATGGTGTAAATGTCAAATACGTGGTCAATTTATCAAGATGAAGCCTGCTTAAAAATTTGCTCCAACAATTTTGGAGATGTGTCTGACTTTGACAGCAATGGCGGCAGTTCAACGCTGACAGTCGCAGTCGGGTGCAGATTTATTTCGGCAGGACTTTCTAAAATCTGCCGTTTGCTCTGACAGTTCTCTGTCTGACAGTCACATTTTGTCTTATTACTCACAAGCTAATTGACATTTAAAAAAAGAGTTAATGTTTGGAACACGATTTTGCTCTTACTGTTTGCTCTTAGTTCGTTTGAAATATTCGCTTCCTGCATTACATGAAGTACATTTTTTAATATTCACAAGACTGTAACTGTGCATTATAAATAATGTCACATTTGCACTATGTTTTACTGGATCTACAACTAAACTAGGTCCTCGTTTCTGGGAGAGTCCACAGCACCTCCTGTATCACAACCATTCTGCCGGCACACCTTCAGCAGCACGATGTTTCTAACGGGAGCTGGAGGGTGATCAGCTTCATTGAAGAACAGGAGGAGGAGAGGCACAACGTTTGTCATTTGTGATATGTTTTTAGACTTTTCTCCTAACTAAAAAAACTATGTTTTGTTAATTTCTTGATATAGTTCTTGTATTTAAATATTTTAACAATCAAATATTTTTCAACTGTGTTTTAGATATGAATTGTATGAAATAAATCAGTGAAGCCCCATTCAAATTCTACTCTATCTAATCTGCTCGATCACACTGCTGTCAACCTGCTGTACCTCCAAACGCCTTGGCTTACTCGCAGTTGGAGGGTTCCCCCCGAACGGGGGGACAAATCAAGGAACCAATCCCTGCACCCCGAACGGGGTGCCCTTACGGCCGTTTTTTTTTTTTTTCGGCTAACCGCCCCCTGAACCTGGCAGGGTGGCGGGCGGACCTTTTGCTCCAGGCGGGGGACATAGAGACAAATCCGGGGCCCACACAGACACTCTCACGCACGCAACAAACACACACACAACAAACTACCTGGACATGCGACATTTGCACACAACAGATTACAAGAAGACAGACATCCTTCAGATGCAACCACCACACACCACACTGGGTACACAAACATTGCACAAACATAAACACTAGACAATACAACATAACATGGAAATGCAGACTACATCCCAAAACACCACCACGAACAACAACACCTCGTAGGACACCAACAGGCAGCAGAGCACAAACAGACCAAAACAACACACTCGCCTCACCAACACTACCCTCAAAGGCAACACGGACAGACAACTCCAACAGAGATACAACAAACACAAGACCACCCCCCCAAACCTGGACCTGCAATAGCTGCAATAGAATCATCACACGCAGACAAACCTCACTCAGATGCAACTCAACACACCCACACTGGATACACAGACATTGCTCCGGCATCACCACCCGCCAATACACAAACACGTGGACATGCAGAACACACACGCAAACAACAAACACCCCAACACCACAACCCCCGAACAACCCACAAAGAACAACACCCACCAACAAAAACAACAAACACACACTGACCATACTACAAATAAACATCAACGGCATCCAAAACAAGAAAACAGAACTAGAAGAACTCGCCTCACAACAGCACGCAGACATCATCACCATACAAGAAACCAAACTAGAAAAACAACACAACACACCTCGTCTCACCAACTACACCAGCATTAGGAAAGACAGAGAACACAAGGGAGGAGGAGGACTGCTCACATACATTCACAAATCAGTCACATTCACTCCCATGAACATCCCCAACAACATTAACACCAACACTACAGAAATTCAAACCGTAAAGATTCACATAACCAACCACAAAAGACTACACATATGCAACATGTATATACCCCCCAGAGATACCACCCGACCAGACCACGCCACAGAAGACACAGACATCACCAACACCTTCCAATACAAAAACTCGCTGAACAACACCATTCTAACCGCAGACATCAACGCTCACTCAACACAATGGCACTCTCCCTACGACGACCACAGAGGCACCCACATTGCAGACATACTACAAAACTCCCAACAAATCACTCTAAACGCAAACACACCGACCAGAAAACCTACAAACATCAACCAACAACCAACATCACCGGACATCACAACAGCCAGCAACAGCATCACAAACAGAACAACATGGACCACAATACACGCACTCAGTTCAGACCACCTTCCTATCAAAATCACACACAACACGCGTGCTCCTTTCCGCCTACAACAACACCTTCAAACTTACACAAATTACAGGAAAGCAGACTGGGAAGGATACACCTCTGAAATAGAATCAGCACTGGAGAACATAACCATACCTGACAACATCCACACAGCCAACACCATGCTCACAAACCTCATACTTACAGCAGACAAACACCACATACCCCACGGAAAAATAAAAAGCAAATCACTTCTCCTACCACAACACATCAGAACACTCATCAGCCAAAGAAACGACATCAGACAACAAAACCACCAAGACCCACGCATCACAGACCTAAACAAAGAAATAGACACACAAATCCAAAAACACAAACAAGAGCTATGGAAAGAACACTTAACGGATGCATGGAACCACAGACACAAACAACACATACTCTGGAACACAGTAACAAGACTATCAAACAAAGAACAAAAAGCACCAGAAAACACCACAATACAGTTCGGACAACACACGGCAATATCCAACAAACAGAAAGCACGAGCATTCAACAAACAATTCACCAACATAATACAACACAAAACCAACAGAACATACAGACAACTACAACGCAAAATACGAAAACTCAACACCACGCCCATAACCATCACAGAACAACAAGTCAAACAAGCACTACAACGCTCCAAAAGCAACAACTCCACAGGCCCAGACAACATAAACATCAGACATCTGAAACACCTAGGCCCCAAAGCAATAACACTACTCACACACACTTACAACACATCACTCAACACCAACACCATCCCCGCAATATGGAAGACTGCAAAAATAATCCCAATACCAAAACCCAACAAAAACCACGCACTCGGCCCATCTTACAGACCAATAGCACTACTCAGCCCAATAGCCAAAACAATGGAAAAGGTAATACTACCCTTCATTACCAACAACACTCAACTACCCTCTCACCAACACGGCTTCCGAAAACAACACTCCACAACCACAGCACTACACCACATACACAACATCATAGCCACAGGTTTCAATCAACAAAAACCACCACAACAAACAGTTGCCATAGCCCTAGACATGTCCAAAGCCTTTGACACGGTAAACCTACACACACTCACAAACAAACTCAACAACACTAACACCCCAAACATCATCATCAAATACATCTTCAACTACATAAGGGGACGCAGACAATACACTCAATACCGGGGGGAAACATCAGAACATAGAAACACGAAAACGGGGGTACCACAGGGGGGAGTACTTTCACCAACACTATTCAACATATACATGGCAGACTTACCACAACCACCTCCAAATGTACACACAGTTACATATGCAGACGACATCACCATTCTATCCACACATGTCAAACCACAACAGGCACAACAACAAGTACAAAAATATCTCCACGACATATACAACTGGACAAAACAGAACCAACTCACACTCAACGCAGACAAAACCACCACCACTCTGTTCACACCGGATCCGGCAGAATACAGCAACAGGCTCACTTTACAAATAGATAACACCACCCTACCCACAGTCCGCGAACCCAAAATACTGGGATTAACATGGGACCCCAAACTCACCTTCTCAAAACACACACAACACACTCTAACCCGCGCCAAGCAATCAAACAAAATACTTAAAGCCTTAACAACCACTCACTGGGGAAAATCCAAAGAAACTATACTCACCACATACAAAGCAACCACACTCACACGCCTCAAATACGCAAACACTATATGGTCACCAACACTATCGGACACAAACAAGACAAAACTCCAGACCACACAGAACACAGCACTCAGAATAGCAACAGGATGCACACAAGACACAAACATACAACACTTGCATGAGGAAACAAAAACTCTCCCACTGAACACCCATCTAAAACTACACGCATCGCAAATCAGACAAAAAGCCCAACACCCAACCCACCCACTACACCCACTCACTCAACAACCACCACCACCCAGACAAAAGAAACAAACAATCTTCCACAACAACAACTACACACACAACAAAGACACAGCACCACAGGACACCAACAACGACACCATAAAACAGAACATGAAAGACATACACACCCACTTTGTACAAACACACTTGGACACCAGACAACACAACAAAGTAATACATGCACCAGCACCAGAAATAGACCCATCAGAGCAAGACCTACCACACAGAACCAGACAACTCCTAGCACAACTCCGAACCAACAAATCACCAGCCCTCCACTCCTACCTACACAACATTACACCGGACACACACCCAACACCACTCTGTGCGCTATGCGGCACGCAAGTGCACGACACACAACACCTGTTCACCTGCACAAACATACCCACCACACTGACTCCGGAGGACCTCTGGCGAAACCCAAGCGGAGTGGCGGCCCTGCTCGCCCGCTGGGCGGAGGAGGGGGTTCTGGGGATCCGGGAGACGGAGTGAGGGCCCGGTCCCCCAATGTCGGGGCACGGGTGGGGTCGACAACAACAACAACAACAACATAAAAAAAGACTTCCCCTTTAAATATTCCTGCTGCATAATATATCTCCTTTCCTTTCGTAAAGGATGGTCAGAACCTTTCCTAAGCATTATTAAAATTTAGACGATCTTTGCTCCAGGTGCTACCGGCTCATCTCACTCGGTTAGGATAGGAAAGGAAAGTTCCTATGCCAAAATGATAATCCAAAAAGGACCCCTGTTGGTGGATAATCAGGCCATGGGAGGTGTGAGTAAATTGTGAGGGGGTGTTGGCTGGAGCTAGAAATAATTTTGGTGTCTTGTCCCTGCAGTAGGTTCATTAAAAGAGCAACCAGTGTTTTCACCACCATGGTCGGATCTTACTCTGGAGGGTAACCCATACAGGCAGGTGGCTTGGACAAAATATTTCAACACTGTCAAAGCTGTGTTGTCTGTGCTCCAGTTGAAGGTACGTTATTAGCCTGGAATTCCCATCAATGCCGGCATGTGTCACAAACACCCACCTGTAAAACAAACATGAAAAGAATAATGATTAAATACAAGAAAACAATCAAGTTTCATATCTTGTTTGAAATATCATCTCGGTAGAGAAGGTATTGCTGTGCACTTAAGACTACATGGAGGCAATTTGGAGTTTGTGTAACTTGGATATACAAATGATAAAATTCAATTTAATCTGTGCTGTCCATACAATATGGCTTTCTAATGCTCCCACGAGTACAAATATAAGATGATCCCTTATTACCGAATGAGACGCATATGCCCATCTATGTGCCATAAACTATTGGGGAATGGCACATAGTATGTTCTTCTAGCCACAGTCTGGCTCCATCTCTGGGCTGCACCAGCTGGCTCAATACGGTTGAGGATTTCTCGAACTCTTTTTCTTTGTACTACAATACCATCAGCACGCAGGTATGCCCTCATCATCTGCAACAGGTTCATAAAACAACACAATAAAGAAAGTACACTTTCACAATGAATATAATGATATATACATGAAGGGACAAGAGTATGTAGCAGAACACTTGCTTCCGAGCCTGATCTGGGAAATTGGCTGTGCAATCTTCTGACATGCTCTTCCAGGTCAACATCATGAATGGGAGTAAATCTATTTCTGGCTGAAATCTGAAAAAACTTCATTTTTTTATGCAGGTATGAAGAGGAACAACACAACATCTCAGTGATGGCTCTCACTGTAAAGCCCTGAGTGGGGAGCAGTTCAATTTGATCACTTGTAATGTCAAGTGCTGGTCTTCCTCGTCTACCTAAAGTATGGAAATAAAAGGATTAAGGAATTCAAGCAAACGAATCACTACGTGTTTTTTATATACTGTATACAGTACAGGCATATAGACACAGATGTACATAAAAGTATATGCAGCTTCAAAACCACGAGCAGCTATTTTCTCTAACCATTTTACTCAAGAAAAAAATAATTCAAACTTATAATTGAATAACTAAAAGATCACTAGTTATTGCTTAAAAGTGTACAGCCATCGCGTTACTTAATAGTCTACTGATTTGCAGGAAAACCACTGGTATAAAACGACGTTTGACAGGGTGATAGAAGGTAAGTCACAGCAAGTCGTCAGTAAAACCCGTGTGTAGTTCGAATAAAAATACATACGAAAAACCAATGACAAAAAATGGTAGCCATTTTACCTGTGTGCAAACGATGTGCCACATGGGAACAAACACGTCCACCATTAGGAGTGGGTCCCGCAATGATGACAGATCGGAGATCTATTGGACTTTGAATCAAACTTTGAATAGTATCAGCGCTAAACTGGTCACTAACTCTTCTTAAATTAGCAATTGAAATGTTTATCGCGCGTGCTTCACTTTCACCGGCAGACCCTTGATGACAGGCACTCTCTATTTCCCTGCACCTTCGCCGAATACGTCTCAGGACACTGTCCGCCATTGTTGTTTTAAAAAACTAAGTGGGCACAGAATTTCCAAAATCATGAGCCCTGACTGGTGGGATGACACTATTTTGAAACGTACAGCCAATAGGATACCGTTACATGTTTTCGTAATCATCCTTATTTGCATTTAATGCAAGTACAGTGTAATGTCACTAGCACTACAAGTGGGCACATTTATGGCCTTACATGTTCACTAGTAAGCGTCAAAATCATCTTACCAGTGAACTAGTGGGCACATTTATGGCCTTAAATGTTCAGTAGTAAGCGTCAAAATAATCTTATTAGTGAACTAGTGGGCGTTTTGCGGCTTACATGTTCACTAGTAAGCGTCAAAATGACCTTACTAGTGAACTAGTGAGCGTTTTGTGGCTTACATGTTCACTAGTAAGCGTCAAAATGACCTTACTAGTAAACTAGTGAGCGTTTTGTGGCTTACATGTTCACTAGTAAGCGTCAAAATGATCTTACTAGTGAACTATTGGGCGTTTTGTGGCTTACATGTTCACTAGTAAGCCTCAAAATGATCTTACTAGTGAACTAGTAGGCGATGTGTGGCTTACATGTCAACTAGTAAGCCTCAAAATGAACTTACTAGTGAACTAGTGGGCACATTTATGGCCTTACATATTCACTTGTAAGCGTCAAAATGATCTTACTAGTGAACTAGTGGGCGTTTTGTGGCTTACATGTTCACTAGTAAGCGTCAAAATGACCTTACTAGTGAACTAGTGGGCGTTTTGTGGCTTACATGTTCACTAGTAAGCGTCAAAATGATCTTACTAGTGAACGAGTGAGCGTTTTGTGGCTGACATGTTCATAAATAAGCGTCAAAATGATCTTACTAGGGAACTAGTGGGCGTTTTGTGGCTTACATGTTCACTAGTAAGCGTCAAAATTACCTTACTAGTGAACCAGTGAGCGTTTTGTGGCTTACATGTTCACTAGTAAGCGTCAAAATGACCTTACTAGTGAACTAGTGAGCGTTTTGTGGCTTACATGTTCACTAGTAAGCGTCAAAATGATCTTACTAGTGAACTAGTGGGCGTTCTGTGGCTTACATGTTCACTAGAAGCCTCAAAATTATCTTACTAGTGAACTAGCGGGCGTTTTGTGGCTTACATGTCAACTAGTAAGCCTCAAAATGATCTTACTAGTGAACTAGTGGGCACATTTATGGCCTTACATGTTCACTAGTAAGCGTCAAAATGACCTTACTAGTGAACTAGTGGGCAATATGGAATAAATACTCAAAGGGCTTGCCAGGCAAGCCCATTGAGTATTTAAAGGGTTCAAAGGGCTTGCCTGGCAAGCCCTTTGAGTATTTATTCATCCGTGATGGTATTGTAGACCAATGAGAGCACGTCCGACAGACACGTGGACTTCGGGCGGCCAATCATGATGCATTTCGAGCCAAGCCCCAACAAAAACGGAGGAGAAAACTTTCAGACGCTTTGAAAGCTTTTGGGGTACATATTACTCTTGTTGTTACACAAAATTTTGTTTTACGATTATTTTAGGCGGTAACATTATGGTGTAAATGTCAAATACGTGGTCAATTTATCAAGATGAAGCCTGCTTAAAAATTTGCTCCAACAATTTTGGAGATGTGTCTGACTTTGACAGCAATGGCGGCAGTTCAACGCTGACAGTCGCAGTCGGGTGCAGATTTATTTCAGCAGGACTTTCTAAAATCTGCCGTTTGCTCTGACAGTTCTCTGTCTGACAGTCACATTTTGTCTTATTACTCACAAGCTAATTGACATTTAAAAAAAGAGTTAATGTTTGGAACACGATTTTGCTCTTACTGTTTGCTGCCTTAGTTCGTTTGAAATATTCGCTTCCTGCATTACATGAAGTACATTTTTTAATATTCACAAGACTGTAACTGTGCATTATAAATAATGTCACATTTGCACTATGTTTTACTGGATCTACAACTAAACTAGGTCCTCGTTTCTGGGAGAGTCCACAGCACCTCCTGTATCACAACCATTCTGCCGGCACACCTTCAGCAGCACGATGTTTCTAATGGGAGCTGGAGGGTGATCAGCTTCATTGAAGAACAGGAGGAGGAGAGGCACAACGTTTGTCATTTGTGATATGTTTTTAGACTTTTCTCCTAACTAAAAAAACTATGTTTTGTTAATTTCTTGATATAGTTCTTGTATTTAAATATTTTAACAATCAAATATTTTTCAACTGTGTTTTAGATATGAATTGTATGAAATAAATCAGTGAAGCCCCATTCAAATTCTACTCTATCTAATCTGCTCGATCACACTGCTGTCAACCTGCTGTACCTCCAAACGCCTTGGCTTACTCGCAGTTGGAGGGTTCCCCCCGAACGGGGGGACAAATCAAGGAACCAATCCCTGCACCCCGAACGGGGTGCCCTTACGGCCGTTTTTTTTTTTTCCGGCTAACCGCCCCCTGAACCTGGCAGGGTGGCGGGCGGACCTTTTGCTCCAGGCGGGGGACATAGAGACAAATCCGGGGCCCACACAGACACTCTCACGCACGCTACAAACACACACACACAACAAACTACCTGGACATGCGACATTTGCACACAACAGATTACAAGAAGACAGACATCCTTCAGATGCAACCACCACACACCACACTGGGTACACAAACATTGCACAAACATAAACACTAGACAATACAACATAACATGGAAATGCAGACTACATCCCAAAACACCACCACGAACAACAACACCTCGTAGGACACCAACAGGCAGCAGAGCACAAACAGACCAAAACAACACACTCGCCTCACCAACACTCCCCTCAAACGCAACACGGACAGACAACTCCAACAGAGATACAACAAACACAAGACCACCCCCCCAAACCTGGACCTGCAATAGCTGCAATAGAATCATCACACGCAGACAAACCTCACTCAGATGCAACTCAACACACCCACACTGGATACACAGACATTGCTCCGGCATCACCACCCGCCAATACACAAACACGTGGACATGCAGAACACACACGCAAACAACAAACACCCCAACACCACAACCCCTGAACAACCCACAAAGAACAACACCCACCAACAAAAACAACAAACACACACTGACCATACTACAAATAAACATCAACGGCATCCAAAACAAGAAAACAGAACTAGAAGAACTCGCCTCACAACAGCACGCAGACATCATCACCATACAAGAAACCAAACTAGAAAAACAACACAACACACCTCGTCTCACCAACTACACCAGCATTAGGAAAGACAGAGAACACAAGGGAGGAGGAGGACTGCTCACATACATTCACAAATCAGTCACATTCACTCCCATGAACATCCCCAACAACATTAACACCAACACTACAGAAATTCAAACCGTAAAGATTCACATAACCAACCACAAAAGACTACACATATGCAACATGTATATACCCCCCAGAGATACCACCCGACCAGACCACGCCACAGAAGACACAGACATCACCAACACCTTCCAATACATAAACTCGCTGAACAACACCATTCTAACCGCAGACATCAACACTCACTCAACACAATGGCACTCTCCCTACGACGACCACAGAGGCACCCTCATTGCAGACATACTACAGAACTCCCAACAAATCACTCTAAACGCAAACACACCTACCAGAAAACCTACAAACATCAACCAACAACCAACATCACCGGACATCACAACAGCCAGCAACAGCATCACAAACAGAACAACATGGACCACAATACACGCACTCAGTTCAGACCACCTTCCTATCAAAATCACACACAACACGCGTGCTCCTTTCCGCCTACAACAACACCTTCAAACTTACACAAATTACAGGAAAGCAGACTGGGAAGGATACACCTCTGAAATAGAATCAGCACTGGAGAACATAACCATACCTGACAACATCCACACAGCCAACACCATGCTCACAAACCTCATACTTACAGCAGACAAACACCACATACCCCACGGAAAAATAAAAAGCAAATCACTTCTCCTACCACAACACATCAGAACACTCATCAGCCAAAGAAACGACATCAGACAACAAAACCACCAAGACCCACGCATCACAGACCTAAACAAAGAAATAGACACACAAATCCAAAAACACAAACAAGAGCTATGGAAAGAACACTTAACGGATGCATGGAACCACAGACACAAACAACACATACTCTGGAACACAGTAACAAGACTATCAAACAAAGAACAAAAAGCACCAGAAAACACCACAATACAGTTCGGACAACACACGGCAATATCCAACAAACAGAAAGCACGAGCATTCAACAAACAATTCACCAACATAATACAACACAAAACCAACAGAACATACAGACAACTACAACGCAAAATACGAAAACTCAACACCACGCCCATAACCATCACAGAACAACAAGTCAAACAAGCACTAAAACGCTCCAAAAGCAACAACTCCACAGGCCCAGACAACATAAACATCAGACATCTGAAACACCTAGGCCCCAAAGCAATAACACTACTCACACACACTTACAACACATCACTCAACACCAACACCATCCCCGCAATATGGAAGACTGCAAAAATAATCCCAATACCAAAACCCAACAAAAACCACGCACTCGGCCCATCTTACAGACCAATAGCACTACTCAGCCCAATAGCCAAAACAATGGAAAAGGTAATACTACCCTTCATTACCAACAACACTCAACTACCCTCTCACCAACACGGCTTCCGAAAACAACACTCCACAACCACAGCACTACACCACATACACAACATCATAGCCACAGGTTTCAATCAACAAAAACCACCACAACGAACAGTTGCCATAGCCCTAGACATGTCCAAAGCCTTTGACACGGTAAACCTACACACACTCACAAACAAACTCAACAACACTAACACCCCAAACATCATCATCAAATACATCTTCAACTACATAAGGGGACGCAGACAATACACTCAATACCGGGGGGAAACATCAGAACATAGAAACACGAAAACGGGGGTACCACAGGGGGGAGTACTTTCACCAACACTATTCAACATATACATGGCAGACTTACCACAACCACCTCCAAATGTACACACAGTTACATATGCAGACGACATCACCATTCTATCCACACATGTCAAACCACAACAGGCACAACAACAAGTACAAAAATATCTCCACGACATATACAACTGGACAAAACAGAACCAACTCACACTCAACGCATACAAAACCACCACCACTCTGTTCACACCGGATCCGGCAGAATACAGCAACAGGCTCACTTTACAAATAGATAACACCACCCTACCCACAGTCCGCGAACCCAAAATACTGGGATTAACATGGGACCCCAAACTCACCTTCTCAAAACACACACAACACACTCTAACCCGCGCCAAGCAATCAAACAAAATACTTAAAGCCTTAACAACCACTCACTGGGGAAAATCCAAAGAAACTATACTCACCACATACAAAGCAACCACACTCACACGCCTCGAATACGCAAACACTATATGGTCACCAACACTATCGGACACAAACAAGACAAAACTCCAGACCACACAGAACACCGCACTCGGAATAGCAACAGGATGCACACAAGACACAAACATAGAACACTTGCATGAGGAAACAAAAACTCTCCCACTGAACACCCATCTAAAACTACACGCATCGCAAATCAGACAAAAAGCCCAACACCCAACCCACCCACTACACCCACTCACTCAACAACCACCACCACCCAGACAAAAGAAACAATCTTCCACAACAACAACTACACACACAACAAAGACACAGCACCACAGGACACCAACAACGACACCATAAAACAGAACATGAAAGACATACACACCCACTTTGTACAAACACACTTGGACACCAGACAACACAACAAAGTAATACATGCACCAGCACCAGAAATAGACCCATCAGAGCAAGACCTACCACACAGAACCAGACAACTCCTAGCACAACTCCGAACCAACAAATCACCAGCCCTCCACTCCTACCTACACAACATTACACCGGACACACACCCAACACCACTCTGTGCGCTATGCGGCACGCAAGTGCACGACACACAACACCTGTTCACCTGCACAAACATACCCACCACACTGACTCCGGAGGACCTCTGGCGAAACCCAAGCGGAGTGGCGGCCCTGCTCGCCCGCTGGGCGGAGGAGGGGGGTCTGGGGATCCGGGAGACGGAGTGAGGGCCCGGTCCCCCAATGTCGGGGCACGGGTGGGGTCGACAACAACAACAACAACATAAAAAAAGACTTCCCCTTTAAATATTCCTGCTGCATAATATATCTCCTTTCCTTTCGTAAAGGATGGTCAGAACCTTTCCTAAGCATTATTAAAATTTAGACGATCTTTGCTCCAGGTGCTACCGGCTCATCTCACTCGGTTAGGATAGGAAAGGAAAGTTCCTATGCCAAAATGATAATCCAAAAAGGGCCCCTGTTGGTGGATAATCAGGCCATGGGAGGTGTGAGTAAATTGTGAGGGGGTGTTGGCTGGAGCTAGAAATAATTTTGGTGTCTTGTCCCTGCAGTAGGTTCATTAAAAGAGCAACCAGTGTTTTCACCACCATGGTCAGATCTTACTCTGGAGGGTAACCCATACAGGCAGGTGGCTTGGACAAAATATTTCAACACTGTCAAAGCTGTGTTGCCTGTGCTCCAGTTGAAGGTACGTTATTAGCCTGGAATTCCCATCAATGCCGGCATGTGTCACAAACACCCACCTGTAAAACAAACATGAAAAGAATAATGATTAAATACAAGAAAACAATCAAGTTTCATATCTTGTTTGAAATATCATCTCGGTAGAGAAGGTATTGCTGTGCACTTAAGACTACATGGAGGCAATTTGGAGTTTGTGTAACTTGGATATACAAATGATAAAATTCAATTTAATCTGTGCTGTCCATACAATATGGCTTTCTAATGCTCCCACGAGTACAAATATAAGATGATCCCTTATTACCGAATGAGACGCATATGCCCATCTATGTGCCATAAACTATTGGGGAATGGCACATAGTATGTTCTTCTAGCCACAGTCTGGCTCCATCTCTGGGCTGCAGCAGCTGGCTCAATACGGGTTGAGGATTTCTCGAACTCTTTTTCTTTGTACTACAATACCATCAGCACGCAGGTATGCCCTCATCATCTGCAACAGGTTCATAAAACAACACAATAAAGAAAGTACACTTTCACAATGAATATAATGATATATACATGAAGGGACAAGAGTATGTAGCGGAACACTTGCTTCCGAGCCTGATCTGGGAAATTGGCTGTGCAATCTTCTGACATGCTCTTCCAGGTCAACATCATGAATGGGAGTAAATCTATTTCTGGCTGAAATCTGAAAAAACTTCATTTTTTTATGCAGGTATGAAGAGGAACAACACAACATCTCAGTGATGGCTCTCACTGTAAAGCCCTGAGTGGGGAGCAGTTCAATTTGATCACTTGTAATGTCAAGTGCTGGTCTTCCTCGTCTACCTAAAGTATGGAAATAAAAGGATTAAGGAATTCAAGCAAACGAATCACTACGTGTTTTTTATATACTGTATACAGTACAGGCATATAGACACAGATGTACATAAAAGTATATGCAGCTTCAAAACCACGAGCAGCTATTTTCTCTAACCATTTTACTCAAGAAAAAAATAATTCAAACTTATAATTGAATAACTAAAAGATCACTAGTTATTGCTTAAAAGTGTACAGCCATCGCGTTACTTAATAGTCTACTGATTTGCAGGAAAACCACTGGTATAAAACGACGTTTGACAGGGTGATAGAAGGTAAGTCACAGCAAGTCGTCAGTAAAACCCGTGTGTAGTTCGAATAAAAATACATACGAAAAACCAATGACAAAAAATGGTAGCCATTTTACCTGTGTGCAAACGATGTGCCACATGGGAACAAACACGTCCACCATTAGGAGTGGGTCCCGCAATGATGACAGATCGGAGATCTATTGGACTTTGAATCAAACTTTGAATAGTATCAGCGCTAAACTGGTCACTAACTCTTCTTAAATTAGCAATTGAAATGTTTATCGCGCGTGCTTCACTTTCACCGGCAGACCCTTGATGACAGGCACTCTCTATTGCCCTGCACCTTCGCCGAATACGTCTCAGGACACTGTCCGCCATTGTTGTTTTAAAAAACTAAGTGGGCACAGAATTTCCAAAATCATGAGCCCTGACTGGTGGGATGACACTATTTTGAAACGTACAGCCAATAGGATACCGTTACATGTTTTCGTAATCATCCTTATTTGCATTTAATGCAAGTACAGTGTAATGTCACTAGCACTACAAGTGGGCACATTTATGGCCTTACATGTTCACTAGTAAGCGTCAAAATCATCTTACCAGTGAACTAGTGGGCACATTTATGGCCTTAAATGTTCATTAGTAAGCGTCAAAATAATCTTATTAGTGAACTAGTGGGCGTTTTGCGGCTTACATGTTCACTAGTAAGCGTCAAAATGACCTTACTAGTGAATATTTAAATATTTTAACAATCAAATATTTTTCAACTGTTTTTTAGATATGAATTGTATGAAATAAATCAGTGAAGCCCCATTCAAATTCTACTCTATCTAATCTGCTCGATCACACTGCTGTCAACCTGCTGTACCTCCAAACTCCTTGGCTTACTCGCAGTTGGAGGGTTCCCCCCGAACGGGGGGACAAATCAAGGAACCAATCCCTGCACCCCGAACGGGGTGCCCTTACGGCCGTTTTTTTTTTTTTCGGCTAACCGCCCCCTGAACCTGGCAGGGTGGCTGGCGGACCTTTTGCTCCAGGCGGGGGACATAGAGACAAATCCGGGGCCCCCACAGACACTCTCACGCACGCAACAAACACACACAACAAACTACCTGGACATGCGACATTTGCACACAACAGATTACAAGAAGACAGACATCCTTCAGATGCAACCACCACACACCACACTGGGTACACAAACATTGCACAAACATAAACACTAGACAATACAACATAACATGGAAATGCAGACTACATCCCAAAACACCACCACGAACAACAACACCTCGTAGGACACCAACAGGCAGCAGAGCACAAACAGACCAAAACAACACACTCGCTTCACCAACACTACCCTGAAACGCAACACGGACAGACAACTCCAACAGAGATACAACAAACACAAGACCACCCCCCCAAACCTGGACCTGCAATAGCTGCAATAGAATCATCACACGCAGACAAACCTCACTCAGATGCAACTCAACACACCCACACTGGATACACAGACATTGCTCCGGCATCACCACCCGCCAATACACAAACACGTGGACATGCAGAACACACACGCAAACAACAAACACCCCAACACCACAACCCCCGAACAACCCACAAAGAACAACACCCACCAACAAAAACAACAAACACACACTGACCATACTACAAATAAACATCAACGGCATCCAAAACAAGAAAACAGAACTAGAAGAACTCGCCTCACAACAGCACGCAGACATCATCACCATACAAGAAACCAAACTAGAAAAACAACACAACACACCTCGTCTCACCAACTACACCAGCATTAGGAAAGACAGAGAACACAAGGGAGGAGGAGGACTGCTCACATACATTCACAAATCAGTCACATTCACTCCCATGAACATCCCCAACAACATTAACACCAAAACTACAGAAATTCAAACCGTAAAGATTCACATAACCAACCACAAAAGACTACACATATGCAACATGTATATACCCCCCAGAGATACCACCCGACCAGACCACGCCACAGAAGACACAGACATCACCAACACCTTCCAATACATAAACTCGCTGAACAACACCATTCTAACCGCAGACATCAACGCTCACTCAACACAATGGCACTCTCCCTACGACGACCACAGAGGCACCCTCATTGCAGACATACTACAGAACTCCCAACAAATCACTCTAAACGCAAACACACCTACCAGAAAACCTACAAACATCAACCAACAACCAACATCACCGGACATCACAACAGCCAGCAACAGCATCACAAACAGAACAACATGGACCACAATACACGCACTCAGTTCAGACCACCTTCCTATCAAAATCACACACAACACGCGTGCTCCTTTCCGCCTACAACAACACCTTCAAACTTACACAAATTACAGGAAAGCAGACTGGGAAGGATACACCTCTGAAATAGAATCAGCACTGGAGAACATAACCATACCTGACAACATCCACACAGCCAACACCATGCTCACAAACCTCATACTTACAGCAGACAAACACCACATACCCCACGGAAAAATAAAAAGCAAATCACTTCTCCTACCACAACACATCAGAACACTCATCAGCCAAAGAAACGACATCAGACAACAAAACCACCAAGACCCACGCATCACAGACCTAAACAAAGAAATAGACACACAAATCCAAAAACACAAACAAGAGCTATGGAAAGAACACTTAACGGATGCATGGAACCACAGACACAAACAACACATACTCTGGAACACAGTAACAAGACTATCAAACAAAGAACAAAAAGCACCAGAAAACACCACAATACAGTTCGGACAACACACGGCAATATCCAACAAACAGAAAGCACGAGCATTCAACAAACAATTCACCAACATAATACAACACAAAACCAACAGAACATACAGACAACTACAACGCAAAATACGAAAACTCAACACCACGCCCATAACCATCACAGAACAACAAGTCAAACAAGCACTACAACGCTCCAAAAGCAACAACTCCACAGGCCCAGACAACATAAACATCAGACATCTGAAACACCTAGGCCCCAAAGCAATAACACTACTCACACACACTTACAACACATCACTCAACACCAACACCATCCCCGCAATATGGAAGACTGCAAAAATAATCCCAATACCAAAACCCAACAAAAACCACGCACTCGGCCCATCCTACAGACCAATAGCACTACTCAGCCCAATAGCCAAAACAATGGAAAAGGTAATACTACCCTTCATTACCAACAACACTCAACTACCCTCTCACCAACACGGCTTCCGAAAACAACACTCCACAACCACAGCACTACACCACATACACAACATCATAGCCACAGGTTTCAATCAACAAAAACCACCACAACGAACAGTTGCCATAGCCCTAGACATGTCCAAAGCCTTTGACACGGTAAACCTACACACACTCACAAACAAACTCAACAACACTAACACCCCAAACATCATCATCAAATACATCTTCAACTACATAAGGGGACGCAGACAATACACTCAATACCGGGGGGAAACATCAGAACATAGAAACACGAAAACGGGGGTACCACAGGGGGGAGTACTTTCACCAACACTATTCAACATATACATGGCAGACTTACCACAACCACCTCCAAATGTACACACAGTTACATATGCAGACGACATCACCATTCTATCCACACATGTCAAACCACAACAGGCACAACAACAAGTACAAAAATATCTCCACGACATATACAACTGGACAAAACAGAACCAACTCACACTCAACGCAGACAAAACCACCACCACTCTGTTCACACCGGATCCGGCAGAATACAGCAACAGACTCACTTTACAAATAGATAACACCACCCTACCCACAGTCCGCGAACGCAAAATACTGGGATTAACATGGGACCCCAAACTCACCTTCTCAAAACACACACAACACACTCTAACCCGCGCCAAGCAATCAAACAAAATACTTAAAGCCTTAACAACCACTCACTGGGGAAAATCCAAAGAAACTATACTCACCACATACAAAGCAACCACACTCACACGCCTCGAATACGCAAACACTATATGGTCACCAACACTATCGGACACAAACAAGACAAAACTCCAGACCACACAGAACACAGCACTCAGAATAGCAACAGGATGCACACAAGACACAAACATACAACACTTGCATGAGGAAACAAAAACTCTCCCACTGAACACCCATCTAAAACTACACGCATCGCAAATCAGACAAAAAGCCCAACACCCAACCCACCCACTACACCCACTCACTCAACAACCACCACCACCCAGACAAAAGAAACAAACAATCTTCCACAACAACAACTACACACACAACAAAGACACAGCACCACAGGACACCAACAACGACACCATAAAACAGTACATGAAAGACATACACACCCACTTTGTACAAACACACTTGGACACCAGACAACACAACAAAGTAATACATGCACCAGCACCAGAAATAGACCCATCAGAGCAAGACCTACCACACAGAACCAGACAACTCCTAGCACAACTCCGAACCAACAAATCACCAGCCCTCCACTCCTACCTACACAACATTACACCGGACACACACCCAACACCACTCTGTGCGCTATGCGGCACGCAAGTGCACGACACACAACACCTGTTCACCTGCACAAACATACCCACCACACTGACTCCGGAGGACCTCTGGCGAAACCCAAGCGGAGTGGCGGCCCTGCTCGCCCGCTGGGCGGCGGAGGGGGGTCTGGGGATCCGGGAGACGGAGTGAGGGCCCGGTCCCCCAATGTCGGGGCACGGGTGGGGTCGACAACAACAACATCAACCTGCTGTAAATAATGCCTCCATTCATGATTGTAGAAACCCCAGAACGGTAAACATGTGATTATTTTATTTTAAAATATAAGAAGCCTATGTTTTGCAATTGTGCTCATTTTCATTGTATTGCACGACAAATATAATAGATGAGCCGGTTTGGGGACATCATCAACCAAGCTGCTGCTCCAATTGCAATGCGATATATTGTCCTGCTCTCCTAAATTCGCATCTACACCACAAATTATAACATCCTAACTGATTTAGCAACAACTGAAAATTCACATCATTATTTAGGGAGTTGCATAACTGTTGCATTATATGGTGCCCTATTCATTTTATTTAGTATAGCATACATATATAAAAGTGGAAAGATACTGCAGAGCTGTGCCATTACTCTTTATCTCTGTGTACATAATAAATAAACATCACCTACAGATACATTGGTAAAAATTGCTTGATTCCTTCTGTATACTGTAGATATTACGCAAATGGCGGTAAACAATTGTGAAAGCTCAGAATCAGGTTTTAAAGGGTTAATTCTTTGCTGGGTGGAGCTCTTATCATGGAGCCAATAGGAGGTGTCCTCGGGTGGTGTCCGTCCCTCATTCAGCTCGGGTCCTCCACCAGAGGCCAGGAAGCCCGAGGGCCCCGCGCAGTACCCCCGCCGCTCCCAGCACCGCACACCTCCGGACCGAGATGTCCGACGCTGGTCCCGGGATCTGTCGCAACCACCCATCCAGTCCGGGGGTCACTGCCCCGAGCGCCCCGACCACCACAGGCACGACCGCCACCCCCACCCCCCAGGCCCTCCCCAGCCCCTCCCCGAGCCCCTGGTACCCCCCGAGCCCCCCATGCTCCCCCCTCCCGATGCCTCCACCACCTGGGACCGCCACATCCACCACAACGGCCCTCCTCCGCCCCCCATCCACGACCACGACATCTGGCTGGCTCGCCACCACCATCCCGCCAGTCTGGATCCGGAAGTCCCACAGGATCCCCGCTCCGCCACCCTCCACCACCCTCGGAGGTGCCCCCCACTCCGACCCCGGGGCCCCCAGTCCACACTCCGCACAGATGCCTCGGCAGACCACGCCAGCCACCTGGCCATGGCGCTCCACGCAGGCCCCCCCTGCCAGCATCCCACACCCCGCAGCCACGTGCCGGATCGTCCCAGGCGCCTCCCCGCACAACCCACACCCCGGGTCCTGTCCGGCGCGGCACATCCGGGCCTCGACGGCTCCGGCGCCCAAGGCCCGCTCCTGAGCAGCCAGGATGAGCGCCCCTGCGCTGTCCCCCAGGCCAGTCCCCTCCAGCCACCGATAGGACTTCTTGAGATCAGCCACCTCAGCCACGGTCCGGTGGCACATCCCGCGTAGGGGCCCGCCCCACCACGATGGTCCCCCCCCCAGCGCCCGTCCCTCCGCTCCCCACTTGGGGCAAAAAATGAGCACATAACACCATCCAGTGTGGGTCCTTGGGCAAGAGCCTTCACGCTAATGCGTACCTCATACAATGATGAGAGACAATAAAATGAATGACATGCCAGCTCAGACGTCGCCCGGCCAAACAAGGTCTGCGTCAGGTGCTGGGGAACCAGAGCACCTTGATGAAAAATGGAGCAGAGATGGGCAAGATGCAATAACATGGCTCTGTTGGAATGCTACTACTCAAGCAAGCCTAGTCAGAGAGGTTACATGGAGAGAATGTGGGCTAAATGGTTACTTCGAAACCCACAGTCACGGGTGGCCACGAAACAACTCGTAACTCAGTGTTCCAACATCCACAAACGGCAACTGCTGTCACAACTTGAGATTGATGAGGTACAACGCAGGTTCCATGGTGAGGGGCCCCAGGCTGCCAGATCAGAGGAGGAGTTCATACCAGAGTGAATGCAGATGATGAGATTGGGAGGCCAGCCCCAATGAATGAAATGCTGAGCGAGGCAGCAACTGACCAGAAAGCTAAGATCATGGCAAGAATGAAAGCTGGGAAACCTAGAATCCGATTACAACGGCTATGTGAAGTACCACCTGAAAGTCTCTTGGAAAGTGTGAATTCAGCACTGAGGGCGATCCTTACCGTAACGATCACGGAAATGAACTGATATACGCTTCAGCATCAGTGATCCTTGAGATGCTTGGCTATAAGAGCAACCATGGAAGCCATGAGATACATTACCGACCATGGAAAAGACGGTTGGAGGCTAAGATCAAGGCGGCTCGGAAAGATGTGAGTCAATTGACTGAGGTCCAGAGAGGTGTGATGAAAAGGCCGATCCTGAGAGGTACATCCAGATGACCATATATGAAGCACTCGAAACAAAGGCTCCAAGCCTTGTCCAGCCGCCTAAAGCGGTACACGAAAGAGAATGAGGCCAGACGAATAAACAGGCTGTTTGCAACACAACCTGCGAAAGTGTACGCTCAGTGGCAGGGTCCTAACAACAGAGCTGATCCACCAAGACTGGAAACTGAAAGGTACTGGAGAGGCAGATGGGAGAAGGAGGTTGCACATAACAGCAGTGCACAATGGCTGGTCACCCAAAGAGAGGAGCACAGACACCTCCCTGAACAGAACCCAATTACCATAACAGTGGCAGACATAAAGGAAATAGTCTCAAATATGAAGAACTGGACAGCACCAGGCCCGGACATGGTCCACACTTACTGGCTAAAGAGACTCACAGCACTCCATGAGCGCCCAGCAGCACAAATGAACCAGCTGCCTAGGGATGGGACTCACCCAGGATGGCTAACCGAAGGGCGAACGATCCTTATCATGAAAGATCCCTCAAAGGGTGCAGTCGCATCCAACTATCGGCCAATAACCTGTCCCTCCACAATTTTGGACGCTCATGTTGCGGCTAAGATAAGTGCACACATGGATCAATACATGAGCGAAGCACGGAAGGGCATTGGTAGAGATACCAGGGGAGCCAAACATCAGCTCCTGGTTGACAGAACAGTCGCACAAGACTGCAGGTCCCGATGTACCAACCTGTGCACAGCCTGGATTCATTAAAAGAAAGCCTATGACTCGATGCCACATACATGGATCACTGAATGCTTGGATGTGTATAAGGTGAACAGGACCCTAAGAGCCTTCGTTGCAAACTTGATGAGGATGTGGAAAACCACACTTGAAGCCAATGGCAAGCCACTTACCCAAGTGTCCATCAAATGTGGCATATACCAAGGTGATGCACTCTCCCCATTGCTGTTCTGCATAGGACTGAACTCCCTAAGCCAAGTAATCACCAAGACAGGCTATGGATACAGCCTCAGAAATGAAGCTACGATCAGTCACCTCCTCTACATGGATGACATAAAGCTGTATGCTAAGAGTGAAAGGGACATAGACTCCCTGATCCACACAACCAGGATCTACAGCAGCGACATCGGGATGTGATAGTCGGATGGTGACTAAGAGAGGAACGGTAGTCCGGACTGAAGGGGTCTCACTCCCCGAAGGAACAATAGCAGACATTGAGGACAGCTACAAGTACCTCGGTGTACCACAAGCCAATGGCAACCTTGAACTGGCAACAAGGAAAGCGGCTGGGACTAGTGAGTGTGAGAGCCACTGTCCAGGATGAAACATCCAAGCTCCATGAATACATCAAGGAGAAGGCTCCAACGGATGACGTACTCGGAGAATGTCTCAGACAATGGGCAACAGAGGATGAGGCGCTGGAAGAGGGACCATCATCGGAGGACAAGCCCCTACACGGGATGTACCACCGGACCATAACTGAAGTGGCCGATCTCAAGAATTCCCATCAGTGGCTAGAGAGGGCTGGCCTGAAGGACAGTACAGAGGCACTCATCCTGGCTGCTCAGGAGCAGGCCCTGAGCACTAGAGCCATTGAGGCCCAGATATACCACACCAGACAAGACCCAAGGTGTAGGTTGTGCAAAGAGGCACCTGAGACGATCTAACACATAACTGCAGGGTGTAAGGTGCTGGCAGGGAAAGCCTATATGGAACGCCATAACCAGGTGGCTGGCATAGTCTACCGAAACATCTGTGCGGAGCACGGACTGGAAACCCCAAGGTCAAAATGGGAAACACCTCCGAAGGTGGTGGAGAATGACAGAGCGAAGATCCTATGGGACTTCCAGATCCAGACTGACAAGATGGTAATGGCGAACCAACCAGATATCCTGATGATAGATAAAGGGCAGAGGAAAGCCGTTGTAGTGGATGTAGCGGTCCCAAGTGCTGGAAACATCAGAAAGAAGGAACACGAGAAACTCGAGAAATCCCAAGGGCTCAGAGAGGAGCTGGAGAGAGCCTGGAAGGTAAAGGGGACAGTCGTGCCTGTGGTGGTCGGAGCACTCGGGGCAGTGACCCCCAAACTAGATGATGAGTGGTTGCAACAGATCCCGGGAACAACATCGGACATCTCAGTCCAGAAATGTGCAGTGCTGGGAACGGCAAGGATACTGCGCAGAACCCTCAAGCTTCCTGGCCTCTGGTAGAGGACCCCAGCTGAATGAGGGATGGACACCACCTGAGGGGTGAGACGAGGATTTTTTTTATAGATATACAGTAGATACTTTCAGACGCTTTGAAAGCTTTTGGGGTACATATTACTCTTGTTGTTACACAAAATTTTGTTTTACGATTATTTTAGGCGGTAACGTTATGGTGTAAATGTCAAATACGTGGTCAATTTATCAAGATGAAGCCTGCTTAAAAATTTGCTCCAACAATTTTGGAGATGTGTCTGACTTTGACAGCAATGGCGGCAGTTCAACGCTGACAGTCGCAGTCGGGTGCAGATTTATTTCGGCAGGACTTTCTAAAATCTGCCGTTTGCTCTGACAGTTCTCTGTCTGACAGTCACATTTTGTCTTATTACTCACAAGCTAATTGACATTGAAAAAAAGAGTTAATGTTTGGAACACGATTTTGCTCTTACTGTTTGCTGCCTTAGTTCGTTTGAAATATTCGCTTCCTGCATTACATGAAGTACATTTTTTAATATTCACAAGACTGTAACTGTGCATTATAAATAATGTCACATTTGCACTATGTTTTACTGGATCTACAACTAAACTAGGTCCTCGTTTCTGGGAGAGTCCACAGCACCTCCTGTATCACAACCATTCTGCCGGCACACCTTCAGCAGCACGATGTTTCTAATGGGAGCTGGAGGGTGATCAGCTTCATTGAAGAACAGGAGGAGGAGAGGCACAACGTTTGTCATTTGTGATATGTTTTTAGACTTTTCTCCTAACTAAAAAAACTATGTTTTGTTAATTTCTTGATATAGTTCTTGTATTTAAATATTTTAACAATCAAATATTTTTCAACTGTGTTTTAGATATGAATTGTATGAAATAAATCAGTGAAGCCCCATTCAAATTCTACTCTATCTAATCTGCTCGATCACACTGCTGTCAACCTGCTGTACCTCCAAACGCCTTGGCTTACTCGCAGTTGGAGGGTTCCCCCCGAACGGGGGGACAAATCAAGGAACCAATCCCTGCACCCCGAACGGGGTGCCCTTACGGCCGTTTTTTTTTTTTTCGGCTAACCGCCCCCTGAACCTGGCAGGGTGGCGGGCGGACCTTTTGCTCCAGGCGGGGGACATAGAGACAAATCCGGGGCCCACACAGACACTCTCACGCACGCAACAAACACACACACAACAAACTACCTGGACATGCGACATTTGCACACAACAGATTACAAGAAGACAGACATCCTTCAGATGCAACCACCACACACCACACTGGGTACACAAACATTGCACAAACATAAACACTAGACAATACAACATAACATGGAAATGCAGACTACATCCCAAAACACCACCACGAACAACAACACCTCGTAGGACACCAACAGGCAGCAGAGCACAAACAGACCAAAACAACACACTCGCCTCACCAACACTACCCTCAAAGGCAACACGGACAGACAACTCCAACAGAGATACAACAAACACAAGACCACCCCCCCAAACCTGGACCTGCAATAGCTGCAATAGAATCATCACACGCAGACAAACCTCACTCAGATGCAACTCAACACACCCACACTGGATACACAGACATTGCTCCGGCATCACCACCCGCCAATACACAAACACGTGGACATGCAGAACACACACGCAAACAACAAACACCCCAACACCACAACCCCCGAACAACCCACAAAGAACAACACCCACCAACAAAAACAACAAACACACACTGACCATACTACAAATAAACATCAACGGCATCCAAAACAAGAAAACAGAACTAGAAGAACTCGCCTCACAACAGCACGCAGACATCATCACCATACAAGAAACCAAACTAGAAAAACAACACAACACACCTCGTCTCACCAACTACACCAGCATTAGGAAAGACAGAGAACACAAGGGAGGAGGAGGACTGCTCACATACATTCACAAATCAGTCACATTCACTCCCATGAACATCCCCAACAACATTAACACCAACACTACAGAAATTCAAACCGTAAAGATTCACATAACCAACCACAAAAGACTACACATATGCAACATGTATATACCCCCCAGAGATACCACCCGACCAGACCACGCCACAGAAGACACAGACATCACCAACACCTTCCAATACATAAACTCGCTGAACAACACCATTCTAACCGCAGACATCAACGCTCACTCAACACAATGGCACTCTCCCTACGACGACCACAGAGGCACCCTCATTGCAGACATACTACAGAACTCCCAACAAATCACTCTAAACGCAAACACACCTACCAGAAAACCTACAAACATCAACCAACAACCAACATCACCGGACATCACAACAGCCAGCAACAGCATCACAAACAGAACAACATGGACCACAATACACGCACTCAGTTCAGACCACCTTCCTATCAAAATCACACACAACACGCGTGCTCCTTTCCGCCTACAACAACACCTTCAAACTTACACAAATTACAGGAAAGCAGACTGGGAAGGATACACCTCTGAAATAGAATCAGCACTGGAGAACTTAACCATACCTGACAACATCCACACAGCCAACACCATGCTCACAAACCTCATACTTACAGCAGACAAACACCACATACCCCACGGAAAAATAAAAAGCAAATCACTTCTCCTACCACAACACATCAGAACACTCATCAGCCAAAGAAACGACATCAGACAACAAAACCACCAAGACCCACGCATCACAGACCTAAACAAAGAAATAGACACACAAATCCAAAAACACAAACAAGAGCTATGGAAAGAACACTTAACGGATGCATGGAACCACAGACACAAACAATACATACTCTGGAACACAGTAACAAGACTATCTAACAAAGAACAAAAAGCACCAGAAAACACCACAATACAGTTCGGACAACACACGGCAATATCCAACAAACAGAAAGCACGAGCATTCAACAAACAATTCACCAACATAATACAACACAAAACCAACAGAACATACAGACAACTACAACGCAAAATACGAAAACTCAACACCACGCCCATAACCATCACAGAACAACAAGTCAAACAAGCACTACAACGCTCCAAAAGCAACAACTCCACAGGCCCAGACAACATAAACATCAGACATCTGAAACACCTAGGCCCCAAAGCAATAACACTACTCACACACACTTACAACACATCACTCAACACCAACACCATCCCCGCAATATGGAAGACTGCAAAAATAATCCCAATACCAAAACCCAACAAAAACCACGCACTCGGCCCATCCTACAGACCAATAGCACTACTCAGCCCAATAGCCAAAACAATGGAAAAGGTAATACTACCCTTCATTACCAACAACACTCAACTACCCTCTCACCAACACGGCTTCCGAAAACAACACTCCACAACCACAGCACTACACCACATACACAACATCATAGCCACAGGTTTCAATCAACAAAAACCACCACAACGAACAGTTGCCATAGCCCTAGACATGTCCAAAGCCTTTGACACGGTAAACCTACACACACTCACAAACAAACTCAACAACACTAACACCCCAAACATCATCATCAAATACATCTTCAACTACATAAGGGGACGCAGACAATACACTCAATACCGGGGGGAAACATCAGAACACAGAAACACGAAAACGGGGGTACCACAGGGGGGAGTACTTTCACCAACACTATTCAACATATACATGGCAGACTTACCACAACCACCTCCAAATGTACACACAGTTACATATGCAGACGACATCACCATTCTATCCACACATGTCAAACCACAACAGGCACAACAACAAGTACAAAAATATCTCCACGACATATACAACTGGACAAAACAGAACCAACTCACACTCAACGCAGACAAAACCACCACCACTCTGTTCACACCGGATCCGGCAGAATACAGCAACAGGCTCACTTTACAAATAGATAACACCACCCTACCCACAGTCCGCGAACCCAAAATACTGGGATTAACATGGGACCCCAAACTCACCTTCTCAAAACACACACAACACACTCTAACCCGCGCCAAGCAATCAAACAAAATACTTAAAGCCTTAACAACCACTCACTGGGGAAAATCCAAAGAAACTATACTCACCACATACAAAGCAACCACACTCACACGCCTCGAATACGCAAACACTATATGGTCACCAACACTATCGGACACAAACAAGACAAAACTCCAGACCACACAGAACACAGCACTCAGAATAGCAACAGGATGCACACAAGACACAAACATACAACACTTGCATGAGGAAACAAAAACTCTCCCACTGAACACCCATCTAAAACTACACGCATCGCAAATCAGACAAAAAGCCCAACACCCAACCCACCCACTACACCCACTCACTCAACAACCACCACCACCCAGACAAAAGAAACAAACAATCTTCCACAACAACAACTACACACACAACAAAGACACAGCACCACAGGACACCAACAACGACACCATAAAACAGAACATGAAAGACATACACACCCACTTTGTACAAACACACTTGGACACCAGACAACACAACAAAGTAATACATGCACCAGCACCAGAAATAGACCCATCAGAGCAAGACCTACCACACAGAACCAGACAACTCCTAGCACAACTCCGAACCAACAAATCACCAGCCCTCCACTCCTACCTACACAACATTACACCGGACACACACCCAACACCACTCTGTGCGCTATGCGGCACGCAAGTGCACGACACACAACACCTGTTCACCTGCACAAACATACCCACCACACTGACTCCGGAGGACCTCTGGCGAAACCCAAGCGGAGTGGCGGCCCTGCTCGCCCGCTGGGCGGAGGAGGGGGGTCTGGGGATCCGGGAGACGGAGTGAGGGCCCGGTCCCCCAATGTCGGGGCACGGGTGGGGTCGACAACAACAACAACAACAACATAAAAAAAGACTTCCCCTTTAAATATTCCTGCTGCATAATATATCTCCTTTCCTTTCGTAAAGGATGGTCAGAACCTTTCCTAAGCATTATTAAAATTTAGACGATCTTTGCTCCAGGTGCTACCGGCTCATCTCACTCGGTTAGGATAGGAAAGGAAAGTTCCTATGCCAAAATGATAATCCAAAAAGGGCCCCTGTTGGTGGATAATCAGGCCATGGGAGGTGTGAGTAAATTGTGAGGGGGTGTTGGCTGGAGCTAGAAATAATTTTGGTGTCTTGTCCCTGCAGTAGGTTCATTAAAAGAGCAACCAGTGTTTTCACCACCATGGTCGGATCTTACTCTGGAGGGTAAGCCATACAGGCAGGTGGCTTGGACAAAATATTTCAACACTGTCAAAGCTGTGTTGCCTGTGCTCCAGTTGAAGGTACGTTATTAGCCTGGAATTCCCATCAATGCCGGCATGTGTCACAAACACCCACCTGTAAAACAAACATGAAAAGAATAATGATTAAATACAAGAAAACAATCAAGTTTCATATCTTGTTTGAAATATCATCTCGGTAGAGAAGGTATTGCTGTGCACTTAAGACTACATGGAGGCAATTTGGAGTTTGTGTAACTTGGATATACAAATGATAAAATTCAATTTAATCTGTGCTGTCCATACAATATGGCTTTCTAATGCTCCCACGAGTACAAATATAAGATGATCCCTTATTACCGAATGAGACGCATATGCCCATCTATGTGCCATAAACTATTGGGGAATGGCACATAGTATGTTCTTCTAGCCACAGTCTGGCTCCATCTCTGGGCTGCAGCAGCTGGCTCAATACGGTTGAGGATTTCTCGAACTCTTTTTCTTTGTACTACAATACCATCAGCACGCAGGTATGCCCTCATCATCTGCAACAGGTTCATAAAACAACACAATAAAGAAAGTACACTTTCACAATGAATATAATGATATATACATGAAGGGACAAGAGTATGTAGAGGAACACTTGCTTCCGAGCCTGATCTGGGAAATTGGCTGTGCAATCTTCTGACATGCTCTTCCAGGTCAACATCATGAATGGGAGTAAATCTATTTCTGGCTGAAATCTGAAAAAACTTCATTTTTTTTATGCAGGTATGAAGAGGAACAACACAACATCTCAGTGATGGCTCTCACTGTAAAGCCCTGAGTGGGGAGCAGTTCAATTTGATCACTTGTAATGTCAAGTGCTGGTCTTCCTCGTCTACCTAAAGTATGGAAATAAAAGGATTAAGGAATTCAAGCAAACGAATCACTACGTGTTTTTTATATACTGTATACAGTACAGGCATATAGACACAGATGTACATAAAAGTATATGCAGCTTCAAAACCACGAGCAGCTATTTTCTCTAACCATTTTACTCAAGAAAAAAATAATTCAAACTTATAATTGAATAACTAAAAGATCACTAGTTATTGCTTAAAAGTGTACAGCCATCGCGTTACTTAATAGTCTACTGATTTGCAGGAAAACCACTGGTATAAAACGACGTTTGACAGGGTGATAGAAGGTAAGTCACAGCAAGTCGTCAGTAAAACCCGTGTGTAGTTCGAATAAAAATACATACGAAAAACCAATGACAAAAAATGGTAGCCATTTTACCTGTGTGCAAACGATGTGCCACATGGGAACAAACACGTCCACCATTAGGAGTGGGTCCCGCAATGATGACAGATCGGAGATCTATTGGACTTTGAATCAAACTTTGAATAGTATCAGCGCTAAACTGGTCACTAACTCTTCTTAAATTAGCAATTGAAATGTTTATCGCGCGTGCTTCACTTTCACCGGCAGACCCTTGATGACAGGCACTCTCTATTGCCCTGCACCTTCGCCGAATACGTCTCAGGACACTGTCCGCCATTGTTGTTTTAAAAAACTAAGTGGGCACAGAATTTCCAAAATCATGAGCCCTGACTGGTGGGATGACACTATTTTGAAACGTACAGCCAATAGGATACCGTTACATGTTTTCGTAATCATCCTTATTTGCATTTAATGCAAGTACAGTGTAATGTCACTAGCACTACAAGTGGGCACATTTATGGCCTTACATGTTCACTAGTAAGCGTCAAAATCATCTTACCAGTGAACTAGTGGGCACATTTATGGCCTTAAATGTTCATTAGTAAGCGTCAAAATAATCTTATTAGTGAACTAGTGGGCGTTTTGCGGCTTACATGTTCACTAGTAAGCGTCAAAATGACCTTACTAGTGAATATTTAAATATTTTAACAATCAAATATTTTTCAACTGTGTTTTAGATATGAATTGTATGAAATAAATCAGTGAAGCCCCATTCAAATTCTACTCTATCTAATCTGCTCGATCACACTGCTGTCAACCTGCTGTACCTCCAAACTCCTTGGCTTACTCGCAGTTGGAGGGTTCCCCCCGAACGGGGGGACAAATCAAGGAACCAATCCCTGCACCCCGAACGGGGTGCCCTTACGGCCGTTTTTTTTTTTTTCGGCTAACCGCCCCCTGAACCTGGCAGGGTGGCGGGCGGACCTTTTGCTCCAGGCGGGGGACATAGAGACAAATCCGGGGCCCACACAGACACTCTCACGCACGCAACAAACACACACACAACAAACTACCTGGACATGCGACATTTGCACACAACAGATTACAAGAAGACAGACATCCTTCAGATGCAACCACCACACACCACACTGGGTACACAAACATTGCACAAACATAAACACTAGACAATACAACATAACATGGAAATGCAGACTACATCCCAAAACACCACCACGAACAACAACACCTCGTAGGACACCAACAGGCAGCAGAGCACAAACAGACCAAAACAACACACTCGCCTCACCAACACTACCCTCAAACGCAACACGGACAGACAACTCCAACAGAGATACAACAAACACAAGACCACCCCCCCAAACCTGGACCTGCAATAGCTGCAATAGAATCATCACACGCAGACAAACCTCACTCAGATGCAACTCAACACACCCACACTGGATACACAGACATTGCTCCGGCATCACCACCCGCCAATACACAAACATGTGGACATGCAGAACACACACGCAAACAACAAACACCCCAACACCACAACCCCCGAACAACCCACAAAGAACAACACCCACCAACAAAAACAACAAACACACACTGACCATACTACAAATAAACATCAACGGCATCCAAAACAAGAAAACAGAACTAGAAGAACTCGCCTCACAACAGCACGCAGACATCATCACCATACAAGAAACCAAACTAGAAAAACAACACAACACACCTCGTCTCACCAACTACACCAGCATTAGGAAAGACAGAGAACACAAGGGAGGAGGAGGACTGCTCACATACATTCACAAATCAGTCACATTCACTCCCATGAACATCCCCAACAACATTAACACCAACACTACAGAAATTCAAACCGTAAAGATTCGCATAACCAACCACAAAAGACTACACATATGCAACATGTATATACCCCCCAGAGATACCACCCGACCAGACCATGCCACAGAAGACACAGACATCACCAACACCTTCCAATACATAAACTCGCTGAACAACACCATTCTAACCGCAGACATCAACGCTCACTCAACACAATGGCACTCTCCCTACGACGACCACAGAGGCACCCTCATTGCAGACATACTACAGAACTCCCAACAAATCACTCTAAACGCAAACACACCTACCAGAAAACCTACAAACATCAACCAACAACCAACATCACCGGACATCACAACAGCCAGCAACAGCATCACAAACAGAACAACATGGACCACAATACACGCACTCAGTTCAGACCACCTTCCTATCAAAATCACACACAACACGCGTGCTCCTTTCCGCCTACAACAACACCTTCAAACTTACACAAATTACAGGAAAGCAGACTGGGAAGGATACACCTCTGAAATAGAATCAGCACTGGAGAACATAACCATACCTGACAACATCCACACAGCCAACACCATGCTCACAAACCTCATACTTACAGCAGACAAACACCACATACCCCACGGAAAAATAAAAAGCAAATCACTTCTCCTACCACAACACATCAGAACACTCATCAGCCAAAGAAACGACATCAGACAACAAAACCACCAAGACCCACGCATCACAGACCTAAACAAAGAAATAGACACACAAATCCAAAAACACAAACAAGAGCTATGGAAAGAACACTTAACGGATGCATGGAACCACAGACACAAACAACACATACTCTGGAACACAGTAACAAGACTATCAAACAAAGAACAAAAAGCACCAGAAAACACCACAATACAGTTCGGACAACACACGGCAATATCCAACAAACAGAAAGCACGAGCATTCAACAAACAATTCACCAACATAATACAACACAAAACCAACAGAACATACAGACAACTACAACGCAAAATACGAAAACTCAACACCACGCCCATAACCATCACAGAACAACAAGTCAAACAAGCACTACAACGCTCCAAAAGCAACAACTCCACAGGCCCAGACAACATAAACATCAGACATCTGAAACACCTAGGCCCCAAAGCAATAACACTACTCACACACACTTACAACACATCACTCAACACCAACACCATCCCCGCAATATGGAAGACTGCAAAAATAATCCCAATACCAAAACCCAACAAAAACCACGCACTCGGCCCATCCTACAGACCAATAGCACTACTCAGCCCAATAGCCAAAACAATGGAAAAGGTAATACTACCCTTCATTACCAACAACACTCAACTACCCTCTCACCAACACGGCTTCCGAAAACAACACTCCACAACCACAGCACTACACCACATACACAACATCATAGCCACAGGTTTCAATCAACAAAAACCACCACAACGAACAGTTGCCATAGCCCTAGACATGTCCAAAGCCTTTGACACGGTAAACCTACACACACTCACAAACAAACTCAACAACACTAACACCCCAAACATCATCATCAAATACATCTTCAACTACATAAGGGGACGCAGACAATACACTCAATACCGGGGGGAAACATCAGAACATAGAAACACGAAAACGGGGGTACCACAGGGGGGAGTACTTTCACCAACACTATTCAACATATACATGGCAGACTTACCACAACCACCTCCAAATGTACACACAGTTACATATGCAGACGACATCACCATTCTATCCACACATGTCAAACCACAACAGGCACAACAACAAGTACAAAAATATCTCCACGACATATACAACTGGACAAAACAGAACCAACTCACACTCAACGCAGACAAAACCACCACCACTCTGTTCACACCGGATCCGGCAGAATACAGCAACAGGCTCACTTTACAAATAGATAACACCACCCTACCCACAGTCCGCGAACCCAAAATACTGGGATTAACATGGGACCCCAAACTCACCTTCTCAAAACACACACAACACACTCTAACCCGCGCCAAGCAATCAAACAAAATACTTAAAGCCTTAACAACCACTCACTGGGGAAAATCCAAAGAAACTATACTCACCACATACAAAGCAACCACACTCACACGCCTCGAATACGCAAACACTATATGGTCACCAACACTATCGGACACAAACAAGACAAAACTCCAGACCACACAGAACACAGCACTCAGAATAGCAACAGGATGCACACAAGACACAAACATACAACACTTGCATGAGGAAACAAAAACTCTCCCACTGAACACCCATCTAAAACTACACGCATCGCAAATCAGACAAAAAGCCCAACACCCAACCCACCCACTACACCCACTCACTCAACAACCACCACCACCCAGACAAAAGAAACAAACAATCTTCCACAACAACAACTACACACACAACAAAGACACAGCACCACAGGACACCAACAACGACACCATAAAACAGAACATGAAAGACATACACACCCACTTTGTACAAACACACTTGGACACCAGACAACACAACAAAGTAATACATGCACCAGCACCAGAAATAGACCCATCAGAGCAAGACCTACCACACAGAACCAGACAACTCCTAGCACAACTCCGAACCAACAAATCACCAGCCCTCCACTCCTACCTACACAACATTACACCGGACACACACCCAACACCACTCTGTGCGCTATGTGGCACGCAAGTGCACGACACACAACACCTGTTCACCTGCACAAACATACCCACCACACTGACTCCGGAGGACCTCTGGCGAAACCCAAGCGGAGTGGCGGCCCTGCTCGCCCGCTGGGCGGAGGAGGGGGGTCTGGGGATCCGGGAGACGGAGTGAGGGCCCGGTCCCCCAATGTCGGGGCACGGGTGGGGTCGACAACAACAACAACAACATCAACCTGCTGTAAATAATGCCTCCATTCATGATTGTAGAAACCCCAGAACGGTAAACATGTGATTATTTTATTTTAAAATATAAGAAGCCTATGTTTTGCAATTGTGCTCATTTTCATTGTATTGCACGACAAATATAATAGATGAGCCGGTTTGGGGACATCATCAACCAAGCTGCTGCTCCAATTGCAATGCGATATATTGTCCTGCTCTCCTAAATTCGCATCTACACCACAAATTATAACATCCTAACTGATTTAGCAACAACTGAAAATTCACATCATTATTTAGGGAGTTGCATAACTGTTGCATTATATGGTGCCCTATTCATTTTATTTAGTATAGCATACATATATAAAAGTGGAAAGATACTGCAGAGCTGTGCCATTACTCTTTATCTCTGTGTACATAATAAATAAACATCACCTACAGATACATTGGTAAAAATTGCTTGATTCCTTCTGTATACTGTAGATATTACGCAAATGGCGGTAAATAATTGTGAAAGCTCAGAATCAGGTTTTAAAGGGTTAATTCTTTGCTGGGTGGAGCTCTTATCATGGAGCCAATAGGAGGTGTCCTCGGGTGGTGTCCGTCCCTCATTCAGCTCGGGTCCTCCACCAGAGGCCAGGAAGCCCGAGGGCCCCGCGCAGTACCCCCGCCGCTCCCAGCACCGCACACCTCCGGACCGAGATGTCCGACGCTGGTCCCGGGATCTGTCGCAACCACCCATCCAGTCCGGGGGTCACTGCCCCGAGCGCCCCGACCACCACAGGCACGACCGCCACCCCCACCCCCCAGGCCCTCCCCAGCCCCTCCCCGAGCCCCTGGTACCCCCCGAGCCCCCCATGCTCCCCCCTCCCGATGCCTCCACCACCTGGGACCGCCACATCCACCACAACGGCCCTCCTCCGCCCCCCATCCACGACCACGACATCTGGCTGGCTCGCCACCACCATCCCGCCAGTCTGGATCCGGAAGTCCCACAGGATCCCCGCTCCGCCACCCTCCACCACCCTCGGAGGTGCCCCCCACTCCGACCCCGGGGCCCCCAGTCCACACTCCGCACAGATGCCTCGGCAGACCACGCCAGCCACCTGGCCATGGCGCTCCACGCAGGCCCCCCCTGCCAGCATCCCACACCCCGCAGCCACGTGCCGGATCGTCCCAGGCGCCTCCCCGCACAACCCACACCCCGGGTCCTGTCCGGCGCGGCACATCCGGGCCTTGACGGCTCCGGCGCCCAAGGCCCGCTCCTGAGCAGCCAGGATGAGCGCCCCTGCGCTGTCCCCCAGGCCAGTCCCCTCCAGCCACCGATAGGACTTCTTGAGATCAGCCACCTCAGCCACGGTCCGGTGGCACATCCCGCGTAGGGGCCCGCCCCACCACGATGGTCCCCCCCCCAGCGCCCGTCCCTCCGCTCCCCACTTGGGGCAAAAAATGAGCACATAACACCATCCAGTGTGGGTCCTTGGGCAAGAGCCTTCACGCTAATGCGTACCTCATACAATGATGAGAGACAATAAAATGAATGACATGCCAGCTCAGACGTCGCCCGGCCAAACAAGGTCTGCGTCAGGTGCTGGGGAACCAGAGCACCTTGATGAAAAATGGAGCAGAGATGGGCAAGATGCAATAACATGGCTCTGTTGGAATGCTACTACTCAAGCAAGCCTAGTCAGAGAGGTTACATGGAGAGAATGTGGGCTAAATGGTTACTTCGAAACCCACAGTCACGGGTGGCCACGAAACAACTCGTAACTCAGTGTTCCAACATCCACAAACGGCAACTGCTGTCACAACTTGAGATTGATGAGGTACAACGCAGGTTCCATGGTGAGGGGCCCCAGGCTGCCAGATCAGAGGAGGAGTTCATACCAGAGTGAATGCAGATGATGAGATTGGGAGGCCAGCCCCAATGAATGAAATGCTGAGCGAGGCAGCAACTGACCTGAAAGCTAAGATCATGGCAAGAATGAAAGCTGGGAAACCTAGAATCCGATTACAACGGCTATGTGAAGTACCACCTGAAAGTCTCTTGGAAAGTGTGAATTCAGCACTGAGGGCGATCCTTACCGTAACGATCACGGAAATGAACTGATATACGCTTCAGCATCAGTGATCCTTGAGATGCTTGGCTATAAGAGCAACCATGGAAGCCATGAGATACATTACCGACCATGGAAAAGACGGTTGGAGGCTAAGATCAAGGCGGCTCGGAAAGATGTGAGTCAATTGACTGAGGTCCAGAGAGGTGTGATGAAAAGGCCGATCCTGAGAGGTACATCCAGATGACCATATATGAAGCACTCGAAACAAAGGCTCCAAGCCTTGTCCAGCCGCCTAAAGCGGTACACGAAAGAGAATGAGGCCAGACGAATAAACAGGCTGTTTGCAACACAACCTGCGAAAGTGTACGCTCAGTGGCAGGGTCCTAACAACAGAGCTGATCCACCAAGACTGGAAACTGAAAGGTACTGGAGAGGCAGATGGGAGAAGGAGGTTGCACATAACAGCAGTGCACAATGGCTGGTCACCCAAAGAGAGGAGCACAGACACCTCCCTGAACAGAACCCAATTACCATAACAGTGGCAGACATAAAGGAAATAGTCTCAAATATGAAGAACTGGACAGCACCAGGCCCGGACATGGTCCACACTTACTGGCTAAAGAGACTCACAGCACTCCATGAGCGCCCAGCAGCACAAATGAACCAGCTGCCTAGGGATGGGACTCACCCAGGATGGCTAACCGAAGGGCGAACGATCCTTATCATGAAAGATCCCTCAAAGGGTGCAGTCGCATCCAACTATCGGCCAATAACCTGTCCCTCCACAATTTTGGACGCTCATGTTGCGGCTAAGATAAGTGCACACATGGATCAATACATGAGCGAAGCACGGAAGGGCATTGGTAGAGATACCAGGGGAGCCAAACATCAGCTCCTGGTTGACAGAACAGTCGCACAAGACTGCAGGTCCCGATGTACCAACCTGTGCACAGCCTGGATTCATTAAAAGAAAGCCTATGACTCGATGCCACATACATGGATCACTGAATGCTTGGATGTGTATAAGGTGAACAGGACCCTAAGAGCCTTCGTTGCGAACTTGATGAGGATGTGGAAAACCACACTTGAAGCCAATGGCAAGCCACTTACCCAAGTGTCCATCAAATGTGGCATATACCAAGGTGATGCACTCTCCCCATTGCTGTTCTGCATAGGACTGAACTCCCTAAGCCAAGTAATCACCAAGACAGGCTATGGATACAGCCTCAGAAATGAAGCTACGATCAGTCACCTCCTCTACATGGATGACATAAAGCTGTATGCTAAGAGTGAAAGGGACATAGACTCCCTGATCCACACAACCAGGATCTACAGCAGCGACATCGGGATGTGATAGTCGGATGGTGACTAAGAGAGGAACGGTAGTCCGGACTGAAGGGGTCTCACTCCCCGAAGGAACAATAGCAGACATTGAGGACAGCTACAAGTACCTCGGTGTACCACAAGCCAATGGCAACCTTGAACTGGCAACAAGGAAAGCGGCTGGGGACTAGTGAGTGTGAGAGCCACTGTCCAGGATGAAACATCCAAGCTCCATGAATACATCAAGGAGAAGGCTCCAACGGATGACGTACTCGGAGAATGTCTCAGACAATGGGCAACAGAGGATGAGGCGCTGGAAGAGGGACCATCATCGGAGGACAAGCCCCTACACGGGATGTACCACCGGACCATAACTGAAGTGGCCGATCTCAAGAATTCCCATCAGTGGCTAGAGAGGGCTGGCCTGAAGGACAGTACAGAGGCACTCATCCTGGCTGCTCAGGAGCAGGCCCTGAGCACTAGAGCCATTGAGGCCTAGATATACCACACCAGACAAGACCCAAGGTGTAGGTTGTGCAAAGAGGCACCTGAGACGATCTAACACATAACTGCAGGGTGTAAGGTGCTGGCAGGGAAAGCCTATATGGAACGCCATAACCAGGTGGCTGGCATAGTCTACCGAAACATCTGTGCGGAGTACGGACTGGAAACCCCAAGGTCAAAATGGGAAACACCTCCGAAGGTGGTGGAGAATGACAGAGCGAAGATCCTATGGGACTTCCAGATCCAGACTGACAAGATGGTAATGGCGAACCAACCAGATATCCTGATGATAGATAAAGGGCAGAGGAAAGCCGTTGTAGTGGATGTAGCGGTCCCAAGTGCTGGAAACATCAGAAAGAAGGAACACGAGAAACTCGAGAAATCCCAAGGGCTCAGAGAGGAGCTGGAGAGAGCCTGGAAGGTAAAGGGGACAGTCGTGCCTGTGGTGGTCGGAGCACTCGGGGCAGTGACCCCCAAACTAGATGATGAGTGGTTGCAACAGATCCCGGGAACAACATCGGACATCTCAGTCCAGAAATGTGCAGTGCTGGGAACGGCAAGGATACTGCGCAGAACCCTCAAGCTTCCTGGCCTCTGGTAGAGGACCCCAGCTGAATGAGGGATGGACACCACCTGAGGGGTGAGACGAGGATTTTTTTTATAGATATACAGTAGATACTTTCAGACGCTTTGAAAGCTTTTGGGGTACATATTACTCTTGTTGTTACACAAAATTTTGTTTTACGATTATTTTAGGCGGTAACGTTATGGTGTAAATGTCAAATACGTGGTCAATTTATCAAGATGAAGCCTGCTTAAAAATTTGCTCCAACAATTTTGGAGATGTGTCTGACTTTGACAGCAATGGCGGCAGTTCAACGCTGACAGTCGCAGTCGGGTGCAGATTTATTTCGGCAGGACTTTCTAAAATCTGCCGTTTGCTCTGACAGTTCTCTGTCTGACAGTCACATTTTGTCTTATTACTCACAAGCTAATTGACATTTAAAAAAAGAGTTAATGTTTGGAACACGATTTTGCTTTTACTGTTTGCTCTTAGTTCGTTTGAAATATTCGCTTCCTGCATTACATGAAGTACATTTTTTAATATTCACAAGACTGTAACTGTGCATTATAAATAATGTCACATTTGCACTATGTTTTACTGGATCTACAACTAAACTAGGTCCTCGTTTCTGGGAGAGTCCACAGCACCTCCTGTATCACAACCATTCTGCCGGCACACCTTCAGCAGCACGATGTTTCTAACGGGAGCTGGAGGGTGATCAGCTTCATTGAAGAACAGGAGGAGGAGAGGCACAACGTTTGTCATTTGTGATATGTTTTTAGACTTTTCTCCTAACTAAAAAAACTATGTTTTGTTAATTTCTTGATATAGTTCTTGTATTTAAATATTTTAACAATCAAATATTTTTCAACTGTGTTTTAGATATGAATTGTATGAAATAAATCAGTGAAGCCCCATTCAAATTCTACTCTATCTAATCTGCTCGATCACACTGCTGTCAACCTGCTGTACCTCCAAACGCCTTGGCTTACTCGCAGTTGGAGGGTTCCCCCCGAACGGGGGGACAAATCAAGGAACCAATCCCTGCACCCCGAACGGGGTGCCCTTACGGCCGTTTTTTTTTTTTTCGGCTAACCGCCCCCTGAACCTGGCAGGGTGGCGGGCGGACCTTTTGCTCCAGGCGGGGGACATAGAGACAAATCCGGGGCCCACACAGACACTCTCACGCACGCAACAAACACACACACAACAAACTACCTGGACATGCGACATTTGCACACAACAGATTACAAGAAGACAGACATCCTTCAGATGCAACCACCACACACCACACTGGGTACACAAACATTGCACAAACATAAACACTAGACAATACAACATAACATGGAAATGCAGACTACATCCCAAAACACCACCACGAACAACAACACCTCGTAGGACACCAACAGGCAGCAGAGCACAAACAGACCAAAACAACACACTCGCCTCACCAACACTACCCTCAAAGGCAACACGGACAGACAACTCCAACAGAGATACAACAAACACAAGACCACCCCCCCAAACCTGGACCTGCAATAGCTGCAATAGAATCATCACACGCAGACAAACCTCACTCAGATGCAACTCAACACACCCACACTGGATACACAGACATTGCTCCGGCATCACCACCCGCCAATACACAAACACGTGGACATGCAGAACACACACGCAAACAACAAACACCCCAACACCACAACCCCCGAACAACCCACAAAGAACAACACCCACCAACAAAAACAACAAACACACACTGACCATACTACAAATAAACATCAACGGCATCCAAAACAAGAAAACAGAACTAGAAGAACTCGCCTCACAACAGCACGCAGACATCATCACCATACAAGAAACCAAACTAGAAAAACAACACAACACACCTCGTCTCACCAACTACACCAGCATTAGGAAAGACAGAGAACACAAGGGAGGAGGAGGACTGCTCACATACATTCACAAATCAGTCACATTCACTCCCATGAACATCCCCAACAACATTAACACCAACACTACAGAAATTCAAACCGTAAAGATTCACATAACCAACCACAAAAGACTACACATATGCAACATGTATATACCCCCCAGAGATACCACCCGACCAGACCACGCCACAGAAGACACAGACATCACCAACACCTTCCAATACATAAACTCGCTGAACAACACCATTCTAACCGCAGACATCAACGCTCACTCAACACAATGGCACTCTCCCTACGACGACCACAGAGGCACCCTCATTGCAGACATACTACAGAACTCCCAACAAATCACTCTAAACGCAAACACACCTACCAGAAAACCTACAAACATCAACCAACAACCAACATCACCGGACATCACAACAGCCAGCAACAGCATCACAAACAGAACAACATGGACCACAATACACGCACTCAGTTCAGACCACCTTCCTATCAAAATCACACACAACACGCGTGCTCCTTTCCGCCTACAACAACACCTTCAAACTTACACAAATTACAGGAAAGCAGACTGGGAAGGATACACCTCTGAAATAGAATCAGCACTGGAGAACTTAACCATACCTGACAACATCCACACAGCCAACACCATGCTCACAAACCTCATACTTACAGCAGACAAACACCACATACCCCACGGAAAAATAAAAAGCAAATCACTTCTCCTACCACAACACATCAGAACACTCATCAGCCAAAGAAACGACATCAGACAACAAAACCACCAAGACCCACGCATCACAGACCTAAACAAAGAAATAGACAAACAAATCCAAAAACACAAACAAGAGCTATGGAAAGAACACTTAACGGATGCATGGAACCACAGACACAAACAACACATACTCTGGAACACAGTAACAAGACTATCAAACAAAGAACAAAAAGCACCAGAAAACACCACAATACAGTTCGGACAACACACGGCAATATCCAACAAACAGAAAGCACGAGCATTCAACAAACAATTCACCAACATAATACAACACAAAACCAACAGAACATACAGACAACTACAACGCAAAATACGAAAACTCAACACCACGCCCATAACCATCACAGAACAACAAGTCAAACAAGCACTACAACGCTCCAAAAGCAACAACTCCACAGGCCCAGACAACATAAACATCAGACATCTGAAACACCTAGGCCCCAAAGCAATAACACTACTCACACACACTTACAACACATCACTCAACACCAACACCATCCCCGCAATATGGAAGACTGCAAAAATAATCCCAATACCAAAACCCAACAAAAACCACGCACTCGGCCCATCTTACAGACCAATAGCACTACTCAGCCCAATAGCCAAAACAATGGAAAAGGTAATACTACCCTTCATTACCAACAACACTCAACTACTCTCTCACCAACACGGCTTCCGAAAACAACACTCCACAACCACAGCACTACACCACATACACAACATCATAGCCACAGGTTTCAATCAACAAAAACCACCACAACGAACAGTTGCCATAGCCCTAGACATGTCCAAAGCCTTTGACACGGTAAACCTACACACACTCACAAACAAACTCAACAACACTAACACCCCAAACATCATCATCAAATACATGTTCAACTACATAAGGGGACGCAGACAATACACTCAATACCGGGGGGAAACATCAGAACATAGAAACACGAAAACGGGGGTACCACAGGGGGGAGTACTTTCACCAACACTATTCAACATATACATGGCAGACTTACCACAACCACCTCCAAATGTACACACAGTTACATATGCAGACGACATCACCATTCTATCCACACATGTCAAACCACAACAGGCACAACAACAAGTACAAAAATATCTCCACGACATATACAACTGGACAAAACAGAACCAACTCACACTCAACGCAGACAAAACCACCACCACTCTGTTCACACCGGATCCGGCAGATAACAGCAACAGGCTCACTTTACAAATAGATAACACCACCCTACCCACAGTCCGCGAACCCAAAATACTGGGATTAACATGGGACCCCAAACTCACCTTCTCAAAACACACACAACACACTCTAACCCGCGCCAAGCAATCAAACAAAATACTTAAAGCCTTAACAACCACTCACTGGGGAAAATCCAAAGAAACTATACTCACCACATACAAAGCAACCACACTCACACGCTCGATCAGTCACCTCCACACTGCAGTTCCAAAACAACAATGGCGGAGCCACCCGGGTTTGCAACAGAAAAAAAAACACAAGCAGCCAACACCTGCCCAAAAAGATGTTTGTGAGAAATACAAACAACAAAAAAGTCACCGATGCAAAAGCACGGAGACTATGTTTATATGCAGACGTACTATATGCTCATGTGTACATGACATTTTCAATGGTCAATTTCAACACCAGGTTGGTCATACTTTTTTTTTACCAAGAAAACACCTTTATTTCAGGCTTGTAACAGGACTGTACTGTGTTATGGCTGCTTCATCATCGCCGTCGCGAGTCGTTATGAGTACAAATATTTTTATTTGTTGATATTTCTATCTTAATATACTGTATGATACATTTTAACCGTGTTTGATCATTTAAAAAATGTGTTAAAACACCGTAAAAACTTTTTTTTTTTTAAACGTTCTGGAAATGATTTTATAACTTGCCTAAGGTGTGTAAATTGAAGGAAACAACTGTAACATTCCTTCATCTATTTTCTATATTGCTCATGAGAGTCACAGGTGACCCGGATCCTATCCCAGCTCAATCCCGATGATAGGCATGATAAACCCTGGACTGGTCACCTCTCTATTGCAGGGCACTTATCGACAAACATCAATTCACACCTAAGGATTTGTTCTTAGTTTTCAATTAACCCAAAAAGTGTGGTTTTGGAATGCAGGAGGAAGCCAGAGTACAGGCATAAAATCCCAACAAACATGGAGAGTGCATGCAAACTTCTGGAGGCCCAAGCTCGGATTCTAACAACCGGCCTCAGGACTGTTAAGTGACCACAGCATATTATATATAATTTTACTTTCACCTTAATGAGTAACTTTTTTATTCAGTTCACATACTGTAAATACTTTTTAAAAAATGTATAATTTTCAAAGGCATTAAAAAGTTACTCACGTTTTTTATTTTTTTTATTTTTAAGGTTACCTCTATCCGCTGTTGCAGCAAGATGTAATGGTTACTTTAGGCCAGTGGTCCTCAACTAGAAATGCTGTAGGTCCACTTTTGTTTTTTTTAATAAGACCAAGGTCCAATTCCATGCTCGGGAATCATGGGTAGCAGGGCTATATGCCCATTTAGTATGGTAAAGCCAAGCTTATACAAATCAACACTCCTCACAACCAATCAATAATGGGGTGCATGAAAATAACAATTATTCACTTTGCCAGTACACAGCAAATAATGAGAGGTATTGTGTTGAGGCACAGGAACTCTTATTTTGTTAAGTTGTGCCTGCTTAATAATACAAATAGCCCTTTTAGGGAAATAAGACATTTTTACTTTAACTTTGTTAAACAGTAGTTGTCTTTTTTCCCTTACTTTAACAAAAAACAAAGCACTAATTTTACCAAAATAATACTAAACATGAAAAAAAAATATCCTTTTCATGTGTACAATTCCCCTTTTCAAATCCCCTCTGAAATCACGTAAAAATATATCAGAAGAGGAGTTAAGAACCATTTTAAATACTGACACAAGGAGCACAGGACTGTGCAGTGCTGTTCTTCCACTATAAGTGAATGCAATGTCTGAGGCATGCAAATATTATTTGAGGACGCCATTGTGACGCTCATTTACCTTGCGGTGTCCTGCTGTTAAATAGCTGCAAAGGACCCCGGGAAGACAGTGGAAAAATCCTGCGCACTATGCGGGTGTTCGGCCGTCTCGTTTTTGCCCCCCGCGACTCTCGGGTTCGACGGCGGGTATCGTCCGAGCCGCACCCTTCGGGCCGCCACGAGGATTTTAGTGGAAAGTGAATGCAATGTCTGAGGCATGCAAATATTATTTGAGGACGCCATTGTGACGTTCATTTAGCTTGCGGTGTTATGCTGTTAAACAGCTGCAAAGAACCCCGGGTAGACGGGAGCAGAACTGCACACAATCGAAACCTCTCGCGATTCGTTTTGTCCAATTGTCTGTGAGCGGCTCTCCTGGGCTGAAGCTGTGAGCACACTGTGGCGTTGCGCATGCGTCTGTTTCCTGACACAATCCTCCATTTTGAATCGCCGTGTTAGCGTTAGCTTGTGGCGCAATGTAAACACCGACTAGTAAAAAGGAGGTGAACTCACGTGGCGAGTAGAATGGCGTGCAGTTTATTGGGAAAATAAACTGTCGCATGCGCGACGCCAGAACTGCACACAGCGTCAGCATATACGATACGCTGATTGGCTCATTTGAATTTAAGGTGTTCCCATACATAACCGTCAGCTGTCAGCACGCGTCTATCCCAATGCACACGCATTCAAAATGCCTCGGACGAGTAGTTTTAAGAGAGAGGGGGCGGCGGGCGGGCAAATTATTTTATTTTTCATTTCGGACGACAACACAAGGTGCGTACATTTCGAAACTCGCGCGCGGCTTTCGCGCACATGGCTAATTTGCATGCGCACTGGGGCGTTCCGAGCCCTCGTCTGACAGTGTGTTGCAAGATGGCGCGGTCGGAGCCGGCCAGCGGCGGCCGTCGACCCGCCGCGCGCGGCGACCCGAAGGGCGCGCCTCGGACGATACCCGCCGTCGAACCCGAGCGTCGCGTTATGTTACCTGCTGTAAAATCCTGCGCACTATGCGGATGTTCGGCCGTCTCGTTTTTGCCCCCCGCGACGCTCGGGTTCGACGGCGGGTATCGTCCGATGCGCGCCCTTCGCCGCTGACCGGTTCCGACCGCCGTCCGAGGCATTTTGAATGCGTGTGTATTGGGAGAGACGCGTGCTGACGGTTAAGTATGGGCACACCTTAAATTCAAATGAGCCAATCAGCGTATCGTATATGCTGACGCTTAGGTATGGGCACACCTTAAATTCAAATGGGCCAATCAGCGCATCGTATATGCTGACGCTAAGGTATGGCACACCTTAAATTCAAATGAGCCAATCAGCGCATCGTTATCGCCACATGCCCTCCTCAGACAGGGTCTCCGGTTAGTCAAACATTAAGATAAGATAAGATATCCTTTTTTCGTCCCACACTACGGAAATTTACAGCCTCCAGCAGCAAGAATGTATGTAGAAAGAAGAAAGAGAAAAAAAACAACAAACATCTTTCAATTAAATGCAATATGAACACAAAATGGATAAATCGCAGTACTATTTACAATTTTCCTTCACATCATTTAATTATTATTATGATTGTTATTTTTTATTCATCAGCCTGACAGCAGTCGGTAGGAACCAGCGTCGGTATCTCTCCTTCTTGCAGCGCGGGTGTAACAGTCTCTGGCTGATGGAGCTACCAAGTGCTGTCAGGGCGGGCTGGAGGGGGTGGGAGGGACTGGCCATCATAGCTTTTAGCTTAGTTAGCATCCTTCTGTTGCCCACCTCCTCCAGAGTGTCAAGGGAGCAACCCAGGACAGAACTGGCCTTCCTGACCAGTCGCTCCAGTCTCTTTCTGTCCCGGGCTGAGATGCTGCCTGACCAGCAGACAATGCCATAATGGATGGCCGAGGCCACCACCGAGTGGATAGAACATCTTAAGGAGTGACCCCTGAACCCCAAAAGACCTCAGTTTCCTGAGTAGGAAACTGTCCTTTCCTAATCAGGGTGTCCGTGTTTATACACACAAAGTCGCGCTGCTGCGGTCCTCTGCATTACATCTGTTAGTGAACGCAAAGAATACAACGGATAATAAACGCCATCAGGCGCCGACAGGTATGGCAGCCTCGGTCACACGCTCCCTAGTATTATCCCTGTTTTTGTCATTTTCGTTTATTTTTGCCGACCCTGAGCGGCTTACTTACACGAGGGAAAAGTTGCTGCGCATTGGGGAGGCTACGCTCGGCCTTTTTTCACCATCCCATCGATCCATCTTGCTAATCTACGATCTCTGCCAACTAAGATGGATGAACTTCTTCTCACAAAGGAAATTGGCTGTGCAATCTTCTGACATGCTCTTCCAGGTCAACATCATGAATGGGAGTAAATCTATTTCTGGCTGAAATCTGAAAAAAATTCATTTTTTTATGCAGGTATGAAGAGGAACAACACAACATCTCAGTGATGGCTCTCACTGTAAAGCCCTGAGTGGGGAGCAGTTCAATTTGATCACTTGTAATGTCAAGTGCTGGTCTTCCTCGTCTACCTAAAGTATGGAAATAAAAGGATTAAGGAATTCAAGCAAACGAATCACTACGTGTTTTTTTATATACTGTATACAGTACAGGCATATAGACACAGATGTACATAAAAGTATATGCAGCTTCAAAACCACGAGCAGCTATTTTCTCTAACCATTTTACTCAAGAAAAAAATAATTCAAACTTATAATTGAATAACTAAAAGATCACTAGTTATTGCTTAAAAGTGTACAGCCATCGCGTTACTTAATAGTCTACTGATTTGCAGGAAAACCACTGGTATAAAACGACGTTTGACAGGGTGATAGAAGGTAAGTCACAGCAAGTCGTCAGTAAAACCCGTGTGTAGTTCGAATAAAAATACATACGAAAAACCAATGACAAAAAATGGTAGCCATTTTACCTGTGTGCAAACGATGTGCCACATGGGAACAAACACGTCCACCATTAGGAGTGGGTCCCGCAATGATGACAGATCGGAGATCTATTGGACTTTGAATCAAACTTTGAATAGTATCAGCGCTAAACTGGTCACTAACTCTTCTTAAATTAGCAATTGAAATGTTTATCGCGCGTGCTTCACTTTCACCGGCAGACCCTTGATGACAGGCACTCTCTATTGCCCTGCACCTTCGCCGAATACGTCTCAGGACACTGTCCGCCATTGTTGCTTTAAAAAACTAAGTGGGCACAGAATTTCCAAAATCATGAGCCCTGACTGGTGGGATGACACTATTTTGAAACGTACAGCCAATAGGATACCGTTACATGTTTTCGTAATCATCCTTATTTGCATTTAATGCAAGTACAGTGTAATGTCACTAGCACTACAAGTGGGCACATTTATGGCCTTACATGTTCACTAGTAAGCGTCAAAATCATCTTACCAGTGAACTAGTGGGCACATTTATGGCCTTAAATGTTCAGTAGTAAGCGTCAAAATAATCTTATTAGTGAACTAGTGGGCGTTTTGCGGCTTACATGTTCACTAGTAAGCGTCAAAATGACCTTACTAGTGAACTAGTGAGCGTTTTGTGGCTTACATGTTCACTAGTAAGCGTCAAAATGACCTTACTAGTAAACTAGTGAGCGTTTTGTGGCTTACATGTTCACTAGTAAGCGTCAAAATGATCTTACTAGTGAACTATTGGGCGTTTTGTGGCTTACATGTTCACTAGTAAGCCTCAAAATGATCTTACTAGTGAACTAGTAGGCGATGTGTGGCTTACATGTCAACTAGTAAGCCTCAAAATGAACTTACTAGTGAACTAGTGGGCACATTTATGGCCTTACATGTTCACTAGTAAGCGTCAAAATGATCTTACTAGTGAACTAGTGGGCGTTTTGTGGCTTACATGTTCACTAGTAAGCGTCAAAATGACCTTACTAGTGAACTAGTGGGCGTTTTGTGGCTTACATGTTCACTAGTAAGCGTCAAAATGATCTTACTAGTGAACGAGTGAGCGTTTTGTGGCTGACATGTTCATAAATAAGTGTCAAAATGATCTTACTAGGGAACTAGTGGGCGTTTTGTGGCTTACATGTTCACTAGTAAGCGTCAAAATTACCTTACTAGTGAACCAGTGAGCATTTTGTGGCTTACATGTTCACTAGTAAGCGTCAAAATGACCTTACTAGTGAACTAGTGAGTGTTTTGTGGCTTACATGTTCACTAGTAAGCGTCAAAATGATCTTACTAGTGAACTAGTGGGCGTTCTGTGGCTTACATGTTCACTAGAAGCCTCAAAATTATCTTACTAGTGAACTAGCGGGCGTTTTGTGGCTTACATGTCAACTAGTAAGCCTCAAAATGATCTTACTAGTGAACTAGTGGGCACATTTATGGCCTTACATGTTCACTAGTAAGCGTCAAAATGACCTTACTAGTGAACTAGTGGGCAATATGGAATAAATACTCAAAGGGCTTGCCAGGCAAGCCCATTGAGTATTTAAAGGGTTCAAAGGGCTTGCCTGGCAAGCCCTTTGAGTATTTATTCATCCGTGATGGTATTGTAGACCAATGAGAGCACGTCCGACAGACACGTGGACTTCGGGCGGCCAATCATGATGCATTTCGAGCCAAGCCCCAACAAAAACGGAGGAGAAAACTTTCAGACGCTTTGAAAGCTTTTGGGGTACATATTACTCTTGTTGTTACACAAAATTTTGTTTTACGATTATTTTAGGCGGTAACGTTATGGTGTAAATGTCAAATACGTGGTCAATTTATCAAGATGAAGCCTGCTTAAAAATTTGCTCCAACAATTTTGGAGATGTGTCTGACTTTGACAGCAATGGCGGCAGTTCAACGCTGACAGTCGCAGTCGGGTGCAGATTTATTTCGGCAGGACTTTCTAAAATCTGCCGTTTGCTCTGACAGTTCTCTGTCTGACAGTCAAATTTTGTCTTATTACTCACAAGCTAATTGACATTTAAAAAAAGAGTTAATGTTTGGAACACGATTTTGCTCTTACTGTTTGCTGCCTTAGTTCGTTTGAAATATTCGCTTCCTGCATTACATGAAGTACATTTTTTAATATTCACAAGACTGTAACTGTGCATTATAAATAATGTCACATTTGCACTATGTTTTACTGGATCTACAACTAAACTAGGTCCTCGTTTCTGGGAGAGTCCACAGCACCTCCTGTATCACAACCATTCTGCCGGCACACCTTCAGCAGCACGATGTTTCTAACGGGAGCTGGAGGGTGATCAGCTTCATTGAAGAACAGGAGGAGGAGAGGCACAACGTTTGTCATTTGTGATATGTTTTTAGACTTTTCTCCTAACTAAAAAAACTATGTTTTGTTAATTTCTTGATATAGTTCTTGTATTTAAATATTTTAACAATCAAATATTTTTCAACTGTGTTTTAGATATGAATTGTATGAAATAAATCAGTGAAGCCCCATTCAAATTCTACTCTATCTAATCTGCTCGATCACACTGCTGTCAACCTGCTGTACCTCCAAACTCCTTGGCTTACTCGCAGTTGGAGGGTTCCCCCCGAACGGGGGGACAAATCAAGGAACCAATCCCTGCACCCCGAACGGGGTGCCCTTACGGCCGTTTTTTTTTTTTTCGGCTAACCGCCCCCTGAACCTGGCAGGGTGGCGGGCGGACCTTTTGCTCCAGGCGGGGGACATAGAGACAAATCCGGGGCCCACACAGACACTCTCACGCACGCAACAAACACACACACAACAAACTACCTGGACATGCGACATTTGCACACAACAGATTACAAGAAGACAGACATCCTTCAGATGCAACCACCACACACCACACTGGGTACACAAACATTGCACAAACATAAACACTAGACAATACAACATAACATGGAAATGCAGACTACATCCCAAAACACCACCACGAACAACAACACCTCGTAGGACACCAACAGGCAGCAGAGCACAAACAGACCAAAACAACACACTCGCCTCACCAACACTACCCTCAAACGCAACACGGACAGACAACTCCAACAGAGATACAACAAACACAAGACCACCCCCCCCCAAACCTGGACCTGCAATAGCTGCAATAGAATCATCACACGCAGACAAACCTCACTCAGATGCAACTCAACACACCCACACTGGATACACAGACATTGCTCCGGCATCACCACCCGCCAATACACAAACACGTGGACATGCAGAACACACACGCAAACAACAAACACCCCAACACCACAACCCCCGAACAACCCACAAAGAACAACACCCACCAACAAAAACAACAAACACACACTGACCATACTACAAATAAACATCAACGGCATCCAAAACAAGAAAACAGAACTAGAAGAACTCGCCTCACAACAGCACGCAGACATCATCACCATACAAGAAACCAAACTAGAAAAACAACACAACACACCTCGTCTCACCAACTACACCAGCATTAGGAAAGACAGAGAACACAAGGGAGGAGGTGGACTGCTCACATACATTCACAAATCAGTCACATTCACTCCCATGAACATCCCCAACAACATTAACACCAACACTACAGAAATTCAAACCGTAAAGATTCGCATAACCAACCACAAAAGACTACACATATGCAACATGTATATACCCCCCAGAGATACCACCCGACCAGACCACGCCACAGAAGACACAGACATCACCAACACCTTCCAATACATAAACTCGCTGAACAACACCATTCTAACCGCAGACATCAACGCTCACTCAACACAATGGCACTCTCCCTACGACGACCACAGAGGCACCCTCATTGCAGACATACTACAGAACTCCCAACAAATCACTCTAAACGCAAACACACCTACCAGAAAACCTACAAACATCAACCAACAACCAACATCACCGGACATCACAACAGCCAGAAACAGCATCACAAACAGAACAACATGGACCACAATACACGCACTCAGTTCAGACCACCTTCCTATCAAAATCACACACAACACGCGTGCTCCTTTCCGCCTACAACAACACCTTCAAACTTACACAAATTACAGGAAAGCAGACTGGGAAGGATACACCTCTGAAATAGAATCAGCACTGGAGAACATAACCATACCTGACAACATCCACACAGCCAACACCATGCTCACAAACCTCATACTTACAGCAGACAAACACCACATACCCCACGGAAAAATAAAAAGCAAATCACTTCTCCTACCACAACACATCAGAACACTCATCAGCCAAAGAAACGACATCAGACAACAAAACCACCAAGACCCACGCATCACAGACCTAAACAAAGAAATAGACACACAAATCCAAAAACACAAACAAGAGCTATGGAAAGAACACTTAACGGATGCATGGAACCACAGACACAAACAACACATACTCTGGAACACAGTAACAAGACTATCAAACAAAGAACAAAAAGCACCAGAAAACACCACAATACAGTTCGGACAACACACGGCAATATCCAACAAACAGAAAGCACGAGCATTCAACAAACAATTCACCAACATAATACAACACAAAACCAACAGAACATACAGACAACTACAACGCAAAATACGAAAACTCAACACCACGCCCATAACCATCACAGAACAACAAGTCAAACAAGCACTACAACGCTCCAAAAGCAACAACTCCACAGGCCCAGACAACATAAACATCAGACATCTGAAACACCTAGGCCCCAAAGCAATAACACTACTCACACACACTTACAACACATCACTCAACACCAACACCATCCCCGCAATATGGAAGACTGCAAAAATAATCCCAATACCAAAACCCAACAAAAACCACGCACTCGACCCATCTTACAGACCAATAGCACTACTCAGCCCAATAGCCAAAACAATGGAAAAGGTAATACTACCCTTCATTACCAACAACACTCAACTACCCTCTCACCAACACGGCTTCCGAAAACAACACTCCACAACCACAGCACTACACCACATACACAACATCATAGCCACAGGTTTCAATCAACAAAAACCACCACAACGAACAGTTGCCATAGCCCTAGACATGTCCAAAGCCTTTGACACGGTAAACCTACACACACTCACAAACAAACTCAACAACACTAACACCCCAAACATCATCATCAAATACATCTTCAACTACATAAGGGGACGCAGACAATACACTCAATACCGGGGGGAAACATCAGAACATAGAAACACGAAAACGGGGGTACCACAGGGGGGAGTACTTTCACCAACACTATTCAACATATACATGGCAGACTTACCATAACCACCTCCAAATGTACACACAGTTACATATGCAGACGACATCACCATTCTATCCACACATGTCAAACCACAACAGGCACAACAACAAGTACAAAAATATCTCCACGACATATACAACTGGACAAAACAGAACCAACTCACACTCAACGCAGACAAAACCACCACCACTCTGTTCACACCGGATCCGGCAGAATACAGCAACAGGCTCACTTTACAAATAGATAACACCACCCTACCCACAGTCCGCGAACCCAAAATACTGGGATTAACATGGGACCCCAAACTCACCTTCTCAAAACACACACAACACACTCTAACCCGCGCCAAGCAATCAAACAAAATACTTAAAGCCTTAACAACCACTCACTGGGGAAAATCCAAAGAAACTATACTCACCACATACAAAGCAACCACAGTCACACGCCTTGAATACGCAAACACTATATGGTCACCAACACTATCGGACACAAACAAGACAAAACTCCAGACCACACAGAACACAGCACTCAGAATAGCAACAGGATGCACACAAGACACAAACATACAACACTTGCATGAGGAAACAAAAATCTCCCACTGAACACCCATCTAAAACTACACGCATCGCAAATCAGACAAAAAGCCCAACACCCAACCCACCCACTACACCCACTCACTCAACAACCACCACCACCCAGACAAAAGAAACAAACAATCTTCCACAACAACAACTACACACACAACAAAGACACAGCACCACAGGACACCAACAACGACACCATAAAACAGAACATGAAAGACATACACACCCACTTTGTACAAACACACTTGGACACCAGACAACACAACAAAGTAATACATGCACCAGCACCAGAAATAGACCCATCAGAGCAAGACCTACCACACAGAACCAGACAACTCCTAGCACAACTCCGAACCAACAAATCACCAGCCCTCCACTCCTACCTACACAACATTACACCGGACACACACCCAACACCACTCTGTGCGCTATGCGGCACGCAAGTGCACGACACACAACACCTGTTCACCTGCACAAACATACCCACCACACTGACTCCGGAGGACCTCTGGCGAAACCCAAGCGGAGTGGCGGCCCTGCTCGCCCGCTGGGCGGAGGAGGGGGGTCTGGGGATCCGGGAGACGGAGTGAGGGCCCGGTCCCCCAATGTCGGGGCACGGGTGGGGTCGACAACAACAACAACAACAACATAAAAAAAGACTTCCCCTTTAAATATTCCTGCTGCATAATATATCTCCTTTCCTTTCGTAAAGGATGGTCAGAACCTTTCCTAAGCATTATTAAAATTTAGACGATCTTTGCTCCAGGTGCTACCGGCTCATCTCACTCGGTTAGGATAGGAAAGGAAAGTTCCTATGCCAAAATGATAATCCAAAAAGGGCCCCTGTTGGTGGATAATCAGGCCATGGGAGGTGTGAGTAAATTGTGAGGGGGTGTTGGCTGGAGCTAGAAATAATTTTGGTGTCTTGTCCCTGCAGTAGGTTCATTAAAAGAGCAACCAGTGTTTTCACCACCATGGTCGGATCTTACTCTGGAGGGTAACCCATACAGGCAGGTGGCTTGGACAAAATATTTCAACACTGTCAAAGCTGTGTTGCCTGTGCTCCAGTTGAAGGTACGTTATTAGCCTGGAATTCCCATCAATGCCGGCATGCGTCACAAACACCCACCTGTAAAACAAACATGAAAAGAATAATGATTAAATACAAGAAAACAATCAAGTTTCATATCTTGTTTGAAATATCATCTCGGTAGAGAAGGTATTGCTGTGCACTTAAGACTACATGGAGGCAATTTGGAGTTTGTGTAACTTGGATATACAAATGATAAAATTCAATTTAATCTGTGCTGTCCATACAATATGGCTTTCTAATGCTCCCACGAGTACAAATATAAGATGATCCCTTATTACCGAATGAGACGCATATGCCCATCTATGTGCCATAAACTATTGGGGAATGGCACATAGTATGTTCTTCTAGCCACAGTCTGGCTCCATCTCTGGGCTGCAGCAGCTGGCTCAATACGGTTGAGGATTTCTCGAACTCTTTTTCTTTGTACTACAATACCATCAGCACGCAGGTATGCCCTCATCATCTGCAACAGGTTCATAAAACAACACAATAAAGAAAGTACACTTTCACAATGAATATAATGATATATACATGAAGGGACAAGAGTATGTAGAGGAACACTTGCTTCCGAGCCTGATCTGGGAAATTGGCTGTGCAATCTTCTGACATGCTCTTCCAGGTCAACATCATGAATGGGAGTAAATCTATTTCTGGCTGAAATCTGAAAAAACTTCATTTTTTTTATGCAGGTATGAAGAGGAACAACACAACATCTCAGTGATGGCTCTCACTGTAAAGCCCTGAGTGGGGAGCAGTTCAATTTGATCACTTGTAATGTCAAGTGCTGGTCTTCCTCGTCTACCTAAAGTATGGAAATAAAAGGATTAAGGAATTCAAGCAAACGAATCACTACGTGTTTTTTATATACTGTATACAGTACAGGCATATAGACACAGATGTACATAAAAGTATATGCAGCTTCAAAACCACGAGCAGCTATTTTCTCTAACCATTTTACTCAAGAAAAAAATAATTCAAACTTATAATTGAATAACTAAAAGATCACTAGTTATTGCTTAAAAGTGTACAGCCATCGCGTTACTTAATAGTCTACTGATTTGCAGGAAAACCACTGGTATAAAACGACGTTTGACAGGGTGATAGAAGGTAAGTCACAGCAAGTCGTCAGTAAAACCCGTGTGTAGTTCGAATAAAAATACATACGAAAAACCAATGACAAAAAATGGTAGCCATTTTACCTGTGTGCAAACGATGTGCCACATGGGAACAAACACGTCCACCATTAGGAGTGGGTCCCGCAATGATGACAGATCGGAGATCTATTGGACTTTGAATCAAACTTTGAATAGTATCAGCGCTACACTGGTCACTAACTCTTCTTAAATTAGCAATTGAAATGTTTATCGCGCGTGCTTCACTTTCACCGGCAGACCCTTGATGACAGGCACTCTCTATTGCCCTGCACCTTCGCCGAATACGTCTCAGGACACTGTCCGCCATTGTTGTTTTAAAAAACTAAGTGGGAACACAGAATTTCCAAAATCATGAGCCCTGACTGGTGGGATGACACTATTTTGAAACGTACAGCCAATAGGATACCGTTACATGTTTTCGTAATCATCCTTATTTGCATTTAATGCAAGTACAGTGTAATGTCACTAGCACTACAAGTGGGCACATTTATGGCCTTACATGTTCACTAGTAAGCGTCAAAATCATCTTACCAGTGAACTAGTGGGCACATTTATGGCCTTAAATGTTCAGTAGTAAGCGTCAAAATAATCTTATTAGTGAACTAGTGGGCGTTTTGCGGCTTACATGTTCACTAGTAAGCGTCAAAATGACCTTACTAGTGAACTAGTGAGCGTTTTGTGGCTTACATGTTCACTAGTAAGCGTCAAAATGACCTTACTAGTAAACTAGTGAGCGTTTTGTGGCTTACATGTTCACTAGTAAGCGTCAAAATGATCTTACTAGTGAACTATTGGGCGTTTTGTGGCTTACATGTTCACTAGTAAGCCTCAAAATGATCTTACTAGTGAACTAGTAGGCGATGTGTGGCTTACATGTCAACTAGTAAGCCTCAAAATGAACTTACTAGTGAACTAGTGGGCACATTTATGGCCTTACATGTTCACTAGTAAGCGTCAAAATGATCTTACTAGTGAACTAGTGGGCGTTTTGTGGCTTACATGTTCACTAGTAAGCGTCAAAATGACCTTACTAGTGAAGTAGTGGGCGTTTTGTGGCTTACATGTTCACTAGTAAGCGTCAAAATGATCTTACTAGTGAACGAGTGAGCGTTTTGTGGCTGACATGTTCATAAATAAGCGTCAAAATGATCTTACTAGGGAACTAGTGGGCGTTTTGTGGCTTACATGTTCACTAGTAAGCGTCAAAATTACCTTACTAGTGAACCAGTGAGCGTTGTGTGGCTTACATGTTCACTAGTAAGCGTCAAAATGACCTTACTAGTGAACTAGTGGGCAATATGGAATAAATACTCAAAGGGCTTGCCAGGCAAGCCCATTGAGTATTTAAAGGGTTCAAAGGGCTTGCCTGGCAAGCCCTTTGAGTATTTATTCATCCGTGATGGTATTGTAGACCAATGAGAGCACGTCCGACAGACACGTGGACTTCGGGCGGCCAATCATGATGCATTTCGAGCCAAGCCCCAACAAAAACGGAGGAGAAAACTTTCAGACGCTTTGAAAGCTTTTGGGGTACATATTACTCTTGTTGTTACACAAAATTTTGTTTTACGATTATTTTAGGCGGTAACGTTATGGTGTAAATGTCAAATACGTGGTCAATTTATCAAGATGAAGCCTGCTTAAAAATTTGCTCCAACAATTTTGGAGATGTGTCTGACTTTGACAGCAATGGCGGCAGTTCAACGCTGACAGTCGCAGTCGGGTGCAGATTTATTTCGGCAGGACTTTCTAAAATCTGCCGTTTGCTCTGACAGTTCTCTGTCTGACAGTCAAATTTTGTCTTATTACTCACAAGCTAATTGACATTTAAAAAAAGAGTTAATGTTTGGAACACGATTTTGCTCTTACTGTTTGCTGCCTTAGTTCGTTTGAAATATTCGCTTCCTGCATTACATGAAGTACATTTTTTAATATTCACAAGACTGTAACTGTGCATTATAAATAATGTCACATTTGCACTATGTTTTACTGGATCTACAACTAAACTAGGTCCTCGTTTCTGGGAGAGTCCACAGCACCTCCTGTATCACAACCATTCTGCCGGCACACCTTCAGCAGCACGATGTTTCTAACGGGAGCTGGAGGGTGATCAGCTTCATTGAAGAACAGGAGGAGGAGAGGCACAACGTTTGTCATTTGTGATATGTTTTTAGACTTTTCTCCTAACTAAAAAAACTATGTTTTGTTAATTTCTTGATATAGTTCTTGTATTTAAATATTTTAACAATCAAATATTTTTCAACTGTGTTTTAGATATGAATTGTATGAAATAAATCAGTGAAGCCCCATTCAAATTCTACTCTATCTAATCTGCTCGATCACACTGCTGTCAACCTGCTGTACCTCCAAACTCCTTGGCTTACTCGCAGTTGGAGGGTTCCCCCCGAACGGGGGGACAAATCAAGGAACCAATCCCTGCACCCCGAACGGGGTGCCCTTACGGCCGTTTTTTTTTTTTTTCGGCTAACCGCCCCCTGAACCTGGCAGGGTGGCGGGCGGACCTTTTGCTCCAGGCGGGGGACATAGAGACAAATCCGGGGCCCACACAGACACTCTCACGCACGCAACAAACACACACACAACAAACTACCTGGACATGCGACATTTGCACACAACAGATTACAAGAAGACAGACATCCTTCAGATGCAACCACCACACACCACACTGGGTACACAAACATTGCACAAACATAAACACTAGACAATACAACATAACATGGAAATGCAGACTACATCCCAAAACACCACCACGAACAACAACACCTCGTAGGACACCAACAGGCAGCAGAGCACAAACAGACCAAAACAACACACTCGCCTCACCAACACTACCCTCAAACGCAACACGGACAGACAACTCCAACAGAGATAGAACAAACACAAGACCACCCCCCCCAAACCTGGACCTGCAATAGCTGCAATAGAATCATCACACGCAGACAAACCTCACTCAGATGCAACTCAACACACCCACACTGGATACACAGACATTGCTCCGGCATCACCACCCGCCAATACACAAACACGTGGACATGCAGAACACACACGCAAACAACAAACACCCCAACACCACAACCCCCGAACAACCCACAAAGAACAACACCCACCAACAAAAACAACAAACACACACTGACCATACTACAAATAAACATCAACGGCATCCAAAACAAGAAAACAGAACTAGAAGAACTCGCCTCACAACAGCACGCAGACATCATCACCATACAAGAAACCAAACTAGAAAAACAACACAACACACCTCGTCTCACCAACTACACCAGCATTAGGAAAGACAGAGAACACAAGGGAGGAGGAGGACTGCTCACATACATTCACAAATCAGTCACATTCACTCCCATGAACATCCCCAACAACATTAACACCAACACTACAGAAATTCAAACCGTAAAGATTCACATAACCAACCACAAAAGACTACACATATGCAACATGTATATACCCCCCAGAGATACCACCCGACCAGACCACGCCACAGAAGACACAGACATCACCAACACCTTCCAATACATAAACTCGCTGAACAACACCATTCTAACCGCAGACATCAACGCTCACTCAACACAATGGCACTCTCCCTACGACGACCACAGAGGCACCCTCATTGCAGACATACTACAGAACTCCCAACAAATCACTCTAAACGCAAACACACCTACCAGAAAACCTACAAACATCAACCAACAACCAACATCACCGGACATCACAACAGCCAGCAACAGCATCACAAACAGAACAACATGGACCACAATACACGCACTCAGTTCAGACCACCTTCCTATCAAAATCACACACAACACGCGTGCTCCTTTCCGCCTACAACAACACCTTCAAACTTACACAAATTACAGGAAAGCAGACTGGGAAGGATACACCTCTGAAATAGAATCAGCACTGGAGAACTTAACCATACCTGACAACATCCACACAGCCAACACCATGCTCACAAACCTCATACTTACAGCAGACAAACACCACATACCCCACGGAAAAATAAAAAGCAAATCACTTCTCCTACCACAACACATCAGAACACTCATCAGCCAAAGAAACGACATCAGACAACAAAACCACCAAGACCCACGCATCACAGACCTAAACAAAGAAATAGACACACAAATCCAAAAACACAAACAAGAGCTATGGAAAGAACACTTAACGGATGCATGGAACCACAGACACAAACAATACATACTCTGGAACACAGTAACAAGACTATCTAACAAAGAACAAAAAGCACCAGAAAACACCACAATACAGTTCGGACAACACACGGCAATATCCAACAAACAGAAAGCACGAGCATTCAACAAACAATTCACCAACATAATACAACACAAAACCAACAGAACATACAGACAACTACAACGCAAAATACGAAAACTCAACACCACGCCCATAACCATCACAGAACAACAAGTCAAACAAGCACTACAACGCTCCAAAAACAACAACTCCACAGGCCCAGACAACATAAACATCAGACATCTGAAACACCTAGGCCCCAAAGCAATAACACTACTCACACACACTTACAACACATCACTCAACACCAACACCATCCCCGCAATATGGAAGACTGCAAAAATAATCCCAATACCAAAACCCAACAAAAACCACGCACTTGGCCCATCTTACAGACCAATAGCACTACTCAGCCCAATAGCCAAAACAATGGAAAAGGTAATACTACCCTTCATTACCAACAACACTCAACTACCCTCTCACCAACACGGCTTCCGAAAACAACACTCCACAACCACAGCACTACACCACATACACAACATCATAGCCACAGGTTTCAATCAACAAAAACCACCACAACGAACAGTTGCCATAGCCCTAGACATGTCCAAAGCCTTTGACACGGTAAACCTACACACACTCACAAACAAACTCAACAACACTAACACCCCAAACATCATCATCAAATACATCTTCAACTACATAAGGGGACGCAGACAATACACTCAATACCGTGGGGAAACATCAGAACATAGAAACACGAAAACGGGGGTACCACAGGGGGGAGTACTTTCACCAACACTATTCAACATATACATGGCAGACTTACCACAACCACCTCCAAATGTACACACAGTTACATATGCAGACGACATCACCATTCTATCCACACATGTCAAACCACAACAGGCACAACAACAAGTACAAAAATATCTCCACGACATATACAACTGGACAAAACAGAACCAACTCACACTCAACGCAGACAAAACCACCACCACTCTGTTCACACCGGATCCGGCAGAATACAGCAACAGGCTCACTTTACAAATAGATAACACCACCCTACCCACAGTCCGCGAACCCAAAATACTGGGATTAACATGGGACCCCAAACTCACCTTCTCAAAACACACACAACACACTCTAACCCGCGCCAAGCAATCAAACAAAATACTTAAAGCCTTAACAACCACTCACTGGGGAAAATCCAAAGAAACTATACTCGCCACATACAAAGCAACCACACTCACACGCCTCGAATACGCAAACACTATATGGTCACCAACACTATCGGACACAAACAAGACAAAACTCCAGACCACACAGAACACAGCACTCAGAATAGCAACAGGATGCACACAAGACACAAACATACAACACTTGCATGAGGAAACAAAAACTCTCCCACTGAACACCCATCTAAAACTACACGCATCGCAAATCAGACAAAAAGCCCAACACCCAACCCACCCACTACACCCACTCACTCAACAACCACCACCACCCAGACAAAAGAAACAAACAATCTTCCACAACAACAACTACACACACAACAAAGACACAGCACCACAGGACACCATAAAACAGAACATGAAAGACATACACACCCACTTTGTACAAACACACTTGGACACCAGACAACACAACAAAGTAATACATGCACCAGCACCAGAAATAGACCCATCAGAGCAAGACCTACCACACAGAACCAGACAACTCCTAGCACAACTCCGAACCAACAAATCACCAGCCCTCCACTCCTACCTACACAACATTACACCGGACACACACCCAACACCACTCTGTGCGCTATGCGGCACGCAAGTGCACGACACACAACACCTGTTCACCTGCACAAACATACCCACCACACTGACTCCGGAGGACCTCTGGCGAAACCCAAGCGGAGTGGCGGCCCTGCTCGCCCGCTGGGCGGAGGAGGGGGGTCTGGGGATCCGGGAGACGGAGTGAGGGCCCGGTCCCCCAATGTCGGGGCACGGGTGGGGTCGACAACAACAACAACAACATCAACCTGCTGTAAATAATGCCTCCATTCATGATTGTAGAAACCCCAGAACGGTAAACATGTGATTATTTTATTTTAAAATATAAGAAGCCTATGTTTTGCAATTGTGCTCATTTTCATTGTATTGCACGACAAATATAATAGATGAGCCGGTTTGGGGACATCATCAACCAAGCTGCTGCTCCAATTGCAATGCGATATATTGTCCTGCTCTCCTAAATTCGCATCTACACCACAAATTATAACATCCTAACTGATTTAGCAACAACTGAAAATTCACATCATTATTTAGGGAGTTGCATAACTGTTGCATTATATGGTGCCCTATTCATTTTATTTAGTATAGCATACATATATAAAAGTGGAAAGATACTGCAGAGCTGTGCCATTACTCTTTATCTCTGTGTACATAATAAATAAACATCACCTACAGATACATTGGTAAAAATTGCTTGATTCCTTCTGTATACTGTAGATATTACGCAAATGGCGGTAAATAATTGTGAAAGCTCAGAATCAGGTTTTAAAGGGTTAATTCTTTGCTGGGTGGAGCTCTTATCATGGAGCCAATAGGAGGTGTCCTCGGGTGGTGTCCGTCCCTCATTCAGCTCGGGTCCTCCACCAGAGGCCAGGAAGCCCGAGGGCCCCGCGCAGTACCCCCGCCGCTCCCAGCACCGCACACCTCCGGACCGAGATGTCCGACGCTGGTCCCGGGATCTGTCGCAACCACCCATCCAGTCCGGGGGTCACTGCCCCGAGCGCCCCGACCACCACAGGCACGACCGCCACCCCCACCCCCAGGCCCTCCCCAGCCCCTCCCCGAGCCCCCCATGCTCCCCCCTCCCGATGCCTCCACCACCTGGGACCGCCACATCCACCACAACGGCCCTCCTCCGCCCCCCATCCACGACCACGACATCTGGCTGGCTCGCCACCACCATCCCGCCAGTCTGGATCCGGAAGTCCCACAGGATCCCCGCTCCGCCACCCTCCACCACCCTCGGAGGTGCCCCCCACTCCGACCCCGGGGCCCCCAGTCCACACTCCGCACAGATGCCTCGGCAGACCACGCCAGCCACCTGGCCATGGCGCTCCACGCAGGCCCCCCCTGCCAGCATCCCACACCCCGCAGCCACGTGCCGGATCGTCCCAGGCGCCTCCCCGCACAACCCACACCCCGGGTCCTGTCCGGCGCGGCACATCCGGGCCTCGACGGCTCCGGCGCCCAAGGCCCGCTCCTGAGCAGCCAGGATGAGCGCCCCTGCGCTGTCCCCCAGGCCAGTCCCCTCCAGCCACCGATAGGACTTCTTGAGATCAGCCACCTCAGCCACGGTCCGGTGGCACATCCCGCGTAGGGGCCCGCCCCACCACGATGGTCCCCCCCCCAGCGCCCGTCCCTCCGCTCCCCACTTGGGGCAAAAAATGAGCACATAACACCATCCAGTGTGGGTCCTTGGGCAAGAGCCTTCACGCTAATGCGTACCTCATACAATGATGAGAGACAATAAAATGAATGACATGCCAGCTCAGACGTCGCCCGGCCAAACAAGGTCTGCGTCAGGTGCTGGGGAACCAGAGCACCTTGATGAAAAATGGAGCAGAGATGGGCAAGATGCAATAACATGGCTCTGTTGGAATGCTACTACTCAAGCAAGCCTAGTCAGAGAGGTTACATGGAGAGAATGTGGGCTAAATGGTTACTTCGAAACCCACAGTCACGGGTGGCCACGAAACAACTCGTAACTCAGTGTTCCAACATCCACAAACGGCAACTGCTGTCACAACTTGAGATTGATGAGGTACAACGCAGGTTCCATGGTGAGGGGCCCCAGGCTGCCAGATCAGAGGAGGAGTTCATACCAGAGTGAATGCAGATGATGAGATTGGGAGGCCAGCCCCAATGAATGAAATGCTGAGCGAGGCAGCAACTGACCAGAAAGCTAAGATCATGGCAAGAATGAAAGCTGGGAAACCTAGAATCCGATTACAACGGCTATGTGAAGTACCACCTGAAAGTCTCTTGGAAAGTGTGAATTCAGCACTGAGGGCGATCCTTACCGTAACGATCACGGAAATTAACTGATATACGCTTCAGCATCAGTGATCCTTGAGATGCTTGGCTATAAGAGCAACCATGGAAGCCATGAGATACATTACCGACCATGGAAAAGACGGTTGGAGGCTAAGATCAAGGCGGCTCGGAAAGATGCGAGTCAATTGACTGAGGTCCAGAGAGGTGTGATGAAAAGGCCGATCCTGAGAGGTACATCCAGATGACCATATATGAAGCACTCGAAACAAAGGCTCCAAGCCTTGTCCAGCCGCCTAAAGCGGTACACGAAAGAGAATGAGGCCAGACGAATAAACAGGCTGTTTGCAACACAACCTGCGAAAGTGTACGCTCAGTGGCAGGGTCCTAACAACAGAGCTGATCCACCAAGACTGGAAACTGAAAGGTACTGGAGAGGCAGATGGGAGAAGGAGGTTGCACATAACAGCAGTGCACAATGGCTGGTCACCCAAAGAGAGGAGCACAGACACCTCCCTGAACAGAACCCAATTACCATAACAGTGGCAGACATAAAGGAAATAGTCTCAAATATGAAGAACTGGACAGCACCAGGCCCGGACATGGTCCACACTTACTGGCTAAAGAGACTCACAGCACTCCATGAGCGCCCAGCAGCACAAATGAACCAGCTGCCTCGGGATGCGACTCACCCAGGATGGCTAACCGAAGGGCGAACGATCCTTATCATGAAAGATCCCTCAAAGGGTGCAGTCGCATCCAACTATCGGCCAATAACCTGTCCCTCCACAATTTTGGAAGCTCATGTTGCGGCTAAGATAAGTGCACACATGGATCAATACATGAGCGAAGCACGGAAGGGCATTGGTAGAGATACCAGGGGAGCCAAACATCAGCTCCTGGTTGACAGAACAGTCGCACAAGACTGCAGGTCCCGATGTACCAACCTGTGCACAGCCTGGATTGATTAAAAGAAAGCCTATGACTCGATGCCACATACATGGATCACTGAATGCTTGGATGTGTATAAGGTGAACAGGACCCTAAGAGCCTTCGTTGCGAACTTGATGAGGATGTGGAAAACCACACTTGAAGCCAATGGCAAGCCACTTACCCAAGTGTCCATCAAATGTGGCATATACCAAGGTGATGCACTCTCCCCACTGCTGTCCTGCATAGGACTGAACCCCCTAAGCCAAGTAATCACCAAGACAGGCCATGGATACCGCCTCAGAAATGGAGCTACGATCAGTCACCTCCTCTACAAGGATGACATGTAGCTGTTTGCTAAGAGCGAAAGGGACATAGACTCCCTGATCCACACAATCAAGATCTACAGCAGCGACATCGGGATGTCATTCGTGCTGGAGAAATGTAGTCGGATGGTGACTAAGAGAGGAAGGGTAGTCCGCACTGAAGGGGTCTCACTCCCTGAAGGAACAATAGCAGACATTGAGGACAGCTACAAGTACCTCGGTATACCACAAGCCAATGGCAACCTCAAACTGGCAACAAGGAAAGCGGCTACGGCCAAATACCTCCAGCGAGTGAGGCAAGTCCTAAGAAGCCAGCTCAATGGCAAGAATAAGACCCGGCCGGGCAATAAACAGCTATGCCCTTTCCAGTGATCAGATACCCTGCAGGAAAAATAAGGTGGCCAAAGGAAGAGATTCAGACCACGGATGTTAAGACCCGAAAGCTCGTTACCATGCATGGAGGGTTCCATACCAAATCCAGCACCCTGAGACTGTACACAAGCCGAAAGGAAGGAGGCCGGGGACTAGTGAGTGTGAGAGCCACTGTCCAGGATGAAACATCCAAGCTCCACAAATACATCAAGGAGAAGGCACCAACGGATGATGTACTCAGAGAATGTCTCAGACAATGGGGAACAGAAGATGAGGTGCTGGAAGAGGGACCATCATGGGAGGACAAGCCCCTACACGGGATGTACCACCGGACAATAACTGCTGTGGCCAATCTCAAGAAGTCCGATCAGAGTTCTAGAGAGGGCTGGCCTGAAGGACAGCACAGAGGCACTCATCCTGGCTGCTCAGGAGCAGGCCCTGAGCACCAGAGCCATCGAGGCCTAGATATACCACACCAGCCAAGACCCAAGGTGTAGGTTGTGCAAAGAGGCACCTGAGACGATCTAACACATAACTGCAGGGTGTAAGGTGCTGGCAGGGAAAGCCTATATGGAACGCCATAACCAGGTGGCTGGCATAGTCTACCGAAACATCTGTGCGGAGTATGGACTGGACACCCCAAGGTCAAAATGGGAAACACCTCCGAAGGTGGTGGAGAATGACAGAGCGAAGATCCTATGGGACTTCCAGATCCAGACTGACAATATGGTAATGGCGAACCAACCAGATATCCTGATGATAGATAAAGGGCAGAGGAAAGCCGTTGTAGTGGATGTAGCGGTCCCAAGTGCTGGAAACATCAGAAAGAAGGAACACGAGAAACTCGAGAAATCCCAAGGGCTCAGAGAGGAGCTGGAGAGAGCCTGGAAGGTAAAGGTGACAGTCGTGCCTGTGGTGGTCGGAGCACTCGGGGCAGTGACCCCCAAACTAGATGATGAGTGGTTGCAACAGATCCCGGGAACAACATCGGACATCTCAGTCCAGAAATGTGCAGTGCTGGGAACAGCAAGGATACTGCGCAGAACCCTCAAGCTTCCTGGCCTCTGGTAGAGGACCCGAGCTGAATGAGGGACAGACACCACCCGAAGGTGGGTGAGACGAGGATTTATTTACTTATTTTTTGACTATATACAGTCCCTGATTGACTGTTGTATTCTTGAGATACAGCACAAACATTGCTGATTACTTCAGCGTTCATCCTTTCCCTATGGAATACAATGTTAACAGAGTGGTGGCTTGCTGACATGGTGATGCACTGCAGTTCCAAAACAACAATGGCGGAGCCACACGGGTTTGCAACAGAAAAAAAAACACAAGCAGCCAACACCTGACCAAAAAGATGTTTGTGAGAAATATAACAACAAAAAAGTCACCGATGCAAAAGCACAGAGACTATGTTTATATGCAGACGTACTATATGCTCATGCATACTTGACATTTTCAATGGTCAATTTCAACACCAGGTTGGTCATATTTTTTTTACAAAGAAAACACCTTTATTTCAGCCTTGTAACAGGACTGTACTGTGTTATGGCTGCTTCATCATCGCCGTCGTGAGTCGTTATGAGTACAAATATTTTTATTTGGTGACATTTCTCTCTTAATATACTGTATGATACATTTTAACTGTGTTTGATCATTTAAAAAATGTGTTAAAACACCTTTTTTTTTTTTACGTTCTGGAAATGATTTTATAACTTGCCTAAGGTGTGTAAATTGAAGGAAACAACTGTAACATTCGTTCATCTATTTTCTATACTGCTCATGAGAGTCACAGGTGACCTGGATCCTATCCCAGCTCAATCCCGATGATAGGCATGATAAACCCTGGTCGCCTCTCTATTGCAGGGCACTTATCGACAAACATCCATTCACACCTAAGGATTTGTTTAGTTTTCAATTAACCCAAAAAGTGTGGTTTTGGAATGCAGGAGGAAGCCAGAGTACTGGCATAAAATCCCAACAAACATGGAGAGTGCATGCAAACTTCTGGAGGCCCAAGCTCGGATTCTAACAACCGACCTCAGGACTGTTAAGTGACCACAACATATTATATATAATTTTACTTTGACCTTAATGAGTAACTTTTTTATTCAGTTCACATACTGTAAATACTTTTTAAAAAATGTATAATTTTCAAAGGCATTAAAAAGTTACTGAAGTTTTTTTTCTTTTTAAGGTAACCTCTATCCGCTGTTGCAGCATGATCTAATGGTTACTTTAGGCCAGTGGTCATCAACTAAAAATGCTGTAGGTCCACTTTTGTTTTTTTTAATAAGACCAAGGTCCGATTCCATGCACGGGAATCACGGGTAGCAGGGCTATATGCCCATTTAGTATGGTAAAGCCAAGCTTATACAAATCAACACTCCTCACAACAAATCAATAATGGGGTGCATGAAAATAACAATTATTCACTTTGCCAGTACACAGCAAATAATGAGAGGTATTGTGTTGAGGCACAGGAACTCTTTTATTTTGTTAAGTTGTGCCTGCTTAATAATACAAATAGCCCTTTCAGGGAAATAAGACATTTTTACTTTAACTTTGTTAAACAGTAGTTGTGTTTTTTCCCTTACTTTAACAAAAACAAAACACTAATTTTACCAAAATAAATACTAAACATGAAAACAAAAATATCATTTTCATGTGTACAATTCCTCTTTTCAAATCCCCTCTCCCCCTTAAAAATATATCAGAAGAGGTCGTGTTTTCCCGGTGCTTTGTGCTGTCATTTACCGTCCTCATAAATACAACAAAGACTTTTAAAGCAAATTTTCAACCTTTCTTGCGGAAATCAGGCTGAGATATGATCGTATCCTCTTAATGGGGGATTTTAATAATATAACATGTCCTCGGGGTATCGAGGAAACCACAGTCAGGTGGTAACAATTCAATCAAAGCGTTGTACTCACCAGTACCTGCCGAAGTCTCCGTAAGACACAGAAAATCCAAGTCATAGAAAGGAAATACTCCCTCGGAATATCGGTCTTGTTCGTCAGCGACCGGGCGTTTAACAACGCGATCCTTGTGGAAGTAGCAACGGGGGGATTGCCTCTGTCAATCGCCGAGGGGGAATTCCCTCAAAAGGTTTCGCTGGGTTGGGTACCCGGCGGCTGGGTGTTAGGTTCCGAGGTCGGCCGGGTCGCGATGGCACCGGCGGGGGAGCGGTCCCCGACGCCGGCCGCGGCCCGGCCTGGACTATGGGAGCGTAGGCAGGGCGAACGGCGACGCCGGCGGCCAGCCGAGGCTTTCCGCCGGCGGCCGCCGCCGCCCATCGAGGTCGGTCGCGCTCCGGGCGACGGGAGTGCCGGGGCGCGACGGGGTGCGCCGGCGCCGCCGCCGACGGCATCGCGGGGTCGGGCCGCGGGGGCCGGGGGGCGCTTCGGGGTCGGGGTGCGGGACGAGCAGGCGACCGGCCAACGACCGGCACCGTACCCACCGCACGCCCGTCCCCCTCACGCCGTCCCGGCCCCGCGCCTCTCCCCGCGGGCCGCCTTCGAACGTCGCCACCGCCGCCGCCGTCGCCTCCGCCGTCCCCCCCGCGCACTCGGCGCTTCCTGCTTTCGTGGTCCGGGGGCCGGGGCGCGCCGGGGTGCGCCGGCGCCGCCGCCGACGGCATCGCGGGGTCGGGCCGCCGGGGCCGGGTGGCGCTTCGCGGTCGGGGCGGGGGGGAGCAGGCTACCGGCCAACGACCGGCACCGTACCCCCCACACGCCCGTCCCCCTCACGCCATCCCGGCCCCGCGCCTCTCCCCGCGGGCCGCCTTCGAACGTCGCCGGCGCCGCCGCCGTCGCCTCCGCCGTCCCCCCTCGCATCCTGCTTTCGGGGTCCGGGGGCCGGGGCGCGCCGGGGTGCGAGAAAGGCGCGTTGGGAGAGCCAACGACCGTTAGCAAGCACGAGGCGACGGGGTCGAGGGCACACCACGCCGGAGCGATCGAAGTTTGTCTCAGATTCCGTTTTAGCTTCACAAGCTGACCACTGCGTTTGCTGCGGCGGCGGCGCTTCCGTGAAGGGAGCGAGCGAACGCGGAAGAGATCAACCGGCAGGTTAGCCACGAACGGAGGTAGCGTCTTTTCACCAGTCTTGCCAAAACGCGTGTGTATTGGGATAGACGCGTGCCGACGGTTATGTATGGGCACGCCTTAAATTCAAATGAGCCAATCAGCGTATCGTATATGCTGACGCTTAGGTATGGGCACACCGTAAATTCAAATGGGCCAATCAGCGCATAGTATATGCTGACGCTTAGGTATGGGCACCTAAAATTCAAATGAGCCAATCAGGGCATCGTAAATGCTAACGCATATGTGTGGGCATACCTTCATTTCAGAGGAGCCAATCAGCGCATCGTTATCGCCACATGCCCTCCTCAGACAGGGTCTCCAGTTAGTCAAACATTATACACACAAAGTCGCGCTGCTGCGGTCCTCTGCATTGCATTTGTTGGTGCACGCAAATACAACAGATAATTTTAACAAGCGATCGCGGTAATGCGCAGATTATAGTCCAAACATATAAAATGTATAACATAAAAATCACTTGATAATTTTTTATTTGATACAATTTGCCGTGGGTCTGGACAGAGAAGGCTCGGGCAGAGGAGGTCAGCGGTCCGGTCGTGGATTGCAGTCCGCCAGTTGAGGAAGACTGCTTTAGGCAAAACATGCAATACAGCAACTGGTTTGGCATGTGTTGGCATCACAGGGAAGACTCCATTAGTGAAATGGAGGAGCTATCTTGGTAATGGTTGGTATCCTAAGTCAAGCCATTTGACAGCCACTGTTGGATTCACCTGACGCTTTAAGAGGGGCGAAGCTGCCACTGACAGGCGACCGTTCGCGCGAGGTATAAAAAGCAGAGTCGCATTATGTTGCGTTAGTGAAAACACTCGCTTCTTCGTCGGCATGGCCCAATGATAAGCTACGCTTGTACTTTTATTTAACAGAAATCTAAAGTTAGCTTTAGATTGATCATGACCGGTTGCTTTGTTTGTCTGCTTTGCATTATGTCCGTTGTGCTTTGTTTGTAATCACAGTCATTACCGCTCGCAATCGGCAATGTAAACAGCGTGGGCTAAAGTGTTGTTAAAACAGTGGTGTCTTTATTTAACTCATTATGCATAGTTTTCATGTTTGTCCAGCCGTAATTTGATTTTGAACGAAGTACATTGCGTTGCAGCTGGGCTTAATCATGCTGGCGCTCCACTTCCGGTTTGGAGTGAATCACTAACACGCATTTCAATTGATACATTTATTAAAGACTCAAATGTTTAAACTCATTTCGATAATGTGTACACAATACCCTTGTATTTCAAACTACAGGGTCAGGCAAAATGATCTGACACATTTAAGTACACAAAGTAAAGAAATAAAAAAGTGTTTTTATTTTCAAAAAGTACATACAATGCCATTTTCATGTAATGCCATTTTGCTTTGTTTCTTAATGCCATTTCTCTCCCCCCCCCCCCCCATTTCTTTTTCATCTGCTGCCATGAATTGGACTGGTGAGCATCACACTTTCATTGTGGAAATGTTTATCAAAACAAACAAATATGTATGTAACTGCGACACAACGAGCGTTCCGTTTGCATTTCAATCTTGGTAGACATGATCCCGTACCAGCTTAAAACACGATTTTGTTCTGGGTTACCAACTTCAGAGCTACTGGATCTGCATTGAAACGAATATCAACCGGCTGACTTCGCAACGCCAGAACTCCACTTATTTTTTAAAACCTGATGAAACAGAATGGCATTATATCTACTTTTCAAAAATAAAAAAAAACGGTTTCTCTACTTAATTTGCCTTTTATTTAACCTACAAATGTGTCAGATCATTTTGCCTGACCCTGTACAACATGGGTGCCCATTACGTCGATCAGGATCGACCGGTAGATCGCAAACTGGTCCCAAGTTGATCGCGAGGGGTGTAGAGAAGGAAAAAAAACAAACGATAATTTGTGTGTCTTTGTGCATGTTAGTAATATATATTTTTGTGTTAATGTACACTGCACCCTAATCATCACATCAGACTCATTTTCATAAAATAAAATAAAGCAGGTAAATCTTTAACCGACGAAGTTGTTAGCGCTCAGGAGTCTGCAATTGCAGCTTATGATCCGAGCTGTTGTGCTATATCTTTTATCGTTATCATTATTCTCCACCAGAACTAAACATAATTTTTAAAACATAATGTAACAGAATGGCATTATATGCACTTTTCCAAAATAAAAACACTATTTTGTTTCTTTACTTTGTTTGCCTTTTATTTAACCTACAAATGTGTCAGATCATTTTGCCTGAGCCTGTACTTGTTTGATTTTGTACTTGATCAAAGTGCTCACTCACCGTGGACAGAACTCAACTCAACTGTATTTATACAGCACTTTAAAACAACCACCGCTGTATACAAGCACTGGACATGGAGCAAAAATAATCCATACAATAAATAAGACAGTAGAAAGCACAAAATCAATGAAACGAAAAAAAATCTCAAGTCCTAAACGTTGCTGAGTGAATAGCCAAAGAATGAAAATTCGTTTTAAGACGAGTTTGACAGATGGGCAGCAAGGGGCCTTGTCAAATGTACAGTGGAAGGTCATTCCAAAGACGGGGAGGGACCAGCGATATAAAGGCTCAATCCTCTCTTGGCCCCAGGTAACTTTGAATAGTGTCTCCTCTGCAGATGTGAGGCACCGGGCAGGTGAATAGAGGTGGAGGAGCTCAGAGAGGTAAGGTCGGGTGTGGCTATATTCAGATTTGAAAACAAATAATAGAATAGTAAAATGAACTCTAAAATGCATTGAGAGCCAGTGAAGGGATGCAAGATTAGGAGCGGTGTGCTCCCTTTTGAGTACCAGTCAAGAGGTGAACAGCAGCATTTTGGACCAACTGGAGATGCATAATGGAGGACTGGTTGATCGCAAAGTAACGTTCATCACAGTAATCCAGCCGAAATGTGAAGGCATGAATTACTGTTTCAAAGGGCTGTTGAAAAAGGAGAGGCTTTACTTTAGCCAGCTGCCTAAATTGAAAAAATGTTGGATTTAACAACAGCACCAATTTGCCGATCCACTTTGAAATCACTGTACAGTTTTGAGACTGTTGACTTTAGATAAGTAGTCAGGAGGCCCAAGTCAGCAAGAATGGTATGTAAGGGCCACTGGGACCAAACATCATCACGTCTCCTTGCTTTTCATTGAAATTGAAGAAATGCAACTCCATCCTCTAAACAGGATAAACGTGACGTCAGTGAGAAAGCATCTTTTTGGCTCAGCGGGAAATAGATCCTTAAGATGGAACCCAGAGGGAGCAGATTCAATCAGAGCAACTGAGGCGCCAGAATTGAACCTTGTGGAACACCACATTACAATGGGGCAGTTCGTGACTCCGAGCAACCAAGGCTAACGCAAAAAGTTGTGTCAGCTAAATAGGACATAAACCACTCAAATGACATGAAAACTAATGCCCACCTTGTGCTGCTAACGAGCAGATAGAATGATGTGACCCACCGTAAGTATAGAATCAATAGTTTTAAATAGTACACGTGGTTTGTGACGATAAGCCCAAATTAGGTTTTATAAATGTTTTCTTTTTGCCTCTTGAATGATGATCAGGTTGGTATTCCCGGCAGTCTTTCTGAAATATTGTTAAGTGGCCTGCAGCTTGTTCTTTTTCCAAATACTATGTCTTAGTTTAATCAAGTGACCAAAGTTTCTACTTGCCTGACTTTACGCCTGTACAGAACACTGGATTGTGACTTCTGTGTGTGTGTGTGCGTGTGGGGGCGCGCCCAGTGGATGACTGCAGGAAGGGGAGTGGTTCATGCTGAGATGCCCATGTCTGAGGAACCCTTGGTGGGTTTGCAGCTGTGGGTGAACCTGTCCAGGCAGAATAAGATGGTGCAACCAGCCTATCAGGAATTGCAGAGCTCAGATATCCCCAAAGAGACTCACGGTGGGTCACTGTGGCTGTAATATCGGAGAAGCCTTAGGAGCAAAGGTTTCTGCTTGTGTCTCTTCTATACAGTGTGTTCCATTGGTTTGCATATTGATTTATGCCGTATTGCAGTCCAAGGTCTACACAAGGACACCAACAATGTATTTGGATTTTGTGCTGAAGATTGGAGCCCAACATGTACAGCCAGTTCCATCAGGTAAATAATAGTCATAAGGTATATTGAATGTATGGAAGAGGTTTGGTTATTGAAATCGTTCTGCTGTGGTCCATAGAAAATAATTAAAAAAATTAATCGGATGACTGACTAAATAGCCGATTATGGCCCTTCAACCATTAACCAGAATAGTCGGCTAAATAGGGATGTTATTTTATGCATTGTGATTAAATATCTACCTTTTTTAAATGAACCGGCCTCTTAATTGGTCATCTATATTTTTCTCTGCTAAAAATCGTCCTCGGCCTCAAAATATCCAGATTGGTTGGGCCCTAGTTTCTACCAAATGGAGAAGTATTGGGCTTTAAAATATATAAAAAAAAGAATTTTGTAGGTCAGTTTTTCACATATTTGGCTATCAAATGAGTAATGTGTTAATATTTGTTATGTTTATTCTACACTTAGATGATCCATACATTATAAAGGGAACAACAGTATCTCTACTTTTGTTCGGCACATGCAAGCCGTACCACTTAAATAATTGTTTGAATTTTCATAGGATGGACTGCCTTCATTTACACTCTCTCAGGAACCATTCATGTTGGTGAGTCCTGGACTTTAAACAAGAACGACTCTTGTTTTATTTCTGTCATGTAACATTTTCTTCTTAACATGGAATCAAAATTAATAGTGCCCGGACAACCCCCTTTTAGGCTCACCTGCAATTATAGATCATCAAAAAATATTTTGGGAATGGTTTCACTGAAGATTGGGCGAGTACCGATACAGGTATTGTTTTTTTTGTTTGTCCATGGTGAGAGATGCCCTTGCAGGTGAGGGCATACTTATTGCTCCCCCGGCTCTGTTCCTTTACTTTCAAGTTTACCCCTGTGGACGAGATGATAGCCTCCTGCCTTCAGGTGGGGAGATGGGCTCCGAATGTTGTTTGTGCCTATGCACCTAACAGCAGTTCAGAGTACCGAACCTTCTTGGAGTCATGGAAGCGGTTGGTGGAGAGCACCCACTCTGGGGACTCCCTTGTTTTTTTGGGGGACTTCAATGCTCAATGGGCAGCGACGATGAGACCTGGAATGGCATGTTTGGGACATGTCTGAGGTGCACTCTCCTATTTCTGTGGTTGTGGTCACCGAGGTGGTTAAAAAGCTCCTCAGTGGCAAAACTCCAAATGTGGATGAGATCTGTCCAGCGTTCCTAAAAGCTCTGTATGTTGTGGGGCTGTCCTTGTTAATATGCCTTTGCAGCATCTCATAGACATTGGGGACAATGCCTCTGGAATAGTAGCACGGGGGCTTGGTTCCTCTTTGTTAGAAGGGGGACCAGAGGGTGTAGTCCAAATACACGGCGCTCACAATCTTACCCTCCCTGGTAAAGTCTATTCAGCGGTGTTGGAAAAGAGGGTACCGTGAGAAGTTGAATATTGGATTTAGGAGGAGCATGTGGTTTTTGTTATGGCCGTGAAGTCGAGGACCAGCTCTTCGCCCTCGGCAGGTGCTCTATGGACTTGGAGAAGAAGTTCGACCATATACCCCAGAGGATCTTGAGGGGGGGTGATCTAGAATGCCCCAGTATGGGCTGCTCGATCCATGTACATATGGTGTCAGAGTTTGGTCTGCGTTGACGGAGGTAAGTCGGATTAGTTTCCAGTAAAAGGTGGACTCCGACAATGCTGCCCTTTGTCAGCAATTGTGTTCATAAACTTGACAGGATTTCTAGGTGCAGTCAAGATGTTTAGGGGGTCCGGTTTGTTGACCACAAGTATTACATTTCTGCTTTTTGCAAATCATTTGGTGCTGTTGGTGTGGAGTGTAAAGTGATTGGAATAAGAATCAGCACCTCCAAATCGAAGGCCATGGTCTTCAGCCGGAAAAGGATGCAGTGCCCTCTCAGGGTCAGGGATGTGAGATCCTAGGCCAAATGGAGGATTTGGGGTCTGGTTCACAAGTGAAAATTGAATGGAGATCAACAGGTGCATCGATGCAGTGTCAACAGTGATGCGATTTAGTGTAGCGTCAGCAATGACGTGGACTATGTATCAGTGTGTCGTGACGAAGAAGGAGCTTTGCCGAAAGACAAAGCTCTTGATGTTCAGGTCATTCTAAGTTCCTACTCTCACTCATGGTGAATGAAAGAACAAGATCTTGGATACAAGCTGACCGAAATTACTTTCCACGACAGGGTCTCCGTGCTCTCCTTTAGAGATGGTGTGAGACGCTCGGTTATCCGGGAGGGACTCGGGGTCGACCTGCTACTACTCCGTACTGAGAGGAGCCAAATGAAGTTGCTTGGGCACTTTGTTGTTGTTCCTCTTGTACGCCTCCATGGTGAGGTGTCTTACTGGGAGGACTGCGAGGACCAGGATGACTCGGTACACGCTGGAGAGACTGACTTAGGAATGCCTTAGGGATTCCCCAGCCAGAGCAGGATGGAGTCGCAAGAGAAAGGGTGTTGGATTTATTATTTTCTAGTAATCATACATTCACGTATTATTTGATTGATTCTCGTGTCGTCATTTTATGCTCGCAATGAAGAATGCTTCCGCCTGTCAGTATAGTTTGATTTTGCTTGCAAAGAAGAACGCTTATGCTCCCAATCATTAGTTTGCTTTGCCTGCAATGAAGAACGCTTATGCTTTCAATAAAGATTTATCCTTTATTATTTACTCACATCTATAATCATTATATGCTCTTCATTATGTGCTCACTTTTGCTTGCTGTACTGTGTGAGGAGTTAGGGTCGCAACCACTTTTCCGAGGACGTGGCTGGGAAGAGATAACTGTTAAGACTAAACAGCGAGCAAGGCTGAACCGTGAATGGAGCCATCAACACCAGCTGCAACGGGATGTTTATGTCTATTTGCACACATGTACGTAACTTGCACTCACATACACACACATAGTCAAACAAGTTCAGAGTGTGTTCAACAGCCCCCACCCTTTAGGTTGGACACACCTATGTAGTAGCTTTTCCCAATAAATGAGGGGGTGAAGGGGGAGATCGTTAGGGTTCCGTGTGGAGAACTGAAACCGAACGCTCTCCTCGTTCCCTCCTGGTACCAGAATCGAGTCTCCTGTCTCCTCCTTTTGGTTATTCTTGAGTGTCAATTTGGACTAACCTGACAAAGGGAAAACTGCTAAATCTTCTGACCCCATGACCCCACCTCAGATGAGCAGAAGAAAATAGATTAATGGGTGGACAGCAAAATACTACAGGGCTTTGCAAATTAAGCTCCTTAACCGACTTCAATATAATTCCTTGATACCCGCAAAAGAGTGATTTCACAGATATTGTATGCATGTTCCTAGGGGTTCACTGTATAACTTCAGATGTCATAGCTACCTTTTAAAGATTCTACCTTTCATGTGAGTTGTCCTGTTTGCGCTTGATCTGGTTTTGTGTGAGAGACAAAACACTTTTACACAAAAGCTGCTATTTCCAGTGAGACATCTATTCCTCCCTCCAAAAATGTCATGTTTTATTAGTGACAAGCAAGCCTTTCTTAGATTGGGCAAAATTGCTCTCAGATGTGTTTATGAACCCAAAACAATAGGCATTTGACTTTAATCGCATTAAGATAAGATAAGATAAGATATCCTTTATTTGTCCCACAATGGGGAAATTTACAGCCTCCAGCAGCAAGAATGTATGTAGAAAGAAGAAGAGGAAAAAAACAACAACAACAAACATCTTTCAATTAAATAAATAAATAAATTCAATTAAATATGAACACAAATGGATAAATCGCAGTACTATTTACAATTTACCTTCACATCATTTAATTATTATTATTATTATGATTGTTATTTTTTATTCATCAGCCTGACAGCAGTCGGTAGGAACGAGCGTCGGTATCTCTCCTTCTTGCAGCGTGGGTGTAACAGTCTCTGGCTGAAGGAGCTACCAAGTGCTGTCAGGGCGGGCTGGAGGGGGTGGGAGGGACTGGCCATCATAGCTTTTAGCTTAGTTAGCATCCGTCTGTTGCCCACCTCCTCCAGAGTGTCAAGGGAGCAACCCAGGACAGAACTGGCCTTCCTGACCAGTCGCTCCAGTCTCTTTCTGTCCCGGGCCGAGATGCTGCCTGACCAGGAAACAATGCCATAATAGAGGGCCAAGGCCACCACCGAGTTATAGAACGTCTTAAGGAGTGACCCCTGAACCCCAAAAGACCTCAGTTTCCTGAGTAGGAAGAGTCGGCTCTGTCCTTTCCTAATCAGGGTGTCCGTGTTTGTGGACCAGTCCAGTTTGTCGTTGAGAAGAACACCAAGGTACTTGTAGGAGGTCACCCTCTCTATGTCCATACCCTGGATGTTCATCGGTGCTGGTGAGGACTTTTTCCTGCAGAAATCCACAACCAACTCCTTAGTTTTCCTCGGGTTGATCTGGAGGAGATTCTGCTGGCACCAGTCCACAAAGTCCTTTGTCAGTCCCCTGTACTCACGATCATCCCCTTCTGTAATGAGGCCAACAATCGCAGAGTCATCGGAGAACTTCTGAAGGTGGCAGTTTGGAGTGTCATGTCTGAAGTCCGAGGTGTAGAGGATGAACAGGAATGGAGCCAGAACAGTCCCCTGCGGCGCTCCAGTGCTGCAGAGAAGCTGGTCCGACTCACAGCTCGACAATCTCACGTACTGCGGCCGATTTGTGAGGTAATCTACGATCCATGCTGTGAGATGGTGGTCCACTCCGGCGTTCTGTAGTTTGCCTCCCAGCAAATTGGGCTGGATGGTGTTGAAGGCACTGGAGAAATCAAAGAACATGATTCTCACAGTGCTCCCAGCCTTCTCCAAGTGTGACAGCACTGAGTGGAGGAGGTAGATAATGGCGTCTTCCACGCCGATGCCAGGTTGATAGGCAAACTGCAGCGGGTCCAGTGACGGGCTCACCAGCGGTCGAAGGTGGGCGAGGATGAGTCTCTCCAGCGTCTTCATCAGGTGAGACGTCAGCGCCACCGGTATTAGCGTCCAACACCACATGTTCACGGGCACAATAACAATGAGTCAAATACTTGTCACTTGGATCATTTTTGGGGATCAATTTAATGAGACTGAGATGTTCCAGTTGAACATTGTTCTCTTGAAGGCCCTGATGACGAGCAGCAGAAGGTGGAGCCCCGTCACACGGTGGTTTTTGGAGATGGGGACAGTGTTCGATTTGAAAACAAGGTAAGAGATACTTTATATCACAGGTGTCGAACTCAAAGCCCAGGGGCCATATCTGCCCCGCCACCTCATTTTATGTGGCCCGCAAAAGCAGATCAAACATGTGAACTTCCATGATCCTTTCTAAAATGTCTACCAAAATTCTCATAATTTAAAATATCATATGTAATAAATAAGAGATATATTCTAAGCATTTTCTTGTTGCCAAATCCCTCATGATAGTAACTTAAACAATAGTTCAATCAGCAGCTATTCTTGACTTCTTTATATGGATTCAGTCAGAACGGCCCTCCAAGTGAAAGGCTAACTAAAATGTGGCCCGCGCCAAAAATGATTTTGACACCCCTGCTCTATATACTCTCTGTGTCATTCTACTTCAGTCCACTTCTTTTATTTTCTCTTCAGGGTTCCAACATTTGCCATTTTGTCCTGATAGCTGGAGAACCCATCAATGAGCCTGTGGTGAAGCACGGTACGTATGTTCATTTGTTTGTCGACAACATTCCGATGTGTGTATACTAAATGGAACAAATGGCTTCATGTGTTTGCTCTTCAGGTCCATTTGTAATGAACACGCAGGAAGAGATCAACCAGGCTATCAGTGATTATAGAAATGGTCAAAATGGCTTTGAGCGAGCCTTAAACTGGCGATCTCAGATCCGAGATTCTCTTTAACCATTATGTTGTACAAAATATATTGTTTGTTGCTTGCATCTATTTTTGAAATCTTCTTTTGGTCATAAAGTACATTTACATTTTAAATTCCATTTTATTAGAGCAACAACACTAGCACAGTAGTTTTTCAACCTTTCTATGCCGTGTGCTGTCTGAAAATAATATTCTCGCTCTCGAAGTGCTACCACAATTACCAACATCAAGTGTTCCAAAAAAATGTTTTATTTCTAAAAGGTTTATTTAATATTGCTGCAAGCTATTTTAATGTCATGTATATTTTGAACATTAACTCTACACTTAAGAAAATGCCAACAAAACAAAATTACTTATAAATAATGATTCATTTAAAATGCTTAGCGCGTAAAAGGTGAATTAAAAACTGCACCTAAACAAACAGTCCTAAAAGATTACAAGTAAATATATTGTCCTAACAAGTCAAATACAACTGAACTGTCCATAACAAATATATTGAATATTCAACATAAATAAAGGTTTGTCCATTTAAATCAGTTACCAGTATTCTTTTGCAATTACCCTGAAGGACGGTGCATCCAACATTGTCTTGAACATTTTTTATGTGTTAAAATATAATAATATAGAACTAAAAGAAATTATCATTTTACTAAATGTGTCATTTCTCAACAGCATTATGTTTAATTAATTCTTTATTCTGTCTTGTATTAGTCCTCACTTGATTTTGGGGTTGGGGGGGGGGGCAGGGGTTTACTTATTAATAATATTAAAGTTGTATTGAATTCAGGACACTTACAACTGATAATTTGATGACTCTTACTGTGTGTTGTCCTTTATATCGGAAATTGTTCAACTCTTCTGCTGGATCTCATTAGATTCTACAAGCCCAAGTCAATCAATACCACTGAGGTTTGCGAGTGATTGCGAAGGTAACAAATGTTTTCATCAGAGTTAATTCAAGGTCGCAAATGTTTGCAATGACGTTCTAATAATATGCAAAACGAATTTTGAACATGTTAAACAATTATTGGTGACAAGAAAAACGTTTTTCTTTTTTTTAATGTCTTTGCAAAAGTCGGCGACATTGAACGAATCCCGACAAAAAAAAATTGCTACCTTTGCAAACACTCAAACCTTCGTTGCTTGATGGGATTCGGGCTTCAATGAAATATCTTCCTTCATGGTGATTTCCTCCAAGTAAGGAGGGGTATCATCTGTGGGACCCTTTCATGTCTGGATCACATTTAAAACACATGTTTGTGTGTGTGCAGAAGAAATTCACGATGAGGGGATTTAACAGCACTGAAAGGGTTGAGAGCTCAAAGCCAATAAGACAAAAAGCATTTTGTGGATTACGAGGTACAGTAGGTGTAAGGCAGCCAACGACTAACTTAGATTCATAACCAAAGAGAAAGGGAACAGACTGAAATGCTCTCCGAGCTTTTTGCTGGTTCCATTTGGACAAAGGAGAAGGTGGGTGATAAGAAGCCTTCAAGGGACTCAGAATTTTATGAGGTCCTTTTCAGCTTCCAGCTCATTGCCTACTTACTCAAGTGAACACCGCATCAAAGCTGCACAAATAAGACGTTCGAGTTGTAAAGCCCCTCCATTTGGCTGGCGGGTGTCTGGGGGCTGCTTTTGTGACAGGTTACGTCTGGCTCACGCAGACACAGACACGCCCACAGAGCAGGGTTGAGAATTTATGCAGCACATACACGGAAGAGATCAGCTGGTCTGGCACTCAGAGACGTAGCCAGCTGTGAAAAGGAAGACAAGTTCATAGCGAGTGCTTCTCAGAGGCCAGAGCGGAGGATCCGGGGGATGCTGGTGAAGATGAAGCGGACTCTTTATCGAACCTCCTGCTTGGTGACACTGCTGGTGGAGCTCAGCTGGATCAATGGGGGCCTCGGCCTGCAAAGACAGGTTGGAAGTAGGGTGAGTGGCGCATGGAGCTTTTGGTCTTTATACACAAAAGTCACAAGAGCTTGGAGTGCGGTTGGAGTGCGTTGGGTGAATGGATGATGGATGGATAGATGCGGTCCTCAGGTGGGCGCATGTTAACCTGCAAAGCATACTTCACTGTAACCAGAAGTGGCACTCTCACTCTGTACTTAAATAGAAGTCTTACGTTAAAAATAAAAAAACACCATTCACGGTCACCAATGATAAAAGAACCTCAGTAAAAAGCAGTCACACACCGACCACGTACCGATGGCACCTAAGTGGGGTTTTTTTGGTCGAAAAAATTAATGTCCTAAAAGATACTATTTGAGGATTCTCTTGGAATAACTGAAATAAGAAGCTACGATGTTTGAATCAGTGACAACTGTACTTTGATTTTTTTTTTCAACTTCCAATATCTCTACCTTGATTCCATTATTTTTCACTCCTAGCCAGAAATCTGTCGTTTCACTTCCCCCTTCAATAATTCACAGTACTGAAATGTCATCACAAACTACTGAGTTTTGTATGTGTGTGTGTGTGTGTGTGTGTATATATATATATATATATATATATATATATATATATATATATATATATAAGGGCGGCCCGGTATCCAGTGGTTAGCACGTCGGCTTCACAGTGCAGGGGTACCGGGTTCGATTCCAGCTCCGGCCTCCCTGTGTGGAGTTTGCATGTTCTCCCCGGGCTTGCGTGGGTTTTCTCCGGGTGCTCCGGTTTCCTCCCGCATTCCAAAAACATGCGTGGCAGGCTGATTGAACACTCTAAATTGTCCCTAGGTGTGAGTGGATGGTTGTTCGTCTATGTGTGCCCTGCGATTGGCTGGCAGCCGATTCAGGGTGTCCCCCGCCTACTGCCCGGAGACAGCTGGGATAGGCTCCAGCACCCCCCGCGACCCTAGTGGGGATCAAGCGGCTCGGAAGATGAATGAATGAATGAATATATATATATATATATATATATATATATATATATATATATATATATATATATATATATATATATATATATATATATATATATATATATATATATATATATATATATATATATATAATCCTACAAAAACACTCTCACACTCACGAGTGAAACGCTGAAAAAATTATCAAAATGCAATCACACTCACCACTGAAAAGTTTGCACATGCTCAACTGATTTTTTTTTTCTCAGTCTATATACAGTACATTCTTGATGGTATAGTGGTACACTTGCATGACTTGTGAACGGGCAGCGTGGGATTGTTTCCTAGGGTGTGGATGTGTGTGTGAATGGTTGTTCGTCTGTATATTTGCCCTGGAAGTGACTGGCAATCAGTTCAGGGTGTAGCCCACCTTTCGCCTGAAGTTAGCTGGGATGGGCTCCAGCAACCCTCTGACCCTCTTCAGGATAAGCGGTGTTGAAAATGAAAAGATGGGTACGGTACATTACCGGAATGCTCTCATACACTACTTATCTCTTGCACACACATGATCGCATTTTCTATCACTTGCACTACTGACACTCTTGCACACAATTGAAATGCTACTATCAAAATACACATAGTGAAAGACACGTTTCAGTAGTAGGGAATAAACTCTTTTTTTAGTAGTGTGTTTCTGTGACCAAAAAAAATCATTCATGTACTGTATTTGAAAATGTTTTGTGTATAAGACAGTTTCCAGTAGTGTGTCAGAATGTTTCATTCGTATTTGTCTAAAAAAAAAATCACAAGTGGGTGTGAAAGGAATTATGTCCCTGATGGCCCATCATACAGCACACGTGGCTCTCTTGTACATGCTGGAGGAGTAAAGCTATTTTTTGATTTGAGAGAATTGCTGTCTCCGCCTCACAGGTTATATTGTGTTATGTAAGTGCGCACACGCAACACGAGAGTGTCGACATAGTGAGCTGTGAAGGTGATGACATACTGGAGACCAGACTCTTGGCTGCACGTTTGTGAGATTCGGAGTACTGACCAAGCCCTCAAAGATAAATTGTTTCAGCCTTGTGCGTGCATGCAAATTGACAAGATCCAATTCAAGTGAAGTTAAGACATTGTGTAAAACATACAGGGATTTGGAAATCATTTTCGACCTAGAATTAATTAAATACATTACAAAGAAATTTCATTTTAAACTTGATCATTTGGGGGTGGGGGGGGGGGTCCTTTTTCAAATATTCATTCATTTTGAATTTCATGCCTGCAACAAAAATGGGACAGGAGCATGTTCACCACTTTGTTACGTCTCCGTTCCTCTTAACAACACTCAATAGACAATCCGGAACTGAGGACACGAATGGTGAAATCTTTGTGGGTGGAATTCTTTCCCATTCTTGTTTGATGTACCTACATCTTTATTTGCTCAATAGTCCGTAGTCTCCATTGTCATAGTGCATTTTCAATGGGAGACAGGTCTGGGCTACTGGCGGGCAAGTCTTGTCCAGTCCTTTACTACGAAGCCACACAGGACATGTGCAGAATGTGGCTTGCCGTTGTCTTGTTGAAATAAAGCAGGGATGTCCCTAAAAAGGACAATGCTTGGATGGCAACATATCTTGCTCCAAAACATTTCTGCAACTTTCACCATTTTCACACATGTGCAAGCTACCCATGCCATGGGCGTAAACACACTTCCAAACCCTCATAGATGCTGGCTTTTGAACTAACCCACATGGTTTCTTTTCTCAAAACAAGTTGACATGGGCTCGTCAGACCACAGCAGACTTTTCCACTTTGTGTCAGTTCCTCTCAAATAAGAAGCCAGCGATGTTGATCTATGGCTTTCGCTTTGCATTGTAGCGTTTTAACTTGCATTTGTAAATGTAGCGACCAACCATGATAACTGATTGTGGTTTTCTGAAACATTTCTGACCCACGTGGCAAAGTCCTTTACGCAATGATGCCTGAGCGATCACAGGTCACGGGCATTCAATGTTGGTTTTCGGCCTTACGTGCAAAGATTTCTCCAAATTCTCCAAGTCTTTTGATGGTATTATGGACGATGGATGACCAAATAGCAAAATTTCCTTAAATTGCGCATTTAGAATCATTCTTAAATTAATGGACTATTTGCTCAAGACGTTGTTGTGTGAACCTTACCCCATCCTTGCTTGATAATGGTCCTTTTATATTCCAAACCTGACACTCACTGGTTTCCGATTAACTTGTTCACCTGTGGAATGTTCCAAAAGGGGCGTTTTTTTGCGTCAATTCCAAAGCTTTTCTTGCTCCTATTCCAGCATTTTTGGAATATGTTGAAGACATAAAATTCAAAATGAGAGAATATTTCCAAAAAACAATAACACTCAACAATTCTTGTCCTCTTCTGTATTCAATTGAAGACAAGTTGAAAAGGATTTGCAAATCATTGTAATCTGTTTTTATTTTCCCTCCCAGCCAGATGCTGTTTCTTTTCACCCTTTAATGTTGCCTGAATCATCTTTGTCTTCAACTTCATTGGAAGTGGGGGATTTGATTCTTTTCTGTTTCTTACTATCAGGCAAAAAAACAACAACAACAAAACAATCAATAAAGGTTTAATACAAGTCAGACATTTGAGTTTAGACATTAATTTAGTCTTTACATAATCTTGAGGCCTTGTATGAATTCAGTTTTTAGCATATATGTGACCATGTACCGTAAATGAAAAGATGACAGAGTGCAGTCTTTACAGGTAATGAAGCAGTGGGAGAGGAAGGTACGCTCAGCCTCCAGCCTTGACGAGCTGCTCAGACTTGCAGACTTCCCCGACTGGAAGTTGTGGAAGTGCCGCATGAGACTGCAGCAGTCGGACTCTCTTTTTTTCGCCACCTTCGGCCGGCTCCCACCGCTCGACACGTTACGCTGCAGAATCATACAGCTTGGAGATACTCAAAGGTAGGACAGCAAGTCATGTCCAGTGCTTGTGTACAAGTAGGCTATGAATTTTAGATCTACCTCTCACACACACACAAATCAAACATCGTCACACTAACTACTGAAACACTCATCAACAGAACACTCGCTAACACACTATTGAATGATATTTTTTCCCGCTCATATACCTTAGTAAAATGCTCACACTCTAAATGTTTTTTCTCAAGCACATTACTAAAACACTCCCACACACTGCTAATGGGCTCTCACACACATCTGAATAAAATTTGCTTTTGCGCATTCACTCACAGCTACTACTAAAACACTCTCAAATGCACCACAAGTTTTTTTTCCTGCTCTGATACGCTACGAAAATGATGTAGGCCATAACGGAATGCTCTCATGAGCAGTAATCAAATATTTGCAGCCAACTACTGAAACTCTCTTATTTACTGCACTGATTGATTTTTGCTCGAATTACTACACCGTTCTCACACGCTGCTGAATTTTTTGAGCACATATAATTACTGCAATGCTCTCACACAAAACCACTAAAACACTCACAAAAACTCTACTAAAACAGTCTCACAGCCACTACTGATTATTTTCGCTCTCATACACTACTAAAATACTTTCACACTTTGCTGTAATGCTCTCATGCGCACAAATGAAACACACGCGCAAACTACTGAATCACTCTCATTCACCGCACTGACTTTTTTCACACTCTCATACGCTAATGAAATGTTCTGGCACACCAGTGAAATGTTCTCTTACACACTGCTGAAACTGTCACACGCACGCACGCGCACACACACACACACACGTGACTAAAATGCTCTCCTGCAGACTACTGAAAAGCTCACATCATCCATTAATAAAATTCTAAGGCAGACTTCTGAATCACTGTCACACTGTAGTTGTAATTTTTTGGTTCCTATGCTGTATATTACTAAAACGTTCTCATGGAACTACTCTTAAACTCGTAACTGAAATGAATATTTCAGTCCATTAAGATGATCGCAGTTCATTAAATTAGGTGTGGAAGGGTTTCAGTACTGTGTATGAGAGTGTTTCATTGCTCTGTGTGCCAGCATTTCAATTTTGTGTGTGTGTGTGTGTGTTTGTTTGTTTGTGTGTGTGAGAGAGAGAGAGAGAGAGAGAGAGAGAAACTTGTCAATTGTGTGTCTGACGGCCCCTCATAGCGTGTTGTGTTTCCCATGCAGCCATAGATGAGGAGTGGCAGCGGACACAATGCATGCCAAGAGAGACTTGTGTGGATGTGGCCAAAGAACTGGGTACTGACCCATCCATGTTCTTCAAGCCACCTTGTGTGTCCGTCCACAGGTTTGTCTATCACAAAACCGCCTCCACGTCATTCACTTGATATTCACCGTCGTATGGATCACCCATCATTTACCTGCCATCCTTGATATCCGGCGAGAGGTCCATGTACTACAACACTCTTGGTCCACACTAGTAAGACAATTCGGTGCACGACTGGACAGACGTTATTCCACCGATGTTTTCATTTTCCTGCTGACAGGTGTGGTGGCTGCTGCAATCAAGAAGGTGTCACATGCAGAAACACAAGTACAGTGCTGGTCAACAAAACGGTAAGTGCATTTCTCAATGACATTGTGCTCTTGAGCAAATTAAATCCAATACATTTTATGTTGCCGTGCATTTCAGGTCCTTAGCGTGATTCCATTCAAGTTTGTACCAGAGCCTGTGCTGATAAAAGTTGTGAATCATACAGAATGCAAATGCATGGAGCCCGCCATTGTACAACGTAATGCTCAGCCTCACAGGGGCAGTGGGTGAGTCTGAAAACTGTCAATTCAGGCTCTCAAATGGATATAAACCATGGTTGATGTACATGCTGTATGAATGTAGGCTACTTTTTTTTCTCAGTTGTTCTCTGATTGGACAGCTTTCAGAGGCCGAGAATTCCAGGAAACTTTGCGTCAGCGGTTGGATTTGGGATTGTACAAGTGACAGATGCATACCGTACCCTTCTAATACTAGCCCAGGTGAGTGTTTAGTTTGTCTGGTCACATTGCATTAGGTGTCCAAGGTGCAAGATGTGAATTTTTCCACATATCGGAAAAAATAAAAGCAAACACAGTCACCAGAACCACATAAACCGGATCAAATAAATATTCAAATTGGCTTTCTCATCACTGACTTGCAACTATAATTGTTACCTCCTGTTTAGATTTTCCAATGACTTCATGGATGCCCAACTGTGAGATCGACGTGGATCATTGTGACTGTATTCCACAAGCTGATCCAACTCCCCAACTAAGAATGGTCCTACGGTGTCACCTCAACAGCTCCATCTGTTCTCACAGACGTCAATATTTTGACCCCTTCTCCTGCAGGTATGAAACGCATGGGACTTTTACACAAAGAGAGGTTCCCATGTGGACTTGTGTCCTAATGCATGGATGTTTTCTCTCTCCTAATGGCAGATGCAAGTGGCCCAAATAGCAGCAAGTATGACAACCTGCAGACCAATCCTTTTGGAGGCAGAGAAATAGTGGCACATAATTTATTTACAACATTATTTATGCAAACCACGTGAACTAATGGAGATTATACTTAGTCACAGGACTATATTAATTAATTATTAACATTCTGATCTTATGTTTGAATCAATTTATGAATTTTGATATTCATTTTTTTGTGCACTGAATATCTGGATAATAAAAAGGTTATTTTTTTATAATTCAGACTATTGCTCACGTTTTATTTTGCAATGCATTTGCAAAACACTGGTCAACAAACTTAAAATTATTTTTTTATTCAGTATATTATCAAAGATTTAATTCAAGTTTTCTCAATGATTTTCTGGGGGTGATCATTCCAAATCTGCCTATATTTTCTCCTGCTGTTTTCATAATAATAATAATAATAATAATATCAACTGTATTATATTGAGTAATTATTATTTAAGGGTTTGGTTCAGGAAAAGGTGTGTTTTTGCTGGACATGTCGGAGGAAAAAATTCATGGTATTGCCCAAGTTTTTAAAGGGCAAAATTAAAAACCAAAAAATGACAATACTGTATCTTAAAAATGTGCTTGGGGGGCATTTTATTTTATTTTTTTTAAGTCAGTATCAAAAATACTTAGTGTTACACATAGTTACTTTTGTGTGACAAATAGACAGGTTTCAGCCATGGAATAGAAAAATAATCGTTATCTGCATTTTACATATGCAGGAATGAGCTTTCAAGTTAACCGACGAAGATTCAGCTACATATTTGCACTTTTTTTATGTTTGCATGCCCATGACGTCGGTAGGTTAGAAAAGTTGTATTTTATATGCCAGTGGTTTTTGGTATTTTTTTTAAATGGTTTTAACATGCACGGATGTAGTCCTGTACAACTGCACTACATCATACTGAGGTGTCTCAAATATTTTGGTAAAGACATACCTGTAGTAATTTGTTGGGGTTTTTTTTCATTGAAAACACATTAGCAAGTTGGCCTCACAGTGCAGAGGTACTGGGTTCAATTCCAGCTCCATGTGTGGAGTTTGCATGTTCTCCCCGTGGCTGCATGGGTTTTCTCCAGGTACTCCGGTTTCCTCCCACATTCCAAAAACATGCATGGCAGGTTAATGGAACACTCTAAATTTTCCCATGTGCGCAAAAGTTTGAATGTCTGTGTGTGCCCTGCGATTGGCTGGCAACCAGTTCAGGGTGTCCCCCGCCTCCTGCCCGAAGTCAACTGGGATAGGCTCAGGCACGCCTCGCGATGCTTGTGAGGATAAGCAGATTAGAGAATGAGTGGATGGGGGGGGTGGAAGGAAAATATTGCTTTGCCGCCACCTAGTGGCATATTGGGGCCAAGAAACAAATTTGAATTGGGGACAATAGCTTCATTCAGTCTGGCCAGGCTTATAGAATAGAGAAACGTGTTTTGCCTCTATCTTGTGGCATACAAAGGCATTGACAAACCTTTTTTGGTTGGTTTTAAATTACCATCAGTGTAAACCAAAAGTAAATTTGGTAAATATGGTATTTGTGTGCCCTCAAAGTGATGGAAGTGGGAAACTACACCTTGCTTCTTTAAACGTGGAAATCTACTTGAAGGCCATTCCAAAATTAACTTTGGATACCAAATTGAAATGAATAATATATTAGCACAACAAAGTAAAGTAGCAGGAACATTGCCATAGAATTTTGACACTGTAGTACTTAGTGTTTCACTATGTCAAAAAATATAACAGCAGAGCTAGTTGCGAGTATGGAAAGCCATGACAGTGTTTTTTGTTGTTTTGTTGTTTTTTTTAATATCGTTAATAATCAGTTTAAGGTCCGTCGACTATTATATTGTTTGTCCTCACTGGTAATACACCCATTGCATATTTGGAATGACTTGAAAATATGTAAAAATAAATCTACAATTTGTATATTGCTTATGCATTATGTTGAATGCGAACAACTGTGCAGAACCATGAAAACTTTTTTATTTTCTTTATGTGGCCAAATGCATTTGAGAAAATAGTAGCTTAATTACGGCAAAATTAGAAACAGGCAGTTGGTTCAGTGTAGTACAAGAAACCACGAGTCAGTGTAATCATGTCTGCCGCAAATCGAACAGACACTGATCAAAATATGTATATTCAAACTAATTAATCAACAAATGACCATTCAGTCAGCAAATGATATGTCCCTTCTCCAGTTCTGGATGTGGCACACCCCAAAGCCATTTACGATCATCTTTCAATCTGTTGGCCTCGAACTCTGCCATGATTTCGTAGCCATTACAGAATATTGTCGAAATGGTTGAGTTTGCCAATTCATAGTCTCGGGCGAGCTTTGTCTGGGAGACACACTTTCCCTTTTGAAAGTGAGAAACAATTTCAGCCAGTCACAGCCATAAACGCACTCATTGCTGCTATTATAAGCTTTTCTCTTCAGTTCTGCCTTATTTCACGGCCAAGATACCCAGGAGATTTCTAAGGTTATAGTTGTTGCTGCTCAACTTTACACCCTTTCCGCTTCCTTTGACACTGTGAACTACCATTTTCTTTTGCATCGGCCCCAGTCCTTTGTGAGAATCTCTGGAACCATCTCCAAATGATTTCAGTTTTAGCTCACAGGTAGAGCTGAGTGTCTCTCCCAGGGGAACTCAAGATGCTTACCCTACACTGCCGCATGGGTGGGGTGCCACAGGGTTCATTTTTCGGGCCAGTCCTTTTTACCAATTACAGTACAGGCTTCCCCTGGGTCAGCTCATCAGCAGGCATGGTGTTTACTATCACTGTTGTGTTGATGACACCCTCATCTTATCGCTTATCACCCTCAGCCACAACAACTGCTTTCAGTTCTGGCCTGGAGGAGATGAAGCCATGGCTGACATCCAAGTTAAAGAGCGCCAAAGTCAGTCATTCCCCATTACAAACATCACTATCTCTGGCCGCAACATTCTCTTCTCCCCCACTGCCACAAATCTATGTGTCAAGTTTGATTCTCATCTTTCCTTTGACACCCACATCCGCCATCTCACCTGAGTTTCCTTCCTTCTTCTCAACACTGCCAAACTCCACCCTTTCTTCTCTTTGTCTTATGCTAATAAACTGGTCCATGACTTCATCTCATCCAGACTGAACTACTGCATCTCACTTCCTGTCTGGGTCTCAAACTCCAGCGCATACAAAACTGCGCTGCCAGGATCCTGACTCATAAATACAACCAGTTTACGCCTATTCCAGACTCTCCACTGGCTACCTGCTTTCTCCCAATTCCACTAGAAACTCTACCTTCCTACCCACAAGTGTGTTCATGGAAATGCCCTCTTATACCTGAGCAAGCTTTTCAGCCCACGTCACTCTACAAGGAGCCTCCGGTCTAAGCTAAGGTCATCATGATGGGAGAGAAGGCCTTCCAAATCTGTGGCACGATGACTCTGGAATGCACTCCCTGAGTTCCTGAGGGCTCCTCAAACTTTGACGATCTTCAAAAGGAAGCTAAAAACCTTTCCATTCATTTTAGATGTTAAACCTCAACTTTTTTCCTGACTCCAAGTGTGCTTTTATTTTCACCAGTTATCAGCTGTAGCCTTTTCAGTTTTTTACTTTGTCTTTAAATTCTCTGTAGCATTTTGTAATGTCAAGTACATTGCAAATCAAATTGATTGTTATTAATTATTATTATTAATTCTAAGCCTGGGCGGCCCGGTAGTCCAGTGGTTAGCACGTCGGCTTCACAGTGCAGAGGTACCGGGTTCGATTCCAGCTCCGGCCTCCATGTGTGGAGTTTGCATGTTCTCCCCGGGCCTGCGTGGGTTTTCTCCGGGTGCTCCGGTTTCCTCCCACATTCCAAAAACATGCGTGGCAGGCTGATTGAACACTCTAAATTGTCCCTAGGTGTGGGTGTGAGTGCGAATGGTTGTTCGTCTCTGTGTGCCCTGCGATTGGCTGGCAACTGATCCAGGGTGTCCCCCGCCTGCTGCCCGAAGACGGCTGGGATAGGCTCCAGCACCCCCCGCGACCCTAGTGAGGATTAAGCGGCTCCGAAAATGGATGGATGGATGGATGGAATTCTAAGCCTTATGGGCTGGACATTAATCACCGTGGCAATGGTTAGTGAGCATGCAAGGGGGTTCACTAGATCTACAAACACAAACTTAAAACAGCTTTAGAGCAAACGTTCCAAATTAATCTCCCAGTGTGGGTGTTTTGGGCTGTATTCCCAGCATGCCTTTCTGCAGGTGTGTTTGCTCACATGCTCGTGACTTTGGAGAAGATACAGCTGTGCTGAAAGATCACAGGAGGCTCGCAGTAGGAAGCCGAGCTTTCAGATGTTCCCCATTAAATTCTTTCCCTATTGAATTCCCGACCCCGAGCTCAGCTCTTCTCTTGGCCACTGGAGCAGCCAAAAAGAACACACACACACACACGCACACACGCAAAACACATGCGGCACGATCTGCATGAACAAGACCTAAAACATGACACTTCACCTAATGTGATTCTCTCCAACAAAGGTTCAGTTTGTTGGCTTGTTCATTTGGATATTAAAAAGTAATATTATTATATATATTTTTTAAAAATGCTTCTATGTATATTCAATGTCAGAACAAAGCTCAAGCATTTTTAAAAAAATGCTTTTAAAATGCTTCTATGTATATTCAATGTCAGAACAAAGCTCACCCCTCCGTGAGTCGTCACCTTACCGTGGTGGAGGGGTTTGTGTGTCCCAATGATCCTAGAAGCTAAGTTGTCTGGGGCTTTATGCCCCTGGCAGGGTCACCCATGGCAAACAGGTTCTAGGTGAGGGGCCAGACAAAGCACGGCTCAAAGACCCCAATGATGATCGAAATAAATGGATCTAGGTTTCCCTTGCCCGGACGCGGGTCACCGGGGCCCCCCTCTGGAGCCAGGCCTGGAGGTGGGGCTCGTTGGCTTACACCCATGGGGCCCGGCCGGGCACAGCCCGAAGAGGCAACGTGGGTCCACCTTCCCATGGGCTCACCACTCATGAGAGGGGCCAAAGGGGTCGGGTGCAATGTGAGCTGGGCGGCAGCCAAAGGCGGGGATCCTGGCGGTCCGATCCTCGGCTACAGAAGCTAGCTCTTGGGACATGGAATGTAACCTCTCTGGCAGGGAAGGAGCCCGAGCTGGTGTGTGAGGCAGAGAATTTCAGACTGTATATAGTCGGACTTGCCTCCACACACAGCCTGGGTTCTGGTACCAGTTCTCTCAAGAGGGGTTGGACTCTCTTCCACTCTGGAGTTGCTCACGGTGAGAGGCGCAGAGCAGGTGTGGGCATACTCATTGCCCCCCGGCTCAGTGCCTGTACATTGGGGTTCACACCGGTAGACGAAAGGGTTGCCTCCCTCCGCCTTCGGGTGGGTGGACGGGTCCTGACTGTTGTTTGTGCATATGCACCAAACACCAGCTCAGCATACCCACCCTTTTTGGAGTCCTTGGAGGGTGTGCTGGAGAGTACTCCTGCTGGGGACTCCCTTGTTCTGCTGGGGGACTTCAATGCTCACGTGGGCAATGACGGTGATACCTGGAGGGGCGTGATTGGGAGGAACGGCTCCCCCGATCAGAACCCGAGTGGTGTTTTGTTATTGGACTTCTGTGCTCGTCACGGATTGTCTATAACGAACACCTTGTTCAAACATAAGGGTGTCCATATGTGCACTTGGCACCAGGACACCCTAGGCCGTTCGATGATCGACTTTGTAGTTGTATCATCGGATTTGCGGCCGCATGTTCTGGACACTCGGGTGAAGAGAGGGGCGGAGCTGTCAACCGATCACCACCTGGTGGTGAGTAGGCTCCGATGGTGGGGGAAGATGCCGGTCCGTCACATCGCGTGGTCAGACCCAAACGTATAGTGAGGGTTTGTTGGGAGCGTCTGGCGGAATCCCCTGTCAGAAGGAGTTTCAACTCCCACCTCCGACAGAGCTTTTCCCATGTTCCGGGGGAGGCGGGGGACATTGAGCCCGTGTGGACCATGTTCCGTGCCTCTATTGTTGAGGCGGCTAATCTGAGTTGTGGCCATAAGGTGGTTGGTGCCTGTCGTGGGGGCAACCCTCGTACTCGCTGGTGGACACCAGCAGTAAGGGATGCCGTCAAGCTGAAGAAGGAGTCCTCTCGAGCCTTTATGGCCTGTGGGACCCCAGAAGCAGCTGACGGGTATCGACTGGCCAAGCGGACCGCGGCTTCGGTGGTCGCCGAGGCAAAAACCCGAGCGTGGGAAGAGTTCGGTGAGGCCATGGAAGCCGACTTCCGGACGGCTTCGAGGAAATTCTGGTCCACCATCCGACGTCTCAGGAGGGGGAAGCAGTGCACCACTAAGAACTGTGTACAGTGGGGATGGGGCACTGCTGACTTCGACTCGGGACGTTGTGAACCGGTGGGCAGAGTACTTCGAAGACCTCCTCAACTCCACCAACATGCCTTCCTTGGAGGAAGCAGAGCCTGGGGACTCTGAGGTGGGCTCTCCTATCTCTGTGGTTGAAGTCACCGATGTGGTTAAAAAGCTCCTCGGTGGCAAGGCCCCAGGGGTGGATGAGATCCGCCCGGAGTTCCTCAAGGCTCTGGATGTTGTGGGGCTGTCCTGGTTGACACGCCTCTGCAACATCGCGTGGTCAACAGGGAGAGTGCCTCTGGATTGGCAGACCGGGGTGGTAGTCCCTCTTTTTAAAAAGGGGGACCGGAGGGTGTGTTCAAACTACAGAGGGATCACACTCCTCAGCCTCCCTGGTAAGGTCTATTCGGGGGTGCTGGAGAGGAGGGTCCGTCAGGAAGTCGAGCCTCAGATTGAGGAGGAGCAGTGTGGTTTTCGTCCCAGCCGTGGAACAGTGGACCAGCTCTACACCCTTAGCAGGTCCTTGAGGGTATGTGGGAATTCGCCCAACCAGTCTACATGTGTTTTGTGGACTTGGAGAAGGCGTTTGACCGTGTCCCTCGGGGAGTTCTGTGGGGGGTGCTTCGTGGGTATGGGGTACCGAACCCCCTGATACGGGCTGTTCGGTCACTCTACCACCGATGTCAGAGTTTGGTTCGCATTGCCGGCAGTAAGTCGGAATCGTTTCCAGTGGGGGTAGGACTCCGCCAAGGCTGCCCTTTGTCACCGATTCTGTTCATAACCTTTATGGACAGAATTTCTAGGCGAGGCCGAAGCGTTGAGGGGGTCCGTTTTGGGGGCCTCAGTATTACATCCCTGCTTTTTGCAGATGATGTGGTGCTGTTGGCTCCTTCAAACGGGGCTCTCCAACTCTCACTGGAGCATTTCGCAGTGAAGCGGTTGGGATGAAAATCAGCACCTCCAAATCTGAAACCATGGTCCTCAGTCGGAAAAGGGTGGAGTGCCCCCTCCGGGTCGGGGGGGGGATATCTTGCCCCAAGTGGAGGAGTTTAAGTATCTTGGGGTCTTGTTCACGAGTGAGGGCAGGAGGGAGCGAGAGATCGACAAGCGGATCGCTGCAGCGTCTGCTGTGATGCGGACGTTGTATCGGTCTGTCGTGGTGAAGAAGGAGCTGAGCCAAAGGGCGAAGCTCTCAATTTACTGGTCGATCTACGTCCCAACCCTCACCTATGGTCACGAGCTATGGGTCGTGACCGAAAGAACGAGATCCCGGATACAAGCGGCTGAAATGAGTTTTCTCCGCAGGGTGTCCGGGCTCTCCCTTAGAGATAAGGTGAGAAGCTCAGTCATCCGGGAGGGGCTCAGAGTCAAGCCGCTTCTCCTCCACATCGAGAGGAGCCAGATGAGGTGGCTTGGGCATCTGATTCGGATGCCTCCTGAGCGCCTCCCCGGTGAGGTGTTCCGGTCATGTCCCACCGGGAGGAAACCCCGAGGAAGACCTAGGACACGCTGGAGAGACTATGTCACCCAGCTTGCCTGGGAACGACTCGGGATCCCCCGGGGAGAGCTGGAAGAAGTAGCTAGGGAGAGGGAAGTCTGGGCTTCCCTGCTAAAGCTGTTGCCCCCGCGACCCGGCCCCGGATAAGCGGTAGATAATGGATGGATGGATGGATGGAGAACAAAGCTCAGAAAAACACCATTTGTCACCCAGATTTGATGTTTACATTGTGTGACTGGTTGAACTTACAAGTGTTTAAACTGTAATTCTCTTTTGATTTGTGTGTCAGTGATGTGATATACATTTTAAAATGGGAGTTAGAAACAACAAGAAACAAACACGCTTTGGCACTTATGTGCAGAACTATGCGAGAAAGAGTGTGAACAGGTCATAACGAATACTTAAAAATAGCATTTTAATAAAATTAGGTGTGTTCTAATCGTCTTCATTTTATTGTTGTTGGAAAGAGAAAGCGCTCAGATCAGATCCTGCCTTTTTCACGAAACTGGACCACTGCTCTTATCCCATCACTGCTGTGATTGCAGCACCAGCAGTGACGAGGGACACTTCAAGTTCTTTCCCAGAGCGCAAATTCAAGAACCTACTTTTCCGATATTTTGACTCCCTCTCCATCGCCATCGGTCAAGCTCACTGAGAAAGCCGCCTTTTGTGCTTATGTTCGATGTTATGACATTTTGTTCCCTTGAAACTGCCCTCAGGATAAAGAGGAAACTTCCTTTAATCTTCCAGATGGTGGAGGTCTTATCTGTCAAGTGAGCTTGTTCTGCTGACCGTTTTTCAGTTTTAGGAAGATTGATAGGGCAGTAGATTGTTGCCGCGTCAACATTTGCCGTGTTGTCTTCTACACCTTCACTGTGTTGTTCCCCCAACAGGTAACATATGTGTTGGAAGGGGCCATAGCCCATGAAGACTTCTGTGGCCATTCAGGGCGACTGAAACCTGGCGATCTGCAAGTAATTATTTTCCAACATTATTGGGGTGGATTTTAGAGGAGAAATGCCATGCCAATCTGTGGCAAAAAGCAAGTTTGTAGGTGAGCATGAAAAAAAAACACATGATGAAAGCTTACTTTATCTTCAAAGCTTACCAAATTACCACCAGCTTTTAATAATACAAATAAATGTTGAAGTTTATAATAACTAAAATGAGGAACGTGTCGAATACTGTTTTTATGCTGCCGTTATGTTTGAGGTAAATTTGAACTCAAATGATTAACATCTCTAAATATATGTTTGACATTTTTTGTTTTTTGCTCGATATTCCATGACCTTAACAAATTGATCGGTGCCAACCAGATAGACACAAAGTTCAACAAAATTAATGTGAAGATATTTTTTCAATGTCCTAAAGTTGGAGGATGATTATGAATGGTTTTACTTGTAAAAACCCTTCTTGAATATTATTTGTTTTTGTTTTTTACATATGCTCAAATGAGTTCAAACCTCACACAGTTTTTCATTCCAGATGTTTTAGCCTGAACAAATATGGATTTTGAAATAATATACATTAACCTCCAAATTGTCACGTTTTCGGCATTCACAAATTCGCAGTCCTCTGTTATTCAAGTCAAGTCAAGTATTGCTTTGACTCCATCTTGTGGCACAGCGATGCCAAGGAACTAACTTGAAGTGAGCAGAGGAGCTTCAGTTAGCCGCACAACTGACCTGTCTAATAGAGGAGTTGTTTATGCCACTATCTTGTGGAATCTAAACCTTTCTTGAGGGGTTAAGGGCATCGATTACTTTTGGATTTTTACTATTCGCAGCAGGGACTGGTTCAGAGACATTAAAAGACTACAAATATATATTTTTCCAGGTTAAGGTAAATCTGTGAGATTTTATCGACATATGTATATTTCTCAATAATCCCGTAACTGGTTGTACTGGTAGGGCAGACTGGTAGTCCAGTGGTTAGCACGTCGGTTTCAAGTCAAGTCAACAGTATTTATAGAGCACTTTCAAACAGCCATCGCTTCACAGTGCAGAGGTACCGGGTTCGATTAGAGCTCCGGCCTCCCTATGTGGAGTTTGCATGTTCTCCCCGGGCCTGCGTGGGTTTTCCCCGGGTGCTCCTGTTTCCTCCCACATTCCAAAAACATGTGTGGCAGGCTGATTGAACACTCTAAACCAGGGGTGTCCAAACGTTTTGCCAAGGGGGCCAGATTTTATGTGGTAAAATGTCGGGGGGCCGACCTTGGCTGACATTCTTTACATTGAACAACAATATTGTTCAACAAATTTTAGTAAGCCAGTCTGTTTCACATTTCCATTTTTATTTTAATTTCAACAATCTTAAGAATTTCTTTTGGTTCATTTGAAACAGGTATATCACATGCAACTGCTTATTCACTTGACTTTTTCTTAAACAGAAGTCTCCTGAGTGCAAATTGATTGATTTAAAACATAAAATGTATCAGCATGACTTTTCAATAGTCACAAAACCTTTGACTCGAATAACGGGGAAATGAACAAGCAATACACATATCTACAACTGCAAGGATCAATTTAAATATGACATATCAGTCAATATAATCACGGAGTGATGTCTTGTTAACTCGTGAGTGATGCCCTCTAGTGTCTAAATGCTATTACTCATTTAGTGAATGCTATTACTCATTTAGCCACTAGAGGGAAGCAGTATTCTATGAAACATCACTCACCAGTCTACGAGACCTCAGTCAATGCAACACGTGTTCCATTGCGTCCAACCTGCGGGCCAGACGGCACTGATTTTATGACAGGGGCCGAGGGCCGGATGAAATTCGACCGCGGGCCGGATTTGGCCCCCGGGCCGGACTTTGGACATGCCTGCTCTAAACTGTCCCTAGGTGTGAGTGTGAGCGCGGATGGTTGTTCGTCTCTGTGTGCCCTGTGATTGGCTGGCTACCGATTCATGGTGTCCCCCGCCTACTGCCCGATGACTGCTGGGACAGGCTCCAGCACCCACCGCGACCCTAGTGAGGATCAAGCGGTTCGGAAGATGGATGGATGGATGGATGGATGTTTAAATGACCTCGCTCCACCTGACCTCTCTGAGTTCCTCTGAGCTCCACACCTGCCCAGTGCCTCAGGTCTGCGGACCAGACATAATTAGAGGTACCAAGAACTAAACGCAGGCTCAGAGGGGACAGAGCCTTTTCCGTTGCTGGTCCCTCTCTTTGGAATGTCCTCCCATTGAACATTCTGCAAGCCCCCTTGCTGCCCATCTATCTGATTGACAATGGGCTGATCACCAGATGACATACAGCAAACAGGTTGTCATTTCGTCACCTTCCTAAAATAAAGGTCCAGGTCGTCTTTTTCATTTTTTTGCTTCTTCTCAATAACATCAATGAAACACGTAAGTGTTACTTTTCATGATTATGCAGTACCTCTGACATCTATCAGATGTCTTTAAGCATGTTTTATTTTAATCAGCTTCTCTGACCTTTAACTCTTCTTTCTCCGTCGCTTCCTGTTGCTCTTTTTGTCCTTCTCCATTTTTGTAGTTTAATTATTGATATGATGCATTCTGTGTCCCTCTATCTGGGTAAAGAGGTTTAAGAGACACGACTCCACTCCATATATATATTAAGGGTGTGGAAAATAATCGATATTAATCGATACATCGATGCGCACGTGCGCGATGCGAGTGCATCGGCTCTTTCACTGGGTACGACGCGATTGACGGGTGAAATCGCGATTCATCACGATGCATTGGTGGGTATCGGTAAAATCTGATTCAAGCGCCGTTTTATTCATGTTAAACGTCATCTATCTGACCATTCCGAGGCGCTATGAATGCACCATCATTGTTTTGCGTTTTGTTTTGAATACGGACGGTAGCCGTGCGTCACATACAGTCCAGTACACAACTAGCGAAACACTACGAAGTTCGCGCAAGCAGCAGCGAGGAAACTACTGTATTTAATGCTTCCGCAACATTCAGATCTTATGTTTGGAAATACTACGGCTTCGAAAAGAAAGACGGAAAGATTGATAAAAGCTCCGTAATTTGCAAAGAAAGTCGCACTACGAAGCCATACAACGGCAGCACCACAAATATGCAGACCACTTAAAACGATGGCACCAGATCACCGACAAGTTTCCCGCTACCTCCCCCGCCTCCACGTCCAGTTCCTCGTTGGACATATTTTGGGGGTCCCTTGCAGCTCACTGTGACCACGCAAGGAAAAACTATATATGGATGACTCTTTTGGACATTTCATTTTGACACTCAGTGAGAGTGGTCTGTGTACGCTACAATACACACAGCAGCTTTGAGGCTGTGACTGCCACCTTGTTTCAATTGTATTTTTTTTCTGTCCTATGGAGATGGATATTTCATATAAGACACTCAGTGAGTAGTCTGTTTGTGTTTACACTACAGCAACAGCTGTGAGTCTCAGGTGCCAAATTGTTTGCATTTTCTTTGCACAAAACCCAATTGTGAAAGGGCTTAAATGTTAAATGCTAAAATGTTTTACACGTTCTACTATTTATAAGGAATAAAGTGGTCTACTTTTTGCAATACCATACTGAATTCCATCTTTTTTTTAACTTTTTTTCTTTGCGTATTTGCATCATGTTTAATTGCACACACAATATCACAACAAATTGTACTGTATCGTATCGGATCGCATTGATTTGAACTAAATGTGTATCGCGTCGTATCACATCGTGAAGACGGTGAAACGTATCGAATCGTGTCGCCAGAAAATTCCATGTATCGTTTAAGTATCGCATCGCTGGTAGTGCATCGAGATGTGTATCGAATCGTCCTCAGTGCTGAGATTCACATCCCTAATATATATATATATATATATATATATATATATATATATATATATATATATATATATATATATATATATATATATACACACGCATGCACGCACACACACACACACACATTTATTCCAAAAAGCTGCATGGTAAGTTAATTGATCACTCTCAACCATAGCTGCCAAACTCACCAGCAAGCTCTGTCGGAGCCTGGTAACGATTCTGATCCTTTGAATCAGGTGTGATGCAGCAGTTGAGCGATGGAAAACATGCAGGACAACGGCCCTCGATGACTGGAGTTTGACACTTGTGCTCTAAATTGTCCATAGGTGTGATTGTGAGTGTGAATGGTTGTTTGTTAATGTGTGCCCTGCGATTGCCTCGCAACCAGTTCAGGATGGGCCTCGCCTCCTGTTGGATGACAGCTGGGATAGGCCCCAGCACGTCCGCAACCCTCATGAGGATAAGCGGCTCAGATAATGGATGGATAGATGGATGGAGAGATGATGTGCAGCTCTCGTGGGATACTCATTACAGAAACGGTCCCGCCACGCAAATGAAAATAATATAAAATAATAAAAATAAGATAAAAAAAACCTTACAGTACTGACAGTTTATTTATGTGAAGTTGAAAAATATTTTAGTTTGAAAAATTACTGGATTTCTTCTGTTACATCTGTTTTTCATGGACTTCACGCATGTCAAAATGCTGTGTTAATTGATTTAATGTTTTGGTGAGATACAGTAATCCCTCGTTTATCGCGGTTAATGGGGACCAAAACCACCCGCGATAAACGAAAATTCACGAAGTAGCGTCCAAATAACATAAACAGGTTAAAAAAAAAACAATTTTAAAGTCCGCAAAGGGTCCGCGAGAAGCTGCAAAACCACAGCGAGTCACATAGAGCAACATATACAGTACTGTACTCTAAAAAAAAAAAAAATCCTCATCTCACCCCTCGGGTGGTGTCCGTTCCTCATTTAGCTCAGGTCCTCTACCAGAGGCCAGGAACCTTGAGGGTTCTGCGCAGTATCCTTGTTGTTCCCAGCACTGCACATTTCTGGACGGATGGCTGTACGTTTCAAAATAGTATCATCCCACCAGTCAGGGCTCATGATTTTGGAAATTCTGTGCCCACTTAGTTTTTTAGAACAACAATGGCGGACAGCGTCCCGAGATGTATTCGGCGAAGGTGCAGGGCGATAGAGAGTGCCTGTAGTCAAGGGTCTGCCGGTGAAAGTGAAGCACGCGCGATAAACATTTCAATTGCTAATTTAAGAAGAGTTAGTGACCAGTTTAGCGCTGATACTATTCAAAATTTGATTCAAAGTCTAATAGTTCTCCGATCTGTCATCATTGCGGGACCCGCTCCTAATGGTGGACGTGTTTGTTCCCATGTGGCACATCGTTTGCACACAGGTAAAATGGCTACCATTTTTTTGTCATTGCTTTTTTGTATGTATTTTTATTCGAACTACACACGGGTTTTACTGACGACTTGCTGTGACTTACCTTCTATCACCCTGTCAAACGTCGTTTTATACCACTTGTTTTCCTGCAAATCAGTAGACTATTAAGTAACGCGATGGCTATACACTTTTAAGCAATAACTAGTGATCTTTTAGTTATTCAATTATACGTTTAAATTATTTTTTTCTTGAGTAAAATGGTTAGAGAAAATAGCTGTTCGTGGTTTTGAAGCTGCATATACTTTTATGTACATCTGTGTCTATATGCCTGTACTGTATACAGTATAGAAAAAACACGTAGTGATTCATTTGCTTGAATTCCTTAATCCTTTTATTTCCATACTTTAGGTAGACGAGGAAGACCAGCACTTGACATTACAAGGGATCAAATTGAACTGCTCCCCACTCAGGGCTTTACAGTGAGAGCCATCACGGGGATGTTGGGTTGTTCCTCTTCATACCTGCATAAAAAAAATGGAAAAGGAAGGAGGCCGGGGACTAGTGAGTGTGAGAGCCACTGTCCAGGATGAAACATCCAAGCTCCACAAATACATCAAGGAGAAGGCACCAATGGATTATGTACTCAGAGAATGTCTCAGACAATTGGGAACAGAAGATGAGGTGCTGGAAGAGGGACCATCATGGGAGGACAAGCCCCTACAAGGGATGTACCACCGGACAATAACTGACGTGGCCAATCTCAAGAAGTCCTATCAGAGTTCTAGAGAGGGCTGGCCTGAAGGACAGCACAGAGGCACTCATCCTGGCTGCTCAGGAGCAGGCCCTGAGCACCAGAGCCATTGAGGCTCATTGCTCGGATTCTTCAGCCGAGATGTGCAACAGATTCCTTCAGTTCTTTATTGATAAGGTCTCTACAGCTAGGATTCCGGTCCCAAATACCGCATCTGACCCCTCTGTCCATGTTCCATGTTCAGCTGTCCTAAATTCTTTTGATACTGTGTCCTTGGCGCTTTTGGAGGATGTAGTTCGCCAGACGAAGCCATCTGGCTCCCCTTGCGACTCTCTTCCCCCACGCTTCTTTCAGGAGGTTCTCCCGAGTGTTGGTGCATCGGTCTTGGATATCATCAACAGCAGCCTTTCTTCTGGTGTAGTTCCCCAACAGTTTAAACATGCTGTGGTCCAACCCTTGATCAAGAAACCTGGTCTTGATCCAGATGAGCTGTCAAGTTACAGACCCATTTCCAAACTGCCTTTCATTTCCAAAATTCTGGAAAAAGTGGTGCACATGCAGTTGAAACTTTTCTTGGATGAACATAACATCTTGGAGGTCTTCCAGTCAGGTTTCAAGACGATGCATAGCACGGAGTCAGCCCTGTTACGCGTTTCTAATGACATCCTCCTGGCAAATGACTCTGGAGACCACGTGTGTCTGGTCTTATTGGACTTAACTGCAGCATTTGATACAGTGGATCACAGTATTCTGCTGACTCGTTTGCAGCACTTGGTGGGCATTGGCGGGAGTGCTCTTGATTGGTTTAGGTCCTATCTAGCTGACAGGACCTTTTGTGTCAGCCTTGGCTGCTCTGAATCACGCACTGCTCCCCTGTCATGTGGTGTTCCAGAGGGCTCAATTCTGGGGCCTCTGCTGTTCTCGCTGTATCTGCTCCCATTGGGTTCCATCTTAAGGAAACATGGTATTCCTTTCCACTGCTATGCAGATGACTGCCAGATCTATGTCCCACTGAGCAAGAAAGACACCTTCTCATTAAGGCCACTCCTATCCTGTCTGGAAGAAATCAAAACCTGGATGGCACAAAATTTCTTGAAGTTCAACGAAAAGAAGACAGAGGTGATATTGTTTGGCCCCAGTGGACCTTGTACATTCCATCCTGTAGACTTGGGCCCCCTATCTCCTTATCTGAAATCAACGGTCTCAAACTTGGGACTTAAACTGGACAGTGATTTCAAATTCGATCGGCAAATTGGTGCCGTTGTTAAATCCAGCTTCTTTCACCTTAGACAGCTGGCCAAAATAAAACCTTTCCTCTCACATGAACACTTTGAGACAGTAATTCATGCCTTTGTCACATCCCGGCTCGATTACTGCAACGCCCTGTACTTTGGAGTCAGCCAGTCCTCCATCAAGCGCCTTCAGCTGGTACAGAATGCCGCTGCTCGCCTCTTGACTGGTACTCGTAAGAGGGAGCATATAACTCCTACTTTGGCATCCCTTCACTGGCTCCCCATTCATTTTAGAATTATTTTTAAGATCCTCCTCTTTGTTTTCAAATCTCTGAATAATCTCGCGCCACCTTACCTCTCTGAGCTCATACGCCCCTACACCCCTGCCCGGCGCCTCAGGTCTGTGGACCAGTCTTTGCTAGACGTACCAAGAACTAAACTGAGGCTCAGAGGGGATCGAGCCTTTTCTGTTGCTGGTCCATCTCTCTGGAATGACCTCCCACTGAACATTCGGCAAGCCTCCTCGCTGCCCATCTTTAAAGCCCTCCTCAAAACTCACTTGTATTCTTTGGCGTTTGACTCAGCATGACTTAGATTTGCTCTTGATTTTACTGCTTGGTGCTTTCTACCGCCTTATTACTTATTACTTATTACTGATTCGTCTTACTGTTTATTGTATATGTTAAATCGCTCCATGTACAGCACTTTGTATGCAGCGATGGCTGTTTGAAAGTGCTCTATAAATACTGTTGACTTGACTTGACTTGACTAGATATACCACACCAGCCAAGACCCAAGGTGTAGGTTGTGCAAAGAGGCGCCTGAGACGATCCAACACATAACTGCAGGGTGTAAGATGCTGGCAGGGAAAGCCTATATGGAACGCCATAACCAGGTGCCTGGCATAGTCTACCGAAACATCTGTGCGGAGTATGGACTCGAAACCCCAAGGTCAAAATGGGAAACGCCTCCAAAGGTGGTGGAGAATGACAGAGGAAAGATCCTCAGGGACTTCCAGATCCAGACTGACAAGATGGTAATGGCGAACCAACCAGATATCATGATCATAGATAAATGGCAGAGGTTATGCTTTTGGCATGCGTGCCGGTTATGCTTTTGGCATGCGTGCCCATCTCACAGCAGCGGTGAAAAAACAAGTCAAGCAAATTAACTCTGAGCTTGCCGTTATTCCCGGAGGCTTGACTAAAGAACTCCAACCGCTGGACATTGGCATCAACCGGGCGTTCAAAGTAAAGTTGCGAAAGGCATGGGAACAATGGATGATCGGTGGCAAACACAACTTTACAAAGAGTGAGACGCAGCTCTTGGCGAGTTACGCCACAATATGCAACAACGAGAGGGAACGCGGCGTTTTTGATGGATTACGGTACTTGCACAATTGTTCAATTCTTTCTACACACACGCGCGCTACCACCATGTTTCGCTCTGTTCTTTACTTTCAAATGTGGGAAAGCTTCACACGAGAGAAATGTTGACTTTGCTGTTGCTACTCCTTCTTTCCGCTTCGCAATGCGTAGCAACTCACACTAGCATATGATGCGTTCAATGACAACTGGGATGTGCAGTCCTCTGCTTCTGATACAGAGGATGACGACTTTGATGGATTTCTGGGTGATGATTGATCGAAAAACGTGAGAACATTGTACGATGGCTAAATAAAATACACCCGAACTCAGTTCTGCTTTCGTTGCCTTTTTAAAAACGTGTTTCTAGCTTATCTGTATGTCTTGGCATGCTACCGTATGCTTCAAGCGAACGTGTTAGAGTGCGCGCATGCATGCCGTATGTTTAAGCTGGCGTATGTTTTACCACTGTAAAACTGCGGCCATTAGTACGGTGCGTCCTGTGTATGTGTAAAATACAGAAATGTCACCCATTAATGAGACTGCGGCCATTAGTACGGTGCGTCGAATAGTTGCGTAGTTCTTGTTTGAAATATCATCTCGGTAGAGATGATATTGCTGTGCACTTAAGACTACATGGAGGCAATTTGGAGTTTGTGTAACTTGGATATACAAATGATAAAATTCAATTTAATCTGTGCTGTCCATACAATATGGCTTTCTAATGCTCCCACGAGTACAAATATAAGATGATCCCTTATTACCGAATGAGACGCATATGCCCATCTATGTGCCATAAACTATTGGGGAATGGCACATAGTATGTATGTTCTTCTAGCCACAGTCTGGCTCCATCTCTGGGCTGCAGCAGCTGGGTCAATACGGTTGAGGATTTCTCGAAGTCTTTTTCTTTGTACGACAATACCATCAGCACGCAGGTATGCCCTCATCATCTGCAACAGGTTCATAAAACAACACAATAAAGAAAGTACACTTTCACAATGAATATAATGATATATGATAAAATATAATGATATATGATAAAATTCAATTTAATCTGTGCTGTCCATACAATATGGCTTTCTAATGCTCCCACGAGTACAAATATAAGATGATCCCTTATTACCGAATGAGACGCATATGCCCATCTATGTGCCATAAACTATTGGGGAATGGCACATAGTATGTATGTTCTTCTAGCCACAGTCTGGCTCCATCTCTGGGCTGCAGCAGCTGGGTCAATACGGTTGAGGATTTCTCGAGGTCTTTTTCTTTGTACGACAATACCATCAGCACGCAGGTATGCCCTCATCATCTGCAACAGGTTCATAAAACAACACAATAAAGAAAGTACACTTTCACAATGAATATAATGATATATACCGTATTTTCACGACTATAAGGCACCATTAAAAGTCTTAAATGTTCTCCAAAATGGACAGGACGTCTTATGGTGCGGAGCGTCCTTTATATGCGCTGAGTTCCAAAATCTGACTGACAGCCGACACGCTGTTTATATAGAGAAAAGGCGGAAGTGACTGTGGCCAGGCATGCGGGAAAGAAGTCGGCCAATCAGGGAAGGGTGGGCGTGTATATATACATATATGGAGAGAGAGAGAGAGAGAGAGAGAGAGAGAGAGAGAGAGAGAGAGAGAGAGGGAGAGAGGGAGAGGACAGGCAAGCTGGGGATCAGTCCGCCAATGAATGGTGAAGGGTGGGCGTGTAAGTGGACGCTAAAGGGATGCCGCAAGCCAGTACCAACACTTGTATAGAGTGTGGCAATGTGCATTGTTGCAAAACAACTCCGGGTTTGGTTTCTAAGAACCCCTGAAAATAAATTCGACAAAGAGACACGCCTACGAAGCTCAGTTCAAACTTAAAGCCACTGGTTATGCTTTTGGCATGCGTGCCCATCTCACAGCAGCGGTGAAAAAGCAAGTCAAGCAAATGAACTCTGAGCTTGCCTTATTCCCGGAGGCTTGACTAAAGAACTCCAACCGCTGGACATTGGCATCAACCGGGCGTTCAAAGTAAAGTTGCGAACGGCATGGGAACAATGGATGATCGGTGGCAAACACAACTTTACAAAGAGTGAGAGGCAGCGCTTGGCGAGTTACGCCACAATACGCAACAACGAGAGGGAACGCGGCGTTTTTGATGGATTACGGTACTTGCACAATTGTTCAATTCTTTCTACACACACAATACAATACAATACATGCTGATTTATATAGCGCTTTCACAACAGTGGCAGCTGCTACAAAGCGCTTTACAAAACAGTTAACATAAAGTAAAATAATAAACACAACACATAACATAAAACATGGACAGTCGTGCAGTCCTAACCACTTTTCCGTCACACGCTTGGTTGTTTGAAGCAGTTTGAGATGAAAGAGGCACACGCACTGCCACCACCATGTTTCGCTCTGTTCTTTACTTTCAAATGCGGGAAAGCTTCACACGAGAGAAATGTTGACTTTGCTGTTGCTGCTCTTTCTTTCCGCTCGGCAATGCGTAGCAACTCACACTAGCATGTGATGCGTTCAATGACAACTGGGATGTGCAGTCCTCTGCTTCTGATACAGAGGATGACGACTTTGATGGATTTCTGGGTGATGATTGATCGAAAAACGTGAGAACATTGTACGATGGCTAAATAAAATACACCCGAACTCAGTTCTGCTTTCGTTGCCTTTTTAAAAACGTGTTTTTAGCTTGTATCTGTATGTCTTGGCATGCTACCGTATGCTTCAAGCTAACGTGTTAGCGTGCGCGCATGCATGCCGTATGTTTAAGCTGGCGTATGTTTTACCACTGTAAAACTGCGCCCATTGGTACAGTGCGGTCTGTATATGTGTAAAATACAGAAATGTCACCCATTAATGAGACTGCACCAAACCGTACGGTGCGTCGAATAGTCGTAAAAATACGGTACATGAAGGGACAAGAGTATGTAGCAGAACGCTTGCTTCCGAGCCTGATCTGGGAAATTGGCTGTCCAATCTTCTGACGTGCTCCTCCAGGTCAACATCATGAATGGGAGTAAATCTATTTCTGGCTGAAATCTGAAAAAACTTCATTTTTTTTATGCAGGTATGAAGAGGAACAACCCAACATCCCCGTGATGGCTCTCACTGTAAAGCCCTGAGTGGGGAGCAGTTCAATTTGATCCCTTGTAATGTCAAGTGCTGGTCTTCCTCGTCTACCTAAAGTATGGAAATAAAAGGATTAAGGAATTCAAGCAAATGAATCACTACGTGTTTTTTCTATACTGTATACAGTACAGGCATATAGACACAGATGTACATAAAAGTATATGCAGCTTCAAAACCACAAACAGCTATTTTCTCTGACCATTTTACTCAAGAAAAAAATAATTTAAACATATAATTGAATAACTAAAAGATCACTAGTTATTGCTTAAAAGTGTATAGCCATCGCGTTACTTAATCGTCTACTGATTTGCAGGAAAACAAGTGGTATAAAACGACGTTTGACAGGGTGATAGAAGGTAAGTCACAGCAAGTCGTCAGTAAAACCCGTGTGTAATTCGAATAAAAATACATACAAAAAAGCAATGACAAAAAAATGGTAGCCATTTTACCTGTGTGCAAACGATGTGCCACATGGGAACAAACACGTCCACCATTAGGAGCGGGTCCCGCAATGATGACAGATCGGAGATCTATTAGACTTTGAATCAAATTTTGAATAGTATCAGCGCTAAACTGGTCACTAACTCTTCTTAAATTAGCAATTGAAATGTTTATCGCGCGTGCTTCACTTTCACCGGCAGACCCTTGACCACAGGCACTCTCTATCGCCCTGCACCTTCGCCGAATACGTCTCGGGACGCTGTCCGTCATTGTTGTTCTACAAAACTAAGTGGGCACAGAATTTCCAAAATCATGAGCCCTGACTGGTGGGATGATACTATTTTGAAACGTACAGCCAATAGTATTGCATGTAATGCAAGTACAGTGTAATGTCACTAGCACTACAAGTGGGCACATTTATGGCCTTACATGTTCACTAGTAAGCGTAAAAATGACCTTACTAGTGAACTAGTGAGCGTTTTGTGGCTTACATGTTCACTAGTAAGCATCAAAATAACCTTACTAGTGAACTAGTGAGCGTTTTGTGGCTTACATGTTCACTAGTAAGCGTCAAAATGACCTTACTAGTGAACTAGTGAAAGTTTTGTGGCTTACATGTTCACTAGTAAGCCTCAAAATGACCTTACTAGTGAACTAGTGAGCGTTTTGTGGCTTACATGTTCACTAGTAAGCATCAAAATAACCTTACTAGTGAACTAGTGAGCGTTTTGTGGCTTACATGTTCACTAGTAAGCGTCAAAATGACCTTACTAGTGAACTAGTGAAAGTTTTGTGGCTTACATGTTCACTAGTAAGCCTCAAAATGATCTTACTAGTGAACTAGTGGGCGTTTTGTTGCTTACATGTCAACTAGTAAGCCTCAAAATGATCTTACTTGTGAACTAGTGAGCGTTTTGTGGCTTACATGTTCACTAGTAAGCGTCAAAATGACCTTACTAGTGAACTAGTGAGCGTTTTGTGGCTGACATGTTCACTAGTAACCGTCAAAATGACCTTACTAGTGAATTAGTGAGCGTTTTGTGGCTGACATGTTCACTAGTAAGCGTCAAAATGATCTTACTAGTGAACTAGTGGGCACATTTACGGCCTTACATGTTCACTAGTAAGCGTCAAAATGATCTTACTAGTGAACTAGTGGGCACATTAATGGCCTTACATGTTCACTAGTAAGCGTCGAAATGATCTTACTAGTGAACTAGTGGGCGTTTTGCGGCTTACATGTCAACTAGTAAGCCTCAAAGTGATCTTACTAGTGAACTACTGGCCATTTTGCGGCTTACATGTCAACTAGTAAGCCTCAAAATGACCTTACGAGTGAACTAGTGGGCGTTTTGTGGTTTACATGTTCACAAGTAAGCGTCAAAATAACCTTAGTAGTGAACTAGTGAGCGTTTTGTGGCTTACATGTTCACTAGTAAGCGTCAAAATTACCTTACTAGTAAACTAGTGAAAGTTTTGTAGCTTACATGTTCACTAGTAAGCCTCAAAATGATCTTACTAGTGAACTAGTGGGCGTTTTGTTGCTTACATGTCAACTAGTAAGCCTCAAAATGATCTTACTAGTGCACTACTGGGCGTTTTGCGGCTTACATGTCAACTAGTAAGCCTCAAAATGATCTTACTAGTGAACTACTGGCCATTTTGCGGCTTACATGTCAACTAGTAAGCCTCAAAATGATCTTACGAGTGAACTACTGGCCGTTTTGCGGCTTACATGTCAACTAGTAAGCCTCGAAATGACCTTACTAGTGAACTAGTGGGCGTTTTGTGGCTTACATGTTAACTAGTAAGCCTCAAAATGACCTTACTAGTGAACTAGTGAGCGTTTTGTGGCTTACATGTTGACTAGTAAGCCTCAAAATGACCTTACTAGTGAACTAGTGAGCTTTTTGTGGCTTACATGTTCACTAGTAAGAGTCAAAATAACCTTACTAGTGAACTAGTGAGCGTTTTGTGGCTTACATGTTCTCTAGTAAGCGTCAAAATGACCTTACTAGTGAACTAGTGAAGGTTTTGTGGCTTACATGTTCACTAGTGAGCCTCAAAATGATCTTACTAGTGAACTAGTGAGCGTTTTGTGGCTTACATGTTCACTAGTAAGCGTCAGAATAACCTTACTAGTGAACTAGTGAGAGTTTTGTGCCTTACATGTTCCCTAGTAAGCGTTAAAATGACCTTACTCGTGAACTAGTGAAAGTTTTGTGGCTTACATGTTCACTAGTCAGCCTCAAAATGATCTTACTAGTGAACTAGTGGGCGTTTTGTTGCTTACATGTCAACTAGTAAGCCTCAAAATGATCTTACTAGTGAACTACTGGGCGTTTTGCATCTTACATGTCAACTAGTAAGCCTCAAAATGACCTTACGTGTGAACTAGTGGGCGTTTTGTGGCTGACATGTTCACTAGTAAGCGTCAAAATGACCTTACTAGTGAACTAATGTGCGTTTTGTGGCTTACAAGTTCACTAGTAAGCGTCGAAATGACCGTACTAGTGAACTAGTGAGCGTTTTGTGGCTTACATGTTCACTAGTAAGCCTCAAAATGATCTTACTAGTGAACTAGTGGGCGTTTTGTGGCTTACATGTTAACTAGTAAGCGTCAAAATGATCTTACTAGTGAACTAGTGGGCACATTTACGGCCTTACATGTTCACTAGTAAGCGTCAAAATGATCTTACTAGTGAACTAGTGGGCACATTAATGGCCTTACATGTACACTAGTAAGCGTCGAAATGATCTTACTAGTGAACTAGTGGGCGTTTTGCGGCTTAGATGTCAACTAGTAAGCCTCAAAATGACCTTACGAGTTAACTAGTGGGCGTTTTGCGGCTTACATGTCAACTAGTAAGCCTCAAAATGATCTTACTTGTGAACTAGTGAGCGTTTTGTGGCTTACATGTTCACTAGTAAGCGTCAAAATGACCTTACTAGTGAACTAGTGAGCGTTTTGTGGATGACATGTTCACTAGTAACCGTCAAAATGACCTTACTAGTGAATTAGTGAGCGTTTTGTGGCTGACATGTTCACTAGTAAGCGTCAAAATGATCTTACTAGTGAACTAGTGGGCACATTTACGGCCTTACATGTTCACTAGTAATCGTCAAAATGATCTTACTAGTGAACTAGTGGGCACATTAATGGCCTTACATGTTCACTAGTAAGCGTCGAAATGATCTTACTAGTGAACTAGTGGGCGTTTTGCGGCTTACATGTCAACTAGTAAGCCTCAAAATGATCTTACTAGTGAACTACTGGCCATTTTGCGGCTTACATGTCAACTAGTAAGCCTCAAAATGATCTTACGAGTGAACTACTGGCCGTTTTGCGGCTTACATGTCAACTAGTAAGCCTCGAAATGACCTTACTAGTGAACTAGTGGGCGTTTTGTGGCTTACATGTTTACTAGTAAGCCTCAAAATGACCTTACTAGTGAACTAGTGAGCGTTTTGTGGCTTACATGTTCACTAGTAAGCGTCAAAATTACCTTACTAGTAAACTAGTGAAAGTTTTGTAGCTTACATGTTCACTAGTAAGCCTCAAAATGATCTTACTAGTGAACTAGTGGGCGTTTTGTTGCTTACATGTCAACTAGTAAGCCTCAAAATGATCTTACTAGTGCACTACTGGGCGTTTTGCGGCTTACATGTCAACTAGTAAGCCTCAAAATGATCTTACTAGTGAACTACTGGCCATTTTGCGGCTTACATGTCAACTAGTAAGCCTCAAAATGATCTTACGAGTGAACTACTGGCCGTTTTGCGGCTTACATGTCAACTAGTAAGCCTCGAAATGACCTTACTAGTGAACTAGTGGGCGTTTTGTGGCTTACATGTTAACTAGTAAGCCTCAAAATGACCTTACTAGTGAACTAGTGAGCGTTTTGTGGCTTACATGTTGACTAGTAAGCCTCAAAATGACCTTACTAGTGAACTAGTGAGCTTTTTGTGGCTTACATGTTCACTAGTAAGAGTCAAAATAACCTTACTAGTGAACTAGTGAGCGTTTTGTGGCTTACATGTTCACTAGTAAGCCTCAAAATGATCTTACGAGTGAACTACTGGCCGTTTTGCGGCTTACATGTCAACTAGTAAGCCTCGAAATGACCTTACTAGTGAACTAGTGGGCGTTTTGTGGCTTACATGTTAACTAGTAAGCGTCGAAATGATCTTACTAGTGAACTAGTGGGCGTTTTGCGGCTTACATGTCAACTAGTAAGCCTTAAAATGATCTTACTAGTGAACTACTGGCCGTTAGGCGGCTTACATGTCAACTAGTAAGCCTCAAAATGACCTTACGAGTGAACTAGTGGGCGTTTTGTGGCTTACATGTTCACCAGTAAGCGTCGAAATGATATTACTAGTGAACTAGTGGGCGTTTTGCGGCTTACATGTCAACTAGTAAGCCTCAAAATGATCTTACTAGTTAACTACTGGCCATTTTGCGGCTTACATGTCAACTAGTAAGCCTCAAAATGATCTTACGAGTGAACTACTGGCCGTTTTGCGGCTTACATGTCAACTAGTAAGCCTCGAAATGACCTTACTAGTGAACTAGTGGGCGTTTTGTGGCTTACATGTTAACTAGTAAGCCTCAAAATGACCTTACTAGTGAACTAGTGAGCGTTTTGTGGCTTACATGTTGACTAGTAAGCCTCAAAATGACCTTACTAGTGAACTAGTGAGCTTTTTGTGGCTTACATGTTCACTAGTAAGAGTCAAAATAAACTTACTAGTGAACTAGTGAGCGTTTTGTGGCTTACATGTTCACTAGTAAGCGTCAAAATGACCTTACTAGTGAACTAGTGAAGGTTTTGTGGCTTACATGTTCACTAGTAAGCCTCAAAATGATCTTACTAGTGAACTAGTGGGCGTTTTGTTGCTTACATGTCAACTAGTAAGCCTCAAAATGATCTTACTAGTGAACTACTGGGCGTTTTGCGGCTTACATGTCAACTAGTAAGCCTCAAAATGATCTTACTAGTGAACTACTGGCCGTTTTGCGGCTTACATGTCAACTAGTAAGCCTCAAAATGACCTTACGAGTGAACTACTGGCCGTTTTGCGGCTTACATGTCAACTAGTAAGCCTCAAAATGACCTTACGAGTGAACTAGTGGGCGTTTTGTGGCTTACATGTTCACTAGTAAGCCTCAAAATGATCTTACTAGTGAACTAGTGGGCGTTTTGTGGCTTACATGTTCACAAGTAAGCGTCAAAATAACCTTACTAGTTAACTAGTGGCCGTTTTGCGGCTTACATGTCAACTAGTAAGCCTCAAAATGAGCTTACGAGTGAACTAGTGGGCGTTTTGTGGCTTACATGTTCACAAGTAAGCGTCAAAATGACCTTACGAGTGAACTAGTGGGCGTTTTGTGGCTTACATGTTCACAAGTAAGCGTCAAAATAACCTTACTAGTGAACTAGTGAGCGTTTTGTGGCTTACATGTTCACTAGTAAGCGTCAAAATTACCTTACTAGTAAACTAGTGAAAGTTTTGTACCTTACATGTTCACTAGTAAGCCTCAAAATGATCTTACTAGTGAACTAGTGGGCGTTTTGTTGCTTACATGTCAACTAGTAAGCCTCAAAATGATCTTACTAGTGCACTACTGGGCGTTTTGCGGCTTACATGTCAACTAGTAAGCCTCAAAATGATCTTACTAGTGAACTACTGGCCATTTTGCGGCTTACATGTCAACTAGTAAGCCTCAAAATGATCTTACGAGTGAACTACTGGCCGTTTTGCGGCTTACATGTCAACTAGTAAGCCTCGAAATGACCTTACTAGTGAACTAGTGGGCGTTTTGTGGCTTACATGTTAACTAGTAAGCCTCAAAATGACCTTACTAGTGAACTAGTGAGCGTTTTGTGGCTTACATGTTGACTAGTAAGCCTCAAAATGACCTTACTAGTGAACTAGTGAGCTTTTTGTGGCTTACATGTTCACTAGTAAGAGTCAAAATAACCTTACTAGTGAACTAGTGAGCGTTTTGTGGCTTACATGTTCACTAGTAAGCCTCAAAATGATCTTACGAGTGAACTACTGGCCGTTTTGCGGCTTACATGTCAACTAGTAAGCCTCGAAATGACCTTACTAGTGAACTAGTGGGCGTTTTGTGGCTTACATGTTAACTAGTAAGCGTCGAAATGATCTTACTAGTGAACTAGTGGGCGTTTTGCGGCTTACATGTCAACTAGTAAGCCTTAAAATGATCTTACTAGTGAACTACTGGCCGTTAGGCGGCTTACATGTCAACTAGTAAGCCTCAAAATGACCTTACGAGTGAACTAGTGGGCGTTTTGTGGCTTACATGTTCACCAGTAAGCGTCGAAATGATATTACTAGTGAACTAGTGGGCGTTTTGCGGCTTACATGTCAACTAGTAAGCCTCAAAATGATCTTACTAGTTAACTACTGGCCATTTTGCGGCTTACATGTCAACTAGTAAGCCTCAAAATGATCTTACGAGTGAACTACTGGCCGTTTTGCGGCTTACATGTCAACTAGTAAGCCTCGAAATGACCTTACTAGTGAACTAGTGAAGGTTTTGTGGCTTACATGTTCACTAGTAAGCCTCAAAATGATCTTACTAGTGAACTAGTGGGCGTTTTGTTGCTTACATGTCAACTAGTAAGCCTCAAAATGATCTTACTAGTGAACTAGTGGGCGTTTTGTGGCTTACATGTTAACCAGTAAGCCTCAAAAAGATCTTACTAGTGAATTAGTGGGCACATTTATGGCCTTACATGTTCACTAGTAAGCGTCAAAATGATCTTACTAGTGAACTAGTTGGCGTTTTGCGGCTTACATGTTCACTAGTAAGCGTCAAAATGACCTTACTAGTGAACTAATGAGCGTTTTGTGGCTTACAAGTTCACTAGTAAGCGTCGAAATGACCGTACTAGTGAACTAGTGAGCGTTTTATGGCTGACATGTTCACTAGTAAGCGTCAAAATGACCTTACGAGTGAACTAGTGGGCGTTTTGTGGCTTACATGTTCACTAGTAAGCCTCAAAATGATCTTACTAGTGAACTAGTGGGCGTTTTGTGGCTTACATGTTAACTAGTAAGCGTCAAAATGATCTTACTAGTGAACTAGTGGGCACATTTACGGCCTTACATGTTCACTAGTAAGCGCCAAAATGATCTTACTAGTGAACTAGTGGGCACATTAATGGCCTTACATGTTCACTAGTAAGCGTCGAAATGATCTTACTAGTGAACTAGTGGGCATTTTGCGGCTTACATGTCAACTAGTAAGCCTCAAAATGACCTTACGAGTTAACTAGTGGGCGTTTTGCGGCTTACATGTCAACTAGTAAGCCTCAAAATGATCTTACTTGTGAACTAGTGAGCGTTTTGTGGCTGACATGTTCACTAGTAACCGTCAAAATGACCTTACTAGTGAACTAGTGAGCGTTTTGTGGCTGACATGTTCACTAGTAAGCGTCAAAATGATCTTACAAGTGAACTAGTGGGCACATTTACGGCCTTACATGTTCACTAGTAAGCGTCAAAATGATCTTACTAGTGAACTACTGGCCGTTTTGCGGCTTACATGTCAACTAGTAAGCCTCAAAATGAGCTTACGAGTGAACTAGTGGGGACATTAATGGCCTTACATGTTCACTAGTAAGCGTCGAAATGATCTTACTAGTAAACTAGTGGGCGTTTTGCGGCTTACATGTCAACTAGTAAGCCTCAAAATGATCTTACTAGTGAACTACTGGCCGTTTTGCGGCTTACATGTCAACTAGTAAGCCTCAAAATGAGCTTACGAGTGAACTAGTGGGCGTTTTGTGGCTTACATGTTCACAAGTAAGCGTCAAAATGACCTTACGAGTGAACTAGTGGGCGTTTTGAGGCTTACATGTTCACAAGTAAGCGTCAAAATAACCTTACTAGTGAACTAGTGAGCGTTTTGTGGCTTACATGTTCACTAGTAAGCGTCAAAATGACCTTACTAGTGAACTAGTGAAAGTTTTGTGGCTTACATGTTCACTAGTAAGCCTCAAAATGATCTTACTAGTGAACTACTGGCCGTTTTGCGGCTTACATGTCAACTAGTAAGCCTCAAAATGACCTTACGAGTGAACTACTGGCCGTTTGGCGGCTTACATGTCAACTAGTAAGCCTCAAAATGACCTTACGAGTGAACTAGTGGGCGTTTTGTGGCTTACATGTTCACCAGTAAGCGTCGAAATGATCTTACTAGTGAACTAGTGGGCGTTTTGCGGCTTACATGTCAACTAGTAAGCCTCAAAATGATCTTACGAGTGAACTACTGACCGTTTTGCGGCTTACATGTCAACTAGTAAGCCTCAAAATGACCTTACGAGTGAACTAGTGGGCACATTAATGGCCTTACATGTCCACTAGTAAGCGTCGAAATGATCTTACTAGTGAACTAGTGGGCGATTTGCGGCTTACATGTCAACTAGTAAGCCTCAAAATGATCTTACTAGTGAACTGCTGGCCGTTTTGCGGCTTACATGTCAACTAGTAAGCCTCAAAATGACCTTACGAGTGAACGAGTGGGCGTTTTGTGGCTTACATGTTCACAAGTAAGCGTCAAAATGACCTTACGAGTGAACTAGTGGGCGTTTTGAGGCTTACATGTTCACAAGTAAGCGTCAAAATAACCTTACTAGTGAACTAGTGAGCGTTTTGTGGCTTACATGTTCACTAGTAAGCGTCAAAATGACCTTACTAGTGAACTAGTGACAGTTTTGTGGCTTACATGTTCACTAGTAAGCCTCAAAATGATCTTACTAGTGAACTACTGGCCGTTTTGCGGCTTACATGTCAACTAGTAAGCCTCAAAATGACCTTACGAGTGAACTACTGGCCGTTTGGCGGCTTACATGTCAACTAGTAAGCCTCAAAATGACCTTACGAGTGAACTAGTGGGCACATTAATGGCCTTACATGTCCACTAGTAAGCGTCGAAATGATCTTACTAGTAAACTAGTGGGCGTTTTGCGGCTTACATGTCAACTAGTAAGCCTCAAAATGATCTTACTAGTGAACTACTGGCCGTTTTGCGGCTTACATGTCAACTAGTAAGCCTCAAAATGAGCTTACGAGTGAACTAGTGGGCGTTTTGTGGCTTACATGTTCACAAGTAAGCGTCAAAATGACCTTACGAGTGAACTAGTGGGCGTTTTGAGGCTTACATGTTCACAAGTAAGCGTCAAAATAACCTTACTAGTGAACTAGTGAGCGTTTTGTGGCTTACATGTTCACTAGTAAGCGTCAAAATGACCTTACTAGTGAACTAGTGAAAGTTTTGTGGCTTACATGTTCACTAGTAAGCCTCAAAATGATCTTACTAGTGAACTACTGGCCGTTTTGCGGCTTACATGTCAACTAGTAAGCCTCAAAATGACCTTACGAGTGAACTACTGGCCGTTTGGCGGCTTACATGTCAACTAGTAAGCCTCAAAATGACCTTACGAGTGAACTAGTGGGCGTTTTGTGGCTTACATGTTCACTAGTAAGCGTCAAAATGACCTTACTAGTGAACTAGTGGGCGTTTTGCGGCTTACATGTCAACTAGTAAGCCTTAAAATGATCTTACTAGTGAACTACTGGGCGTTTTGTGGCTTACATGTCAACTAGTAAGCCTCAAAATGATCTTCCTAGTGAACTAGTGGGCGTTTTGTGGCTTACATGTTCACTAGTAAGCGTCAAAATGACCTTACTAGTGAACTAGTGGGCGTTTTGTGGCTTACATGTTCACTAGTAAGCCTCAAAATGATCTTACTAGTGAACTAGTGGGCGTTTTGTGGCTTACATGTTCACTAGTAAGCGTCAAAATGACCTTACTAGTAACTAGTGGGCGTTTTGTGGCTTACATGTCAACTAGTAAGCCTTAAAATGATCTTACTAGTGAACTACTGGGCGTTTTGTGGCTTACATGTCAACTAGTAAGCCTCAAAATGATCTTACTAGTGAACTAGTGAGCGTTTTGTGGCTTACATGTTCACTAGTAAGCCTCAAAATGATCTTACTAGTGAACTAGTGGGCACATTTATGGCCTTATATGTTCACTAGTAAGCGTCAAAATGACCTTACTAGTGAACTAGTGGGCGTTTTGTGGCTTACATGTCAACTATTAAGCCTCAAAATGATCTTACTAGTGAACTAGTGGGCACATTTAATGCCTTACATGTTCTCTAGTAAGCGTCAAAATGATCTTACTAGTGAACTAGTGGGCATTTTGTGGCTTACATGTCAACTAGTAAGCCTCAAAATGATCTTACTAGTGAACTAGTGGGCGTTTTGTGGCTTACATGTCAACTATTAAGCCTCAAAATGATCTTACTAGTAAACTAGTGGGCATTTTGTGGCTTACATGTTCACTAGTAAGCGTCAAAATGATCTTACTAGTGAACTACTGGGCGTTTTGTGGCTTACATGTTCACTAGTAAGCCTCAAAATGATCTTACTAGTGAACTAGTGGGCGTTTTGTGGCTTACATGTTCACTAGTAAGCGTCAAAATGACCTTACTAGTAACTAGTGGGCGTGTTGTGGCTTACATGTCAACTAGTAAGCCGTAAAATGATCTTACTAGTGAACTACTGGGCGTTTTGTGGCTTACATGTCCACTAGTAAGCGTCGAAATGATCTTACTAGTGAACTAGTGGGCGATTTGCGGCTTACATGTCAACTAGTAAGCCTCAAAATGATCTTACTAGTGAACTGCTGGCCGTTTTGCGGCTTACATGTCAACTAGTAAGCCTCAAAATGACCTTACGAGTGAACGAGTGGGCGTTTTGTGGCTTACATGTTCACAAGTAAGCGTCAAAATGACCTTACGAGTGAACTAGTGGGCGTTTTGAGGCTTACATGTTCACAAGTAAGCGTCAAAATAACCTTACTAGTGAACTAGTGAGCGTTTTGTGGCTTACATGTTCACTAGTAAGCGTCAAAATGACCTTACTAGTGAACTAGTGAAAGTTTTGTGGCTTACATGTTCACTAGTAAGCCTCAAAATGATCTTACTAGTGAACTACTGGCCGTTTTGCGGCTTACATGTCAACTAGTAAGCCTCAAAATGACCTTACGAGTGAACTACTGGCCGTTTGGCGGCTTACATGTCAACTAGTAAGCCTCAAAATGACCTTACGAGTGAACTAGTGGGCACATTAATGGCCTTACATGTCCACTAGTAAGCGTCGAAATGATCTTACTAGTAAACTAGTGGGCGTTTTGCGGCTTACATGTCAACTAGTAAGCCTCAAAATGATCTTACTAGTGAACTACTGGCCGTTTTGCGGCTTACATGTCAACTAGTAAGCCTCAAAATGAGCTTACGAGTGAACTAGTGGGCGTTTTGTGGCTTACATGTTCACAAGTAAGCGTCAAAATGACCTTACGAGTGAACTAGTGGGCGTTTTGAGGCTTACATGTCCACAAGTAAGCGTCAAAATAACCTTACTAGTGAACTAGTGAGCGTTTTGTGGCTTACATGTTCACTAGTAAGCGTCAAAATGACCTTACTAGTGAACTAGTGAAAGTTTTGTGGCTTACATGTTCACTAGTAAGCCTCAAAATGATCTTACTAGTGAACTACTGGCCGTTTTGCGGCTTACATGTCAACTAGTAAGCCTCAAAATGACCTTACGAGTGAACTACTGGCCGTTTGGCGGCTTACATGTCAACTAGTAAGCCTCAAAATGACCTTACGAGTGAACTAGTGGGCGTTTTGTGGCTTACATGTTCACCAGTAAGCGTCGAAATGATCTTACTAGTGAACTAGTGGGCGTTTTGTGGCTTACATGTTCACTAGTAAGCGTCAAAATGACCTTACTAGTAACTAGTGGGCGTTTTGTGGCTTACATGTCAACTAGTAAGCCTTAAAATGATCTTACTAGTGAACTACTGGGCGTTTTGTGGCTTACATGTCAACTAGTAAGCCTCAAAATGATCTTCCTAGTGAACTAGTGGGCGTTTTGTGGCTTACATGTTCACTAGGAAGCGTCAAAATGACCTTACTAGTGAACTAGTGGGCGTTTTGTGGCTTACATGTTCACTAGTAAGCCTCAAAATGATCTTACTAGTGAACTAGTGGGCGTTTTGTGGCTTACATGTTCACTAGTAAGCGTCAAAATGACCTTACTAGTAACTAGTGGGCGTTTTGTGGCTTACATGTCAACTAGTAAGCCTTAAAATGATCTTACTAGTGAACTACTGGGCGTTTTGTGGCTTACATGTCAACTAGTAAGCCTCAAAATGATCTTACTAGTGAACTAGTGAGCGTTTTGTGGCTTACATGTTCACTAGTAAGCCTCAAAATGATCTTACTAGTGAACTAGTGGGCACATTTATGGCCTTATATGTTCACTAGTAAGCGTCAAAATGACCTTACTAGTGAACTAGTGGGCGTTTTGTGGCTTACATGTCAACTATTAAGCCTCAAAATGATCTTACTAGTGAACTAGTGGGCACATTTAATGCCTTACATGTTCTCTAGTAAGCGTCAAAATGATCTTACTAGTGAACTAGTGGGCATTTTGTGGCTTACATGTCAACTAGTAAGCCTCAAAATGATCTTACTAGTGAACTAGTGGGCGTTTTGTGGCTTACATGTCAACTATTAAGCCTCAAAATGATCTTACTAGTAAATTAGTGGGCATTTTGTGGCTTACATGTTCACTAGTAAGCGTCAAAATGATCTTACTAGTGAACTACTGGGCGTTTTGTGGCTTACATGTTCACTAGTAAGCCTCAAAATGATCTTACTAGTGAACTAGTGGGCGTTTTGTGGCTTACATGTTCACTAGTAAGCGTCAAAATGACCTTACTAGTAACTAGTGGGCGTTTTGTGGCTTACATGTCAACTAGTAAGCCGTAAAATGATCTTACTAGTGAACTACTGGGCGTTTTGTGGCTTACATGTCAACTAGTAAGCCTCAAAATGATCTTACTAGTGAACTAGTGAGCGTTTTGTGGCTTACATGTTCACTAGTAAGCCTCAAAATGATCTTACTAGTGAACTAGTGGGCACATTTATGGCCTTATATGTTCACTAGTAAGCGTCAAAATGACCTTACTAGTGAACTAGTGGGCGTTTTGTGGCTTACATGTCAACTATTAAGCCTCAAAATGATCTTACTAGTGAACTAGAGGGCACATTTAATGCCTTACATGTTCTCTAGTAAGCGTCAAAATGACCTTACTAGTGAACTAGTGGGCGTTTTGCGGCTTACATGTTTACTAGTAAGCGTCAAAATGATCTTACTAGTGAACTAGTGGGCGTTTTGTGGCTTACATGTTCACTAGTAAGCGTCAAAATGACCTTACTAGTAACTAGTGGGCGTTTTGTGGCTTACATGTCAACTAGTAAGCCGTAAAATGATCTTACTAGTGAACTACTGGGCGTTTTGTGGCTTACATGTCAACTAGTAAGCCTCAAAATGATCTTACTAGTGAACTAGTGAGCGTTTTGTGGCTTACATGTTCACTAGTAAGCCTCAAAATGATCTTACTAGTGAACTAGTGGGCACATTTATGGCCTTATATGTTCACTAGTAAGCGTCAAAATGACCTTACTAGTGAACTAGTGGGCGTTTTGTGGCTTACATGTCAACTATTCAGCCTCAAAATGATCTTACTAGTGAACTAGAGGGCACATTTAATGCCTTACATGTTCTCTAGTAAGCGTCAAAATGACCTTACTAGTGAACTAGTGGGCGTTTTGCGGCTTACATGTTTACTAGTAAGCGTCAAAATGACCTTACTAGTGAACTAGTGGGCGTTTTGCGGCTTACATGTTCACTAGTAAGCGTCAAAATGACCTTACTAGTGAACTAGTGGGCGTTTTGTGGCTTACATGTTCATTAGTAAGCCTCAAAATGATCTTACTAGGGAACTAGTGGGCGTTTTGTGGCTTACATGTTCACTAGTAAGCCTCAAAATGATCTTACTAGTGAACTAGTGGGCGTTTTGTGGCTTACATGTCAACTATTAAGCCTCAAAATGATCTTACTAGTAAACTAGTGGGCATTTTGTGGCTTACATGTTCACTAGTAAGCGTCAAAATGACCTTACTAGTAACTAGTGGGCGTTTTGTGGCTTACATGTCAACTAGTAACCCTCAAAATGATCTTACTAGTGAACTAGTTGGCGTTTTGTGGCTTACATGTTCACTAGTAAGCCTCAAAATGATCTTACTAGTGAACTAGTGGGCGTTTTGTGGCTTACATGTTCACTAGTAAGCCTCAAAATGACCTTACTAGTGAACTAGTGGGCGTTTTGTGGCTTATATGTTCACTAGTAAGCGTCAAACTGATCTTACGAGTGAACTAGTGGGCACATTTATGGCCTTATATGTTCACTAGTAAGTGTCAAAATGATCTTACTAGTGAACTAGTGGGCGTTTTGTGGCTTACATGTCAACTATTAAGCCTCAAAATTATCTTACTAGTGAACTAGTGGTCACATTTATTGCCTTACATGTTCTCTAGTAAGCGTCAAAATGATCTTACTAGTGAACTAGTGGGCATTTTGTGGCTTACATGTTCACTAGTAAGCGTCAAAATGACCTTACTAGTAACTAGTGGGCGTTTTGTGGCTTACATGTCAACTAGTAAGCCTCAAAATGATCTTACTAGTGAACTAGTGGGCGTTTTGTGGCTTACATGTTCACTAGTAAGCCTCAAAATTATTTTACTAGTGAACTTGTGGGCGTTTTGTGGCTTACATGTTCACTAGTAAGCCTAAAAATGATCTTACTAGTGAACCAGTGAGCGTTTTGTGGCTTACATTTTCACTAGTAAGCCTCAAAATGATATTACTAGTGAACTAGTGGGCGTTTTTTGGCTTACATGTTCACTAGTAAGCCTCAAAATGATCTTACTAGTGAACTAGTGGGCGTTTTGTGGCTTATATGTTCACTAGTAAACGTCAAAATGACCTTACTAGTGAACTAGTGAGCGTGTTGTGGCTTACATGTTCACTAGTAAGCCTCAAAATGATCTTACTAGTGAACTAGTGGGCACATTTATGGCCTTATATGTTCACTAGTAAGCGTCAAAATGACCTTACTAGTGAACTAGTGGGCGTTTTGTGGCTTACATGTCAACTATTAAGCCTCAAAATGATCTTACTAGTGAACTAGTGGGCACATTTATTGCCATACATGTTCTCTAGTAAGCGTCAAAATGATCTTACTAGTGAACTAGTGGGCATTTTGTGGCTTACATGTTCACTAGTAAGCGTCAAAATGACCTTACTAGTAACTAGTGGGCGTTTTGTGGCTTACATGTCAACTAGTAAGCCTCAAAATGATCTTACTAGTGAACTAGTGGGCGTTTTGTGGCTTACATGTTCACTAGTAAGCGTCAAAATGACCTTACTAGTGAACTAGTGGGCGTTTTGCGGCTTACATGTTCACTAGTAAGCGTCAAAATGACCTTACTAGTGAACTAGTGGGCGTTTTGTGGCTTACATGTCAACTATTAAGCCTCAAAATGATCTTACTAGTGAACTAGTGGGCACATTTAATGCCTTACATGTTCTCTAGTAAGCGTCAAAATGATCTTACTAGTGAACTAGTGGGCATTTTGTGGCTTACATGTTCACTAGTAAGCGTCAAAATGATCTTACTAGTGAACTAGTGGGCGTTTTGTGGCTTACAAGTCAACTAGTAAGACTCAAAATGATCTTACTAGTGAACTAGTGGGCGTTTTGTGGCTTACATATTCACTAGTAAGCGTCAAAATGACCTTACTAGTGAACTAGTGGGTGTTTTGTGGCTTACATGTTCACTAGTAAGCCTCAAAATGATCTTCCTAGTGAACTACTGGGCGTTTTGTGGCTTACATGTCAACTAGTAAGCCTCAAAATGATCTTACTAGTGAACTAGTGGGCGTTTTGTGGCTTACATGTTCACTAGTAAGCCTCAAAATGATCTTACTAGTGAACTACTGGGCGTTTTCTGGCTTTTATGTCAACTAGTAAGCCTCAAAATGATCTTACTAGTGAACTAGTGGGCGTTTTGTGGCTTACATGTCAACTATTAAGCCTCAAAATGATCTTACTAGTAAACTAGTGGGCATTTTGTGGCTTACATGTTCACTAGTAAGCGTCAAAATGATCTTACTAGTAATTAGTGGGCGTTTTGTGGCTTACATGTCAACTAGTAACCCTCAAAATGATCTTACTAGTAACTAGTGGGCGTTTGTGGCTTACATGTTCACTAGTAAGCCTCAAAATGATCTTACTAGTGAACTACTGGGCGTTTTCTGGCTTACATGTCAACTAGTAAGCCTCAAAATGATCTTACTAGTAAACTAGTGGGCATTTTGTGGCTTACATGTTCACTAGTAAGCGTCAAAATGACCTTACTAGTAATTAGTGGGCGTTTTGTGGCTTACATGTAAACTAGTAACCCTCAAAATGATCTTACTAGTAACTAGTGGGCGTTTTGTGGCTTACATGTTCACTAGTAATCCTCAAAATGATCTTACTAGTGAACTAGTGGGCATTTTGTGGCTTACATGTTCACTAGTAAGCCTCAAAATGATCTTACTAGTGAACTAGTGGGCGTTTTGTGGCTTACATGTTCACTAGTAAGCCTCAAAATGACCTTACTAGTGAACTAGTGGGCGTTTTGTGGCTTATATGTTCACTAGTAAGCGTCAAAATGATCTTACGAGTGAACTAGTGGGCACATTTATGACCTTATATGTTCACTAGTAAGCCTCAAAAGGATCTTACTAGTGAGCTAGTGGGCGTTTTGTGGCTTACAATGCAACTAGTAAGCCTCAAAATGATCTTACTAGTGAACTAGTGGGCGTTTTGTGGCTTACCTGTTCACTAGTAAGCCTCAAAATGATTTTACTAGTGAACTAATGGGCGTTTTGTGGCTTACATGTTCACCAGTAAGCCTAAAAATGATCTTACTAGTGAACTAGTGAGCGTTTTGTGGCTTACATTTTCACTAGTAAGCCTCAAAATGATCTTACTAGTGAACTAGTGGGCGTTTTTTGGCTTACATGTTCACTAGTAAGCCTCAAAATGATCTTACTAGTGAACTAGTGGGCGTTTTGTGGCTTATATGTTCACTAGTAAACGTCAAAATGACCTTACTAGTGAACTAGTGAGCGTGTTGTGGCTTACATGTTCACTAGTAAGCCTCAAAATGATCTTACTAGTGAACTAGTGGGCACATTTATGGCCTTATATGTTCACTAGTAAGCGTCAAAATGACCTTACTAGTGAACTAGTGGTCGTTTTGTGGCTTACATGTTCACTAGTAAGCCTCAAAATGATCTTACTAGTGAACTAGTGGGCACATTTATTGCCTTACATGTTCTGTAGTAAGCGTCAAAATGATCTTACTAGTGAACTAGTGGGCATTTTGTGGCTTACATGTTCACTAGTAAGCGTCAAAATGACCTTACTAGTAACTAGTGGGCGTTTTGTGGCTTAAATGTCAACTAGTAACCCTCAAAATGATCTTACTTGTGGGCGTTTTGTGGCTTACATGTTCACTAGTAAGCCTCAAAATGATCTTACTAGTGAACTAGTGGGCATTTTGTGGCTTACATGTTCACTAGTAAGCCTCAAAATGATCTTACTAGTGAACTAGTGGGCGTTTTGTGGCTTACATGTTCACTAGTAGGCCTCAAAATTACCTTACTAGTGAACTAGTGGGCGTTTTGTGGCTTATATTTTCACTAGTAAGCGTCAAAATGATCTTACGAGTGAACTAGTGGGCACATTTATGGCCTTATATGTTCACTAGTAAGCCTCAAAATGATCTTACTAGTGAACTAGTGGGCGATTTGTGGCTTACAATACAACTAGTAAGCCTAAAAATGATCTTACTAGTGAACTAGTGAGCGTTTTGTGGCTTACATTTTCACTAGTAAGCCTCAAAATGATATTACTAGTGAACTAGTGGGCGTTTTTGGGCTTACATGTTCACTAGTAAGCCTCAAAATGATCTTACTAGTGAACTAGTGGGCGTTTTGTGGCTTACATGTTCACTAGTAAGCCTCAAAATGACCTTACTAGTGAACTAGTGAGCGTGTTGTGGCTTACATGTTCACTAATAAGCCTCAAAATGATCTTACTAGTGAACTAGTGGGCACATTTATGGCCTTATATGTTCACTAGTAAGCGTCAAAATGACCTTACTAGTGAACTATTGGGCGTTTTGTGGCTAACATGTCAACTATTAAGCCTCAAAATGATCTTACTAGTGAACTAGTGGTCACATTTATTGCCTTACATGTTCTCTAGTAAGCGTTAAAATGATCTTACTAGTGAACTAGTGGGCATTTTGTGGCTTACATGTTCACTAGTAAGCGTCAAAATGACCTTACTAGTAACTAGTGGGCGTTTTGTGGCTTACATGTCAACTAGTAAGCCTCAAAATGATCTTATTAGTGAACTAGTGGGCGTTTTGTGGCTTACATCTTCACTAGTAAGCGTCAAAATGACCTTACTAGTGAACTAGTGGGCGTTTTGTGGCTTACATCTTCACTAGTAAGCCTCAAAATGATCATACTAGTGAACTAGTGGGCGTTTTGTGGCTTACATGTTCACTAGTAAGCGTCAAAATGACCTTACTAGTGAACTAGTGAGCGTTTTGTGGCTTACATGTTCACTAGTAAGCCTCAAAATGATCTTACTAGTGAACTAGTGGGCGTTTTGTGGCTTACATGTTCACTAGTAGGGCGGCCCGGTAGTCCAGTGGTTAGCACGTCGGCTTCACAGTGCAGAGGTACCGGGTTCGATTCCAACTCCGGCCTCCCTGTGTGGAGTTTGCATGTTCTCCCCGGGCCTGCGTGGGTTTTCTCCGGGTGCTCCGGTTTCCTCCCACGTTCCAAAAACATGCGTGACAGGCTGATTGAACGCTCTAAATTGTCCCTAGGTGTGAGTGTGAGCGTGGTTGGTTGTTCGTCTCAGTGTGCCCTGCGATTGGCTGGCAACCGATTCAGGGTGTCCCCCGCCTACTGCCCGAAGACAGCTGGGATAGGCTCCAGCAACCCCCGCGACCCTAGTGAGGATCAAGCGGCTCGGAAGATGAATGAATGAATGAATGTTCACTAGTAAGCGTCAAAATGACCTTACTCGTGAACTAGTGAGCGTTTTGTGGCTTACATGTTCACTAGTAAGCCTCAAAATGATCTTACTAGTGAACTAGTGGGCGTTTTGTGGCTTACATGTTCACTACTAAGCGTCTAAAATGACCTTACTAGTAACTAGTGCGCGTTTTGTGGCTTACATGTTCACTAGTAAGCCTCAAAATGATCTTACTAGTGAACTAGTGGGCACATTTATTGCCTTACATGTTCTCTAGTAAGCGTCAAAATGACCTTACTAGTAACTAGTGGGCGTTTTGTGGCTTAAATGTCAACTAGTAACCCTCAAAATGATCTTAGTAGTGGGCGTTTTGTGGCTTACATGTTCACTAGTAAGCCTCAAAATGATCTTACTAGTGAACTAGTGGGCATTTTGTGGCTTACATGTTCACTAGTAAGCCTCAAAATGATCTTACTAGTGAACTAGTGGGCGTTTTGTGGCTTACATGTTCACTAGTAGGCCTCAAAATTACCTTACTAGTGAACTAGTGGGCGTTTTGTGGCTTATATTTTCACTAGTAAGCGTCAAAATGATCTTACGAGTGAACTAGTGGGCACATTTATGGCCTTATATGTTCACTAGTAAGCCTCAAAATGATCTTACTAGTGAACTAGTGGGCGATTTGTGGCTTACAATGCAACTAGTAAGCCTCAAAATGATTTTACTAGTGAACTAGTGGGCGTTTTGTGGCTTACATGTTCACTAGTAAGCCTAAAAATGATCTTACTAGTGAACTAGTGAGCGTTTTGTGGCTTACATTTTCACTAGTAAGCCTCAAAATGACCTTACTAGTGAACTAGTGGGCGTTTTGTGGCTTACATGTTCACTAGTAAGCCTCAAAATGATCTTACTAGTGAACTAGTGGGCGTTTTGTGGCTTACGTGTTCTCTAGTAAGCGTCAAAATGACCTTACTAGTGAACTAGTGAGCGTTTTGTGGCTTACATGTTCACTAGTAAGCGTCAAAATGATCTTACTAGTGAACTAGTGGGCGTTTTGTGGCTTACATGTTCACTAGTAAGCGTCAAAATGATCTTACGAGTGAACTAGTGGGCACATTTATTGCCTTACATGTTCTCTAGTAAGCGTCAAAATGATCTTACTAGTGAACTAGTGGGCGTTTTGTGGCTTACATGTTCACTAGTAAGCCTCAAAATGATCTTACTAGTGAACTAGTGGGCGTTTTGTGGCTTACATGTTCACTAGTAGGGCGGCCCGGTAGTCCAGTGGTTAGCACGTCGGCTTCACAGTGCAGAGGTACCGGGTTCGATTCCAACTCCGGCCTCCCTGTGTGGAGTTTGCATGTTCTCCCCGGGCCTGCGTGGGTTTTCTCCGGGTGCTCCGGTTTCCTCCCACGTTCCAAAAACATGCGTGACAGGCTGATTGAACGCTCTAAATTGTCCCTAGGTGTGAGTGTGAGCGTGGTTGGTTGTTCGTCTCAGTGTGCCCTGCGATTGGCTGGCAACCGATTCAGGGTGTCCCCCGCCTACTGCCCGAAGACAGCTGGGATAGGCTCCAGCACCCCCCGCGACCCTAGTGAGGATCAAGCGGCTCGGAAGATGAATGAATGAATGAATGTTCACTAGTAAGCGTCAAAATGACCTTACTCGTGAACTAGTGAGCGTTTTGTGGCTTACATGTTCACTAGTAAGCCTCAAAATGATCTTACTAGTGAACTAGTGGGCGTTTTGTGGCTTACATGTTCACTACTAAGCGTCTAAAATGACCTTACTAGTAACTAGTGCGCGTTTTGTGGCTTACATGTTCACTAGTAAGCCTCAAAATGATCTTACTAGTGAACTAGTGGGCACATTTATTGCCTTACATGTTCTCTAGTAAGCGTCAAAATGACCTTACTAGTAACTAGTGGGCGTTTTGTGGCTTAAATGTCAACTAGTAACCCTCAAAATGATCTTAGTAGTGGGCGTTTTGTGGCTTACATGTTCACTAGTAAGCCTCAAAATGATCTTACTAGTGAACTAGTGGGCATTTTGTGGCTTACATGTTCACTAGTAAGCCTCAAAATGATCTTACTAGTGAACTAGTGGGCGTTTTGTGGCTTACATGTTCACTAGTAGGCCTCAAAATTACCTTACTAGTGAACTAGTGGGCGTTTTGTGGCTTATATTTTCACTAGTAAGCGTCAAAATGATCTTACGAGTGAACTAGTGGGCACATTTATGGCCTTATATGTTCACTAGTAAGCCTCAAAATGATCTTACTAGTGAACTAGTGGGCGATTTGTGGCTTACAATGCAACTAGTAAGCCTCAAAATGATTTTACTAGTGAACTAGTGGGCGTTTTGTGGCTTACATGTTCACTAGTAAGCCTAAAAATGATCTTACTAGTGAACTAGTGAGCGTTTTGTGGCTTACATTTTCACTAGTAAGCCTCAAAATGACCTTACTAGTGAACTAGTGGGCGTTTTGTGGCTTACATGTTCACTAGTAAGCCTCAAAATGATCTTACTAGTGAACTAGTGGGCGTTTTGTGGCTTACGTGTTCTCTAGTAAGCGTCAAAATGACCTTACTAGTGAACTAGTGAGCGTTTTGTGGCTTACATGTTCACTAGTAAGCGTCAAAATGATCTTACTAGTGAACTAGTGGGCGTTTTGTGGCTTACATGTTCACTAGTAAGCGTCAAAATGATCTTACGAGTGAACTAGTGGGCACATTTATTGCCTTACATGTTCTCTAGTAAGCGTCAAAATGATCTTACTAGTGAACTAGTGGGCGTTTTGTGGCTTACATGTTCACTAGTAAGCCTCAAAATGATTTTACTAGTGAACTAGTGGGCGTTTTGTGGCTTACATGTCAACTAGTAAGCCTTAAGATGATCTTACTAGTGAACTAGTGGGCACATTTATTGCCTTACATGTTCTCTAGTAAGCGTCAAAATGATCTTACTAGTGAACTAGTGGGCATTTTGTGGCTTACATGTTCACTAGTAAGCCTCAAAATGATCTTACTAGTGAACTAGTGGGCGTTTTGTGGCTTACATGTTCACTAGTAAGCCTCAAAATGACCTTACTAGTGAACTAGTGGGCGTTTTGTGGCTTATATGTTCACTAGTAAGCGTCAAAATGATCTTACGAGTGAACTAGTGGGCACATTTATGGCCTTATATGTTCACTAGTAAGCCTCAAAATGATCTTACTAGTGAACTAGTGGGCGTTTTGTGGCTTACAATGCAACTAGTAAGCCTCAAAATGATCTTACTAGTGAACTAGTGGGCGTTTTGTGGCTTATATGTTCACTAGTAAGCGTCAAAATGATCTTAGGAGTGAACTAGTGGGCACATTTATGGCCTTATATGTTCACTAGTAAGCCTCAAATTGATTTTACTAGTGAACTAATGGGCGTTTTGTGGCTTACATGTTCACTAGTAAGCCTAAAAATGATCTTACTAGTGAACTAATGAGCGTTTTGTGGCTTACATTTTCACTAGTAAGCCTCAAAATGATATTACTAGTGAACTAGTGGGCGTTTTTTGGCTTACATGTTCACTAGTAAGCCTCAAAATGATCTTACTAGTGAACTAGTGGGCGTTTTGTGGCTTATATGTTCACTAGTAAACGTCAAAATGACCTTACTAGTGAACTAGTGAGCGTGCTGTGGCTTACATGTTCACTAGTAAGCCTCAACATGATCTTACTAGTGAACTAGTGGGCACATTTATGGCCTTATATGTTCACTAGTAAGCGTGAAAATGACCTTACTAGTGAACTAGTGGGCGTTTTGTGGCTTACATGTTCACTAGTAAGCGTCAAAATGACCTTACTAGTAACTAGTGGGCGTGTTGTGGCTTACATGTCAACTAGTAAGCCTCAAAATGATCTTACTAGTGAACTAGTGGGCGTTTTGTGGCTTACATGTTCACTAGTAAGCCTAAAAATGATCTTACTAGTGAACTAGTGAGCGTTTTGTGGCTTACATGTTCACTAGTAAGCCTCAAAATGATCTTACTAGTGAACTAGTGGGCGTTTTGTGGCTTACATGTTCACTAGTAAGCGTCAAAATGACCTTACTAGTGAACTAGTGGGCGTTTTGTGGCTTACATGTTCACTAGTGAGCCTCAAAATGATCTTACTAGTGAACTAGTGGGCGTTTTGTGGCTTACATGTTCACTAGTAAGCGTCAAAATGACCTTACTAGTGAACTAGTGAGCGTTTTGTGGCTTACATGTTCACTAGTAAGCGTCAAAATGATCTTACTAGTGAACTACTGGGCGTTTTGTGGCTTATATGTTCACTAGTAAGCGTCAAAATGATCTTACGAGTGAACTAGTGGGCACATTTATGGCCTTATATGTTCACTAGTAAGCCTCAAAATGATCTTACTAGTGAACTAGTGGGCGTTTTGTGGCTTACATGTCAACTAGTAAGCCTCAAAATGATCTTACTAGTGAACTAGTGGGCGTTTTGTTGCTTACATGTTCACTAGTAAGCGTCAAAATGACCTTACTAGTAACTAGTGGGCGTTTTGTGGCTTACATGTCAACTAGTAAGCCTCAAAATGATCTTACTAGTGAACTAGTGGGCATTTTGTGGCTTACATGTTCACTAGTAAGCCTCAAAATGATCTTACTAGTGAACTAGTGGGCACATTTATTGCCTTACATGTTCTCTAGTAAGCGTCAAAATGATCTTACTAGTGAACTAGTGGGCATTTTGTGGCTTACATGTTCACTAGTAAGCGTCAAAATGACCTTACTAGTAACTAGTGGGCGTTTTGTGGCTTACATGTTAACTAGTAAGCCTCAAAATGATCTTACTAGTGAACTAGTGGGCATTTTGTGGCTTACATGTTCACTAGTAAGCCTCAAAATGATCTTACTAGTGAACTAGTGGGCGTTTTGTGGCTTACATGTTCACTAGTAAGCCTCAAAATGACCTTACTAGTGAACTAGTGGGCGTTTTGTGGCTTATATGTTCACTAGTAAGCGTCAAAATGATCTTACGAGTGAACTAGTGGGCACATTTATGGCCTTATATGTTCACTAGTAAGCGTCAAAATGATCTTACTAGTGAACTAGTGGGCGTTTTGTGGCTTACATGTCAACTATTAAGCCTCAAAATTATCTTACTAGTGAACTAGTGGGCACATTTATTGCCTTACATGTTCTCTAGTAAGCGTCAAAATGACCTTACTAGTAACTAGTGGGCGTTTTGTGGCTTACATGTCAACTAGTAACCCTCAAAATGATCTTACTAGTGAACTAGTGGGCGTTTTGTGCCTTCCATGTTCACTAGTAAGCCTCAAAATGATCTTACTAGTGAACTACTGGGCGTTTTCTGGCTTACATGTCAACTAGTAAGCCTCAAAATGATCTTACTAGTGAACTAGTGGGCGTTTTGTGGCTTACATGTCAACTATTAAGCCTCAAAATGATCTTACTAGTAAACTAGTGGGCATTTTGTGGCTTACATGTTCACTAGTAAGCGTCAAAATGACCTTACTAGTAATTAGTGGGCGTTTTGTGGCTTACATGTCAACTAGTAACCCTCAAAATGATCTTACTAGTAACTAGTGGGCGTTTGTGGCTTACATGTTCACTAGTAAGCCTCAAAATGATCTTACTAGTGAACTACTGGGCGTTTTCTGGCTTACATGTCAACTAGTAAGCCTCAAAATGATCTTACTAGTAAACTAGTGGGCATTTTGTGGCTTACATGTTCACTAGTAAGCGTCAAAATGACCTTACTAGTAATTAGTGGGCGTTTTGTGGCTTACATGTCAACTAGTAACCCTCAAAATGATCTTACTAGTAACTAGTGGGCGTTTTGTGGCTTACATGTTCACTAGTAAGCCTCAAAATGATCTTACTAGTGAACTAGTGGGCATTTTGTGGCTTACATGTTCACTAGTAAGCCTCAAAATGATCTTACTATTGAACTAGTGGGCGTTTTGTGGCTTACATGTTCACTAGTAAGCCTCAAAATGACCTTACTAGTGAACTAGTGGGCGTTTTGTGGCTTATATGTTCACTAGTAAGCGTCAAAATGATCTTACGAGTGAACTAGTTGGCACATTTATGGCCTTATATGTTCACTAGTAAGCCTCAAAAGGATCTTACTAGTGAACTAGTGGGCGTTTTGTGGCTTACAATGCAACTAGTAAGCCTCAAAATGATCTTACTAGTGAACTAGTGGGCGTTTTGTGGCTTACCTGTTCACTAGTAAGCCTCAAAATGATTTTACTAGTGAACTAATGGGCGTTTTGTGGCTTACATGTTCACTAGTAAGCCTAAAAATGATCTTACTAGTGAACTAGTGAGCGTTTTGTGGCTTACATTTTCACTAGTAAGCCTCAAAATGATCTTACTAGTGAACTAGTGGGCGTTTTTTGGCTTACATGTTCACTAGTAAGCCTCAAAATGATCTTACTAGTGAACTAGTGGGCGTTTTGTGGCTTATATGTTCACTAGTAAACGTCAAAATGACCTTACTAGTGAACTAGTGAGCGTGTTGTGGCTTACATGTTCACTAGTAAGCCTCAAAATGATCTTACTAGTGAACTAGTGGGCACATTTATGGCCTTATATGTTCACTAGTAAGCGTCAAAATGACCTTACTAGTGAACTAGTGGGCGTTTTGTGGCTTACATGTTCACTAGTAAGCCTCAAAATGATCTTACTAGTGAACTAGTGGGCACATTTATTGCCTTACATGTTCTGTAGTAAGCGTCAAAATGATCTTACTAGTGAACTAGTGGGCATTTTGTGGCTTACATGTTCACTAGTAAGCGTCAAAATGACCTTACTAGTAACTAGTGGGCGTTTTGAGGCTTAAATGTCAACTAGTAACCCTCAAAATGATCTTACTAGTGGGCGTTTTGTGGCTTACATGTTCACTAGTAAGCCTCAAAATGATCTTACTAGTGAACTAGTGGGCATTTTGTGGCTTACATGTTCACTAGTAAGCCTCAAAATGATCTTACTAGTGAACTAGTGGGCGTTTTGTGGCTTACATGTTCACTAGTAGGGCGGCCCGGTAGTCCAGTGGTTAGCACGTCGGCTTCACAGTGCAGAGGTACCGGGTTCGATTCCAACTCCGGCCTCCCTGTGTGGAGTTTGCATGTTCTCCCCGGGCCTGCGTGGGTTTTCTCCGGGTGCTCCGGTTTCCTCCCACGTTCCAAAAACATGCGTGACAGGCTGATTGAACGCTCTAAATTGTCCCTAGGTGTGAGTGTGAGCGTGGTTGGTTGTTCGTCTCAGTGTGCCCTGCGATTGGCTGGCAACCGATTCAGGGTGTCCCCCGCCTACTGCCCGAAGACAGCTGGGATAGGCTCCAGCACCCCCCGCGACCCTAGTGAGGATCAAGCGGCTCGGAAGATGAATGAATGAATGAATGTTCACTAGTAAGCGTCAAAATGACCTTACTAGTAACTAGTGGGCGTTTTGTGGCTTAAATGTCAACTAGTAACCCTCAAAATGATCTTAGTAGTGGGCGTTTTGTGGCTTACATGTTCACTAGTAAGCCTCAAAATGATCTTACTAGTGAACTAGTGGGCATTTTGTGGCTTACATGTTCACTAGTAAGCCTCAAAATGATCTTACTAGTGAACTAGTGGGCGTTTTGTGGCTTACATGTTCACTAGTAGGCCTCAAAATTACCTTACTAGTGAACTAGTGGGCGTTTTGTGGCTTATATTTTCACTAGTAAGCGTCAAAATGATCTTACGAGTGAACTAGTGGGCACATTTATGGCCTTCTATGTTCACTAGTAAGCCTCAAAATGATCTTACTAGTGAACTAGTGGGCGATTTGTGGCTTACAATGCAACTAGTAAGCCTCAAAATGATTTTACTAGTGAACTAGTGGGCGTTTTGTGGCTTACATGTTCACTAGTAAGCCTAAAAATGATCTTACTAGTGAACTAGTGAGCGTTTTGTGGCTTACATTTTCACTAGTAAGCCTCAAAATGACCTTACTAGTGAACTAGTGGGCGTTTTGTGGCTTACATGTTCACTAGTAAGCCTCAAAATGATCTTACTAGTGAACTAGTGGGCGTTTTGTGGCTTACGTGTTCTCTAGTAAGCGTCAAAATGACCTTACTAGTGAACTAGTGAGCGTTTTGTGGCTTACATGTTCACTAGTAAGCGTCAAAATGATCTTACTAGTGAACTAGTGGGCGTTTTGTGGCTTACATGTTCACTAGTAAGCGTCAAAATGATCTTACGAGTGAACTAGTGGGCACATTTATTGCCTTACATGTTCTCTAGTAAGCGTCAAAATGATCTTACTAGTGAACTAGTGGGCGTTTTGTGGCTTACATGTTCACTAGTAAGCCTCAAAATGATTTTACTAGTGAACTAGTGGGCGTTTTGTGGCTTACATGTCAACTAGTAAGCCTTAAGATGATCTTACTAGTGAACTAGTGGGCACATTTATTGCCTTACATGTTCTCTAGTAAGCGTCAAAATGATCTTACTAGTGAACTAGTGGGCGTTTTGTGGCTTACATGTTCACTAGTAAGCCTCAAAATGATCTTACTAGTGAACTAGTGGGCGTTTTGTGGCTTACGTGTTCTCTAGTAAGCGTCAAAATGACCTTACTAGTGAACTAGTGGGCGTTTTGCGGCTTACATGTTTACTAGTAAGCGTCAAAATGACCTTACTAGTGAACTAGTGGGCGTTTTGCGGCTTACATGTTCACTAGTAAGCGTCAAAATGACCTTACTAGTGAACTAGTGGGCGTTTTGTGGCTTACATGTTCATTAGTAAGCCTCAAAATGATCTTACTAGGGAACTAGTGGGCGTTTTGTGGCTTACATGTTCACTAGTAAGCCTCAAAATGATCTTACTAGTGAACTAGTGGGCGTTTTGTGGCTTACGTGTTCTCTAGTAAGCGTCAAAATGACCTTACTAGTGAACTAGTGAGCGTTTTGTGGCTTACATGTTCACTAGTAAGCGTCAAAATGATCTTACTAGTGAACTAGTGGGCGTTTTGTGGCTTACATGTTCACTAGTAAGCGTCAAAATGATCTTACGAGTGAACTAGTGGGCACATTTATTGCCTTACATGTTCTCTAGTAAGCGTCAAAATGATCTTACTAGTGAACTAGTGGGCGTTTTGTGGCTTACATGTTCACTAGTAAGCCTCAAAATGATTTTACTAGTGAACTAGTGGGCGTTTTGTGGCTTACATGTCAACTAGTAAGCCTTAAGATGATCTTACTAGTGAACTAGTGGGCACATTTATTGCCTTACATGTTCTCTAGTAAGCGTCAAAATGATCTTACTAGTGAACTAGTGGGCATTTTGTGGCTTACATGTTCACTAGTAAGCCTCAAAATGATCTTACTAGTGAACTAGTGGGCGTTTTGTGGCTTACATGTTCACTAGTAAGCCTCAAAATGACCTTACTAGTGAACTAGTGGGCGTTTTGTGGCTTATATGTTCACTAGTAAGCGTCAAAATGATCTTACGAGTGAACTAGTGGGCACATTTATGGCCTTATATGTTCACTAGTAAGCCTCAAAATGATCTTACTAGTGAACTAGTGGGCGTTTTGTGGCTTACAATGCAACTAGTAAGCCTCAAAATGATCTTACTAGTGAACTAGTGGGCGTTTTGTGGCTTATATGTTCACTAGTAAGCGTCAAAATGATCTTAGGAGTGAACTAGTGGGCACATTTATGGCCTTATATGTTCACTAGTAAGCCTCAAATTGATTTTACTAGTGAACTAATGGGCGTTTTGTGGCTTACATGTTCACTAGTAAGCCTAAAAATGATCTTACTAGTGAACTAATGAGCGTTTTGTGGCTTACATTTTCACTAGTAAGCCTCAAAATGATATTACTAGTGAACTAGTGGGCGTTTTTTGGCTTACATGTTCACTAGTAAGCCTCAAAATGATCTTACTAGTGAACTAGTAAGCTAGTAAGCCTCAAAATTATCTTACTAGTGAACTAGTGGGCGTTTTGTGGCTTATATGTTCACTAGTAAACGTCAAAATGACCTTACTAGTGAACTAGTGAGCGTGCTGTGGCTTACATGTTCACTAGTAAGCCTCAAAATGACCTTACTAGTGAACTAGTGGGCGTTTTGTGGCTTATATGTTCACTAGTAAGCGTCAAAATGATCTTACGAGTGAACTAGTTGGCACATTTATGGCCTTATATGTTCACTAGTAAGCCTCAAAAGGATCTTACTAGTGAACTAGTGGGCGTTTTGTGGCTTACAATGCAACTAGTAAGCCTCAAAATGATCTTACTAGTGAACTAGTGGGCGTTTTGTGGCTTACCTGTTCACTAGTAAGCCTCAAAATGATTTTACTAGTGAACTAATGGGCGTTTTGTGGCTTACATGTTCACTAGTAAGCCTAAAAATGATCTTACTAGTGAACTAGTGAGCGTTTTGTGGCTTACATTTTCACTAGTAAGCCTCAAAATGATCTTACTAGTGAACTAGTGGGCGTTTTTTGGCTTACATGTTCACTAGTAAGCCTCAAAATGATCTTACTAGTGAACTAGTGGGCGTTTTATGGCTTATATGTTCACTAGTAAACGTCAAAATGACCTTACTAGTGAACTAGTGAGCGTGCTGTGGCTTACATGTTCACTAGTAAGCCTCAAAATGACCTTACTAGTGAACTAGTGGGCGTTTTGTGGCTTATATGTTCACTAGTAAGCGTCAAAATGATCTTACGAGTGAACTAGTTGGCACATTTATGGCCTTATATGTTCACTAGTAAGCCTCAAAAGGATCTTACTAGTGAACTAGTGGGCGTTTTGTGGCTTACAATGCAACTAGTAAGCCTCAAAATGATCTTACTAGTGAACTAGTGGGCGTTTTGTGGCTTACCTGTTCACTAGTAAGCCTCAAAATGATTTTACTAGTGAACTAGTGGGCACATTTATGGCCTTATATGTTCACTAGTAAGCCTCAAAATGATCTTACTAGTGAACTAGTGGGCGTTTTGTGGCTTACATGTCAACTAGTAAGCCTCAAAATGATCTTACTAGTGAACTAGTGGGCGTTTTGTTGCTTACATGTTCACTAGTAAGCGTCAAAATGACCTTACTAGTAACTAGTGGGCGTTTTGTGGCTTACATGTCAACTAGTAAGCCTCAAAATGATCTTACTAGTGAACTAGTGGGCATTTTGTGGCTTACATGTTCACTAGTAAGCCTCAAAATGATCTTACTAGTGAACTAGTGGGCACATTTATTGCCTTACATGTTCTCTAGTAAGCGTCAAAATGATCTTACTAGTGAACTAGTGGGCATTTTGTGGCTTACATGTTCACTAGTAAGCGTCAAAATGACCTTACTAGTAACTAGTGGGCGTTTTGTGGCTTACATGTTAACTAGTAAGCCTCAAAATGATCTTACTAGTGAACTAGTGGGCATTTTGTGGCTTACATGTTCACTAGTAAGCCTCAAAATGATCTTACTAGTGAACTAGTGGGCGTTTTGTGGCTTACATGTTCACTAGTAAGCCTCAAAATGACCTTACTAGTGAACTAGTGGGCGTTTTGTGGCTTATATGTTCACTAGTAAGCGTCAAAATGATCTTACGAGTGAACTAGTGGGCACATTTATGGCCTTATATGTTCACTAGTAAGCGTCAAAATGATCTTACTAGTGAACTAGTGGGCGTTTTGTGGCTTACATGTCAACTATTAAGCCTCAAAATTATCTTACTAGTGAACTAGTGGGCACATTTATTGCCTTACATGTTCTCTAGTAAGCGTCAAAATGACCTTACTAGTAACTAGTGGGCGTTTTGTGGCTTACATGTCAACTAGTAACCCTCAAAATGATCTTACTAGTGAACTAGTGGGCGTTTTGTGCCTTCCATGTTCACTAGTAAGCCTCAAAATGATCTTACTAGTGAACTACTGGGCGTTTTCTGGCTTACATGTCAACTAGTAAGCCTCAAAATGATCTTACTAGTGAACTAGTGGGCGTTTTGTGGCTTACATGTCAACTATTAAGCCTCAAAATGATCTTACTAGTAAACTAGTGGGCATTTTGTGGCTTACATGTTCACTAGTAAGCGTCAAAATGACCTTACTAGTAATTAGTGGGCGTTTTGTGGCTTACATGTCAACTAGTAACCCTCAAAATGATCTTACTAGTAACTAGTGGGCGTTTGTGGCTTACATGTTCACTAGTAAGCCTCAAAATGATTTTACTAGTGAACTACTGGGCGTTTTCTGGCTTACATGTCAACTAGTAAGCCTCAAAATGATCTTACTAGTAAACTAGTGGGCATTTTGTGGCTTACATGTTCACTAGTAAGCGTCAAAATGACCTTACTAGTAATTAGTGGGCGTTTTGTGGCTTACATGTCAACTAGTAACCCTCAAAATGATCTTACTAGTAACTAGTGGGCGTTTTGTGGCTTACATGTTCACTAGTAAGCCTCAAAATGATCTTACTAGTGAACTAGTGGGCATTTTGTGGCTTACATGTTCACTAGTAAGCCTCAAAATGATCTTACTATTGAACTAGTGGGCGTTTTGTGGCTTACATGTTCACTAGTAAGCCTCAAAATGACCTTACTACTGAACTAGTGGGCGTTTTGTGGCTTATATGTTCACTAGTAAGCGTCAAAATGATCTTACGAGTGAACTAGTTGGCACATTTATGGCCTTATATGTTCACTAGTAAGCCTCAAAAGGATCTTACTAGTGAACTAGTGGGCGTTTTGTGGCTTACAATGCAACTAGTAAGCCTCAAAATGATCTTACTAGTGAACTAGTGGGCGTTTTGTGGCTTACCTGTTCACTAGTAAGCCTCAAAATGATTTTACTAGTGAACTAATGGGCGTTTTGTGGCTTACATGTTCACTAGTAAGCCTAAAAATGATCTTACTAGTGAACTAGTGAGCGTTTTGTGGCTTACATTTTCACTAGTAAGCCTCAAAATGATCTTACTAGTGAACTAGTGGGCGTTTTTTGGCTTACATGTTCACTAGTAAGCCTCAAAATGATCTTACTAGTGAACTAGTGGGCGTTTTGTGGCTTATATGTTCACTAGTAAACGTCAAAATGACCTTACTAGTGAACTAGTGAGCGTTTTGTGGCTTACATGTTCACTAGTAAGCCTCAAAATGATCTTACTAGTGAACTAGTGGGCACATTTATGGCCTTATATGTTCACTAGTAAGCGTCAAAATGACCTTACTAGTGAACTAGTGGGCGTTTTGTGGCTTACATGTTCACTAGTAAGCCTCAAAATGATCTTACTAGTGAACTAGTGGGCACATTTATTGCCTTACATGTTCTGTAGTAAGCGTCAAAATGATCTTACTAGTGAACTAGTGGGCATTTTGTGGCTTACATGTTCACTAGTAAGCGTCAAAATGACCTTACTAGTAACTAGTGGGCGTTTTGAGGCTTAAATGTCAACTAGTAACCCTCAAAATGATCTTACTAGTGGGCGTTTTGTGGCTTACATGTTCACTAGTAAGCCTCAAAATGATCTTACTAGTGAACTAGTGGGCATTTTGTGGCTTACATGTTCACTAGTAAGCCTCAAAATGATCTTACTAGTGAACTAGTGGGCGTTTTGTGGCTTACATGTTCACTAGTAGGCCTCAAAATTACCTTACTAGTGAACTAGTGGGCGTTTTGTGGCTTATATTTTCACTAGTAAGCGTCAAAATGATCTTACGAGTGAACTAGTGGGCACATTTATGGCCTTATATGTTCACTAGTAAGCCTCAAAATGATCTTACTAGTGAACTAGTGGGCGATTTGTGGCTTACAATGCAACTAGTAAGCCTCAAACTGATTTTACTAGTGAACTAGTGGGCGTTTTGTGGCTTACATGTTCACTAGTAAGCCTAAAAATGATCTTACTAGTGAACTAGTGAGCGTTTTGTGGCTTACATTTTCACTAGTAAGCCTCAAAATGACCTTACTAGTGAACTAGTGGGCGTTTTGTGGCTTACATGTTCACTAGTAAGCCTCAAAATGACCTTACTAGTGAACTAGTGAGCGTGTTGTGGCTTACATGTTCACTAATAAGCCTCAAAATGATCTTACTAGTGAACTAGTGGGCACATTTATGGCCTTATATGTTCACTAGTAAGCGTCAAAATGACCTTATTAGTGAACTAGTGGGCGTTTTGTGGCTAACATGTCAACTATTAAGCCTCAAAATGATCTTACTAGTGAACTAGTGGTCACATTTATTGCCTTACATGTTCTCTAGTAAGCGTTAAAATGATCTTACTAGTGAACTAGTGGGCATTTTGTGGCTTACATGTTCACTAGTAAGCGTCAAAATGACCTTACTAGTAACTAGTGGGCGTTTTGTGGCTTACATGTCAACTAGTAAGCCTCAAAATGATCTTACTAGTGAACTAGTGGGCGTTTTGTGGCTTACATCTTCACTAGTAAGCGTCAAAATGACCTTACTAGTGAACTAGTGGGCGTTTTGTGGCTTACATCTTCACTAGTAAGCCTCAAAATGATCATACTAGTGAACTAGTGGGCGTTTTGTGGCTTACATGTTCACTAGTAAGCGTCAAAATGACCTTACTAGTGAACTAGTGAGCGTTTTGTGGCTTACATGTTCACTAGTAAGCCTCAAAATGATCTTACTAGTGAACTAGTGGGCGTTTTGTGGCTTACATGTTCACTAGTAGGGCGGCCCGGTAGTCCAGTGGTTAGCACGTCGGCTTCACAGTGCAGAGGTACCGGGTTCGATTCCAACTCCGGCCTCCCTGTGTGGAGTTTGCATGTTCTCCCCGGGCCTGCGTGGGTTTTCTCCGGGTGCTCCGGTTTCCTCCCACGTTCCAAAAACATGCGTGACAGGCTGATTGAACGCTCTAAATTGTCCCTAGGTGTGAGTGTGAGCGTGGTTGGTTGTTCGTCTCAGTGTGCCCTGCGATTGGCTGGCAACCGATTCAGGGTGTCCCCCGCCTACTGCCCGAAGACAGCTGGGATAGGCTCCAGCACCCCCCGCGACCCTAGTGAGGATCAAGCGGCTCGGAAGATGAATGAATGAATGAATGTTCACTAGTAAGCGTCAAAATGACCTTACTCGTGAACTAGTGAGCGTTTTGTGGCTTACATGTTCACTAGTAAGCCTCAAAATGATCTTACTAGTGAACTAGTGGGCGTTTTGTGGCTTACATGTTCACTACTAAGCGTCTAAAATGACCTTACTAGTAACTAGTGCGCGTTTTGTGGCTTACATGTTCACTAGTAAGCCTAAAAATGATCTTACTAGTGAACTAGTGGGCACATTTATTGCCTTACATGTTCTCTAGTAAGCGTCAAAATGACCTTACTAGTAACTAGTGGGCGTTTTGTGGCTTAAATGTCAACTAGTAACCCTCAAAATGATCTTACTAGTGGGCGTTTTGTGGCTTACATGTTCACTAGTAAGCCTCAAAATGATCTTACTAGTGAACTAGTGGGCATTTTGTGGCTTACATGTTCACTAGTAAGCCTCAAAATGATCTTCCTAGTGAACTAGTGGGCGTTTTGTGGCTTACATGTTCACTAGTAGGCCTCAAAATTACCTTACTAGTGAACTAGTGGGCGTTTTGTGGCTTATATTTTCACTAGTAAGCGTCAAAATGATCTTACGAGTGAACTAGTGGGCACATTTATGGCCTTATATGTTCACTAGTAAGCCTCAAAATGATTTTACTAGTGAACTAATGGGCGTTTTGTGGCTTACATGTTCACTAGTAAGCCTAAAAATGATCTTACTAGTGAACTAGTGAGCGTTTTGTGGCTTACATTTTCACTAGTAAGCCTCAAAATGATCTTACTAGTGAACTAGTGGGCGTTTTTTGGCTTACATGTTCACTAGTAAGCCTCAAAATGATCTTACTAGTGAACTAGTGGGCGTTTTGTGGCTTATATGTTCACTAGTAAACGTCAAAATGACCTTACTAGTGAACTAGTGAGCGTGTTGTGGCTTACATGTTCACTAGTAAGCCTCAAAATGATCTTACTAGTGAACTAGTGGGCATTTTGTGGCCTTATATGTTCACTAGTAAGCGTCAAAATGACCTTACTAGTGAACTAGTGGGCGTTTTGTGGCTTACATGTTCACTAGTAAGCCTCAAAATGATCTTACTAGTGAACTAGTGGGCACATTTATTGCCTTACATGTTCTGTAGTAAGCGTCAAAATGATCTTACTAGTGAACTAGTGGGCATTTTGTGGCTTACATGTTCACTAGTAAGCGTCAAAATGACCTTACTAGTAACTAGTGGGCGTTTTGTGGCTTAAATGTCAACTAGTAACCCTCAAAATGATCTTACTAGTGGGCGTTTTGTGGCTTACATGTTCACTAGTAAGACTCAAAATGATCTTACTAGTGAACTAGTGGGCATTTTGTGGCTTACATGTTCACTAGTAAGCCTCAAAATGATCTTACTAGTGAACTAGTGGGCGTTTTGTGGCTTACATGTTCACTAGTAGGCCTCAAAATTACCTTACTAGTGAACTAGTGGGCGTTTTGTGGCTTATATTTTCACTAGTAAGCATCAAAATGATCTTACGAGTGAACTAGTGGGCACATTTATGGCCTTATATGTTCACTAGTAAGCCTCAAAATGATCTTACTAGTGAACTAGTGGGCGATTTGTGGCTTACAATGCAACTAGTAAGCCTCAAAATGATTTTACTAGTGAACTAGTGGGCGTTTTGTGGCTTACATGTTCACTAGTAAGCCTAAAAATGATCTTACTAGTGAACTAGTGAGCGTTTTGTGGCTTACATTTTCACTAGTAAGCCTCAAAATGATATTACTAGTGAACTAGTGGGCGTTTTTGGGCTTACATGTTCACTAGTAAGCCTCAAAATGACCTTACTAGTGAACTAGTGAGCGTGTTGTGGCTTACATGTTCACTAATAAGCCTCAAAATGATCTTACTAGTGAACTAGTGGGCGTTTTGTGGCTTACATGTTCACTAGTAGGCCTCAAAATTACCTTACTAGTGAACTAGTGGGCGTTTTGTGGCTTATATTTTCACTAGTAAGCGTCAAAATGATCTTACGAGTGAACTAGTGGGCACATTTATGGCCTTATATGTTCACTAGTAAGCCTCAAAATGATTTTACTAGTGAACTAATGGGCGTTTTGTGGCTTACATGTTCACTAGTAAGCCTAAAAATGATCTTACTAGTGAACTAGTGAGCGTTTTGTGGCTTACATTTTCACTAGTAAGCCTCAAAATGATCTTACTAGTGAACTAGTGGGCATTTTGTGGCCTTATATGTTCACTAGTAAGCGTCAAAATGACCTTACTAGTGAACTAGTGGGCGTTTTGTGGCTTACATGTTCACTAGTAAGCCTCAAAATGATCTTACTAGTGAACTAGTGGGCACATTTATTGCCTTACATGTTCTGTAGTAAGCGTCAAAATGATCTTACTAGTGAACTAGTGGGCATTTTGTGGCTTACATGTTCACTAGTAAGCGTCAAAATGACCTTACTAGTAACTAGTGGGCGTTTTGTGGCTTAAATGTCAACTAGTAACCCTCAAAATGATCTTACTAGTGGGCGTTTTGTGGCTTACATGTTCACTAGTAAGCCTCAAAATGATCTTACTAGTGAACTAGTGGGCATTTTGTGGCTTACATGTTCACTAGTAAGCCTCAAAATGATCTTACTAGTGAACTAGTGGGCGTTTTGTGGCTTACATGTTCACTAGTAGGCCTCAAAATTACCTTACTAGTGAACTAGTGGGCGTTTTGTGGCTTATATTTTCACTAGTAAGCATCAAAATGATCTTACGAGTGAACTAGTGGGCACATTTATGGCCTTATATGTTCACTAGTAAGCCTCAAAATGATCTTACTAGTGAACTAGTGGGCGATTTGTGGCTTACAATGCAACTAGTAAGCCTCAAAATGATTTTACTAGTGAACTAGTGGGCGTTTTGTGGCTTACATGTTCACTAGTAAGCCTAAAAATGATCTTACTAGTGAACTAGTGAGCGTTTTGTGGCTTACATTTTCACTAGTAAGCCTCAAAATGATATTACTAGTGAACTAGTGGGCGTTTTTGGGCTTACATGTTCACTAGTAAGCCTCAAAATGATCTTACTAGTGAACTAGTGGGCGTTTTTTGGCTTACATGTTCACTAGTAAGCCTCAAAATGACCTTACTAGTGAACTAGTGAGCGTGTTGTGGCTTACATGTTCACTAATAAGCCTCAAAATGATCTTACTAGTGAACTAGTGGGCACATTTATGGCCTTATATGTTCACTAGTAAGCGTCAAAATGACCTTATTAGTGAACTAGTGGGCGTTTTGTGGCTAACATGTCAACTATTAAGCCTCAAAATGATCTTACTAGTGAACTAGTGGTCACATTTATTGCCTTACATGTTCTCTAGTAAGCGTTAAAATGATCTTACTAGTGAACTAGTGGGCATTTTGTGGCTTACATCTTCACTAGTAAGCGTCAAAATGACCTTACTAGTGAACTAGTGGGCGTTTTGTGGCTTACATCTTCACTAGTAAGCCTCAAAATGATCATACTAGTGAACTAGTGGGCGTTTTGTGGCTTACATGTTCACTAGTAAGCGTCAAAATGACCTTACTAGTGAACTAGTGAGCGTTTTGTGGCTTACATGTTCACTAGTAAGCCTCAAAATGATCTTACTAGTGAACTAGTGGGCGTTTTGTGGCTTACATGTTCACTAGTAGGGCGGCCCGGCAGTCCAGTGGTTAGCACGTCGGCTTCACAGTGCAGAGGTACCGGGTTCGATTCCAACTCCGGCCTCCCTGTGTGGAGTTTGCATGTTCTCCCCGGGCCTGCGTGGGTTTTCTCCGGGTGCTCCGGTTTCCTCCCACGTTCCAAAAACATGCGTGACAGGCTGATTGAACGCTCTAAATTGTCCCTAGGTGTGAGTGTGAGCGTGGTTGGTTGTTCGTCTCAGTGTGCCCTGCGATTGGCTGGCAACCGATTCAGGGTGTCCCCCGCCTACTGCCCGAAGACAGCTGGGATAGGCTCCAGCACCCCCCGCGACCCTAGTGAGGATCAAGCGGCTCGGAAGATGAATGAATGAATGAATGAATGTTCACTAGTAAGCGTCAAAATGACCTTACTCGTGAACTAGTGAGCGTTTTGTGGCTTACATGTTCACTAGTAAGCCTCAAAATGATCTTACTAGTGAACTAGTGGGCGTTTTGTGCCTTACATGTTCACTACTAAGCGTCTAAAATGACCTTACTAGTAACTAGTGCGCGTTTTGTGGCTTACATGTTCACTAGTAAGCCTCAAAATGATCTTACTAGTGAACTAGTGGGCACATTTATTGCCTTACATGTTCTCTAGTAAGCGTCAAAATGACCTTACTAGTAATTAGTGGGCGTTTTGTGGCTTAAATGTCAACTAGTAACCCTCAAAATGATCTTACTAGTGGGCGTTTTGTGGCTTACATGTTCACTAGTAAGCCTCAAAATGATCTTACTAGTGAACTAGTGGGCATTTTGTGGCTTACATGTTCACTAGTAAGCCTCAAAATGATCTTACTAGTGAACTAGTGGGCGTTTTGTGGCTTACATGTTCACTATTAGGCCTCAAAATTACCTTACTAGTGAACTAGTGGGCGTTTTGTGGCTTATATTTTCACTAGTAAGCGTCAAAATGATCTTACGAGTGAACTAGTGGGCACATTTATGGCCTTATATGTTCACTAGTAAGCCTCAAAATGATTTTACTAGTGAACTAATGGGCGTTTTGTGGCTTACATGTTCACTAGTAAGCCTAAAAATGATCTTACTAGTGAACTAGTGAGCGTTTTGTGGCTTACATTTTCACTAGTAAGCCTCAAAATGATCTTACTAGTGAACTAGTGGGCGTTTTTTGGCTTACATGTTCACTAGTAAGCCTCAAAATGATCTTACTAGTGAACTAGTGGGCGTTTTGTGGCTTATATGTTCACTAGTAAACGTCAAAATGACCTTACTAGTGAACTAGTGAGCGTGTTGTGGCTTACATGTTCACTAGTAAGCCTCAAAATGATCTTACTAGTGAACTAGTGGGCACATTTATGGCCTTATATGTTCACTAGTAAGCGTCAAAATGACCTTACTAGTGAACTATTGGGCGTTTTGTGGCTTACATGTTCACTAGTAAGCCTCAAAATGATCTTACTAGTGAACTAGTGGGCACATTTATTGCCTTACATGTTCTGTAGTAAGCGTCAAAATGATCTTACTAGTGAACTAGTGGGCATTTTGTGGCTTACATGTTCACTAGTAAGCGTCAAAATGACCTTACTAGTAACTAGTGGGCGTTTTGTGGCTTAAATGTCAACTAGTAACCCTCAAAATGATCTTACTAGTGGGCGTTTTGTGGCTTACATGTTCACTAGTAAGCCTCAAAATGATCTTACTAGTGAACTAGTGGGCATTTTGTGGCTTACATGTTCACTAGTAAGCCTCAAAATGATCTTACTAGTGAACTAGTGGGCGTTTTGTGGCTTACATGTTCACTAGTAGGCCTCAAAATTACCTTACTAGTGAACTAGTGGGCGTTTTGTGGCTTATATTTTCACTAGTAAGCGTCAAAATGATCTTACGAGTGAACTAGTGGGCACATTTATGGCCTTATATGTTCACTAGTAAGCCTCAAAATGATCTTACTAGTGAACTAGTGGGCGATTTGTGGCTTACAATGCAACTAGTAAGCCTCAAAATGATTTTACTAGTGAACTAGTGGGCGTTTTGTGGCTTACATGTTCACTAGTAAGCCTAAAAATGATCTTACTAGTGAACTAGTGAGCGTTTTGTGGCTTACATTTTCACTAGTAAGCCTCAAAATGATATTACTAGTGAACTAGTGGGCGTTTTTGGGCTTACATGTTCACTAGTAAGCCTCAAAATGATCTTACTAGTGAACTAGTGGGCGTTTTGTGGCTTACATGTTCACTAGTAAGCCTCAAAATGATATTACTAGTGAACTAGTGAGCGTGTTGTGGCTTACATGTTCACTAATAAGCCTCAAAATGATCTTACTAGTGAACTAGTGGGCACATTTATGGCCTTATATGTTCACTAGTAAGCGTCAAAATGACCTTTCTAGTGAACTAGTGGGCGTTTTGTGGCTAACATGTCAACTATTAAGCCTCAAAATGATCTTACTAGTGAACTAGTGGTCACATTTATTGCCTTACATGTTCTCTAGTAAGCGTTAAAATGATCTTACTAGTGAACTAGTGGGCATTTTGTGGCTTACATGTTCACTAGTAAGCGTCAAAATGACCTTACTAGTAACTAGTGGGCGTTTTGTGGCTTACATGTCAACTAGTAAGCCTCAAAATGATCTTACTAGTGAACTAGTGGGCGTTTTGTGGCTTACATCTTCACTAGTAAGCGTCAAAATGACCTTACTAGTGAACTAGTGGGCGTTTTGTGGCTTACATCTTCACTAGTAAGCCTCAAAATGATCATACTAGTGAACTAGTGGGCGTTTTGTGGCTTACATGTTCACTAGTAAGCGTCAAAATGACCTTACTAGTGAACTAGTGAGCGTTTTGTGGCTTACATGTTCACTAGTAAGCCTCAAAATGATCTTACTAGTGAACTAGTGGGCGTTTTGTGGCTTACAATGCAACTAGTAAGCCTCAAAATGATCTTACTAGTGAACTAGTGGGCGTTTTGTGGCTTACATGTTCACTAGTAAGCCTCAAAATGATCTTACTAGTGAACTAGTGGGCGTTTTGTGGCTTACATGTTCACTAGTAAGCCTCAAAATGATTTTACTAGTGAACTAGTGGGCGTTTTGTGGCTTACATGTTCACTAGTAGGGCGGCCCGGTAGTCCAGTGGTTAGCACGTCGGCTTCACAGTGCAGAGGTACCGGGTTCGATTCCAACTCCGGCCTCCCTGTGTGGAGTTTGCATGTTCTCCCCGGGCCTGCGTGGGTTTTCTCCGGGTGCTCCGGTTTCCTCCCACGTTCCAAAAACATGCGTGACAGGCTGATTGAACGCTCTAAATTGTCCCTAGGTGTGAGTGTGAGCGTGGTTGGTTGTTCGTCTCAGTGTGCCCTGCGATTGGCTGGCAACCGATTCAGGGTGTCCCCCGCCTACTGCCCGAAGACAGCTGGGATAGGCTCCAGCACCCCCCGCGACCCTAGTGAGGATCAAGCGGCTCGGAAGATGAATGAATGAATGAATGTTCACTAGTAAGCGTCAAAATGACCTTACTCGTGAACTAGTGAGCGTTTTGTGGCTTACATGTTCACTAGTAAGCCTCAAAATGATCTTACTAGTGAACTAGTGGGCGTTTTGTGGCTTACATGTTCACTACTAAGCGTCTAAAATGACCTTACTAGTAACTAGTGCGCGTTTTGTGGCTTACATGTTCACTAGAAAGCCTCAAAATGATCTTACTAGTGAACTAGTGGGCACATTTATTGCCTTACATGTTCTCTAGTAAGCGTCAAAATGACCTTACTAGTAACTAGTGGGCGTTTTGTGGCTTACATGTCAACTAGTAACCCTCAAAATGATCTTACTAGTGAACTAGTGGGCGTTTTGTGGCTTACATGTTCACTAGTAAGCCTCAAAATGATCTTACTAGTGAACTACTGGGCGTTTTCTGGCTTACATGTCAACTAGTAAGCCTCAAAATGATCTTACTAGTGAACTAGTGGGCGTTTTGTGGCTTACATGTCAACTATTAAGCCTCAAAATGATCTTACTAGTAAACTAGTGGGCATTTTGTGGCTTACATGTTCACTAGTAAGCGTCAAAATGACCTTACTAGTAATTAGTGGGCGTTTTGTGGCTTACATGTCAACTATTAAGCCTCAAAATGATCTTACTAGTAACTAGTGGGCGTTTGTGGCTTACATGTTCACTAGTAAGCCTCAAAATGATCTTACTAGTGAACTACTGGGCGTTTTCTGGCTTACATGTCAACTAGTAAGCCTCAAAATGATCTTACTAGTAAACTAGTGGGCATTTTGTGGCTTACATGTTCACTAGTAAGCGTCAAAATGACCTTACTAGTAATTAGTGGGCGTTTTGTGGCTTACATGTCAACTAGTAACCCTCAAAATGATCTTACTAGTAACTAGTGGGCGTTTTGTGGCTTACATGTTCACTAGTAAGCCTCAAAATGATCTTACTAGTGAACTAGTGGGCATTTTGTGGCTTACATGTTCACTAGTAAGCCTCAAAATGATCTTACTAGTGAACTAGTGGGCGTTTTGTGGCTTACATGTTCACTAGTAAGCCTCAAAATGACCTTACTAGTGAACTAGTGGGCGTTTTGTGGCTTATATGTTCACTAGTAAGCGTCAAAATGATCTTACGAGTGAACTAGTGGGCACATTTATGGCCTTATATGTTCACTAGTAAGCCTCAAAAGGATCTTACTAGTGAACTAGTGGGCGTTTTGTGGCTTACAATGCAACTAGTAAGCCTCAAAATGATCTTACTAGTGAACTAGTGGGCGTTTTGTGGCTTACCTGTTCACTAGTAAGCCTCAAAATGATTTTACTAGTGAACTAATGGGCGTTTTGTGGCTTACATGTTCACTAGTAAGCCTAAAAATGATCTTACTAGTGAACTAATGAGCGTTTTGTGGCTTACATTTTCACTAGTAAGCCTCAAAATGATATTACTAGTGAACTAGTGGGCGTTTTTTGGCTTACATGTTCACTAGTAAGCCTCAAAATGATCTTACTAGTGAACTAGTGGGCGTTTTGTGGCTTATATGTTCACTAGTAAACGTCAAAATGACCTTACTAGTGAACTAGTGAGCGTGCTGTGGCTTACATGATCACTAGTAAGCCTCAAAATGATCTTACTAGTGAACTAGTGGGCACATTTATGGCCTTATATGTTCACTAGTAAGCGTGAAAATGACCTTACTAGTGAACTAGTGGGCGTTTTGTGGCTTACATGTTCACTAGTAAGCGTCAAAATGACCTTACTAGTAACTAGTGGGCGTTTTGTGGCTTACATGTCAACCAGTAAGCCTCAAAATGATCTTACTAGTGAACTAGTGGGCGTTTTGTGGCTTACATGTCAACTATTAAGCCTCAAAATGATCTTACTAGTGAACTAGTGGGCACATTTATTGCCTTACATGTTCTCTAGTAAGCGTCAAAATGACCTTACTAGTAACTAGTGGGCGTTTTGTGGCTTACATGTCAACTAGTAACCCTCAAAATGATCTTACTAGTTAACTAGTGGGCGTTTTGTGGCTTACATGTTCACTAGTAAGCCTCAAAATGATCTTACTAGTGAACTACTGGGCGTTTTCTGGCTTACATGTCAACTAGTAAGCCTCAAAATTATCTTACTAGTGAACTAGTGGGCGTTTTGTGGCTTACATGTCAACTATTAAGCCTCAAAATGATCTTACTAGTAAACTAGTGGGCATTTTGTGGCTTACATGTTCACTAGTAAGCGTCAAAATGACCTTACTAGTAACTAGTGGGCGTTTTGTGGCTTACATGTCAACTAGTAACCCTCAAAATGATCTTACTAGTGAACTAGTGGGCATTTTGTGGCTTACATGTTCACTAGTAAGCCTCAAAATGATCTTACTAGTGAACTAGTGGGCGTTTTGTGGCTTACATGTTCACTAGTAAGCCTCAAAATGACCTTACTAGTGAACTAGTGGGCGTTTTGTGGCTTATATGTTCACTAGTAAGCGTCAAAATGATCTTACGAGTGAACTAGTGGGCACATTTATGGCCTTATATGTTCACTAGTAAGCCTCAAAATGATCTTACTAGTGAACTAGTGGGTGTTTTGTGGCTTACAATGCAACTAGTAAGCCTCAAAATGATCTTACTAGTGAACTAGTGGGCGTTTTGTGGCTTACATGTTCACTAGTAAGCCTCAAAATGATCTTACTAGTGAACTAGTGGGCGTTTTGTGGCTTACATGTTCACTAGTAAGCCTAAAAATGATCTTACTAGTGAACTAGTGAGCGTTTTGTGGCTTACATTTTCACTAGTAAGCCTCAAAATGATATTACTAGTGAACTAGTGGGCGTTTGTTGGCTTACATGTTCACTAGTAAGCCTCAAAATGATCTTACTAGTGAACTAGTGGGCGTTTTGTGGCTTATATGTTCACTAGTAAACGTCAAAATGACCTTACTAGTGAACTAGTGAGCGTGTTGTGGCTTACATGTTCACTAGTAAGCCTCAAAATGATCTTACTAGTGAACTAGTGGGCACATTTATGGCGTTATATGTTCACTAGTAAGCGTCAAAATGACCTTACTAGTGAACTAGTGGGCACATTTATTGCCTTACATGTTCTCTAGTAAGCGTCAAAATGATCTTACGAGTGAACTAGTGGGCATTTTGTGGCTTACATGTTCACTAGTAAGCGTCAAAATGACCTTACTAGTAACTAGGGGGCGTTTTGTGGCTTACATGTCAACTATTAAGCCTCAAAATGATCTTACTAGTGAACTAGTGGTCACATTTATTGCCTTACTTGTTCTCTAGTAAGCGTCAAAATGATCTTACTAGTGAACTAGTGGGCGTTTTGTGGCTTACATGTCAACTAGTAAGCCTCAAAATGATCTTACTAGTGAACTAGTGGGCGTTTTGTGGCTTACATGTTCACTAGTAAGCCTCAAAATTATTTTACTAGTGAACTAGTGGGCGTTTTGTGGCTTACATGTTCACTAGTAAGCCTAAAAATGATCTTTCTAGTGAACTAGTGGGCGTTTTGTGGCTTACATGTTCACTAGTAAGCCTCAAAATGACCTTACTAGTGAACTAGTGAGCGTTTTGTGGCTTACATGTTCACTCGTAAGCCTCAAAATGATCTTACTAGTGAACTAGTGGGCACATTTATGGCCTTATATGTTTACTAGTAAGCGTCAAAATGACCTTACTAGTGAACTAGTGGGCGTTTTGTGGCTTACATGTCAACTAGTAAGCCTCAAAATGATATTACTAGTGAACTAGTGGGCGTTTTTGGGCTTACATGTTCACTAGTAAGCCTAAAAAATGATCTTACTAGTGAACTACTGGGCGTTTTGTGGCTTACATGTCAACTAGTAAGCCTCAAAATGATCTTCCTAGTGAACTAGTGGGCGTTTTGTGGCTTACATGTTCACTAGTAAGCGTCAAAATGACCTTACTAGTGAACTAGTGGGCGTTTTGTGGCTTACATGTTCACTAGTAAGCCTCAAAATGATCTTACTAGTGAACTAGTGGGCGTTTTGTGGCTTACATGTTCACGAGTAAGCGTCAAAATGACCTTACTAGTAACTAGTGGGCGTTTTGTGGCTTACATGTCAACTAGTAAGCCTTAAAATGATCTTACTAGTGAACTACTGGGCGTTTTGTGGCTTACAATGCAACTAGTAAGCCTCAAAATGATCTTACTAGTGAACTAGTGGGCGTTTTGTGGCTTACATGTTCACTAGTAAGCCTCAAAATGATCTTACTAGTGAACTAGTGGGCGTTTTGTGGCTTACATGTTCACTAGTAAGCCTAAAAATGATTTTACTAGTGAACTAATGGGCGTTTTGTGGCTTACATGTTCACTAGTAAGCCTAAAAATGATCTTACTAGTGAACTAATGAGCGTTTTGTGGCTTACATTTTCACTAGTAAGCCTCAAAATGATATTACTAGTGAACTAGTAGGCGATGTGTGGCTTACATGTCAACTAGTAAGCCTCAAAATGAACTTACTAGTGAACTAGTGGGCACATTTATGGCCTTACATGTTCACTAGTAAGCGTCAAAATGATCTTACTAGTGAACTAGTGGGCGTTTTGTGGCTTACATGTTCACTAGTAAGCGTCAAAATGACCTTACTAGTGAACTAGTGGGCGTTTTGTGGCTTACATGTCAACTATTAAGCCTCAAAATATTACTAGTGAACTAGTGGGCGTTTTTTGGCTTACATGTTCACTAGTAAGCCTCAAAATGATCTTACTAGTGAACTAGTGGGCGTTTTGTGGCTTATATGTTCACTAGTAAACGTCAAAATGACCTTACTAGTGAACTAGTGAGCGTGTTGTGGCTTACATGTTCACTAGTAAGCCTCAAAATGATCTTACTAGTGAACTAGTGGGCACATTTATGGCCTTATATGTTCACTAGTAAGCGTCAAAATGACCTTACTAGTGAACTAGTGGGTGTTTTGTGGCTTACATGTCAACTATTAAGCCTCAAAATGATCTTACTAGTGAACTAGTGGGCGTTTTGTGGCTTACATGTCAACTATTAAGCCTCAAAATGATCTTACTAGTAAACTAGTGGGCATTTTGTGGCTTACATGTCAACTAGTAAGCCTCAAAATGATCTTACTAGTGAACTAGTGGGCGTTTTGTGGCTTACATGTCAACTATTAAGCCTCAAAATGATCTTACTAGTAAACTAGTGGGCATTTTGTGGCTTACATGTTCACTAGTAAGCGTCAAAATGACCTTACTAGTAACTAGTGGGCGTTTTGTGGCTTACATGTCAACTAGTAACCCTCAAAATGATCTTACTAGTGAACTAGTTGGCGTTTTGTGGCTTACATGTTCACTAGTAAGCCTCAAAATGATCTTACTAGTGAACTAGTGGGCATTTTGTGGCTTACATGTTCACTAGTAAGCCTCAAAATGATCTTACTAGTGAACTAGTGGGCGTTTTGTGGCTTACATGTTCACTAGTAAGCCTCAAAATGACCTTACTAGTGAACTAGTGGGCGTTTTGTGGCTTATATGTTCACTAGTAAGCGTCAAAATGATCTTACAAGTGAACTACTGGGCACATTTATGGCCTTATATGTTCACTAGTAAGCCTCAAAATGATCTTACTAGTGAACTAGTGGGCGTTTTGTGGCTTACAATGCAACTAGTAAGCCTCAAAATGATCTTACTAGTGAACTAGTGGGCGTTTTGTGGCTTACATGTTCACTAGTAAGCCTCAAAATGATCTTACTAGTGAACTAGTGGGCGTTTTGTGGCTTACATGTTCACTAGTAAGCCTCAAAATGATTTTACTAGTGAACTAATGGGCGTTTTGTGGCTTACATGTTCACTAGTAAGCCTAAAAATGATCTTACTAGTGAACTAATGAGCGTTTTGTGGCTTACATTTTCACTAGTAAGCCTCAAAATGATATTACTAGTGAACTAGTGGGCGTTTTTTGGCTTACATGTTCACTAGTAAGTCTCAAAATGATCTTACTAGTGAACTAGTGGGCGTTTTGTGGCTTATATGTTCACTAGTAAACGTCAAAATGACCTTACTAGTGAACTAGTGAGCGTGCTGTGGCTTACATGTTCACTAGTAAGCCTCAAAATGATCTTACTAGTGAACTAGTGGGCACATTTATGGCCTTATATGTTCACTAGTAGGCGTCAAAATGACCTTACTAGTGAACTAGTGGGCGTTTTGTGGCTTACATGTTCACTAGTAATCGTCAAAATGACCTTACTAGTAACTAGTGGGCGTTTTGTGGCTTACATGTCAACTAGTAAGCCTCAAAATGATCTTACTAGTGAACTAGTGGGCGTTTTGTGGCTTACATGTTCAATAGTAAGCGTCAAAATGACCTTACTAGTGAACTAGTGGGTGTTTTGTGGCTTACATGTTCACTAGTAAGCCTCAAAATGATCTTACTAGTGAACTACTGGGCGTTTTGTGGCTTACATGTCAACTAATAAGCCTCAAAATGATCTTACTAGTGAACTAGTGGGCGTTTTGTGGCTTACATGTCAACTATTAAGCCTCAAAATGATCTTACTAGTGAACTAGTGGGCACATTTATTGCCTTACATGTTCTCTAGTAAGCGTCAAAATGACCTTACTAGTAACTAGTGGGCGTTTTGTGGCTTACATGTCAACTAGTAACCCTCAAAATGATCTTACTAGTGAACTAGTGGGCGTTTTGTGGCTTACATGTTCACTAGTAAGCCTCAAAATGATCTTACTAGTGAACTACTGGGCGTTTTCTGGCTTACATGTCAACTAGTAAGCCTCAAAATTATCTTACTAGTGAACTAGTGGGCGTTTTGTGGCTTACATGTCAACTATTAAGCCTCAAAATGATCTTACTAGTAAACTAGTGGGCATTTTGTGGCTTACATGTTCACTAGTAAGCGTCAAAATGACCTTACTAGTAACTAGTGGGCGTTTTGTGGCTTACATGTCAACTAGTAACCCTCAAAATGATCTTACTAGTGAACTAGTGGGCATTTTGTGGCTTACATGTTCACTAGTAAGCCTCAAAATGATCTTACTAGTGAACTAGTGGGCGTTTTGTGGCTTACATGTTCACTAGTAAGCCTCAAAATGACCTTACTAGTGAACTAGTGGGCGTTTTGTGGCTTATATGTTCACTAGTAAGCGTCAAAATGATCTTACGAGTGAACTAGTGGGCACATTTATGGCCTTATATGTTCACTAGTAAGCCTCAAAATGATCTTACTAGTGAACTAGTGGGTGTTTTGTGGCTTACAATGCAACTAGTAAGCCTCAAAATGATCTTACTAGTGAACTAGTGGGCGTTTTGTGGCTTACATGTTCACTAGTAAGCCTCAAAATGATCTTACTAGTGAACTAGTGGGCGTTTTGTGGCTTACATGTTCACTAGTAAGCCTCAAAATGATTTTACTAGTGAACTAATGGGCGTTTTGTGGCTTACATGTTCACTAGTAAGCCTAAACATGATCTTACTAGTGAACTAGTGAGCGTTTTGTGGCTTACATTTTCACTAGTAAGCCTCAAAATGATATTACTAGTGAACAAGTGGGCGTTTTTTGGCTTACATGTTCACTAGTAAGCCTCAAAATGATCTTACTAGTGAACTAGTGGGCGTTTTGTGGCTTATATGTTCACTAGTAAACGTCAAAATGACCTTACTAGTGAACTAGTGAGCGTGTTGTGGCTTACATGTTCACTAGTAAGCCTCAAAATGATCTTACTAGTGAACTAGTGGGCACATTTATGGCCTTATATGTTCACTAGTAAGCGTCAAAATGTCCTTACTAGTGAACTAGTGGGCGTTTTGTGGCTTACATGTCAACTATTAAGCCTCAAAATGATCTTACTAGTGAACTAGTGGGCACATTTATTGCCTTACATGTTCTCTAGTAAGCGTCAAAATGATCTTACTAGTGAACTAGTGGGCATTTTGTGGCTTACATGTTCACTAGTAAGCGTCAAAATGACCTTACTAGTAACTAGGGGGCGTTTTGTGGCTTACATGTCAACTAGTAAGCCTCAAAATGATCTTAATAGTTAACTAGTGGGCGTTTTGTGGCTTACATGTTCACTAGTAAGCGTCACAATGACCTTACTAGTGAACTAGTGGGCGTTTTGCGGCTTACATGTTCACTAGTAAGCGTCAAAATGACCTTACTAGTGAACTAGTGGGCGTTTTGTGGCTTACATGTTCACTAGTAAGCCTCAAAATGATTTTACTAGTGAACTAGTGGGCACATTTATTGCCTTACATGTTCTCTAGTAAGCGTCAAAATGATCTTACTAGTGAACTAGTGGGCATTTTGTGGCTTACATGTTCACTAGTAAGCGTCAAAATGACCTTACTCGTAACTAGTGGGCGTTTTGTGGCTTACATGTTCACTAGTAAGCCTAAAAATGATCTTACTAGTGAACTAGTGAGCGTTTTGTGGCTTACATGTTCACTAGTAAGCCTAAAAATGATCTTACTAGTGAACTAGTGGGCGTTTTGTGGCTTACATGTTCACTAGTAAGCGTCAAAATGACCTTACTAGTGAACTAGTGAGCGTTTTGTGGCTTACATGTTCACTAGTAAGCGTCAAAATGACCTTACTAGTAAACTAGTGAGCGTTTTGTGGCTTACATGTTCACTAGTAAGCGTCAAAATGATCTTACTAGTGAACTATTGGGCGTTTTGTGGCTTACATGTTCACTAGTAAGCCTCAAAATGATCTTACTAGTGAACTAGTGAGCGTTTTGTGGCTTACATGTTCACTCGTAAGCCTCAAAATGATCTTACTAGTGAACTAGTGGGCGTTTTGTGGCTTACATGTTCACTAGTAAGCCTCAAAATGATCTTACTAGTGAACTAGTGGGCGTTTTGTGGCTTACATGTTCACTAGTAAGCCTCAAAATGATCTTACTAGTGAACTAGTGGGCACATTTATGGCCTTATATGTTCACTAGTAAGCGTCAAAATGACCTTACTAGTGAACTAGTGGGCGTTTTGTGGCTTACATGTCAACTATTAAGCCTCGAAATGATCTTACTAGTGAACTAGTGGGCACATTTATTGCCTTACATGTTCTCTAGTAAGCGTCAAAATGATCTTACTAGTGAACTAGTGGGCGTTTTGTGGCTTACATGTTCAATAGTAAGCGTCAAAATGACCTTACTAGTGAACTAGTGGGTGTTTTGTGGCTTACATGTTCACTAGTAAGCCTCAAAATGATCTTACTAGTGAACTACTGGGCGTTTTGTGGCTTACATGTCAACTAATAAGCCTCAAAATGATCTTACTAGTGAACTAGTGGGCGTTTTGTGGCTTACATGTCAACTATTAAGCCTCAAAATGATCTTACTAGTGAACTAGTGGGCACATTTATTGCCTTACATGTTCTCTAGTAAGCGTCAAAATGACCTTACTAGTAACTAGTGGGCGTTTTGTGGCTTACATGTCAACTAGTAACCCTCAAAATGATCTTACTAGTGAACTAGTGGGCGTTTTGTGGCTTACATGTTCACTAGTAAGCCTCAAAATGATCTTACTAGTGAACTACTGGGCGTTTTCTGGCTTACATGTCAACTAGTAAGCCTCAAAATTATCTTACTAGTGAACTAGTGGGCGTTTTGTGGCTTACATGTCAACTATTAAGCCTCAAAATGATCTTACTAGTAAACTAGTGGGCATTTTGTGGCTTACATGTTCACTAGTAAGCGTCAAAATGACCTTACTAGTAACTAGTGGGCGTTTTGTGGCTTACATGTCAACTAGTAACCCTCAAAATGATCTTACTAGTGAACTAGTGGGCATTTTGTGGCTTACATGTTCACTAGTAAGCCTCAAAATGATCTTACTAGTGAACTAGTGGGCGTTTTGTGGCTTACATGTTCACTAGTAAGCCTCAAAATGACCTTACTAGTGAACTAGTGGGCGTTTTGTGGCTTATATGTTCACTAGTAAGCGTCAAAATGATCTTACGAGTGAACTAGTGGGCACATTTATGGCCTTATATGTTCACTAGTAAGCCTCAAAATGATCTTACTAGTGAACTAGTGGGTGTTTTGTGGCTTACAATGCAACTAGTAAGCCTCAAAATGATTTTACTAGTGAACTAATGGGCGTTTTGTGGCTTACATGTTCACTAGTAAGCCTAAACATGATCTTACTAGTGAACTAGTGAGCGTTTTGTGGCTTACATTTTCACTAGTAAGCCTCAAAATGATATTACTAGTGAACAAGTGGGCGTTTTTTGGCTTACATGTTCACTAGTAAGCCTCAAAATGATCTTACTAGTGAACTAGTGGGCGTTTTGTGGCTTATATGTTCACTAGTAAACGTCAAAATGACCTTACTAGTGAACTAGTGATCGTGTTGTGGCTTACATGTTCACTAGTAAGCCTCAAAATGATCTTACTAGTGAACTAGTGGGCACATTTATGGCCTTATATGTTCACTAGTAAGCGTCAAAATGTCCTTACTAGTGAACTAGTGGGCGTTTTGTGGCTTACATGTCAACTATTAAGCCTCAAAATGATCTTACTAGTGAACTAGTGGGCACATTTATTGCCTTACATGTTCTCTAGTAAGCGTCAAAATGATCTTACTAGTGAACTAGTGGGCATTTTGTGGCTTACATGTTCACTAGTAAGCGTCAAAATGACCTTACTAGTAACTAGGGGGCGTTTTGTGGCTTACATGTCAACTAGTAAGCCTCAAAATGATCTTAATAGTTAACTAGTGGGCGTTTTGTGGCTTACATGTTCACTAGTAAGCGTCACAATGACCTTACTAGTGAACTAGTGGGCGTTTTGCGGCTTACATGTTCACTAGTAAGCGTCAAAATGACCTTACTAGTGAACTAGTGGGCGTTTTGTGGCTTACATGTTCACTAGTAAGCCTCAAAATGATTTTACTAGTGAACTAGTGGGCACATTTATTGCCTTACATGTTCTCTAGTAAGCGTCAAAATGATCTTACTAGTGAACTAGTGGGCATTTTGTGGCTTACATGTTCACTAGTAAGCCTAAAAATGATCTTACTAGTGAACTAGTGAGCGTTTTGTGGCTTACATGTTCACTAGTAAGCCTAAAAATGATCTTACTAGTGAACTAGTGGGCGTTTTGTGGCTTACATGTTCACTAGTAAGCGTCAAAATGACCTTACTAGTGAACTAGTGAGCGTTTTGTGGCTTACATGTTCACTAGTAAGCGTCAAAATGACCTTACTAGTAAACTAGTGAGCGTTTTGTGGCTTACATGTTCACTAGTAAGCGTCAAAATGATCTTACTAGTGAACTATTGGGCGTTTTGTGGCTTACATGTTCACTAGTAAGCCTCAAAATGATCTTACTAGTGAACTAGTGAGCGTTTTGTGGCTTACATGTTCACTCGTAAGCCTCAAAATGATCTTACTAGTGAACTAGTGGGCGTTTTGTGGCTTACATGTTCACTAGTAAGCCTCAAAATGATCTTACTAGTGAACTAGTGGGCGTTTTGTGGCTTACATGTTCACTAGTAAGCCTCAAAATGATCTTACTAGTGAACTAGTGGGCACATTTATGGCCTTATATGTTCACTAGTAAGCGTCAAAATGACCTTACTAGTGAACAAGTGGGCGTTTTGTGGCTTACATGTCAACTATTAAGCCTCGAAATGATCTTACTAGTGAACTAGTGGGCACATTTATTGCCTTACATGTTCTCTAGTAAGCGTCAAAATGATCTTACTAGTGAACTAGTGGGCATTTTGTGGCTTACATGTTCACTAGTAAGCGTCAAAATGACCTTACTAGTAACTAGGGGGCGTTTTGTGGCTTACATGTCAACTAGTAAGCCTCAAAATGATCTTAATAGTGAACTAGTGGGCGTTTTGTGGCTTACATGTTCACTAGTAAGCGTCACAATGACCTTACTAGTGAACTAGTGGGCGTTTTGTGGCTTACATCTTCACTAGTAAGCCTCAAATTGATCATACTAGTGAACTAGTGGGCGTTTTGTGGCTTACATGTTCACTAGTAAGCGTCAAAATGATTTTACTAGTGAACTAGTGGGCGTTTTGTGGCTTACATGTTCACTAGTAAGCCTAAAAATGATCTTACTAGTGAACTAGTGAGCGTTTTGTGGCTTACATGTTCACTAGTAAGCCTAAAAATGATCTTACTAGTGAACTAGTGGGCGTTTTGTGGCTTACATATTCACTAGTAAGCGTCAAAATGACCTTACTAGTGAACTAGTGGGCGTTTTGTGGCTTACATGTTCACTAGTGAGCCTCAAAATGATCTTACTAGTGAACTAGTGGGCGTTTTGTGGCTTACATGTTCACTAGTAAGCATCAAAATGACCTTACTAGTGAACTAGTGAGCGTTTTGTGGCTTACATGTTCACTAGTAAGCCTAAAAATGATCTTACTAGTGAACTAGTGAGCGTTTTGTGGCTTACATGTTCACTAGTAAGCCTCAAAATGATTTTACTAGTGAACTAGTGGGCGTTTTGTGGCTTACATGTTCACTAGTAAGCCTAAAAATGATCTTACTAGTGAACTAGTGGGCGTTTTGTGGCTTACATGTTCACTAGTAAGCCTCAAAATGATCTTACTAGTGAACTAGTGAGCGTTTTGTGGCTTACATGTTCACTAGTAAGCCTCAAAATGATCTTACTAGTGAACTAGTGGGCGTTTTGTGGCTTACATGTTCACTAGTAAGCCTCAAAATGATCTTACTAGTGAACTAGTGGGCGTTTTGTGGCTTACATGTCAACTAGTAAGCCTTAAAATGATCTTACTAGTGAACTAGTGGGCACATTTATTGCCTTACATGTTCTCTAGTAAGCGTCAAAATGATCTTACTAGTGAACTAGTGGGCATTTTGTGGCTTACATGTTCACTAGTAAGCGTCAAAATGACCTTACTAGTAACTGGTGGGCGTTTTGTGGCTTACATGTCAACTAGTAAGCCTTAAAATGATCTTACTAGTTAACTACTGGGCGTTTTGTGGCTTACATGTCAACTAGTAAGCCTCAAAATGATCTTCCTAGTGAACTAGTGGGCGTTTTGTGGATTACATGTTCACTAGTAAGCGTCAAAATGACCTTACTAGTGAACTAGTGAGCGTTTTGTGGCTTACATGTTCACTAGTAAGCGTCAAAATGATCTTACTAGTGAACTAGTGGGCGTTTTGTGGCTTACATGTTCACTAGTAAGCGTCAAAATGATTTTACTAGTGAACTAGTGGGCGTTTTGTGGCTTACATGTTCACTAGTAAGCCTAAAAATGATCTTACTAGTGAACTAGTGAGCGTTTTGTGGCTTACATGTTCACTAGTAAGCCTAAAAATGATCTTACTAGTGAACTAGTGGGCGTTTTGTGGCTTACATATTCACTAGTAAGCGTCAAAATGACCTTACTAGTGAACTAGTGGGCGTTTTGTGGCTTACATGTTCACTAGTGAGCCTCAAAATGATCTTACTAGTGAACTAGTGGGCGTTTTGTGGCTTACATGTTCACTAGTAAGCATCAAAATGACCTTACTAGTGAACTAGTGAGCGTTTTGTGGCTTACATGTTCACTAGTAAGCCTAAAAATGATCTTACTAGTGAACTAGTGAGCGTTTTGTGGCTTACATGTTCACTAGTAAGCCTCAAAATGATTTTACTAGTGAACTAGTGGGCGTTTTGTGGCTTACATGTTCACTAGTAAGCCTAAAAATGATCTTACTAGTGAACTAGTGGGCGTTTTGTGGCTTACATGTTCACTAGTAAGCCTCAAAATGATCTTACTAGTGAACTAGTGAGCGTTTTGTGGCTTACATGTTCACTAGTAAGCCTCAAAATGATCTTACTAGTGAACTAGTGGGCGTTTTGTGGCTTACATGTTCACTAGTAAGCCTCAAAATGATCTTACTAGTGAACTAGTGGGCGTTTTGTGGCTTACATGTCAACTAGTAAGCCTTAAAATGATCTTACTAGTGAACTAGTGGGCACATTTATTGCCTTACATGTTCTCTAGTAAGCGTCAAAATGATCTTACTAGTGAACTAGTGGGCATTTTGTGGCTTACATGTTCACTAGTAAGCGTCAAAATGACCTTACTAGTAACTAGTGGGCGTTTTGTGGCTTACATGTCAACTAGTAAGCCTTAAAATGATCTTACTAGTTAACTACTGGGCGTTTTGTGGCTTACATGTCAACTAGTAAGCCTCAAAATGATCTTCCTAGTGAACTAGTGGGCGTTTTGTGGCTTACATGTTCACTAGTAAGCGTCAAAATGACCTTACTAGTGAACTAGTGGGCGTTTTGTGGCTTACATGTTCACTAGTAAGCCTCATAATGATCTTACTAGTGAACTAGTGGGCGTTTTGTGGCTTACGTGTTCACTAGTAAGCCTCAAAATGATCTTACTAGTGAACTAGTGGGCGTTTTGTGGCTTACATGTTCACTAGTAAACGTCAACATGACCTTACTAGTGAACTAGTGAGCGTGTTGTGGCTTACATGTTCACTAGTAAGCCTAAAAATGATCTTACTAGTGAACTAGTGGGCACATTTATGGCCTTATGTTCACTAGTAAGCGTCAAAATGACCTTACTAGTGAACTAGTGGGCGTTTTGTGGCTTACATGTCAACTATTAAGCCTCAAAATGATCTTACTAGTGAACTAGTGGGCACATTTATTGCCTTACATGTTCTCTAGTAAGCGTCAAAATGATCTTACTAGTGAACTAGTGGGCGTTTTGTGGCTTACATGTTCACTAGTAAGCGTCAAAATGACCTTACTAGTGAACTAGTGGGCGTTTTGCGGCTTACATGTTCACTAGTAAGCCTCAAAATGACCTTACTAGTGAACTAGTGGGCGTTTTGTGGCTTACATGTTCACTAGTAAGCCTCAAAATGATCTTACTAGTGAACTAGTGAGCGTTTTGTGGCTTACATGTTCACTAGTAAGCGTCAAAATGATCTTCCTAGTGAACTAGTGGGCGTTTTGTGGCTTACATGTTCACTAGTAAGCCTAAAAATGATCTTACTAGTGAACTAATGAGCGTTTTGTGGCTTACATTTTCACTAGTAAGCCTCAAAATGATATTACTAGTGAACTAGTGGGCGTTTTTTGGCTTACATGTTCACTAGTAAGCCTCAAAATGATCTTACTAGTGAACTAGTGGGCGTTTTGTGGCTTATATGTTCACTAGTAAACGTCAAAATGACCTTACTAGTAACTAGGGGGCGTTTTGTGGCTTACATGTCAACTATTAAGCCTCAAAATATTACTAGTGAACTAGTGGGCGTTTTTTGGCTTACATGTTCACTAGTAAGCCTCAAAATGATCTTCCTAGTGAACTAGTGGGTGTTTTGTGGCTTACAATGCAAATAGTAAGCCTCAAAATGATCTTACTAGTGAACTAGTGGGCGTTTTGTGGCTTACATGTTCACTAGTAAGCCTCAAAATGATCTTACTAGTGAACTAGTGGGCGTTTTGTGGCTTATATGTTCACTAGTAAACGTCAAAATGACCTTACTAGTGAACTAGTGAGCGTGTTGTGGCTTACATGTTCACTAGTAAGCCTCAAAATGATCTTACTAGTGAACTAGTGGGCACATTTATTGCCTTACTTGTTCTCTAGTAAGCGTCAAAATGATCTTACTAGTGAACTAGTGGGCGTTTTGTGGCTTACATGTTCACTAGTAAGCCTCAAAATGATCTTACTAGTGAACTAGTGGGCGTTTTGTGGCTTATATGTTCACTAGTAAACGTCAAAATGACCTTACTAGTGAACTAGTGAGCGTGTTGTGGCTTACATGTTCACTATTAAGCCTCAAAATGATCTTACTAGTGAACTAGTGGTCACATTTATTGCCTTACTTGTTCTCTAGTAAGCGTCAAAATGATCTTACTAGTGAACTAGTGGGCATTTTGTGGCTTACATGTTCACTAGTAAGCGTCAAAATGACCTTACTAGTAACTAGTGGGCGTTTTATGGCTTACATGTAAAACTAGTAAGCTTCAAAATGATCTTACTAGTGAACTAGTGGGCACATTTATTGCCTTACATGTTCTCTAGTAAGCGGCAAAATGATCTTACTAGTGAACTAGTGGGCGTTTTGTGGCTTACATGTTCACTAGTAAGCGTCAAAATGACCTTACTAGTGAACTAGTGGGCGTTTTGCGGCTTACATGTTCACTAGTAAGCGTCAAAATGACCTTACTAGTGAACTAGTGGGCGTTTTGTGGCTTACATGTTCACTAGTAAGCCTCAAAATGACCTTACTAGTGAACTAGTGGGCGTTTTGTGGCTTACATGTTCACTAGTAAGCCTCAAAATGATCTTACTAGTGAACTAGTGAGCGTTTTGTGGCTTACATGTTCACTAGTAAGCGTCAAAATGATCTTCCTAGTGAACTAGTGGGCGTTTTGTGGCTTACATGTTCACTAGTAAGCCTAAAAATGATCTTACTAGTGAACTAATGAGCGTTTTGTGGCTTACATTTTCACTAGTAAGCCTCAAAATGATATTACTAGTGAACTAGTGGGCGTTTTTTGGCTTACATGTTCACTAGTAAGCCTCAAAATGATCTTACTAGTGAACTAGTGGGCGTTTTGTGGCTTATATGTTCACTAGTAAACGTCAAAATGACCTTACTAGTAACTAGGGGGCGTTTTGTGGCTTACATGTCAACTATTAAGCCTCAAAATATTACTAGTGAACTAGTGGGCGTTTTTTGGCTTACATGTTCACTAGTAAGCCTCAAAATGATCTTACTAGTGAACTAGTGGGCGTTTTGTGGCTTATATGTTCACTAGTAAACGTCAAAATGACCTTACTAGTGAACTAGTGAGCGTGTTGTGGCTTACATGTTCACTAGTAAGCCTCAAAATGATCTTACTAGTGAACTAGTGGGCACATTTATGGCCTTATATGTTCACTAGTAAGCGTCAAAATGACCTTACTAGTGAACTAGTGGGCGTTTTGTGGCTTACATGTCAACTATTAAGCCTCAAAATGATCTTACTAGTGAACTAGTGGGCACATTTATTGCCTTACATGTTCTCTAGTAAGCGTCAAAATGATCTTACTAGTGAACTAGTGGGCATTTTGTGGCTTACATGTTCACTAGTAAGCGTCAAAATGACCTTACTAGTAACTAGGGGGCGTTTTGTGGCTTACATGTCAACTATTAAGCCTCAAAATGATCTTACTAGTGAACTAGTGGTCACATTTATTGCCTTACTTGTTCTCTAGTAAGCGTCAAAATGATCTTACTAGTGAACTAGTGGGCATTTTGTGGCTTACATGTTCACTAGTAAGCGTCAAAATGACCTTACTAGTAACTAGTGGGCGTTTTGTGGCTTACATGTCAACTAGTAAGCTTCAAAATGATCTTACTAGTGAACTAGTGGTCACATTTATTGCCTTACTTGTTCTCTAGTAAGCGTCAGAATGATCTTACTAGTGAACTAGTGGGCATTTTGTGGCTTACATGTTCACTAGTAAGCGTCAAAATGACCTTACTAGTAACTAGTGGGCGTTTTGTGGCTTACATGTTCACTAGTAAGCCTCAAAATGACCTTACTAGTGAACTAGTGAGCGTTTTGTGGCTTACATGTTCACTCGTAAGCCTCAAAATGATCTTACTAGTGAACTAGTGGTCACATTTATGGCCTTATATGTTCACTAGTAAGCGTCAAAATGACCTTACTAGTGAACTAGTGGGCGTTTTGTGGCTTACATGTCAACTATTAAGCCTCAAAATGATCTTACTAGTGAACTAGTGGGCGTTTTGTGGCTTACATGTTCACTAGTAAGCGTCAAAATGACCTTACTAGTAACTAGTGGGCGTTTTGTGGCTTACATGTCAACTAGTAAGCCTTAAAATGATCTTACTAGTGAACTACTGGGCGTTTTGTGGCTTACATGTCAACTAGTAAGCCTCAAAATGATCTTCCTAGTGAACTAGTGGGCGTTTTGTGGCTTACATGTTCACTAGTAAGTGTCAAAATGACCTTACTAGTGAACTAGTGGGCGTTTTGTGGCTTACATGTTCACTAGTAAGCCTCAAAATGATCTTACTAGTGAACTAGTGGGCGTTTTGTGGCTTACATGTTCACTAGTAAGCGTCAAAATGACCTTACTAGTAACTAGTGGGCGTTTTGTGGCTTACATGTCTACTAGTAAGCCTTAAAATGATCTTACTAGTGAACTACTGGGCGTTTTGTGGCTTACATGTTCACTAGTAAGCCTCAAAATGATCTTACTAGTGAACTAGTGGGCACATTTATGGCCTTATATGCTCACTAGTAAGCGTCAAAATGACCTTACTAGTGAACTAGTGGGTGTTTTGTGGCTTACATGTCAACTATTAAGCCTCAAAATGATCTTACTAGTGAACTAGTGGGCGTTTTGTGGCTTACATGTCAACTATTAAGCCTCAAAATGATCTTACTAGTAAACTAGTGGGCATTTTGTGGCTTACATGTCAACTAGTAAGCCTCAAAATGATCTTACTAGTGAACTAGTGGGCGTTTTGTGGCTTACATGTCAACTATTAAGCCTCAAAATGATCTTACTAGTAAACTAGTGGGCATTTTGTGGCTTACATGTTCACTAGTAAGCGTCAAAATGACCTTACTAGTAACTAGTGGGCGTTTTGTGGCTTACATGTCAACTAGTAACCCTCAAAATGATCTTACTAGTGAACTAGTTGGCGTTTTGTGGCTTAAATGTTCACTAGTAAGCGTCAAAATGACCTTACTAGTAACTAGGGGGCGTTTTGTGGCTTACATGTCAACTATTAAGCCTCAAAATGATCTTACTAGTGAACTAGTGGTCACATTTATTGCCTTACTTGTTCTCTAGTAAGCGTCAAAATGATCTTACTAGTGAACTAGTGGGCATTTTGTGGCTTACATGTTCACTAGTAAGCGTCAAAATGACCTTACTAGTAACTAGTGGGCGTTTTGTGGCTTACATGTCAACTAGTAAGCTTCAAAATGATCTTACTAGTGAACTAGTGGTCACATTTATTGCCTTACTTGTTCTCTAGTAAGCGTCAAAATGATCTTACTAGTGAACTAGTGGGCATTTTGTGGTTTACATGTTCACTAGTAAGCGTCAAAATGACCTTACTAGTAACTAGTGGGCGTTTTGTGGCTTACATGTTCACTAGTAAGCCTCAAAATGACCTTACTAGTGAACTAGTGAGCGTTTTGTGGCTTACATGTTCACTCGTAAGCCTCAAAATGATCTTCTTAGTGAACTAGTGGGCACATTTATGGCCTTATATGTTCACTAGTAAGCGTCAAAATGACCTTACTAGTGAACTAGTGAGCGTTTTGTGGCTTACATGTCAACTATTAAGCCTCAAAATGATCTTACTAGTGAACTAGTGGGCGTTTTGTGGCTTACATGTTCACTAGTAAGCGTCAAAATGACCTTACTAGTAACTAGTGGGCGTTTTGTGGCTTACATGTCAACTAGTAAGCCTTAAAATGATCTTACTAGTGAACTACTGGGCGTTTTGTGGCTTACATGTCAACTAGTAAGCCTCAAAATGATCTTCCTAGTGAACTAGTGGGCGTTTTGTGGCTTACATGTTCACTAGTAAGTGTCAAAATGACCTTACTAGTGAACTAGTGGGCGTTTTGTGGCTTACATGTTCACTAGTAAGCCTCAAAATGATCTTACTAGTGAACTAGTGGGCGTTTTGTGGCTTACATGTTCACTAGTAAGCGTCAAAATGACCTTACTAGTAACTAGTGGGCGTTTTGTGGCTTACATGTCAACTAGTAAGCCTTAAAATGATCTTCCTAGTGAACTACTGGGCGTTTTGTGGCTTACATGTTCACTAGTAAGCCTCAAAATGATCTTACTAGTGAACTAGTGGGCACATTTATGGCCTTATATGTTCACTAGTAAGCGTCAAAATGACCTTACTAGTGAACTAGTGGGTGTTTTGTGGCTTACATGTCAACTATTAAGCCTCAAAATGATCTTACTAGTGAACTAGTGGGCGTTTTGTGGCTTACATGTCAACTATTAAGCCTCAAAATGATCTTACTAGTAAACTAGTGGGCATTTTGTGGCTTACATGTCAACTAGTAAGCCTCAAAATGATCTTACTAGTGAACTAGTGGGCGTTTTGTGGCTTACATGTCAACTATTAAGCCTCAAAATGATCTTACTAGTAAACTAGTGGGCATTTTGTGGCTTACATGTTCACTAGTAAGCGTCAAAATGACCTTACTAGTAACTAGTGGGCGTTTTGTGGCTTACATGTCAACTAATAACCCTCAAAATGATCTTACTAGTGAACTAGTTGGCGTTTTGTGGCTTACATGTTCACTAGTAAGCCTCAAAATGATCTTACTAGTGAACTAGTGGGCATTTTGTGGCTTACATGTTCACTAGTAAGCCTCAAAATGATCTTACTAGTGAACTAGTGGGCGTTTTGTGGCTTACATGTTCACTAGTAAGCCTCAAAATGACCTTACTAGTGAACTAGTGGGCGTTTTGTGGCTTATATGTTCACTAGTAAGCGTCAAAATGATCTTACGAGTGAACTACTGGGCACATTTATGGCCTTATATGTTCACTAGTAAGCCTCAAAATGATCTTACTAGTGAACTAGTGGGCGTTTTGTGGCTTACAATGCAACTAGTAAGCCTCAAAATGATCTTACTAGTGAACTAGTGGGCGTTTTGTGGCTTACATGTTCACTAGTAAGCCTCAAAATGATCTTACTAGTGAACTAGTGGGCGTTTTGTGGCTTACATGTTCACTAGTAAGCCTCAAAATGATTTTACTAGTGAACTAATGGGCGTTTTGTGGCTTACATGTTCACTAGTAAGCCTAAAAATGATCTTACTAGTGAACTAATGAGCGTTTTGTGGCTTACATTTTCACTAGTAAGCCTCAAAATGATATTACTAGTGAACTAGTGGGCGTTTTTTGGCTTACATGTTCACTAGTAAGCCTCAAAATGATCTTACTAGTGAACTAGTGGGCGTTTTGTGGCTTATATGTTCACTAGTAAACGTCAAAATGACCTTACTAGTGAACTAGTGAGCGTGCTGTGGCTTACATGTTCACTAGTAAGCCTCAAAATGATCTTACTAGTGAACTAGTGGGCACATTTATGGCCTTATATGTTCACTAGTAGGCGTCAAAATGACCTTACTAGTGAACTAGTGGGCGTTTTGTGGCTTACATGTTCACTAGTAAGCGTCAAAATGACCTTACTAGTAACTAGTGGGCCTTTTCTTGGCTTACATGTCAACTAGTAAGCCTCAAAATGATCTTACTAGTGAACTAGTGGGCGTTTTGTGGCTTACATGTTCACTAGTAAGCGTCAAAATGACCTTACTAGTGAACTAGTGGGTGTTTTGTGGCTTACATGTTCACTAGTAAGCCTCAAAATGATCTTACTAGTGAACTACTGGGCGTTTTGTGGCTTACATGTCAACTAATAAGCCTCAAAATGATCTTACTAGTGAACTAGTGGGCGTTTTGTGGCTTACATGTCAACTATTAAGCCTCAAAATGATCTTACTAGTGAACTAGTGGGCACATTTATTGCCTTACATGTTCTCTAGTAAGCGTCAAAATGACCTTACTAGTAACTAGTGGGCGTTTTGTGGCTTACATGTCAACTAGTAACCCTCAAAATGATCTTACTAGTGAACTAGTGGGCGTTTTGTGGCTTACATGTTCACTAGTAAGCCTCAAAATGATCTTACTAGTGAACTACTGGGCGTTTTCTGGCTTACATGTCAACTAGTAAGCCTCAAAATTATCTTACTAGTGAACTAGTGGGCGTTTTGTGGCTTACATGTCAACTATTAAGCCTCAAAATGATCTTACTAGTAAACTAGTGGGCATTTTGTGGCTTACATGTTCATTAGTAAGCGTCAAAATGACCTTACTAGTAACTAGTGGGCGTTTTGTGGCTTACATGTCAACTAGTAACCCTCAAAATGATCTTACTAGTGAACTAGTGGGCATTTTGTGGCTTACATGTTCACTAGTAAGCCTCAAAATGATCTTACTAGTAAACTAGTGGGCATTTTGTGGCTTACATGTCAACTAGTAAGCCTCAAAATGATCTTACTAGTGAACTAGTGGGCGTTTTGTGGCTTACATGTCAACTATTAAGCCTCAAAATGATCTTACTAGTAAACTAGTGGGCATTTTGTGGCTTACATGTTCACTAGTAAGCGTCAAAATGACCTTACTAGTAACTAGTGGGCGTTTTGTGGCTTACATGTCAACTAGTAACCCTCAAAATGATCTTACTAGTGAACTAGTTGGCGTTTTGTGGCTTACATGTTCACTAGTAAGCCTCAAAATGATCTTACTAGTGAACTAGTGGGCGTTTTGTGGCTTACATGTTCACTAGTAAGCCTCAAAATGACCTTACTAGTGAACTAGTGGGCGTTTTGTGGCTTATATGTTCACTAGTAAGCGTCAAAATGATCTTACGAGTGAACTACTGGGCACATTTATGGCCTTATATGTTCACTAGTAAGCCTCAAAATGATCTTACTAGTGAACTAGTGGGCGTTTTGTGGCTTACAATGCAACTAGTAAGCCTCAAAATGATCTTACTAGTGAACTAGTGGGCGTTTTGTGGCTTACATGTTCACTAGTAAGCCTCAAAATGATCTTACTAGTGAACTAGTGGGCGTTTTGTGGCTTACATGTCAACTATTAAGCCTCAAAATGACCTTACTAGTGAACTAGTGGGTGTTTTGTGGCTTACATGTTCACTAGTAAGCCTCAAAATGATCTTACTAGTGAACTACTGGGCGTTTTGTGGCTTACATGTCAACTAATAAGCCTCAAAATGATCTTACTAGTGAACTAGTGGGCGTTTTGTGGCTTACATGTCAACTATTAAGCCTCAAAATGATCTTACTAGTGAACTAGTGGGCACATTTATTGCCTTACATGTTCTCTAGTAAGCGTCAAAATGACCTTACTAGTAACTAGTGGGCGTTTTGTGGCTTACATGTCAACTAGTAACCCTCAAAATGATCTTACTAGTGAACTAGTGGGCGTTTTGTGGCTTACATGTTCACTAGTAAGCCTCAAAATGATCTTACTAGTGAACTACTGGGCGTTTTCTGGCTTACATGTCAACTAGTAAGCCTCAAAATTATCTTACTAGTGAACTAGTGGGCGTTTTGTGGCTTACATGTCAACTATTAAGCCTCAAAATGATCTTACTAGTAAACTAGTGGGCATTTTGTGGCTTACATGTTCACTAGTAAGCGTCAAAATGACCTTACTAGTAACTAGTGGCCGTTTTGTGGCTTACATGTCAACTAGTAACCCTCAAAATGATCTTACTAGTGAACTAGTGGGCATTTTGTGGCTTACATGTTCACTAGTAAGCCTCAAAATGATCTTACTAGTGAACTAGTGGGCGTTTTGTGGCTTACAATGCAAATATTAAGCCTCAAAATGATCTTACTAGTGAACTAGTGGGCGTTTTGTGGCTTATATGTTCACTAGTAAACGTCAAAATGACCTTACTAGTGAACTAGTGAGCGTGTTGTGGCTTACATGTTCACTAGTAAGCCTCAAAATGATCTTACTAGTGAACTAGTGGGCACATTTATGGCCTTATATGTTCACTAGTAAGCGTCAAAATGACCTTACTAGTGAACTAGTGAGCGTTTTGTGGCTTACATGTTCACTAGTAAGCCTAAAAATGATCTTACTAGTGAACTAGTGAGCGTTTTGTGGCTTACATTTTCACTAGTAAGCCTCAAAATGATATTACTAGTGAACAAGTGGGCGTTTTTTGGCTTACAGGTTCACTAGTAAGCCTCAAAATGATCTTACTAGTGAACTAGTGGGCGTTTTGTGGCTTATATGTTCACTAGTAAACGTCAAAATGACCTTACTAGTGAACTAGTGAGCGTGTTGTGGCTTACATGTTCACTAGTAAGCCTCAAAATGATCTTACTAGTGAACTAGTGGGCACATTTATGGCCTTATATGTTCACTAGTAAGCGTCAAAATGACCTTACTAGTGAACTAGTGGGCGTTTTGTGGCTTACATGTCAACTATTAAGCCTCAAAATGATCTTACTAGTGAACTAGTGGGCACATTTATTGCCTTACATGTTCTCTAGTAAGCGTCAAAATGATCTTACTAGTGAACTAGTGGGCATTTTGTGGCTTACATGTTCACTAGTAAGAGTCAAATTGACCTTACTAGTAACTAGGGGGCGTTTTGTGGCTTACATGTCAACTAGTAAGCCTCAAAATGATCTTAATAGTGAACTAGTGGGCGTTTTGTGGCTTACATGTTCACTAGTAAGCGTCACAATGACCTTACTAGTGAACTAGTGGGCGTTTTGCGGCTTACATGTTCACTAGTAAGCGTCAAAATGACCTTACTAGTGAACTAGTGGGCGTTTTGTGGCTTACATGTTCACTAGTAAGCCTCAAAATGATTTTACTAGTGAACTAGTGGGCACATTTATTGCCTTACATGTTCTCTAGTAAGCGTCAAAATGATCTTACTAGTGAACTAGTGGGCATTTTGTGGCTTACATGTTCACTAGTAAGCGTCAAAATGACCTTACTCGTAACTAGTGGGCGTTTTGTGGCTTACATGTTCACTAGTAAGCCTAAAAATGATCTTACTAGTGAACTAGTGAGCGTTTTGTGGCTTACATGTTCACTAGTAAGCCTAAAAATGATCTTACTAGTGAACTAGTGGGCGTTTTGTGGCTTACATGTTCACTAGTAAGCGTCAAAATGACCTTACTAGTGAACTAGTGGGCGTTTTGTGGCTTACATGTTCACTAGTAAGCCTCAAAATGATCTTACTAGTGAACTAGTGAGCGTTTTGTGGCTTACATGTTCACTCGTAAGCCTCAAAATGATCTTACTAGTGAACTAGTGGGCGTTTTGTGGCTTACATGTTCACTAGTAAGCCTCAAAATGATCTTACTAGTGAACTAGTGGGCGTTTTGTGGCTTACATGTTCACTAGTAAGCCTCAAAATGATCTTACTAGTGAACTAGTGGGCACATTTATGGCCTTATATGTTCACTAGTAAGCGTCAAAATGACCTTACTAGTGAACTAGTGGGCGTTTTGTGGCTTACATGTCAACTATTAAGCCTCGAAATGATCTTACTAGTGAACTAGTGGGCACATTTATTGCCTTACATGTTCTCTAGTAAGCGTCAAAATGATCTTACTAGTGAACTAGTGGGCATTTTGTGGCTTACATGTTCACTAGTAAGCGTCAAAATGACCTTACTAGTAACTAGGGGGCGTTTTGTGGCTTACATGTCAACTAGTAAGCCTCAAAATGATCTTAATAGTGAACTAGTGGGCGTTTTGTGGCTTACATGTTCACTAGTAAGCGTCACAATGACCTTACTAGTGAACTAGTGAGCGTTTTGTGGCTTACAAGTTCACTCGTAAGCCTCAAAATGATCTTACTAGTGAACTAGTGGGCGTTTTGTGGCTTACATGTTCACTAGTAAGCCTCAAAATGATCTTACTAGTGAACTAGTGGGCGTTTTGTGGCTTACATGTTCACTATTAAGCCTCGAAATGATCTTACTAGTGAACTAGTGGGCACATTTATTGCCTTACATGTTCTCTAGTAAGCGTCAAAATGATCTTACTAGTGAACTAGTGGGCATTTTGTGGCTTACATGTTCACTAGTAAGCGTCAAAATGACCTTACTAGTAACTAGGGGGCGTTTTGTGGCTTACATGTCATCTAGTAAGCCTCAAAATGATCTTAATAGTGAACTAGTGGGCGTTTTGTGGCTTACATGTTCACTAGTAAGCGTCACAATGACCTTACTAGTGAACTAGTGGGCGTTTTGTGGCTTACATCTTCACTAGTAAGCCTCAAATTGATCATACTAGTGAACTAGTGGGCGTTTTGTGGATTACATGTTCACTAGTAAGCGTCAAAATGACCTTACTAGTGAACTAGTGAGCGTTTTGTGGCTTACATGTTCACTAGTAAGCGTCAAAATGATCTTACTAGTGAACTAGTGGGCGTTTTGTGGCTTACATGTTCACTAGTAAGCGTCAAAATGATTTTACTAGTGAACTAGTGGGCGTTTTGTGGCTTACATGTTCACTAGTAAGCCTAAAAATGATCTTACTAGTGAACTAGTGAGCGTTTTGTGGCTTACATGTTCACTAGTAAGCCTAAAAATGATCTTACTAGTGAACTAGTGGGCGTTTTGTGGCTTACATGTTCACTAGTAAGCGTCAAAATGACCTTACTAGTGAACTAGTGGGCGTTTTGTGGCTTACATGTTCACTAGTGAGCCTCAAAATGATCTTACTAGTGAACTAGTGGGCGTTTTGTGGCTTACATGTTCACTAGTAAGCATCAAAATGACCTTACTAGTGAACTAGTGAGCGTTTTGTGGCTTACATGTTCACTAGTAAGCCTAAAAATGATCTTACTAGTGAACTAGTGAGCGTTTTGTGGCTTACATGTTCATTAGTAAGCCTCAAAATGATTTTACTAGTGAACTAGTGGGCGTTTTGTGGCTTACATGTTCACTAGTAAGCCTAAAAATGATCTTACTAGTGAACTAGTGGGCGTTTTGTGGCTTACATGTTCACTAGTAAGCCTCAAAATGATCTTACTAGTGAACTAGTGAGCGTTTTGTGGCTTACATGTTCACTAGTAAGCCTCAAAATGATCTTACTAGTGAACTAGTGGGCGTTTTGTGGCTTACATGTTCACTAGTAAGCCTCAAAATGATCTTACTAGTGAACTAGTGGGCGTTTTGTGGCTTACATGTCAACTAGTAAGCCTTAAAATGATCTTACTAGTGAACTAGTGGGCACATTTATTGCCTTACATGTTCTCTAGTAAGCGTCAAAATGATCTTACTAGTGAACTACTGGGCATTTTGTGGCTTACATGTTCACTAGTAAGCGTCAAAATGACCTTACTAGTAACTAGTGGGCGTTTTGTGGCTTACATGTCAACTAGTAAGCCTTAAAATGATCTTACTAGTTAACTACTGGGCGTTTTGTGGCTTACATGTCAACTAGTAAGCCTCAAAATGATCTTCCTAGTGAACTAGTGGGCGTTTTGTGGCTTACATGTTCACTAGTAAGCGTCAAAATGACCTTACTAGTGAACTAGTGGGCGTTTTGTGGCTTACATGTTCACTAGTAAGCCTCATAATGATCTTACTAGTGAACTAGTGGGCGTTTTGTGGCTTACGTGTTCACTAGTAAGCCTCAAAATGATCTTACTAGTGAACTAGTGGGCGTTTTGTGGCTTACATGTTCACTAGTAAACGTCAACATGACCTTACTAGTGAACTCGTGAGCGTGTTGTGGCTTACATGTTCACTAGTAAGCCTAAAAATGATCTTACTAGTGTACTAGTGGGCACATTTATGGCCTTATGTTCACTAGTAAGCGTCAAAATGACCTTACTAGTGAACTAGTGAGCGTTTTGTGGCTTACATGTTCACTAGTAAGCCTAAAAATGATCTTACTAGTGAACTAGTGGGCACATTTATTGCCTTACATGTTCTCTAGTAAGCGTCAAAATGATCTTACTAGTGAACTAGTGGGCATTTTGTGGCTTACATATTCACTAGTAAGCGTCAAAATGACCTTACTAGTAACTAGGGGGCGTTTTGTGGCTTACATGTCAACTAGTAAGCCTCAAAATGATCTTAATAGTGAACTAGTGGGCGTTTTGTGGCTTACATGTTCACTAGTAAGCGTCACAATGACCTTACTAGTGAACTAGTGAGCGTTTTGTGGCTTACATGTTCACTCGTAAGCCTCAAAATGATCTTACTAGTGAACTAGTGGGCGTTTTGTGGCTTACATGTTCACTAGTAAGCCTCAAAATGATCTTACTAGTGAACTAGTGGGCGTTTTGTGGCTTACATGTTCACTAGTAAGCCTCAAAATGATCTTACTAGTGAACTAGTGGGCACATTTATGGCCTTATATGTTCACTAGTAAGCGTCAAAATGACCTTACTAGTGAACTAGTGGGCGTTTTGTGGCTTACATGTCAACTATTAAGCCTCGAAATGATCTTACTAGTGAACTAGTGGGCACATTTATTGCCTTACATGTTCTCTAGTAAGCGTCAAAATGATCTTACTAGTGAACTAGTGGGCATTTTGTGGCTTACATGTTCACTAGTAAGCGTCAAAATGACCTTACTAGTAACTAGGGGGCGTTTTGTGGCTTACATGTCAACTAGTAAGCCTCAAAATGATCTTAATAGTGAACTAGTGGGCGTTTTGTGGCTTACATGTTCACTAATAAGCGTCACAATGACCTTACTAGTGAACTAGTGGGCGTTTTGTGGCTTACATCTTCACTAGTAAGCCTCAAATTGATCATACTAGTGAACTAGTGGGCGTTTTGTGGATTACATGTTCACTAGTAAGCGTCAAAATGACCTTACTAGTGAACTAGTGAGCGTTTTGTGGCTTACATGTTCACTAGTAAGCGTCAAAATGATCTTACTAGTGAACTAGTGGGCGTTTTGTGGCTTACATGTTCACTAGTAAGCCTCAAAATGATCTTACTAGTGAACTAGTGGGCGTTTTGTGGCTTACATGTCAACTAGTAAGCCTTAAAATGATCTTACTAGTGAACTAGTGGGCACATTTATTGCCTTACATGTTCTCTAGTAAGCGTCAAAATGAGCTTACTAGTGAACTAGTGGGCATTTTGTGGCTTACATGTTCACTAGTAAGCGTCAAAATGACCTTACTAGTAACTAGTGGGCGTTTTGTGGCTTACATGTCAACTAGTAAGCCTTAAAATGATCTTACTAGTTAACTACTGGGCGTTTTGTGGCTTACATGTCAACTAGTAAGCCTCAAAATGATCTTCCTAGTGAACTAGTGGGCGTTTTGTGGCTTACATGTTCACTAGTAAGCGTCAAAATGACCTTACTAGTGAACTAGTGGGCGTTTTGTGGCTTACATGTTCACTAGTAAGCCTCATAATGATCTTACTAGTGAACTAGTGGGCGTTTTGTGGCTTACGTGTTCACTAGTAAGCCTCAAAATGATCTTACTAGTGAACTAGTGGGCGTTTTGTGGCTTACATGTTCACTAGTAAACGTCAACATGACCTTACTAGTGAACTAGTGAGCGTGTTGTGGCTTACATGTTCACTAGTAAGCCTAAAAATGATCTTACTAGTGTACTAGTGGGCACATTTATGGCCTTATGTTCACTAGTAAGCGTCAAAATGACCTTACTAGTGAACTAGTGGGCGTTTTGTGGCTTACCTGTCAACTATTAAGCCTCAAAATGATCTTACTAGTGAACTAGTGGGCACATTTATTGCCTTACATGTTCTCTAGTAAGCGTCAAAATGATCTTACTAGTGAACTAGTGGGCGTTTTGTGGCTTACATGTTCACTAGTAAGCCTCAAAATGACCTTACTAGTGAACTAGTGGGCGTTTTGTGGCTTACATGTTCACTAGTAAGCCTCAAAATGACCTTACTAGTGAACTAGTGGGCGTTTTGTGGCTTACATGTTCACTAGTAAGCCTCAAAATGATCTTACTAGTGAACTAGTGAGCGTTTTGTGGCTTACATGTTCACTAGTAAGCGTCAAAATGATCTTACTAGTGAACTACTGGGCGTTTTGTGGCTTACATGTCAACTAGTAAGCCTCAAAATGATCTTACTAGTGAACTAGTGGGCGTTTTGTGGCTTACATGTTCACTAGTAAGCGTCAAAATGATCTTACGAGTGAACTAGTGGGCACATTTATGGCCTTATATGTTCACTAGTAAGCGTCAAAATGACCTTACTAGTGAACTAGTGAGCGTGTTGTGGCTTACATGTTCACTAGTAAGCCTCAAAATGATCTTACTAGTGAACTAGTGGGCACATTTATTGCCTTACATGTTCTCTAGTAAGCGTCAAAATGATCTTACTAGTGAACTAGTGGGCATTTTGTGGCTTACATGTTCACTAGTAAGCGTCAAAATGACCTTACTAGTAACTAGTGGGCGTTTTGTGGCTTACATGTTAACTAGTAAGCCTCAAAATGATCTTACTAGTGAACTAGTGGGCATTTTGTGGCTTACATGTTCACTAGTAAGCCTCAAAATGATCTTACTAGTGAACTAGTGGGCGTTTTGTGGCTTACATGTTCACTAGTAAGCCTCAAAATGACCTTACTAGTGAACTAGTGGGCGTTTTGTGGCTTATATGTTCACCAGTAAGCGTCAAAATGATCTTACGAGTGAACTAGTGGGCACATTTATGGCCTTATATGTTCACTAGTAAGCCTCAAAATGATCTTACTAGTGAACTAGTGGGCGTTTTGTGGCTTACAATGCAACTAGTATGCCTCAAAATGATCTTACTACTGAACTAGTGGGCGTTTTGTGGCTTACATGTTCACTAGTAAGCCTCAAAATGATCTTACTAGTGAACTAGTGGGCGTGTTGTGGTGAAGTGTAATTTGGAATTCCCTCTCTATTCCTGTAGGTGGCCTTAGAATGTCCACCTGGCGTCAGTGACACGATTCTATTCTATATTTGCTGGTCAGGGAGAATTCAGTTTCAGCAATGTGTGCAATCCTATAATAAGGTATTGTGGCTGTTGCCGTCCATCACTGTTAAGGAATTATTCCGCTAGAAGTAGTAGTAGAACATTGTTGATGAATTTCATCTTGCTATGAGAACCATTGACACTAGTCTCTGTCCTGAACATCTGCTTGTACTTAAAACAAAGAATGTAGTGTGAAGTCTGGATCCTATTTCACTTGGTTGATTAGCAGCCCCCCGAGGGTTTTCCTGCCTCCACCACCTCGTGTGAATCTTTGAAGGCTGCCGGGTGCCCTCAGGGAGAGGTATTTCCTGCTTCCTGTTTTACATCACCTTTGGTGCCCTCGACCCCCACCACCTTTGGGGCCCCCCTCCACAGGACATGTTTACCGTAAAACGAGAAGCTGTTATCTCAAGTGTCTGTGTTCCTGCCATCGCACCAAATGGGGGGGTAGTGGTGATCTGGTCTCACCTCACCACACTCGGCTTCCTCCGGCCACACCGGGTCAGATGACATGTTACTTTCTTTGTTTCGGAGATTTGCATGAGAGGCGTACCTCCCCGCCTCTCATTATCATATTGTCTCTATATAATCTCATGAATGTGCTTCTTCGGGGCTTCCTGATGAAATCTGAGACTCACAGGAGCCCGAATCGATTCCACTCTGACATTGGTAGAATAAAATCTTTTCCCAATCAGCCGTGGTCCCTGAAGTGCTCATTCGTCGGGAAACAGCCACCGATCACGGAGTGTTTTTTGAAGACCAGCGAAGCAGCAAAAACCATATACCACAGTGGCTTACATGTTCACTAGTAAGCCTCAAAATGATCTTACTAGTGAACTAGTGGGCGTTTTGTGGCTTACATGTTCACTAGTAAGCGTCAAAATGACCTTACTAGTAAACTAGTGGGCGTTTTGTGGCTTACATGTTCACTAGTAAGCGTCAAAATGACCTTACTAGTAACTAGTGGGCGTTTTGTGGCTTACATGTCAACTAGTAACCCTCAAAATGATCTTACTAGTGAACTAGTGGGCACATTTATGGCCTTATATGTTCACTAGTAAGCGTCAAAATGATCTTACGAGTGAACTAGTGGGCGTTTTGTGGCTTACATGTCAACTATTAAGCCTCAAAATTATCTTACTAGTGAACTAGTGGTCACATTTATTGCCTTACATGTTCTCTAGTAAGCGTCAAAATGATCTTACTAGTGAACTAGTGGGCATTTTGTGGCTTACATGTTCACTAGTAAGCGTCAAAATGACCTTACTAGTAACTAGTGGGCGTTTTGTGGCTTACATGTCAACTATTAAGCCTCAAAAGGATCTTACTAGTGAACTAGTGGGCGTTTTGTGGCTTACATGTTCACTAGTAAGCGTCAAAATGACCTTACTAGTAACTAGTGGGCGTTTTGTGGCTTACATGTCAACTAGTAAGCCTTAAAATCATCTTACTAGTTAACTACTGGGCGTTTTGTGGCTTACATGTCAACTAGTAAGCCTCAAAATGATCTTCCTAGTGAACTAGTGGGCGTTTTGTGGCTTACATGTTCACTAGTAAGCGTCAAAATGACCTTACTAGTGAACTAGTGGGCGTTTTGTGGCTTACATGTTCACTAGTAAGCCTCATAATGATCTTACTAGTGAACTAGTGGGCGTTTTGTGGCTTACGTGTTCACTAGTAAGCCTCAAAATGATCTTACTAGTGAACTAGTGGGCGTTTTGTGGCTTACATGTTCACTAGTAAACGTCAACATGACCTTACTAGTGAACTAGTGAGCGTGTTGTGGCTTACATGTTCACTAGTAAGCCTCAAAATGATCTTACTAGTGAACTAGTGGGCGTTTTGTGGCTTACATGTTCACTAGTAAGCGTCAAAATGACCTTACTAGTGAACTAGTGGGCGTTTTGTGGCTTACATGTTCACTAGTAAGCGTCAAAATGACCTTACTAGTAACTAGTGGGCGTTTTGTGGCTTACATGTCAACTAGTAACCCTCAAAATGATCTTACTAGTGAACTAGTGGGCACATTTATGGCCTTATATGTCCACTAGTAAGCGTCAAAATGATCTTACGAGTGAACTAGTGGGCGTTTTGTGGCTTACATGTCAACTATTAAGCCTCAAAATTATCTTACTAGTGAACTAGTGGTCACATTTATTGCCTTACATGTTCTCTAGTAAGCGTCAAAATGATCTTACTAGTGAACTAGTGGGCATTTTGTGGCTTACATGTTCACTAGTAAGCGTCAAAATGACCTTACTAGTAACTAGTGGGCGTTTTGTGGCTTACATGTCAACTATTAAGCCTCAAAAGGATCTTACTAGTGAACTAGTGGGCGTTTTGTGGCTTACATGTTCACTAGTAAGCGTCAAAATGACCTTACTAGTAACTAGTGGGCGTTTTGTGGCTTACATGTCAACTAGTAAGCCTTAAAATGATCTTACTAGTTAACTACTGGGCGTTTTGTGGCTTACATGTCAACTAGTAAGCCTCAAAATGATCTTCCTAGTGAACTAGTGGGCGTTTTGTGGCTTACATGTTCACTAGTAAGCGTCAAAATGACCTTACTAGTGAACTAGTGGGCGTTTTGTGGCTTACATGTTCACTAGTAAGCCTCATAATGATCTTACTAGTGAACTAGTGGGCGTTTTGTGGCTTACGTGTTCACTAGTAAGCCTCAAAATGATCTTACTAGTGAACTAGTGGGCGTTTTGTGGCTTACATGTTCACTAGTAAACGTCAACATGACCTTACTAGTGAACTAGTGAGCGTGTTGTGGCTTACATGTTCACTAGTAAGCCTAAAAATGATCTTACTAGTGTACTAGTGGGCACATTTATGGCCTTATGTTCACTAGTAAGCGTCAAAATGACCTTACTAGTGAACTAGTGGGCGTTTTGTGGCTTACCTGTCAACTATTAAGCCTCAAAATGATCTTACTAGTGAACTAGTGGGCACATTTATTGCCTTACATGTTCTCTAGTAAGCGTCAAAATGATCTTACTAGTGAACTAGTGGGCGTTTTGTGGCTTACATGTTCACTAGTAAGCGTCAAAATGACCTTACTAGTGAACTAGTGGGCGTTTTGCGGCTTACATGTTCACTAGTAAGCGTCAAAATGACCTTACTAGTGAACTAGTGGGCGTTTTGTGGCTTACATGTTCACTAGTAAGCCTCAAAATGACCTTACTAGTGAACTAGTGGGCGTTTTGTGGCTTACATGTTCACTAGTAAGCCTCAAAATGATCTTACTAGTGAACTAGTGAGCGTTTTGTGGTTTACATGTTCACTAGTAAGCGTCAAAATGATCTTACTAGTGAACTACTGGGCGTTTTGTGGCTTACATGTCAACTAGTAAGCCTCAAAATGATCTTACTAGTGAACTAGTGGGCGTTTTGTGGCTTACATGTTCACTAGTAAGCGTCAAAATGATCTTACGAGTGAACTAGTGGGCACATTTATGGCCTTATATGTTCACTAGTAAGCGTCAAAATGACCTTACTAGTGAACTAGTGAGCGTGTTGTGGCTTACATGTTCACTAGTAAGCCTCAAAATGATCTTACTAGTGAACTAGTGGGCACATTTATTGCCTTACATGTTCTCTAGTAAGCGTCAAAATGATCTTACTAGTGAACTAGTGGGCGTTTTGTGGCTTACATGTTCACTAGTAAGCGTCAAAATGATCTTACGAGTGAACTAGTGGGCACATTTATGGCCTTATATGTTCACTAGTAAGCGTCAAAATGACCTTACTAGTGAACTAGTGAGCGTGTTGTGGCTTACATGTTCACTAGTAAGCCTCAAAATGATCTTACTAGTGAACTAGTGGGCACATTTATTGCCTTACATGTTAACTAGTAAGCCTCAAAATGATCTTACTAGTGAACTAGTGGGCATTTTGTGGCTTACATGTTCACTAGTAAGCCTCAAAATGATCTTACTAGTGAACTAGTGGGCGTTTTGTGGCTTACATGTTCACTAGTAAGCCTCAAAATGACCTTACTAGTGAACTAGTGGGCGTTTTGTGGCTTATATGTTCACCAGTAAGCGTCAAAATGATCTTACGAGTGAACTAGTGGGCACATTTATGGCCTTATATGTTCACTAGTAAGCCTCAAAATGATCTTACTAGTGAACTAGTGGGCGTTTTGTGGCTTACAATGCAACTAGTATGCCTCAAAATGATCTTACTACTGAACTAGTGGGCGTTTTGTGGCTTACATGTTCACTAGTAAGCCTCAAAATGATCTTACTAGTGAACTAGTGGGCGTGTTGTGGTGAAGTGTAATTTGGAATTCCCTCTCTATTCCTGTAGGTGGCCTTAGAATGTCCACCTGGCGTCAGTGACACGATTCTATTCTATATTTGCTGGTCAGGGAGAATTCAGTTTCAGCAATGTGTGCAATCCTATAATAAGGTATTGTGGCTGTTGCCGTCCATCACTGTTAAGGAATTATTCCGCTAGAAGTAGTAGTAGAACATTGTTGATGAATTTCATCTTGCTATGAGAACCATTGACACTAGTCTCTGTCCTGAACATCTGCTTGTACTTAAAACAAAGAATGTAGTGTGAAGTCTGGATCCTATTTCACTTGGTTGATTAGCAGCCCCCCGAGGGTTTTCCTGCCTCCACCACCTCGTGTGAATCTTTGAAGGCTGCCGGGTGCCCTCAGGGAGAGGTATTTCCTGCTTCCTGTTTTACATCACCTTTGGTGCCCTCGACCCCCACCACCTTTGGGGCCCCCCTCCACAGGACATGTTTACCGTAAAACGAGAAGCTGTTATCTCAAGTGTCTGTGTTCCTGCCATCGCACCAAATGGGGGGGTAGTGGTGATCTGGTCTCACCTCACCACACTCGGCTTCCTCCGGCCACACCGGGTCAGATGACATGTTACTTTCTTTGTTTCGGAGATTTGCATGAGAGGCGTACCTCCCCGCCTCTCATTATCATATTGTCTCTATATAATCTCATGAATGTGCTTCTTCGGGGCTTCCTGATGAAATCTGAGACTCACAGGAGCCCGAATCGATTCCACTCTGACATTGGTAGAATAAAATCTTTTCCCAATCAGCCGTGGTCCCTGAAGTGCTCATTCGTCGGGAAACAGCCACCGATCACGGAGTGTTTTTTGAAGACCAGCGAAGCAGCAAAAACCATATACCACAGTGGCTTACATGTTCACTAGTAAGCCTCAAAATGATCTTACTAGTGAACTAGTGGGCGTTTTGTGGCTTACATGTTCACTAGTAAGCGTCAAAATGACCTTACTAGTGAACTAGTGGGCGTTTTGTGGCTTACATGTTCACTAGTAAGCGTCAAAATGACCTTACTAGTAACTAGTGGGCGTTTTGTGGCTTACATGTCAACTAGTAACCCTCAAAATGATCTTACTAGTGAACTAGTGGGCACATTTATGGCCTTATATGTTCACTAGTAAGCGTCAAAATGATCTTACGAGTGAACTAGTGGGCGTTTTGTGGCTTACATGTCAACTATTAAGCCTCAAAATTATCTTACTAGTGAACTAGTGGTCACATTTATTGCCTTACATGTTCTCTAGTAAGCGTCAAAATGATCTTACTAGTGAACTAGTGGGCATTTTGTGGCTTACATGTTCACTAGTAAGCGTCAAAATGACCTTACTAGTAACTAGTGGGCGTTTTGTGGCTTACATGTCAACTATTAAGCCTCAAAAGGATCTTACTAGTGAACTAGTGGGCGTTTTGTGGCTTACATGTTCACTAGTAAGCGTCAAAATGACCTTACTAGTGAACTAGTGGGCGTTTTGTGGCTTACATGTTCACTAGTAAGCGTCAAAATGACCTTACTGGTGAACTAGTGAGCGTTTTGTGGCTTACATGTTCACTAGTAAGCATCAAAATGATTTTACTAGTGAACTAGTGAGCGTTTTGTGGCTTACATGTCAACTAGTAAACGTCAAAATGATCTTACTGGTGAACTAGTGAGCGTTTTGTGGCTTACATGTTCACTAGTAAGCGTCAAAATGATTTTACTAGTGAACTAGTGAGCGTTTTGTGGCTTACATGTCAACTAGTAAACGTCAAAATGATCTTACTAGTGAACTAGTGGGCACATTTATGGCCTTATATGTTCACTAGTAAGCGTCAAAATGATCTTACGAGTGAACTAGTGGGCGTTTTGTGGCTTACATGTCAACTAGTAAGCCTCAAAATTATCTTACTAGTGGGCACATGTATGGCCTTACATGTTAACTAGTAAGCGTCAAAATGATCTTACGAGTGAACTAGTGGGCGTTTTGTGGCTTACATGTCAACTAGTAAGCCTCAAAATGATCTTACTAGTGAACTAGTGGGCACATTTATGGCCTTATATATTCACTAGTAAGCGTCAAAATGATCTTACGAGTGAACTAGTGGGCGTTTCGCGGCTTACACGTCAACTAGTAAGCCTCAAAATTATCTTACTAGTGAACTAGTGGGCGTTTTGTGGCTTACATGTTCACTAGTAAGCGTCAAAATGACCTTACTAGTGAACTAGTGAGCGTTTTGTGGCTTACATGTTCACTAGTAAGCGTCAAAATGATCTTACTAGTGAACTTGTGGGCGTTTTGTGGCTTACATGTTCACTAGTGTGGCCAACCCCCAAACCAACTTGAACTTTTGAACTCAGCAATGCCTTTCAGCCAGTGAGGGCAATCAAAGTGCATCACACTTGTTTCTAAGTGCCTCCAACTGGAAACCGTGAAGTATGTAGTGAAGGAAAATGGAGAAACCTCGACCTGTGTTTTATGTGTGAACATTTGTTTTTCAAACACAGGAAAATATGAATTGAACACATATTTTCAAGGTTAGGGCTGTTGTAAATCAAGAGGAAAATAAACACAGCTACATCAATAACGTAAGGTGCATGTACATCCCAACTTTCAATTACTATGACAAGGGAATGATAAATCGATGACTGATCATTCCAATTGTTTAATAATGAAAGTATCTATTGGAGTAAATAATTTTATGTCTCAAATTCACTTGATTACTAATGATTTGGTGAGGAAACTAATTATACAGTACACTATTATACTTATGGTGTACAGGGTCAAAATTTAATACAGATTAAATACAAATAGAATACGAAACTGTTAAATATTGTACTATTACAATGGTAACCCAATTATAATTAATGCTGTTCGAAAAAATGACTAACCTCAAAATGTGAGTCAACATAGCTTCCTTGACACAAATGTAATGATACACATGAACTTGCTCCGTCTTGCTGGAACCAGCACTTGCTCATGAGCGATGGTCTGGAGCTCATTGCTCACTGGTGACTGTCACTGCTGCGCCAGATTCTTCGATGAAGATTGGTCCAATGATGCCTCTGCCCGAGATTTCTGGTTCAGGCAAGACGAAGCAAGTTCTCACACCTCAAACCTGTCCCGAGATTGGCTGAAAGAGAACTTCGGAGGCCGAGTGATCAGTCTCAAGACTGAGTTTGAGTGGGCACCCCATAGCCTGGACCTAAGCCCCCCAGATTTTTTTCTTTGGGGCTATCTCAATGAAAGAGTCTACGCAGGGAAACCCAGAACCATCACAGAACTCAAGAAAGCCATCAGGGAGGAGATGAGAGCCATTACCAATTGTCATGGACAACTTCGTGCTGCGCATCAAGAAATGCACGCAGCTGAATGGAGGCCATCTAGAACATATGCTGTAGAATAGAGAAAAAAAACGGCCAAAGAAACTAGTGTTTTGAATATAATAAAATAGTTATGGGCAAAGTTTCATTTCATTCGGACAAAACACTAAGAAACAGGGCCTAATTAGAGTTGGGGCCCGTTTTTTTGGGAGGGTCACCCTGTATGCACCCATGTTGTATTTTAATTTGAACTTCTTTCTTTTGGGTACTCATTGATTTATTTTTTTGCATTCTAGTACTTCCATGTCTCCTCATCAATATTCATGAGGACAAAGTTAAAAGCCCACAATTTTTATTCTTTATTTTTCATATTTTACAATATGCACACATCTCTTTTAAAAAAAAAAAAAAAATCAAATAAAAACATTACAGTCGTGGATACATTCACTGCAGAGCATTCACCAAAACATCCACCAGTGATTGAAGAAGTTGACAGATTGCTCATAGGTTTGCTAAAAGCATAAAACATACTCGTTGATTAAGAAAATCAAGAAAAAAATGAATCATTAAATGAAAAAAAGTTATTTATTCACATTCATAAATATTGGGTCCATATAAAATTAGTGTTTTGTTTTTGTTAAAGTAAGGGGGGAAAAAAAGACAACTACTGTTTAACAAAGTTAAAGTAAAAATGTCTTATTTCCCTGAAAGGGCTATTTGTATTATTAAGCAGGCACAACTTAACAAAATAAAAGAGTTCCTGTGCCTCAACACAATACCTCTCATTATTTGCTGTGTACTGGCAAAGTGAATAATTGTTATTTTCATGCACCCCATTATTGATTGGTTGTGAGGAGTGTTGATTTGTATACGCTTGGCTTTACCATACTAAATGGGCATATAGCCCTGCTACCCATGATTCCCGTGCATGGAATCGGACCTTGGTCTTATTAAAAAAAAACAAAAGTGGACCTACAGCATTTTTAGTTGAGGACCACTGGCCTAAAGTAACCATTAGATCATGCTGCAACAGCGGATAGAGGTTACCTTAAAAAAAAAACTTGAGTAACTTTTTAATGCCTTTGAAAATTATACATTTTATAAAAGGATTTACAGTATGTGAACTGAATAAAAAAGTTACTCATTAAGGTCAAAGTAAAATTATATATAATATGTTGTGGTCACTTAACAGTCCTGAGGTCGGTTGTTAGAATCCGAGCTTGGGCCTCCAGAAGTTTGCATGCACTCTCCATGTTTGTTGGGATTTTATGCCAGTACTCTGGCTTCCTCCTGCATTCCAAAACCACACTTTTTGGGTTAATTGAAAACTAAAAACAAATCCTTAGGTGTGAATGCATGTTTGTCGATAAGTGCCCTGCAATAGAGAGGCGACCAGTCCAGGGTTTATCATACCTATTATCGGGATTGAGCTGGGATAGGATCCAGGTCACCTGTGACTCTCATGAGCAATATAGAAAATAGATGAACGAATGTTACAGTTGTGTTTCCTTCAATTTACACACCTTAGGCAAGTTATAAAATCATTTCCAGAACGTTTAAAAAAAAAATATGGTGTTTTAACACATTTTTTAAATGATCAAACACAGTTAAAATGTATCATACAGTATATTAAGAGAGAAATATCAACAAATAAAAATATTTGTACCCATAACGACTCACGACGGCGATGATGAAGCAGCCATAACACAGTACAGTCCTGTTACAAGGCTGAAATAAAGGTGTTTTCTTTGTAAAAAAAAAAAATATGACCAACCTGGTGTTGAAATTGACCATTGAAAATGTCAAGCATGCATGAGCATATAGAACGTCTGCATATAAACATAGTCTCCGTGCTTTTGCATCGGTGACTTTTTTTGTTGTTATATTAATCACAAACTTTTTGGGCAGGTGTTGGCTGCTTGTGGTTTTTTTTTCTGTTGCAAACCCGGGTGGCTGCGCCATTGTTGTTTTGGAACTGCAGTGCATCACCATGTCAGCAAGCCACCACTCCGTTAACATTGCATTCCATAGGGAAAGGATGAACGCTGAAGTAATCAGCAATGTTTGTGCTGTATCTCAAGAATACAACAGTCAATCAGGGACTGTATATAGTAAAAAAATAAGTAAATAAATCCTCGTCTCACCCACCTTCGGGTGGTGTCTGTCCCTCATTCAGCTCGGGTCCTCTACCAGAGGCCAGGAAGCTTGAGGGTTCTGCGCAGTATCCTTGCTGTTCCCAGCACTGCACATTTCTGGACTGAGATGTCCGATGTTGTTCCCGGGATCTGTTGCAACCACTCATCATCTAGTTTGGGGGTCACTGCCCCGAGTGCTCCGACCACCACAGGCACGACTGTCACCTTTACCTTCCAGGCTCTCTCCAGCTCCTCTCTGAGCCCTTGGGATTTCTCGAGTTTCTCGTGTTCCTTCTTTCTGATGTTTCCATCACTTGGGACCGCTACATCCACTACAACGGCTTTCCTCTGCCCTTTATCTATGATCAGGATATCTGGTTGGTTCGCCATTACCATCTTGTCAGTCTGGATCTGGAAGTCCCACAGGATCTTCGCTCTGTCATTCTCCACCACCTTCGGAGGTGTTTCCCATTTTGACCTTGGGGTGTCCAGTCCATACTCCGCACAGATGTTTCGGTAGACTATGCCAGCCACCTGGTTATGGCGTTCCATATAGGCTTTCCCTGCCAGCACCTTACACCCTGCAGTTATGTGTTAGATCGTCTCAGGTGCCTCTTTGCACAACCTACACCTTGGGTCTTGGCTGGTGTGGTATATCTAGGCCTCGATGGCTCTGGTGCTCAGGGCCTGCTCCTGAGCAGCCAGGATGAGTGCCTCTGTGCTGTCCTTCAGGCCAGCCCTCTCTAGAACTCTGATAGAACTTCTTGAGATTGGCCACGGCAGTTATTGTCCGGTGGTACATCCCATGTAGGGGCTTGTCCTCCCATGATAGTCCCTCTTCCAGCACCTCATCTTCTGTTCCCCATTGTCTGAGACATTCTCTGAGTACATCATCCGTTGGTGCCTTCTCCTTGATGTATTTGTGGAGCTTGGATGTTTCATCCTGGGCAGTGGCTCTCACACTCACTCGTCCCCGGCCTCCTTCCTTTCGGCTTGTGTACAGTGTCAGGGTGCTGGATTTGGGATGGAACCCTCCATGCATGGTAACGAGCTTTCGGGTCTTAACATCCGTGGTCTGAATCTCTTCCTTTGGCCACCTTATTTTTCCTGCAGGGTATCTGATCACTGGAAAGGGCATAGTTGTTTATTGCCCGGGTCTTATTCTTGCCATTGAGATGGCTTCTTAGGACTTGCCTCACTCGCTGGAGGTATTTGGCCGTAGCCGCTTTCCTTGTTGCCAGTTTGAGGTTGCCATTGGCTTGTGGTATACCGAGGTACTTGTAGCTGTCCTCAATGTCTGCTATTGTTCCTTCAGGGAGTGAGACCCCTTCAGTGCGGACTACCCTTCCTCTCTTAGTCACCATCCGACTACATTTCTCCAGCCCGAATGACATCCCGATGTCGCTGCTGTAGATCCTGATTGTGTGGATCAGGGAGTCTATGTCCCTTTCGCTCTTAGCAAACAGCTACATGTCATCCTTGTAGAGGAGGTGACTGATCGTAGCTCCATTTCTGAGGCGGTATCCATGGCCTGTCTTGGTGATTACTTGGCTTAGGGGGTTCAGTCCTATGCAGAACAGCAGTGGGTAGAGTGCCTCACCTTGGTATATGCCACATTTGATGGACACTTGGGTAAGTGGCTTGCCATTGGCTTCAAGTGTGGTTTTCCACATCCTCATCAAGTTCGCAACGAAGGCTCTTAGGGTCCTGTTCACCTTATACACATCCAAGCATTCAGTGATCCATGTATGTGGCATCGAGTCATAGGCTTTCTTGTAATCAATCCAGCCTGTGCACAGGTTGGTACATCGGGACCTGCAGTCTTGTGCGACTGTTCTGTCAACCAGGAGCTGATGTTTGGCTCCCCTGGTATCTCTACCAATGCCCTTCCGTGCTTCGCTCATGTATTGATCCATGTGTGCACTTATCTTAGCCGCAACATGAGCTTCCATGTTGTGGAGAGACAGGTTAATGGCCGATAGTTGGATGCGACTGCACCCTTTGAGGGATCCTTCATGATCAGTATCGTTCGCCATTCGGTTAGCCATCCCGGGTGAGTCCCATCCCTCAGCAGCTTGTTCGTTTATGCTGCTCGACGCTCATGGAGTGCTGTGAGTTTCTTTAGCCAGTAGGTGTGGACCATGTCCGGGCCTGGTGCTGTCCATTTCTTCATATCCGAGACTCTTTCCTGTATGTCTGCCACTGTTATGGTAACATGCCAGGCAAGCCCTTTGAACCCTTTAAATACTCAATGGGCTTGCCTGGCAAGCCCTTTGAGTATTTATTCCATATTGCCCACTAGTTCACTAGTAAGGTCATTTTGACGCTTACTAGTGAACATGTAAGGCCATAAAGGTGCCCACTAGTTCACTAGTAAGATCATTTTGAGGCTTACTAGTTGGCATGTAAGCCACAAAACGCCCGCTAGTTCACTAGTAAGATCATTTTGACGCTTACTAGTGAACATGTAAGGTACAAAACGCCCGCTAGTTCACTAGTAAGATCATTTTGACGCTTACTAGTGAACATGTAAGGTACAAAACGCTCACTAGTTCACTAGTAAGGTCATTTTGACGCTTAGTAGTGAACATGTAAGCCACAAAACGCTCACTGGTTCACTAGTAAGGTCATTTTGACGCTTACTAGTGAACATGTAAGCCACAAAACGCCCACTAGTTCACTTGTAAGATCATTTTGACGCTTATTTATGAACATGTAAGGCACAAAACGCTCACTTGTCCACTAGTAAGGTTATTTTGACTCTTACTAGTGAACATGTAAGCCACAAAACGCTCACTAGTTCACTAGTAAGGTCATTTTGACGCTTACTAGTGAACATGTAAGCCACAAAACGCTCACTGGTTCACTAGTAAGGTAATTTTGAGGCTTACTAGTTGACATGTAAGCCGATAAACGCCCACTGGTTCACTCGTTAGATCATTTTGAGGCTTACTAGTTGACATGTAAGCCGCAAAACGCCTACTAGTTCACTAGTAAGATCATTTTGACGCTTACTAGTGAACATGTAAGGCCATAAATGTGCCCACTAGTTTACTAGTAAGATCATTTTGACGCTTACTAGTGAACATGTAAGGCCATAAATGTGCCCGCTAGTTCACTAGTAAGTTCATTTTGAGGCTCACTAGTTGACATGTAAGCCATAAATCGCCTACTAGTTCACTAGTAAGATCATTTTGAGGCTTACTAGTGAACATGTAAGCCACAAAACGCCCACTAGTTCACTAGTAAGATCATTTTGACGCTTACTAGTGAACATGTAAGCGACAAAACGCCCACTAGTTCACTAGTAAGATCATTTTGAGGCTTACTAGTTGACATGTAAGCCGCAAAACGCCCACTAGTTCACTAGTAAGATCATTTTGAGGCTTACTAGTTGACATGTAAGCCGCAAAACGCCCACTAGTTCACTAATAAGATTATTTTGACGCTTAATACTGAACATGTAAGGCCATAAATATGCCCACTAGTTCACTGGTAAGATCATTTTGACGCTTACTAGTGAACATGTAAGGCCATAAATGTGCCCACTTGTAGTGCTAGTGACATTACACTGTACTTGCATTAAATGCAAATAAGGATGATTACGAAAACATGTAACTGTATCCTATTGGCTGTACGTTTCAAAATAGTATCATCCCACCAGTCAGGGCTCATGATTTTGGAAATTCTGTGCCCACTTAGTTTTTTAAAATAACAATGGCGGACAGCGTCCTGAGACGTATTTGGCGAAGGTGCAGGGCAATAGAGAGTGCCTGTCGTCAAGGGTCTGCCGGTGAAAGTGAAGCACGCGCGATAAACATTTCAATTGCTAATTTAAGAAGAGTTAGTGACCAGTTTAGCGCTGATACTATTCAAAATTTGATTCAAAGTCTAATAGATCTCGGATCTGTCATCATTGCGGGACCCGCTCCTAATGGTGGACGCGTTTGTTCCCATGTGGCACATCGTTTGCACACAGGTAAAATCGCTACCATTTTTTTGTCATTGCTTTTTTGTATGTATTTTTATTCGAACTACACACGGGTTTTGCTGACGACTTGCTGTGACTTACCTTCTATCACCCTGTCAAACGTCGTTTTATACCAGTGGTTTTCCTGCAAATCAGTAGACTATTAAGTAACGTGATGGCTATACACTTTTAAGCAATAACTAGTGATCTTTTAGTTATTCAATTATAAGTTTGAATTATTTTTTTCTTGAGTAAAATGGTTAGAGAAAATAGCTGCTCGTGGTGTTGAAGCTGCATATACTTTTATGTACATCTGTGTCTATATGCCTGTACTGTATACAGTATATAAAAAACACGTAGTGATTCATTTGCTTGAATTCCTTAATCCTTTTATTTCCATACTTTAGGTAGACGAGGAAGACCAGCACTTGACATTACAAGGGATCAAATTGAACTGCTCCCCACTCAGGGCTTTACAGTGAGAGCCATCACGGAGATGTTGGGTTGTTCCTCTTCATACCTGCATAAAAAAATGACGTTTTTTCAGATTTCAGCCAGAAATAGATTTACTCCCATTCATGATGTTGACCTGGAAGAGCATGTCAGAAGATTGCACAGCCAATTTCCCAGATCAGGCTCGGAAGCAAGTGTTCTGCTACATACTCTTGTCCCTTCATGTATATATCATTATATTCATTGTGAAAGTGTTGTTGTTTATTGTTTATTGTGTTGTTTTATGAACCTGTTGCAGACGATGAGGGCATACCTGCATGCTGATGGTATTGTAGTACAAAGAAAAAGAGTTCGAGAAATCCTCAACCGTATTGAGCCAGCTGCTGCAGCCCAGAGATGGAGCCAGACTGTGGCTAGAAGAACATACTATGTGCCATTCCCCAATAGTTTATGGCACATAGATGGGCATATGCGTCTCATTCGGTAATAAGGGATCATCTTATATTTGTACTCGTGGGAGCATTAGAAAGCCATATTGTATGGACAGCACAGATTAAATTGAATTTTATCATTTGTATATCCAAGTTACACAAACTCCAAATTGCCTCCATGTAGTCTTAAGTGCACAGCAATACCTTCTCTACCGAGATGATATTTCAAACAAGATATGAAACTTGATTGTTTTCTTGTATTTAATCATTATTCTTTTCATGTTTGTTTTACAGGTGGGGGTTTGTGACACATGCTGGCATTGATGGGAATTCCAGGCTAATAACGTACCTTCAACTGGAGCACAGACAACACAGCTTTGACAGTGTTGAAATATTTTGTCCAAGCCACCTGCCTGTATGGGTTACCCTCCAGAGTAAGATCCGACCATGGTGGTGAAAACACTGGTTGCTCTTTTAATGAACCTACTGCAGGGACAAGACACCAAAATTATTTCTAGCTCCAGCCAACACCCCCTCACAATTTACTCACACCTCCCATGGCCTGATTATCCACCAACAGGGGCCCTTTTTGGATAACATTTTGGCATAGGAACTTTCCTTTCCTATCCTAACCGAGTGAGATGAGCCGGTAGCACCTGTAGCAAAGATCGTCTAAATTTTAATAATGCTTAGGAAAGGTTCTGACCATCCTTTACGAAAGGAAAGGAGATATATTATGCAGCAGGAATATTTAAAGGGGAAGTCCTTTTTTATTTTCAATGCCTTTACAATCATACATTCTATGCACATACACTGGTCTAAACATGGTATTCAGATTAATTTTACCTTTGTGGAATATGAATTATGCAGAAAATCTCACTTGTTTTTATCCAAATCAGGGGGCTAACATTTTGTACTTGCTATTGACCGAACAGTACATCACAGTTTCTGTGAGGACAAAATTTCTGGTTCTGTCACAGTCCACCGGAAGCAGAAATTGCTTTCACATCGCACAGCTGTAACCTGGGCCGATCACAAGTACTGCTTAACTTGTTAAACTAAATGAAGAGATGCCTCCGTGCAATACTCAGAGTAAGATGACGTTGTGTAAAGGAAGTGGCATGATTTATAGAAGTTAATGGAGTGCTGTGTCTGTCTCCTAAATACAATAAGGACTTTTTAAATGGATTTTCAATTTTTCTTGCAGGGAAAAATGTACATCTATATATCTACTGTATATCTATAAAAAGAAATCCTCATCTCACCCCTCGGGTGGTGTCCATCCCTCATTCAGCTGGGGTCCTCTACCAGAGGCCAGGAAGCTTGAGGGTTCTGCGCAGTATCCTTGCTGTTCTCAGCACTGCACATTTCTGGACTGAGATGTCCGATGTTGTTCCCGGGATCTGTTGCAACCACTCATCATCTAGTTTGGGGGTCACTGCCCCGAGTGCTCCGACCACCACAGGCACGACTGTCACCTTAACCTTCCAGGCTCTCTCCAGCTCCTCTCTGAGCCCTTGGGATTTCTCGAGTTTCTCGTGTTCCTTCTTTCTGATGTTTCCATCACTTGGGACCGCTACATCCACTACAACGGCTTTCCTCTGCCCTTTATCTATGATCAGGATATCTGGTTGGTTCGCCATTACCATCTTGTCAGTCTGGATCTGGAAGTCCCACAGGATCTTCGCTCTGTCATTCTCCACCACCTTCGGAGGTGTTTCCCATTTTGACCTTGGGGTGTCCAGTCCATACTCCGCACAGATGTTTCGGTAGACTATGCCAGCCACCTGGTTATGGCGTTCCATATAGGCTTTCCCTGCCAGCACCTTACACCCTGCAGTTATGTGTTAGATCGTCTCAGGTGCCTCTTTGCACAACCTACACCTTGGGTCTTGGCTGGTGTGGTATATCTAGGCCTCGATGGCTCTGCTGCTAAGGGCCTGCTCCTGAGCAGCCAGGATGAGTGCCTCTGTGCTGTCCTTCAGGCCAGCCCTCTCTAGAACTCTGATAGGACTTCTTGAGATTGGCCACGGCAGTTATTGTCCGGTGGTACATCCCGTGTAGGGGCTTGTCCTCCCATGATGGTCCCTCTTCCAGCACCTCATCTTCTGTTCCCCATTGTCTGAGACATTCTCTGAGTACATCATCCGTTGGTGCCTTCTCCTTGATGTATTTGTGGAGCTTGGATGCTTCATCCTGGGCAGTGGCTCTCACACTCACTCGTCCCCGGCCTCCTTCCTTTCGGCTTGTGTACAGTGTCAGGGTGCTGGATTTGGGATGGAACCCTCCATGCATGGTAACGAGCTTTCGGGTCTTAACATCCGTGATCTGAATCTCTTCCTTTGGCCACCTTATTTTTCCTGCAGGGTATCTGATCACTGGAAAGGGCATAGCTGTTTATTGCCCGGGTCTTATTCTTGCCATTGAGATGGCTTCTTAGGACTTGCCTCACTCGCTGGAGGTATTTGGCCGTAGCCGCTTTCCTTGTTGCCAGTTTGAGGTTGCCATTGGCTTGTGGTATACCGAGGTACTTGTAGCTGTCCTCAATGTCTGCTATTGTTCCTTCAGGGAGTGAGACCGCTTCAGTGCGGACTACCCTTCCTCTCTTAGTCACCATCCGACTACATTTCTCCAGCCCGAATGACATCCCGATGTCGCTGCTGTAGATCCTGATTGTGTGGATCAGGGAGTCTATGTCCCTTTCGCTCTTAGCAAACAGCTACATGTCATCCTTGTAGAGGAGGTGACTGATCGTAGCTCCATTTCTGAGGCGGTATCCATGGCCTGTCTTGGTGATTACTTGGCTTAGGGGGTTCAGTCCTATGCAGAACAGCAGTGGGTAGAGTGCCTCACCTTGGTATATGCCACATTTGATGGACACTTGGGTAAGTGGCTTGCCATTGGCTTCAAGTGTGGTTTTCCACATCCTCATCAAGTTCGCAACGAAGGCTCTTAGGGTCCTGTTCACCTTATACACATCCAAGCATTCAAGTCAAGTCAAGTCAAGTCAACAGTATTTATAGAGCACTTTCAAACAGCCATCGCTGCATACAAAGTGCTGTACATGGAGCGATTTAACATATACAATAAACAGTAAGACGAATCAGTAATAAGTAATAAGTAATAAGGCGGCAGAAAGCACCAAGCAGTAAAACCAATAGCAAATCTAAGTCATGCTGAGTCAAACGCCAAAGAATACAAGTGAGTTTTGAGGAGGGCTTTAAAGATGGGCAGCGAGGAGGCTTGCCGAATGTTCAGTGGGAGGTCATTCCAGAGAGATGGACCAGCAACAGAAAAGGCTCGATCCCCTCTGAGCCTCAGTTTAGTTCTTGGTACGTCTAGCAAAGACTGGTCCACAGACCTGAGGCGCCGGGCAAGGGTGTAGGGGCGTATGAGCTCAGAGAGGTAAGGTGGCGCGAGATTATTCAGAGATTTGAAAACAAAGAGGAGGATCTTAAAAATAATTCTAAAATGAATGGGGAGCCAGTGAAGGGATGCCAAAGTAGGAGTTATATGCTCCCTCTTACGAGTACCAGTCAAGAGGCGAGCAGCGGCATTCTGTACCAGCTGAAGGCGCTTGATGGAGGACTGGCTGACTCCAAAGTACAGGGCGTTGCAGTAATCGAGCCGGGATGTGACAAAGGCATGAATTACTGTCTCAAAGTGTTCATGTGAGAGGAAAGGTTTTATTTTGGCCAGCTGTCTAAGGTGAAAGAAGCTGGATTTAACAACGGCACCAATTTGCCGATCGAGTTTGAAATCACTGTCCAGTTTAAGTCCCAAGTTTGAGACCGTTGATTTCAGATAAGGAGATAGGGGGCCCAAGTCTACAGGATGGAATGTACAAGGTCCACTGGGGCCAAACAATATCACCTCTGTCTTCTTTTCGTTGAACTTCAAGAAATTTTGTGCCATCCAGGTTTTGATTTCTTCCAGACAGGATAGGAGTGGCCTTAATGAGAAGGTGTCTTTCTTGCTCAGTGGGACATAGATCTGGCAGTCATCTGCATAGCAGTGGAAAGGAATACCATGTTTCCTTAAGATGGAACCCAATGGGAGCAGATACAGCGAGAACAGCAGAGGCCCCAGAATTGAGCCCTGTGGAACACCACATGACAGGGGAGCAGTGCGTGATTCAGAGCAGCCAAGGCTGACACAAAAGGTCCTGTCAGCTAGATAGGACCTAAACCAATCAAGAGCACTCCCGCCAATGCCCACCAAGTGCTGCAAACGAGTCAGCAGAATACTGTGATCCACTGTATCAAATGCTGCAGTTAAGTCCAATAAAACCAGACACACGTGGTCTCCAGAGTCATTTGCCAGGAGGATGTCATTAGAAACGCGTAACAGGGCTGACTCCGTGCTATGCATCGTCTTGAAACCTGACTGGAAGACCTCCAAGATGTTATGTTCATCCAAGAAAAGTTTCAACTGCATGTGCACCACTTTTTCCAGAATTTTGGAAATGAAAGGCAGTTTGGAAATGGGTCTGTAACTTGACAGCTCATCTGGATCAAGACCAGGTTTCTTGATCAAGGGTTGGACCACAGCATGTTTAAACTGTTGGGGAACTACACCAGAAGAAAGGCTGCTGTTGATGATATCCAAGACCGATGCACCAACACTCGGGAGAACCTCCTGAAAGGAGCGTGGGGGAAGAGAGTCGCAAGGGGAGCCAGATGGCTTCGTCTGGCGAACTACATCCTCCAAAAGCGCCAAGGACACAGTATCAAAAGAATTTAGGACAGCTGAACATGGAACATGGACAGAGGGGTCAGATGCGGTATTTGGGACCGGAATCCTAGCTGTAGAGACCTTATCAATAAAGAACTGAAGGAATCTGTTGCACATCTCGGCTGAAGAATCCGAGCAAGTAGGCAGAGGGGGTTTGAGTACAGAATCTATCGTTTTAAATAGTGCACGAGGGTTGTGACGGTTGGCGAGAATAAGGTCCGACAGATATTTTCTTTTGGCCTCTTTTACTGTGAGCTGGTAGATACGCCAGCTGTCTTTCCAAATTTGAGAAGAGACATGCAATTTGTCTCTTTTCCACTTGCGTTCAGCTTTGCGACACTCCTGCCTAGCTGCGCGGGTAATGTCGTTAAACCATGGCTCGGGTTTAGGCTTTGGCAGGACAATTTTTGAAGGAGCCACCAAATCCAGGATGGCCCGGCATGACGAGTCGAACCAAGAGGTGAGTTCCTCTGTGTTAGACGAGGGTACGCAAAGGTTATTAAAGGCATCAGAGAAACGACTAGCAGTGCGAGGGTTAAAAATTCGGCGTTTACAACTAGGAGCGCCAGATTTCACAGCAGCATGCGATAAGACTACGTCAAATAAAACTGCCATGTGATCAGAAATTCCATTTTCAAGGACTTCCAGATTTGACACCGTTATACCATGAGCAAGGACAAGGTCTAAAATATGTCCTTGTTCGTGTGTCGGGCTGGTCACATACTGCACAAAATTAAAAGAGTCGATAAGTCTTAAGAAGTCTTTTGCTAGCGTTTTTTCCGGACAACATACATGGATATTAAAATCCCCCATTAGGAGAATACGATCATATCTCAGCCTGATTTCCGCAAGAAAGCTTGAAAAGTCGCTTAAAAAGTCTTTGTTGTATTTAGGAGGACGGTAAATGACAGCACAAAGCACCGGGAAAACACGACCAACTTCAAAGAAGGTTGCTTCAAAGCTGTTGGCAGATGTGGTGAAAGTGCACCGTTTACATTTGAAATTGTTCTTAAAAATGCTTACCGTACCTCCACCACGTCCTGATGTCCTCGGGGTATCGAGGAAATCACAGTCAGGTGGTAACAATTCAATCAAAGCTTTGTACTCACCGGTACCTGCCCAAGTCTCCGTCAGACACAAAAAATCCAAGTCATTGGAAAGAAAATACTCCCTCAGAATATGGGTCTTGTTCGTCAGCGACCGGGCGTTTAACAACGCGATCCTTGTGGAAGTAGCAATGGGAGGGCTTCCCTCTGTCAATCGCCGAGCCCGGGGGAATTCCCTCAAAAGGTTTCGCTGAATTCCTCCCCGAGAAAGGCGCGCAGGGTAGAAATGCCGTGACACGACGGGAGAGCCAACGACTGTTAGCAAGCACGAGGCGACGGGGTCGAGGGCACACCACGCCGGAGCGATCGAAGTGTGTCTCAGATCCCGTTTCAGTTTCACGAGCTGACCACTGCGTTTGCCGCGGCGGCGGCGGCGCTTTCGGCGCTTTCGTGAAGGGAGCGAGCGAACGCGGAAGAGATAAGCCGGCAGGTTAGCCAAGAACGGAGGTAGCGTCTTTCCACCACCGTCTTGCCAAAACGCGGCCGAATCTCCGACGTGTTGTTGAATCAATAACAACGATCGGCGATCATAAACCAACCGAGACGCTGTTAGGGAGGTAACAAGCATTGCGAAAAGTAAAAAAACCCGAAATGGCAGGAGCGTCGCCGAACACACTGGCGCACAAGCGGCCATCTTGGATCTCTCTTTTCTTTCATGGATTCAGTGATCCATGTATGTGGCATCGAGTCATAGGCTTTCTTGTAATCAATCCAGCCTGTGCACAGGTTGGTACATCGGGACCTGCAGTCTTGTGCGACTGTTCTGTCAACCAGGAGCTGATGTTTGGCTCCCCTGGTATCTCTAGCAATGCCCTTCCGTGCTTCGCTCATGTATTGATCCATGTGAGCACTTATCTTAGCCGCAACATGAGCTTCCATGTTGTGGAGAGACAGGTTAATGGCCGATAGTTGGATGCGACTGCACCCTTTGAGGGATCCTTCATGATCAGTATCGTTCGCCCTTCGGTTAGCCATCCCGGGTGAGTCCCATCCCTCAGCAGCTGGTTCGTTTATGCTGCTCGACGCTCATGGAGTGCTGTGAGTTTCTTTAGCCAGTAGGTGTGGACCATGTCCGGGCCTGGTGCTGTCCATTTCTTCATATCCGAGACTCTTTCCTGTATGTCTGCCACTGTTATGGTAACTGGATTCTGTTCAGGGAGGTGTCTGTGCTCCTCTCTCAGGGAGACCAGCCATTGTGCACTGCTGTTATGTGCAACCTCCTTCTCCCATATGCCTTTCCAGTACCTTTTAGGACTCTGCCACTGAGCGTACACTTTCGCAGGTTGTGTTGTGAACAGCCTGTTTATTCGTCTGGCCTCATTCTCTTTCGTGTACCGCTTTAGGCGGCTGGACAAGGCTTGGAGCCTTTGTTTGGCAGTTTCGAGTGCTTCAGGTATGGTCATCTGGATGTACCTCTCAGGTATCGGCCTTTTCATCACACCTCTCTGGGCCTCCGTCAATTGACTCACATCTTTCTGAGCCGCCTTGATCTTAGCCTCCAACCGTCTTTTCCATGGTCGGTAATGTATCTCATGGCTTCCATGGTTGCTCTTATAGCCAAGCATCTCAAGGATCACTGATGCTGAAGTGTATATCAGTTCATTTCCGTGATCGTTACGGTAGGGTTCGCCCTCAGAGCTGCATTCACACTTTCCATGAGACTTTCAGGTGGTACTTCACATAGCCGTTGTAATCGGTTTCTAGGTTTCCCAGCTTTCATTCTTGCCATGGTCTTAGCTTTCAGGTCAGTTGCTGCCTCGCTCAGCATTTCATTCATTCACAGCACTCCCAATCTCATCATCTGCATTCACTCTGGTATGAACTCCTCCTCTGATCTGGCAGCCTGGGGCCCCTCACCATGGAACCTACGTTGTACCTCATCAATCTCAAGTTGTGACAGCAGTTGCCGTTTGTGGATGTTGGAACACTGAGTTACTAGTTGTTTCGTGGTCACCCGTGAGTGTGGGTTTTGAAGTAACCATTTAGCCCAGATTCTCTGCATGTAACCTCTCTGACTAGGCTTGCTTGAGTAGTAGCATTCCAACAGAGCCATGTTATTGCATCTTGCCCATCTCCGCTCCATTTTTCATCAAGGTGCTCTGGTTCCCCAGCATCTGACGCAGACCTTGTTTGGCCGGGCGACGTCTGAGCTGGCATGTCATTCATTTTATTGTCTCTCATCATTGTATGAGGTACGCATTAGCGTGAAGGCTCTTGCCCAAGGACCCACACTGGATGGTGTTATGTGCTCATTTTTTGCCCCAAGTGGGGAGCGGAGGGACGGGCGCTGGGGGGGGGACCATCGTGGTGGGGCGGGCCCCTACGCGGGATGTGCCACCGGACCATGGCTGAGGTGGCTGATCTCAAGAAGTCCTATCGGTGGCTGGAGGGGGCTGGCCTGGGGGACAGCGCAGGGGCGCTCATCCTGGCTGCTCAGGAGCGGGCCTTGGGCGCCGGAGCCGTCAAGGCCCGGATGTGCCGCGCCGGACAGGACCCGGGGTGTGGGTTGTGCGGGGAGGCGCCTGGGACGATCCGGCACGTGGCTGCGGGGTGTGGGATGCTGGCAGGGGGGGCCTGCGTGGAGCGCCATGGCCAGGTGGCTGGCGTGGTCTGCCGAGGCATCTGTGCGGAGTGTGGACTGGGGGCCCCGGGGTCGGAGTGGGGGGCACCTCCGAGGGTGGTGGAGGGTGGCGGAGCGGGGATCCTGTGGGACTTCCGGATCCAGACTGGCGGGATGGTGGTGGCGAGCCAACCAGATGTCGTGGTCGTGGATGGGGGGCGGAGGAGGGCCGTTGTGGTGGATGTGGCGGTCCCAGGTGGTGGAGGCATCGGGAGGGGGGAGCATGGGGGGCTCGGGGGGTACCAGGGGCTCGGGGAGGGGCTGGGGAGGGCCTGGGGGGTGGGGGTGGCGGTCGTGCCTGTGGTGGTCGGGGCGCTCGGGGCAGTGACCCCCGGACTGGATGGGTGGTTGCGACGGATCCCGGGAGCAGCGTCGGACATCTCGGTCCGGAGGTGTGCGGTGCTGGGAGCGGCGGGGGTACTGCGCGGGGCCCTCGGGCTTCCTGGCCTCTGGTGGAGGACCCGAGCTGAATGAGGGACGGACACCACCCGAGGACACCTCCTATTGGCTCCATGATAAGAGCTCCACCCAGCAAAGAATTAACCCTTTAAAACCTGATTCTGAGCTTTCACAATTATTTACCGCCATTTGCGTAATATCTACAGTATACAGAAGGAATCAAGCAATTTTTACCAATGTATCTGTAGGTGGTGTTTATTTATTATGTACACAGAGATAAAGAGTAATGGCACAGCTCTACAGTATCTTTCCACTTTTATATATGTATGCTATACTAAATAAAATTAATAGGGCACCATATAATGCAACAGTTATGCAACTCCCTAAATAATGATGTGAATTTTCAGTTGTTGCTAAATCAGTTAGGATGTTATAATTTGTGGTGTAGATGCGAATTTAGGAGAGCAGGACAATATATCGCATTGCAATTGGAGCAGCAGCTTGTTTGATGATGTCCCCAAACCGGCTCATCTATTATATTTGTCGTGCAATACAATGAAAATGAGCACAATTGCAAAACATCGGCTTCTTATATTTTAAAATAAAATAATCACATGTTTACCGTTCTGGGGTTTCTACAATCATGAATGGAGGCATTATTTACAGCAGGTTGACAGCAGTGTGATCGAGCAGATTAGATGGAGTAGAATTTGAATGGGGCTTCACTGATTTATTTCATACAATTCATATCTAAAACACAGTTGAAAAATATTTGATTGTTAAAATATTTAAATACAAGATTAAGATTAAGAAGAAAAACCTTTATTAGTCTCGCAATGGAGAAATTCCAGATTCACAGCAGCAAAGTTATGAAAGGAAGAAGTAGAACAACAAAAAAATAGGAGCTGCTGGAAAGGCAGCCACTCTCGCGGCGCCATTTTGAAGTCAAAATAACAAAAAATAACACAAGACAAGAACTATATCAAGAAATTAACAAAACATACAGTTTTTTTAATTAGGAGAAAAGTCTAAAAACATATCACAAATGACAAACGTTGTGCCGCTCCTCCTCCTGTTCTTCAGTGAAGCTGATCACCCTCCAGCTCCCGTTAGAAACATGGTGCTGCTGAAGGTGTGCCGGCAGAATGGTTGTGATACAGGATGTGCTGTGGACTCTCCCAGAAACGAGGACCTAGTTTAGTTGTAGATCCAGTAAAACATAGTGCAAATGTGACATTATTTATAATGCACAGTTACAGTCTTGTGAATATTAAAAAATGTACTTCATGTAATGCAGGAAGCGAATAATTCAAACGAACTAAGGCAGCAAACAGTAAGAGCAAAATTGTGTTCCAAACATTAACTTCAACTCTTTTTTAAATGTCAATTAGCTTGTGAGTAATAAGACAAAATGTGACTGTCAGACAGAAAACTGTCAGAGCAAACGGCAGATTTTAGAAAGTCCTGCCGAAATAAATCTGCACCCGACTGCGACTGTCAGCGTTGAACTGCCGCCATTGCTGTCAAAGTCAGACACATCTCCAAAATTGTTGGAGCAAATTTTTAAGCAGGCTTCATCTTGATAAATTGACCACGTATTTGACATTTACACCATAACGTTACCGCCTAAAATAATCGTAAAACAAAATTTTGTGTAACAACAAGAGTAATATGTACCCCAAAAGCTTTCAAAGCGTCTGAAAGTTTTCTCCTCCGTTTTTGTTGGGGCTTGGCTCGAAATGCATCATGATTGGCCGCCCGAAGTCCACGTGTCTGTCGGACGTGCTCTCATTGGTCTACAATACCATCACGGATGAATAAATACTCAAAGGGCTTGCCAGGCAAGCCCTTTGAACCCTTTAAATACTCAATGGGCTTGCCTGGCAAGCCCTTTGAGTATTTATTCCATATTGCCCACTAGTTCACTAGTAAGGTCATTTTGACGCTTACTAGTGAACATGTAAGGCCATAAAGGTGCCCACTAGTTCACTAGTAAGATCATTTTGAGGCTTACTAGTTGACATGTAAGCCACAAAATGCCCGCTAGTTCACTAGTAAGATAATTTTGAGACTTCTAGTGAACATGTAAGCCACAAAACGCCCACTAGTTCACTAGTAAGATCATTTTGACGTTTACTAGTGAACATGTAAGCCACAAAACGCTCACTAGATCACTAGTAAGGTCATTTTGACGCTTACTAGTGAACATGTAAGCCACAAAACGCTCACTGGTTCACTAGTAAGGTAATTTTGACGCTTACTAGTGAACATGTAAGCCACAAAACGCCCACTAGTTCACTTGTAAGATCATTTTGACGCTTATTTATGAACATGTCAGCCACAAAACGCTCACTAGTCCACTAGTAAGATTATTTTGACGCTTACTAGTGAACATGTAAGCCACAAAACGCTCACTAGTTCACTAGTAAGGTCATTTTGACGCTTACTAGTGAACATGTAAGCCACAAAACGCTCACTGTTTCACTAGTAAGGTAATTTTGAGGCTTACTAGTGAACATGTAAGCCACAAGACGCCCACTAGTTCACTTGTAAGATCATTTTGACGCTTATTTATGAACATGTCAGCCACAAAACGCTCACTAGTCCACTAGTAAGGTTATTTTGACGCTTACTAGTGAACATGTAAGCCACAAAACGCTCACTAGTTCACTAGTAAGGTCATTTTGACGCTTACTAGTGAACATGTAAGCCACAAAACGCTCACTGGTTCACTAGTAAGGTAATTTTGAGGCCCACTAGTTCACTCGTAAGATCATTTTGAGGCTTACTAGTTGACATGTAAGCCGCAAAACGCCCACTAGTTCACTAGTAAGATCATTTTGAGGCTTACTAGTTGACATGTAAGCCGCAAAACGCCCACTAGTTCACTAGTAAGATCATTTTGACGCTTACTAGTGAACATGTAAGGCCATAAATGTGCCCACTAGTTCACTAGTAAGATCATTTTGACGCTTACTAGTGAACATGTAAGGCCACAAATGTGCCCGGTAGTTCACTAGTAAGTTCATTTTGAGGCTTACTAGTTGACATGTGAGCCACAAATCGCCTACTAGTTCACTAGTAAGATCATTTTGACACTTACTAGTGAACATGTAAGCCACAAAACGCCCACTAGTTCACTAGTAAGATCATTTTGACGCTTACTAGTGAACATGTAAGCGACAAAACGCCCACTAGTTCACTAGTAAGATCATTTTGAGGCTTACTAGTTGACATGTAAGCCGCAAAACGCCCACTAGTTCACTAGTAAGATCTTTTTGAGGCTTACTAGTTGACATGTAAGCCGCAAAACGCCCACTAGTTCATTAAGAAGATTATTTTGACGCTTACTACTGAACATGTAAGGCCATAAATATGCCCACTAGTTCACTGGTAAGATCATTTTGAGGCTTACTAGTTGACATGTAAGCCACAAAATGCCCGCAAGTTCACTAGTAAGATAATTTTGAGGCTTCTAGTGAACATGTAAGCCACAAAACGCCCAGTAGTTCACTAGTAAGATCATTTTGACGCTTACTAGTGAACATGTAAGCCACAAAACGCTCACTAGTTCACTAGTAAGGTCATTTTGACGCTTACTAGTGAACATGTAAGCCACAAAACACTCACTGGTTCACTAGTAAGGTAATTTTGACGCTTACTAGTGAACATGTAAGCCACAAAACGCCCACTAGTTCACTTGTAAGATCATTTTGACGCTTATTTATGAACATGTCAGCCACAAAACGCTCACTAGTCCACTAGTAAGGTTATTTTGACGCTTACTAGTGAACATGTAAGCCACAAAACGCTCACTAGTTCACTAGTAAGGTCATTTTGACGCTTACTAGTGAACATGTAAGCCACAAAACGCTCACTGGTTCACTAGTAAGGTAATTTTGAGGCTTACTAGTGAACATGTAAGCCACAAAACGCCCACTAGTTCACTTGTAAGATCATTTTGACGCTTATTTATGAACATGTCAGCCACAAAACGCTCACTAGTCCACTAGTAAGGTTATTTTGACGCTTACTAGTGAACATGTAAGCCACAAAACGCTCACTAGTTCACTAGTAAGGTCATTTTGAGGCTTACTAGTTGACATGTGAGCCACAAATCGCCTACTAGTTCACTAGTAAGATCATTTTGACACTTACTAGTGAACATGTAAGCCACAAAACGCCCACTAGTTCACTAGTAAGATCATTTTGACGCTTACTAGTGAACATGTAAGCGACAAAACGCCCACTAGTTCACTAGTAAGATCATTTTGAGGCTTACTAGTTGACATGTAAGCCGCAAAACGCCCACTAGTTCACTAGTAAGATCTTTTTGAGGCTTACTAGTTGACATGTAAGCCGCAAAACGCCCACTAGTTCATTAAGAAGATTATTTTGACGCTTACTACTGAACATGTAAGGCCATAAATATGCCCACTAGTTCACTGGTAAGATCATTTTGAGGCTTACTAGTTGACATGTAAGCCACAAAATGCCCGCAAGTTCACTAGTAAGATAATTTTGAGGCTTCTAGTGAACATGTAAGCCACAAAACGCCCACTAGTTCACTAGTAAGATCATTTTGACGCTTACTAGTGAACATGTAAGCCACAAAACGCTCACTAGTTCACTAGTAAGGTCATTTTGACGCTTACTAGTGAACATGTAAGCCACAAAACACTCACTGGTTCACTAGTAAGGTAATTTTGACGCTTACTAGTGAACATGTAAGCCACAAAACGCCCACTAGTTCACTTGTAAGATCATTTTGACGCTTATTTATGAACATGTCAGCCACAAAACGCTCACTAGTCCACTAGTAAGGTTATTTTGACGCTTACTAGTGAACATGTAAGCCACAAAACGCTCACTAGTTCACTAGTAAGGTCATTTTGACGCTTACTAGTGAACATGTAAGCCACAAAACGCTCACTGGTTCACTAGTAAGGTAATTTTGAGGCTTACTAGTGAACAGTTAAGCCACAAAACGCCCACTAGTTCACTTGTAAGATCATTTTGACGCTTATTTATGAACATGTCAGCCACAAAACGCTCACTAGTCCACTAGTAAGGTTATTTTGACGCTTACTAGTGAACATGTAAGCCACAAAACGCTCACTAGTTCACTAGTAAGGTCATTTTGACGCTTACTAGTGAACATGTAAGCCACAAAACGCTCACTGGTTCACTAGTAAGGTAATTTTGAGGCCCACTAGTTCACTCGTAAGATCATTTTGAGGCTTACTAGTTGACATGTAAGCCGCAAAACGCCCACTAGTTCACTAGTAAGATCATTTTGAGGCTTACTAGTTGACATGTAAGCCGCAAAACGCCCACTAGTTCACTCGTAAGATCATTTTGACGCTTACTAGTGAACATGTAAGGCCATAAATGTGCCCACTAGTTCACTCGTAAGATCATTTTGACACTTACTAGTGAACATGTAAGGCCACAAATGTGCCCGCTAGTTCACTAGTAAGTTCATTTTGAGGCTTACTAGTTGACATGTAAGCCACAAATCGCCTACTAGTTCACTAGTAAGATCATTTTGACACTTACTAGTGAACATGTAAGCCACAAAACGCCCACTAGTTCACTAGTAAGATCATTTTGAGGCTTACTAGTTGACATGTAAGCCGCAAAACGCCCACTAGTTCACTAGTAAGATCATTTTGAGGCTTACTAGTTGACATGTAAGTCGCAAAACGCCCACTAGTTCACTAGTAAGATCATTTTGAGGCTTACTAGTTGACATGTAAGCCGCAAAACGCCCACTAGTTCACTAATAAGATTATTTTGACGCTTAGTAATGAACATGTAAAGCCATAAATATGCCCACTAGTTCACTGGTAAGATCATTTTGACGCTTACTAGTGAACATGTAAGGCCATAAATGTGCCCACTTGTAGTGCTAGTGACATTACACTGTACTTGCATTAAATGCAAATAAGGATGATTACGAAAACATGTAACGGTATCCTATTGGCTGTACGTTTCAAAATAGTATCATCCCACCAGTCAGGGCTCATGATTTTGGAAATTCTGTGCCCACTTAGTTTTTTAAAACAACAATGGCTGACAGCGTCCTGAGACGTATTTGGCGAAGGTGCAGGGCAATAGAGAGTGCCTGTCGTCAAGGGTCTGCCAGTGAAAGTGAAGCACGCGCGATAAACATTTCAATTGCTAATTTAAGAAGAGTTAGTGACCAGTTTAGCGCTGATACTATTCAAAATTTGATTCAAAGTCTAATAGATCTCCGATCTGTCATCATTGCGGGACCCGCTCCTAATGGTGGACGCGTTTGTTCCCATGTGGCACATCGTTTGCACACAGGTAAAATCGCTACCATTTTTTTGTCATTGCTTTTTTGTATGTATTTTTATTCGAACTACACACGGGTTTTACTGACGACTTGCTGTGACTTACCTTCTATCACCCTGTCAAACGTCGTTTTATACCAGTGGTTTTCCTGCAAATCAGTAGACTATTAAGTAACGTGATGGCTATACACTTTTAAGCAATAACTAGTGATCTTTTAGTTATTCAATTATGTTTGAATTATTTTTTTCTTGAGTAAAATGGTTAGAGAAAATAGCTGCTCGTGGTGTTGAAGCTGCATATACTTTTATGTACATCTGTGTCTATATGCCTGTACTGTATACAGTATATAAAAAACACATAGTGATTCATTTGCTTGAATTCCTTAATCCTTTTATTTCCATACTTTAGGTAGACGAGGAAGACCAGCACTTGACATTACAAGGGATCAAATTGAACTGCTCCCCACTCAGGGCTTTACAGTGAGAGCCATCACTGAGATGTTGTGTTGTTCCTCTTCATACCTGCATAAAAAAATGACGTTTTTTCAGATTTCAGCCAGAAATAGATTTACTCCCATTCATGATGTTGACCTGGAAGAGCATGTCAGAAGATTGCACAGCCAATTTCCCAGATCAGGCTCGGAAGCAAGTGTTCTGCTACATACTCTTGTCCCTTCATGTATATATCATTATATTCATTGTGAAAGTGTTGCTCTTTATTGTTTATTGTGTTGTTTTATGAACCTGTTGCAGATGATGAGGGCATACCTGCGTGCTGATGGTATTGTAGTACAAAGAAAAAGAGTTCGAGAAATCCTCAACCGTATTGAGCCAGCTGCTGCAGCCCAGAGATGGAGCCAGACTGTGGCTAGAAGAACATACTATGTGCCATTCCCCAATAGTTTATGGCACATAGATGGGCATATGCGTCTCATTCGGTAATAAGGGATCATCTTATATTTGTACTCGTGGGAGCATTAGAAAGCCATATTGTATGGACAGCACAGATAAATTGAATTTTATCATTTGTATATCCAAGTTACACAAACTCCAAATTGCCTCCATGTAGTCTTAAGTGCACAGCAATACCTTCTCTACCGAGATGATATTTCAAACAAGATATGAAACTTGATTGTTTTCTTGTATTTAATCATTATTCTTTTCATGTTTGTTTTACAGGTGGGGGTTTGTGACACATGCTGGCATTGATGGGAATTCCAGGCTAATAACGTACCTTCAACTGGAGCACAGACAACACAGCTTTGACAGTGTTGAAATATTTTGTCCAAGCCACCTGCCTGTATGGGTTACCCTCCAGAGTAAGATCCGACCATGGTGGTGAAAACACTGGTTGCTCTTTTAATGAACCTACTGCAGGGACAAGACACCAAAATTATTTCTAGCTCCAGCCAACACCCCCTCACAATTTACTCACACCTCCCATGGCCTGATTATCCACCAACAGGGGCCCTTTTTGGATTATCATTTTGGCATAGGAACTTTCCTTTCCTATCCTAACCGAGTGAGATGAGCCGGTAGCACCTGGAGCAAAGATCGTCTAAATTTTAATAATGCTTAGGAAAGGTTCTGACCATCCTTTACGAAAGGAAAGGAGATATATTATGCAGCAGGAATATTTAAAGGGGAAGTCCTTTTTTATTTTCAATGCCTTTACAATCATACATTCTATGCACATACACTGGCCTAAACATGGTATTCAGATTAATTTTACCTTTGTGGAATATGAATTATGCAAAAATCTCACTTGTTTTTATCCAAATCAGGGGGCTAACATTTTGTACTTGCTATTGACCGAACAGTACATCACAGTTTCTGTGAGGACAAAATTTCTGGTTCTGTCACAGTCCACCGGAAGCAGAAATTGCTTTCACATCGCGCAGCTGTAACTTGGGCCGATCACAAGTGCTGCTTAACTTGTTAAACTAAATGAAGAGATGCCTCCGTGCAATACTCAGAGTAAGATGACGTTGTGTAAAGGAAGTGGCATGATTTATAGAAGTTAATGGAGTGCTGTGTCTGTCTCCTAAATACAATAAGGACTTTTTAAATGGATTTTCAATTTTTCTTGCAGGGAAAAATGTACATCTATATATCTACTGTATATCTATAAAAAAAATCCTCATCTCACCCCTCAGGTGGTGTCCATCCCTCATTCAGCTGGGGTCCTCTACCAGAGGCCAGGAAGCTTGAGGGTTCTGCGCAGTATCCTTGCTGTTCTCAGCACTGCACATTTCTGGACTGAGATGTCCGATGTTGTTCCCGGGATCTGTTGCAACCACTCATCATCTAGGTTGGGGGTCACTGCCCCGAGTGCTCCGACCACCACAGGCACAACTGTCACCTTTACCTTCCAGGCTCTCTCCAGCTCCTCTCTGAGCCCTTGGGATTTCTCAAGTTTCTCGTGTTCCTTCTTTCTGATGTTTCCATCACTTGGGACCGCTACATCCACTACAACGGCTTTCCTCTGCCCTTTATCTATGATCAGGATATCTGGTTGGTTCGCCATTACCATCTTGTCAGTCTGGATCTGGAAGTCCCACAGGATCTTCGCTCTGTCATTCTCCACCACCTTCGGAGGTGTTTCCCATTTTGACCTTGGGGTGTCCAGTCCATACTCCGCACAGATGTTTCGGTAGACTATGCCAGCCACCTGGTTATGGCGTTCCATATAGGCTTTCCCTGCCAGCACCTTACACCCTGCAGTTATGTGTTAGATCGTCTCAGGTGCCTCTTTGCACAACCTACACCTTGGGTCTTGGCTGGTGTGGTATATCTAGGCCTCGATGGCTCTGGTGCTCAGGGCCTGCTCCTGAGCAGCCAGGATGAGTGCCTCTGTGCTGTCCTTCAGGCCAGCCCTCTCTAGAACTCTGATAGGACTTCTTGAGATTGGCCACGGCAGTTATTGTCCGGTGGTACATCCCGTGAAGGGGCTTGTCCTCCCATGATGGTCCCTCTTCCAGCACCTCATCTTCTGTTCCCCATTGTCTGAGACATTCTCTGAGTACATCATCCGTTGGTGCCTTCTCCTTGATGTATTTGTGGAGTTTGGATGTTTCATCCTGGGCAGTGGCTCTCACACTCACTCGTCCCCGGCCTCCTTCCTTTCGGCTTGTGTACAGTGTCAGGGTGCTGGATTTGGGATGGAACCCTCCATGCATGGTAACGAGCTTTCGGGTCTTAACATCCGTGGTCTGAATCTCTTCCTTTGGCCACCTTATTTTTCCTGCAGGGTATCTGATCACTGGAAAGGGCATAGCTGTTTATTGCCCGGGTCTTATTCTTGCCATTGAGATGGCTTCTTAGGACTTGCCTCACTCGCTGGAGGTATTTGGCCGTTGCCGCTTTCCTTGTTGCCAGTTTGAGGTTGCCATTGGCTTGTGGTATACCGAGGTACTTGTAGCTGTCCTCAATGTCTGCTATTGTTCCTTCAGGGAGTGAGACCCCTTCAGTGCGGACTACTCTTCCTCTCTTAGTCACCATCCGACTACATTTCTCCAGCCCGAATGACATCCCGATGTCGCTGCTGTAGATCCTGATTGTGTGGATCAGGGAGTCTATGTCCCTTTCGCTCTTAGCAAACAGCTACATGTCATCCTTGTAGAGGAGGTGACTGATCGTAGCTCCATTTCTGAGGCGGTATCCATGGCCTGTCTTGGTGATTACTTGGCTTAGGGGGTTCAGTCCTATGCAGAACAGCAGTGGGTAGAGTGCATCACCTTGGTATATGCCACATTTGATGGACACTTGGGTAAGTGGCTTGCCATTGGCTTCAAGTGTGGTTTTCCACATCCTCATCAAGTTCGCAACGAAGGCTCTTAGGGTCCTGTTCACCTTATACACACCCAAGCATTCAGTGATCCATGTATGTGGCATCGAGTCATAGGCTTTCTTGTAATCAATCCAGCCTGTGCACAGGTTGGTACATCGGGACCTGCAGTCTTGTGCGACTGTTCTGTCAACCAGGAGCTGATGTTTGGCTCCCCTGGTATCTCTACCAATGCCCTTCCGTGCTTCGCTCATGTATTGATCCATGTGTGCACTTATCTTAGCCGCAACATGAGCTTCCATGTTGTGGAGAGACAGGTTAATGGCCGATAGTTGGATGCGACTGCACCCTTTGAGGGATCCTTCATGATCAGTATCGTTCGCCCTTCGGTTAGCCATCCCGGGTGAGTCCCATCCCTCAGCAGCTGGTTCGTTTATGCTGCTCGACGCTCATGGAGTGCTGTGAGTTTCTTTAGCCAGTAGGTGTGGACCATGTCCGGGCCTGGTGCTGTCCATTTCTTCATATCCGAGACTCTTTCCTGTATGTCTGCCACTGTTATGGTAACTGGATTCTGTTCAGGGAGGTGTCTGTGCTCCTCTCTCAGGGAGACCAGCCATTGTGCACTGCTGTTATGTGCAACCTCCTTCTCCCATATGCCTTTCCAGTACCTTTTAGGACCCTGCCACTGAGCGTACACTTTCGCAGGTTGTGTTGTGTACAGCCTGTTTATTCGTCTGGCCTCATTCTCTTTCGTGTACCGCTTTAGGCGGCTGGACAAGGCTTGGAGCCTTTGTTTGGCAGTTTCGAGTGCTTCAGGTATGGTCATCTGGATGTACCTCTCAGGTATCGGCCTTTTCAGATCAACAGTATCTTGCCATTGTGATGCTTTAAACTGGACATTCTCCGACGGAAAGAGCTTAGAATGAAAGAGAAACTGGAAGAGTCACAGAAAGATGTAGAAGTGGACGTCCTTTGGCCACATCCCATGCTGATGACTGCTACATTGTGTACCCACCCTTGTTAACTTTTGTACCAATAATCGTTTGAGATGAGGAAATCCCCTGTGCAGCCTCCTACTTTCATGATATGTGATTTTAATAAATGAGTTCAGATGTACAGTCATACAATGTGATATGCAAGAACATCAGTCATCACTATTAAAGGATTAAGGATTAAGGATCTTTTGTGTTGTGTTGACGATTTGTTAGCTGGAAGACTTGCTTCAAAATCACCCCTTCAATTGATCCTGCCTGTAGAAAAATGCACTTTGATTCATTTGTAGATGGTGAACATACAGTGAATAGACATAGCGGTGCCATGTTACACGTTTGAATTAAATAAGAATGAGACCAAAAAAAGAAAGAAAACTAGTTTTTCACTCCCTGAAAGTTGTTCAACCATTCCCTTATCACAGCCTATTCACACTGTGTGTAGTACAGGATGAGATTTGTGGAAGTCAATTGTTGCTACAGTTTGGCCGTGTCTGAGTATGAACTACACAAAAAACAACAGACAGTGAGTCAGTTGGTTATTCTCCCACTCTAACACAGAGTCACGGCTGAATGGTATATAGGAAGGGACATTGGAGCCCTTTCATAACTTACATTCCACATGGGAATAAGTGTGGGGGTGGTGCACAAAAGAGAGTCTGACACTGCACAAAGTAATGATCTCTGTGGAACTTCCAACCAAGAAATATTTATTATATTAATATACGGCCATAGGATAAGCATGACTTTTGGCCCTAACTGATTAAATAAAAATCAACCACTTAAATCGTGTTTCTTCTTGTGTCTTTACATCAATATTCTTCTCCTTCATCTTCATCCCCTATGTTGTCCGCACCCACTTCTTCATAATCCTTCTCCAGGGCAGCCATATCCTCTCGGGCCTCTGAGAACTCTCCTTCCTCCATTCCCTCCCCAACATACCAGTGAACAAAGGCCCTCTTGGCATACATGAGATCAAACTTGTGGTCGAGTCGAGCCCAGGCCTCAGCGATGGCTGTTGTGTTGCTCAGCATGCATACAGCCCTCTGCACTTTGGCTAGATCTCCCCCAGGAACCACTGTTGGAGGCTGGTAGTTGATGCCCACTTTGAAACCAGTAGGACACCAATCCACAAACTGGATACTGCGTTTGGTCTTGATGGCAGCGATGGCAGAGTTGACATCTTTAGGCACCACATCGCCACGATAGAGCAGACAACAGGCCATGTATTTGCCATGACGAGGATCGCACTTGACCATCTGGTTGGCTGGCTCAAAGCAAGTATTTGTGATGTCGGCAACAGAAAGCTGCTCATGGTCGGCCTTCTCCACAGAGATGACTGGGGCATAGGTAGCCAAAGGGAAATGGATACGAGGGTAGGGCACCAAGTTGGTCTGGAACTCTGTTAGGTCAACATTCAAGGCGCCGTCAAAGCGAAGTGAGGCTGTGATTGAAGACACGATCTGGCCAATCAGCCTGTTGAGGTTAGTGTAGGTTGGCCTTTCAATATCGAGGTTCCGACGACAAATGTCATAGATGGCTTCATTGTCCACCATGAAGGCACAGTCAGAGTGCTCAAGGGTGGTGTGAGTGGTCAGAATGGAATTGTAGGGCTCCACCACTGCTGTGGAAACCTGAGGGGCTGGGTAGATTGCAAATTCAAGCTTGGACTTTTTCCCATAATCAACTGACAGTCTCTCCATGAGGAGGGAGGTGAAACCAGAGCCGGTGCCTCCACCGAAGGAGTGGAAGATGAGGAACCCTTGTAATCCTGTGCATTGATCAGCCTGAAAATGTAACATTACACAGGAAGATGAACAATCCTTCCATCCATCCATATGACGCCTATCCTATCTGACTTGTGGATAAAAGGCAGGGTACAGCACTCAATGAAGGGCTTGAATAGACAACCAGTCACACAAAAGAGTCATTTTCATCAATTGACCTGGCGCATGTATTTTTTTGAACCATTGAAAATATAAGCAGGCATTGGAACAACATGCTAACTCCAGAGAGAAAGGCTCAAGCAAAAATTCTTACACCGACCTTCTAACTGTCAGGTTAATGTACTCATCTTAAGTACTTTAGAACTTTTTCTTGCATTAAATAGTTTTAAAGGGTCTCACCAGTTTGCGAGTCCTGTCCATAACCAGATCAATGATCTCCTTGCCAATAGTGTAGTGACCACGGGCATAGTTGTTGGCAGCATCTTCCTTCCCTGTGATTAATTGTTCTGGATGGAACAGCTGACGGTAGGTACCCGTACGCACCTCATCTGGACAAAAAATAAAAAATAAAGAGACAAATATTGTATGTTATTCCACAATGACTTACCAATGTTCTCTTCAAGCAAATAGCCAATCAATCACTGACCAATGACAGTGGGCTCCAGGTCAACAAAGATGGCTCTTGGGACATGTTTTCCTGCTCCTGTCTCGCTGAAAAAGGTGTTGAATGAGTCATCGCCATCACAGATTATTGTATCAGAGGTCATCTGGCCATCTGGCTGAATGCCATGTTCCAGACAGTACAGCTCCCAACATGCGTTGCCAATCTGAGCCCCAGCTTGGCCCACATGTATGGAGATGCATTCACGCTATAAAAAAGGGAAAGCAATTTGTTTCAAATACACACATATTTCCTATCAATGCTTTTGGGATTCATCTGCTAAACATATCACAGTGTAGCTCATGATGTACCGGTAGTTTTTTTAAAGCAAATCCACTCTCACCATTGTTGATCTCTCTTTTCCAACATTCAGGTGTTAGTAAGAAGATGTAGGTCTTGTTTCATGAGTGTTGCTCAACTTATATACCTGCACTTTGAGGTGATCAGTGATTTGATCTGAGCTGTAATCAGAGAACCTGCTGATGGGACAACGATACATTCATCAGCTCAATAGAGAAAACAATGCAGAAGGATGTCACCACCCAAAGCTTTGTGTGGGTTTTGCAGATACGTATGAGAATTGGAGTGTGTTATTGCAGCTATTACTTTTGGAGTGAGAGGAAGATAATATATCAGTTTCACACAGCTAGTTTCAGAAGTTTGACCTTAAAGCCTGGTCTATACAGTACACTTTCTGCAGTTGGAAGATGAGATGATAAGATGAAGTCACACAGCACAACATGAAATGTGTGAATCATTAATTTACATAAGGTTCACATGGCACATACAGGTACATTAAATCCTAGCTCCAACTTTGCATTTACATAATCTTATTACACACACGGCAAAACGGTGATGGAAACAACTTCCCGGTAGTGGCAATCATGAATAAATGACCTAATAATAACATGTTGTATTTCTTATGCATTTGTAGCATGCAAAAACATTTTTAGCATGCAGATCGCTTTCCCACAGTGTTCTATCCAGTTGGAATGAATTATAAACAACAATGCAAAGTGTGCAATGTATTTTTTTTTTTACTCCCAATTGTTCCGTTCCCTTTGGGAAAGAAAAGAAACGTAATAGCCTTGATGTGATTCACCTCACATGGATAGTACTGAATGGCACACACAGCAACTGCCTGAGCGGGGCTTATTTCCATAAACACCAAATTGAGCAGAATTGTAGTGCATTTACAATGTACAAAATGTGGTCAAAACTCATCGTTACTAAAGTCTCCATCATCTTCATTGGTGTCAGTATTTCAGTGGTTTTCATTTGAGCAGTTTTGCATCATTTAAAAAAAAAGATCATTCATTTCTGGGTTTCATTTGGCTCCCACTGTTGTCACTGCCTGTTCAGCTGACTGAGATAAATTAAACTGTTGATACGGCGCATAACTGCGAGGCAGAGGATTAAACTCACATCAGGAACATTTCAAACGAGACTAATTGCTATTTCAGTGAAAAGTCATCCAACAATGTGCATGTTTTTTTTGGTTTACTCATGATCGCTTCTGTGAGAAATATTTTAGTCTTATACACCACAAGTCGTCACTGGATGCAAGCAAATAATTATTTGCTAATTAATTAAACTAGATCGAATTGCAGTAGTTTTTCTTCTAAACGTTGTGTATATAATACCAAATAATACTGGGAAGTGCACGCCCCACTTTTGCCACAAAGCAATGACCCACCTCTGTTATTTGAGTCCTCTCCCACCAACGCCCAAACACTCAAATTCAAGTTAAGTCAATTGTGTTTAAAGCATCAATAAATACGCGAATTAATGAATGTGAATGCCGTTCAAGAGGAGGCAGTTAAATACAAGAAGGATTTCCCTTTTTTTTGGGGGGGGGGGCATGTGTCTCACATTACATTCTCCTCTTCTGTTAGCTTTTTAGTTGTGCTGTGGAGCGCAGTGAACCCTCGCTATAACTCAGTTCACCTTTCACGGCGTTTATGTTTCACGGATTTTTAATGCAATTTTTTTAACACTGCGTTGTGTTCTGCCAAGGGACTGCACAGTCTCCGTCCGTGGTCAAAAAACGTTTAGATCTTTTTGATCTTGTGTTTCATTCTCAAGTACTGTATTGTGTTGTACAATAAAAATAGAGCTGACTGTAACTGTCGTGATTCTAAATTCATGGTAATATTAAATTAATCTACCATTCTAGTCGATGGTAAAATTAAAATGACTCCACATTTATTTAGGTTATTCTGCCCCCTCCTGTTATATTTGAGGATTGCATTGAGTGGCAGGAACTGGTTCATGTTGATTCGTAATTATGTCAGTTTGAGGAAAGAGACGAAAGCATGATGATCGTGAATGGCCATGCCCAATTTTTACAGTGCATTGTGTTCTGCCAAGGGACTGTACAGTCTCCGTGCCTGGTCAAAAAAAAATATTCAGATCTTTTTGATCTTTTGTTTCATTCTCAAGTAAGCGCTTTGTTACAGCTGCCGCTGTTGAGAAAGCGCTATATAAATAAGCATGTATTGTATTGTATATTATTGTATAATAAAAAATTGAGCTGACTGTAACTGTCGTGATTCTAAATCCATGGTACAGTAATATTAAATTAATCTACAAATCTACACGATGGTAAAATGACAATTACCGTACTCCACATTTATTTCGGTTATTCTACCCCCTACTGTTATATTTGAGGATTGCATTGAGTGGCAGGAAGTGGTTCACGTTGATTCGTAATTATGTCAGTTTGAGGAAAGAGACGAAAGCGTGATGATCGTGAATGGCCATGCCTAATGCATGTTTTTAGTTGTTAATGCATGTAGGTATGTTGTACTTAATGTAATTGTATATTTTTGTCATTGTTTTTCACCCCAAAATGGTGTTCATCAGCGATGCACATGTGGACCATCAAGGCTGTTGAACTTTGTCAAGTCTTTTTAAATTCGGTAGAAAACCTTTAGGAGCAGTTACACTGACTACTTCACAGATGTCGCATATAGCGAGTTCATCGGTTTATCCTCACAAGGGTCGCAGGGCGTGCTGGAGTCTATCCCGGCCGACTGTCCTTGGGGTACACCCTGAACTTGTTGTCAACCAATCACAGGGCACACATAGACAAACGAACATCTGAACTCACTCTCATACCTTGGGGCAATTTAGAATGTTCCATTAACCTGCCGCACATGTTTTTGGAATGTGGGAGGAAACCGCAGTACCTATAGAAAACCCACGCAGGCACGGGTAGAACATGCAAACTCCACCCAGGAAGGCCAGAGCGTTAAGCGAACTGGACTCCTGAACTGTGACGCCGGCGTTGGAGTTAAATATCTATCTATCTATCTATCTATCTATCTATCTATCTATCTATCTATCTATCTATCTATCTATCTATCTATCTATCTATCTATCTATCTATCTATCTATCTATCTATCTATCTATCTATCTATCTATCTATCTATCTATCTATCTATCTATCTATCTATCTATCTATCTATCTATCTGTGTCATGTGGGGCACATCCGTGACACAATCTAATCCATATTACATTTGAGCAGTGACTGATTTATTCATCTATTGTTAAGGAAATTAAAATAGCATAAATCATACAATAAATATTGCCCTATTTGGTTTTACAATGGTGAAAATGTGTTTCTGTTCGTCATCCAGCCAGTCATTATATGAAACGTGTGCTCGAGCGCATCTCACCTGTCTTTGGGTAGTAGGCGTGGTACACCCTGAACTGGTTGCCAACCAATTGCACATCGACACACAACCATTCACACTCATAATCACACCTATGATTTTTTTTTTCTCGGCATGTTCAGTAAACCTACCTACCATGCATGTTTTTGGAACATAGGAGGAAATCAGAGTACCTGGAGAACACCCACGCAAGAACACGCAAACTTCACACAGAAAGGACGAAGCCCAGATTTGAACCCATGACCTCTGCACTCTGAGGCAGATGCACTCACTAGTTTTCCACCATCTCACCTTATTTCTGTTATTTGGAATTTCTTTGTTGGTTCACACACACACTGAAATGAGCCAATTAACCGGTTGAACTTGTTACTCTGCCTTTTTTTTTTCAACAGTGGCAAATATTTTGCCACCTGGCACGAGTAACATCTGTTAGTTTTGACCGACAATATCTACACTTATCTTTGTTTTTTTTTCTCGAACAGATGAAGACAACACACCAAATGTTTTTTTTTTAAACCAAAGACTGGGCTGGTATCCAACCTGTCGAACATAAATCATAATGCACTCAAAAGCAAGTGATTTTCAGCAAATTCCATTGTGTGCAAAGTCAAACACTTCATGAGTGTTGGAGGTCTGTGTTTGTCAGTCGTGAAAGTTTCCACTTCTGCTGCAAGATCAGTTTACTGTGTGAGGAAATAATATTGGCGGCACAGTTCCTGTCAAGGAGACAGGTGGGAGTGGTTTGAAGTTGAATATAGCTTGGAGTCTCCGATGCATCTGGCAGTTAAACTCACTCAGACCACATTGAGGACTGCTGTGAGAGGCACCGTAGAAATTAAACCCAGATTGTGAAGAGGACCTTCCACTTCTCAGGCATTATGGTAAGTATGTTTTCTTCCTCCACAAAGTTTTTTGTCATACCTGCTGTTTATTTTTCATAGGGTAGACGTTTAGACTATCATCACCTGCTCATTCAGGTCAGCAGCCAAATTCAGCTCAGCTTTACTGCCTATCACTGGGACAATGATCTATTTCTGACACAAGCTTTCCTGTTTGGGACGGCACAGAGGAGAGCAAGTGGAAGTTTCATTTGACATGGGCCAATTTTTAGGCACAGTTTTGATACACAAAGATAGTGAGTTGGTGACAAATATTGATTTGGAATACAGTGGCGCAGTCTTCTGTTCATTTGTATTTCTTGATTGCATTTTAGAGCTGTCATTGCTGACGCTCAGAGCACCATCCTTTGGTTTCGGTGCCTTGGTGTCTGACAAAGTACATGACAGACAGAAATGTAGGTGTGTCGTAAAGCATGCAGGCAGCAACAAGTCAGATCAGATTGAGACAAAGATAGTACAGTCCAGTATTTCAACTTCGAAGAGGACTTTTTGAAACGATTCATTTCCGACCAAATTTAGCGTTGATTTTGCCTTCAGCAAAACAATGTGGAAGAAAATGATGCTTTTTTTTCAATATTGTACATTACATTACATGCTGATTTATATAGCGCTTAGAGGAGAATCAAAGTGTCCTTTAATCAGTGGATCAGAGACGTCATGCTCAAAATGTGCACATGTCGGCTACAAGCTAAGTTTCAAACTCAATAAGAAGCTGTAGCATCCATTGACGAAAAAAGAGATTGGTTCACTTCTCCTATCCCATGGAAATCCATTTCAATTCCAAGCAGCGACTCTCGGTTCCAAATGTTCACGGCGAGGCTATAACACAACCTTAAAAACCCTGCCTGTAGACGTGTTTGCACAGTTGAAGTACAAACACGGCTTGTAAGCAATGCCACTAATGCTGATAAAACCATTGAAAAGCATGACACACAACGTGCTCAAATAGAACCTTAGCATTCACATGGCAAGGAACAAGATTAAATAAAATACTTTCGATTGAAAAATGCTAATGTTGAATTACTTACTGATGCCAGTTAAATGTAATTGCCTTTATTGCATTTTCCTTGTGTTTCTGATTGTAACTGTAGATATCTACTTGAACTGACACGAACTATTTCAGTGGCTGCCGGTCAGTGTCTACGCAAACATTCGCTCCCACATTGCTACTGGGTGTCATCTCTCGAAATGAGCACCCGAAAATAGCTGCTATGCACTGACCTGCATACCTGGAAATTGAGATGATGTCACATTAGCCATGCTCACTAAAGAGGACACCGGAGAGGTGAACCGATCTCAATGTGGATTTAATGAGCTGTAACACACTTTGAAATGATAGCTGTTGATTCCCTGCAGCTCTGAATTGAGCACTGTCCTTTCCATACTGGCAAAATGTCACCGTGTTTCAGTGAAGGTGAACAAAATCGAGAGAGAGAGAGACAAATACAATATTATCAGGATCGGAAACCTTTCGCTGATTTTACAAGAATCTATGCGAAATTTAGTAAATGTCAAGTTGTTGGCAATATAGCCTGGTTATAATAATCAAATTTAATCTTTTTGTATGTCTTACCTTTCATATTCTGCTCGATTTGCATCACTTTGTTCCTATATAGCAGGGGTGTCAAACTCATTTTTGTCGCGGGCCACATTGTAGTTACGATTTGCCTTGGAGGGCCGTTATGAATTTGGGGAAACCAAATAAATGTTTAATCACCTCCCCTTATATCACATACACAGCACACAACAAAATGATGAATAATGAGTTTTAAAATCTGAAGTCAAGAAGAATGACTGTTATTGTGGATTACATGTGACAATTTGAAATTTATGTTCAGACTTTAGCAAGCATCATGGAATTTGACATGCTCGATTTGCTTTCGCGGGCCACATAAAATGATGTGGTGGGCCAGATCTGCCTCCTGGGCCTTGTCTTTGACACCTATGCTTTAAAGGTTCAGTGAGGGAGCAAAAGGAAAATACAGAATTGTATTCAACATTTCTCGTGTAAGGTTGTATTATATTAACTGGATAAACCAGTGCTTTAAAATACCCAAGAATTGAACACTTAATTAATAAAAAAAACTTAATTCCAAATCTAACTTCCAATTCATTTCTAAGATTTCTCATATCACCTTCCCATCAAAAGTTTCCAGACTTTTTCCAGACATGTACCTTAATTTTACCCGGGTGCCACAATAAAAAGTTCGACATACTAGTTTAAAAATCATAATTTTTTTTCAGATCACTGGCATCAAGGCACAAGTGTCGTAGGGGTTAAATGTTTTAACAGTCACATTTGCATGAGCCACATTGTAAGGGGAAAACGGGATGAGGGCGTTTCTCTTGCTAATCTAGTCCAACAGGATGATGACTATTTAGCACGAGTTTTATCTGAAAGTGTGCTGAGGATTATGTCACCAAACAAGTCCATCAACAGTCAAGTCAATTTCGATCCAATAGGACAAACACAAATGCGCTCCTCCCTGTTTTGTCGACTATGAACACCATAATGGTCTTTTTTTGGGGATAGGTCTCAAAGATCAGTCCACATAATTATCTGAGTGCGATTTGTAATCTGATTACATGGAAGACTTTTGGTTGAAATGAGGGTTTGAAACCTTTGCGTCATTGCTGACAACAATCTGAAAACTGTGAATGTTCAGGAATATCAAGCTTGAAATAATATGGAACCAAATCAGCGCTTTGATATATCTTATCGACTCCTCATGTTTATCCTCATGTTCTCTTTCTGCTTCTTTTTCTTCTCTCTTCAAGCGTGAATGCATCTCTGTCCACATAGGCCAGGCTGGTGTCCAGATGGGGAACACCTGTTGGGAGCTCTACTGTTACGAACACGACATTCAGCCAGATGGACAGATGCCCGGCGAAAAGTCCATTGGGGGGCATGATGACTCCTTCACCACCTTCTTCAGCGAGACCGGGGCTGGAAAATATGTCCCAAGGGCAGTCTTTGTTGACCTAGAACCCACGGTGGTTGGTCAGTGCGAAAAGATGCATTATGAAATGGAGGATTTTGCCAATACAATTAAACAACCCTTTAGTTTTTGTGCAATAACTTGAAGTATGTTGTCGAGAATGAATCCAAAACAAAATCCTACCTGTACTAACCTTTTCTGAAAAAAAAAGTTATTCGCTTCAATTGTTTATTTTGTCTTGCACATTTCAAGATGAAGTGCGTACGGGAAAATATCGCCAACTCTTTCACCCCGAGCAGCTGATCTCAGGAAAAGAAGATGCGGCAAACAACTATGCCCGTGGACACTACACCATCGGCAGAGAGATAATTGACTCTGTTCTCGACAGAATCCGCAAATTGGTGAGTGTCATTTTTTCATATCTATTTAACCACAGCGGTATCGAAGAGTATTAGCAATTTGGGGAAAAAAATGCTATTTTAGGCTTCTGGAGCATAGCTTGAAAGCTTCCTGGAATTAAAACTATTCAAATTTTGTGTCTGTATCTGCAGTCTGACCAGTGCACTGGTCTTCAAGGCTTTTTGGTCTTCCACTCTTTTGGTGGAGGCACAGGGTCTGGTTTCACCTCCCTCCTCATGGAGCGACTATCTGTTGATTACGGGAAGAAATCCAAACTTGAGTTTGCAATCTACCCAGCCCCTCAAGTCTCTACTGCAGTGGTGGAGCCCTACAATTCCATTCTGACCACTCACACCACCCTTGAGCACTCCGACTGCGCCTTCATGGTGGACAATGAAGCAATCTATGACATCTGTCGTCGAAACCTCGACATTGAACGTCCGTCTTACACCAACCTCAACCGCCTTATCAGTCAGATTGTGTCATCTATCACGGCCTCTCTTCGCTTTGACGGCGCCTTGAATGTTGACCTGACAGAGTTCCAAACCAATTTAGTGCCCTACCCTCGTATCCACTTCCCTCTGGCCACATATGCTCCTGTCATTTCTGCAGAGAAGGCCTATCACGAGCAGCTTTCTGTGGCCGAAATCACCAATGCTTGCTTTGAGCCAGCCAACCAGATGGTCAAGTGCGATCCTCGTCATGGCAAATACATGGCCTGTTGTCTGCTGTATCGTGGTGAAGTAGTGCCCAAAGATGTTAATGTTGCCATCGCTGCCATCAAAACCAAACGCAGCATCCAGTTTGTGGACTGGTGTCCTACTGGTTTCAAAGTGGGCATCAACTACCAGCCTCCAACAGTGGTTCCTGGGGGAGATCTTGCCAAGGTGCAGAGGGCTGTGTGCATGCTGAGCAACACCACAGCCATCGCTGAGGCCTGGGCCCGCCTGGACCACAAGTTTGATCTCATGTATGCCAAGAGGGCCTTTGTGCATTGGTATGTGGGAGAAGGAATGGAGGAAGGAGAGTTCTCAGAGGCCCGAGAGGATATGGCTGCCCTGGAGAAGGATTATGAAGAGGTCGGAATTGACTCCTATGAAGATGACGAGGAAGGAGATGAATACTAGACACATTTGGTTATTTATTAAGTAGCAAAGTATGAGTGTCAACATCGCTTCATTATCGGGTCTACTTTTTTTTCTACCCATTAAATATCTCAACATATTTTGTCTGTTGTCTATGTGGTTGGACTATTTTTGCCATAAAGTTTCATCAGCATTATAGTTCAGGAAACAGGGAAAGTTCTGTTGCTCCAATGACACAACAATTTAGCAAAACAGATTCATGTACAATGCAAAAGTCAACACCCCTGTTTTAATGCCAGGTTTTTGTGGTATGAAAAAAGAGACAATAATAAATAATTTGGAGAAAACTCAACCATGATTATGACCTATAACTTGCACAACTTCATTGAGAAAAATAGGTTGGTTTGTTTTTTCAAAAAGAGAAATAAAAACAACTCAGATAATGTGTGGGCAAAAGTAAGCAGTCACAGTAAAACTCATGTTAAATGACTTAAATGAAACTCCCACCATCTAGTGTTGCAGTGTGATGAGAAAAAGGCTAAAAGTTAGATTTGGTGCATACGTTTTTGCCAAGCAACTTTTCAGTATTAGTCTCATTTGAAAGCTGGTAAAATGTACCGGTAGAGTGTGAAACAGGTGAGAAACTCAACGGCATTTTGTTTTTGTGGCAAGGAGAGTCATCAAAATCCACTTCATCTGAAAACACTGCAATTGTACTTTCTCGCCTATAAGTGGCAATGTTGTCCACAATTATGCAGGAGTGAAGACACTCATCTCCACTTTAACCCTGGAGAACCCAAGAACCTTCTTTTTTCTTTCTTTCTTTAAATGACTGCTATATGCTCACTGATTACCAAAATGTATGTTTTTTTCAAATATTCAACGTTTTAATCCTAATTTAGGCCAAATATGACCCTTTGGGTTTTAAGGGCAGCATTTAAGTAGCAGAATTTATAGGGTCCAAATTTGACCCAGTGGGTTCTCCAGGGTTAAAAAAACACTTGATTTGAAAGTTCTCCGACTGCCCCAAAATGGCATTGAACTTTTCACGTGTTCCACATTTTACTCTTCCCCGTCTTTCAAATGAGACCCACCATGAAAAATCCGATTGGCAATTTTTTTTAAATGAATTTGGTTTGAAAAGTCCTACATCACCATTTTGACTGTAAAAATCGTGGCGTAGAAAATACAAATGTTGCTGGAATTAATGGAGTCAATTCCAGCGTTGTCTTGCACTTAGGACAGAACAGGTGTGTACCTAATAAAGTGACCGTCTAGTTCATAGGTGTCAAACTCAGGTCCTGGAGGGCCGCTGTCCTGCATGTTTTCCACTTCTAACTGTTGCAACACACCTGATTCAAATGAACAGGTTCAATGTCAGGCTTGCGCAGAGCTTGCTGATGATCTGATCATTTGAATCAGGTGTGTTGCATCAGGGAGACTTGGAAAACCACGATATCCTTTATTTGTCCCACACTGGGGAAATTTACAGCCTCCAGCAGCAAGAATGTAGGTAGAAAGAAGAAAAAACAACAAACACCGTTCAATTAAGTGCAATATAAACACAAAATGGATAAATCGCAGTGCTATTTACAATTATACATTAATAATAATACATGCAGGACAGCGGACCTCCAGGACATGAGTTTGACACCCTTGGCTCTCGTTCATTCTGTGCTGCCTGCACTTTCAACATCGCAGCAATGGGTGTCAGTCTTACCACATCACTTATGTGTACTCGTTATAACTCCACATTATCATTTTACTTTGACATCTTTGTGTTTTTTTCCTCACTCTCTTATTGTCCCCAGCATCAATATGCAGGTCGTTAAAGCCTAGTCGTGTAATTTAATGGTTAACCGCACAACACTCCCCTCTTTCCTCCACGCCACGGTCCACGCTTCATAAGCCGTGTGCAGCCTCTTGAGGCTCAGTCAGTCAGCCCACGGAAGGAGCCCACACGCACACGTACACGATGGCTCTAGCAGAAGCGTCCAAGCAACGCGACGACTCGCACTTTCCGGAAATCGTCGAGCTGAACGTCGGGGGACAGGTGTACGTCACCCGGCTGCAAACTCTCGTTGCGGTGCCGGATTCGCTCCTTTGGCACATGTTCAGCCGCCGGACCCCCAAGGAACTGGCCAGAGACACCAAGGGCCGCTTCTTCCTGGACCGAGACGGTTTCTTGTTCCGTTACGTACTCGACTATCTGCGCGACCAGACCTTAGTGCTCCCGGACTACTTCCCGGAGAGGAGCCGACTGAGGAGGGAGGCGGACTTCTTTCAGCTTCGAGAGCTGGCCAAGAGGCTCTGCCCACAAGTGAGTAAGGACAACTCCGTCAGTGAGGAGATTAGCCACAGCGATACCGAGGACAGCTCGCTCCAAGGCAGCCAGCCGCCGTGCGCATCGGCCGGAGGCGCGGATGCAACGTTACGCACCAGCACGGCCGTGCGCTCCCCGTCTATGGACTCCAGGAAGTCGGGCTACATCACTGTTGGCTACCGCGGATCATACACCATCGGCCGGGACATCCAGACCGACGCCAAATTCCGCAGGGTGGCGCGCATCACTGTGTGCGGGAAGACATCCCTGGCCAAAGAGGTGTTCGGAGACACGCTCAACGAGAGCAGAGACCCGGACCGTCCGCCGGAGAGGTACACGTCGCGCTACTACCTCAAGTATAATTTCCTGGAGCAGGCTTTTGACAAGCTCGCCGAGGTGGGCTTCCACATGGTGGCATGCAGCTCTACGGGCACCTGCGCCTACACCAGCAATGACCCCGGCGAGGATAAAATCTGGACAAGTTACACCGAATATGTCTTCTGTCGAGAACAGTAGCCAGAGTACTTTTTAAATGGAAATAAATGATGCCCCTTTATTCGACTACATCCTTGGAATATTAATTACCCGTATCACCAGATACGATTCAGAGATTACAATGCAGCCCTCCAAAAATCCATACAAATGTAGAACTATGGTTATCGACCATGTGTTTCACAACCTTTACTGAGCTACGCACATATTTACCACCCGACAAAGTTACAAGAAGTATATAGACAACACTGAATCCCCGCCTATCTGCAAATTGATTTTTGGACCGCATCCTCCATTAAATGTTGAAAAACTCACCTATCTGCTGTTTTTTTGGTTTCCAACTGGTGCCAAGTAAATGTTAGGTAATTAGCTTCATTTAGACAAATGTACTCCTTTGCTGCTATCTTGTGGCCTTTTTAGGGATGCTGTCAATTACAGTACTTGTGGATTTTCACCTTTGGCAGTGGGGCTCTGTTGCAACCCCCTGTTGAATAAGTAAAATTGAGATGATGTATGGTCATAGTGGAAGAGCATTTCATTGTTCTGCCTGTCACACTATACATCGCTGGCATATGAACAAAGCTACATCATTCGTATAAGTTTTGGACCAATGACGTGGCATTGTTACATACTAAAAACAATGTTCTTGATCCTGTGTGTGCATATGTGACAAGTTGCTAAAAAAAAAATCAGGCTCCAATAATATAATTCGAGATGGAACTATTAACTTTGTTTTGATTGACATTGTAGAGAGTGAGTGATATTATTTTTGGCCCATGTTGAGAATCAAAGTCTTAAGAACACAAAATTTGAATGTAATCCAATCAAAACTGTGACCTGTGTTATGAAATAAATGACTGCGCAGACAGACACTATCCAGTCTAGTGCAAAGCAGCGTGATACAACTAAACATTCATCTCGGTAGAAGGCCGACATCTGATTTTCAATTGACTGCTGTCTTAATTAGGAAGATTAAGGTGGCAAAGTTCTCACAAAGGGGCTGCCAGATCACTCCTGCACTTCGCTGTATATAAAAAGTTCTTTCGTCCTTTGCATATTGATCTTGTCCAATAAAAAGCATGTATTTGTATTGTCTTTTTTGTTCTTTTTTTTCTTTTGATTAGAAACAAGAAAATGGACAAAGAAAGTCAGTTGTTGGTATGGCAATAGCTGCTTCAGCTAATAGTAGCATCATTGCAACAAGACGCGGTGTACCTCACCAACGCAGTGATTTCTTTGTGTGTATGAATAAACTCAGAATACTGATGTTATGGGAGTACTTTTTTTCGGTGTCTGAGTATGTTCCAGCGATCTTTTCTTGTCTATCGTGTGTGCAAGTCTGTCCTCTAAACAAACACTAAAAATCTGTCCAAGTGTCCATCCAAACTACAACACGAGCAGATGAAGGTACATGCATACTGAAAATTGGGGCAAATTCGAGCATTTTCCCTCACTTAGGATCAAAGTCGGCAAAGGGCAGATTATTGGATGTCTGCAAAAGATCATCCAGAGCAAATATACTGTGATGATCTAATTTGCTTCGACTGCTACCCTTTTTTGTATTTTCCAGAAGACTAAATGCTTTTCATTGCTCAGACTTCGTACTACGACCGATATCTGGTTTGGGGAAGGAGACTGTGTGTGTGTGTGTGTGTGTGTGTGTGTGTGTGTGTGTTTGTGGTGCTATGTTGTTTTGTGTTTTTTGTTATTGTAAAGTGTCCTTGGGTGTCTGGAAATGTGCTTATAAATAAAATGTATTATTATTGTTATGTTGGTGATCTCGAGTGTACCCCACAACAGAAGAGCAGAGCTGTGTTGTCTCTCTTGTTTAAAAAATGCGTTATGTTGTTAAAGTCAGTATGCGTGCATCCTGCTGAAGCGATTTTGTCAACTTCGCTAGCAACACAATATTTCCATACACTGTACATTTCTTTCACATAAATTGAGATGCGCTACATGCTAATCGTGCAGCTGTGCGCACATGCTGTCAGTGTGTGTCATATGAGGGATCCCCTTGAAATAAAATGACATTAAATTAGAAAGTTTTTTTGTTTTGTTGTTTTAGCAGTTGTAATTGTCTATCCATCCGTGCATCCATTCGTCCATTTTTGAAAGTGCTTTGTCCTTGTTAGGGTCATGGGTAGGTGAAGGAATCAAGAACCGGTTCCAACTTAGCTGTTCAATCAGAGCTGTAAACCTTGTTCTTGACTGTTTATGAATACTGCCGTGTTTAACTGTATTTAGGTCATGTGGGGCACCTGGCCAGTCATCGCTGTAATTCTTGTGTGGTCTTGTGATTGCGTGAGTATCGTAGCCAATCAGGTGCGTAATATGCATGCAATGCAGAAGTGAGTGTGCATGTGTTCTATTCGAAAAATCATGAGGTTTTTCGAATGGAACCGGAGTCACCGTTGTCACCAGCCAATCACAGGGCACACAGAGAGGAACACCATCCGCATTCAAACTCATACCTAAGGACAATTTTGAGTGTCAATCAGCCTGCCATGCATGCTTTTGGAATGTGGGAGGAAACCAGAGTACCCGGAGAAAACCCACACGGGCCCAGGGAGAACATTCAAACTCCACACAGGGAGTCCGCAGCTGGAATTGAACGCGCTAAACACTAGACCACAGGCCGCCCCATTAAATTTAAAGAGTATTAATTAAGCCCCATTGTCAGTATGTGTGTACCCTGCTGAAGCTGTATTCGATGTCAAAATATAACAAACCAATTGTTTTATGTGATGTTTAAGATAAGATGGTGTCGGCAAACGTTATAACACTCAAATCTTTCCAGGCAATCTGCAAGAACAACAACAATGTAGATTTTGACTTTGGGCTCTGTTTTCATATACTGTGCATCTGCTGCAGAGCATCAATGCTGGCTGATCCTGAATTCATATGAGCGCAATGCTCACTGTGAGTTTTCCAATTCGGCCGACCGGTCAAAACCACGCTGAAGGACTGTCTTGGAGATGAACCTCAAAGACTGACAATATGGTGGCAGAAAGTCGTTATAAACCTTATGCCAACCCAACCATGTCCAAGACCGGCACAGGATAGACATCTGGTCTAAAGTGATGTATTTCATTGATAAATATGTGAAGATTGACCACTCAACCCCCTGATTCATTCTCATTTTGTGAATCATTAAATCATCCTGTTGGACGGCACAGCAGGCTTCTCCAAGTGCCCACATCATGGTGCAGATATACGCCACATTTAAATGTAATAAAAAGAAGCATTTTGATTTGCCATGATTCAGGTCGACTGTGACCACCCTCACAGCAACACAGCCTTCCTTCTTGAAGAACCACCGATCTGCCCCTGGCTTTGAAATTACTAAAATTGGGTCTAATCCACTTTCTCGCAGGGTTATGCCATACACCATGTAGGATTTGCACCCGTTACAAGAATAGAGCCTTCAGTCTAAAAGTTTCTTGAAGTTACTTGGGGTCATCTCAGTACCAGTTGAAGTTCTCTTTTTGATATTGATGTTGAAAGAGAAACCCTGATTGGATTTTAAAGGTTATCAATTAATTGTCTACAACCGAACCAAGCAAGGGATGAATAACTGATCTCATGATGATTACTAGCTCCGTATATAATTCTACTAATGGATGGCTTGAATTGTATCAGTTGAGTGATTTTTATCGGATTGTGTTGTGAAATTCATTACTCTTTTTAATGCAACCATAGCTGGTAAACACACTGAGGCTACTGAAGTGCAAATGACTGCTGACGCCAAATGCAGTTGAACACGACATATTCAAAATGTTTTTTTTTGCAATTTAGATTGATTTATTATTAATAAAAACTGTTGAATGCCCCCAAGAGATCATAAAATGTGAAGAGTTTGCTTAATTTAAAACCTCCTAGGACCCAAACTCTTTTCTCTTTGATATTTAGGCTAATTGGGACCTGATGAGTGAAATAACAAAGAATTATCTTTTTACTTGATGAAACGTCCTCGTAAGTGGACGCCAGGCCCTTATAGTCCAAAATTTAACGTCATAGTCTTGAAAACCTAAGACGTCATGTCCACACATGTGGACGCCTGTGACCTGGGAGGTTAAATTAAAGTTCGTTTTCATTTATTCATTCATCTTCCGAGCCGCTTGATCCTCACTAGGGTCGCAGGGGGTGCTGGAGCCTATCCCAGCTGTCTTCGAGCAGTAGGCAGGGGACACCCTGAATCGGTTGCCAGCCAATCGCAGGGCACACAGAAACGAACAACCATCCGCACTCACACTCACACCTAGGTACAATTTAGAGTGTTCAATCAGCCTGCCACGCATGTTTTTGGAATGTGGTAGGAAACCGGAGCACCCGGAGAAAACCCACACAGGCCCGGGGAGAACATGCAATCTCCACACAGGGAGGCCGGAGCTGGAATCGAACCCAGTACCTCTGCAATGTGAAGCCAACGTGCTAACCACTGGACTATCGGTCCGCCTCTAAAGTTCGTTTTATTTTATTTTATTTTTTTATTATCCAGTGGTTAATTTTTCTTTACACCTGTGTGATAATTAAGAATGCAGTTATTCCTCTAAACCACAGGTGTCAAAGTCAAGGCCTGGGGGCCAGATCTGTTCTAGATCAAGATGGACGATTTTGATGAGAGTCCGGTTTCTGCCTGAATTTCAAAACAGGCGTCACTCTGACATTTGGTTTTGGGAAGGGAGATTCTCTGCAAGAATGACAAAAACCACAGATGAGGCAAGCGCTTAAGTTTGAAAAGGAAATCTCTCAAGTCAAACTGCATGTCATGTTCAGACCAAATGCAACAGCGAGCTTCTGCACAAGTGATTTTCTTTCAGTAAAGGCTTGAGGAATTTATGGAAGCCCCTGCAGTTATTATGCAACGATTGCAGTATATCAATAAATGTCAACTGGGACTCAATACAGTTTCATTTGTGCCTCTTTTAGCGGCAACAGTTCCCCCATAAGGAGCTTCGGGCTCAACAGGAAGACGGGCTTGATCTTTAGAGAAGAACCAAACAAAAAGCGTAGGTTGCAGAGGAAGTCAAACGTTGAAAAAAAAGCGAATTTGTTAAATGCATGCTTCAAACACACACACACACACACACACACACACACCCACATACACACCCACACACACCCACACAGACACACACACACACACACACACACACACACACACACACACACACACACACACACACATTAACATGCACACACACTAAACAAAGTGGAGTGGCCAGAGAGCATTTGATCTAAAATATGATTGTTAAGAGATTGTATTTGTATTATGTATGTGCAATAATATATTTATCCATAATCAAATATTTTAAGTAGATCATCATCGTTTCATTTGTAAATACAGTATAAATTAGGACAAAAAAACAAAACTATGACCCTGTGTAAGAATATTTTTACTAACATAACTGATTATTTTCAAACGAGGTACCGGTAATTGCTGTTTACCCTATAAACCCATTTATTAATTTATTTAAATCCGATTTCACACTTTTTAATTAAATATATGTATTTTATTTTTCAAATTATGACCAAGTCTTCTATAACTGTCATATACAGTATAAGACTCATTAGATTGTTGCATCATATTCGATCATAAACTCAAGTTGTCCTTAGAGGAAGCGAAATGGCCTCTGATATGAAAACATATTGACATCTGCTCCACTCTTTCTCTCACAGATGTCTCTCTCCTCTGCTTGTTTACAGGTTAAAGCATGATTGGATAAGTGGGTCGACAAGAAAAAAAAAGGCTTCATTTCCTTTTCTTAAATGACACCTCACGTGTTTGCTACATACATACAGTCTCTAATTAACACATCAGTATTGAAAGCAGCTGCACTTTCGTACAAAGCCACACATTTCAGAGTAGTCACGAAAAGAACAGAGAAAGGCAGCGTCCGTCCACCCCCAGGCAAAGCTTACCACTCTTGCGTGTTCTGGCAAACATCAATGGTGCTATTTTAATGCTAGACCAGAGGAAACATTTCCCAACATATATTTGGAAGGCACAATATACATAACCGCAAGCCACTCAAAGCCCTAAGATTGCATGTTTTGCTTCTGTTATGATGCGGGGGGATTTTGCCTTCATGCATCATGCTAAAAAAAGACCAAAGCAAACATTTGGAAAAACAACACGGCTGAACGATAGGTCTTTCATATACAGTGCACTCCGCTTAATAGAACACCATTGGGCCGAAGCGCTTCTGTTCTACTAAGCGGAGTTTCTATTAAGCGGAGATGGTCATCAGACACGTCGACGACCAAGTTATGCACGCAGAAAAACCCCTGCTGACGAGTTAGAAGAGTTATTTCGACTGTGGACGTCCATATCTTTAATCAAACAACACTGCTTCAGTCAAACATCTCAAATCACGAGAAAAATTTCATTACTTTTGTCTGGAAACAGGAGTCCGTAATTTTGCGGTTGACTTCCCTCTCAATGCGCTGGATAAGAGGGAAGTCCTTCTGAGAATCCGGCAATGCATCGTATCGTCTGAGTATGTCCTTCTTATCCGCAGGTGATAGCCCTCGTCTCTTGAATGAAGTTGAAGCCATTGTGACGTGCGTGTGTCTATGTGTGGAGTGACGCGTGCTACCTGTTATATGGCTAGAACTACACATTGCGCAACATTGTATGGCGTAATCGTAGGCGCAACAGCATAGCAGTGGTATCGCATTTTCTCGCGATAGTGGTATTGCGATTGCTACACTTCGAAAACCACTAGTTTACAATTTTCATTGCTTACGGCCTGTTCTATTAAGCGGAGATCTGTTCTACTAAGCGGAGTATCTTTATAGGAAATTGCATTAGGCAAATCCGTTCCCGAGCCTTTTGCTCTATTAGAAATCAAAACCTGGATGGCACAAAATTTCTTGAAGTTCAACGAAAAGAAGACAGAGGTGATATTGTTTGGCCCCAGTGGACCTTGTACATTCCATCCTGTAGACTTGGGCCCCCTATCTCCTTATCTGAAATCAACGGTCTCAAACTTGGGACTTAAACTGGACAGTGATTTCAAACTCGATCGGCAAATTGGTGCCGTTGTTAAATCCAGCTTCTTTCACCTTAGACAGCTGGCCAAAATAAAACCTTTCCTCTCACATGAACACTTTGAGACAGTAATTCATGCCTTTGTCACATCCCGGCTCGATTACTGCAACGCCCTGTACTTTGGAGTCAGCCAGTCCTCCATCAAGCGCCTTCACCTGGTACAGAATGCCGCTGCTCGCCTCTTGACTGGTACTCGTAAGAGGGAGCATATAACTCCTACTTTGGCATCCCTTCATTGGCTCCCCATTCATTTTAGAATTATTTTTAAGATCCTCCTCTTTGTTTTCAAATCTCTGAATAATCTCGCGCCACCTTACCTCTCTGAGCTCATACGCCCCTACACCCCTGCCCGGCGCCTCAGGTCTGTGGACCAGTCTTTGCTAGACGTACCAAGAACTAAACTGAGGCTCAGAGGGGATCGAGCCTTTTCTGTTGCTGGTCCATCTCTTTGGAATGACCTCCCACTGAACATTCGGCAAGCCTCCTCGCTGCCCATCTTTAAATCCCTCCTCAAAACTCACTTGTATTCTTTGGCGTTTGACTCAGCATGACTTAGATTTGCTATTGGTTTTACTGCTTGGTGCTTTCTACCGCCTTATTACTTATTACTTATTACTGATTCGTCTTACTGTTTATTGTATATGTTAAATCGCTCCATGTACAGCACTTTGTATGCAGCGATGGCTGTTTGAAAGTGCTCTATAAATACTGTTGACTTGACTTGACTTGACTATTAAGCGGATTACTCTATTAACCAGAGTTCTATTAAGCGGAGTGCACTGTATACTAAACAAGAGACTGAAATAAGTACTGCAGTGCTACTAGTGCATGACAAATGGCTACTTGTTGGGTCGAGTAGTGTTCTGACTGTAGTAGTTTACAATAGTAGTCAGATTTAATCGCAGACTGACTGGAGCTAAAATTTGGCTCTTGACGATAGGGGACACTGTTGACATGGGGTGGGGGGGGGTTGCAAATGGCAGCCGTCCCATGCCTAAGCATAATAGATAGGGCAGGGGGTTAGTGCGGCGGATGTCACCAAATAAATTTTAATCGCAGATGGATTTACTTTCTTACTAATAATAGAGTACTTTGCGACCTTTTTTTAAAATGCCCTGAACAAATACTGCAGGTAAAACGAATAAAAACAAAAGTAAAACAAAGCATTTTTGAAAAAATAAAAAATGAATAAAACCTAAAAATAAGCTCTAAAATCTAATTAAAAATAATTGAACTTAAAAATAAAGTGAACAAAAAACTACCTCTCATGAAAAATCCCTAAGTATTTTAACATGGTTCTTTGATCATTAAGTCAACGTTAACATATTCTTCTACACAGTACGTATTGAAAGTTGAGTTACTGGTACATATTCACAGTGGTTAGCCTAATTTGACATTTGTTGTGAAAGCGCTATATAAATCAGCATGTATTGTATTGTATTTGCATAAAATATCTTTAATATTCCCTGTATAGTGGGTTCAATTTCTAGATTGGTGAATGTGTTTTTATGTAACGGTTTATTTGTGCTTTGCATGGGAATTGCGCCTTCTGGACAGATTTTGTTCAACTTTTGAGGTTCCACTTGACATTTTCACAATCAAGTCAAACACAAATTGCAGGGTTATTAAACAGCACTTTCATTCCGAGGCTTACTTTTAAAAGCCTCATTATGTCAAGACTTGTGCACTCGCTTCACCTCAGAATGCATCAGAATTCACTCACAAAGGCCATTAAACCTCCCACCTAACAAACTTGATCTTTCCACAGCTGTTTTTGATAAAAGCCTAATACTGCACCGTGAACTGATCTCTGCTCTTAATGTCCAGGACGTACTGTAAAGCTCCGTTTTAAAGTTTGATTAACATTTTTCCTACAGTACAGTTCTGATGCAATGTGTGACAAAGAGCAGCACTACAACAAATTTGAGATTGTTAGATTTTAAAGTCAGTCACCTTAATTCATTTTAAATCCTACAAACCTATTTGTTGACCTTTTTACTCAAGTGCAATACGCTCTGACAATTATTGACTTTGAATTTTTGACAATTTTGAATTTTCACCTACCATCCCTGCCCCCAGAAGCTGCCGCGGTGATGGTGAGCATATATACAATACAATACAATACATGCTGATTTATATAGCGCTTTCACAACAGCGGCAGCTGTAACAAAGCGCTTTACAAAACAGTTAACATAAAGTAAAATAATAAACACAACACATAACATAAAACACGGACAGTCGTGCAGTCCTAACCACTTTTCCGTCACACGCTTTGTTGTTTGAAGCAGTTTGAGATGAAAGAGGAGAGAAGCAAAGTGTCTTTTAACCAGTGGATCAGAGACGTCATGCTCAAAATGTGCACTATACAGTATGTAAAATTTCAAAGATTATTGCAAAGCAAGTTCATACGGTCAGCAAAGGACTCATTCAATTCAATCAGTGGTTCCTTTGATTGCTCTGATAATACATTCTCGAGATAATACCGAACGTGCTTCATAAAAAGAATCTGCCCTTCAGTTTTTTGAAAACAAAGTCCGGAGTAAAGAGAATTAAGTGATGGAATGATAATCTATCACTTAGATTGTCCTGTCAGGTTGATCTCCCGTCACCTTGACATACAGGCTGCGTATGTGGAACTGGGAGTTGCGGCTTGGAATTGAAGTGGATTTACATGGGACAGGAGATGTGAACCAATCTCTTTTTGTCGTCAATGGATGCTACAGCTTCTTGTTTGGTTTTCTTATTCTTCTTGTTCTTATTCTTACAGTCAAATGTGTTGCAAGACTTTTAGAAAAACATGCATGCATGTTCATACTTACACAAGAAATTACTCTGAAGTGTTATACTGAGTGAAATTTACAGTATGCCATGTAAGATTCTATTTGTTCATATATACTGTATAAAACAAATTATATATATATATGTGTGTGTGTGTGTGTGTGTGTGTGTGTGTGTGTGTGTGTGTGTGTGTGTGTTTGTGTGTGTGTGTGTGTGTGTGTGTGTGTGTGTGTATGAAACAAACCCACACTAAAGAGCATATTGTACGTGATGTCCAAATATAAGGCTGATGTATACTGGTCAGCGATCTAAAATTATCACGGGTGTAGCAGGTGTTGCTTCCCTTTCGTGTCCCTCGGCATTGACACCCCTGCAGTGTGTGGTTGCAAACCAGCTGCGCCTCTTGTTTACTGTGAAATGGACTCCTCCACTTCTTTGTGGGCCATTCTTATTCAAATGCAGCATTGGAAAAAAACCCGTCAACAATTCAACCCATCTCACACTGCCTTTCAGGGAGATTCCGTCTGCATGCTGGTGCATATTTGTGTGTAGCCACGAGTGGCGAGAGCTCTCTAACCGGCTGACCACTTTTGTTTCTGCGGAACCTGATTGAACGTGAAGTCCCTCCATAACATGAAGTGGAGTCAGCCTTCTGGCGCCAGTGGCTTAGTGTGAGTTGTCAGTGAATTGTTGTTTTCTTAAGCCCATGGAGCTAAAGTGCATGAATAACTGTGGCTCTCCTTTCCCAAAAGTGAGGGCATCATAATAAGTAAGTATACTGTCCGAAGCTATAAAAAAAACAATCACTTTAAAATCTGTGATATTCCGGCAGGGGGTGCGAACAATGAACCATGATATAGCTGCAGAACACTGTATTCACTATTTTTTTTCAGTGGACCCTAACTAATGATTATTTGCTGGGAAATTCACATCTTTGCTATTTTCTGTAACCTGCAGTCAAAATGTTATCCTCCATCTAAGGTGCCATGTTAGTCGTGGAGTCGCTGGCCACGGGCTGATCGAAAATAGCATGATGGAAGATTCCAGGCAGATTCATGGTGGGGTTGACGTGCGAGAAAGTAGGCTGACAAACATCTCAAAATGATGCAGAGAAAGGTTTGGATCATTATTTTCAGAAGAGGAAATTCACAACTGATCAGCTGGTAATGGCTCGCTGCTCAATTTAAGGTGAAGTAAGTGCCCAACTCAGGATGCATCGGCGGTTGTGATACATGGTTTAAAAAAATATGAGAGCGCCTATGTATCACTGAGCCAAAAACATAAAAGAATGGCTAATAAAGCGGCGAATAAAGTAGAAAGTAGCAATTGTGGAGGGCGACACTAGCGTTCCTTTTTTTCCCCCAAGGGTACCGGTATTGAGGCGAGGGACTTTTAAAACGATTTTCATTTTCTTTTCTCTTAGTTTTTTAAAAATTTAGATATGGTCTCGAGACAACTCAGAAACGGTTTTAGTATGTGAATTATATAAAAATTGATGGTTGGCACCTAAAATGTCCTCCAATTCTGGAATGACCCTAATACAAAAAGTCAACCAAGTAGGTCATCTCATTTGTTTTTTAATACAAACAAAAACATAATGTTATACATTCCTTTTACTTTGAAACTAATATTAAAAAATGTGGTAATTAAATCCATCCATTTCTCCATTTTCTAAGCAGCTACAACGTAATCCTCACTAGAATCGTGAAATAATATCTCCATTTTGTTTCTACTGACTGTTTAGATTTCATTACTGTCTTTATTTTTTTTGAAGAATTCAGTCAAATTTTGTTATTTTTGAAAATGTTCTGAACATGCCTTTGATCTACTTTTTACATGTTTCAAATGTTAAACGATTATGATTTTTTTTTTTTTTTTTAATTCCTGAAACCAAAACTTTTGTCCATTTCCTACCAATAGACCCTTATATTTTGCAGTAAAGCCTCAAAATGAATGCTGGTTTTATTGGCCATGAAGTCAATTGGATTTGCAGGAAGCGGATTACCGGCCTCCGCTTCCTCATGAATCATCGAATCATCTATTTTTTTCTTCTTTCAGTGATGTCACACATACCATTTTATTCTTGTGAAGCACTTGACATTTCCTCTACTTTTCAAGTTGTCTCTCTTACAAAACAGGATATCTTTTCAGTTGCTTAGAGTCTCTTACGTGTTCAACCGTGAAAATATTGATTTGTGATCGCTCTTTGAAATGCAAGTGTTTCATCACATGACTTCATCGCCAAAAGCTGCTCACACTCTCTCCATTTCCGTGAAAGATCTTAGACACTTTCATATTTGACTTCCTGTTGGGTGATGTAACCTACAGATGTATCCTCCGAACTTTCTTGGTTGCCTCTCACTTAAAGCTCGAAAAGTTTGATTATCCAGAAAGGACAGAATATTTTCGTTTTCCAAATGAACACATTTGCACATTTGCAATTGCAAAAAGAGACACATCATTGCTGATGAATAAGAAATAATCCCGAAAGGTTTGAAAGAAGATTTTCGCATTGAGTGTTTACATGGACTGGTTCAGCCTCTGCAATTTTCTTTCAGACGTGATGCTGTTGGGATTATGGAAAATTGATCCCTAAAGGTTCCCTAAAGGTCAGCCAAATGTTGACATGGAACATATACCTATGGACATTTGGTTTTGGCAACCTCATCGCTGCACGGTCAGCTGTTGAAATCAATAGGAGCAACAAAACCTCAAGGTTTGAAATAGATTGCGGAAAATATCCAACATCATGCCATGGGCAATGAACATGTACTAAAATCAATTGGCCAGACTAACAAGTCCCAGTTATCTAAACTGAATAAGTTTTATTGCTTTGACAAACTCAGATCTCTTCGGAACAATATTAACCCTTTAATATAATAATGCACTGTTGCCTTGAGATCCAAGTTGAACACGTTCTGTGGCAACTATCTCAAATTATCTTTCCCATTTAAAATAATGGAGATGCCATTAATCTGTTCTAATCTCCCAAGAAAAAAAAATATTCTGTGATTTTTTTAAAAATTGAAATTATCAGCACTCGATAGTATTGTACTTGGAATTGAAGCAGATCTAAATAGGACAAGAGAACCAAACCAATCTCTGCATTTGTCAAGAGATGCAACAGCTTCTTGTTAACTTTCAAACTTAGCTTGTAGCAGACTTCTGTACATCATACATGCAATGATCATGACGTCTCTGAACCAATGATGAAAGGAGAATTTGATTCTCTCCTCCTTCATCTATAACCGCTTCTAACAACATGTCTGTTCTGTATTATTATTTTATGTTAAACGCTTTTATTACAGCTGCAGCTGTTATGAAAGCACTTTATAAATAAAGATGTATTTCATGTTGTTGTATGACACTTTTCAAAATCAAAAGGAACGTGTTTAATACATGTTAGCATTTATTTTTGCCGGCTTAGCCCCTGGTCAGATATCAATGAAAATCACTGGAGTTCTCACTTCAACATCACAAAATAGCTTCAGACGGATTATCATTATGATAAGGACTGACAGAGAGTTCTTGTCACTTTTGAAACCCTCGATGAAAAATAGGTCTGGTTCCTATTGATTTAAACCCCCTGGGTTTATCATGATGATTATTGAGTGCACCCTGTTTCCCGCTGGTCCCCTGACATCCCGGCTTAGAATCTGTTGGTTTTCTTCCCAGAACCCCGCAAGCTTTTTACAAGTACAACATAAACCACACCTCCAACAATAACATCCTGAGGCTCAGGAAGGTCAAATGGTTTAACATATTAGCGCTATCGATCACATAATGGTTTTCAGGGAGGAAGCCTTTTGGGGCAGGGGTTCTCCCAAAACACCCAAACTTTTCTTTTTATGAGCATCAGTGGCTCTTCTATGGGGCATTTGAACGATTCCGATGGCGAAGCTCACCTGTCACTATTTAGGATCCATGTCGTATGTTGCGTCCCCTGAGGACACAAAGTGCCAGCCCACGAGAGCGTGAAATTAAGTTTGGAGACAAATGGAAGCCATTGATGTGATAAAGTGAAGCAAACATCAGCGAGTTAACAAAGCAAACAGTCTTATTAGCTTGTGGCTTTGCTTTTTTGCACTTTGCTTACCACTCCGTAGGCGGTGATGGCTTTAATGACGATCAAGGGGAATGGCTGAATGAGGGCGGACGGGTATGGGTTCAGTTTCGTCCTCTAAAGTGCACTAAAGAGAGTCATCATGGAGCACCAGGAATTTGACCTGAGATAAACCCTACAACAAAAAAACAGGCTTATTCAAGTGTATGACGTTCAAAACATTTTTTCGTTTGAGTTAGAATTAATTGGAAGTGAATATTATGTTCTCATTCCTCATGCCATATGTATTTAAAAACAGTGAAGTGCATAAACGAAGGCACCACTATCTGAAGGCTCCTGCTAATTTGCATGTATTGTGGCCCCCCGCTGACAAGGAAAGCGAATAGCGAAAATCTGTTTATTATTGACACCCATTATAAATGCACTGAAAGGACAAAGAAAAATAAATATAGTACATGTTTTCAACCAAAATGCGATTGAATAAAGAGGTGGTATAAACCAACAATATGTGTTTTCCATAAAAACAGAGGTTGCCTTCTCCTTCTCCAAAATATTCAAATATATTTTTAAAATTCTGCAAATAGGGGAGCTGGACCGCATGCATATATGGGGGTGGCATTCATTTGATGCAATTTGACAAAAGCTGGTTACGTTGATCAATTATATGATTTCATTGTTTTTATAAAGTATAATGGAGTGCTGTTTTTACTTTTTAAAATATGCATTATTACATTTATGTTTTGGGTTTTTTTGGAGAGGGAAGGCCGGAACAGATTAGAAAAAAAAATTCTTTCTTTTCAATGGGGAAAAGGTGATTTTGGATATGATTGTTTGGCAGGAAAGGAGATTCCTGAATGTAAAGTTTGCTGTATGACGGTCGCCATTTTGCTGCATGCGCTCAGCCGCCGTCCTCAACCCCCAACCCACAAAATCAAAGAATAATTCCTGGGCTAAATTATGGTCCCTGGTTATGAAGTAGTGGTCACAAAACAAATTTGATTTTGATGCACCGATATATTTACTCTATTTACTACCGTACTCATGGATGTATGCACTGTAGTATTCGTAAAATGGATGATGAGCGTGGCCTAATGAGTGACATCAAGAGCTGGAGTTGGCTTTGCTTAGTTGGTTGATGCTTAGTCTGCTCTCAATCTGGATTTTTGTGTTTGATGGTTTGGCTGTTTCAATACATAACTGAAATGCATGGGCAAGTGTGCCTCTCCTTGCTCACATTTGAGGGCATTGCATTGCTATCATTATTATTACATTACAGTTTACTTTATTTGCTCCATTTCTTTCGTCTTGACTGGAGAAGCATCATATGTGAAGTTCTCTTCGAACTCCAAATTTGGCTCACAACAAAAAGGAAACTCAGCAATGTCTTGTAAATTCACTCATATCATAGTAACATTGCAATTCTTTTAGTGACAAGTGCAATAATTACTGAACTTCCTTAGGAGGTGAGACTCGCATTCACAAAGCCACCTTAAGACTGAACACAGCGTTTGTTGCACGGAGCAGCCAGGACTGTTACATGTACTGATTATGTTGCTGTGTCTGTTTCATTGCACTAAACTCAGTGAATAGAATCACATGTGGATGCCTTCTGTGGTGACCTCACATACACAGAATGAAGTCAAAACACTTGCCCCATGAGATTTGCTGACATCTCACATGACATCTTTAACTTCTCTTCAATGAAATGAACTTTAAATATGGTTTTATTTTAAGGGAAACATAAGACTCCAATAATATTATTTCTTCCTACTACAGACATTTGTCTCCTTCATGTGATATATTTAAAAAATGCAATAGTGATCTGTATGAGATCTGTTATTTTTATAATATTTGATTACTAAGGACACAAGAGGCAAAGTTATGGGAATTCCATTTCCCGTCCCCCCACAGACCCTTGGATGTGTGAATTAGAAAGAAGGTCATTCAAGCAAAACAAGCAGTCACCCAGGAGCTAGAAATGTGGAAGAACCCCAGAGGGCTCGCCAGCTCATTCCCTCTGGAAGTAGACAGCAGATGGCTCATGTTCTCTGGGACTGAGTAGGAAGAAGTCACCCAGATAAAGTCTGTAGGGAAACATACAGTATGGAATCTTCAAACGTGGAATTCAATATGGCTGAAGTTTTTTTTTTTTTTTCCTCCCCAGTCACAGTTCACATGTCGCTATGAGGATGTTTGGTGCTTTTTACCATCCTTGTTACTGATTTATTGCTTTATTGTTGTATGTTAGTTATGTTGTTTTTAATTCTGGTGAGCTAGAGCCAATTCCACTGGATCGACGCCATGTACATTCCGAGCTCAATTCAACATTTTTTTATTTTTTATTTTAAGTGAACACTTTTGGGTTCTTACTGATGATAATGTTGATTATCATCACTGAGTCACAGGTGAGTTGAAGCGTGTAAGGCTAACGTTAGCTGATAGGCAGGGACACAAAGAGTAACAGCTTGGACAGCACATTATCCTTCAAAGCACATTGTGGTATATGGTTTTTGCTGCTTCGCTGGTCTTCAAAAAGCACTCGGTGATCGGTGGCTGTTTCCCGACGAATGAGCACTTCGGGGACCACGGCTGATTGGGAAAAGATTTTATTCTACCGATGTCAGAGTGGAATCGATTCTGGCTCCTGTGAGTCTCCGATTTTATCAGGCCGCCCCGAAGAAACACATTCATGAGATTATATAGAGACAATATGATAATGAGAGGCGGGGAGGTACGCCTCTCATGCAAATCCAGAAACAAAGAAAGTAACATGTCATCTGACTCGTGTGGCCGGAGGAGACCAAAGGTTATGAGAGCCAGTTCTTTAAAAACATGTCCCGTGGAGGGGGCCCCAGACTTGGTGGGGCCGAGGGCACCAAAGGTTATGAGGTCCAACTGCAAAAGCATGTCCCGTGGAGGGGGCCCCAGACTTGGTGGGGCCAGGAAACCCCTCGGGGGCTGCTAATCGACCAAGTGAAATAGGGTCCAGACTTCACACTACATTCTTTGGTTTAAGTACACGCAGAAGCTGAATTCTCCCTGACCCGCAAATATAGAATAGAATCGTGTCACTGACGCCAGGTGGACATTCTAAGGCCACCTACAGGAATAGAGAGGGAATTCCAAATTACACTTCATTCCCCCCTTCCGGGACAAAGTAGTAGTCCCGGACACGGTCTGACAAAAGATACCATCGGTAAAGGTCCAAACATCTTTCCCCAATCAAATTTTATATATGCTCACGACTACAATTTGGCCTAAAATCTTCAGCCTAAATCACGCTCAAGGCATGCTACTTAAGGTTATTTTAACTAGGAAAGCTCAAACTATTTAGTTAGCCAATTGCTCCCTGACAACAATCTGAGGCCTCTCAGGAACCACAAGCAAAAAAATTGAAGTCCGCATAATTCAAACGACGATACCACCCCCCTTAGGTAATACCCTTACAACGGCGACAAATTGCAAAGTAATGAATTTGGTGTGGCCCGTTAGAAGCCCCAAAAAGCTGCCGGCCCCTCCTCGAGAAAAAACCTCGCCAGTCTAATGACAAGGAAAAAGAGGAAGGCCCTTTCTACCATCCCCAGTGGTTCCCTTCACCTGGTGTCAACCAGGTGTAAGGAGCCCTGGCACATTACAATCCACAAAACAGTATGAGCTCACCAAACAGTAAAATTGTACCGTTACATGATCAGCCGGCCAGCAGGTAACAAAACGAGGTAAAAATACTGGAATAAACAATGAGGTATATAGTAATGAGATATCAAAACATGCTATCAAAACAAGCCCCCGAAATAACGCCCCCCTTCTTCATGTGTAAGTGCGTGCCGAGGCAGAGTCCATTCCCCGAATCTTCAGCGATGGAACGTGCTGGGTATCACTGCCCAGGGCCTGCTGTCCATACAAAGTCCTTATGTCCAGGTCACTGTCCATAGAGTCCCTTGCACGGCCCCGGTCAGCATCCAGAGGTTCTGGAACGAATAAGAACTCCTGCCAGTATCGCGTGATGACAATGGCACTCAACGCAAAACACATGCAACTTTTGACACAATAACAATGGTAAACTGGTCGCGGGCCGGACAACGACATATGGTGGATCACATTCCAGTAGGATCATTCAACACATCACACAAACAGGAAAATAAAAACCCAAGGAAGTGGCGCTACGCCGCTGTTCCCACTCCTTCATCCCCTAACTTTGGGTTTTCATTTTCGTGTACAGCTCTATTTTTTGTATTTTTCTGATATCAATTCTCCTCTCACATGCACTCCCCTTATCATTTTATTATGTTTAATCCGAGTACCTGTCAGTCACTATCATTTCACCAGAGTAAATCGGCTCAGTCTTATGGTCGATCGGGAGCAGCGGCATCTGGGTCTGGTCCCCAGGCACTACCACGCCTATCCACCGTAATATCATGGCCTTTGCGCCAGTCATTATCACAGTGCAAAAACAAAGCACCACACATAGTGATATCACGAGCGCCCCCAAAGCCTGCGCCACTATCGTCCCTATAGGTCCCAGTCTATCCTGTATCCAGCTGGTTGCTGACCAACCAGCTCCCTCAGACGGCCCAAAAGAATCTCGAATGACTTTAAGCGCGTCGATGATACTGGTAATGTTGTCGGTGTTATCAGGGATCAAAGTGTAGCAGGCGTCATCTGTCAAGTTTAGGGCTATGCACAACCCCCCTTGCCTCGCCAAGATATAATCCAAAGCCATGTCATGTTTAAGCAGGGTCAACCGATGGCTCTTCTGGGTAAGTGATAACTGTCGGAAGCCCTTGATCGTCTCATTCGCAAATCCCTGGAGGGTATACGTAATATTATCAATGTGATCGGCCAAAAATGTCACTCCATACCAGGGAAAGATCCCAAGGCCCCATTTTTCTCCCAAGCTAATTCTCCAATGGTACATCTCGATCGAATGCACCGTCAGTTGATACCACATGTTTCTTCCTGCCCATTCATCAACCCCCGGTAATGCCAAAGCATCGAACCCATAAGCCTTCCAAACAGCTTCCCGTCTTGCCATAGCATGCAAATTGGTTCGCACCTCCGCCGGGGACCAGTCCGAGTCCGCAAACGCTTTGTGGACAGGTCCTGGAACGTCAGGCATCGGCTTTACCGCCTCCGCCGTTGTCATGCGCGTCCCCGACGCGGCCAGCTGCGTTTCAATGTTGTCGCCACTCGTTGTCATGGATACACTGTCAATTTTGATTGTGTCTGCCTTCTCCGTCTTAACATACTCAGTGGCTGGGCTGTCTGGTTGTTCATCCTCAATTTCATTTTTCTCCGTCAATGTCACGAAAGTAACACTGTCTACTGTAGTTTGGTCGCCCATGCGTTCTGCTTTTCCCACTCCCATTTTGAAACAGGTACACGTATAGTTTCCGAAATCACTCATGCCAATTTTTGTCAGAAATAGAGCGCAATCTCCTAACACCTCAAATCGCCTATATGTATTTAGTAACAGTACATTGTCCCCATATGTTCGCTGGGCCAGGGCAAGGGTGTTACCGGTGTTGTCTTCCCATTTGGCTGTGTGTCTGCACAGGGACCTTCCTGCCCTTGCGCAACTACATGGCAGTATGACAGCACTTCCCAACACTCCCTCAACATTGCTCGATGTAACGCTGCGACCGGACTCTGTGGCGGACTGGGCGTCCGTCACTGGGTCCTGTTGGGTGACCGTGTCCCTTGGGGACACCATCTCCGGTGGTAGTTGGCTCGGTGTCGCTGTGTTGGGGAGGGTCACCTGTATCTGGGGAGGGCGCGTTGTCGAGATTGACATTGTCGAACTGTCGGCTTCCTCGATCGTCGGCTGTGTCGCCCCCGATGTCCTCAGGAACAGATACAGCAGACACGTTATCCACCACAGTTCGACCTTGCCCGTCTTCCTCCCGATCTGGGCCCCTGGGCGGCTCTTGTACTGGCAGTTGTTCGGAGTTCTCGCAGCCGCGACTCCCCCTTTGGGGTTCTCCATCTTTGGGCACCTTGACGCAGTGTGTCAGATGGTACCAGGTCGGCGACCCTTTCACTTGCACCGCTGTTCCGGTACAGCGGACAACTTCAAATGGCCCCTGCCGTCTTTCGTTGTACCACTTGCGGCGGAACACTTTCACATACACCTTGTCTCCTGGCTGAACCGTGTCTTTAGTATTTGCTTCGCGTCTCTCTTGTGTTTCTTCTTGTTTCTGCCTGTCAACAACATAGGTGGAGATATTCCTATGTATCTTGGTTAAATGTTTGACATAGGCTTTCATTTCGTCCTCCAAAATTGACAGGCTTGGGCCTTTCCCACTGGTGCGCAAACACGGCGAAGGCATGCGTCTACCGGTTACCAATTCATGTGGGGTCAAATGCAAATCGCGCAGTTCACTCGACCGGCAAACCATCAGTGCCAGTGGTAAGGCAGCTATCCAATTCAAGCCAGTATGTTGACAAATTTTGGAAATTCGATTTTTTATGACGCCGTTCATTTTTTCACAAATGCCTTGGCTTTGTGGATGATACACTGCTCCGAGCCGCTGTTTAATTCCCAATTTTTGCATTATGATTTTGACCGTTTTATCCACAAACTCTCTCCCGTTATCTGAAGAAATCCTATCTGGTAGACCCCATCTGCTGATAACTTCGCGGCACAGAAACTTGGCCACAGACTGAGCATCTTTCCGTTTAGTTGGACAGGCCTCCGGCCATCTTGAAAACCGGTCTACGACCACCAACATATATCTTTTCCCTTCGACAGGTTGTATCATGTCGACAAAATCCACCACTAGTTCTCTCATGGGGCCATTAGGAGTCGGGATATAACCCGTGGGGGTGGCTACCCCTCTTCTCACATTGTTTTTCAAACAGATTGCACATTTTCCAATTACCTGGTCGATTTGTTCGAGCAAATATGGCGCCCAAAACCCGTATTCTGCGGTTATTTTTCTCTTTACCTCCCCCCTTGACACATGGGCCAACCCATGTGCCTCTTGGATTAATAGTCCCAGCAAATCCGGCGGCGCCACTACCAGCCCTTCGTGATTTCTCCACAGTCCAGTAGGGTCTTGACTCGCCCCCCTTTGCTCCCAAAGGTGTTTATCCATCGGGTTAACGGCTGCCTGCATTAAGATTACATCTCTGAGTGTGACCCTGTCTTCGAGATCGACCTCATGCGTAACCAACAAAACTTTCCCTTTCTGGCTGCCTTTCGTGACAGCCCTGGCTGCTTCGTCCGCCACTCTATTTCCCTGCGTGACTCTGGATGCATCGGACTTGTGGGCAGCACATTTTGCAATGGCTATTTCTCTAGGTTTCATCATGGCCACCAGCAGCTTCATTATCTGCGCATGATGCTGGATGGGGGAACCGTCAGTCTTCTTGAACCCCCGATTCCTCCACACAGCACCGAACAGGTGGCACACGCTATGCGCATATGCCGAATCTGTGTAGACTGTCACTCTTTTCCCTTCTGCGAGCAGGCATGCTTCTGTTAACCCCACCAGTTCAGCAAGTTGGGCCGAGGCCGGTTGTGGCACCACTTCGGCTTTTGATCGTTACAAACTCAGGCCATCACCATCTGAGTTTTTGATATAAGCCTCTGATACGTTGGTTCGAGCTTACCTCGAATTGCAGATGAAAAAAACCATGCCTCCCGAATTGGAGTCTTCAATTTAGTTGCCGACAGGACTGGGCGTCCATCAATTTCATGCCGATACAAACCAGTCTCATCCCTGGCCACCCGGTTAGTTCTTCTCCTCCGGGATACCCTCTCTTGGTCTGAAATAAGGTTGTTAGTTTGGAAAACATACAACTTCCCATTTTTGATTCCACTTCCATCACTAAAGATCAAGTCGTCTTCTGCAGTCTCTTTAGTCATCTAGTCTGCTTTGTCATTTCCTGCTTTTATGTGGGAAAAATCCTTCTAATATGTGTCCTGCATTTAATAACTACTTCTTTTGGTTTTAGCAGAGCCTCTCTAAGTTTTTGGTTTTTTCTTCACTATGTTGAATCGATGTTCCTGTGGCAGTTTTTTAAAAATTTTTATCGTAAACATTTGCCTCATGCTGCCGCATATCTGATGCATGCTGACGTTTTTGTTCAATTGGGTCCAATTGCATGCTGACGTATGTCAAAATTCATCAAAATTAGTCTTTTACTTCCCTGTTGTTCATGTTCCCCTCTCTTTTCTGAAAAAGAACTACAGAAACAGAACCTTCTTTTTCAGAAACATCGAAGTAAATCAGCTAGACCAGGCTGCACAAAAGAAACCGGCATCGCTGTACCTTCTGATGTGTTCAGTCTCCCCAAAAATATAAAGGCAGTGCGCATTGTAATTTTCACATGCGATAGTTTGAAACCGCAAAAAGCCAAACGTCAAAGGAGCCACCACGTGGCATCCAAACAGCAAATCTTAGATGATGCATCGATAAGAACATTACCATGCCGAATATGTACCACGCCATCCGTAGGTCGGAAAGAGTAGATTAGGTGTTTAAGCACTTGAATAAAAATTCCAAAAGACAAAATCGAATACGTGGGGCAACCGAGTGTGGTAAAATTTAACCCCCAGGTGAGAGAATGAGAAAATTCCCTATACGATTCTGAAAGTGGTATATGGGAAAAACCTTAGCTAAATCAATTACAAAAAAGGTGTACGAATGAGAATTTTTGGATATTTGAGTAGACGGCAAAAAAGTATGAGCGGCGCGGCCATGTCAGGCCTAGCTACCAGTCAATGAGATGAGATCCTCTGACAGGTCCACTCTGGCTGCCACACCCTTCAGGACCTACAATAATTGAGGAGGATGGAACATTAAATAAATTGCCTTGTGTTTCACCCAACCAGGCCATGCGATAAATTTCAATCTCTAGTTTGTCAAAAGCATTGTGCAGTGGGAAGGACCGATCAGCGGATGGTAAGGTCATATGGAGGAAGTCTAAGGAGACCAAAGCCGATACCGTTGGAAGACAGAGTTCAGTGGTGGGTCATCGGCTGACTTTAGCAACAGTCAGCCTTGCATCAGGCAGGCATTGGGAGCAAGTGTGGTCCAGCATGTCCAAGTTCATGACAGTCTTTCAGTGAGGCCAGCAGTGATCCCTATTGTTGGGGATTCAGGTACCCATGGAGCAGATGGGTATTGTCCATGTGGGGGTGCCGTATCCTGTCATTGTTGTTGGTTTTGCGGAGGAGGAGTCAGAGCTTGTTGATCATAGCCTGATTGATGAACAGGTGGGTGCCGGCGGCGCGGGCATTTCCTTGTCCAATGATTCACATCACCACAAATGAAACAGCCAGCTTGGCTCCCGTGACTTCCTCGTCCACGCCCACCTTCCCGTCTCAGACCTCCCCCCAGCCATGCGTCTCGGCCCTGCCTTGTGGGCAGGCCGTAATGTTGAGGTGTGGCTTGGAGCTGCGGCGTGGGTGTGATCAGCCTTGGTGGATCCTGTTGAGAGACACTGATTGACATTTGATTAGATCTCCCAAGTTTCTCTTTTTTGCATGCATTACTGGAGGCTCTCTTAGCCTCTTGTATTTGTGAATTCAAAAAGTTGTTCTGTAGCTTGGATGTTTTCTCAGTCTCTTCCTCGGCTCTCATTCGAGATTGTTGCACATAATACAGGAAATGAGTTCGCCAATTCACGTCATCTGAAGTGGGGAGAGTGGGAGAGTTAGTCATCATTTTCTGCACATCAGACGGACAACCCCCCAGCACTGCTTGCCTGAACAAAGCCTGATTCACTGGATGACTATTGGGGTCCTGTCCTGTGACAGTCACCCAAGCATCCATACAATTAACCAAATACGTCATTGGGTGTACCTCAGATAGCAATTCAAACGCCAATTGTTGTGAAGGACCCAATGTTGTTGGATAAATGGAACTCAGCGCGTCTGATTTTCTATCATTCAACCTAGTCAATTTGCAAGAGGCTATTCCCTCTAATAGGTCCATAATCTCTTTGGGTAAATACTTACTCTTAAGCCAGTCAATTGCTCACAACTGTATGTCATAGTCAATTTTGGGCAAATCCAGCAATATTTGCCTCGTCAATTCAGTCGCCTTAGTTACAAAAGTGGTCGCATCCCAAACACTCATGCTTTCATTATCCTGTTTAATTTGCATACATTTTTCTACTTTTACTAATTGTTTATGAACCACCCTGGGCAGATCAGGGGGAAGCTTGGCACACAAGGGATTCGGGTGGGGGCCAGTAAAACGGCTAGTATGTGTTATCCCCCTTCCTGTAGGTTTGTGCTTACAAACCTGCCTGTGGAGTATACACAATGATTAAAGTGCCCCTCTGTTAAGACGTTTATAATTTCTTTTTTTTTTTTTTTTTTTTTTTTTTAAATTCACTCAATCTCTTTAACCCTCACAACAGTGTCTGCGATTATGATGAATAGAGACACATTTTCATGCGTCTGGTGAGCTCAGGTCTCTCTGCCTGCAGATTGACCATCCGCTCCAATTTCTTCTGCCTTGTCTATGTACAAGTGACCACTCGGCGCTTGTAGTGCGGTCATAATTTTAGCGCTCGTCACCTCATGCGGTGAAGGAGGCATCCTCGCTGCCTTGTTTATCATAACTTTGTCGAGTTACTTTGGTTATATATTTTTTTCTTTTTCCAATGTCGAAGGCAGTGGTCAAACTACCCATTAAATGCAATATATAGAAGAACCTCTACTTGTCAACTTGACCCTCTCTTTTCCCCTCGCATATCAACCACATCATATTATCATCTTAGAAACATCCACCGGCTCCGCTCTTTTCTCACTCCTCACATTCAAAGCCATCCATAACCTAGACCCTCCATACCTACCTGACCTCATCCACATTCCTACACTTGTCCGCTCTTTTCGATCCTACTCCTCTCTTCTTCTCTCTGCCTCCCCTGTTCGTCTCGTCACCATGGGAAACAGAGCCTTCAGTCGATCTGCTCCCCGCTGACCTTCGTAATACAGACTCATTAACACATTTTAAATTCCGCCTCAAAACACATCTGTTTGGACAAGCCTATTCACTTGTACCATAAAGCCATTATTCTTTCTGTTGTTGTATTTTTTCTTATTTTATTTGATGTTGATCTTAACATTGTATTCGTGATTTTGACTGCTTGTTGTAAGGTGTCCTTGAGTTCATAGAAAGACCCCCACAAATAAAATGTATTATTATTATTATAATATTATTATAGCTCAAATTGAATACACTTAGTTTTTTCTTTTTATATTTCAAACTATTGTCTTTAATTTAAATTAACAAGTCGGGCTTTTCTGCAACTCCAATTTCTCATTGCTCCCAGAGGGTCTAGGGGGCGCCAGCTGACCCTCGTATTATTTATGAGGGGCCACACTCTTTCTTGAGATGCATACATGCACATCTATATTAGTATCGTTAGGTAGCATTCCCGTACTTCTTGTTTCTTGTTAGACAGCTGTGGCACATTCATTCTCCTGGGTTCCAGTTACCTCAGGACCTCCACAGTTGGTCATGCATTCTTTTGCTCCTTCAGCATGCCGTCCCCCATCATCCTGTCACATTTTCTCGCTACCAGCAAGGTAGGCCCCAAAATGGGCACAACTCCGGCCCCACGCCCCGCCCCCACGTCACCCACACGGGGAGTGCCTAGCCTTGAAACACGGTGGGCAGGTACAGGTTGGCCAGTCCCCGTCCCGTCCCCGAAGCCAGATTCCCCTCCCCGAGCGGGCACCGCAGGCGGGCACGCGCCCCAGAGCACCGAGAAACACACTATCCTATCCATTCCACTCGTTTCTTCTACAAGCACGCTCACTCACTCGCGCTCAAGCGCACACACACTTACTCACGATCGCGCACACGCGCACACACGCACACACGCACGCTCACTTACACACACCCATGGGTACCCTCACACACACACACACATACACCCATACACAGGGATCCCACACGTCTCTGCACGCACAGACACTCACAAACAAAGAAGACAGAGACTCACAAAGAAAGAAGACAGACACTCACAAACAAGGAAGACAGAGCAGGATTCGAATCCATTCCACGTTTTGCTGTTTGCCAACTGCGGCTATGCAGTTTGTTGTTTAACAGTGCAGATATGCACTGACAAATACGCACGTCTTACTTAACTTTCGTTTCGTTTCGTTTCTAATAGCGCTTTATATTTCCCCCTTTATTTTCTGCAGAATTTAACTTAAGTGTGCACACAAAATACTTTTTTTCCCCAGGTATACCACTCCTTGCATTCCAGAGGCCTCATTGCCACGTTTTCCCTTTTTCACACAGAGGGATTTTCTCTACACACACAAGCCGTCCAGCACCTATTTCCCAAACGCGGTCTGTACAGGCTCAAATTTATCAAACTTTGACAGATGTGTATGCTGTTATGACACGTCCCCATAGAGGAATCGAACCGCAAGCAGATCGTATCAGCTCAATCAATATTCAAAAACCGCCAGTCCTTCGTTTTACCTGGGGGCCTCTTACACCAGCATTTAAATTGACAAGCCTTATAACTCACATACACCTCTAATTCGATCAGTGCCCAAACGACGTGGCTTCGCGCGCATCATTCTCTTCGGCCCACATGTCTGTGGCTGGCCGTCTATTTCTTCGGCCCACATTCCGTGGCTGGCCGTCTATTTCTTCGGCCCACATTCCGTGGCTGGCCGTCTATTTCTTCGGCCCACATTCCGTGGCTGGCCGTCTCTCACACTACACGGTACGGATGCCAAGGTTGCGCTCGTTCCTATTAGCCAAACGCGGTCGACGCAACCTCCCTTTTGCGCTGGACTTTGGCAGGGACTAGGCTCCCACCGGACATCTCCGTTTGGGTTCACCCATCTCTTGTCGCAGCATAGTTCAATCGTACCCGTGTTTCCGCCACAATCACACAGCTAAAATTTCGATCCTCCGCGGGACCACTGAAACGACTAATTTCCACGTCCACGTTTTATGGGACTTCCTACTATTTTCTTCTCGTTTATCATTCACACCAGACATGTCACGCATACAATTCCCAAAACGTTTTGTTACTGTTCCCTTTTTATTTATTGTTTTTTATTTATTTTTCCTGTTTTTATTTATTGTTTTTTATTTATTTTTCCTGTTTTTATTTTTACTTTTCTTTCGCTGTCTCTATTTGGGGCCACTCCCCCTTCAATAGTCGCATTATGACGGCTTTTGACTAGGAGAGACAACTTTCCCTGGAGCCCGCCGTGGCCCCATCAGATCCGTTTAACTGTCCTCCGTGCGGGGGACAACGCTCCCTCCCCCCCTTTCCAAGAGCGAGCATGCTGCGGCGACTTTGAGTGCAAGCAACTCACCTCACAACAGGTCGACGGCTGGCCGCTGGATGCTCGCGGAGAGAGCGGACGGGACGGTCCCCTGGAGAACACGAATCCTGTTCGTGACGCCAAAAATGTGGTATATGGTTTTTGCTGCTTCGCTGGTCTTCAAAAAGCACTCGGTGATCGGTGGCTGTTTCCCGACGAATGAGCACTTCGGGGACCACGGCTGATTGGGAAAAGATTTTATTCTACCGATGTCAGAGTGGAATCGATTCTGGCTCCTGTGAGTCTCCGATTTTATCAGGCCGCCCCGAAGAAACACATTCATGAGATTATATAGAGACAATATGATAATGAGAGGCGGGGAGGTACGCCTCTCATGCAAATCCAGAAACAAAGAAAGTAACATGTCATCTGACTCGTGTGGCCGGAGGAGACCAAAGGTTATGAGAGCCAGTTCTTTAAAAACATGTCCCGTGGAGGGGGCCCCAGACTTGGTGGGGCCGAGGGCACCAAAGGTTATGAGGTCCAACTGCAAAAGCATGTCCCGTGGAGGGGGCCCCAGACTTGGTGGGGCCAGGAAACCCCTCGGGGGCTGCTAATCGACCAAGTGAAATAGGGTCCAGACTTCACACTACATTCTTTGGTTTAAGTACACGCAGAAGCTGAATTCTCCCTGACCCGCAAATATAGAATAGAATCGTGTCACTGACGCCAGGTGGACATTCTAAGGCCACCTACAGGAATAGAGAGGGAATTCCAAATTACACTTCAACATAATGACCTAACCCGAGCTCAGCTTCTCTTTCCACAACATCAACCGCCTTCACACTTCACAACACCGCATGAGGTAATAACAGAGACAAATATAATCTATTCCAGTGTCAAACTGTTGCTGTGCTCAGGCTAACACAGCGTCAGCAATGAAGTGGAGTTCGATGCATACACAACACCTCCTCTATATCAACACTTGCATGAAAACAAAAGTTCAGAACATGCAGGGATGAAAAATTTGTTTAGAACTACCATTAAACTCTTAAAAAACTGCAAGTAATTGACACTCCCTAAAAAGGGTTAAAATTACCTACAGGTGCCACAAGACGGTGGCAAAGCATTATATTTGTCGAAATGAAGCTCCTCCTTCTTTGTTTCATGTTTTTATTGCTTTGGCCTTAGCACAGAAATGGGCAAATAGCAGAACATACAGTCGTCTCCCCCAGAAATCCACAAAGACGTAAATTTGTGAATGCCGAACCGAGGATATGCCGAGTTCGCTCTTTATCCCAAAAAATAAAAAAACAATTACTAGATCATTTATTTTCCCTGTATAGTCGAACAAAGAAAAGTAGTAAATGACCATCCATGCACATGTCTCCAGGGACGCCACTTACCCTCCATTCAATAGTTCCGTACAAAAACTTCATATCCATAAATTGACACGAGCCGAGCGCCCCCATGTCTTTGCCAACAAAACAAGCTGCTTAACAACTCAGCAAATAATGGGCCACGGAAGGCTATTCGCACTGCTGCGAGGGCGATAATGACGCTGAATGGAGTTAACACAAAAGAGCGAACCGAAGGCTCTATGCGCTCTCGGGGAAGTATCTGAAGGTCGACACAATAAAGCCGTATGGGCCACCATCTTAATTTCGTTGCCCCAGGTGGGTGATTCTCCACAGTCAAGGCGGCACAATCAATTCTGGGAGTCAGGAGACTATTTTAGACATGACGACGTCTTCCTGTTGGAGTTAAAGCTACGGAAAATAGCAGCGATATGACAAGATTTCCGATTGATTTGATTTTTAAATCGGCTGTGATGATTTCTCTCTGAATGTTTCGGACTTCTGTCTCAATGCCAGTGTCTAAAGAAGGAGCCATGTTTTTCAGTCAAGAAATTTGATGAGCGTGATGCAACAGCACCTCTGCTGGTTTCAGCCAAGTAGTGCACTATATACAAAGATGTAACCGACACAGAATATTTCAAACCAAGTTTGGTGGGTTTTTTTTTTTTTTGCTTTAATCATCTCCCCTTTAATGTATTAAGGATTTCTAACTATATATTATTGAAGTTTTATTAATAATGATCAGAGTTGGGTGCATCAGTAAATTTTGTCATTCATCATTTACGAGCTGGAGTTCCATCGGCGTTGCCTGAGATCCATCCTGAGGATCTCATGGAGAAACCACGTCACCAACGAGGAGGTGATGAAGAAGGCAGGAGTGGCTGAACTGTCAGACATTGTCTCTGAAAGGAGAAGGAAAATGATCGGCCACGTACTCCGACTGCCAAGAGAGAGACCGGCAAGTGTGGCCATGCACTGGATGCCAGAGGGTGGAAAGAGGAAGAGAGGTAGGCCAAAGAAGACGTGGAGACAGACTGCCAAAGAAGACCTCAGTGAGATGGGTGTCAGCTGGCATGGAGCAAGAAGGGTCGCCAGTGACCGGACCAAATGGAGGAAACTCGTCGCCCAATGTTCCAAATAGCAACGGGCGGAACTAACTAACTAACTAACTAACTAACTAACTAACTAACTAACTAACTAACTAACTAACTAACTAACTCACTCTATCATTGTTATTTTATCTCGTGTAAAACACATTTTTTTTCTATGGCTTTTGACTCAGCATGAGACTTGGCATTGTTTAAGAGTTTTATAGTGTTTACTATTTTCATGTTATTAATTTATTGTTTTAAATGTCTCTGTCTAATTTTTACTCCATGCACAGCACTTTGGATGCAGCACTAGTTTATTATTATTATTTTTTTGTGTCATGTTATTTGAACATATCTCTAGTCATAAAACACATGTTCAACATCCCCGGAACTTAAACTTCAGAGCAGTGAATTCCCGTTAGAAACCCACACCTAACTTAGCAACAATTTTGTTTTTCCCACAAAAAACTGGCAACTGCCCTAAATTGCTTAGGAAACACAAATAAATTGAATATTGTCAATTCAATCAAATGAACATTTATTTATTTTGTGCATGCAACACTTAGTCCCCCCCCCCAAAAAAAAATGCTGCTGTAGTCTGCAAATTTCCCCAGTGTGGGACAAATAAAGGTCATCTTATCTTATCATACTAAGATGTAGGGCAACATTTTGTCCTTACTTTTATATCTTCTGAAGAAGTATTGTTTGTGATCCTCAGGTCTTATGTCCAGAGCCACTAACTAAAACATTTGTATCTGCACTCACACCGATGAATGGGAGCTTTAAAGGTCACGTAGCAAACAGCAGCGATGTCTCACCTACAGAGGGCTAAAGCTAAAAACAAAGCGCCTACTTTGCATCCTAAGACTGGCGTAGCGCCCACAGGAGTCCCGTTTTGTGTCCGATAACTAATATGTCCTTCTCTGTCATAAAGCGGATGTGTGAGAATCAAGACGATGGATTGTCTCCAGAAGATGTTTTATTTATTCATTTTTTTAAGTGCTTAGCAGCCTGCAGCCGTCACATGGCCCCCTCGCCTCGTTTGTAGCGTTGCCCTTTAGCGTGTCGGGGATTAGCACGAGGGGTCTTTATTTGTGACTGCTCGGATCTGTGCTGATCCGCAAAAGGTCACAGATCAATATCTCAAGAGGGGGAGTGATTATCTGTTAATTAGCAACAGGATTTGATGATGATTTATCCTCAAGGATACCAATCTGCGAATAAAGGGAAGCAACTGTGTGAAAAAGTGTCATGTTCAGTGAGATGACACTAGTTTAAATGATGAATAGATCTCAACAGACTTGTCAACATGTGCCCTGGTACTGGCTGGTGACCAGTCCAAGCGGAACTCTTGCCAAAAGTGAGCCGAGATAAGCTACAGCGCCCTCGTAAAACTTGCTCGAGACAATGGATGGATGGATCCGCACCTAATTCACCTTATCTGTGGCCAAACAAGTTCTCTGTTGATTTTAAGTCTGGCGATGTTGACAATCTCAGTGCGCTTTTGCGGCTGAAAAATTTAGGTTGCTCGATTTGAAGTCAAAGAGGCGCCAGACTAATTGCTTAATAGTTTCAAAGAAAAGCCAAGTAAGACATTGCTTCACTGTTATTTTGAAGTTGACCCTTGTATTGCCAATGAACAACCGTTGTGCCTATGAACTAGGCTGGTTAACTGCTAACAGCTACATCCGCCATGAGACAGTGGCACGTCGCCTCCGGGCCGCTGGTGAAAATATCTCCGGAGCAAAAAATAAAATAAAAAGTGGATAGCGGATGGCCACAAGGTCTCATACTGCAAGTCAGATGCATGTAATTCATTTTTTGAACGGGCATTGCAACTCTATTGTGTTATGTTCTATGCATTTCCACTAGTCTAAACACTGTCTTCTGTTTAATATTGTGCTTGTGATTAGTTAAGCAGTAAAATCCACCCGATTTATCCTTTTGAAAACACTATTAATTTTAAATCATGTGCTCCACCAAATTAAAAAAAGCGCAAGTCAGATTAATATTGTCAAAAACCTCAAGGCGGAAGGTCAAAAATCCTGGTGATAGAATAGAATGCACAACCTGAGATATCACAGTTACAGTATTCAAGTGTGAGGCTTGTGTTTTTTGGGGTTACACTCAAATTCTTTCATCCCCCAGACTAAATACGGTGGGCTGAGTCAGTACCAGGATGCTCGACTTTGGTTTCATCTGACCACAGCACTAACTCTGATTAGTTTCATGAGATATTAGGGCTTCCACAGTTCATGTGTCATTTTAAGCAGGGGGGGGGGGGGTGGCCTCTGCAAGAGTTAAGTCCATATAGCAGCTGTTTTCTTCTTCACTTCACTTCATCGTAAGTCAGAGAATATTCCAGATTTGCGTCGGTTGTCCCTGGCTTATTTCGACAGCTCTCTCCTCTTAGTGATGATGGTACAGTGCACTCCGCTTAATAGAACACCATTGGGCCGAAGCGCTTCTGTTCTACTAAGCGGGGTTTCTATTAACCGGAGACACTTTATTAGGTACACCTTCAGACACGTCGACGACCAAGTTATGCACGCAGAAAACCCCCTGCTGACGAGTTAGAAGAGATATTTCGACTGTGGACGTCCATATCTTTAATCAAACAACAACTTTAATCAACTTCAGTCAAACATCTCAAATCACGAGAAAAATTTCGTTACTTTTGTCTGGAAACAGGAGTCCGTAATTTTGCGGTTGACTTCCCTCTCAATGCGCTGGATAAGAGGGAAGTCCTGGAAACCGCGGGCGTACCTTCTGAGAATCCGGCAATGCATCGTATTGTCTGAGTATGTCCTTCTTATCCGCAGGTGATAGCCCTCGTCTCTTGAATGAAGTTGAAGCCATTGTGACGTGCGCGTGTCTATGTGTGGAGTGACGCGTGCTACCTGTAACTGTATACGGCTAGAACTACCGCGTTTTCTCCCGATAGTGGTACAGTATCGCGATAGCTACACTTCGTCTCTCTCTCGTCTCTTGAATGAAGTTGAAGCCATTGTGACGTGCGTGTGTCTATGTGTGGAGTGACGCGTGCTACCTGTTACTGTATACGGCTAGAACTACCGCGTTTTCTCGCGATAGTGGTACAGTATCGCGATAGCTAAGCTTCGAAAACCACTAGTTTACAATGTTCATTGCTTACGGCCTGTTCTATTAAGCGGAGATCTGTTCTACTAAGCGGAGTATCTTTATAGGAAATTGCATTAGGCAAATCTGTTCCAGAGCCTTTTGCTCTATTAAGCGGATTACTCTATTAACCGGTGTTCTATTAAGCGGAGTGCACTGTATAAAGATTGGAAGGTAACAAATTGATCGCTAGAACAGCCGCCATAGAAAATAATTGGGTACATGTTTGTTCCAGAACAGGCGTAAACATTCTGTGGTTCTCCAGAGAGAGTGGCATTTGCAGGTTGACCTTCACTGGGCTTTATTTCCCTTTTAAATCATTGCATGGTCAATTGACTTTATGACTGGCACACTCACATGGTAACAGGTCACATAAGTAATTAGCAAAGCATCAGGATAATTCAGGCAAGAATGAAGTCACCCAAATAACATGATTCAGAGCAACACAGCAAACCGGGCCCTCAAAATGTGATTTCATGCTTCTTTGACTCGTTTTGGATTTTTACACCCTTTCAGTCAGTGTCCTTGATGCATGAAATCCACCACAAGGCGATTTGAAAGTCCGAAATGAACTAAACATTTCCCTCTCAAAATAGTCCCAAAAAAGCATTCTACTGTGACTAGTGTGACGTGACAAGAAGGTAAGCCCGCTCATTGGAAAAAAAGTATAATTTTCCAGTGCTAAGAATGTAGAAAAAGACACATTCTACCCCAAAAATGTGCTTTCCTTGCCATTACACTAACTCAGACATTAAGCATATATAAATTGAGGATTAAACACACGCACACACACACACACACACACACACACACACACACACACACACACACACACACACACACACACACACACACACACACACACACACACACACACGCACACACACACACACACACACACACACACACACACACACACACACACACACACACACACTTGACAATTGTCGAACCAATAAAATTTTCAATTGGAATGAATGTCAATGAAATGGAAGGATATCAACAGGAAAATGATTAAACTGCATATTTGCATTTTAAAAATATAATTCTACAATTAATAAGTCAATTCGGTTCCTTAATTTTGGTGTTTAAAAGAATTAGGTTTAAAAATTTACCATAAAACATCTCTGATAAAGTTTGAGAAAATCTATGTAAATGACTTGAAATGTATCCTGTCCTCAAAGTGGTTGACCTGATAATGACAAATTGTACGGGTAAGGACCCCAAGAAGAGTAGCTGTCAATTTATGACAGCTAACAGGGGATCCCAAATAATAATAAAGCGCATTTTTCTCCGAATTGACATGTTAAGTCATGACTAATACGTCCTTGACATGTCGGAAATGAGTGTCCAAACACTAGTCTGGCACTTTTTTGACTTGGATCCGCAGTACCACCTATTGGTGAGTTTAAGCTACGGCAACAACAACAACAACAAAAACCCTCCACATAGAGCACTATACCATGTTCATTCAATAATTATGACTCAATATTATGATTGTAAAGTCCTGAAATTATGACGATTGATTTTGTGTCATTTAGGCCTGAAAATCTATAAGGTAGCCGAGGTCAGACAAATTGTTTGTTCTCTAGTTTCTTCCCCAAAAGCTACTGGAAGTCGACATGGTCTCCCATTGTGGAGCAACTCAAGTTTTGAATTGTCAGGCGCATATATTTTCTTGGCAATATCTTGCATATTTGCCGGTATAAATGTATGTGGTTCATAATGATGCATACATTATACAGTGCAGGTCCTTGGAAGGAACTGCATTTTCCAAGTTGGTAAAAATCAACTCCAGAACATTCCAATGTCATAGTAGATGGGGAGGAAAAAGTGTCCTGTTTGGGTTCATATTCCCCATCCAGGACACAATTGAGGTTGAGTTTGTTTTCCAAGCAGTCAGATTTAAAATCTCTCCCGCTGCAGAGCGGCAAGAAAAATCCAAAGTGGAGGACAGAAGAATTTGAAACGTTTCCACAGTGAGACTGAAAGAGCCAATTTCCACCCCCCCCCCCCCCCCCACAACCCTCACTGCCCCCTCCTTCTGACTCATTTCCATCCCAGTCCTCTTCTCAATTACACAACGACAAGGACAATTTCCAACCGCTTTGTCGAGGAAGCAAGTGAGGCAGGCGTAAAAATCTTCAATCAACGCTCATTGCAAATTGGATCTCGTGTAACAGCTCCGATGGCGGGATTAACACGATTTGTGAAGATGACTTGTCAAAAGCGTCACAGAACGCCGCTTGTGGAATCAAATGGCCGTGACCAATTGCCTCATTGAAATTCCACCCAAACACCTGGAATGCAACAGCGCAGTCACACCTTTCCAAGATCAGCGTTGAAGTCTTTATTTACAAATTTCTGTGCCATCATCACATATACTGTATATTCTTCACAACCCGTGTAATATTCCGTCTTATTAAATACAGTCTAGATAACGATAATAGTCATCCTAATGACTTTTCCCTGTGGCAAAAAAAGGCACATAAGTAGGCGGATGAAAACTGAACACCACTAGTTTTCATAAAAATAATAATTAAATGTAAGATGTGTAGTAAGATTGAGGAGCATTTTTTTCTCCAAGTGCCAAATGCAGTTGCATTTATGAAAAAATACGATATTTATAATGAGAGAATTAACGTTCACCGTGGCTGCATATGAACCCACAGGCTTTGGTTTTTCCCATCCCCGCAGTAACCAAATGTATGCAGAAGACGAACCCTTTGTACAGCTGTAAAATTTCACATCTTGCACATAAAACACACACCGGTCTTACCCACTTAAAAAGAAAAAAAAACAGCACAAATGATTAAAATCTCAAGAATGAAGATGTAGAAGTTGGCCATTTGGCGCCAGGTGAGGCGGGGGCATCACGGGTTGTTGTTAACCGTGGTCTCGTTGTCGATCTTCTGTAGGACCCACAAGTCACATTGGCGTGGGCTGGCCAGCTGGAAGACACGGCACAAAACTATGAAATTGTAGCTCATGCGCAGTTGCAGCAATTTCACTTGTGGGACCGGGGCCCTTGTTACTTGGCACGATTCACAGTGCAAATTTGTAATCATTTTAAGTAACACACAAACTAACTCAACAAAAGTTAACTAACTCGCTGATGATTGACTGGCACAACTACAACCCCGAAAATGAATTGCAACAAGTGGACTAAAAGAAAAGAAGGCGTTCGGACTAACTTTTGAATCGCATGTAGCAGGTGTTACAGTAGAGCTGTTTGTTTCGGATTCGGACTTCCGCCCCGGCTTCCGATCCCCCGAGGACCGACTTGCAGTCGATGCACTGGAAACGAACACAAAGTTGATTGTTCAAACATCATTACATTTCAGCAATTAATCAGTAATTTTGATTATTTTTTTTAAAATCCTAATAACCGACCAACCAATATCCAGACTGGCGAACTGACTGACTAGCCAACCAACCAAACAACTGTTCGACCGACTATGTCAGGTACTAACGAACTACGTTACTGACCAATGAAGTTACTGACTTCATTGGATAGCAAAATTCTCTCAACTTTCTTCGTCAAAATGGAACATGACATGTTTACTGAATATTTTAACTAGAGATACAAGTTTTCTTGATTTTTTTGTTGTTGTTGTCTTTTTTGTCTCTTGCGCATCAGCATTTTCATCATCATCATCATCATCATCACCATAACAATAACATTCTAAAAACCGGTAATATTCAATATATAGCAATACATTTGGTAATATTGATTCCTCAATGGTTAGGTTTAGCAATAGGTGAATTAATTTTTCTGAAATGTCAGCTAGATTGTAAAAGCAAGAACGGCAACAAGCTCAGACTGACATAACCCCCCCCCCCCCACCAAACAAGCACAAATGAAACATGAGATGATGTTAGATGAATTTAGGTGGATATAAATATTTGGTCACTTGAAATGATGCTGATCATTGATGTCACTCAAGTGGAAAGGGCAATCAGGACTCACTTTGAAATGTACTTTTTCCGGGACTTTCGAGATAAAGAGAAGCGTGAACTCGTCAGAAGGTGTGAAGGTCTCACCTTAAAACAATTCAAATGATAACAGAGCCCAAGGGACTCGATGATCATGGCTGCTCCTTTTCCCAGCGCCGTGTCACACAAGGTGCACACTTTCTTACCGCTCACTGACCTGCATTACATAACGCACAGCTTGGAAGTATAGAAGCACACACACATGGAAAGCGCGTTCGTACGGATGATATTTGAAACCTTTCAGGGACAGCGGTCACTACAGTAGACAGCTTATCATGTGATCAGGTTACAGAGTGCATGAAAGAGGTCAACTTTCCAAATGGAGTGGACGTGCCTTTTAAACACATTAACAAAGTGAACTACATGATAAACTTATATATTTTTGCAAACAAAATAAAAAAATAAGAAACATTTGCAGGCTTTCAAGTGGCTGCCAAAAAAAAACAAGTAGAGCTCTTTGCAAAAAAACAATAAAGCTTTAGCCAGCACTCCCATTCAAGCTGCACCATCACCTCTGTTGAGACCCGGTACACCAGCAAAGTCCCAGTCTACCTGCTGCGCTGCCGCTGACCACCTGTGTCAGGACCAGGTTCTGAAGAGGTGGTGGGAGACACAGAAGATGGCAGAGGGGACGCCGATTGTCGAGACCAAGAGGTCGCTCCCGCCGCCGGGCCCCGGAAGGAGGGGGGTAGGGAGCTCGCACCGGACCCAGCCCCCGGCGGCCCGCCGCCGAAAACGGGAGCGCTGCCGTAGATGGCAGAGTGAGGCCTGGAGTAGTTTGGAATATAAGACTCGCTCCTGGGGGCCCACGACGAACGCCAGGAGTTGAGGGGTTTATCCAGGTGGTCAAGAGAGCCGCCCCTACAAAGCCAAGCCCACGCCCAATTTTGCCAGTTAACCCCAGCACTGAAACCCACAACCTGCACACCTCGGTGTTAGCGAGACCACACCAGAAGCACCGGCAACCAGGTCGCTTGACATACCTGCGTGTTGATGGCAGGTCCTCGTGGCCAGGGGTGGTGGCGGATCGTTGGCGGATCCAGCTGCTGTCCGTCAGCAAGTTCGTTTTCTTCCTCATGTCGTTCAGCAGCTGCTGGCGTTGGAGCTCCGCCTGCGATGGCGGCTGTGCGAACTTTGCGTCGACCGCATCACCGCCCATCACTGCCATCAAACAACGAAAAGTCGGACATCATCGATGAGGACAAAAACCACAAAAGGGACAGACAGTGCGAGTGGCCGGCTCATGAAAACGAGTGCCACAACCCTGCATACGGAGCGACAGATTAGCCATATCGCTCGGTGAGCCGCAGGCTTATGGAGTACCGTATTGGCCCGTATATAAGACGGTGTTTTTTTTTTACATTGAAATAAGACAAAATGAGAAGAAATAAGAAAAAATGGGGGTGTCTTATATTCGGGGTCTAGACATTATACCCATTCACGACGCTAGATGGCGCCAGATATCATTGAAGAGAATGCTGAACTTGACTCCCCAGGCCAAAGTGAACCCGTCACGAAGAATAAAAATAAAAATAGCGGGAGCATGAAGAAAAAAAAAAATAGTGGTAAGAAAGAAAAGAGAAGAAAATAATAGAAGAGATAACAGAAAATGGAGAAATGTAGCGACAATCTGGAGAAAAGTGGGGCGAAGATAGGCCAGGTTAACCGGCAGCTGAGGTGAAGTTATGATGTAATTTACATTTCAAAAATCAGAAGCCATTCATTTACGAATGTGATTGCACTTTAGTTTACATATTTAAATGTTCAGATATTAAGATTTGAATGAAAATAACGTGCTTTTTCACTCAAATATGTTGGTATAATCATGTTTTTCAGATGTACTGTATTTATTTTCTGAATAAAAAATAATTTGGTGTTCAAAAAGTCTTTTGTTCAAACTTGAGTCTTGAAAAAGAGGGGGTCGTCTTATAATCAGGGCCGTCTTTTTTTCGGGCCAATACAGTATATTACAGCAGCAAAATAGCTAACATTATCATGTGCTAATTTTTTTCATTTCTTAATCTACCAATACGGCTGGCAGAAATCCAAACAAAATGACAGTTCTTTGCATTTAGCGTGCTGGATTAAAGCGTTCACGTGTATCCATTATCTGGTTTCAGTTCATTCAAAAGATATTAAAGCATCCTGAATGTTGATTCTGAGATTTGCAAGTCAGATTTGTTCATCAATTCTGATTTAGATCGTCTGATTCGAAGGCTGATTGGAATGTTTTCATTCAGAGGCTGATCAGAGGCATAGGTTGCGGGGGCGCCGGAGCCGACCTCTCTCAGGCTCCCTGTATCTCTTGGCATTAAGGAGATTCCTCCTCTGCTTTTCCAGTTCGCTTACGGCCCTTTGACCGTGTGCCATTTTGTCGCGTGTGCTCTTGGCCTGCTCCTCCAGCAACCTGAGGGCCACACTGGACCGATACACAAACACACCTGTGGCGGCGGCGCACAAGTGAGGTTGACGTGTGCCTCACTGGCTCAGTGGAGTCTATTAAAGGGTCACATAATGTGGTATAATTGTAAAGTGTATTTCACTGACCGCTACTCGGAAGTCTTTCTTCATTGTCAAGCGATTTAGCCCTGTAAAACAAACCAACAAAAAAACACACAATAAAAAAATGTGTTTGCAAAATTACACGCTTTTTTTGACCACATCTTTACGTTTATCTGTAAACTTGTCTTTTTGCACTGTCTTGTTTGACAACTATCAATTACTTTTTTACATGTATATTTGATGTTGGGTTCAATGGCAAACTTAATGTCACTGTGCCTTTTGCAAATTTTCTCATAATTTATTATGTTAAGTTTTTGAAAGCTCCCCGATTGTTTTATCTGGATTTGACATTATATTCGTTTGCATGTTATTGTTGCTTACCTTTTTTACTTTCATTTACATGATTTGATTAGCTCTCTCTCAGTATATACATATATATACAGTATATGTATAGAAAAAAATATATATACACACATCTGGTAGATATACTGTATTATCTTTTATTTAGATATTTTATTTTCATCCAAATTTAGCATTTCCTTTTTTTTTTTGCATTTTAGTGACATGAAAACTTCCTTGCCCTCTGTCAAATATTCAATTTGTCTGCTATGTGCTTTACATATATCATATCAATAATACTGGCACTTTTCTTGAACTTTTTTTTTGCTTTTTCAACATTTCAGGCGTAACTTTTTTCAACACTTTTTTTGTTTGAAAATGACCTTTATGTCTAGTGTAAATGTAACTTACCTTATCTTTTTAAATACGTTTTCTTTCTACCTGAGTGACTGATTTGTAAACAACTATCCCCGAAGATCATTATGTATTCATGTATTTATAATTGATTGATCTGAACAGCAAACATAATGACCGTTGCTCCTCGAAGGTGTGGCGTCTCCCTTGCCACTGCTGCTCGTCCGTAGCCGCCAGCCTCCTCCTCAGCTCCTCCTTCTCTGCCTCCCTCCTCCTCTGCCACAGAAGTTCCTCCTCTTCCCTCTTCCTCCTCTCCTCCTCTTCCTCCTTCTCCCTGATCATTCTCCTCTCCTCTTCCGCCTGCCTTTGGCGCTCCTCCTCCTCTTCCCTCTTCCTCCTCTCCTCCTCTTCCTCCTTCTCCCTGATCCTCCTCCTCTCCTCTTCCGCCTGCCTTTGGCGCTCCTCCTCCTCTTCCCTCTTCCTCCTCTCCTCCTCTTCCTCCTTCTCCCTGATCCTCCTCCTCTCCTCTTCCGCCTGCCTTTGGCGCTCCTCCTCCGCTTCCTTCTTCCTCCTCTCCTCCTCCAGCTTCAGGCGTTCCAGCTCCTCCTCCCTCCTCCTCATCTCCTGTCTTTGGCGCTCCAGCTCTTGCTCCTGCTCCCTCCTCTTCCTATCTATTTCCTGTCTCTCTTGTTCGAGTTCTTCCTCCCGCCTCCTCATCTCCTGCCTTTGGCGCTCAAACTCCTCCTCTCTCAGCTTCCTCTCCATCTCCAGCTTCATGCGCTCCTGCTCCTCCTCCTCTCCCCTCCTCTTCCTCTCTAGCTCCAGCCTCTCTCGCTCCTGCTGCAGCTCCCGGTAGGCGAGGGTTGAGCCCACAGGCTGCACGAAACACCGAAAAGAGGCATGATTGAACACATGAAGAGGAAGAGGAACCACATCACAACAAAATATTTCTTTACTTCCTATGAGGGTGAAGTAAAGGGTAAAGTATGAGGGTGAAGGGTGTACTTCCTATGAGGTGAGGCTTCCTAAGATGGTGGAACAAGTCTAAATGAAAAAGGGAAATTTTTTGGTCTAGTGTGTTTTTTGGTGTTGGCGTCCACATTACCAGTCCACATTGTTTTCATGAGGTTCAATTGGAGGAACGCTAAAACTTTAAAGTTGCACTTCCTTGTAAGAAACACATTAAAAATCCTATATAAGGAACTTTAGTGAACGTTACTGTTTCTTTTATTTTTTCAGACAATTTGTCATCTTTCTTTCCTATCAAAAAAGACTCAAAATTAGAGCATTGGATAGCACCAATACAATGACTATAATGTTAGAATATAATTTACTTCAGCAGTTTGAATATATGATGTGGTACCTCGGATTGTGGGAAACTGCTGGAGATCTCCTGCTGGGCCTTTGTCCATTCCTCCTGCAATTTCTCCTGGTCACGCTTATATTTCTCCTATATGACAAAACAATAACATTGACATTTCGACACCTTAAATCATTTGTCTTCCAGTTTTAAATGTACCTGTAGTTGGCGCTCCTGCTCCTTCTGCCACTTCTCCTGTCTCCTGCGCTCCTCTTCTGGATCCCAAGACCAACGAGTCGAAGACGCAGTGATTGGAGGAACGGGTATCTGAGAATGGAGAGGATAAAGCTCCTTAAAAATCTGTACACGATATTCGGTGCATATGCGACAAAAAGAGTGATCTCATTTACGGCAAAGAACTGAGTGAAGCCGTTATTTTAGGAAATACAGTCATGTATAATAATGTCAATGCGCTGATGGTGGTACTTACATCTGGCATGGCAGAGTCGACTGCTCCTTAAAAAAAGACAAAACCATCCAGTCAATATTTGTATCATGCAACATGGAAGATTAATTCAAGGCACCCTGGAGGCCAGCTCCCAATTTAACGGGTGACAGGCTTATTTACTTTTTATTGCTCAGTCAAGCACTGACTGATCATGAAAAGTAATAATGAGAATAATAAGCTATGAGAAACAAACAAATATTGCGTGTGGCCCATTCAGACTTATTGATTCTCTCCACTCTGCATCAGTCGATATACATCAAACATTGATGGACATCAGAGATCCATTGTTGGTAATGGGGAAAATTAAGAAGAGAATGATTGGCATGCAGAAGAGGAAGTGAAGAAGGTTCAACATGCAGAGAGCGTGGCAGGAGGATGCATTTATTGTGCATAGCAAATTTCAAAAGTGCACGCTTTATATATGAATATCAAAATAGACAATGGGGGAAAAAAAAACACAGCATAATCACCACAAAAGTGAGAAGAGTTTGCTTTTGGGTCGAACATACTGTTTAGCTCTATTTTTGCACCCAAATTACAAAATGTTACCAAAAACAACAACTTTTAATTTTACAATCAGTGGAAAATGTTGCCATTAACAAGTGTTTATTTTTCTCCTCAGAAAAAATATCGGCCATTTATTTCACAATACAAGATGCATTTTGCTTATTTAATATCAATGTAAAAGTAACCATTAATTTTAAAAAAAAATCTTCATTTTAGACTCAAATTTGTCATTTTTATTATATCATGAATTGAAAACTGACCAAAAATATTTCCACTTGATGAAAAATGTATACATCTATTTTTTACGAAACTTTTCAATTTCACCCTAATTGTAAAACCGTAATATTTTTTTCAAAGAAGCTTCCCATTCATTTTTCTGTAATGAAGATAAAATTGTATTTCAGGTGTCGTCCCTTAACATGCCCCAAATGTGGAAGTCACTAGTCCCTCCAACGCTTGACCATTATGGCCTCCATGTAGTTGTGCTGAGGTCCAGGCTGTTCCAACCACAGAGGCAAACCAGCACATTGACCCTTGATTCTGAGACAGCTGAAGAAGGAAAGAACAACCTCTGGAACGGGACAAGATAAAAATGCGGGCCGAAAACACATCCAGGTAGGACTCTCTTTTCAAAGCGTGCAAAGCAAATCACCTCAAGTCTGAGAAATTGTTGCATGAGATAGAAGCATAAAAAAACAAAACAAAAAAAAAAAGCCACAAACCTCGATTAGAACATGTTTTTGTTACCTTTTTCAAAAAACTCTGATCTCCGTTTTAAGTTTATCATAGAAATGGGCTCTGATTCTACACATGAGATGGGAGAGATATGGTTTAATCAGGGGAAAAACAAGACATAATATACTCCTAATATGTCACCATGACTTCATTGGTTGCATGTCCTTACCTTGAGTCATCATGGACACTTTGGGGTAACCACCAGCGATGCCATTGGAAGCCACATCCTGCACAAAGGTACTCTTTGGTTAAAAAATATGGCGGACAAATAACTGTGAGCATTTGGCAATCCACTTACCACGAGTGAGTGGCTGGTGGCCTTGGCAGATGTGTCAGTGAGCGAAGTGAAATCTAACATGGCACCACCGGCATCGGCGAAACCTACAAGTATGGGATGATCCCTAGTGGTCAGATTGATGGTCTTATGGCCTTTGAATAGCGGGGAAGATGGATCTCTGTCCCAGTCTGCATGCAGACAATATAGCAACATGTTTACATGTTTTTTTTGTTTTTAATCGCTGTCTTTTCGTGGCAACTAGTAAGCCAACGACTAAGGAATTCGCCAGAGAGTAGCAAGGGATGAGTGATACAGAAAGCAGCATAGGGGAACGGGACAGAGAAACCACCTTCCTCAGCCATGAAGCTTATGACAGCTGTCATTCACCCACAAACAGTTTGGAATAAGACACTCAGCAGACAAACACCATATATTGTGTCTTCAAACCAATGAGCTAACGTGGGTGCAGACGTTTTAAAATGTTTTTTTTTTTTCCATTGGCACATTTGTTTGTTCGTGACAACTTTTCTAAGTGCTGCACAGTGAATAAGTACATGCCCTTTTCTCAAATTATTTTATTTTTTGCAATTTTCCCCTCTTTAATGTTTAACATCATCAAACAGATCTAAATCTCAGACAAAGATAATCCAAGTAAAAATAAAATAGATGTTTGTTTCCAATGTCTATAAATTAGTAAAGCACTTAAAAGTGTTGATGAGAAAATTAATAAAAAAACTAAAATAAAAAAACAAAATAAAATGGAAATATCCTTCAAACTCACTCTTTTTTTACCCTTATGTTAGAGCAATTAATTTTGTCTTCCTGCTTGTTTTCCCTTTTGTGTACCACACATTATGATTTGGGTTTTTGGGAGGCTTGTTGGTTAGGTTAATTTATGCTGAGATTCCCATTGTATGCATTTGTGTTTTGGCTTCAAAATAAAGGTCATTAATTGCCATCTACTTTCTCATTGGTGTCATAGTGGACGCCACTGATTGCATCATTTTGAAACGGGCGGCCACTATGACGTGGTCGGACACTGTGATTTGTTCAAACATAGTCAAGGTCCGCCCATCAGTGTGGGCCACACTTGTTTTACTTTCACAATTTCTCACACAAGTTGCATGACATTAACATACCCTGCCAGACCAACACCGTGGGGAAAAAATGGACCCGAGTTGAGTTGCTATCACCACAAGGGAAACAGTTAGGTGTGAATGCGGATAAGAAAAAGGGACCACAAAAATTGAGAAACCACCGAGTGGATGAAGGCAATAAAATATTCATGGAGGGAACAAAAGTCAATCGTCACAAGAATTGAGACACCTCACGCCTCCTCCCACATTGCTGTCATGGGATCATTCACGCATGATTCAACAAACACTTTATGCACCAATTTAGAGTGTCACAATCGTTTAGCAAACTGAGGAGTGCGAGTGACAATGTCAGTGCAGGAATGTGACCGCCTTAATGCCTCATTAAGTCACACACACACACACGCACACACGCACACACGCGCACACACACACACACACACACACACACACACACACACACACACAATTTGGCTCAATAAGGTAGACTTTTTGATATACAATGTGGAAATGAAGATATCGTTCATCCGTTGTGTTATCACACAGAAAGGGGGCAATGAATGCAAAAATGTATTGAGGTTAGAATGTGTGGTCCTGACTTTCCATAGTTTGCATGTTCTCTATGTGTTTGGTTGGGTTTTCTGTGGGTACTATGGCTTCCTGCCACATTCAACAAAACATAATTCCATAGCGGGTGATGCAGAGATGCAGGGTTTGATTCCGGCTCCGGCCTTCCTGTGTGGAGTTTGCATGTTGCGTGGGTTTTCTCTGGGTGCTCCGGTTTCTTCCCACATTTCAAATATATGCATGGCAGGTTAATGGAACATTTGAAATTGTCCCTAAGTGTGATTGCGAGTGCGAATAGCTGTTTGTCTTTATGTGACGGTGACTTGCAATTGGCTGGAAACTAGTTAAGCGTGCAATTCAACTACTGCCAGAAGACAGCTGGGATAGGCTCCAGCCCTCCAGCGACCCTTATGAGTATAAGCAGATCACAAAATGGATGGATTGATGGATAGATGGATAATCCATAGGAGTGAATTGAGTGTGAATGGTCATTTGTCTACATGTAAATGTACCATATAAATCAATCAGGGCTAGTTGCCATACTAAATCATATTTTGTTGTGACATTTTGGACAGTTGGCTTTTGACTCAGCACGAGACTAGACTTTTAGTTTTTGTTCCTTCTACTGTCTTTGTTCTTAATTTATTGTTATACTGTTAGTTGTTGACCCCGCGACCCTAGTGAGGATAAAAGCGGTTCGGAAAATGAATGAATGAATGAATGTTAGTTGTTGAATGAATTATTTTTGCTCCATGTACAGCACTTTGGATACAGCGGTGGTTGTTATAAAGTGCTCGATAACTACAGTTGAGTTGAGTTGAGTTCCATCTTCAAGGAAACTATTTGGGTCAGGCCGACGCAATGGTATGCTTGGATCAGTTCAGTGTGGAAATGTTTTCACATACAAACCTCTGGATGAATGGACACAAATTTCCACACGCAAAGAGTGGAAGCTGTTACAGCTGCAATGGTGGTCAGGAATTTCTTCCATTTTCAATTCTGGTGATGTTCCAATACGTTTGTCTTTTATATATTGATTAGATGGTCTAAATTTGGCCGACACACACACTCACACACCTCCACGCACGCACTGCGTGGATGACTCACTGCTCTTGCCATAACGCCTTATGTCCATCACCAAACTGCCCTCCTGCAGAGCCCGGTCCATGCTGGCCTTCCAATCCAGGTAGCTCATGTCCGCCACCCGTTGGCCATTTACTGTCAGCACCTCGTCCCCAGCCTGCAACTGGAACATTTCAGCTGGGCTGCCTGTGGGAGAAAATACAACAGGACTGGATGAGAATCAGACAGGATGGATGTTGAATTTAAAAACCATGTGTGACGCTAACTTGATAAACATTGCGCGGATGGGGAAGTCTCAGTCAAGAAGGGATGCTCAGGGATGGAAGAGCAGTCCCAGAAACATGCTGCCCTACATAGGTCTTAACTGTAGTGAACTAGAAAACATGCTGATAAACAGGAGGCATACATAACTTTTTCCACTGCACAGTACCTAATTGTCTCAACATGATGCTAGGCCAGTGATTCTCAATAGTTTTATGTAATGTCCTCCTCGGAAGAAGTCATGCATATGTAACACAGTTTGTTTACACTATTGCATTATTTATGTTCTGTATGTTACCAACCGGGTAACCACAGTGTGAAAGTGCCATAAACTTTATATGAAAGTTTTGAGGGTTTCCAATGCTTCTTGCCAATACCTGGTTGGATGGCCTTGACGTGAGCCCCGCTAGAGTCCCATGCCACATCAAAGCCAAAGTCACGACTGCTGTTGGGCTTCTGGTTGAGGCTGACCCGCATCTCGCACGTACTTTCCTGGAAAGAGCCAGTCACACGAGAGTCAAGATACCGGTAAATAACAAAAATAAGGTTCAATGTATCATAAGTATGGCAGCCCGAGACGAAATCAGACTTCTTGTCAGCATTGAAGCAATTCCAGTACTCAATCAAATGTCAAATCAGGAAACATTACAGTTATCGCAAAATGGTATACCAGTCATTTTCAAATGTCAAAGCAGGGCTGATTTTGACACCCCATCCCAAATGAGGGCAGTGCGGGAATACCTTGCTGGGTTCGGTAGCTAAAACTTCTCTTTTGATCTCAATTGTGCGGGATGAGACGCTTGACGTGGAGGTGACACTCTTCACCATGGTCTCCTCTGGCGTGTCATCGTCATCCTCGCTGCTTTGGACGGGGCTCGACTGCGACTCGGCCTCATCTTCGGCGGTCATGAACTGGTGATAGCGGCTCGGCACCGACGAGTTTTTGGAAATAGCAGCGTTGCCATTGATGCGACTGTTGGACTCGTCTGACTGTTGGACAAAGATGTCCGACAAAGAATGAATATTGCACATCCTACCTGTTACACCCTTTTGCTAACGCAATTTGTGACGAACAACAAATTGCACATGAACTACAATGCCACTTAGACGTTTTAATAACCCCAAAGTAGAATAATTTGGAGGAACAGATTCTGGTTGGATGTGAGGTACCACTGGATTTTGATGGGAAACGGTAATGGGTATAAGGGTTCTGGACTCACTGTGACGGTCCGGTTAAGTGAGCCTACACGGGATAGCTGGGTCCCGAAAGGTCTCGGCGTGATGACTGATGACAGTCGCGCACTATCCGATCTCTGGTAGCTTCTAGGCAGAGAGGCGGATATCCGAGAAACCGTTGCAGCATTGGCTTCTGTCTTGCTTTGCAGCGATGGTTTGTAGATGGCAGCAGAAGAAGGGGGCTGCACCTTGACTGGGCTCTTTGGCTCAGGCACCTTTTGTGAGGCTTTCGGAGGTCGTGAGATCTCCTCTGTTTTGGTCGTGCTTTCAAAGACTGAACTCCTTTGGGAGGGCGTGGCTTCGGAAGGTTTGAGTCTGTGAAAGGAACCGCGAGTGGTGGTCACGCCAGGAGCATCTATGGCATCAGACCCCTGCTTCGTGGACCTGAGCGGGACCTCTGGGGGCTTGTCCTCTTTCCGAGCAGACTCGTATGAGCCAGATGAGTGATACAAAGTATCCACAGTGTAGCTCCTACTTATGCTCTCTCGAGGACGGGGTTTCGGGTTCTCAAATACATCGTTGTCATTGTCAAAACTGAGCGACCCCATGCGGCTGCCGATGCTGCTGGTTCGCCTGTTCTGCCTGTTGAGCCAAGGGATGATGAAAAGGTAGTAAGGAGCGAGAGGATTTCATTTGAGAGGTACCTACTGTTGTGGCCAGAGTGTGTATTGCCCTCCTACCTCTCATCTTGCATCTCTTTGTAGGTCTTGGGCCTTCTGGTGCTGCCGCCGGATGTGATCTGTTCCACCATCTCCCTCTCTTCTTTCTTTTTAACAATGTCAGAGTTGACACTCTTACGCCGGTTTTTCCATTTGCTTAGGTCCTACAAGAAAGAACATGAGTTCAAAAGACCCACCCAAACAGGTTTAGTCCCCTGTTGACCTTAAAACACTCTATGAATAAAGTTTGATGGCTTGGAATTGGACTCTCTATGAAGCATGTGGTCTTTTGATTACCCAAAAAGGGTCACAAAAAGGTCCTCCAAGTAAATTCCATTTAATGTATTGCTGACATTTTAAAAACATGGTTAAATTGTAAACAAAAAATTAAAAAATGTGGGTTACAGTTATCTGATTGCCGTTCTGTCCATTTCCCCCCCTTCTCCTGTCTCTTTCCATTTGGGTGTCACACTCACATCCTGCCACCTATCATCGCTCTGCTTGACCTGCTCGCGGTATTTCTCGAGAGCTTCATACTGAGACTGCCGTCTGACCAACACAGGTTCTTCATTGACGTCATTTGTTGATTTGCTCCTAAGGGGTGAAAAAAAAGCGGAATTAGGAAAACAAATCAGAATTAGAAGCAAAAATAGGGCAAACACAGGAATGGCAGCTTCAGTTCAAAAGGGATGCTCAGTTACGTTTCTCTCTGTCAAATATTACACTCCCCAAAAACAACACCGTTCATAAATGTTTTGTTTTCATAAGAGTCCTGTTGATGAAAATCAGATTGTGTGGTTGTAGAGAAACACTTCTTTATATATTTTCTTCTTCTATATATTTTGAAATACTAGCCACGACCACAAAACAGCGACTCCTCTTGTTTTATGATGAGAGGGAAGAAATTTCATCTGTGCTGTATGTTACATGTTACACATTCAGTACATTTGACAATAACGTTTTATCCAATCCAATCCAAACACTCGTGAGGATAAGCGAATTAGATCATGGATGGATGGATGGATGGATTTTGAAATCCTTTCTTACTCATTTAGCTAAAGTGAATGTAATATCCAGTAATTACATTGGAATGTAATAGTTTGACAGTTTGCATCCCATATCTCCAAACAGCACACTCAACAATGTATCACAGCCATTTAGAAACTTCACACCTTACTCCTGCGGCCAGCCACACTTACACTAGATGACCGCTCTGGGGTGCAACAAGCGCAGCTGGTTAGTGAACAGCCCCAGCACCACATTGCAAAACAGCAAGTACTGTATGTACACTTTACACACACAAACTCACCTGAGCAAAAAAACAAAACAAAAGAGTTTTTGTGTATTTATGTGAGAAGTATTAGAGTTCTTAGACTTGTGACCTATTGTTATATAGCATAAATCTATCAACAACAGATCTTTAGGGACCTTTTGGGAGAGCCCAGCAGCACCGACCGTGGCCGCCAAGTGTTAAGCATTTAGCAGCAGCAGCAGCCACAAAAGCGTGAAACGAGCAAAATGTGCCACATTCCTGGCAGCCCGTGTCAACTCACCCGTCGAAACTGTCTGATGCTTGCCGTTGTCTAGGAAACCAAAGAAGGAAGGGGGGAAGCCACAGACAAGAGCGTCACTTATTGTCACACGGGACTTGATGTTGTCCACTTTTGAACATCTCACAGGTTTTACACCAGGGTGTGTATATGCATCTGGGTGTGTGTGTGTGTGTGCGTGTGCGTGTGTTTGTGCAGCTGGATGACATCATTTTTTTTTCACTATTGCAAGACTCTCCCAGGAAACTTAACAAATAACAGTGAAGTACCGTACGCCCAAGCAACGGGGCCTCAACGGCTGCTTTGTGTAATGAGGAATATCTGAAGCCTTTCGCGACTGATCGCAAGACTTCAATGTGTTAAGTGGGTTCCGTGACACGCACGGAAGGTGCATTCCACGCAAAAAATAAAAATATTCAGTATACTAGAAAGGTGCAGTATTTTCCTTTTTATTCCACAAGAAATCTGATAAAAAAAAACTCCAAAAGTGCATTCAACTATTACCGGTATATTTCCTCACGCAGTGGCCAGGTGCATTTGCTAAACTGCAGAGAGTTACAGGCATCAACTGTATTCCGCAAAAGGTATTTATTTGGTGGTGGCTTTTAGTTGTACAAACTAAGTTTAACATTAGTATTGTATTTCACATATAGGGGCCGGAGGTATTATTTGCTCAATTTCAAACAGTCGTAGTCTATTAGGGGTAAGGCATCTATCTATTAGTGAGAGGATGTTATTCGTGCATATAAAGGTCAGAGGTATATATGTACCCATACTCAACAGTGATTAGCAGGCTATAAATAAATAATGTTCGTGGAACAAAATTAAAAATTAAATTGGGCATCATTTATATATTATCACATTATGGTCTGTCTATGAAGTACCGGTATTTTTTTTTCTTCATCTTGGTTGCGTTTCAAACATTCACCTTCCAACTCCATGGTAAATGTTGGCTTTACAGATGACAGTGCAGGCAGTGTCAGTTTTTGAAAAGACATCTCATGCAAAAACCGTGTGTGTCTTATCACTTGAAAGGACACTACTCGATTGTGTTCCCATCCAACTTCCTTTTCAACTCCACCATAAACACTAGCTTAACAAATGCCAAATCCGCTCTGCCATGAGCTGTGGTTAAAGACAACATGCAGTGGTAACAATACGGAGGCCACTACTTGAGGAAGAACGGTGTATTCACAAAACACACTTAAAAAAAACCCCAAACATGTTCCTTTGCTCCTTTGTACATACAGTGTAGCATTGTTCATGTAACCATTAACCAGTCGATAGGAAACTGTACGAAAATATCTGACTTGAAAAAAAACAAAAATTAAACTATAACTAAAGAAACAACAAACTGTAAAGACAAGGAATTTCCCAGTGGTCTGGAAGCAAACGCAGCAGACCTAAACCAAACCTTTAAAAACAAATCCTTACCAAGTTGCAACATTAAGTACTTCAAATGAAATATGTAACAGCAATTCATTCCTGTAACTTGAGAGCGGCTAGTATCTCCACCATGAGCTTCTTCTTGTATCTCCGCTGACTAGCTTCCCTGATGGCCTGCCACCTCTGCAGGTCCCCTTCACTGCAGGAAGTTGGCACAGAGGGAGTCGCCTGATTGGCTGACACTTGGTTATGCTGTGCAGCCAGCTTTCGGACCAGCATATCGTCCATTTCGGGACATGGCTCTTTTAGGACGTGATTGGATTTGTTTGATGATGACTCCTGGGTGAGAGGGGAGGGCGGGCACAAGAGCCTGGTCTTGAGTTCAGGAGGGAGGTCCCATGGCTCAGTAATGGCCATTGGGGAGAAGTTGTCAGGGGCACCTGACAGGGGGCGCTGTTGTTGTTCGATTTTCTCCCTACGTTGGACGACGTCGTCCTGCTCGATGTCGGGAAATTCCTCCTCCTCCTTCTCCTCCTTATGAAGCTGTGTCACGATATTGATCTGTTCCTTCGATGTCCAAAGGCATCGCTTTGCTGAGAGGGGGGTCTTCACTGTGGCAAGCTCGCTGTTGGCCTGGAAGGTGAGGGTCCGCCTCGCGAACATGTCATCGTTCTCCAAATCGGGGATGATGCTCTCATAATCGATAGGATCTGGAGGCTCCCGGGGGTCTTGGCGCCCTAACAGGGGCCACTGCTGACATTTGACCAGTCTGGGACCGGAGGTGGGGTCTACTGGGGTGAACCTCAGAGGCGGGGTCTCTAATAGGGTGGTCTTGGGTCGGTGTGAGGAGCTGTGAGTGTGCATAGGAGGACTGCAGGAGGAAAGCAGGTATAAAAGAAAAGGACAGAAAGCGGATGAGTGCATGCGCTTGAACTGGACTAAAAATAAAGAAAAGGAGGGATATTGATCGTGGTAATGCAATGTGTGGACAAAAGTAGTTGGACGACCCTCCGGATCAATCAGTTCAGATTCAGGGTAGACCAAGGGTGGGCAGACTTTTGTGCTCAAAGTTTTTAAAATTATTCTTAAAAGGTATAGATGGGCCAGATTTTTCATATACGAGGTGAAAGAGTGTAATTGTTATGTAAAATTAAAAATCTGACAGTATTTATACTATTATCTTGATAACAAAATACTGAATTCTAATTAGTAATTGTATAATTTATTTGGTTATAATTACACATCCAATTCCTACAACAACAAAAAACATGTACACTTTCTTACAGTTTGACTTCCTGTGGTGTGTAATAACGCATCCATAAACTTTTGTCCCCATTGTGATTTTATTTTTCTATGCGATACAGTGTTGTTGAGGGGGTTGGATTGCTCTTTTCCAGTTAAAAACAGCCAATCGGAAAAATGTATATGAGGATGACAAATTAGGTTCTTTCATGTAGAATGTTGGGATTTTCTAGTCTAGAACATTTTGAAGTGGTGCAACTGTATGGACCTTTTCCCCCCAATGAGGGCGCTTTGAGTCGTGGAGGGGTGAGAGGAGGAGGGGCCCGAGGAAAGTGCAGGAGCAACGTCAGGTTCGGAATCGTCCGACGAGGAGCCCGACTTCTCATGGCTGAGGCCGAGATTGGAGGGAAAGACCAGGGAAGAGGGAGGGACACAGAAGGTGCAGGGCAGCGACAGAGAGAAAGAAAGAAAGAAACATTAGTGGGGGAGTGGAGGGGATGAAGCAGAAATGCAAAGAATCATGCACAAATGACATGCTTGGAAGTAGGGACAGTTTAGCAAGCAGGAAGAAACTGGACACTTGATTAGGAACACCGGTACAATGTAGTGGGATCCAATACAAGAGCTGTAACACATTCTGCCTCATGGTGTGCTTTGTAGCTATTTAATCAACAATTGTACATACATTTACATTTACCTTTATAAAAAAAAAAAGAAAAATATGCCAGCTCTTGGATTCGATCCGATTCAATGGTGGAGGTGTAACTTATGAAGTGTCTAATGTTTCTTCTGACTTGGGCCCGGTTTACTAATGGCTAGTGTGTGCAAAAAAGGGTGCTAACAGATATGAAAGCGATCTACTAATTGGCCGCAACCAGAATTATGTCTGTCAAACATACGACATTTAACTTTTATTTTACAAAGTAAATAGAATGTCTGCGCGGCAGGTGCAAACCAACACGAAAGCTATTCAGGTATGCAAATTTGGAGCTTATGAATGATCTAAGTTGGACTTCGAACCACTTGCGAGAAGGAGTGATGCCATATCACCTATGGAAAAAAAAACTCCTTTCCACTCTGTATACCTGTGCATCTGCATGGGTCATTTCAAAGAATAGTAACAATTAGTGCTGGCCTCTCCCATGGCAGTTTTCAAGGTGTGCTGTCCCAAGTTTTAAATGCAGTGTTACGCACATTAGGCACATGGTTGCACTTCCAATTGCTATAAAAGTGGGATAAATCAAATAAAGCGTGGCGTTTATGTGATTGCTAACCGCGCCAAATCGGAGTGATCAATTTTTGTCTTCCACTAACACCTTCGATTCCATCACTTGTGGTGCTTTCCCAAATTTTCCATGGTGAAAGCCGTTACAGCTACCTTAAGCACATAGCCGTTTTTTAAATGCTACAATCTCCAACACGTATACACCTGTTGCAAACCGCACGCACAATCTAGTGAGTGAACACACGATTTAACACTTTCTATTAAGGATCTTTTCGTAAATCGGGCCCAAAGTCAATGTGGATTCCTGTACTCTCACACACCTGAACCCTTGCATCTTCCTGTACCACGGTCTGCTCTGAGAGCCCAGCTTGATCTTCTGGATATGAACGTCCTCCTCGGGTGTCCACAACTTGGGCAAGAACTTGTGGTAGGAGGCATCGCCTGCCACCAAGTTTCTGGCTCCCACCTTGCGGGCGTAGAGGTCATCTTGAACAGGGTCTGCGTAGCCCACCTCATCGTCTTCATCCTCCGAGTTGGCATACGGATCACTGAAAATGCTCTCAGTGGACACCGGGGGTCGGCGCTCGGCCCTTTGTTCCCCACCATCGCTGCTGCTTCGAGAGAGATGGACGGCGCAGTCACGCGTGTGAAAGCATTTGGCTTGTTAGGCAATCACGGCACACCAAAAGTAGAGGGAGGGGTCGAATGATCCTCATCAGCTCAACACAAGCTTTCGAACAAAATGCAGTCAAACGTCCACAAAAATCAAGCAGGACAAATGAAAGTTGTGCAGCTGAAACTCAACCTGGCTCAAAACAGAAAAAAATAAATCAATCAAAACAGCAGACAGCGCTGTTAGCTTGAGCACATCCAAAGGTATTGCCCGATGTTACGATGAACAAACTGAATGTGTGAAGGAAGCGTCCATGTTCGCGCTCTCGCCACAACACAGTCACACCAATGCTTCTCTGACCTGCGAGCAACACTGGGGCTCACAGTCACCCTCGGCCATTGCCCCGCGGGTGCCATACCCAAAGCTGACAGGCTGATGGGTATGGAAAAGTTGGCAGGGGGCGCCGGTGGGGGGCTGTGGAAGCGTCGGCTGGCCAGATCATCCATAATGACATCGGGGTCCGGACGGTCTGAGTCAGAGTCGCTGCCACTTTCGTAATCAATGGCAGACTGTGGGTGAGCACTGGGGGATGTGGAACTTTTGCCAGGGGGCAGGGTGGTGTCACTGAGGGTACCGTTGCAGGAAATGGGAAGGAAACACAACACCGGTACCAACATGGACCATTGGACCATGAACAAAGAGCAGCATCGGAAGAAAATAACTCAGCATGTAAAATTCCATAGACATGGACTGTGTTTGGAATCCTTCACTCATCCTCCTTCCTAATTAGTATATAGGGACTTTTTTGAACAGTGGACTATATACACCTCACTCATCAGTAAATGAAAAATCCGTTTTCAAACACCACACGAGCGCCATTAATAACTTCAATTAAAATAATTACAACGTACCAGATGAACACCAACTGGTCGACCTTCTGTGAAAAACATACGATTTAACAACAATAAGAGCTTTTGCGTCACAGTTTTCGAGTTAAAATGTGCATTTTTATTAGAGGTTTTAAGCTTCACTGGGCTGGATGCACATCACCTCTGCGGCGGTAGTCGGAGGTTGAGGCAAGCTTGGTGCTATTTAAACCACACCAAATAGCAAGCGATGAGCTTCAGCTGGCTACAAGGGTGGCTAAACACATGGACTCGCCCCGAAGTTACTACTGTGTCAGAACCTTCTGACAAGTATCATTCTCACAAAGGGATGACGAGGAAAGACAGGGAAGCCATGCCAAGAGACTACTACGTTCGAATTACATTTGTATGTTGTTTGAAACTGTCCTATTGAAAATGTTTCGAGACCAAAAAATACAGTTTGTTGCTATCCGCAGTATTAATTATCGTACCGGTGTATAAAAAAGAAAAACAAATTTTCATCCATTGACCATTGGTTTTATTGTCTTATAAAACACTTGCTTCAGGTCTCTCCTTATCTTATCTTATCTTATCTTATCTTATCTTATCTTATCTTATCTCCTCAAAATTAGAAAGTCAGTCACGAGCAAAAGAGTTTTGCTCATGAACTGCTGAAGTTTTGCCAAAACTGCTCCGTGGAGAAAAAAGTTATTTCGCACCTTGCAACACTATATTCTTTTTCTGAGTGTATTTTACAAAATGACTACAAATAAAGCAATTTGTCCGCCCAAGGTCATTTGAAGCCACAACTCCTGAATAGTCCAATGCATCATCAGATACTGTATGATGTAAATAATGAGAATTGGTTGCTCACTACTTTTCTAGATGCATTGCGGGGTACAAGGAGGACACTCTAAACCAGGGGTGCCCAAACATTTTGGATTGAAGATCTACTTTTCGATCAACTAACCTCCCGGGATCTACCCTTACCGGCGCGCATGCGCGCACACACACACACACACACACACACACACACACACACACACACACACACACACACACACACACACACACACACACACACACACACGCACACACACGCACACACGCACGACATGATGAGAAACAGCCTGAAACGGAGGCGTGTGACACACTTTTGCAGCCTGTTAACTATGGTAGCGCACACGTACAGTTTTAAAGTGCTTCCCTGGGCCCTCTTAAATTCCTATTCTTTGCTCGTGCCCTCTGTGAATTGTACACGAAAAGCTCTGATCACAAGCTGCAATTGCAAACTGCTGTGCGCTAACAACTTCCGGTGACATAATCACGCGCCACCGTAAATTTAAGATTTACCTGCTTTATTTTATTTTTTAATATTTTTTTAGTGAAAATGAGATTGATAAGATGATTAGTGTGCAGTGTATATTAACACAAAAAATATATTACTAACATGTACAAAGACACACAAATGGTTGTTTGTTTTTTTTCTTCTCGACACTCCTCGGATCTACTTGGGACCTGTCTTAGATCTACCCGTAGATCAGGATCTACCAACGCACCCTGCTCTAAACGATACAGGATCGAAATAGAAAATTGCGACACAAACCCTGTGTTGCCTTTGAAATGACAGACTCACTTGCACCCCTTCCAACTCACAGTTTGTGCCTAACCTCCAGAATAGATCCAAACAAACTTTTCCTTCACTTCTAATTTCAATACTATTTATTCATCAATTTGGGAATTACGAGAGACTTATTTATTTACATGGTTTTACAGGCATTTTGGCCTTCTGAGGGATTCCAAAACAACAATTTGTGGCTTTCACCAAAAATGGGTTCGACACTCCTCAATGTAGTGTGTGAGGAGTGATTCCGAACACAGCCACAGCTTCAGTTACTAGTTTAGGTTTAGTACAGTACCTGGTGATTGGTAAGTCATCTTCGTCCATGTAAACAGGATTGGCCCAACTGCGTCGATTGTCGTCATTGCGTTCGGTCCGTTTCTTCCTCAGAGGAGCGGGAACATATCCTGTGGCCTTGTCTTTCGTGGGCAGGAATTGGTTGAACTGTGTGGTGACCTTCGGTGTGAGGGTGACGGAGCGGCGGTAAGAAAGAGACTCCTTGTTGTTGGACATCTTGAAAGCTGCGTCGGCCTCGGCGTCGCTGCAACAACCTGGCAGGTGGAAGAAGATAAAGGACTGATGTTTGATCTAGTTCGACTGAAAACTGAGAAAACCATGTCGCATTACACACAGTAGTCGGAAGGACACACAATAACACACAACAAAAAAGGGAGAACATGGCTCTTCTGTCTTCCTGGTAAGAAGACACATTTTATTCAAGAGAACAAGAGGGGGCTCGGCAAAAAAAAATGAAAAATGCAGCAAAGAGGAGACCGTGGTAACACTGTAGCCTCCGTCTCTATGTTACACAGCGACGGGATAAGCGAACGGTAATACATGTGTTTATTTCTTCCATTTCTCAATGCATATGCACCAAAGTTAGGGTAACAATGCCAAATCTGCTTTGATCACTTTGTGACCGGTTACAAATATGGTACATGGTATGACCAGGCACTACAAATAGTGTGTGGCTGTCAGCCATAGGCGTCTCACGCCCATTATTGGGGGTGCTGAATTACCTCTACAGAAAATACAAGCACCCTGAAAATTTGAGGATTTTATTTACCGGGTACCGTATGCCTTTTTTTTTTATTTTTTTAAAGAGGGTCACGTGTTAAAACCATACATTACTTGATAGTACAGTAATTTTCTGATCCTGGAATCCAACTGTTTAGAGATTTCTGGCTCAAATTTGTCAATAAAAAGGTTGATTCGTTTACAAATTCTTCATTACTGGGCTCACCCTAAACCACACAGAGCTCAGTGGAATTGAAAAACACACACAAGACTCACTTTTTGTTCTTCTGACAGGTTGTCTAAAGACAATATGACACATATTTTCATAAAATATACGTATACTGTATGGAATTGTTTTCCTCAACTGTGAATGTGAACAAAAACACAGCATCAGCAAATATAAATAAAAATTGGGCAACAATGTGCTCACTGCCCATTACAACAATGTAGAAAATGTGAACATTTTTACATGAAAACATTGGTTGTTAGATTTGGTTTAACACAGGACATTCTCTGGCTATGTAAGACATATGTAATCTGATATGGCCGGATTTCTGGAAGATTAACAGCTAAGTACCAGTAGGACCTTCTAAAAAAAAACATAGTATAACTTTTGTGTCGACTTGAAGAGGCAAATAGCAATGGCAGTTGAAAAACAAGACAGGGGATGTGAGACAAAAAAAGGGGACGGGGGCGGATTGGTGTTCTGGCAAGAGTGTAGAATCTTTTTTCCCCTCATTTGGAAGCTGGCTCATTTATAAGTCAGTGTGGAGCACTGTGGAATGTGTCACACCTCCAATCTTAGGGGGGTGGGTGAACAATAATGTGACTTCGCTCCATGTTTATTTTGCTTTGCTTTTTTTTATTTTGCTAAATCGCCAGTGAACTTTCAAGAAAAACATTGCCTTACTGAATCAAACCACGAGAGGGAGGCAGCTGTTTGTTTTAACAAAGCCAACTTTTCACAGCTTGCCGCCCTACTAATATTTGACAATCCAGCAAATGAGGTTAAATATTTATGGTAGAACATGTCCTACCCTCGCTGCTGCCTTTCAGTGTGGCGTCCGATGAGAGGCTCAGCGTCTGGGAGCCCAGAGAGTCCAAGCTGTCCAACGAATCCTCTCTTCTGTGCCAACCTCCTCCTCTTAACTGGTGACGCTCCTCTCGTTCTGAATACCAGTTATCTCCCAAATCACTGTCTTGGATGCAGTTGCCTTTCTGACCAGACAATTCTTGTAGAGCCTGTAAACACACACATTTGATTGAATGAGAAATAAAAAAAAACATTATTACAAGCAGTTATAATATTTTGTTCCAGTGTGCGTGGGTGTGCATGAGAACACTCCCTTGTGGAGCATGACCTCGCTTGGCCATGGGCCTCTCGCTTTTGCATTTACAGAAAACCTCAGTGTCCAACAAGTACAGTTCAGTTCAGTTCAGCATGGTTTTTATGGAATGCACAAATCACAATGTCTGTTTTACTTTTTGTGACTTCACCGATGGAGTTCTCAGTCGTATGGCACCCAAGTCACTACCCCACTTTCTCCGCATGCAAGCACGCTTCTTGTTCTGCACTAAAAAGTATTATCTTGCTAATTCACCAACCAACAAACCGCAATGAAAGCATAACTTCTTTTCTCGCTTCATGCTTTCCAAAGACGACAGTTGCAATATAAAACACAATGTCAATACTTCATCACTAACTAATTAACTGATTAGCAAATTGACTATAGAGTGCAAACAAACACAACTTGACAATCTACCTAAAAATTGGACTAAGATTCTAACCAGTTAATTAACTGACTTTGCCTATTGAACTAGCAAACTAACTACAAAACTAGCTCAATGTCTAACTAACTAACACATTAATTAGCAACGTAATTAATTGGATAATTATCTCACTAGTGAGGTAGTGAACTAAACATGTGACAAGTAGCAAAATAAGCAATTAAATAGCCAGCTAATGAACTAATGAATGAACAAACCCCCAGATTAACTAGCTGTCTGACAACGAACTAATTCACAATAAACCAGGGGTCAAGAAGGTGGTGTACGAGGGCACCAGGTAGCCCCCAAGGATCACATGAGTAGCTGGCGGGAAGAACTCTAAAAATAGTTAACCATTGATGGCACTGTGATTTTCCAAGAACGTTGTAGAATTGATCATTTGAAAATGTAAACACTGGCAGACATTTAGAGTAATACTGTATCCTAATTATTGTGAGAAATCATGATCAGTCTATTCACAGATCTCTTTTATTCGTAATAATCACATTACAATCACATTATGAAAGGTAAACACTCATTTGAGCAAATTTATTACAGAACTGTGTATCAAACTCGCAGCCATTGGCATGAATCACTCCTCAAGAAGTAGCTCTAAGTTTCAAAGAGATCAGTGACCACCGAACTAACAAAAATAAAGTCAAATAGATGTCACTCTTAAACACTGTTGAAGAAGTTACAGGTAATTTTCAATGAAACAGGCATTGCACACTTGCAACACACCCAATCACAGGTTGAGGAACATTACAGTATTACTGCTGCATGTACAAAATGTGCCCAGACCAGTCCAGTCACATGACGATGACAGTGAACAAGTTGGTAAACAGGACTTAAATAACCTTGTGAAGCCATGGGTTCACACAGTACATTACTTAACCTAAGTATGTCTTTAGCTTGGACTCCCCCATGCGGCGTGCATGCCAGGTTACACCCTTTACACACCAATGGAGCCTACAGGAATTCACTGTGCCGTCGCTGTGAAAATGGGTTGCAATAATATTCACACAGTATGAAGTGCTAGTTTTAATATACTGATGTGGGGTCTTACCTTGTGAAGTGCTGTGCCAAGTAATCCCTCAAACGCCTTGAAATTCAGGTAAGGTCCATCATACGAACGCTCACCCTGAGCTTTTCTACCAAGCCAGTAAAGTGTGATCAGCACCTGCAGTATACAAATGTACATGAAATATCTGAGGTTTTGGAATGAGTTCACAAAATAATGAATTCATAATAATAATTTAAAAAAAAAAGCTAGCTCACTGATATACTAACTGACTGAACAATTCACTGGTGGAGAATTTTTATTATTTTATTTTTTTTGCAAGAAACAATTTAAAATCTAATAGTAAAAGTTAATATAGTAAATATATAGCACTACAAGGTGACCAAAGTCCAGCCGAGTGACATTTTGCAGCGCACATATCTTTTTTATAAGCCTGTGGCATGTGTTAAACGATATCACACAAATCCTCATAGCTTTTCAAAAATATGTTTTCTATGTGGGCTTTTAAATAACTACTCGCATATTGTTTTTTTTTAATAATGTTTAATATTTTTGAATAATTATCAGGGGGAGGACAACCTAAACAAGCCGTATGCAGGAATAGTTGTTACGATTGGATGTCTGTCCATGTTTCATGTTATGTGTTCTGTTGTATTATGTTGTATTATTATATTTGATGTTAACGGTCCAGTAAAGCACTTTGTTAAAGCTACATCTGCACTGAGAGCAGTATATGAATAAAAATGTATTATATTGTAAACTGCAATGTCACATACAAACAAATCACAACTCACATTTTTGAGTCTCCGGTCGGTCTCTTCGTCCCTGTGAGAGTGAAAAGTTCGAAAAGAGAGGTCACTGTGTGTGTACGTATACAGTATGTGTGTGTGTGTTAGTGGACAATAAAATATGCGCATTGAAAGCGCTAGAAAGTGACAGTACAGGCCAGACTACAGTGCCCGCCCTTCACACGACAACACAAAAGGCTGAGAAAACACCACACGCACGCACGCACAAACACACACACACACACGTTCCTGAAAATACCATCATGTAGGGAATCACAGAGAAGCACTTACTTATTTGTTGGGCCCTGTTGTTTTTTAAACTGACTTGCAAAAATAATCAAATAACTGGAAAGAAACTGACATAAATTAAGCTTAAACTAAGCTGTAATTTTCTTGTGCTAGCCTCCAGCAAACAGACTCACCATTTGTTTTATTTTTTTTTGTGAACAAAGGTCTTTGTCATTTTCTGTGACTGTTATGGTGCATTTGACTATCTGTCTGTGCTGACAATGCGCAACATTGACCAAAATGTCGCCTGCTACCTTCGTTTCTTGCTTTGGCTCCCAGCTGCTGATGGGCTAACCTCAAAGATGTTTGTCATTTGTGGAATTGGCTTGTACTCCCTCTCTTTGTGGAATTTGACAAATTACACTGCTATGTTAGCTTTGCGAGGCATCAGACAAATTGCGCGCTAACATGCTTGTTATTTGAGAAAGAAGTTCCCACATCTTGTTTTTGTGATACTTGTCAGAAATGTGCACAGTGTGAAAATCCTACTACTTTAGCTTCTAGCTATACAAAACTGGTTGGTGAACATGTTTGTGACTTGTGAAGCAGGTCTGCTCCATTCTTTGATCTCATTCCCGTTCCTTGACAGTATTCTCAGATGGAGCAGGTCCCAGAGCACTGAGTAAAAATATAGGCTGCAATGTTAGCTTTGAGCTAGTTACTGAATAGACACCTGTAATGTGCTTGTAAAAGGTAAAAATTCAAGAGGTAGAATGTTGCGAATTATGTTTTAAAGTTATTCATTGGATTTGTTGTTGACACATTTTCTTGTGTGACAGTCAATGTGACACAATTAAATGTTTTTGCTGCTCTTCAGCATACAAGGCTGTAAATAAATAACATATATAAATAACACAAGTTTGAATATCTTCCACGTCACCTAACAAACCTGAGAATGTCAATCTGAGAAGTGAAAAGTACTTTCTGTAAGCATAGTAAAGGTACAGTCGAAATTGCCTGCTTGTCATCTCTATTCAGAGGGGCCCATAAACACTGATAATGGCCCACGCAGTACACGAATGGCGAGATACTGTAAATTTACACTCACGCATTTGTGCCATCACATGCAAACCCAATTGCCACATGTGCCCTCCTCGCTTTCATGCCTCCCTTGCATGCAACCTGACTGATACACCTGTCAGGCTAGGCTTTTTGTAGGTGGGGCATAAAACAAGGACAGTCGGTTGATTAAACAGTAATAATGATATGAGTGACTTTGATTATGAATGTTAGAGTTGGAGCTACACAAATTCCTTGTTTGTGTTGTGCACATTCTTGGCAATAAACTTGGGCTCAATTGTACAAGTTCAAGTAGTTAGTGATAGTCTGTCAACCCGATAGATACTGAGAAATACAGAGTCAGTATTACAGATATGATACTTTTGAATAATTAATGGGAATGCATTATGAAATTGCAATCTCTAACTGAATATTCATGACTTGTTTTTCCCTTTGGATTAATAATCTTCTATATGCAGAACAGCACGTGACTAAACCTGGAAAACAGGTCCCCAGGCTTTGTCTGTATGCTGTGATGTAAAAGAACTTGTAAAATGTGTTTTTTAATGGCTGGTTTCTTTGGACAAACATCATACATGCTTTCAATTCATACATTGTTTGAATGCATACATTTAACATGGGATATGGATCAAGCTGGGCTGTGATTGACAAACTTCTTCAAATAACTGACACACCCCGCAAAGGTGATATCATTTGTGATAGGAGATAAAGTTGAAATTGCCAATATTCATTTAGTTTAGAACTCAAGTAAACACAAACATATCATTTATCACGTCACATAATCATAATTTCAACCACTTCTGAATATCTTTAAATATTGCTGTCGTAAACATGTAGTACTGTACAGTACTGGAAACAGCTTGTGGCAATTCACATGTCTAGCTAGTCTCTGCTTTGCTTCTTTCATGTAGTTCTGTCACCCCTTCCCACTGTCCACTTCTATACTTCTGTGTTACAAAAATAAGAGCATTCAAAACCCAACTTCCTCCTCAGCTTCTGCAAGTACATCCACAGACATGTGTGGTGGATATCATTGTATTTAAATATAATAATTAAGTATAACCACAGCATGCTTCAAACCCTCTAAATGATTGTTGAAATCAAATGACACATGGACATGTACAAAACACTATCGGGGTATCGGGGTGGAAGGCAGTGCCCATGAGGTCTGCTTGCAGTTCGTTATAATGTGTGCGCTGACCCATTGCATGGACTCCTGAAAATCAGTTTCTGCTTCTGCAACATAAAGGACTATGCGCCTCTCACACACTGATTTTAAAGGGAATGAGAGGAACCGCTTTGATTGGCTGTGAAGCAACTTGGCTATGTTCACACCCACAATGGCGCAAACTGGCCGTTTCTAACTGCGCCAAGCTACGTGCATTTTTGAAAATACGATAACTTGGTGTAGCCTGCCCCTTCACACAGTTAGACCGTGCTGCACTCCAGACTTGCGGTAGGCACAAATATACAGTAGATCCCGCTGGAACTGGGTTACTTTGTGTGATGTATGCTACATTGTATGAGGGGTTTTAGCGAGCCATGCACCATTCTCTAGTACGATGTGAACTTCAAAACTGAACTCTAAATAACTATTTCAGTGGGGCCAAAACCTGAGGGGATCACTGCTTTAACATCAGCTGACAGTCAGTGTGATTAGCTGTACAGTTAGTTGATTCCTATTCTATTCTATTTTATAGTGCGTAAGCATATTTTAAAAAAATGTTATACGAGTGAAAGCAAATGTTTACAAAGCCTTCTTACCCGAAGCTCCCACAGGAAACCCTGCAGCTCCCACACATACTCATCCTTTCACTTGTGCAAACTTCTCGTTCAAACACACACATGATGTAGAGACAGGGCTCAGGATCAACAAAATGTTAGCATATGTACAGGCGGTACTACAGCGGCCCTATACTACACTCAGTACACTGTACACAATAAGTGCAATTTTGAGAGCTTATTGTATTTGTTAAATCTAACATATATGTATAAAAATGTTTTATATACAGGTATATTTTTTTAAAATTTGTAATATCACCAAAAACGGCACAATTTTCGATGGTCATAAATTGCACTGGTGTATTCACCACCTCATCTGAAATGTCACTAATCAGTGTGATATCATCCACTGGTCTGTCTCTCTTTCTCTCGTACATGCAGGCTGCTTAGTACAAGTACACTAAGTAGAATATTTAGAGTGTCACAATCGTTTAGCAAACTGAGGAGTGCGAGTGATAATGTCAGTGCAGGAATGCGACCGCCTTAATGCCTCATTAACTGACACACACATACACACACATGCACACACGCACACACGCGCACACACACACACACACAATGCAACTCTTGAACAGAGGAGGCACCCGTGCCAGGCATCGTATTGTGTGTTCAAGTGTATAACAAGGTCTGGTGTTTAACCATGAATAATACCACCCTCATTTATGTTTATGATGGATTCACCATCACCAAATGCTGCCGCACTTCCAAGTGAGGCCACGTAGGAAAGCATGAAGCTACCACACCCATGCACGCAGAGTTCATTTTTGTCCATTATTTTTTTGCATTCACATACGAGCATTATTTGTGCGTGAACAACCAGCAATTTTAGAAACAACTAAATCTCACGTATCTGCTCATTTATATTCTTCGGAGGATGGTGTGAGCACCAAGGGTGGGAGTAAGTAACATACGGGTAGGGAAAGTCTCAAGTCATAACCCTTACCTCTCAAGCAAGTCCAAATCACTGGGGGGGGCAACTAAATAAATAAGCAAGCCAAGTCTATTCATCACCAAATTGTAAGTCGAATCATTACTTGGTTCAAGCTAGTTGGAAGTCAACTCAAACTCTTGCTCAGTCACAACATATGTTGGAGTGATAAATATATATATATACAGTATATATATATATATATATAGGTGCGGGGGAGGGGGTTATGGTTGGGAATGTGTTCGACCTCATAGTATACGCGACGAGCTACTAACTACATGTAATTAACTAGTAAGTAATACGCTATTTAAAAGGTAGTATGTAATACTCAAGATATCAACAACTAAATATGAGCCTGTAAGCTACAATGTAGCACAAGCTACGAGCTAGTTGATGCTACACTCTCCTGAAGGCTGCGCTCCATGCTGTAGTTTCATGGTGAAGTGAAATAGTTTCCATGATTCATCTGGAACACTTTCATTTCCCTGTCAGCCGAATAGAAAAAAAACCCAGAAAGATTTGCTGTTCAGACGGTGGTGAATCAGAACCTCCAGCGTGATGAATCAGGCCTGGTCATTTTTTTAAGAGACAGATAAACGCTCTTATCACTGGCATCTCTGCCATAATGCTGACTATTGCCCTATGACACTTTTCATATTGTCTGTACTTTACATCACTGATAACGGCTCATCAATCAGAGGGGTCTTGCATAACTATAAGGCAGTAGAATCATCACAAAGCTCAAAGGTCAGCTCACACACATCTGATAAATGCTTTTATGGTTGTTGAGCAACTTCATACGCATGTTACAAGTTCATCGGAACAATTTTAACAATCATTACCCAGGTCTGAACTTTTGTAATATTTCAATGTAGTCGATACACAAGCCAGAATGATCGTTTGACATTCTGCTGCAACACATTCCATTTTGATGGTAAACCAGTCGAGCAGCATGGAAATTCTCTCACTAGTTTGGTGAGGGTTCAAGCACTTCTTGCTTTGAACTTCCTATGTGGTTTTGATACTCTACACTCTTTTTGTACCTGTGCCAATGGTTGGCGGAGGAGTTGATGGGAAGTTGTATCTATTCAGGTTGAATAAACACATTTTTGGATTAATCTAAAACCACATTACACGAAATCATGGCATACGTCAAGTTGAATGTATTTAACAAAATGCAAAATACAAAGTATGACAATCCAAGAATCGAGGTGGAACTTAAAGCTTGTGTCCCTCTGAAGCTCCGCCCAGCAGGTGAACACAATTACAAATGTGCAGTTAACATTTAGCTTAGTACACATAGCATATGCATCCACATAGGGAATGTGTGTCATATCATGACGTCTCTGAACCACCAGCGAAAGGAGACTTTGATTCTCTCCTCTTTCATTTATAATTGTCATCTTATTTTTATTTCCCGTTTATGCTTCGTTACACCTGCAGTTTTGTGATGTAAAATAAGATGTATGTATATGTTGATAATGTATGTATATGCATGCATGTGTATATGTTTTCGTAGACTGGTGAGACACAGGTTCATTTGCGTCTCCCTCCAACATATCGTTCGTGTTTGTCGTGTGTTGTTTTTCTTTTGATAGAAAAACAAAACCAGGTTAGCCTATCAATGGGTTCTCAATCATCGCATACATACTTTAAGTACCTGATGCATGATTGTATTTGATATGTATTTGTTTGTGGTAATAAACAGCTTGAAAGTACTTTTTTTTGGTCGGGGGGGGGGGGGGATAAATTGTTCACTCGATACACAACTGCTACTTGTTGTAAAGTGTGTTTGTCTTTGCCCCCATACTCCGCTCGTACTGTATCTCAAGTATATTCTTTCAAGTAAAAAATAAAAATGGGTTGAACAAGGGCTCGTATCTCAAAGCACCACCATGGAGAGCTTTGGAAGAGATTCCACTTGTCATACAGACACAGGTGAAGACCAAACATATTCCATTGTGCTCGTCAGATGTAATGAATGTGTGTGCCCTTAGAAATAGAATTAACTGTAAAGTACAGTTATAGTTAATTCAATTTGTGAGGACCCGTAAAATGGAAGGCCTGCCTGCTTCGAGTTCAATGCCTTTAGAGGGACTTTGCAGTGTAAAAGGGAAATTCAGGCCGAGAATAGCACGGGTCCCAATGGCTTCACGGGGTGGAGGAGTTTGGACACACAGCAAAGACAGCTGTCGATGACCACTTTCTCTTGCTGCGCTCTCATCAACTCAAATGAAGACGTAAGACATTATCTCCTCCCAGTGTTCCGCCTACTCTTACATTAGTTACACTCGACTCATAAAGTCCTGTGATGGGAAACATGGCCCATACAATTTCACACCCATACTTCTGAGTTCTTTCCCCCCAAAATTCAAACACATGCTATTCATGTCTGTTTTATGGATAAAACACACTCGCAAAACACCCACAGGTGTAAGATCGCTCCCGTACGCATTGCAGAATGCAGTGGGTGGCGGGGGGGATGAGAGGATGCTATTTAAAGCTCCTCTACAGAGTTACGATATCATTCCGATCAATCTTGACAATCTTGCGTGTCAAATCAACCCTCCAGATAGCCTAATAATAGGACGGGGGTTCCACTTCATCTCCCCTTTTCTCACATGGTGGCAAAGAAAACAACTTGATAATTGCGATTGCAAAGTGCACTTGCAAATATGAGAAAGTCCATTGGCGTAAATGCACTGTACTGTTTCCCCTCATATAGGGGCTTGGTAGAGATATTGTAATCAACTGTAGAGGGGATAAAATGCAATATTAAATAATATTATATTAGCCTAATGTCCCCCAAAAAGAAATTATTTAACTGGGTCGAATGAATACATATTACAATTAGCGGTACGTCAAGCGTCTTTTGAGGATAAGGGGCTTTATTGTTTCCACCCCCACCACAAATAAATAAACATGTTTGATTAAAATAATGTGCAGTACTTGAGATTTAATGACAAATATTTTGGGCGGGCAGGCATTCATTTCATATTTAAAATTATTTACTGTTTTTCTCTACGATAAGTTAAAAATAATCGTTCATATATATTAAAATCCAGTGTAAATACTGAAAGGTTGCAACAAGATACAGAATAGAACTTTCTTGTTTTAAGAGTAAAGGTGAGCACTCCTCTCAGCCCAATACTTCCCTTTTAGATCCTTCCAACCCGCCCTACATAAAACAATAAATACCTCTGGCTCAACGAACACCTTTGAGGTTGAATATTGCTAACATATTTTCAAAAGAAAGTAAGGAAGACATGAAACAAGACAGCAATGGCGGAAGTGGCCAAGAAGGTAAACGATAGGTTTATGACTCATTCCAAATCACCATAAAGTAAGAGTTTGACACACTAATACCATAGGGCACCATTGTTAGCTTGGAGGGTGTGTCATGATAACCGTGGCAGATTTGTTTGTTTAGTGTACATACAGTTGATCTCTGTGTGTTTGAGTGTGCTTTCAACATCACTTTTGGCATCAACCAGGCATAGCTCATCCAGCCCAGAGTGGATCATGGGGGAAAAAAATGGTTTGAAGCAAGCTGCCTGCGGCAAGGAGTACTGACAGACGTCTGACAGAATGAGCACCGTTACGACGGACCAAGGCCGCAAGGTCACGGGTATTTTTAAAAACAATTTGGACTTTCCCACAAAGCTAAAAAGACAAAAAAACATCTGTCCACAACAGTAGTGCTGGGGGAAAAAAAACATACCCTTGAACTTCAGAAACAAAAAAAAAGGCATGACAAAACCAACAGGCACTGCTCTACCACAGAATTTAAAGGATATTTACATATCTGTGTGTGTATACATAATGTATCGCTATATACATACAAAGCATTGCCTCTAAAATGTTGTCAAGCATGTCAAAATCTTACTGCTTGTGCAGCAGCCGTCCCATACACAACTGAAAAGCACGCCTCACCTATTCAGCTTCATCCTGCAGGCTCACCCGAGAGCAAAAAACGAACTGGTTGTTCGACATGCCGCTCTGCTAGCCACACTACCGAAACTTCAACAAACAATGTCGAAATGTCATCGACTTGAATATAATACTGTACTGTAGCAACAACCCAGGTGAGGGCCTCACTTTTATTCCTCTGAACTGACTGAACAGTTCCTCCAACCAATGGGAGTGAGTGACATGATCAAAACATGCCAGAGACTGCATCAATGAATCATATCTCATCAAAAAAAAAAAACAAACAAACACATAGTTTCAACATGAAAAAACATGTCAAACTAGAACGGCACTCTGTCAAGGCCAAACAACCTCACTTTGGATCAGCAACAAATTGTGTGCGTTCACTCAGTCGACACCAGACCTCCATCATACACCTTGTTTTAGTGATTAAATTTGATATACTTTTCAGTCAGAAATTAACGTTGATATTTGATTCACAGTGACAAGTGTGGGGGAGAAAATAACATTTATTTGGATCCTGGGCCCCCACCATGATGCAACTCAGCGCAGATCAAGGTCAAATAATCCCTTTGGAACATGGGAATGATTTTTTTTTCAATTTTAACATATGCAAAATGAATCATGGCACAGCCACATTAAATATTATATTATATATTATAATATATTATAAATAATATATTCTGGGTTAGTAGTATTTATGTAATACTGCTGACAAAAATTTATAAAATCTGGATGAAAAAACAAATTAATAGAAAATTAAAATGATTGTCATTTATATTTATTATCATAAAAATATATAATTTTGATGCAAAATAAATACTGTATGTAATAAATATATCTCCAAAGTATATCTTTTACTTTTTAAATCCAGAACACATTATATATATATATATATATAGAGAGAGAGAGAGAATCTCCATCTTCCTAAGCTCTTCCATGCCCCATCCCAGAGGAGTTGTTTGAGCATTGTCCTGCTGACAAAGACAAACGTCATCTGTTTTGCCTGAATTTTGACATTTTTGCATCACTAAATAATTAACAATCCAATATGCTATTTTGAAAAATAGTGGAAAATTAGTTTATGGATATGTGCAAAAATTATATGGGTTCTTCCTATGGTAATGTTTTGCGGAAATTGGTGAAGTAGTTTTAAGGCTATATGGCCAACTGCCAAAGGGCACTGACGCCAGTTGTAATGAATAACATGCACATGTGCTGTGAGAGTGCAACAATGTGGAACTACATTAAAAATGTCTCATTCATACACGATACAAAAAAAACCAGCAAACAATAAACACACTTGGGATATACAGAAGTTAGCCACTCACTTGACTGTGACTCTTGATGACAAGTCCTGGAGGTCTCCGGGGTGAAAGAGCTGCGCCTCCTTGAGTCCGATGTTGAGGCAGGCCTTGAGGAAGACGTTAATGTTGTCCTGGATGGATGAGAAAAAGAAAGCACAGATGAAGGCTGTCCACCACCACAACCACCACCACCACCGCGCAAAAAAAGTAATCACTCAAGAATTTTCTGGTAGCACTGGCGACACAGCCTACGACTCAATGCTTCCAAAGTTCATGTCGCACAGGCTGGCAAGCAAGCAGGCAGGCAGGGAGGAGCATGTGTGTGTGTGTGTGTGTGTGTGTGTGTGTGTGTGTGTGTGTGTGTGTGTGTGTGTGTGTGTGTGTGTGTGTGTGTGTGTGAGTGTGCATAACAAACATTCAGTAGAGTGGAGGGAGGGGTGGCAGCCGTGTGACAGGAGCTGACTGACAGCAGCAACGCCACCTGTGGGCAGGGCTTGGGTGTGGCTAGAAATGCTAAAATGAGGAAGTGTGATGTCACAGGCTTTATGTTTGGCCTCCTCCTCCTGCTCACACCCTCACTGTGGAATCTGAGGGGCAGCGGCCTATTTTGGGGATGGTTGCTAGGAGATGTGAGTTGATAGAAACTCACCTAATCCCACTGACATTTTACAAAACTTTCTGAATCAACATTGGGGACAATCAAAGTAATCAATTGTGACTGTGTGAAGGAATGAATGATTATTATTTTAAAAAATACCCCCTATGTTGTTTTTTTCAATGAATCAGTCCATTTTGTTCATTTCATCTGTGAAACCCTTTTTGTTTCGAAAGTAATTACCGGTAATAAATAAATAGAGATAGAGAGATAGAGAGATAGAGAGATAGAGATAGATAGATAGATAGATAGATAGATAGATTCATCACTGCTTTGGATAGATAGATTTGCTGAAGCGTATCCGAGCAGAGTTTGGGAGAAAGAGGGACTACACCCTGACCTGGTCGGCAGTCAGTAGCAGGGCACTTTTAATAACCTGCGTACTAATTCATAAGTATCCACCTTTTAATCAAGCTATCTGGCGGGTTGAATTGTTGGTTTGTTTATTTATCATTTCATTATATTGTTCATATCACCTTAATATCATATTTGGTCGTATGGGAGGTTTTCTCTCTCACTGTTCTGCTCTCTTTTAGGACAACAAGCCTTAACACTTGTGGAATTTGATGCAGTGACCTATTTTGGCATGCAAGGGGATAGACAATGATATTAGCATACAGTGAGGCTTATCAATCATTTTATATGCCAATGTACAACAGTATACACTTCTCACAGAGCTAAAGTGAGCTCCAAGTGAGGACGTGGGATGACATCATCATGGTCGGGTGTAATTGCTGGGCTAGATTCTATATTTAAAAAAGCCCAAACATGCTGGCTCCAAAAGCCACGGTAGCTTGCCCACAGGCCGATTACCCAACCATTCTGCCTGTGAAATAATTATACGATCCAATCATTAATACGTAAATTAAAGGAAACCAATAAATACTGATGCCTTCCAGCGGATTTTGCATTTCACACAAGGGTGTTGTACGATTTTAGTTTGGTACTCCAAGGTCCATATTAAACTTATGTTGCAATGATCAAGCAATCATTTATAACTACACATATGGATAATGTTGAGTCTTCTGGGTGTACCAGCTGCCAGTTTGCGCTGCATGAGTGTATCTAACTTTTAACCTCACTTCTTAGAGCCCTCAATGAGGGTGTTGGCTGCTGAATTAGCAGGGCTGGATGGCGCAGGGTTACCCTGCTACATTGGTGCAGTGACCCGGCTTGGGAGTAGGCTTTTCAGAGTGTGAGTGAAAGGATGCCAGCTTGTGCTACACACATGTACGTCAGTAAAACCTCACTCTTTGGAGCCTTCAAAGATGGTACTTGTCACTGAGTTAGCGCCCCAAAGTTTTACCTAAACCGGTGAAGCAGTGTGTGAGTGGTGTGGGATGGACCTCAAAGGATTGCCAAATTACACAAGAACTAAACGTGTATGATTTCGGAAAGTGGGAGGAAGCCGGAGTACCCAGAGAAAACCCTCGCAAGCAAAGGAAGAACATGCAAACTCAAAACAGGAAAGCCTGAGCCAACATTTAAAACAAGGATTTCTTGACTTTGAGGCACAGTTCAGTGCAACAATGTAAGCAATGTTCACGTCTGTTTATTTTTGTCATATCAACAAGTGGACAAGTTGGAAAGAGACATTCTAATGAAGACAACAATGGAAGGAAATGAGTGCCTGCTGTATTTACTTCTTAGTTAGGAGATGTTATATCTAAGAAGAAAACGGGGAGCTGCAGCAAAGTGTGGTGTCTAATAATGCATTGTTTATAAGAGGAACACAGTTGGCTAACATTAGCATGTGTGTTTATTATTTTGGACATCTATAGTTAATTTTTATTTTGTCTTAGATTTGCACAGCCTGCTGTGGGCCGCATGTGGCCCAAATGCCGTAAGTGTATTACTTATGCCTCATCTCAAACATAGTTCACATGCAGAGACTAATTAAGTTGGTTTTCCACCACGTCTTCTTCAGCTCATCTCCAGAATGTTGCTTGATCGACTAGCTGACATGAATGCGTGAACAGCGCCAGTATGTTGCAGGTTTGATTCCTCAATTTTGAGAGGAGCACAAAAAAGCTCCCCCGTGAACATAGGCAGAAAAGAAAAGCAGATTGCTGTGAGGGATTTAAAAAAAAAATCCCTGAAGTATCAATTACGCATTTATTTATGTATTTTTTGTTGAACGAGGTAAGCCAATTGTTTTCTCATTTACTAAGAACACTTTGACAGCAGAAAGATAGAGCTTGGATTCGAATTTCCGTGCCATCACGGTTCAGAAAGAATTAATAATGAATCATTAACATTAATCAATGTATCATTGTGGTGATATCATATTTTTTTCTTATTATTTGTTTTATTTTATGATTATTTCAATGTATTTTTTCCAAACATTGTATTTTATTATATTAATGTGTACATCCTTTAAATATATTTTTATTGTAATTTTGGCGAGATGGGAAAATCTACGTCCTACTGTACAGCCTTGGACCCTTCTATGGCATTTCTCATTATGTGTTAGCATTAAGCTAGTGGACCTTTAAGGCAAAGTAATGTGGATGTAAAAATACAAACGTGTAATTGTCCTTGTTTTATATTTAGTTTGACAATCAGCTCCAACTGGGAGTGGCAAAAACATTTGAAGCCTCTTTTTTGAAGAATTGTTAACAAACTGCCAAACTGCTGCTTATTGTGAAGTAAAGCACCTGGAAGGTTGCTGGGATAGCCCCAAGCTCACCTAAAACTCCTAATAAGGACAAGCAAAACATAAAATGGATGGATACTTTTAAAATACTTTTTAAGATCCTCCTTCCTGCATTTTGGACGTTGATACGGAAGCAAAAACCTCCCATTGAGCCTTTTTTTCACCAACCTTGGAATTGCCCACATAGTTTTTAGAACTGTAGTTAATGCCACTTTGATATGAACATAAGTGAATCACACAGAATTATATTGCAGGGACACTGGCAGCTTTGCGATAACGCTGTCTGTGGAATGTCACACTGCCACACGCCCACTTTTAATCCTGCTACAAATGCCGTATCTATCCGACGGCCTCTTAATGCTTTTCATGCAAACTTGAAGTGCCCTTTTTTAGGACATGCAGAATTTGCAGAAAGATTGTGTCGGATCCATCACAAATGCAGTGGTCAGATTGTGGTTAACTTTCTCTTTTCTGCAGCAGCAGTTTTAGACAGTTTGTTGTTGCTGTTTTTTTTGTAATGTGGGAGGAAACCGGAGTACCCGGACAAACTACACACAGGCACGGGGAGAATGTGCTAACTTCCTACAGGAAAGCAGGAGCCAGAATCAAACTCTGCACCTTTGCACTGCGAGGCCGATATGCTAATCAGTCGCCCACCATGCCAGTTTCTTTTCCATGGTGATTAATAATGGTGGTGCATGTTGCCATGGCAGCAAAATGTAAACTGTTCATTTCCACAGTGATGACGCAGCATCAGGACCAAGTGAGGGTTCAGTTTTCTTGCTTGTGGATACTTTGGTTGGGAAGGAGGGGAAATTGGGGATCAAAACTGGAATCTGGAATCAACCATATCCAACCCAAGCTGGTTCATCCTCTTCTTCACCAACCCAAATCCAAACACAGGCCCGCTTCAAAACGGTGCCGCAGCCCAAGCCACAGCTCACTGTTGCTTCAACAGCAACAACACCAGACAGAGACATACGATGACTTGGGAAGATTTCCCGAAAGAAAACCAAAAGAATTCGTCTCTGCAGCCAATGTTGCAAAATTTTCTGCGAAACCAGAGATTTATTTTTCTTCTTTCTCCTCCTTTCTGGAGGTTTTTCTTCTTCCAATACTGCAGCCTGTATTTTAACAGAACAGCAGCAAAGTTCACAAAACACAAAGATGATCTATTCTAATATTTGCCTCTTATCTTTTCTTTTTTGTGTTTTTGTAAATTTTACAAATGAATGCAGTGACCAAATTCCCCCATGAATTGCCCCGCCCCATGTTGTATTTTCTTAATTTGGGAGAATTAATCTGATACCGCAAAAAATGTTTATTTGAGCAGTACTATTTTGATTATTTTTTTATGTTATAAGAGATAAAACACAAATTTAAAAAATAATGTCCTTAATTTGAGACCAAAAATGTTAATGTGTTTGAAATAAGATGTGAAATATTACAAGAACATTGTCTTTTTTTCTTGTGTATTATTTAATTTCGGAAGTGAATACGCAAACCCCAAAAAAGACTTTCTCCTTTTTAACACTAAGAAGCTACATATTTTTTAACTCATCTGTCCGTTGTCTGTTCCTTATATCCTTACAAGGGTCGTGGGTGTGCCGCTGCCTATCCCAGCGGATATGCTAATTAATGGCCATCCTATATTCATTTAAAAGAAGAGAAATAAAATCACAAATATAGATATTTGGGGGTGGGGGAATTATTATTCCAATAAATGCTTTTTTTAGTCTCACTGTGACCATTTTTTAAAGAGGACAAAAAACTGAAAACAAAATTGTCTTTGTTCGTTTCTTGTATCTTCTTCATTTTTGACTTTGCAGCACATTTTGTTGACGCATCAACAAAATCACAGCAATCTTGCATTTTTTTTCTTACATTTGATTGTTTTGGGGAAAATAATCGGGTAGCAAACTCTTTAATCATTTCAGTGTAAACATTTGTTCTTTTGGTGGGCGGTTCAGATCAGGGGATGTTGCTCATCAATTTTGTCAACGGCACACCACACTTTGTTGCAAGTCTCCCCCTGCTGGCCATGGGAAGCAACATAGGTTTCAGCCCTGCAAGAGTTTATTTGTCCAGCTTTTGGACCTCGTCTATCTTCATATGCTTAAAAAACATACACTATTTGCATCAATACTCTGTAGAAGGACTGCGGATGGCTTTAAAAATGTTGAGTTGTAAAAGTTCTCTCAGCAGCGTGCAAGTGAGTGAGTCTTGTTTGCTTGCAAAGATACTGGTCCTTTCTCTGTGTGGTTAGTGGTGAGCAATAGCTGCTGGCCAGGCAGGAGTTTTCCTGTGCATTATCTGCACAATTTATGACCGGGTTGATTTCAAAAGGTTTGCAATTCAAGTCTCGGAAAATACTGTAGCGGATCCAGCAGGATACTTTGTCTGAGCTGGCTGTGTGGGTAAGCTGCGGGAATGCTTGTTTGTGTCATAATATTCATGATGGCACAGGTACACGTAAACATTCCTAACGTTCATCACAGTGTAAAAATTAGAATGACGAAGTCTTTATTGACGTGTTAATGGACTGTGCCTATTATGATATAAAACTTGAAGGTACAAGTTAAAAACGACTTTCCAAACACCCAAGCAAAAATTTACAGAAGAAGCAAAACACATGTGTCCAGATAATCCTATTAAGATGCTCACTGAACTCAAATCTCAAGAGATTTGCTAGATTCACAAAATGGCAGTTTAAACTTCCAGTTTTATAGTTGTATCATCGCATATTCCATTTGCCTTCAGTGCCACCTATGTGGTGGCATCACAAAGCAAGCCACAGAAAAAGAAAACAACACTATCAGATGCTCACTAACTTGAAATCAAACAGGATTTACTGAAATCGCCAGTCATTTTGTGCGACTCGTGGTCTAAATTTACTGTTTGTACCCAGTGTGCTGCTTCTCCTGCCGAGCTTGTTGATTGACTCGGATCAAATGTATGAGTGTGTGTGTGTGTGTGTGTGTGTGCGTGTGTGTGTGTTCTACTTATTCTACTAAGCAGCTGGACTCAATTACTCCCACAAGAGAGAGCTTTGTTACGAGTGTGTTTAAGGCACCTTTTCAGCCTCTTTTTCCCTGAACTCGGATGCAGAGCAGACACTCCCCGAAACGCCAGATAAAGACCAATCTCTACAAGTAGCTTACATTGTCAGGCTGAGAAAGGTTTACTCTTCAGGAGTATTCGAGCAAAATTGTTAGAATACCTAATTGCTTAAAGGGTGACATTCAGTGATTGTCCGTGTATTTGTGGAGTGGCATTTTTTTTCTGATGTGGGAACCTATCTTCCAATACTAGCTGAAAAATTCACCTATTCACTTTGCTCAGTGTAAAAATTTTGCTTTCGCGGCACCTTGTGTCATGTTGGTGTTGAAGTCAAAGGAGGAGCGTCATTTCGTCAAACAATTGCCTCGTCTAATAGAAAACTGTGGTTGACCGACACCTTGTGGCAGCTTTTGGTTGATTACAAACCGTTTTGGATGGGCGTAAATTAATGGCAGATTTTCACCATTTGCAGCAGGAATATTGCTCACATATTGCAGGGGTTCTTCACATTATGAAAAATTGACCTTTGAATTCCTTGTATACAAATAGTTGGGTCTCTGGGTCTTGAGCTTGAACCTTCATTGATTCAATCTAGAAGAGAATAATTCTAGCATGCAGTTGACCCAACGGCCCAACGACGATAATAGTCAAAGACAAGGTCTTATATTGTTATAGATTTAGCTCCACAATGTGGTTGTGTGCATGTTGGCAAGCTAACAGATAACAGAAAACAGCTGTTGGACAGGTACAGAAAGAGCACGTTTAAGATTGCAAATTACGATAAAGGTGATACTATATTATATGAAGTCCGATGATATTCCATGAATATAATTTTTTCATATTAAATATATTTTCTGGTGTTATGTCGACTATCATGTATTTAATTTTTTTGTCAGTATTATCTTTTTTATTTCCAATTTTATTTTGCGGATGCAGCTACAGTGTGGTGCGAATCCAGATAAATAAGCAGATCAAGTGTTATAAAAATATGTTACTATTTTTATTTCTTCCATAAAGTTGAAAGTGACACAAAACATTCAGTGAACAATGTGCTCCCCTGGTATTTTGTGTCTTAGAAAGATACACCACTGTTCGCCCCACTTTACTACTACAATGGTAAAAGTACAATACTATTTTTCTGATACTACCACGGAAGGAGGCAAGTTTCTGGATCGACTCTTCACCCATTCCGGGACAGTATCAAATATGCACGAACAGCAGCATGGGAAAAAAAAGAAGTAAATGGGTAGCTGCTCAGGCCACTATCGAAAAGATTATCAAGTTTTATTGTCAAATATGCTCCATGTGCAACATACAGCACATATGAAACTACGTTCCTCTCTCAACCACAGTGCAATCATGCAGTGCATTGAAACACACACACACACCTAAAATATAAGGGCAGCAAACTGAACTGCATAAAAATACATAAAGACCTAAATATATTAATGTGAACAAAGAGAACAATATTCATATTGAATATTATTATTAAAACAAATTATCGCTTGGATATCACCACTACAGGCGGAAAATGGCTGTTTCAAAATTTCGTGTCCGTTATGTTTAGACAGAAGTGCCATTTTTCATTATTCCACCTTTTGAGAACCTGTTGACAAATGATCACCCTGTTCACTTGGTGTACCCGTGCATTCCTGCGACAGAGACTCTCTGCGCTTTGCTTTTTAGCCACATGTAGATATAAACTATAAATATACTGGTAGTTGAACATAACTTTAAAACACAATATTCCTGTAGATAATATTGTCTTTTATGGGCTTCCTTTACAACTCAGAATCTAAAGATAAAGAAATCATCATGCATTCCATTTCAGTGCCGTTTTTACAGCACTGTGACACAGGAAGAAAAAAAAAGCAGAAAAGTGGCATATTTTATGAGCAGTGTGAAAGGGGCTTTTGTGAGAGCGATGATGGTACCTCAAAGTTAACAATTGACAGAGAGTCTTCATTCCCTTACAGTGTCCTTGATATAGCGTCAAGCTTTTACAAGTCATGTGAAGGTGCTTCTCTTACAGCTTTGATACGACTGCCGAAGGCGAAAAATCGCAGAGGCGTGTCGCTACCGTTCATACACAGCAGCATCATGAATAAAAACAGCAAAATGCTATGACTTTTACAACGAGCATGCTCGGCAGCTCTGTCATTATCGGCGACCTTTTCTTTCTCATTCAGACAAGACAAAAAGCCGAGGAGACTTACCAGACCAGCTATTGGTGTTGGCAGCCTGTTGACTCTCTTGATGATGCCAGGCTTGATCTTGTTGATCAGACTGGAGGAGAGAGAACAACACACACATCTGTTAGTTCGCTCCAAGTTACAGCGAATGAACAAAAAAAGCTAAATCCCTGCTGGGTTTAATGTCGGCCACCTGGATGTGGTTTAGTCAGTGGCAGTTCTGCAACACCATGTAAACAAGCTGGACTCTCCACACTGCACTAGTAAGATAAAGACTCGTAGAATAATTCCATTTGGAGCATTTTCATGTTTTACTATAGCACATGAGATTTCAGCAAATCTCGTGAGACTTCAGCTAAAAGTAAAACTGCCTTGCCACACTCAGTAGACTGCTGCCAAGGCTAATAATGATTCCAGACAGTTTGTGGGGTTTTGTTGTTTTTGTTTTCAGCACAGTGAGCATCTAAAATTGGGATGTGCTTTGGGTCACAAACTGCCCATTCTGCTGTTTAAAACTCATTCAGTACCAGCCAATTCTTGACCAAGTCTGAAAAGACGTTTAAAAACGTCTTTGGGAGTGAATGAGTTAATCTGGCCCACCAAGCATTTACATTGCTGTGAGTACTGTACTATTTATTCATTTTATTTTATAACATTTATATTTTAACCCTTTCAGGGACAGCGGTTACGACAGTGGACAGCTTATCATGTTATCAGGTTGCATGAAAGGGTCAATTATTAATGTACTATGTTTGTCCTGTATGTAATTCCAATTTAACAAAAAAATAATAATAATACAAATAAAAGAATTTCAACATACTCACGTTAGATTATATGGCAGTATAATGAGAGCAACCCAACGGCGTACATAAACAGAGTGCATTCAATTTAGGATCTTGACACTTCTCACCGCTGCAAATGCTGATTGGCTGTTAGTGTCTGGAAAATCATGAGGACCCCTATCTTGTAGCTCTTTGCTCACCGTTGCTACATTTATTTTGTGACTCTTTCATCAATTTTTGAACATATGCTGCAAAAAATGGCAAAGGCGTGAAGCTCTCCAGATTTGCTTGGATGCCAAGAGACGGAAAGTATGGGCAAAGAGTGCGTCGCACGGATGGTTGCAAACCTAATGACAAGTCCTGTCTTTGTGATGTAAGTTTATTTTTCCTTATTCTATCTGATGTAAGAAAAAAAACAATGAATACAAATCAATAGACAAGGCATAGGAGTTCGTTTAGCTCAGGAATATTTAGTTCGGTTGTCCTTCAGGCATCACGTAACTCCCTCGTGTGATGCTTTGCAATCCTGTTTTTGTGTTTGTCCACCTTTCAAGGAAGTGACTATTATTTCAGCCATTTCATAAAGGGTGTATTTACGCTTCTTATAGGGTCAACATTTGCTTGGAGTCGACAAAGCCGCTCAAAGGACCATCGAGGAACAGATTTCTTCAACGTCTGTGCAATTCAATTTGGATTATAAAAATAAAATAAAGGTAACACACAAACAAAAACTATGTTGAAAAAATATCTGTGAATAAGAGTGTGATTCGAGCCACTGGTGGCAGAACGTGACCCACGGACGACCTGTTTCCCCATCTCTGGCCAAGAAGAGTCTCACTTTGTGCTGTTCACGGTGGCAGCATCACACATGATGAAGAATGCAAAAGGAATGTGGCTTGAAGTTTGTCATACAATAGAAAGTTGCTGCCGTTTGGATCAGATAAAGTGGAAGCCGAGGAGGAAATAATCGTGTTCTAGCGCCTTCTTCCTTCGATAACGAACAGCACACAATGGAAGCCGCTTATGATGTTGTTTTTGCGAGTGTGAAAGTGATTTAACCTTCATTCTCCCTCTTCCTCATGCTGACAAAACACAGCATGTGTATATTTGATGAAATGACTGCAAAATCTCCCCTTGCGGATGATGTAGTCGGCCGGTCATGTGACGTGCACCCGGCATTGTGCATCCGTGTGGAGCCCCCACCCACTAAATAGTGACAGAGCTACTATAAAAATAGTTTTAAGACGATAATTCATCAAGGAGGAGACTCTGTGATTGGTGGTTGCGCCTTCTCGGCAGCATGGGTATACTAGCACTGTTTTTGACTGGGAGGAATGTCTGCGCCATTTGACTGTCGTTGCTGGACTGTCCCGGGGCGCTTGTGTCTTGCGCCTGCAATGGGCAGAATTTTTCACAGGCCCGCTTTGTTCAGCGGAGAGATCTTTCATCTGTAACTGCTTCAGACAACAAAGTGTATGCAGAAAAATGGTGAAGATTGCACGACTGTCTGTGTCCTATGTGTTGTGTTGTGTTATTTTGACTTCAAAATGGCGTCGCAAGAGTGGCTGCCTTTCCAGCAGATCCTATATTTTGTTGTTCTACTTCTTTCCCTTTCGTAACTTTGCTGCTGTGAATTGGGAATTTCTCCATTGCGAGACTAACAAAAGTTTTCTTTTCTTATCTTAATGATTATAATTCATTCAATGAATTGACTTCTCCAATGATTCAGAGGGACTGAGAGAAGCCGTTGTCATATTTATGAATGAAATCCAATAACATCCACCACTCATGTCCATGGAGAGCTAATTCTGTCTGCTTGCACCTGCAAATTACATCACCTGTGCCACGAGGGACGTGGTGTTAATGAGTCTAAAATCAAGTCTATTCCTTTTTTCTTTTTTTTTTTAACAAAACGTGCACATGTACTAGACAACAATCTTGGTGCCTGGAAAGCCTTGTGACTGCAGCGCGCGCAACAAAATTTACCAAAACTCTAACCTAGATTTGGACCGTCAGGATAATAGAGATGCACCTGTTTTGTTATGTTTTTTTACATTGAGCAGTCTACTTTCTGTCACCAAATGTCTGTGCATCGGGGGCGCGGCAGCTCTGTGCAGCATGTGAGGCATAACACGGAGTCGGAGTCGGCATTACACCAGAAGTTTTACCCATTTTTACTCAAAGCGCACAGGCCCCAGTCTACCAAAATAGGGCCTCCCAACTGAAATCACATAAAAATAGATATGACTTTTTCCTCGGAATATGCCGTCTTTTGTTTTTCAGGTGAAACCCTGCCCACAAACAGTTGCAATACTTTGCGTTTTATTTATTTATTATCATTATTTTTAATATTAACATTGAATTCACCTAATGATATGACTGAAAAAAAATGCACTCTCCGAATATTTTGGGGAATGCTACTCACACCCGAAATATGCCTTCATTCAATTTTGATTGGATTCAAACTTTTTATCCCCTGGGATTATTAGACTTTTTACCGGATAAAAACAAAATAGAAAACGCATCCTCTGTTGTGCACCTTTGAAGCAGACGTTTACTGGATGGGAAGCAAGTAACAAGAGGGGAGTCGGCAGAGGTGGCGGTGAGGTCCATCTGGGAAACATCATCAGTCATACCAGCTACCCGAGAGAGTAGAAACGAAAAAAAGCAGCATACTTACTCGCACAGCAAAACGCCATTCTCCAGAGCCGATCGGAAGTCTTTGCCCTTAAATGTTTTCTTGGTGACTGCCTGGGGGGAAAAAAAAGGAAGAGAAAAAAGTTAGGAGTGTACAAGTGCAGCTTGGGAAGAGGAGGTGCTTGTATGCGATCACAAGTGGGGGTGATGGTGGGGTGGAGAAGAAAGGTAGGATGTGGAGAACAGTAGGAGAGGAAGTCCGAGGTATTTCCTCTGGCGTGCCTATAGGGCGGCTTTGGGGCAGAGAGCAGCAGCTTCAGGTGCTCCTGGAGGTGCTGTCGATCTTCTTTCAACCCAGTCTGGATTCCCAAGCCGCAAGTAAACGGAATGGAATGCTGCACAGTGTGCCTCATGTCTTTTCGTCAAACCAGTTTCTACACCACTTGTGCTGCTCAGCGTCGCAGGCCGGGAGCCGATATATTACTTGGCTTCGGGTGACAAACTCAAACCATTACTGAGTGGGAATTGAATATGCACTGCCTGACTGAAAGAAAGCCCAGCGAACTGCTACACCATCAGCGGCGAGGACATTTGACTTTGACCCCAAACTCTCTTGAAATCATAAAAGTTCTCTTACAATTTTGAAATATGACCTTTTCTTGGAATTGTTTTTTCTTGTTCCATGCGACATAACTTTGTTTCGCTTTTTATGGGACTTTATTTGCTTGCTTCTAACAGTAAAACTTGTTTCTCTTAATTACAAAAAATATATTTTCTTTGGGCTGTTTTGTTGTAGTTTTAATGTGTTTTTTCAGCCACAGGGCACATGGAGAAACGAACAACAATTCACTCTCACATTCGAGACACCATCACTTCGTGGGAACTGAAGGTGCCCACGCTACGTGCACACAAGTGAGACTAATGAACCACGACACCATCAGTGACTTACTGTATGCATGTCACATTATGACCTTTTTCATTATGATTCCACGTACAGAGTTGGAGTGGCAATAAAAATCGTTCCTGGCATTTTTGGCTTACACCAGTCCGTGGACACGTGTACACGCAGACATTTCAGCATGCATGCATGCATGCACACATGTGCACACCTACAAATGCATGTTCAAAACCACCTCTGTAATTAAGAAGATTTCTCATAGCATCAATAGTCAGGATTTCACACACAAACACATGAGTGGGGGTGGAAAGAGGTAACCAAGTTCCCACTTCACAGCAACCAACTTTATATCATCCACATGTAAAGATCTTGCAGTTCGTTATGTATGTACGTTATGTGTGCTGATCGCCTGCATGGACCCCAGGTAGCAAATGTGTTATGTTAGGCCGTAGATCAGAGAAGCTGCATCCATTGCGTGGGAATCAAGTCGACTGTGTTCACTCCCACAACGGTGTATACGCCCACTTCTAACTGCGCCAATCCATGAAGCAATGAGCCTTTTGCGCTTGTTATATTACAACACTATTTCGTAAATATTAATACCCGGTAATTTATTTATGTACGGTATGTTTGAGTCAGTTTTGAAATGCACATCTGTTTTGGGATATCGACGAACAACTTCGAATGGAAACGGTTCAACTTTTTGGGGTAATATTTTTCTAAATATTCATCAGCATCACTTGATCCTATCTTGACAGTCAAAGAAAAGCAAAACAGGTCGTAAACCGACTCTGCTTGGCTGAGGACGGACAGTGTGGTTGCCAATTTCATGATATTTTAGGATACTTTTTTTTTAATCCTTACGATACATACTGTAACTGCTGTGAGAGGGCTGCTTATTTTATTTCTTTTCATATATTCAAATTTTATTCTAGAGTGAAAGGAAGTCACATGGGCAGATGTGGTAGAAAAGAAAATCTAAATTTTCAATTGATGTTCACATATGGTATATTCATTGCTACAACGCAAGGAGGCATGACAGGTAAGGTAATACACTATAAGCAAGTTGAACAGGTTGCGCGCAACACATTGGTTGGTTTTGATGATTCCTCCGATTACAGCTTTTGTGTCGCATTCTCTCGCAAGGATACAAAGGCCTAAATGTTCGTCCAATCTACAGTCTTTCTTGTTTAGAGAGTCAACGAATTACCCTAGGATCCGATTTCTGTATACGGTGACGATTTTCAAACAAAACAAAAACATGTTTTGTTCTATCTCTGAACACACCCTCTGTAACTTGAACGCGAATAAACACTTGCAAGCAACACAATTCAGGCTTTGACGGATGAAGAAGAGAAAAGCAAATGTTGAAAACACAAAACAGACCGAAATACATTCGCACAGGCAATCAAATTAGTGTATCTGTGTGTGTGTGTGTGTGTGTGTTTGTGTGTATGTGTGTGTGTATATGTGTGACCACCTGAAATCCTGCCCCCTATTGTTCAATTTCAAAGGCAGAATATGCTTTTAACGCAAATTTTAAGCATTATGAGAATTTTGCTTCAATATTCAGAGAAAAAAAAACATCTCACAATTTTAAGAATAAATTCAAAACATTACAAACACTCGGAATTTGTCGGAATATTACAGGATTTTTTTTTTGTAATGTTTCAAGAGTAAATACAAAATATTCCAAGAAAGAAGAAATAGTATCATGAGAGTAAGTTGCAATATTATAAAAGAATAACATATGTATGATTAAGAAAAAGAAAAGAAGTAATAGTGATATACAAACTTACAAGATTTTTTATGCGATAAAGTCAAATTACGTGACAAAAGTGTGACAAGTTGACAACACTGCATGGTAAAAAAGGAAAAATGAGGAAAAAAAATGGAAACATCCATCCATCCATCCATTTTCTAATCCGTTTATCCCAACGAGGATCGCGGGCGTGCTGTAGCATATCCCAGCTGTCTTCGAGAAGAATGCAGGGTACACCCTGAGATGCCAGCCAACTGCAGGGCACACATAGATGAACAACCATCCATGCTCACACTCATACTGAGGGACAATTTAGTGTGTTCCATTAACCTGCCATCCATGTTTTTGGAATGTGGGAGGAAAGCCAGGCAGGCACAGGGAGAATATGCAAACTGCACACAGTAAGGCCAGAACAGGAATCCAACTCAGCACCTCTGCACTGTGAGGCAGACGTGCTAACCAGTCAACCACTGCGCCGCCCACGGATTAAACAATAATAGCAAAATAATATTGTAACATAACAAACAACAAGGAATAAAGTTGCAATATTACAAAAAAGTTACATTGACAGTAGTATGAGAAAAAAACCACATAGAATATCAATTGGTAAGATTTAGGGAAATAAAATCAAGAGAGATAATTAAAAAAAACATTGGAAAATATCCTTATATGAATATACATTTTCCACGTAATATGAAAACAGTTTTTGTCAATTAATTTTGTTTCTCCAAGTTTTGTGTGAGTACTGCGTATGTCCATCCCATGTAAAGTACACTCCTTCTGTAGCATTGTCGAATGAAAAGTAACAAAGGGTTAACTGAGCTAAAACAGGAAGGCCAGAGGGCTCACCCAAACACTTAACTTTTGTGCACGCTAATTGTTACCATTAGAAACATTTACCATCCACTGCAGCTTGGGTGTCGGACATGTGAGATAAAAGGTCCTAACTGCAGCAACATTGTGCTGCTCTTCTTTGACGGGGGAGATTTACGGTAATAAGAACAGCAGCAGAGGTTTGGAAATCCTTGCTGCAAAACCTCCAAAGCTTATGCTCCCCTCAAGAATGTGCTGAATGAGACTCGTGATGACTTTCCCCCCTGCCCCACTTATGCCCACGACATGTTTAAGAGGTACTTTGGAGGATTCCTTCAAGTAAGAGTTAGTAACAATTGTTCGCCATCAAGCCCCTCACTGAAGATCTCAAATGTCAGAGTCTGTTAAAACACAGTGGGTACAAATGTGCAGCTTGAAATAATGGATTTGGGAGGCAGCAGAGAAAGTCAAATGGAAACCTAGTGACTGGGTCTTAGTTTTGGAAACGTCACATATACGCGCGTGTGTGTGTGTGTGTGTGAGTGTGTATAAAATGTTACAATTTTTACAGGGGAAAGAAGTCATACCAGTTGACAATACTGTACATACCCACGGGTGACTTATTATTACTTGTGTGACGTACTCCACAGTCTCCGCTTTGCTCCAATGGCCCATTTTCTTGCTGCCACAAGTCTCTTCTTTGATAAAATGTCTCCTTCCCGAGGAGCAACTACGACAGAATGCACTCCAGTATTGTTTGTTAGCGTGTCTGGCTCTGATGCAATCCACACGCCGTGGTTTTCCCAATTTGCTGCGGAACTCTGATATCCACATCCAAGCGAGCCGTTACCGTGCAGTGGAAAAGTGCCATTAAAAAAACGCTAGTAGGTGCCATTTTCCCAATGATGACTCAGACACTAAGGAAATGAATATCCATCCAGTCATCCATCCATTTTCTCATCCGCTTAATCCTCACAAGGGTCGCGGGGGGTGCTGCAGCCTATCCCAGCCATCTTTGGGCAGTAGGCAGGGGACACCCTGAACCAGTTGCCAGCCAATCGCAGGGCACACAGAGACGAACAACCATCCACGCCCACACTCACACCTGGGGACAATTTAGAGTATTCAATCAGCCTGCCATGCATGTTATTGGAATGTGGGAGGAAACCGGAGTACCCGGAGAAAACCCACGCAGGCCCGGGAGAACATGCAAACTCCAACCAGGGAGGCCGGAGCTGGAATTGAATCCTTTACCTCTGCACTGTGGACCACCGGGCCACCCTACTAAATGGAAAAATGAAAACCAAGCAAAGGAAAAGCTTTGTCCATCCACTACCATGTATGTCAGTACATGAGACACGCTGCTTCCTGTGTTCTGTCAGCGAGCCAATAACTTTATGTGGGCTGAGCACAAATAATCGCAGGAATTGTGTCAGTGACCACATCTAATGTTTATTCATGCGGGCAACTGAGGCACACCACACCCCCACCATCCGCTCAATGTTCACAAAATCTTTTGTTGAAGAATAGAACAGAGTAGTGCTTCATCCGGGTCCAACAAATACATTATCTGCATACAGTTCATTCCAAATTCTGGGGCTCGACGTACATGTTGATACAACACGGCAATCAACATGGAAAAGCAGCGAGAGTATCCTTGTGTGAGGTCCTCATGCACCTAATAGCTGTGGACCACAAGGTGAACACTGCCGCACTGAGGCGATTAATGGCCAAACTGTATGCGAAACAATAAGGCAGTGTGGGTCACGCGAGACGATTGGGGTCACAAATCACAACGAGCCGAGGAGAGTTTATTTTGGTGGAGAAAATATTTTCATCCGCTGTTTGAGACGTTTTCCACTAACAACGTGCATTTTGTAGGTTCAAGGAATGTTCTGTGCCTTGAGAGGCCTTAGACCATACTGCATGGAAAACACACTGGCCACTGTATTCGGACCACCCTGTGGATCTTTTTGTGGCTAAGTGATGTAACTGAAAGATTTAAAACTGCTCACGGTATGAGACAGTGCAATTCAACACCAATTTTTGAGTTTTGCAGCATGCGCCTTGCATATACCACATCCACAAATCTGCTTTGTTAATTAACTAGTCTAATTCGGCAAATTGGTGATAAGGGGCTGCCCAAAGAGAGAAAATTCAATCCATTCCTTGATGGCCATTCTTTTTTTATTTTCACGATTTGGACCTCCCGCTTCCACAGATAGAAGCCACTTGCCCTGTCACCACCTCCTACCCCCACCTTTGGTAATGAAAGCCATACTCGACATTGGCCCCGCAAAAAAGGTTGGCTTGGTGAGCAGTGGCTCATTTTCATGAAACAGGAGCACACCATCAAAACAGGCTGAGTTCAGTGAGTCTTAAAAACAGCAGAAAGAGTGTGATGGAATGTTTGATTTGATACTCTTGTTTTAATTATTTTGGATTATTATTATTTCCATATTTCATATTGGAAGAATGGAGGGTCTGAGATTTGAATTTTTAACTCTTTCAGGGACAGCGGTTACTACAGTGGACAGCTTATCGTGTCATCAGGTTACAGGGTGCATAAAAGGTTTACAGTTGCACTGCTGGAATCAATGTGCATCATATTGATTCCTACTACCAATATTTCAATGGTAAAATTACATGTGATAACAAATACATTAATTTAATGTATTTTCTATTTTATTATGTGTGAAAGTCTATTACCTTACTGAAATAAAAGTCACCAACATTGTAAGATTTGTGGATTTGTCTGCAAGGAACAACTTAAGCCAATATCTCTCTGAGCGGGAAAGGTTGCAAACGTTTTTTTTTGCAACGATTGTTGGCGAACATCTTTTCGTCCATTCACAACCTCTAACGAACTCTGACGAACATACAACACCCACTACGTTGCGCACCTTCACCACTCTGTGAGATACGGCCTTTAAGTAACTCGAGTCACATCTTGAAGGAAGCCCACGGAAGATTATGTTACCTTTGATTGGCCACTTTGTTCCAGCGGATGCCAGTGAGACAAAAGGGAGGTGTGGGAGGCATACATTCAAACTACACTGATTATATCTGATTCAACCTTCAACCAGCTCAGGGTTTTACCTAAAACATATTTAAGAATTGTCTCACGTTGCATTCTGGCTCACAATTTTCCTGTGGAACAAAAATGTTGCCTGCGATGACCAGAAAAAGTGCTAATATGGCTTTTGGAATTCAGCAGATGGGTTTGAAAAGCATTTTCTGTCTTACACATATTTTATATTTAAAACTGGCGAGTTTTGACCTGATAGGTGGATAGATTCTGTGCATTCTGCCGTCAACTTAAGCACTTTTCTTACACTCTCTGGAGGCTCTCGTTCATGTGTGAGCAGTTAATTTTGCAAATGGACCACATAAAACACTGGAGTAATTACTGAGGGCCAAGCCAATATGCAAATATCAACTTTTTTCAGAATTATTTTTAACATCCTTTGTCTTTAGAAAAATCACATTGTCTTGTTTCTGTTTTGTGAATGTGGTATGTTTTTATAATCAGGAAATATATTTTAAACAAAATTACGAGTGATCATTACAATGACAACTGCCAACTCATACAAGCCGTGCTTCATCAGGACACCAACATACATACATAAGTGGGAAGTATAATATTATTGACTATGGTGTACAGCAGGGGGGGTCAAACATTGTAGTTGCGGTTTGCCTTGGAGGGCCGTTATGAATTTTGGGAAACCATATATCGGTAAATGTTTAATCACCTCCACATATTACATGCACAGCACACAACAAATCGTTGAATAACTAGTTTTAAAATCAGAAGTCAAGAATAATGACCGTTATTACATATGACAATTTGGTTCAGAATTGAGCTGGCATCATCGAACTTGACATTCTTGATTTGCTTTCGCGGGCCACATAAAATGATGTGGCGGGCCAGATCTGGCCCCCAGGCCTTGACTTTGACACATGGTGTACAGTATAATGCAGTGCTGATTTATAATACGTGCAGTTTGATATACTTGCGTAAAGTATAATCCGGCCAAATCTTGGCCCCCTTCCCTCGACCGTGCAGGAAATAAGAATGTTGCTAGCATTAGGACCACTGTTGCCATTTTTACTTGTTTCTTTGTTCTTTGTTTCTTTTTACTTTTTTATCTACCTTATTTTCTGTCAAATTATTACTGTATATGTTTTATGTTCAATAAACAAACAAACAGAAACAGAAACAGAAAAAATAATTGCTCGCGGGGTCGGAATTCCTAAAATATTCAGTAAGCGTCGCTAAGTTGGCAAAACAAGAAGTAGGTAGCTCTTGCTCCCTGCCTTGCTTATACTTGTGTCCAAGCATAAAGTTCAAAATGAAGGCACCGTATATTTTACATTTTACTTTGACTTGAGGGTCACTGAGAGGGCCGGTCAGAGACTGTACACAGGTCAAATGTGGAGCCCAGCCCATACCTGGCCCAGAGTCTTTTGCAGCAAGCCACACAGCAAGGGAAGGTGCAACATCATATTAGACTTGACGTTTGGGTGCAGTAAAATATAAACCACACACACTAACAACATTCCTGAAAGCTATCAAATGTATTTTAACTGCCACTTCCACAGTTATTTTTTTTCTATTCTATTTTATACACAGTCATATGCAGTTTTCTATTGTTGGCCTCCACCAATACCGATATGAAGACTCAACTCTCCCGCCAGACCAGTCAATCTGTGCTTATGAATTCAACAATCTTAAACAGGGGCCTCCAACCACCGTGCGTGGCCACACAGAGACTCAATAAAAATATTTTAGTGAGCTGACCAAACAACTGCGGTTAGCTGGCAACCATTCCATGGGCGTACACCACTTCTCACCTGGGATCGGCTCCAGCACAACCACAACCCTAATGAGGATAAGCGGAGTAGAAAATGATCAAAGAAACGTTGTTAGTTGGCGGTAACAACATTTTAATTGTCATTTTTAAAGGTGGAGCATGAACAGCGCTTAGCTGGATTTTTTTTCCGCCATTGGTTTTTGTGAGGGTCACGTACTAATGGGAGGCGTGACTCGGTTTCAAACATGTTCTCGGACGACATTAAAAGACAAGCCTTTGATGTTTTTCTAGACGTGTCCAGCTCATTAAAGAGACATAGCACTTCCACGAATTAAAACAACATTAATCGTAATGTCAGCCTTGGGTGGTTGCATATTTGATGATTCGTGTTTTTTTTGTTTTGAAGACGGTCCATCAAAAAATGTCCAAGTTTGGGATTGCTACTCAAGAGGGCAGTAGGCATATTCTTTGTATATATTGATATACCTCGCAACTTGCATGGAGTCATAAGCACAGTATCCTGATTAACCCTTTCAGGGACAGCGGTTGCTACAGTGGACAGCTTATCATCTTATCAGGTTACATGGTTCATGAAAGGGCTAAATTACTTTTTTATGATTGATTTCACAGAGAATACCAAATACAGTGGCCTGCATGTCCTGACTGGCCAACTACACACCTGCCACCTAAAGTGCAGTATCTTCAAATTGTGCAGATTTTTTTTCAGGGATTTTAATGACTCAAAAACGTTCCACACAGCCTCAGCTGTCAATGAATCATGCGAATCACAAGAATCAAGAGGAAACACAAAAAATGTGCATCTTAAGACAACAAACATGAAGACACCACAAATGGTGTAGTGCTATGAAACAAGGAAGAATCGTGGCCGTATTTCATGTCTCCAAATGAAAAGTGAAACTAAAATAACTAGAGCGTATGCAAAGAAAAGATTCAGCTAAGATGGACTACCCTTCAAATCCTTTGAGTCATCTGTGTGTTCTTCTTCCGTATGCAAAATGTTAACAAAAACAATAAAACAAAAATACCAAACAAAGCCCTTTGTGCTCAGATTGTGATGTAAAATCATCTTTCAGCACATTCTTAGCATGCTTGCCATTCCCTTAATGCTCTTTTTGTAAGGATGCCATGCTGGGGGCCACTCATGCAGGAATGTGTCCATGTGACAAGCTGCACAGCATTCAAGAATAACTTTTAACATTGCCTCCACCATTTCCAACAACCAAAACACTTAAGCCTCTGTTTTAAGTTGTGTGAAGCTGAGGCAGCTTGTTAATCATTCAGCAGCCAGTGGACCCAAAAACACGCTTAGCCACCAGCCCTCTCACATTAAAACCACAACCATTGTCCATTCTACCTGCACGAGCTGGTGGGCTTACTTTTTGAATCTTGGTGCCCGCCGGCTACAATGGGCCAGTGTGCGCGACACTGATGTCACACTGAAAGCATTCACATTCATTTCGGCCACTAAACACAGCCTGGTAGTGAAGCTACACAAACTCATGTATCAGATTACTAACACATAGTTTATGATTTGGGTTGCTTTCATTCAACTCAGTCACTCACATGTGCAGTTGTGGGCATGAATGCCATATTAATCTTTACTTTTTTAATTAATGATTTGGAATGACAGACAATAGTGACCAACACTCAGAACAATGGGTAAAGAACAAGGAAGATCTAAGAAGGACAGTTGGAGACTGACCAAGTTGGATAAGTCCTTTGGAGCCATTTCAAAACAAGTTCTGCCACCAAGATCACAGGGTCAAGCAAAGTGTCCATAATTACAGGTTGTCATACCGGTGGGAGAAGGCCGTAACTGTCACCCTTGCAGAAAAGGAAATTGGTTCGGATGTTCTGGAACCCCTATTCTGTGGTTTATACAGTAAATTGTCCCCAAAAAGTGAGTGTTCCACTGCTGACACTTGACGGATGCCAAGCTAATAACAGGGCTTGTAGACATACTAGGTAGAAACTGTGAATAACAAGTCACACTGAATGGACCGGTTGTAATGAGACATGGTGAAAATAATAACTAAAAAAAAATACCGATCAGGGAGAACAGAACTCTCCCATTACTAGATCTCAAAATCAATTCATCAGAAAGGTCGGCAAAACAAACAAAAGAAAATACTGAGTGCTGCAGCAAATTGGAGACTGTGGATTATATGCGGTAAATAGATACTGTAATGCAGCGTCCGCAGAAACATGCTAAGCTAATATTGCCAGTATGCTCTCAGATCAAAAGTAGTAAACCACCCACAAATTACTACAAAAATCATTTCAAAACATCAAAAACTAAGGGGTACTAAATTAAAAAAAAAATTAATTTGAACATTCAGCATCTTCTGGTAATTATTAATATAATTTTAAAAAATGAACATGAAAGTATAAGCCATCTTGCAAGAGGTGCCAGATTAAATAAATTGACAAATAAATAAATTTGATTTATTGATTTGTTGTAAGTCTTGCTTTAGATCCGTGACCATTATTTACAATATTTAGTCACACTGTGTACAGACAATACAATTTTTTCTAATTCTGAAATTTGGGTCTCTTGAATAAATCCACAAATGCCTGCAAATGCAATAATCAATCAATAATAAAAAAACAATGCGAGTTATGTGTTACTGTGATTTGAAGTTGTATAAAAAAGGCAACATCCAAAACATGCTTATAAAATTATTTGAAACTTATTAAATGTTGGATCTCTTGAATCTAAAAACTAAGCTTTGAGGGTTTTTTTTGCAGATACTGTACACTGTCTGTATAAAATGTGAATTTCGATGACTCATCAACATGTGACACTCAATAGCTCTAGTTTTACACCCATCGTTGGTTTTTTTCAGCTTGCAATTTGTAAAACAAGTGTGAAATCTTCCGTTTCTTGAGAAAGACAACATCTTTGACCAAAGGTACAGTATGTGACACCAAATGACAGCAAACCAAAAGGGAAAAAAAACGCTTGAACTCACTTCGATCCACCTCTCAGCCTCCACGTACGCGTCCTGGCAGCTCACCGTGGACTGTTCTCGCCACTCCATCACACCAAAACGTTCTGTTTGTTTTTTTCTATGAACTGACCCCGCGCTTAAACGTCCGCAGACGTGGACATTATTATGCTGAACTCCCTTCTCTTCTCATCGACGATCGAAACTCGCCGAGTGGACCAACCAGGTGATATTTCCTAATCCCGCTGTGAACAAAACACAACGAAACAGTTACACGCATTCTATTGTACTGCGTGCGCAAGGTGGAACAGTCATGCATTCTTTTGCATCACATCACATGATCACACGGGCTCGAATCAGGCACACCTGTCTATATGCACGACGTACTGTTGAACATTACCTTGGAATTGTTCTCCCACGCAACAATCACGTTACAGTTACGGACCATATTCCAACGAGTCTGTTCAAGTGGCTAAAATGAAGAGAGCCCAGTGGATCACCCAATACGCCTTCATCAATTGTTTAAAAAAAAGTTCCGAGTCTCCTCTTGAAGGGATTATAACTTTTTTTCCGTTTCAAAGAAACAGGCACACTGCAGCGACACTCTGTGCAAGCTGACGCGTATTGCAGGGCGTTAACGCAAATTAAACGAGGGGACCTAATTTGCAAAATTGGCTTTTGAATCCTCATACTAATAATTGGATTATTACCAATTTCCAGTATAGTGTAGTAATGTTTAAATCGGTGTGAAGAACAATGCTACCAGCTGTTCCTTTGTAAGAGTGCAAACGAGTCGTTAAAAAATGTCATGTTTCATTGTTAAAAATATTAACATTTGACCAACTTGAAACTTCTACACATGAAAAAAAGATTTAAAACAGTTAATCAGACAATGACAAGGTGGTTGAAAAGGTAAATGTACTGGGTTCATGTTCCATTGAAATGTGTTAAACTAAGGAACATGGTTGTATTTTCCTGGGCAGGAATGCGTTTAAACTGTAAGACAGAAACTATGGACACTGATAGTACCAGTCAGTTGGATGTTTTGCGAAGAACGATAAATGGTCTCTGTGTGAGTAACGGCAAGAAACATGTGCTCTGCCTATTTTCTGTCACAGATTTCTACTGCACGTGCTGACTTTACATGTATACATGAACGTTACTATGCTATCCAGGCGAGCAACATATGCTCATCCAAAGCGACTCATGAATGCAAACAGAACAGAAAGACATAAAATTCATTTTAGTGTTTAATTGAGAAGTGTTTTACATGGTTACAAAAAACAAAGGCATCGTTCACAAGGGCATGGTATCTTGACTTAGACTGACGCCCAGGTGGAGACGTGCTCAATTAGTAAGCGCTTCATAACACCGTCTTTGACATCCAAAACCGCCGCCAACACTGAACACTTTGCTCAATTTTGTAAACATTTTAGTGCAGGAACAAACTAGCGCTTCCAAAGAATCTCAGCCAAGTTTGGCAAAGTAATTAATGGAAATGTTTTAATTGAAAAATGTTCATTAGCTTCCTGTGAATCAGTCGCTGAGCTATGTTGAAGATGCAGATCAAGCCAGCACTTGAGAATGTTTTGGCAGTAAAAATGTTCACTCCGCTTAGGGGATTGCCTCAGTAAGATTCTTTGGAGAGGGCAATGATGGTGAAGCGGACCTCCTGAGGATCACGGGCCATGAAGGTCTTACAAACCTCTGAAGCGTCCTGCAATAAAGAGTGGTTGGGCTTTAACATTTTTGTTTTTTTACGACAACGGTAACATTTTTTTTCGGTGAGGGAGGGCACCATCATACCTCGAGGAGAGTATCTTCCGTTGTTTTCCCGTGAAGAATTGGAAAGGGTTTACGACCATCTGGGTGAGAAAAGAGAAAAAAAACATTGAGGTAAATTTAGGCAAAATAAATCAATCTATCAAGCCAGCAGCATGGCAAACAATCGAATTTCTTAACAATTGTTATCCTTGGAAAACAATTATTGGACGTTAACGCGCTGAAGTCAAATTTTGTGCGATGTAAAAGGTGTATTTTTTTGCCGGAATTGTTTGTCAAATACCTTCTTGTACACGTTAAGGGGCATTTGACACTGCAGTCAGCTCACCTAATTCATACAGTTGCCCTCCGACATTCACAAATGCTATAAAGTGAAGGTTGACTTTCTCATCTATGCTTGGTGCCTGCAAAAGACAAAAATCAACCCCAATTACAACGTACCTTCCCTTGAATCCAAGTAATGAGCAAAACCAAAAACACACCTCAGTCTGCCCTTCCTGTGCACTGGATTCATGTGTGACACGTATACTCTGATGATTAAAAACAAGGGGTACTTGTTAGCTTATCCTAATGCTAACATTTGATGCCATTATGTTCCTTTCGGGAGTACCTCATCTGTCTCCAGGAAGACACCTCTTTCTTGCGGACTCATTTTACAGGTCAGATCGACAAACTTCTTCAGAACCGAGTCAGACTCTGAGAAAGAGAGAGAGAAAAAAAGAAAAACAAATAGTGCAGGCTCCAACTCCAAGGTTGTCCAAAAGAGAGACGTGTGTGTCCTTGTTGAATTTGTGCTGTCTTGGAGCAATGACAACTCACCAAATTCCAGGTGTGCTAGGTTGTTGGCCACCGCATGAATTAGTCCTATCGTGCCGCAGGCGTTGCCGATCGTTTGCCTCATGAAATAGACGCCGGGGGACAGTTCCTGCCCCTGACTCTTTAGTCTCTCTTCCTCTTCTTGCTTGAATGCTTCATACTGGTTAAGAGGCAACAAAATATTCATTAAACATACACTACAACACGTTTAGCCCAACTCAATTGCTCCACTATTGATTTGCCACCCATGCATTAGATCAGGGGTCGGCAACACCAGTATTCGAGAGCTGCTCTGCTGCATGCTTTCGATGTTTCCCTTCTTCAACACATTCGATTCAACTGATGAGCAAATTTGCAAGATCCGCAGAAGCCGAATAATGATCCTGATCATTTGAATCAAGTATGTCAAAGTAGGAAAAATTCTAAAACATGCACAAGAGCTCGAGGACTGGAGTTGCACACCACTGTATTCGATTGTGTCAGTCAAAATGTGTACGTGTACGTACGTACCTTCTCTGTGATGGGGAAGAGGAGCAGCACAGCGCAAACAGGTCTTGGCACCATGCTGAGCATATCTGGATCCAATCCATACACGTCTCCAAACTGCCAGCTTTGCTTCATGCCCAAAGAGTTGACGAACTAGCCACAAAATGATTAACTTACTTCAAACGATGTCATTCACTGCAAGCCAGTTACCAAATTGTGTCACTTATTGAGCGCAACATCGGTGTTTAGGGCCTTATTCCACATTGCAGGTAGCATTTTAACTTTTATGACAGCAAATTATTAATTTGAAGCCACACTCACCTTCGTCATGACCTGAAAAGATACAAAAAGAGCCATTAGCTAAGCTTTCGTAAACATGATGACAACTATAACGCTATTAGCTTCTGTTCCGATTCTAGCACTCGGTAGACAGTTAGCACATGTTTGTATGTTAGACAAATGTTTCTCAAATATAAGGAACAAACCAACACGTACTTCGGGATTAGCCTCCAGTGGCAACCAAGTTGGTGCACTCATTTTGAAGACAAATTCAATGAGTTTGCTAGCAAAACAGAGAAGAAACTAGATACCCCCAGGCGAGTGTGACAGCCGGGCTGTACTTCCGCGTAGGTAAACGCACTCACTATTTAACAATATCGAGAGGGGAGTCATCTGCTGTTATGGGTGACATTTTAAAAAATATTTTAAGTTATTTATTCTCACTAAGCATATTTATTTTAATTTAAATATTAAAATGTTATATATTTGCTCCCTATCGTCAGAATAATTTGTTTTTTGCTACCATTTAAAACACATCACCATCTACAGAATGAAATATTCCAGAATTGAGGGCGGGCTTTCGATGCAGTTTTTCTTTTGCTTTCGTATCTGAATGACTCGTCGTGTAGATATAAATGGACACGAACTAGTCACATTACGAAAAGTAAGTATTTATTTATTTTTCTCAAATCAAAAGAACACAGGAATAAACATTGCTAAATAATCACACGTGTAACAATCGGTCTCTGTGTGTTGCATGCAGACGCCAAACAGGGGCGCCATTGTTGTCCATTAAATTTACAGGCGAAAAAGTCAAGTCAGAGATGTTCTACAAATTGAGATCAATTTATCGCAAACAGTTGATATAGGAAGTCGATTGCATTTTTCAATGTCTTCAGGATTACACACATACAGAGAGTGTAGCGACATGTCACCTACCGCTTCACAAAATACAACATTCATTGTTTTTACTGCTTGTTTCTAAATTGAAGAACTGATGATCGTGTTGACCCGGAAGTTGTTTACGTCGCTTTTTTTTAATCACATCATCCACACGTCGGGAACGTTTTTGAGCAAAGCTTAACTCCCAGAATGCCATCGGTGGAACACTCTCTTGGTTTGTCGAAGAAATATTCTTATACGTATGCTGTCATTTAACCTAAAAGTGACCTGCCTTGTTTGTATAACATACAACTGGTTCTGACAACTCCCTAGATAGCGTTATCTTGCTTCGCGGGAACTTGCTAGCTACCTATGCTGTAACTAACTGTTAATGTTTCAGGGTTCATTTGAAATGTATTTCACTTAACTTTGTATTTTCATTGGTTGTAAGGGACAGACAGCGTTGTGGAGAGCGTCTGCAGACTCAATCCGGATTTATTGGCAGAGCACGTAAGTACATACGACACCAGAAATATTCCTCCATTTTCCCCAAAACAAGGCTGTTTCTGCACACCTGAATCAGAATGTGTTGTTGCACCTTCAAATATTAACTTATTTTATCATCTCCAGTGTCAGCACATCCTGAGTTATCTGCAAGGGCAGAAAAAAGGACTTGATTCCGCAGAAATTTGCGACGTGAGCAAATACACATAATGGAATAAGTGCTTGTATACAGTACTTCATTTTTGTGACACACAGAGCTACATTATTATGCTTTGTCCAGATATTTCAGAGAGCCGGAGTCACACTTGGCCATGAATCTCTACAGAGCATCATCAGATTCCTCACAATAACCTTCAGGTATTGTTCAGTGTTGTGGCGCAGGTGTCTAAATATGTAAAATAACATTGACTTAATGCTTTATAATTGGCAGGTCTGCTGCAAAGAGCAAACTGTCTGCAGACGACCTCGTGTCAAGACTAGAACAAGGCAGCAAAAATTGGTCCAAACCTTCACTCAAGGTACAATGTCTTTCATCAATCTGAAAAAAGATGAGCAGTTACTTGGCTAATATACTCCAACATCAATTTTAGTCGTCAAAAATCACACTGAGTGGACAGAAAGAGAAACCAGCTGGTAGAATAGCTTTTGTCAGTAGACATGAGACCCCATGTTGAGCACACAATAAAACCCTTCTTAGTACAAAAATAATTTACTACTTTTGAAGTCAAGGCAGCAAGCTTTACCCATTTCCAAACAAAAATATATAATTACCCATTTCCAAACAAAAATATATAATTTCCGCTGTGAAAGTATATATTCGGGTTGCTGCCAAGCAGCACAACCTAGTTTGCCTCAGTTGCTTGAAAGATGTGTTGACATCTTTTTTTTTCTCTCAATACAAATACTCTTCTCACAATTTTGAAAAAAAAAAAAAACATTTGCCTGCTCCTTACTTCAGGTGCTTCACAGCTTGTGGAGTCAACATGGAGAATCGGTGCAAATCCAGCAGACAGCCCAGGACTTGCTCAGCGTTGGTCGGGTAATCGATACAATAAAGCAGCCTTGCTCATTTTAACCAGGTCCAACTTGTGACCTTAAATGTTAACATTATTGTTGTTTGTAGCTTGTGGACATGCAGTGGAAGTTGGGCATGGCAGTGAGCTCTGACACCTGCCGCTCTCTCAACTCGCCCTTTGTCACCATCCTGCTGAAAATCGCTGAGCCGTCAGGCCAGATCAGCCGGAAGGCTTTTGAGATGACCGTCCCGCAGTTTCAAGTATACATCGGCATGTTTAGTATCATTTATTCCGCTATGATAATATTACTTAACTTTTTGTTTCTTCCTAGAACTTTCACAAGCAGATGAAAGAGCTGGCGGTTGTCATGGAGACTATATGATGGCATATGACTGCACCTGCCAGTGTTTACTGTTGACTCACATTTTCACACTATTGAATGTTTTGTACTGTTGAGTTGCTTTATTCACCACATCGCCATCCAGTAACCTTACATTTCTGACATTCCATAAAAATACCTCCCAAAAAGATAAAACATACAAAATGACAAAAATGACTACGAGTCAGCTCTCACACCAGAAATATAAATTTTTGTGTACGTCATTTGTACAGAACATACCATTAATTACCAAAGGTTGTGAGCACTTACTTTTATTCAGACAAAGTTACAGTATGTTGATTCTTTACTAATGATAAAAACAACCTGAATGGTAGATTTGTAGTCTGAAGCGCAAGTGCATGTTTTACACGGACAGCTCATGTGTTGAGTGCAAACAATACATTTAAAGAAACAAAAGAAAACATGCTGTCAGTGCTTACAGAAATGCAGTTTTGACAGTGTGTGCATAAGAATATGCATAATTTAATAAGGCTAATAAATACACAACGATCTGTAATTTGTACCAAAAATAAAGTCCCTTTATTTGTTCTAGAAATAAACCCGTCTTACCTTTTACAGTCTTCTGTGATGCCTGCATACGTTTTAGCATCGGTGTTGAATACACTGAGGCACAGGCGCCGGCCAGTCCTACTAATGGCTCGGACACGACCTCGAAAGCACGTGGTGTTCATACACCAACTCTATATCACCTATAACCATTTGAACAAGGCCAGGGTTGCAATTGTCATGTCTTTTTCAGGTAATTTTTTTACAAAGTATCAGTACATGCTGCAAAACACTACTTTTTGTTCGTTTATGACACAACTGCTTTGCGGGATCGAAAGCAGCCATACTATGTTTCGTCTTTGTGCCCTTTCCTTTGAGATTGAATGTGAGAAATGTTTCCCCCGTTCCTCAAAAGCAGGAGTGAAAAGTGCTGATCTTGCCAGATTCAACTTTCTTCCACATTCCATGAGAATGAGAACATTCTAAACAACATCATTTATAGCCTTGTTTGGTCTGACACTGTTACATTTTACAAGGGAAATGCTCATAATGGGCGGCCCGGTAGACCAGTGGTTAGCACGTCGGCTTCACAGTGCAGTGGTACCGGGTTCCTCCCTGTGTGGAGTTTGCATGTTCTCCCCGGGCTTGCGTGGGTTTTCTCCGGGTGCTCCGGTTTCCTCCCACATTCCAAAAAACATGCCTGGCAGGCTGATTGAACACTCTAAATTGTCCCTAGGTGTGAGTGTGAGTGCAAATGGTTGTTCGTTTCTGTGTGCCCTGCGATTGGCCGGCAACCGATCCCCCGCCTACTGCCCGAAGACAGCTGGGATAGGCTCCAGCACCCCCCGCGACCCTCGTGAGGATCAAGCGGCTCGGAAGAGGAATGAATGAATGCTCATAATGTGTGAACCGTTTTATTTGTAAGAAATACAAATGTGCGGTGGAACCCCGCTATTCGCAGACTGCATCTGTTGTAGCACCAATACTGTCCTGTGTGAGGCAGCATGAGGCCACCGAGCATCCAAACTACAACACGAAGAAGAAGAAAGTATTCGAAGAATGAAAGAATATAAAATAACTGTCAATATTGTGGTTGGAAATTTCGAATTATTATTGTGACTGGGGACTAGACACGTGACAAGCAACACAACCAGCTGCTCCTCTATTTGTGCACGGCAACACTGTAAGCTTCAGCTCGCTCATAGCCATTGTCAGTATGTGCATACTCTGAAAACCAGACACGAACAGCATGAGCATTTACTAGAAATCAAATCATCTTACAGCCATTGATTGTCAAAGGTAATTTTGTAAAATGGTTTGTGGTCAATCGTGGGTTAAACTGTTATTAAGAGGAAATATCATTTTAGGGGTGGGTGTCAATGTTTTGTCTTTCGTGACGAGTTGGGTTTCATTGTGTACTGCTTTGATGGGCCATGTGAAAAGGGCAAAAGGAAATAACCCCCTGATCTTTTGTTATGGCAATATTTGCGAAGGATAAAGAAGCAGGCGACCAGTTTGGTAAGCACGAGTGCTCCAATGTCTTGGCTGATAAGGTTGCAACTGCTATTTTTGGGGAGCCTTGGATTCACGGCACTTTGTACTAGGTGTGCAGTGGGGGTCTCCCCAGTTGACATCCTTGTTAAAATAAGCGTGACTCCAGAATGAGAAGATATTTTTTCATCCCCCAATGAAATGGTAAAAAAATATCCATCAACTATATGCAGTGTTTATTTTCCCCCAAAACGTTTGCCTAAACAGTCCTCTAATTGAGCAATGATCTGTAATGCAGTTGAACAATGTGATTGACATTGACACACAAAATGTAATTGTCAGGTCCCGACAAAGACGCTCTGTAGGACACCCCGGCACGAAGGGGGAACACACGCGCTTCAGTGAAAAAGGTACTCCCTGTTTTGTTTCTGCGCTGTCACGTTTCTCCACACGGAGGCCCCACCCCTAAACCCTCGCACATGTGCTGTGGATGGGCGGGTTCTCGAGGCGCATGGGCCGCTCCACCTCTCTTCTGCAAGACTGCCTGGAAGGAAAGCGAGACAAGAGGAAAGACGGCCCTGCATACAACGTTTCAGGTATCTTTTAAGGGGAATCGGCATGTCGTCGCTGCAGCCTCGGTTCGTGTGCAGGCCGCGGGGATGTGGGGAGTCTGACGCGTCCCTGAAGAAAGTAAGCACAATCTTGTGTGTACATTGGCGCACTCCTGAGCCACGTTTCTAGCTTGCTTGTATGGACAAAAACAAGAAGACGAGGAAGACAGGAACCTCGGATCAGTGCGTTTTTGTTTGATCATTTTATTCCATCCCCTTTGCCACTTTTGCGACTTTGGGCAGTGGCAATTTTTTTACGCAAAAAAAGTTTTAAATGTCACAGCTGTCCAACATGGAGACCCCCTCGGGTGAGGACGGGAGTCACATACCGGAGAAGAGGTTCCCGCTGATCTACATCGGCTGGTCAGTGCTGGACCGCCGCACTTCGCTGCCAATGCTCCCGTGGCTGGTGGCCGAGATCCGGCGGAGGAGCGAGCGGGGCGACTGCGGCCCCGCCATGCAGCCGCGGGAGGTGCAGTTGGTGCTCCACAGCCCTTTCCTCCGTTGCGTACCATGCTCCTCTTCTTCCTCCTCCTCCTCCAACAACAACTATTCGGTTTTTATCTTCGAGCACAAGGCGCAGCACATCTCCCGTTTCATGCACAACAGCAACGACCTCACCTACTTTGCCTATCTGTTGCGGGCCCACCCCGACAACCCCGAAGCTGAGATGTCCTGTCACGTGTTCAAGGCCAGTGACCCCAACCAGGTACCAAGCAATCACATGCGTCTCTGACACCCCACCCCCCCACCCCTACTTAGCCTCAACCCACCCAGACGTCACCCAACTCAAAATGAACACCATTATCAGGACAACACTGCATGTGAGCAGCACTGTGAATGAGCGATTTACATGTTTGGGATGTTTGCCTCGCAGCTTCTGAAGTTCTGCTTTGACCTTCCTGTGTGGAATCTCTGGCTACCTCCCACATTCCCCCAAAAAACATGCAAGTTAGATGAATTGAATACTCTAAATTTGGGCTGTCAAACTCAACTTTATTTACCGTTTTGGCTTTAACTTGCTGTTATGCCGATGAAGGTCATATGAATGCATAATCACACCATAATACCGGGACATTGCTTTTGCATTTCATTTTTATTTTTAGCAACAGCTTCACTTTGAAATCAGAAGTCTTTGAAAACAGTGACACCCGAATGTTTTAAGGACCAAACTATTTAGTTAAGGTGATATTTGGTGAGAAAATGCTAATATAATAATAATAATAATAATAATACATTTTATTTATAAGTGCCTTTGAAGACACCCAAGGACACTTTACAATAACAAAAAACACAAAACAATACAGGGTTGAGCAGCGGCAGCCAAAACGTGCCAGCGTTCACTCAACCCGATGTGTATGTACACAATATGTACAAAATGAATAGCGAAAATGCATTCCTGGTGCAGATTTTTCAAAAAAATGTAAAGAACAAATCTATTTTGCAAAAAAAATGAAGTACTTGCTTCGTTGGTCCATTGGTTACCGTGTCAACCTCACAGTGCAGAGGTACTGGGTCCCGTGTGGAGTTTGCATGTTCTCCCCAGGCCTATGTGGGTTTTCTACGGGTACTCCATTTTCCTCCCACATTCCAAAAACATGCATGGCAGGCTGATTGAACACTCTAAATTGTCCCGAGGTGTGAGTGTGAGCGCGAATGGTTGTTCTTTTCTGTGTGCCCTGCGTTTGGCTGGCAACCGGTTCAGGGTGTCCCCCACCGACTGCCCAAAGACAGCTGGGATAGGCTCCAGCATGCCCGGCCACCCTTGTGGGGATAAAGCAGATCGGAAAATGGATGGATGGGCAGCAACAAATGATTTGGCAAGCCAGGTCCAATCCTTGTGTCTGACACCTATGCTCTAATTTGTTCATATGTGTGAGTGTTTGGGCCTCTTCAGAGTCTTGTTTTTGCTCATGAACTTCCTTCTCCTATATGAACCAGACGATCTGAAAGTACCTGGATGATATGTCGTTTGAATTCTAAAGACACTTAGGGAAGTTGGCACGATGCATCCTTTCAAGCGACCTTGAGCCAAGGTCGCTTGAAAGGAAAAAAGGAGATATACAGTATAGGAAGGAAATGAGATACATTGCCAGGGGTAAACATAACAATTTCGTTCTGGTTCTCAAAGAAGCACCAGAGGTTGTTGCTATTTGTGCAAAATGTTTTTCCGGAACCCAACAACATCATTGTATGAACTTTTGGGACTGCACAATTTGTTATTTTGATGCAGTTCTCTAGGATAGTGGGCAACTCATCTTTTTTGCACCATAGATCGGTTTTATGTAAAAACAATTTCGGGCTGGACGATATGGCAAAAAAGTTCTGCGATACTTTGGTTCATCTTACATAAGATGTTAAGCTATAGAAGGTTACTTGTGATTTGAATGTTGATTTTCTGTCACCCTATGCTCTGTTGTTGTCACTGTGCATGCGTGTCCAAGTGTGTGTGTGAGTGTTTGTGAATGTGGGAGGAGGGGATTTTTTTGCGCTGTGTATTCCAACATTTCTTCTGAGGGAACACTCATTTTCTTGTTGTTCAGCGCTCTCCTACTGTAACAGTACACAGATTCACACCCCTGTTGTGAGTAGCTGCTACTTTGCTGTATGTGTCAACCTAACTTGGAACAGCTGTATTCCAGACACATCGATTGGCTCTTCGTGTTTGTCTGTCAGAAAATGGAAAAATACAATCTACCCAAGTGTAGTCTCGCTCGTATGTCTTCCAAGGAAGTTAGTTCGCAAACATGTTTAGGGTTTTGTCACTGAGCCCTAAAATACATTTTTAGTCGTAGTGACTTGACAGCATGACAGAGCCGCCCACGAACACCGCTGTGTCTTTGGTGGTTCCTCCCAACGTCGCTGCAACGTTTGCAATTCAACTTAAAATGAGAAATGCCGAAATGTACAAAGCAGTTCACTGAATCCATCTAATAGGTTCACAGAAGCATAAGTTCAGTTTCGTTCTTGACTGACATAACAGGAATGGATTCTCATCTGCCAATCCTCTCTCTCTCTCTCTCTCTCTCTCTCTCTCTCTCTCTCTCTCTCTCTCTCTCTCTCTCTCTCTCTCTTCTCGCTCTCTCAAAAAAAGCAAATTACCTTGCGGCACAAATATACAGTGACATCTTTGGCACACATTCAAAATTTTCTGTGCAATGGTGCACCACTTATGGACACCTCTGTACTCTATATTACCCACAATTCCTAACAACAGCAATAAGCAACAGGCCATCAACGGACTTTACAGATTACACAAACATAGTCAAGAGTTTCACAGTAGAAACTGTAAAAATAATCATTAAACTTACTTTTTTCTTTTTAAACGAAGTCAGTGTAAGTGCTCAGTAAATTAAGTGGAACTGAGTATTCAGTGTCAAACGCACTCGGGTATTATTACTGTGATAATCACATATATTAAATCTATCGTCCCTGATATTATTACTGATACAAAATCGGTTATGTCCTCACATTGTTAACATCAGCTTGAAGTAGAAATAGGCATATGCATTTTAAAATACACAACTTTTGTTCAAGAGCAGATTTGGCATAAAAAAAAAATACTATCCATGTAGACTTTCTTCCAAGATGAAAAGGGCAAATCCATTTAGCAGGAAGCATGATTAAGATTTTTTTTTAAACTTCTGTGGACAAAATAGGTTTTAGGTTTGACACCTGTGTGCCACAGAAAATGGATTGTCGGCCTAGACGTTGCATTTGAATGCTGGTTTGTTCCATCACGACATAGAGCAATCCTCTATCTTTGACATCAGAGCACTCAAAGTTAAGAGCTTTGACCTTTCAAAAGATGACAGCTATTACCTTTCCTCACAACTCCGCATCCAGACTGAAAATGTGCAAAGCCCCACATTTAACCAGATAGCCTCCGGAGACTGGTCTATCAACTGTGTGTGTCCATCCATGCATTATCTGAGTCGCTTATCCTCATGAAGTCACAGGCATGCTGGAGCCTATCCCAGCAGTCTTCGGGCACTCAATTTCCTTATATTGTTTGTTGCCTTTTAAGACAAATACAAAGTTTCTGTAATAGGGTCTCTAGTTCTGATCTAATCATGTTTTGCCATTTTAGTGTAAAGCAGAAGTGACAATCCTCCATTTATCAATCATTGAATGGCTAGCTCCACCTACACGAGTGAATCGTTGCGCACTACTGCGACCAATAGCCCCCGATTGCTTGAAACCGACCTCCCCGAGGTCAGCGGTGCTGCACAGTGGAAAAGTGTCACAAGTGCATTCAGAAACATGTTCAGTCCCACTCAACATGAGCAAGCTGTGACCGGTAATACCCCCAATGAAAGTGGGCCAAGAAGTAAGACGGTATGTCGTAGCTGTTTTGGAACACGTTCATAGTTTAAAAGCTGCAAATGTACACTGAACTAAATGGTACTACTTGGTAGAAATGGATTTCAGAATTAGATTAGATGACTCGTCAGAATTATACGACACCTCAGAGGCAGCCTTTTATGTATGTCATCTATTGTGTCTGTTTTTGTGATAAGGCGCGTGGCAGGATTAACTTTCCAAAATCAAAATCCAGTGTGCTAGCTTTGTCATCCGGTGCCCTAAATACTAGTCAAGACCAATAATCTACCGAATGTGATTAAAAGGCACATTCAGTGACATGCTTGTCACTCATCATCAAGGATGTTTGTGTTTGCGTTCAGTCAGGGCCGTACAAATCCAGGCCGAAGGCCAACAAAGGATACGAAGATAGATGCAAACATCCTGAAAACCTGACCGTTGTGAAACCTTAGAGCAGGTGTCACCAACATTTTTGAGGGTGAGAGCAACTTCATGTGTACCGATTGTGTGAAGGGCTACCAAATTGATACACGTCTGAAATAACATATTTGTCCAAAATACCTTCAATAATATGAGGATGTGTTATTTTTAATACTTGATGATTTAAATTGTCAGACTTTGATCGTGTTTCGAAATGTCTCACAGTACTGCCAATGTTTGCATTTTTAAATCATAATTTCTACTAGCAAATCACAATGTCCAGGCACTGGCGGGCTACTCAAGTGGTCTTCACGGGCTACCTGGTGCCCGCGGGCACCATGTTGGTGACCACTGCCTTAGAGGCATGTCCTGATTTTTAATAATCATGTTGGACTTTTGAGACTAGCTTGATATCGGTGCAGGCACGGCATATTAAAGAGTGCTAATGCTGGCCTGAATAACAGGAAATGCTTAAATGTTTCCATGAATCTCATGTAAGAAAAAAATGATTGTAAGTGAAGATGTTATTGTGGACTGAAAAATGAAGTTTAAACAAACAAAAACATTGTGATGATCTTAACCAAAACATTGATCATATTTTTGCCAATGTCTTCGAGATTGCTGTGGTATGATGTGTAAAAATACAAATTCAATGGTTCGTGTATTTCGGCTCTGCGATGGTATTTCTCAGCTCAATGTGTTCTTTTCAAGGAAGTCAGATTGTGAATTCTAAGTAAGCAGAGAACAATTCATCTTAGAAAAAATGCAATGCATAAAAAATGAAAATGTCATCGCAATTAATAGCAACATTCTTGCTCGACTGGTTCAAACAGAATAATTGGAGGAAATTTCTGTCAAGAGAAACTACAGCGTAAAACAAAAGGCCATACAGCTCATCTTTTCTACTGCACAAGCAATATCATCTATGGAGGGGGGTTCTTCATTTCTTGCACAAAATTGCGGAATAAGGTGTCTATTTGAGGGAGAGAGGTGTCTTATTTGCTGCACAAAAGTCGTGCTGTAATCAAACTGTTCTCGTTTTAAAACAATGGCGTAAAAAAGGGAGTAATTTTGTAAGTCATTTTAGTTTGGATTTAACTTTTGGGGGTGGGGTTGCTGAGATTCTGATGACACTGCGTTTCACAAAATGTTTTTTTTCCCATGTTGTAACATGAACCATCGATTTCCTGCCCCCGTTTTTTCTTGGAACCTGGAGAACTTCAGCAGTCCTTCCCCCCGCCTCCCAAATCACATATTGGGTTGTCACGTTTTGTGCTGCCCTCAAATGTAACTGCGCTCCATCACGTTTCTTGTGGAATTTGTGGAAGTGTATGAGCCAGGAATGGCCGTGAGCAATGAAGCCGTGGCAGATTTAAGACCCGGATGCTTTCGAGGAGTCTCACCTATCACTCCTTCACGTTGCTGAATGTACCTCAGTCAGAGAGATATTACGCAAGAGAAACCGGTTTGGCAGTCAGTGGCTGGGCGAACCACATGGAATGCACTTCCCATTCCATTTGTGCACTTTTCACATGTGCAGGGTTTAATTGATGACAGTTGATGATACTCTACTGTGCTTCTTATTGTGGTCGTTTGGTTATTTTTAGCTGTGACATGCATGATTCCAAACCTATAATTAGCCTTGAATGTGAGACGAGAGAACATCAGAGCGACGACTTTTATTGCACAGAAGTTTGATTGGACGAAAATATCACATTTGTGGTGAGGTGGAAGAACGTAATGTTTAACTGGAGGGGGAATCTGAACACAATGTAATCACAAAATGTGCTTGTGCCTCGCTCGACAGGGTTGGCTGCTTGCTGGACTTGAAAGACAACCTCATGCAAGGCTTTGTTGTTGCAATACGTAGTGTATGTGGGACTCTCAGAACTCCATTAAAAGTTGCTCTAGTTCCATATTAACGAATGCCTTTTGCAAATTATATTTCATCCTTGTGAAGGAATGTGGCAGTTAATCTCGAAAGCCATCCCGAGAACCTCGAAACCTTCACGCATTTTTGGAGTCTGGCGTAACAATTTTATCGGCTTAGCTGGGACAGAGCCCAGTTGCAATCTGATCCCTCGCCGTTTCAACTGAAGCACCCGTGCATCGCCACTTTTTGTTGAATACACGTTTTAGTGCAGCGATAACGCTTCTTCGTACTGCCCCCGACCCCACCATCATTTTCTCATAAATTCCGATTTTATTCCCATAAGAATCCAAAAGCACTTGTGCAACTATACATTTTCAGATCATCGGTTTGTGGTAACTGGACTTTGCCGTTATGATAGCTTTGAATAGCACCCAGTAGAGTCCACCAGGCAGGGTGTTCTGAATTTGAATCTGACCCGAATCATACGCATGCATTGATGTGCATTATTTTATAAATAATCATCCATTAAAAAATAAATAAATGCATATTTTGTAATTTTGCGGAGCAAATTCTTTTCTGCATCTTTATTTGTATCTCATCGAGGTGTGTTATGATAACAGAGTTTTTTTGGTGGGGTATCATTGAATCATACACATACACGTGGACCAAGTGTTTCCGGTCGGTGGGGCCTATTAAGCCGTCTGCCGTCCCGCATTGCTAAAAGGTGACAGACATCATGTCTTGTTTTGTTTTAAAATGGGACACAAGCTCATGCTCACTTTTGCCGTCATCAAGCAGTGGAAAGATTCCATAAGCGTCGTGCAAACACATGACTGTGGTCAAGTGCCTTGAGAGAATCCGTCATTCCTCCTCCGGACCAACAAAGGCACAATACATACACTATTTCCTCGTGTGTGCTTTAAGTTGCACGATTGAACAAACGTTCATGAATGTTCATGACCTGTATACAGTAATACAATTTTTTTCATACTTTCAGAGCATTCAGCCTGCATTCAAGCAGTTTGTTTTCACCCATTTCTTGTTCCTATGTTACCCAAGAAGTCTAATCAACCTGAATCTCCATGACAACGTGTTGCACCTTGCTGTGATTACAAGGGGTTTGGCTTCGTGGCGGTGACAAAACAGCATCAACCTGTGCCATCATTTGATTTAGGTGGCGGTTTGATATGTTGAAGCCAGGGTGGGAACCGTCACAAAGCAGTCAAAGCGACAGAGAACTTACTTTTGAGCGCCTTTGTCAAAAATACCCATATTTGCCTGTCACTTTATCGATGACAGATGACGATGCAATACTTTGCCATTATTATTGTATAAGCTCCACGAAGGCACACATGTTTACATTTGGAAAGACTGATAGTCATGATATTAGCAATAAATTACAGGGTGCCCCAAAAGTTTCTATGTATGTGTTTTTTAATAGAGCTGCCCGATACTGAAAAAATATATGTATAGAATATGGGTGATGAAAATTGAATTGCGATGTTGATTTTATTCTCTCTCTCTCTCTCTCTCTATCTCTGTGTATATATATATATGTATATATACACAGTATACACCAGGGGTGGGCAAACGTTTGTTGACAGTCCATATCAAACATCAACAAAACAAAAAGCATGAAAGTGCTGTATTAATATACTTTTTTAAATGACAACACTGACCTATTTTAGCTTGTGCATTGCTGCAGATGGGTTGTGATCAGACCAGTAGAAGTAGAGCGATACAGAGGTCCTAGGTGGTCGAAAAGACCCCCACCCCCCTGTTCTGCAACTTCAAGTCAATGCGCCACCTTGCGGTGAAATTGCCTGTCAATACAAGTCCAATTGAAATTAATGCAATCATTCACACTGAACCTTAATTGTGGACCAACCTTCGGCGGGCCGGATTAAAAAGACCAACGGGCCGGCCGGATTCGGCCCGCGGACCGTAGTTTGCCTACCTCTGGTATACACCCACACACACAGACGGTGTGATTGTATCAGCTACAGTTGGTGTTGTGTGCTTTTAATGGGAAATGCTTTCGAGCTGATTGTCTTGCAAGAGTGGCTGACTGACCTTGACGGTCCGGATGGAAATGCTATCAAACACATCGGAAGGCCGTCAGTATTCTTTTGTCTGCCAAACATAGAAGTAAAATATAATCTTTCCCAGGGGTTTTACAAGAGTTTGTTTGCAGAGATACACTGTTTGTACTTGTTCGTGCACGCAAGTCATCAAAGTGTATTTTTCCACTTCTACGGCACCGGTTGCAACCAAACCCGACGGAACAGATACTGTCTCAGCGTCCCTGAAAGTCTCTGATTTGTTGCTGCCTGTTGTGATATCTGTCCTAGGAAAGCATGGGCGTTCCCTGGCTGCTTGCCTGGCTGCCTGTCATCTTTACCAGTGCACTGCTTGGTCTCTATTGGTGTTTTCAAGGCTGCATTAGTTCTTATCTGCTGCCATTTTTAACCGTGGATTATTAAGACTGGTAACAGGAAGTCCATTTCACATTAGTTTATCAGCCAACTAATATTAAAGGGGACATTCTAATCGCTTCTATCCATATAGTTTTATATATATATATATATATATATATATATATATATATAAAACTGTCACGTCACGTGCCCGCCAGCAGGTGGCGGGCTTTTCCCTCAGCCAACTGCACACCTGTCCGTAATTTCGGGCTGATTATCCTCCTTTATTAAGAGGCTCCAGCAGTCCTCTCACTGCCGGAGAATTCCACACCGTGCCATTTTTCTCTCGTGCTAATTCCTCTATTGATGATTACTCGTTGCCTCGTTGCCTTTTTGCCTTACGGTCATCTCTCTTGTTATTCGTGTTGCCTCTAAATTGTATACATCTATATTGCCTAATCAGTTCTCCCTCGCACTTTGTTTTTTCAGCGAGCGTTTTCGGTTGTTTCCTTATTTCTTCCCTGGTCCTTATTTGACCAGCGTTTTTGTTACTGTTTCCCTGTCGGGCTCTTTCTGTTCGTTATTAAAAACTTTTTGTGTTCATACAAGATCTTTTCGTGTCTGCTTTACCTGGGATCCAACTCGTTATTTTGTTGTGCACAAGGCGATCTTTCATCGTCTAGGGCACAACGTGACAGAATTCTCCGGCCACCATGGATCCCGCAGACATCGAAAAGATATTGTCCGCTCTTTCCCGACAAGAGCAACAGATGAGTCAGCACGGCCAAGCCATTTCGGAACTCCGCGGCGCGGTCTCCATGCTGGCTCATCGGTTCGATGAATTAGAACCTCGGTTGGTCCGGGTGGAGGAGCAAGGACCATCTCCCCCCAGGGTTCGTTCAATCATTCCTGAAGCGCCCTCTTATCCTACTATGACGAGGGAACCATCGCTTCCACACCCCCCTCGCTACGGGGGTGAGCACGGGCAGTGTGGACACTTCCTCCACCAATGCTCCCTCATTTTCGACCAACAACCATCTACGTCCACTAATGACGCCGCGAGAGTGGCTTATGTTATGAGCTTGTTGACAGGTCCGGCGGCGTCATGGGCGATAGCAACCAGTGACGCGAAGCCGAATCTCCGTACTTCGTTCCCCGACTTTGTGGCAGCGTTCCGCCGGGTGTTCCACCATCCCGTGCGGGGCAGAGAGGCAGAGGGCCGGCTACTCGCCCTCCACCAGGGAGAGCAATCGGTAGCAGATTACTCCATCGAGTTCCGGATCCTGGCCGCCCAGAGTGGATACGGTGATCGGGCGTTGTGTGGTCTGTTTCGCCGCGGACTAAACCCTCAACTCAAGGACGAGCTGGCGACCCGCGACCACAGCACCGACCTGGAGGAGTTAATCGACCTCTCCCTCCTCATGGACAATCGCCTGAGGGAGCGAAGCCGGGAGCGTGGAGGTGACCGGTTCCAGTTCCGGCGTACATCCACGGAGGAACAGATGCAGCTGGGAGGCAAGGGCGTTGGTGCGGAGGAAGGAAGGCGTCGTTTCAGCGATCGAGCGACGACTGACAGCGCTCAACCATCTCCTCACGCCGCAACCAGCTATCCGGGGTCGTCATTCCATGTCCACCCCGAGAACTGTGAGTCACGACCCCGCGCGTCACCCCCCGAGTCTAGGCGAGTCGACACGCGACCGGGACACCCCAGCAGACTTGAGCTCGAGGGGGAGATATTTGGTGGGTCCCGGTCAAGGCAGGTTCGGGCCCTGGTAGACTCAGGAGCGGATGACTGTTTAATGGACACCGATCTCGCGTCCGAGCTGCGTTGTTTTTTGGAGGAATTGATAGATAAGAAGCGGGTTCGTGATCTTGATGGGCGTCTCCTGACGGTAGTAACGCATAGAACGGAGCCGCTAAAACTTCTACTCTCCGGCAATCATATCGAGCATCGCCGGTTTTACGTAATGCGGTCCTGCAATGCTCCGATCATCCTCGGATTACCCTGGCTTAAGACACATAACCCCGTGATTTCCTGGGCACGCCCGGCAATAGATAGCTGGGGCCAGTATTGTTATCAGCACTGTCTACAATCGGCCGTCGGGAAGCACGAACGTGTCACACCCCCCGAGGAGATCTGCCTTGACGGAGTGCCGGATTGCTATCGGGATCTTAAGGAAGTGTTCAGCGAGGATCGTGCACGCTCTTTGCCCCCACACCGCCCCTACGATTGCGCTATAGACCTGCAGGCGGGCGCTCCGTTGCCGACCTCGCGGCTGTATCAGGTGTCCCAACCCGAGCGCGAGGCGTTGACGGAGTACATCAACAGCTCGCTCGCTGCAGGTCTCATTAGACCATCGCGTTCACCGTTGGGGGCGGGTTTTTTCTTCGTAGGGAAGAAGGACAAGACCCTGCGACCCTGCGTAGACTATCGTGGATTAAACGAAATTACAATTAAGAATAGATACCCGCTACCCTTGTTGGACTCCGCCTTCGCCCCATTACAATCAGCCACCATTTTCTCAAAATTAGACTTACGCAGCGCTTACCACTTGGTTCGCATCCGGGAGGGTGACGAGTGGAAAACAGCTTTTAAGACCCCTCTGGGTCATTTCGAATACTTGGTTATGCCTTTTGGGCTGACAAACGCTCCTGCCGTGTCCCAGAACCTGATCAACGACGTTTTAAGGGACATGATTAACATTTTTTGTTTCGTTTATCTTGACGACATTTTGATTTTTTCCCGGTCATTACACGAGCATCAGCAACACGTTAGGCTGGTGCTACAACGTCTACTGGAAAACCGGCTCTTCGTCAAGGCAGAAAAGTGTGAATTCCATGTCCCCGTCATCTCCTTCCTGGGGTTCATTATCGAACAGGGCAGGTTAAGAGCGGACCCCATTAAGACGCGTGCAGTCACTAACTGGCCGGTTCCTACCAATCGCAAGGAACTGCAGCGCTTTTTGGGGTTCGCCAACTTCTACCGACGCTTCATCCGCGGTTACAGTCAGAAGGCGCTCCCCTTAACCCGCCTTACGTCCATTAAAATCCCATTTAAGTGGGACCCGACCGCGGATGCGGCATTCGCGAACCTGAAGGCGGCGTTTACTAGTCCCCCCGTACTACAACATCCTGACCCTGATCTTCCTTTTATCGTGGAAGTGGACGCCTCGGATTCAGGGGTGGGTGCGGTGCTGTCCCAACGTTCTCCGGTCGACCAGAAGCTGCACCCCTGCGCCTTCTTCTCCCGTCGACTCAGTGCTGCCGAGTCCAACCGTGAACTGTTGGCAGTAGTGACCGCCTTGCAGGAGTGGCGGCACTGGCTCGAGGGGGCAAAGGAGCCTTTCACGGTCTACACGGATCATAAGAACCTCGCTTATCTCCGCTCCGCCAAAAGACTAAACGCCCGTCAGGCCCGGTGGGCCCTCTTCCTCACCAGGTTCGACTTTGTCCTCACCTACTCTTCCGGGTCTAAGAACACTAAGCCCGACGCCCTTTCCCGTCTCCACGAACCTGCGGGGAGGGACCGATCCCCGGAGACCATCCTCCCGACCCAGTGCATCGTGGGGGCCGTCCAATGGGAGATTGAGCAGCGGATCCAGGCAGCCCTGGAGGGGGTTCAGGTGCCGGCGGGGTGCCCAGCGGTGAGGCTGTTCGTACCTCCGCCCCTCCGATCTGAGGTTCTGCAGTGGGGACATGGGTCCAAGGTGGCATGTCACCCCGGGGTGAACCGGACGGTGCAACTCGTCGGCCAGCGATTCTGGTGGCCGGAGCTCCGTAGTGACGTGACGGAGTTCATCAAGGCCTGCACCTCCTGCGCCTGCGGCAAGTCGTCCCATCAACCTCCGGCGGGACTGCTCCAGCCGTTGCCCATTCCTCCTCGCCCGTGGTCCCACATCGCACCGTGCCTCCCTTCTTCCCGGGGTCGAACTGTCATGCTCACGATCGTGGACCGCTTCTCCAAGGCTGCTCATTTTGTGCCTTTGTCCAGGTTGCCGTCGGCGCTGGAGACCGCCGACCTCCTCGTCAAACACGTCTTCCGTCTCCACGGCATTCCGGCGGACATCGTGTCGGATCGGGGGCCCCAGTTCGTGTCTCGCGTCTGGAAGCGGTTCTGCCCTCGGAGCTACGGCCAGCCTGACCTCGGGATACCACCCCCAGTCCAATGGACAGGCTGAGCGCGCCAATCAGGATCTGGGGGCGGCCCTCCGCTGTGTGTGCCTCCACCGTCCCGCATCCTGGGTCGACCACTTACCCTGGGTGGAATATGCCCATAACACCCTCGTCTCTTCCGCCACAGGCAGATCACCATTCATGACGGCTTACGGGTACCAGCCACCGTTGTTTCCATCCCAGGAGGGGCAGGTGGAGGTCCCTTCTGTACAGCACCACCTTAAACGGGCCCATCACGTGTGGAAGGAGGCCCGGGCTGCGTTGTCCCGCACTGCGACCCGGAACCGGCAGATCGCAGATCGTCGTCGGCGCCCGGCGCCCTCATATGTGGTGGGACAGAAGGTGTGGCTGGCAACGAGGGATCTTCGCCTGGCCGGCACGTCTGCAAAACTGGGACCCCGATTCACTGGACCATTTGAGGTCGAGGCCGTCATCAGTCCCGTCGCAGTCAGGCTCCGTCTACCGGCCTCCATGAAGGTTCACCCCGTGTTCCACGTCTCCCTGCTCAAGCCTGTGTCTTCCAGCACCTTGGCGCCTCCTCCCACTCCGCCGCCACCTCCGCGGGTGGTCGATGGTGGTCCGGTGTACGCGGTACGTGCCATCCTGGACTCTCGGCGCAGGGGCAGGGGTTTCCAGTACCTGGTCGACTGGGAGGGCTACGGGCCCGAGGAGCGGCTATGGGTGCCCCGCTCCTGGATCCTTGATCCGTCCCTTTTGCGCGACTTCCACACTGCTCATCCGTCCAAGCCGGGTAGTCCGCCGGGAGGCGTCCATTGAGGGGGGGGTACTGTCACGTCACGTGCCCGCCAGCAGGTGGCGGGCTTTTCCCTCCACCAACTGCACACCTGTCCGTAATTTCGGGCTGATTATCCTCCTTTATTAAGAGGCTCCAGCAGTCCACTCACTGCCGGAGAATTTCACGCCGTGCCATTTTTCTCTCGTGCTAATTCCTCTATTGATGATTACTCGTTGCCTCGTTGCCTTACGGCCATCTCTCTTGTTATTCGTGTTGCCTCTAAATTGTATACATCTATATTGCCTAATCAGTTCTCCCTCGCACTTTGTTTTTTCAGCGAGCGTTTTCGGTTGTTTCCTTATTTCTTCCCTGGTCCTTATTTGACCAGCGTTTTTGTTACTGTTTCCCTGTCGGGCTCTTTCTGTTCGTTATTAAAAACTTTTTGTGTTCATACAAGATCTTTTCGTGTCTGCTTTACCTGGGATCCAACTCGTTATTTTGTTGTGCACAAGGCGATCTTTCATCGCCTCGGGCACAACGTGACAATATATATATATATATATATATATATATATATATATATATATATATATATATATATATATATAAGTTAAGTAGAGCTGCAGTGTTGTTGGATGTACAGATGAGCGTTAGCTTCTGATTAACAATTCTAACTAGAAAAATACACAACATAATCATGGTTCATAAATCATAAATTCAGCTATTCAGTTTTGTTTCCCCCCTGTGGAATCTCAGCTATTTTCTGAAAAAAAAAACATCGACAGTTTTTTGCTCAAAGTTATGCTAATTGATGATGAACATGAATTTATTCAGATCTTCCAGTCTGTTTTTTATATGCAACACAATTCTGAGAAGGTACTCCCAATAATTTTTAATGATCTTTTAGCCACAGACTCTGGTCCATGTGTCATATTGGTTCTGCTCGAGCTCACAGCTGCTTTTGACACCGTGTAGAGATTTTACTGTCGTGGCTGGAGAACTGCATGAGCATTTAGGGATGTGCTTTGGAGTTGTTTTACACCTTACAGACATGTACTGTAATTTTGTGTTTGTGTTTGGGCCACTGAATCCTCAGTTGTCGCTCTCAATGCTTCAAGGTTCAATTCTCGGGCCTCTTTTATTAACTTTATGCTTTTTGCTCCTTGTACAGCATTTTGTATGCAACGATGGCTGTTTGAAAGTGCTCTATAATTACAGTTGAGTTGAGTTATGCCTTGTTTTTGAGTCAATACTCTGAAAACATGGCATCTCATTTCATATGTACTTGATGGTACACAAATTTCATGAAAAAAACAAAAACAAAAAACAAAAAAAAAACTTTTGGAATGTGACAGAAACAGAGGTCATGTTATTTGGAACTAGTCCCACTACAGCTTTAGGTGACCTGGGTGCTTAATTTTAAGCATCTTTGCTCTCTGGGTCTTACCTCAGTTTCATGTCTTGTATTTATTCAGATTATTTTGTCTTATTATTTGACATTTGCTTTAAAACAGTCTGAAATTCCTTTTTAGCGAGACTATTTGACACGTAATGTTCCTTGTCCGTTCATTTTCTTTGTTTACGTGATGCTATGTTAAGCACTTGGGTCAACTGTGTTGATCTTAAAGGGCTCTATAAATAAAGTTGGATCAGATTAGATTGGATGTGTATCTATCACACACGGATGTTTTTGAAGACACACATCTACTGATGTGATGCTATACCTGTAACTCTGAACAGTGCTGTTTCACCAGAGTGATTGAAGACTGATTTGTATCAACACATTGAGAAATGTTTGTATTTGTGGACATTTGCTCCTTGAAGTGAGCACTTAATTTGTCACAAGCAATCAGACCACAACATATGATTAACCGTTTGTTTTTCCTCCCTTCCATACCTCTTTTGAAATGCTTGTAGAATCACGTTCCATTGTTTTGTTTTGTTTTTCCAAAAGGTGCCTGAGGTGATTAGCAGTATTCGCCAAGTGTCCAAATCAGCCCTAAAGGAAGACACCAAACCAAAACAGGAAAATGACGAGGCCTTCTACAATTCTCAGAAGTTTGAAGTGCTGTATTGCGGCAAGGTGGGAACAGGATGCAAAATGAAGATCCATTGTACCAGTTGCCATCCTTTTTGCAAGGCCGTTAACGTGCATATAACTGCAGGTGATGGTGGGGCACAAAAAAGCTCCCTCCACCCTCATCGATGACTGCATTGATAAGTTTCACCAACACGAGGTGAAGCGCAAACTTCTTCTCAATGGTCAACGAGGCTCCGTGGACAAGGTCCCTGTTGAGTTCACTATTGGGGCGGGAGGAGATCCACTATCCTCGGTTTTGAATGAGAAGAATGAAGACAGCAAAGGTCTTGGAGGGGAAGACACGACAGGTAAGAGACTCAGATGATGGAGACCAAAACTAGTTAAATGGAATATAAACATACCCTTTTAACTCATTCAATACCAGCCAATTCTGGACCAAGTCTGAAAAGACAACGTCTTTGGGCGCAAATGAGTTAAAAATATGTGAGCGACCCCACCCTTGGATGAGTAAAAAAAAAAACAACTCACTGCTCTTGTGTGTGTGTGTGTGTGTGTGTGTGTATTTCTGGATACACAAGCTCGGCAACAGGGCCATCTTCAGGTTGCTGACAATTGGCTTGACACACACATAAGGATTTTCAAGCAGATTTTTTTTTGATTGTTGCTCCCAAGCTTTTCCCAAGTAGGTCACACTTAACACACCCTATATCAGGGGATAATCATTCAAGATAATCTTTTCGAGCAGACCTGAGCAAATGCGGTCCTTGGAGGCTGCATCCGGGTCGCCCACAGTGACCATGAAGTCATGTTAAAACGTAAAATATGTGCCGCTTTGCTTTTGAAAGTTGTGTTTTTATTTTACCTGAAGTGCACGTTTGGATGCTAGCACAAGCGAAACAGCGAGCAAGCGCTACGACCTGCGGCTGCAGTGTTTTTGTGACTCTTCCAACCTCTGCAATAGCTATTTTTCCAAAACGGAGACTAGCAAAAATGACAATTGTGGTCCCAATGTTGGCAAAATTCTCCATCACTGTTAATAATAAATTTGGGAGTTCTGACTAGGAAGAATGGCAAATATAAAGTGCCAGTTGGTGTAAAAAAAATTGTTATAATTTTTATCCCAAAAAACTGCTTATGCAACTGCTTCTAATTTTATTTCATTTTTTAAATTGAAACAAGACATGTTTTTTTTGGGAGTTGGGGGGGTCGACACAGTGAAAAAAAATATAGACAAAATAAAGGTTAGTACTTTGTCTTGGCCCTCTACAAACGTTCCATTTTCTCATGTTGCCTGCCACCCGTTTTAGAGGCAATCGGGACTTTTGATGACTTTGATCCGATGACATGGCCTCTTAGTCATGTCTCCTGTTTCCTTGTCAATTACGGTACATGTCTGTCCATATTACCAATAATATTGAATATACTTTTTAGGAAATACACATCTACCTTGTTTTTAATGAACATTTAGGCCTGCTACGCTAACTGTGAATTCATGTTGGTCATTCTGGTGGTACTAATTTTTGAAACTCAACTCAACTGTATTTATAGAGCACTTTCAAACAGACATCGCTGCATACAAGCGGTACTTGTAGAAGGTTTGAGAACCACTGACCTTGATGATGAAAATGCTGTCTTGACTGAATGTGTTGCAGCGTCTGGCATGTCCGTCAGCAGTAGTCAGAGCAGCCTGAGAGGAGCGTTCCCAGAGTGCATCCTGGAAGATTCAGGTTTTCAGGAACCGCAGGAGTTCCGCATGCGCTGCAGCAGCATGGCAGGAAGTCTGCAGAGGACAACCAGTGAAGGTGCCGGGATGGACCCTGCACGACGCAGACATGCTAGCGCTCCCAACCACGTACAGCCGTCCGATTCGGATAAAAACCGAACCATGCTTTTCCAGGTAAGCCTGTTAAAGCTTGGTTTAAAGCTTGAGTATAGCCAAAATATCATAGAATCATTCTGCCTGTAGACACTGAGTGCATTGATGCAACGCAGCACTGTTGATTAGTATGCACTCTAAAGCTTTTCAGGATGAATTGCATTTGAAAGAGTCCTTTTTACACACCACAGCAGAGTCAGCACAGGTGTCAGAAAAGCATAGTATGTCACACTTAATTAAACTTTCTTATTGGCTGAGACTGAATGTAATTTTCATTGTCATTCAATTATGCTTGAGGAAACATACTATATATTTAAATGTGCTTGTATCTGTTAGGAGCATAAAAAGATAAAACAGAATAGCGAAGGAGAGAAGAAAAACAATATATTGAACCGAGCCATTGGCAGACGAATAAGGACTGGGCGGAACCACGAAAAGCGAAAATCTACAAATGACAACCAGGAAAATTGCATTAAGAAAAAAAAAAGGAATACAATTTTTAAAAGATAGGTAGAGAGAAGGCGATTTCATTTTATCTCGACTAAAATTCAGGCATACGTGAAACCGCGAGGGACGAACCACGAGTGTGGTGCAGTTGATCTTATGCCAAAATAAGTAAATCAATTATTAAATAGGTAAATAAATCCATAACACAGTTTTAGGATTAAATGTGCAGCACTTTAAATTGCACACGTAAACACTGTTACGTAGCAATTTAGTGTATTAAGTAGGATAGGATAGAATACAACTTTATTGTAAACTGTACATACAGCACAGATGAAATTTCTTCCCTCTCAACACAAAACAAAAGGTAAACAAGAAGTAAAAAAAAACCAAAAAATAAATAAATAAAATTAATTAACCATGTAGATGATTGGACTTTGACAGTTATAATATAGACAAAAATTGTGTGCATTGGAACCATAAATATTTGGAAAAAAAATTATGTGTAGGGCTGTCACAAACAAATCTTTTTGTTTTAAATATAAAGGGAAAATGATCAACATTTTGCATGTATTGCATCGCGAGTGATGTAGTAGAACACTATGACTTGCAAATTAATTTTTTAGGAAGAGCAGGACAGGGATGTATATTATAATATGCACATAAAATAACTTTTTTTCTTGTTTTTATTTTTTTCCGGAAAAAAAAAATACCTTGCATTAACAAATGCATGCATTTGATTGAAGAACAACTATTTTTTGTGTACGGACAGCACCCTTTTTGGATTTACTCAGAACAGAAGTGGTGCTGTCTTGATAGTCTATGCTAAATTTACCCACTGTGCTAAAAAGCCTCCTGCAAATCACTTTTATGTCCGCTTGGCAGGCAGTAGTAATGCACTGCCTAGTTGTGTCGCAACTCCTCAGTGGTGCTGTGATAATAGGCTGCTACTTGCCCCTACTGTTTATCTCTTTCTTTTTTGTCTTTTATACACATATATATCTCTAAAAAGCAGTGTGAGCCAGCTGCTATCCCTCACACTATATTTCCACACGAGGCTAATTATAGCCAGCCACTCAATAAGTGACACTGCAACACACTGACATTGATTTTCAGAATGTGCCGCTGCAGTCTATTAGTATTTTTGAACCTTACTAATGCTATTTGGTTGTCTTTAACGGTGCGACTTTAATGGTATTTATTTATTTTTACAGGTTGGGCGTTTTGAAGTAAACCTCATCAGTCCAGACAGCAAAACAGTGGTGCTGGAAAAAAACTTCAAAGACATTTCATCTTGTTGTCAGGTTGGTTTGCTTTCTGTGCCAAGTTTTAAAAAACAACAACATTTTTTTGTGTGTGTGCAAATAAGATTTTCAGGAAGGAACTTTGTAAATATGAAAATTGCAGATGCTGGACTCACACTGTAAGCTACCATTTGCAAGAAGATTGGTAAGACCAAGCTGGAATTTGCCAAAAACCAAAGAGATAAACCTCACAAAGTCTGGACTAAAGATTGAATGGACTGATAACACACAGATGAGTTTTTCCAAAGCAATGAAGATGCCAAAACTTTGGAAACTGAAAGGATCTGCTCATGTTGCCCAAAAATATGCTCATCCATGAAACTGAGTGGAGGAAGGGTCATGCCTTTGGCTTACGTGGCTGAATTCTGGGACATCTGTGATACTGTATTGATTACAGATCTGGAGCCCTTCCCCCATGATGGTCCTAAATAGAACTTATGTGTCGCTGTTGCGTTTTGCAAATTGATTTTTGATCTCGTTACTCGTGAAACCCAAGCTAAGGACGTTGAATGGTATACAATGCATTTCGCCCATTTCCAACATTTGGACTGATAGGCTGCACTTGCACAAATCTCATCAATGTTCTACGCATATACAGGCCATCAAGCAAACGGACCATTTTGGATTCATCTGTCGTGACTCTTCAGAATCCGGTCCCAGCCAGTATGTGTGCTTTGTTTTCCAGTGCGCCAGCGAGTCTCTTGTGAGTCTTTTCAAGGAATGATTTTAAAAAACGAAACGAAACAACCTCCACTGTTTGATTATTTGCATGTTTACAAATTGAAACGTGTGCAAAGGTGGATGAGGTGATGCTGACCTTGAAGCAGGCCTTCAGCACAGCTGCCTCCTTACAGAGCAATAAGACCTTGGTCCAGTTATGCGAGGCTTGCCCCATGCACGACTTGCACAAGCTCTGCGAACGCATTGAAGGTACATTCGGAAACTGTTGCATCTTTTATACAGAATACTGATTTGATTATGGAGTGAACGTGCTAGAAAAAAATATTTCGAGGTACATGCTTTTTAATTGAAAGAAAATAATGATATGCTCATTTTTTTATTGGTCTACAAGGCACAAATTAAGTTGTTGCATGAATTCTGGCTCGCAACAAAAATCATCCAGTAGGAAAGCAAGCAATAATGGTAATCTGATTACATTGTTGCATTGAGATTATATTTCAGGTGTGACGTTAAATACATTTATGAGAATGGTAAATAGTCGAGACCTTGATTTTGATAACTGACTCTTAAATATTTATCTTTCATGTTTTATTGTATGATTGTGAATTCTGTAACTTGTATACAGTATATGCATAACTATGCATAATTCACAATAATATAAGTTGTATATGTATATGTATAATATCCTTTGCATGATATCATTGGAGTTATTATATGCACATAATTAGTATTAATAATTACTGATATATCATCAGTTAATTACAATTACATTCAAGTATATCCGAGTCCTATTGCACCTCAGAGGTTTAAAGATAACACATAAAATATGGATTTATGATTAATTCTCTGTCCTCATAATTCCCTAAAATGAAACATATGAATAAAAATGAGAGGTAGCATTTTGTAATACCTTCAAAAGACACGGACTATTTAATAAATCTATTACGAGCAGTCTAGAACTCGTTGAAGGACAACATTCATATGATGTATTTGTCATGAATCATTCTCTCTCTCTCTCTCTCTCTCTCTCTCTCTCTCTCTCTCTCTTTCTCGCTTTGTTTTCCATATTACCAGGCCTCTACCCGCCCAGAGCAAAGCTGGCCATCCAGAAATATCTCTCCCAGCTGCCTGACAATGAACAAGTGGAGATATTCGAGCGAGTTCAGGTCAGGCTGACTCAGAGTTACTTTAATAGGTTTTGCTGAGAGTGTTTCACAAATGGCTGCATCTGATCTGTCAATGGATTGACTTTGCAGAGACTGAAGCCCAGTTCAGACCAAGAGGAGAATGAGCTGGCCATTCTGTCTCTCAGGCAACTCTGTGAAAGCAAGCAGAAGACCCACCTCCACATTGGAGAGGCCCCTCAGGTAGCTGCGTTTCTACCTTCAAGTACCAGAAACATTGAATGGAGATCAAGTACTATGAGACCAAAAACAAAGAACAAAGATGAGATAAACCTACAATTGATTTTTTTTTCAATGTTTTAAGATCAAAAGTGGTTCACTTCTTTTTACACTTGTGTAACAGTTAAAAACGTTATTCAAATTGTCTCTGTCCAGTTATTATTTGTTTCTGTTAAGTTTGATATGCAAGGTGGAATTAATCATATCCTTCCTGTTCCTTGTTGGCAGAATGCAAGCAACTCCGCAGGGGACGGCGCGGCCACGGGCAGCCGCTTCAAACTGGACATCCTGAAGAACAAGGCTCGCTCATCCCTCACCAGTTCTCTGGAGAACATCTTGGCCCGGGTAGGTTTTCTTGCCTGCCCACCTTGCTGCGTCATTGTGCTCCCTGGGGATTTAGATTGGCCCATATCTGTATGATAGAGAGTAAGACCTCAGTCTTCACATTCCGGCTGATCTGAGGTCTGAGAACTCTTGTGCTGTCCGTTATTTTGTCAGTAAGGTAAAAGAAGACCCAAACTCCACCAAGCAGGGCTTGAGCCGAGATTCGAAGCTGGCCCTCTCAAACAGCGAGGCAGATGTGCTAACTACAAGCTCACTGTTCCACCTCATTAAATCATGTTTTTCATTATTTTAGTATGGTTCTCTTGGGACCAAAATGGCCTTGGTCGATGTGTCCCATTGGATTTTAAGTACATTTACAGCAGTGATTGAATTTCGGAAAGAACCAACAAATTGTGACTCCCGACTTGTTAAATTGGTACAGTAGCTGTGCTATGATATGTTTATGTTCTGCAATCTCTCTCTCTCTCTGTCTCACTCTAACAGGTACATTGTGTTCGCAGACCTCCAGTCATTTCTCATTTTGCATTGTTTACATTGCCATATGTTTGTGAGGAAAAATATGCAAAAAATTACTTTGGGTGATGTGGGTTTGGTCAAAAAAGGCATTCATTTTTTATTTATTGACTGTATGTCATTGGTATCAGCTGGAAACCTCCTTTGTCCAAAGTTTGATCAATCTGTTTTTTTTTAATACCCCCAGATTTTTACTTTTAAGTCAGTCCCCACATGGTGCTGTTTTTGCAAATTACTCATCAATTTAAAATGATGCGATTTGAATTTTTTATTTATTTTTCCTGAAAAGTGATGATTCGGGAAATGTGAGGATTTTGCCTGATGTCAGTGACATAAAAAAAAGTAACACGTTTTTGTGTCTTACGTTTATTTCCTATGGACTTGTGCATCATTCTCAACGATTAAATCACCTCAAGAAAAATAACTGGAAATGTCAAGTGGGACTATGGTTGTCGACCATTATGAGTAGAAATGCATTTTGTGTCACCAAGAGCGTATACAATATTAATTTTTGATTTGTTTCCTGTTTTATGTGGGCATAAGAGCATTTTCCTTACTGTGGCATTGATCTATGCAGCAAATGCAATATTATCATTTTTTTCATTCAATTGTCATTCCAAAATATCTTAAGAACCGACTAAAAGCTACAATTTGGTGCTAATAGCAAGACGCAGCAGATTTTATGGATTTGTTTCATTATTTCACACTGATTCTCATCCTCAGGGCGCCAGTCGGATGCGGGGCCGTTTGGGAAGCATGGGAAGCATGAGCAGCTTTGACAAAGTAAGTGTCCATTCAGAGGGAACACAAAATTCCCCGAGAAAGGATTCTGGGAATTGTCACCCATCCCCCTCGCCTCTACCTCCCCTTTTTTTTGTTTGTTTTTTTTTTGTTACCCACTGGCTGTGAAAAACTTGTGATATAAACGACACAAACGTCAGTCAGTCTCGCAGTCACGTTGGGGCGTCGTGCCGCTCACGTGGGAGAGAGAAAGCCAGTGAGCCGTGTGCTCTGGTGTCACTCTTGTGCAGAATGTTGAATGAGAGTACGATGCAGTCCTTCCGACCGTATGAGGGACGTATAGCTTGAAATATAAAATGGACACAAGCATGGCGTTGAGATCACACACCGTTTACTTTCCTTGTTTCATCTTGCGTGAATCCACAAACGTAATCTTGGCTGCATACACGCACACTTATTACGCTTTCAAGTCATCCTCCAAAATGTCAATTTCCTGCAAATTTTCTGTTAATGTTCCATGATTTCTGTCAAAAATGTTGATCATTGTTTTGTACAGAATGAATATGATAATCCTGTAGAAATAATACATATTGTATTATTCTAACAGTTTTAAATGTTTATTTATTTATTTATTTATTTTTTTGCAAAATTAATTCAAAGCAAAACGAGCTTTTGAAGTCCGTTATTTGACTGACTTCTCATTTTTATTCCCAAATTTGAACAGTCCAGAAAAACACTCAACCACTAAAACACGTTAATTTCTGCTCAGAATGTCAGCCAAAGCAATATAATTTGAAATCTGAACAACAAATAACAGCACACTTTACTCTTCTATTTTTTTTGTTGTATATGGTACATTTGAACAATACCTTTTCATGGCATCAGGATGCCAGTCAGGAACTCCCAAGTCAGGATTTCCACTTGTGCTGAGTGGAGCTGTGTTGACTTCCTCTTATTTTTTACCCCAGCCACCCAAAAGAGTAAAGAACAGTGTGCATGCGTGACCTTTTCTCTATTGACCTTTCAGTCACAATCGAGAACACTTGAGTCGAATTCTACCAATATTTGGTATCGATTGTGCGTTGTGAAAGGAAGAATGAGATGCTGCCTCAGTCAAATACGTCAGCGCCACGACATTGGGCGAGGGTTGCGCCAATAATGTCACATGATACTGCTCATTAGAATACAATGGATGAGGGAGTTGCACCAGTAGAAGTGTGGAAGTGAAGTCCACGAGTGGACAAAAATGAGTGCCGCCGTTGCGCTTTGTTGACGAGGTGAGTGCTGAATTTGACGTCAAAATATTAGCGGACTTTGGTTTTAGACTTAGCTGATGCTTTATCTTTCCTCAGCTCTTTAGTCAAGGAAGGTGTCTATCAGATATTGGATTTTTGTCAAGAACTGAGGTAGACTGGACAAAAAAAACAAGCTTCCTGGAATACAAAGATGGATACACAACATTGTGCAAAACCAAGTGTCTGTGTGGACTGCAAGGCTAGAGAGGGCTTGTCCACATACTGTGAGATCATGTTTCATACTGCGTAGTGAACTTGAGAAAAGACTCCACGCTTATTCATCCAGGAGGCTGTTTGCATTCATCAGTAGGTGCTGCTGTACCGGTGAGCAACAGAGATCAAATGGGCTCAGCATTTTGTTATGTGTCAATAATTGGGTCGATGAACTGAGATAGTTAAGCATTGCAGTACCTATTTCTTCAGGCTGTAGGTTTTTATTGGAGGACGGTGTTTATTTTTCAAACATGGATTACACACACAGCCTCTTTTTAGGCCACATTGTCTAGTTTAGGAATGGGCACTTCTTGCAGGAACGCAGCACTTATCATTCATAGGAGAAGAGCACCGTGTTTTAATTGAGCACAGAAACTGTTTATATTCTTTGGTAGGTGCTGCTCTTTTGGTTAGCATTAAAGTTGAAACAAGCTTAGCAGTTAGACCTTTGTGTGTGGAAAAATTGTGTCTATAAACTGAGATTACAGGTACTAAATCTTTTTATGTTAAGAAAAAGGGAGTCATGCATTTGTGGGAGGCATTGTGAATGATATACACGGTGATGCATTTGGGCCGTTTTTTCTGATGGGAAAAGACAGCTGTCTATTTGAGACACCCCCCCCCCCATCGACCAATTGGGACATAGCAGCAATTTGAAAAGGACAAAAAATAAACAAGATAGACCCTCTCGGGTTTTTTTTCTAGCTGCAAAGGGTCTGCACGCTTGTAGCTAATCAGAGAGACTGTTTACATTCCTCGATAGTTGCTGCTGTTTTGGTGAGCAACAGCGTTCAAATGCTGAAACTATTTTGGAGTCATCGATGCACATTGTCTCTGAGAGGGAGGCCATTATTCGATGAGATACAATAACCTTTTTTTCCCAATTTCCCCAGTGTGGGACAAATAAAGGATATCTTATTAACCCACACTAGAATTCATCTGACAGATTGTATGAACTGTACGGCACTTGCTGTTGTTGTGGTCATCCACGGGTCCAGAATGAGAAAATATATTATTCAACACAGAACATGACACTCTCAAATGAGTATTAAATTCTACGGCATCTCATCTTCCGCAGCAGGATGAGGAACCCACGGGTGTCTCCCCTCCGGCTTCCCCGCCCCCTTTCCCTGATGACGACCCCGAAGCGAGCCAGCAGTTCCGCCGGCGCGCACACACCTTCAGCCACCCGCCCGTGAAGAAGCGCATCTCCTTTGAGGGCCAGACGGGCAACTCGGCCAAGCAGGCACCTCTGCTCAGGCAACATTCGGCCACCTTGGAAGCGTTGCAAAGCAGGTAGCGTAACGTAAATGCTGACTGTTAGCCACGAGTTTGAACGCATAAAATGACCTTGTGGGAATTTAGGAGGAAAGCCTACAAGTTAGTCTTATTCATTCGACTTGTTACACACACAAGCAACAGGTAAAAGTTCTGTGTATCCCTTTACCTGCAATTATTGAAACTTCCCAAAATAGTGTTATGATTGCCTGTATTAGTAGTTTAAACCATAAATATACCAAAAACTATGATCCGAAACACTTTAATAACATTAGTAATGCTTACAAACATTTTCAAATATTGTTGCACCCATTAAAAAAAAATATATATATATATAATAAAAATAAATACATTTTTATATATATATATATATATATATATATATATTTGAATTTAAAGCAAATAAAAACTATAAAAGAATCAGGTTTTTGTTGTTTATTTTTGTTTATACAGCACAGTAGTCGTAGTAGGTGACATTTGATGAAAGCTTACTTGTTAAACTAAATATGAAGCACATCAACATTGTCCTCTATTTATATTATTTGCAGCACTTTGATCCCACTCTAAACAAATGCTTTGCGAGTTCCTGAGCGTGCACCCACCTCCCTTCACTTCCCCTCCCCTTCCACAAGTGCATAACGTGTTTGTTTTCCATGTCCGGGGGGTTGGCTCACGCAGTCCTGTGGTCGTGTCGAGAACGCGCAGTGTCTCGGAGAGCCAGTCCTTCAGCCTCCCCTCCTCCTCTCCCTCCTCCTTCTCCGCTCCCACTTTCCTGAAGAGCATTTACCAGGGCTCATTGGGCTCACTGGGCTCCCTGAGCTCGCTGACAGACAGTGGGAGCATCAAGAGGTGACAGGATGATTATTTTTTAATTTTTTTTTTTTTATGCTGGGTTAACAGTAAATGTTTAAAATGTTGGCTGACCAAACCTTTTAACACCCAGCTTTTATTTGATTTTTTTTCTTTTCCTGCCCATCAGCAGTGAGAACCCTCACACCCTCTTCCTGTCTCGTTCCAAAGTAGAAGGGGACGCTGTCGTGCTTGCATGTGGCTGCGGAGGTCTCTTCTCTGCATGGCCAAACTAAATACGTAACCTGATTTGGAAGTTTTTGTCACTGTGTCACATTTGTAATTCAAGCTGGCGCAGGAACAGGCGTGTCATTGAGCATGGCGGCACTCAACTGAAGCGTAGTTGCCCGCTTTGGCTGAAAGAAAAGGTTAATGTTTACATTATTAATCGTTCAAGCACATCGTTGTGAAATGTCACTTCCACACTGTGAGGATCGTCCTTATCATTTCATTGAATAAATCATGACCCCTCCCCACGCCCCCCACACCCCATCCCTTATTTTAACATTTAATCAGAAACTGTGAGTGAATATTGGATAAAATAAAGTCAACATTTTGCAAAATTAGAGTCAAAATGTTTTTGGAAGTGCTGTCATTGCAGAGGTAAAAATGGTAATCTCTGCACCTGTTACTGTACAACACAAAAGTTTGAAGTTTCGAAGAAAGTTGGATTTTTTTCAAGTCGCTTTCTTCGAATAAAATTATTTTTTTCAACGTGAAACATAAAAAAATAATTTTCCCAGAATATTATCAACCATTTATGAGAAAAGGTAATGAAGCCAAAATTAAAATACTAGTGAAACATTTTCATTTAAAAAACAATACAGTTCAAGTGTTACAAGAATAGTTGATTATCCTGGGAATAAAATCATTATAATAATTATATAATAATAATTTGTAACAGGGGAAAAGGTTGCAATTTTTCAAGAATGAATGTCTTTTTTTTTAATAAAGTTGTAATATTAGGAGAAAGTAAGCCTTGTATGGAGAAAATAGTTTTTCATGAGAATGAAGTTGAAATTATGAGGGGGAAAAAATTATAAGATTAGACGAAAGTCAAGTCTGCTTCTGGGCTGATTAAATGCGAGGGCCCACTTCTAAAATAACAAATTTGCTCAAAATACATTCAGTAATGTAATTATTAATTCATTAATACAATTACTGATATTATTATATGTGAAAACACTTACAATGGTCATGACTTCTCACATAATTGCCAACAATAATGCAGAAAGTTTGGAAAACGAATATCAATATGCAAGATTTATTTCTATAAATTTCTGCAGATGTCTTTTCAAACGATCACTTTTACAACATGCCGAGGAAATCACATTGTCCCATTACTGGTGAGCTATTTTTAGAACACTCATGTGGTTCACGGGCTGCACTAAATTATAACTTTTCGATACAACTTTATTCTCATCACATGACATCCTGATGAATGGAACAGTACAACTTCATTACAGCTTAACAAAATACCACCAAAAATACTTTATTCTCCAAATATTAGAACTGTGAAATCTTTTGTGAAATTATTTATATTTTTCCCCAAAACAAAATCTACACAACCACCACTACCACAAGGAATAACATTTTGAAAGGGTAATTAACAAGAGTTAGCAATTTGGAAAGAGGACCTGGGTAAAGGAAGCGAAAGCAACGGTGCTCTAAATGTGTTCCTCTGTGCAAAAGTGAATTGAAAGTGGCAAGGATGTGCGTGGATCTGCACTAATCACCTTATGACAATAGAATAAAAAATAACAGAGAAAGGATTCATTGACATGAATGCTTTATTTCTACAAACGCTTCGCTGACTCCAACTGTGTTTTTCCTTGCTGTGGCTGTTTGCTTCATTAACATATCTAATAGCTGCTACATGTTTTTTTTTGTGGGGGGGGGGGGTGTTTATCACTCAGCACAGTTGTATTAACTCCTGTAGTTTCTATAAGGTTTCATCTGTGTGCGTTTCCATTTGCTGATGCCCTTTTAACATCACACACATTTTGTGTGTGTGTGTGTGTGTGTGTGTGTGTGTGTGTGTGTGTGTGTGTGTGGGCGTGACACAGTTATGGTGAAGGCAGGAAAAGGACACTGTCAGGCTGCAGCAGCGACTCAGTGAGCGGACCGTCCCCGTGTCCGCATAGGGTCTCGTGGAGACAGAAGATTTTCCTGAGGGTCGCCTCGCCCATGGGCAAGACCTCCATGCACCCCTCAGGTCTCGTCAATCACTCTGAAACCCTAAAAAAAATACAAATAATACATAAGGTGCAGAGTTCACTTAAATGATGCTTCAAGCTTTAGTCAGCGACGAATGCTTGCAAACATGGCGAATATTGAGATTTCGCCAAAGGTTAATTTGAAAAAGATTCTTAGTGAAAAGAAACAATGTTTGCGACAGGTGAAATTTGTCTGTGCACGTATTTTGTATTTTGTAACATTACGATCCCTGAAGAAAGCTAAGTCGGTGCTGTGTTCGCAGGTAGGGCCGTCATTAGTGAATCGTTTTAGTCAAGTCAAGTCAACAGTATTTATAGAGCACTTTCAAACAGCCATCGCTGCATACAAAGTGCTGTACATGGAGTTTTAGAATCAATTCTCTTAACGACTCTTCCATCGAATAAGTCATCAGCAATGCCCCTCCAACTTCCAATAACGCAGTTGTATAATCATCATTATGAAGTGGAAATATTATGCAAATTGTCACAATTTTGCCGTGATAATGAAATTGACAGAAGTTATAAATGATACTTTTCCAATGAAGCTGCACTATTACAAGGACAAAGTCACATGTTTTTAAGCAGAATCGATATGTTTGTTGAAAATTGAGTTAACATTTTACCAGGACTTTGAATCTCTTAATAACATTTTTCAAGAATTTGACCTTTGTTTGAAGACACTAATGTCGCAATTTCAACAACAAAATGTTGCATTACTACGGAGATAAATCATATTTGCTCAAACAAAATAACCTTTATCAGTTTGAACATTAAATATGCTGTTTTTGTAGTGTATTCACTTAAATATAGGTTGAACATGACTTGCAAATCATTGTATTCTGTTTTCATTGATGTTGAACACAACGTCCCAGCTTCATTGGAATTGGGTTTGTCGATCACAATTCCTCAGACGGGTTAGATTTTTAGTTTTTGTCCTTTTTCTTTGATGCTTTTAGACCAGTCAGATAACAGGGAGCTGTTGCCGCTGTCCCCTCGCGGCCCACATTCGAGCGTGGACCCTCTAACCGGTGGCGGGGCTCGGCCCAAGAGGACAGGGGCCGACTACCGGACTCTGTGGAAAACCGCAGTCCGCCAGCAGATCCTCTTGCTGCGTATGGAGAAGGAGAACCAGAGGCTCGAGGGTAAATATTTCTGAACCAATGTCCCTCATTCTCTTCAGTTGAAACACCGATGATAATCTTTATAAGTCATGTGACAATCACAATGGGCCCATTGTTGGACATCCAATGGTGATACAAAGTCGACTTACCCATGTTCAAATGTCATATTTTTGCAATATAAAGAACATGAGGACCTACAAAGTACTAGAAAAAGGCTCACCAACGTGATGCCCTCCAGGCCCACATGAGTAGCCCGAGGGCCTGTTCTAAAAATAGCTCACCAGTGATGGGATATTGTGATTTTATTGTAATGTTGTAAAAGTAAGTGTTTGAAAATGAAAACACTGGCAGAGATTTGTAGGATTTAAGTGTCGCTTGTTGATGTTGATGTTTCCTACTTATGAGATGTGAGATGAACATGTCCAACAGTAACATTATCCATCCCTCCATCTATTTTCAACACCGCTTACCCCGAACGGACTTTTTTACAGCAACATTATGAAAAGTAATTTCAGAACAAGGCGGCCCGGTAGTCCAGTGGTTAGCACGTCGGCTTCACAGTGCAGAGGTACCGGGTTCGATTCCAGCTCCGGCCTCCCTGTGTGGAGTTTGCATGTTCTCCCCGGGCCTGCGTGGGTTTTCTCCGGGTGCTTCGATTTCCTCCCACATTCCAAAAACATGCGTGGCAGGCTGATTGAACACTCTAAATTGTCCCTAGGTGTGAGTGTGAGTGCGAATGGTTGTTCGTTTCTGTGTGCCCTGCGATTGGCTGGCAACCGATTCAGGGTGTCCCCCGCCTACTGCACGAAGACAGCTGGGATAGGCTCCAGCACCCCCCGCGATCCTAGTGAGGATCAAGCGGCTCGGAAGATGAATGAATGAATGAATTTCAGAACATGTCTTATGTGATTAGGGTGTATCAAGCTTCACATTGATCAATACCCAAGAAGTAGCTCTCAGTTGCGAACAGTGGTGAGCGCGTTGACTTCACAGTGCAGAGGTACCGGGTTCAATTCCAGCTCCGGCCTCCCTGTGTGGAGTTTGCATGTTCTCCCTTGGGCCTGCCTGGGTTTCTCTGGGTACCTCGGTTTCCTCCCACATTCCAAAAACATGCATGGCAGGCTGATTGAACACTCCAAATTGTCCCTCGGTGTGAGTGTGAGCGCGGACGGTTGTTCGTCTCTATGTGCCCTGCGATTGGCTGGCAACCGGTTCACAGTTACTACCGAAGACGGCTGGGATCGGCTCCAGCACCCCCCGTGACCCTTGTGAGGATAAGCGGATCGGAAAATGGATGAATGGAAGTATTGATCTCGTTCTCATTTTGTTACATTACAAAAACCAGCGCTGTGGAGACATTTTAATCCTCACTGTGCATTTGCGCTGTGTTGCATGGAACTTCTTGCCTCAGCCATTAGCATGTGTGTAAATGGCACAGCTGGTGACATCACTGCTGTTTTTGTGAAAAAGTCCACATCCTGATGTATTTATAGAGCGTGTGTGTGTGTTTGTGTGTGGCACGTTCACACATGCCAAAGTCTTAGTCCCAAACATGCAACGTAGTTTAAAGGGTGTGGTATCACTTACCTGCCAAGGGACATCCTCAAAACACAGTTACCTCAGCGGAATATTTTGTGAAACATTTTGCTCCCTAAAAGCCAGCAACGAAATACCCTGAATATTGTTTAGGAGTATACCGTACTTTGGGGGACTTCAGCACCGGTTTTCCAGCAGTTTTCAATGTGCGTGTGTGTGTGTGTGTGTGTGTGTGTGATTCCTCCCTTGCAATCAACGTCAATACTTGAGTAAATACATACCTGATGCCTCTAGGAAATATCGTAGTATTCTAAAGAAGCACTTCCACAAATAAACGTCTGGCTTTCTCTGCACTTCAGCTGAGTAAATAAACACCACCTGCCACCATTTAAATACAGTATTCGTATTATTGGTGCAAATGAATAGAAACAAATGCTAACTATATTTTAATTCCATTCACTTTCTGTGTATTTTATTCTGCTGTCTGTAAAACACCAATACGTCTTTTTTTTTTTTGACACCAATGCTGTAAAAAACGTTTCAATAGAAGGTAAGCAGTATCAACAAAGCTCTCATAGATTTATTTATTTATCTTTATTTTATTTCTTTTGCATGGCTTTGGGTTCATTATTCACCTGAGCTCTTCAGTTCTCTTGTTGCCCTCCTATACACAGTGTACAATGTTCTTTTCGGTCATCTGGTGGCCTCAAGCATAACAGCTGATGGTGTTTATTTGGTTCTTTACTGTGTTGTGGCTTTCCTTGTTCAAAGGGTCTTCCAGTGGTGATTCATGTTGAAATGTTTTCAGGGACGGCATCCAACTTAACACAGTGGAAGCTCTATGGCTCAGGGTTGCAACGTGTCAAACGAAACCATACAGGCAAATCCTCAAGAATAACATTGGGACTTTTGACCTATTTGAATATTATTTTCTGTCATTTTGAAATTCTTGACAAAATAAAGTTGGAATATTACTACTTTCACAGAAAAATACAAAATAAAAGTTGATATTCCACAAGAAAAAATTATGATCGTCTGATAGTCAAGATGAAGTATTGCAACAGGTCGTTTTTATTCAGTAGTAATTTTATTAAAGTATGAGAAAAGGTTTGATGATCATAATGTTGGATTGTAATTAATATTTTTGAAATCAAGTTCTACAGTCATTTTGTGAGAGTAAAATTGTATGATAAAAAATGTGCATGAACTGAACTGAATGCACTTTCAGTATTTAAAGAAAAGAGTTTTATTGTCTGGAAAAAGTTGGAGTTTTCAGTTTAGCATATTCCCAGAAATACGGGTCAAATTTTGACTTTAGAGGTTCCACTGTGCGCGACTTTTGGTTCGTGTCCGTGCTCTTTTTATTTTCTGGTGTGCGGAAAATGGGCGCAAACATTAAATGCAAAGCGACTTGACCGGCATATATGACTCCATGTACACTATTTCTTTCTACTCAGCGAGCCGGGATGAGCTGCACATTCGCAAGATGAAGCTGAGCTACCAGGAAGTTGGCCCCGACTCCCAGGAGGTGCAGGCATTGTGGGAGAAAAAACTGACGGCACCGGGCAGAACTACAGTGCGGCAGGACCAGGAAGACCTATACCGCGCCCTCTGCCAAGGTGAGTCATCAAAAAAGAAGTGATGGAAACTCGACTGTATGATGATTTTTTTTAAGGCTGTAAAAAGGTTTAGTCCATTTCTGTTGTGTCGATCTTAAAAATTGAGTTGGTAAATTGTGATTATTTGAGTGATCGTTTGGAAAATCTAAACTAATCTATTCTAAACAGATTAGTTTATGAAAGCTGATTTTTTTTTTTTTTTTTAATTCGCAGAAGGGAGCAATGCCTAATTGCGGATGCCACATGCTCCCTTCGAACATCTCAGCTGTATTTGTTGGTTGCAATAATTTGAGCTTTTCGCTAATTGGCCTTTGGACCTGGCACACCCATTATTCCCCATTCATACCCTTTTAACTCATTCACTCCCAAAGACGTTTTTAAATGTCTTTTCAGACTCGGTCCAGAATTGGCTGCTACTGAATGAGTTAAACATGATTTTCAGAAAAAAAAAATTGGAGCTAAAATCTTAATTCTGTATTGGAAATGCTCCACGTTTTTCGTGAAAACATTTTGAATGTATGCTATTTTGCCACCTTTAAAATGGCAAAACAACGTTACTTTCTTGCACGTGCTGAAGTCAATTTAAGTCAACTCAACTTTATTGATATCGCAACAGCCACCACTGCACCAAAGAACTGTGCATGAAACATAAAATTATACAGAAAGATGTTTACATGTATAGAGAAGAGAGGGAGAGAGAGAGAGAGAGAGAGAGAGAGAGAGAGAGAGAGAGAGATTTTACGGTCACATTTTAATTTTGATGGGGAAAGGTAAATACACAAGTGTGGTGTTAAATGCTGATTCCACTTTTACTCTGGCACATCCCCTGTAGAGCCCACCAATATGCCGCATTAAATGTCTTTGTGCATAGGCGTTCCCAAAAGTCGGCGCGGGGAGGTGTGGTTGCTGCTCTGCCACCAGCACCGCTTGTGTCGCAGACATCCTCAGCGCCAGCCAGCTAACGACACGCCATACAGGGATCTGTTGAAGCAGCTCACCGCACAGCAGCACGCCATTTTGGTGGATTTAGGTGCGTAAATGCCATTAACGGCACACGTTGCAGAGGAAACGGTGGAGTGTCATTCATCATCACCTGTCTTGTATCAGGTCGGACCTTCCCCAACCTCGAGTACTTCTCAGCCCAATTGGGTGCTGGACAACTTTCCCTTTATAACCTGCTCAAAGCCTACTCTCTGCTGGACACGGAGGTACATTTACTCCACAAGTAGGGTTATATTTATAAAGAGAAAAAAAAGCTCACGTCAGGACAAGCATCACTATGGCAGAAAGTGAAGAATTCTTCAAAAAAGACACTTCACGCTCTTTATTGCCAATCCCAGTTGAGGTTTACAGTGAAACTAAACATCGAACACAGAGAATTACACATGTATTTGAAACCACCACTTTCTTTGCCTTATAAAAGTCTGCTGAGCATGATGCGAACACACAGTGCAACGCAGTTGACCTGGTATATAGCATCACTGCTAGCCGTGGCTTTTTTGAAGCACTCGTGGTTGAACACAAACAATGAAGCAAACACATGTTGACAGGTAATAACCTCTATAACAATACTCACAGACATATATTCTTGATCCTCTGCGAATAGTGACTGATATGACTTGTATGTCACTCAAAGTAGGACTGTTTGAAGAAAGAGCACTATTCTTAGTTGACGTCTGCATGACATTATAGTGCCTCCCAGTCACAAACACGATCAAAAATAATTAGTGATTAATTTGATGGTTAGTAGCCAATTAATGGTTGCCCCTATAATAATATAATATGTGAATGAATGAATGACTGTTATTTGATGTCGCTTGTGCATGCAGGTGGGCTACTGTCAGGGAGTCAGCTTCGTGGCTGGCGTGCTGCTGCTGCACATGAGCGAGGAGCAGGCCTTCGACATGCTCAAGTTCCTCATGTATGACCTCGGCATCAGACGCCAATACAAGCCCGACATGATCTCTCTGCAAGTGAGCGCGCCACAAATTTCTTTTTTAGCAACGGGTCAGCACGGGTTGATTTGCAAGTTTGTCACCATAGAAACCTGTGCATCATCAATAGAAGCGAAAGGAAGTGTGTTTGACCCATTGCACCTTGTGCAGCAGTGGATGTGTTTCATTCTTATTGTTTTCATTACGGTATTTATTTTAAAAGAGAATGTTTTGTGGAAACAAATATGTCATACATAATTATTTATTATATTTATACCAATAAAAAAGCCCAAAACCAAGTAAATCACAAGAAAATATATATATACCGGTACTGTATATGTTCTTCTGATATTATTGTAGATGCTCTAAATATTAGTACAAATATTACCCAGCCTCATTAGTTATTGTTATTTTGAACAATATTATTGCTAATGTTGCTGCTGTTCTTTTTATGTCAAGTCCTCAAGGATACACACCCCTACACCCCATCCAGTCTCTACACAGTTTTTCTCACCAACACATCAATACACCCTGATAAAATATTTAGACAATTGGATTAGATTTTTTTTTAAAGTCATAAAAACAGAAATTGAAAAAAATCAATATGCTGTACTGTATCGTATAATTATTGTGGCTATTATAATAAAT